>NC_141698.1:409123960-410558960 GCF_964263255.1 Lissotriton vulgaris | reverse complement strand
ATGTATCATGTGTATGTAAATCAGTGTATAGGAAATGATACATAAGAAAGTGGACTACAAAGTACAGGAGTCATCCATACTGGTAGGCAGTATAGTTTAAGAGTCCTTGATCTGGAGATGTACAGACTCCGAATTTTAAGACATACCACCGTGGCTGAGGATGGCTTTACTAATAAGAATTGATTTCTACCTAAAATAACCTTGTTTTTGTAACATTAGGATGATAAAACAGTGAGGGAAAAATTGTAACGCTCTAACCTATACCTTGAAGTTTCCACGCAGCTCTTTGATGAACTCACTGTTCTATATTAGGGTTTTAATTTATAAATTGATCTTGCCGACAATAGCAGTAACCCACTAAACAATGTGCATTATATGGACCGGAGGCCTCAACCAGCTCCTGGTGGCTCAGCACCCTTGTCTGCTGCTCCTCTACACCCTGGGTGCTTTGCCCACACATGCTAAAAATTTCCCTCTAAAGATGGCGGAGGTGCTCGGAGTCCATGTACTGGAGCAGGGGCACGAGTGCCAGGCCAGCGAGAGGGACAGGTGAGCAGAGAGGATGGCGAGAGCAGGGAGAGGATCCATCTCAGAGGGTACAGATGCAAGCTAGTTGTTATGCACCTTTACCAATGGAAACTAAATTAGTTGAACAAACATGAGCAGGGCCACATGACTGAAGCCTCCTTCCCCAATTATATTCACCTTTCTATCACAAATGCACACTAAGCTCACTACTATTACTCATATATATATATATATATATAAATATTTATAAAACTATGAAATTGCGCTTCTCCTCTTACCATGACTAGAGAATCTGGATTTCATAAAAGACACGGAGGCTAACATTATGCATACAACTTTTAATGCAGACCAAGACCAAACAGCCGCATACATCACAAAGTAAGTTCCATATTAGAACATTAGAAAATAAATAAATGACATGAGCACTAGCCAATCAGCCTCTGTTAAATGCGGTGTAAAGGAAGAAAAGGTTCAATAAAATAACAGGAACAGTCCAATAAACTTGAAGGAACAGTCCAACAAACTTGAAGTAGAATGCCATAAACACTTTAGTGTATCCTGAAGAAGAAAGTTGAATAAATTGATCTGTGGCTCACAACAAAGAAGTTACGAGAGATTATCTGAAAAAAAAGAGAAGAAGATATAAAACATTCAAACAAAGAGGGTGTAAAAGACCAAAATAGTAAACATGAAAAGAAGTACAATCATAATAAATGCAAAGTAAGCATAACATATAATAACAATATACAGAGTATATAAAAGGTGTACTGTATGATAAAACCAACCACCCAAGGGAAAGGGAAAGGGGGGGAGGGATTATGTTAGCCTCCGTGTCTTTAATGAAATCCAGATTCTCTAGTCATGGTAATAGGCGAATCGCAATTTCATTACAAGACCGGAGGCTACTGAAAAGATGTAATAAATACCAAAGTAGAATGAAGATAAAGCTGAGTTTATTCTTTAACACCCTAACCATCAGCTAGCAGGCAGCCAACTGACAACTTGAGGAATACTCATTATCTGAACATTCTAGGTTCCACAGTACATACATATAATAGATATGGAGAGAATACTACACATCTTCTTTCTTATAACAAGATAGAACTTTACAAATGTAATCTTATTAAAAAAAACGTCTCAAATAAGTATTCATATGACAGAATAAATACAGTATGCAGTGTAAAGAAAATATAACAAGAATATATTAAGGTACTTTCAAGTAGTATAATCTTTGAGATAAATTGGAGTTTTCCTTAGACGATTGCTAGTTCTATTTTGAGATACAACTGAGCTATTAGAAGAGACAGAACGGTTTACACTAGAATTCATAGCAGAATTGCATTTTTTAACAATAGCAACACAGTTTAAATTCCAAATCTTACCATTTTCTAATTTCACAGAATTACTAAAACATTTGATAACCTTCATGGGAGAAGAGTATTTTGACCAAGACAAAGAACCTATAGGTGGTCTGACTTTAACTTCATCTCCAACCACAACTTCTCCTTCTTTTATTCTTTTCTTTCATCAAAACACAATTTGTTTTTTAGACGCAGTTTTAACTCTCTAGGTCTCCAATCACCAACACTATTATCCTTTATCCCTTTGCCCCAAAACATCCATGCTGGACTTAAACTTGTATTAGGAGTTCTTCCTTTAAATAATTCAAAAGGAGTTTTCATAGTTGACATCTGAGGAGAAAACCTATGCGCCAGAATACAGTTTTGTAATTCTTCTTTCCAATTTACTGCATTAACCCTAGAAAGTTGAATATTCTCTTTTATCAACCTATTAAAACTTTCCACGGTTGCATTGGTCTCTGGGTGATAAACTGATGACCTTTTATGTTGAATGCCACATGATAACAAAAAATCTGACATCATTCCTGAGCAAAACTGAGGACCATTATCTGACAACAAAGTGTTCGGATAACCTTCTCTTTTAAAAATTTCTTTTAAAAAATCAATACCACATGAAGATGTTACTTCTGAAACAGAAGAAATCTCAAGCCATCTTGAATAAAGATCAATCACAACTATCAGATAAGGAGTTCGATGTTCACCTGTAAGCGGACCCACAATATCCATTGCAATGTTTTCCCAAGGCCCATTTGGAAGTTTACGACAGATCATGGGAGCAGTGCGATAAACTAAGATTTTATCATTTATTTTGCATTGTAAACATTCTCTCACCTCTCTTTCAATTTCCAAATCCATCCCTGGCCACCAAAAAGAACAACAAATCCTTTCCTTGGTTTTTACAATTCCCATGTGACCTTGATGTGCCTCTTCAATCAACCTCTTTCTCAAAGAGCTAGGAGAAATCAATTTGGAACCTCTTAAAAGAATACCATTCTCTACAGACAATTCATTTTTGATCAAATGCCACACTTTTGATAAATCCTTGTCAAAATCAGAATTGCAAGTAATCGAAGAAATTACACTTTTAATCTCACAATCTTTACTACTCTCTTCCAACCATTCCTCTTCAAGAATGACCCCCAAAGTAATTTCACATACATTTACCTCATTGTCACAGTCATCTTCCTCAACAACAACACCTTGAGAATCATCAACAAGACGTGAAAGACAATCCGCAGATACATTCTCCACACCTGGTATATAGTATATTCCAAAACTGAATTCCTGGATACCAATGACCCATTTTCTGATTCTCGAAGAAACATTATCTAAACCTTTCACCGTGAAAATCTCTCTTAGAGGTTTATGATCCATACAAACTTTACATTTTAAGCCCCATAGAAAATTCCTGAACTTCCTTAAAGCCCAAAATATAGCCAAGGCTTCTTTCCCAATGACCGAATAGTTTAGTTCTGCACCTCTCAAACTCCTTGAAGCACAGGCAATAAGCTTCTCTTGTCCATTCCTTCTTTGTTTCCAAATTTCACCCAAACCCTTCGAGCTTGCATCCGTAATTACATAAGTCTCCTCAAAAGGTACAAAGGCCTGCAAATCTGGAGCAACAACAAGATCTTTCTTGATATTCCCAAACTCCTTTTGACATTTATCTGACCACCTAAATTCTTTATTCTTTCCCAAAAGATCTCTTAAACTACAAGATTTGCTTGCTAGATTTTTGAGGAACTTTCCATAATATTCCACCATTCCAAGAAAGGAAACAACCTCCTCCTTATTTTTTGGAGAGACCAGATTTTTTATGGTATCAACCAAATCTTTTTTAGGTGAAATACTAACTGCTGATATACAATGACCTAAATAATTCACTTCTGTGACAGAAAATCTACATTTCTCATATTTTAAAGTCAAACCAGCATTCTCTAATCTTCTTAGAACAGTCCTCAAAACTCTATCATGGTCTACTTGATTCATCCTGATAACATTTCACAGATTTTATACCTTTCAAAATGGATGCCATAACCCATTGAAAAACCGATGCAGCAGACACAAGACCAAACAGCATTCTCTTATACTTGAATGCACCCATCGGAGTGATAAAAGCCGTTAGGTCTTGTGATTCCTGCGTCAACTCAATTTGATGATATGCCTGAGTAAGATCAAGTTTTCTGAATATCCTAGAATCACCTAAAGATGATAATAATTCATCTATATTAGGCAAAGGGAACTTGTCCACTATGACTTCTTTATTGAGTGACCTTGAATCACAACATAATCTTATATCGCCATTAGGTTTGTTAGCGACAACAATTGGAGCCAACCATTCAGTTGCCTCCACAGAAGTTATTATATCTTGTTCTTGTAGTTTCCTCAATTCTTGTTCTACCTTTTCCTGGATTGCTATCGGAATCCTTCTAACTTTTGCAACTACAGGTACAGCTTCTTTTCTTAATTTTATACAATGTTTATAACCTTTGAGACAACCAAGATCTGATCGAAAAAGTTTGGGAAACTCTTCCATAAAAGAGTTATTTTTTGATTCAATCTCCTGAACTTGAATTTGTGGATTTGAATTTGGATTAAGTATAACCCCAAGCAAACATTGATGAGGCCACCCAATCAAACAATCACCCACTTTGGAGACATACACTTTTCTAACTAAAATCTTATTCTTAAATTCAATACAAGCATTGAAATAACCCATCATACTTATAGGAGCACCACCATATCCCCCTGGACTTACATCCATTTTTAAAAGTTTGTTCTTCTCCTTTAAACATTTCTCATAAAACTATTTTGAAATAATAGTAATACGTGCACATGAGTCAAATTTCATTTCAAGTTCTTCTCCTTCAATCTTAACTTTTCCAGTAGGATAATCATTATAATTTTTATTTCTTTATTTACAAATTTGTTCTCCTTAGATTTGCAGAATTTTACAAAATGACCTTTTTTCCCACACCCATGACAGAGAAAACTCATTGCTGGACAAAATTTTGAATTCGCTTTATGACCAGATTTTCCACATCTAAAGCATGTCACAGCAGACAAAGTAGTCTCCTCTTTATTTTTATCATTTACAGAGGTCTTAATTTCTTTCACATCCTTAACCTGAGAAACATCTTCCTTCACTTTGATCTTTTCTACCTTTTCCTCAGTCTTCCCTTTATCATTCTTTAATTCATTAACACATTTCATCATGTGTTCAACCCTCTTGGCTATACCTATAACTTCTTCTAAAAGTGGTTCATCCTTGAGCCACAACTCTTCTCTAATTTTATGTTCTCTACGTTTCAAAACAAACTGATCTCTTAAACGTTCTTCATTAGCAGGACCAAATTTGCAAGTAGATGATGATTTTCTTAACGCAGTTAAATACTCTTCAACTGACTCATCCTTACCTTGTTCCCTTCTACCAAATGATATCTTTCCATAGTGGTACTTACACAAGGTAAATAATGTTTGTCAAGTTGCAACAAACATACCTCATATTCATCTAATCCTCTCTGTTCCTGATGAGTCAAAGCTGGCAATTTTTCAAGAACTTCTTGCCCTTCCCCACCAAGACAATGCATTAACAAGAAATATTTTCTTTCTGCACTTAAATTTGCGCCACAAACCCTTGCATAATGTGCAAAAATCTTTTTCCATTTACTCCATTTTACCTTAGGTTCTCCTGGTTCACTTAAAAAAACGGTGGGGTTGTTACATTCTGCATCTTAATTCTTAAATTAAAATTGTATAGCACAAAATAATCAGTAACTTCTAGTCATAGAATACCTATATCTTAAATAAAATTCACAATTTTCGTTTGCATGATGAGGATTATACCTTCTAATTCACATTACATATCACATTACATATCTAACCTACTCCTAAAAATAAAACTAGTTTAATTAATAATTCACAGAGAAAACAATATAATTATCTTATACTTGAAGCGCTACACCAAATTCTTCCTTCGTTATTCTCTTCAGAAATTTTCCTTCACTTTCGCAATAGTGGCTGACTCACAAATGTAAATCTCATACTCATAAACAAACCGAAAATGTTCGGGCAGTTCAACTGTGATGTTTCCTTGTATGCACGATGGGAAGGAGACGCTCTGAATCTCACGTTGTCTCGTGCTTGCCTTTCGCCAAATCCTGTTTCGTGTTCCACCACGTCATCACTACCGAAGAGCCGCCAAACAAAGAAGAGCTCACCTCACATTTAATGGCAGTTAAAAAAAACAAAAAGTAAACGGTGAGAAGATTACGTTATATCCACTTTTACTTCTCAAAAGTTTCTTCTTTTCGTTTACGCCGTAAAATTACAGTTTTCCTTATATTCCTTCCCAACACTTTCTCACAAACTGCCGCGGGAGAAGTCACTTTTTCGATTTTATTTTATTCGATGCTTCTCTTAGTACTTATCAGCCACTGGAGAAGGAATAATATTAAATGTGTTAAAATTATCGCAAACTTCTTTCTTGAATCTTCAGAACTTCCTCAAATACAACTAACTGCCGCTGGGGAAGAATATTAACCTCCCATTCAAATTTTCATCCGCTGGGGAAGTTCAAAGTTAAAAATTGATAGCGATAATTTTAAATATAAAGCTCAACACCTCAACGCAACTTTCAAAAACACAGGTGTCAAATCACTTAGCTTGATGTTAAGGTGTTCTTCTTTCTTTCTTTCTATGTATCCCGTCCTCGTCGCCAATGAAAAGATGTAATAAATACCAAAGTAGAATGAAGATAAAGCTGAGTTTATTCTTTAACACCCTAACCATCAGCTAGCAGGCAGCCAACTGACAACTTGAGGAATACTCATTATCTGAACATTCTAGGTTCCACAGTACATACATATAATAGATATGGAGAGAATACTACAGCTACCATTATGCATGTTGGTAGCCATGTAAAACAACATCAGACATGTGAGAAATAGGTTTGCAATAGTGATGAGCAAAAGTTCTAGAGTTAGACCAATCAGCAGCTTTAAGAATATCATCTAACTTACCACCTGACCAAAATGACTTACAAGCCATGGCACCTCTGATAGATTGTGGTTTGAAAATGTTCAAATCGATACCTGCGAGGTTCATAACAATTTTGACCCATCTAGCAATAGAGGCAGAGGTAATACCTTTATGAGGTTTAATTAATTAAATAAGTAATTGATGTACACCAGAAGGGCGAAGACAATTCATTCTTAAGTCATATTCTTTCATACAATCCACAACACAATGTTTTTTACATATAACAAGACGTGGATAGAAAATAGAATCAGACATAGTCTTGGTTCTTCTATGCAGTTCAAATTTGACTCCAAAAATATCATAAGACCTATAAGAAATTTCAAGAGCTTTGACATCAGAGACTCTTTGACAAGAAATCAAACAAAGAAGAGTAGCTAATTTGATTGAAAGGTTCTTTCTGTTTAAAAGAGAGTTAACAGGCTAACTACAGAAAAGGTTAAGGAGTAATTTGACATCCCACAGAGATTGATATCTCGGTTTTGGAGGTCTCCTAAGTCTAATACTTTTTAGAATTCTACAAATACTGTTTTACCGTTGACTAGGGCATGACCTGCTAAAGTAGCTGACCTGTAACACTTGATGGACCTATAACTAAGACCTCTATCAAATTGTTACACAAGGAAATTTACTATATCAATGATAGGAGCTTGTATGGAAACCAGGTTCCTTTCCAGGCACCAACGTAACCAAATGTTCCAAATGTTGTTATACCTGTAGTGTGTTCCAGGAGCCCAAGACTCTCCGAGGAGAGTTGAAGCTGTCGACGAAAGTACTGGGAGATGATTGGATCTCCTGTCACCCTCCAGGCAAGACGGTTTAAATTCCCTGCTTGAACAAGAGGGTGAATTTGACAGTCTAAGTCTGTAAGTAGGACCTTGAGGGAAGGAATAAGGAATGGAAGATTGTAAGCCAGTTCCAGAGTAGTTGGAAACCAGGCTTTGGGGTGGCCAAAAGGGAGTCACCAGAACAATTGAAGCGCGTTGGTGTCTCACCTTCTGAAGGACTCACTGGATCATGGAGAAAGGAGGAAAGGCATATGCATTGATACTGTCCCATGATTGGAGAAATGTGTTCACTCTTGAGCAGCCAGGTTGGGCATCCAACTGTTATAATTCTCCAATTGGAATGTCAGTCTGCTCATGAATAGATCTATTTCGAAGGGACCCCAAAAATTGATGGGGGAATTGAACACAGAGGTGTTGAGCTTCCAGTCGGTGTGATCCAAGAGGAATCTCGAGTTCCAATCCGTACAAAGGTTGGATTTCCCTGGAAGGTATTCTGCTTTCAAGGAGATCTTGTGTTCTAGGCAGAAAATACAAAGTTATTTGGCCACGTTCGAGAGATCTACTGATTTGGTACCTCTTAGGCGATTTATGTAACCTACTGCGGACATGTTGTCCTTTTTGAGAATAACAGATCTGCCCTGAAGAGAGTGCTTGAAGCTCATCAATGCATAAAGACCTGCGGTGAGTTCTAAGAAATGTATGTGGTGTAAAGATTCTTCCTGAGACCAGACTCCCCCAGTGTTCTGATCTAAGAGACAGGCACCCCAGCCATGAAGGCTTGCATCTGATTCTAAGATAAAGTCTGGTGCCGAACCAAATATCGCTCCCCCGTTCCAAGCATCCAGATTCTCTAACCACCATGTCACTTCCACTATGGCTTCTTGGTTCAAGGAAACACGGTCCCCATGCCACAGTCCTGATCTCAGAGCCTTTGCTTTTATCCTTTGAAGGGCTCGATAATTTAGGGGGCCCGGAAAGATGGCTTGGATAGAAGAAGAAAGAAGACCCAGGAGAATGGCTAATTCCCTTAGGGAAAGATTCTGGTGATTGAGGACATGCTTTATCTCTTTCTTGATTTTGGAAATCTTCTTTGGTGGAATAAGAAGAAGACAATTGGTGGTGTCTACAGTGAAGCCCAGAAATTACATGGACTTTGAGGGAGATAGTATTGATTTTATCTGTTTACTAAAAATCCCAGATTCTCCAAAAGGTCTACTACAGTTTTGAGATCTTGGAGAATTTGAGAATAATCTTGGGACATGATAAGGATATCGTCTAGGTATATGATCATAAGAATACCCTTTTCTCTTAGAGATGAGGCGACTGATCTCATTATCTTGGTGAAACACGAAGGGGCTGATGACAGGCCGAAAGGAAGAGCTTGGAATTGAAATAGCCGGTTCTTCCAAATGAACTGTAGGAAGGGTTGATGTTCCTTGGCCATAGGAATGGTAAAGTAAGCGTCTTTGAGATCTAACTTGACCAGCGAGTCCCCTATTAACAATAAGTCCCTGAGAAGATGGATGCCTTCCATCTTGAAGTGTCTGTAAACAAGGTATTTGTTGAGTTCTCTCAGATTTATAACAGGTCTCCAACCCTTGTCTTTTTTCTCTACAAGGAAGAGTGTACTTATAAATTTCAGCAAATGCATCGGGACTTCTGAGATTGCGCCTTTCTGGAGCAGTGAGGATATCTCCTCCTCTATTATCTTCTCTTGAGCTAAGGTAAGAGGAATTTCTCTGGGGAGCGAATTTTGTATAGGAGTTTCTGGAAAGTCTATAGTAAACCCATTTACGGAATTTAGAACCCAAGGATCTTGAGTAATAAGTTTCCAGTTTTGGGTAAAGAATTTTAGCCTGCCTCCCACTTTTGGGGAAGAAAGGAGAACAGAGTAAGGAATTGTAGTACTCACTCTGAGAGTTGGTGTCAATAGTTGCTCCTCTTGCTCTGAAGCATCTGGACCTGAAACCTCTTCCTCTTGAAGGGAAGAATTGTGCTTGATTGAAGGATTGGAAACCTCTTCCACCGAAACCCTTGGACCTGGAGTAGGGCCTGCGATTAAAGTGGCCGGAGGATTGCCCCCTTCTTCCGGCCCTGCCAAAAAGGTTGTTGGAGTTGAAAACTCGTTTCATGTTTTGGTGGGCCTTATCCAGAGCTGTAAAGGTGGAAACGCATTTACCCAATGTTTTAATTAGGTCTTCACCAAAGAGTAAGCCCTTTGGATTGAGTGAGGGCTTTTTATCAGCTAGGATTCAGAAAAGTGGGTGGTGATGAACAGAGTGTCTGAATTAAGCAGACCACTCTTACCCAGTCCAAAGATCAGGGCTTGATCCATCACCATTATTTAGCTCACTGCACCATCCCAGCTCAGAACCTGGCTATATGCAAATTAGTCTGTCCCTGGCCCAGTGCATCATGGGAACAGGGCAGACCAAACTACCAAGCCAATTCTTCACCAGAAAGGAGACAAGCTTACGGGGACCGGTTTCTGGCATTTCAGCCGTCGTCGGCCCGGCTTGCTTGAATCCTGATGGTGCAGTGAGCAAGGGACTCATGTCTGAGTATACCCTGCCACACCTATAGTGGCCAAAAACGATTCAGAAAAGGGGGTGGTGATGAACAGAGTGTCTGAATTAAGCAGACCACTCTTACCCAGTCCAAAGATCAGGGCTTGATCCATCACCGTTATTTAGCTCACTGCACCATCCCAGCTCAGAACCTGGCTATATGCAAATTAGTCTGTCCCTGGCCCAGTGCATCATGGGAACAGGGCAGACCAAACTACCAAGCCAATTCTTCGCCAGAAAGGAGACAAGCTTCTGGGGACCGGTTTCTGGCATTTCAGCCATCGTCGGCCCGGCTTGCTTGAATCCTGATGGTGCAGTGAGCAAGGGACTCATGTCTGAGTATACCCTGCCACACCTATAGTGGCCAAAAACGATTCAGAAAAGGGGGTGGTGATGAACAGAGTGTCTGAATTAAGCAGACCACTCTTACCCAGTCCAAAGATCAGGGCTTGATCCATCACCGTTATTTAGCTCACTGCACCATCCCAGCTCAGAACCTGGCTATATGCAAATTAGTCTGTCCCTGGCCCAGTGCATCATGGGCACAGGGCAGACCAAACTACCAAGCCAATTCTTCACCAGAAAGGAGACAAGCTTCCGGGGACCGGTTTCTGGCATTTCAGCCGTTGTCGGCCCGGCTTGCTTGAATCCTGATGGTGCAGTGAGCAAGGGACTCATGTCTGAGTATACCCTGCCACACCTAGAGTGGCCAAAAACGATTCAGAAAAGGGGGTGGTGATGAACAGAGTGTCTGAATTAGGCAGACCACTCTTACCCAGTCCAAAGATCAGGGCTTGATCCATCACCAATATTTAGCTCACTGCACCATCCCAGCTCAGAACCTGGCTATATGCAAATTAGTCTGTCCCTGGCCCAGTGCATCATGGGAACAGGGAAGACCAAACTACCAAGCCAATTCTTCACCAGAAAGGAGACAAGCTTCCGGGGACCAGTTTCTGGCATTTCAAGTGTCGTCGGCCCGGCTTGCTTGAATCCTGATGGTGCAGTGAGCAAGGGACTCATGTCTGAGTATACCCTGCCACACCTATAGTGGCCAAAAACGATTCAGAAAAGGGTGTGGTGATGAACAGAGTGTCTGAATTAAGCAGACCACTCTTACCCAGTCCAAAGATCAGGGCTTGATCCATCACCGTTATATACTGTTCCCATCATGCACTGGGACAGGAACAGACTAATTTGCATATAGCCAGGTTCTGAGCTGGGATGGTGCAGTGAGCTAAAAAACTGTGTTGGATCTAGCCCTGATCTCTTGACTGGGTGAGAGTATTATGCTTAATTCAGAAACTCTGTCCATCACCACCCCTTATTGTTAAATCTTTATCAGCTAGGTCACTCAGTTTTGGGCTAATTTTAGTAAGCACAACCCTTCTTCTTGAGTCCGGCATTGGCGTTGCCTGATAAGACTAAAGATCTTTGACTTCAGCCACGGATAATATTAGTGTTAAGTGGAGAGCCATTAATATAGCTATCCTCTGCAGAATCTATGATTTTGGCCAGGGGTCCTAAAACATCAAGGAGGCGGTCCTGATAAATTTCTAGGGACCTCTCCATCCCCTTTCTGGGATCTCTACCGAGTTTAAAGAGATACTTTATAAGTTTGGGGTCAAGGTTTGGAGTATTGCAGACTTTACCCTCGATAGAGGGTCTTGAGCATTCTGCTCTTAGGAGATTTCGGGTGTCTCTCGCCAGAGGGTTTCTTGACCACTTTGTAATAAATTTACTAACATGATCGTGAGGGACCCATTCTGAGCTGCGAGGATGTTTAATGTTAAGAGGAGAAAACATCTCTTCACCTAGAGGATCCAATATGTTATCCTTGGAAGAGGAGGGAATATTATCATCAAAGAGTTGCGAGTCAAATTCCTGGTTGTCTTCATTCTGGTCGAGGATGTATTCATTAGGGAATTCAGTATTATTATCATCATGATCGATGTCAACATGAAAAAATGTGAGATTGTTGTCTTGAGCACATGGATATTGTTGTGCCGTGAGGGAACCCTTTAAATGTTGTGCCGCTAAGGACACCTGAAGCATCTGAGGAGTGAGGCTCTCCCATGAAGCTTGAGGCACTATGACCTGTTATAGTGCTCCTCGGGGTATAGTCTATGTTATTTATCTTTCTGTTTTTTTTTACCCCTTATTTCAACCACTTCGTCATCATCTGTAGGGTTATCTTGAAATAGTGCAGCGTCATCCTCCCCGGAGGAAGGGGGCCTCTTTGACGCCATAACCCTAGAAAGTGTCGAAAACATGCATGATCTCATTTCCCTGTGAATCATACTTCTAATTGTTTCATTCTCCATGTTGGGTAGGGGGTATTGCCTTCATCTGAGTTCATATCGGACATTCTCAGGAATAAGGATAAAGCAAGGTAAGTAAGTAGGATTACATATATAAAATGTTATATATTATAATATATTTTTTATAATTTTCCTTTTCCTCGCTTTAAAAAAAAAATATTTTTTATTGCAATTAATAATAATGATAACCCCTCCTTTTTTTTGCAGGTAGGTTTAAGAATACTAAGGGATCAAGGGGATAGTAAATAACAGAAATCCGCCCAAAAAACTAGAATAAGGGCTTATATATTGAGAAAATGGCACTCCTGAATAGGGAAAACGTCTCGTAGTGAAAAACAGCTGTTCGCAATGCAAACTGTTCAAAAACCTCGAGCGCGAGCAGCTGTTTCCAGGAGATGGCCTTCTGAAGTCGGAGAATAAAGGGAAGACCCTTAGCAACCACACAACGTTGCGTGTGTGTTGCTAAGGTTCCCCCTTCTAAAGCCGCACACCGAAGGAAACTACGTAGTGCAGGCTCCTCTGAGGGAAAGCGAGCGCTCCTCGGGGCACACGAGCAGAGCAACAAAAGACTCTAGTCCGCATGAAGGGGAGAACGAGCGCAAGCAGGTAAGCTGCGCAAGTCTAAACCCCAGCGCGACCGGAGTTTAAAGCAAAACAAGGATCGAGGGATGTAGGAAGAGAAGGTGGGAGCCGGCCTCCATAAATTGGAGGTCGGAAGACCGATAGAAGAGGGGGGTGGGAACGAACCCAGCAGTAAAGGGCGACATGAGCTAAATCAAAATAACGTAAGGCATGAAATCAGCCAATACACCATCACAGTAAGAGAGGCATCACAACATCCTGAATAAGATAGAACATTAATAAAACAATGTTAAAGTGATTAAATACGAAATAAAATCCAGTAAGAGAAGTCAAGATTTTAAAATCACTGAGCGTGAAAAAGTCAACTGAGCGTGAAATAGTAAGTATTAATGCTGTCAAGAGAAGCAAATGTGTACAATAAACAAGGGCATAGTATCAGTAAACACGAAATATTATAAATAGATACATTATAAAAGTCATCAATAACAATCAGTGAGAGGAATATAAGATGAACTTATCTGCTTGGAGCCGTATTTAAAAGAGACTGATTGCCTAATGCTCATGCCATTTAATTATTTTCTAATGTTCCAATACGGAACTTGCTTTGTGATGTATGCGGCTGCTTGGTCTTGGTCTGCATTAAAAGTTGTATGCATAATGGTAGCCTCCGGTCTTGTAATGAAATCTTCATAGAACAATTTAATATTTTTGTCACATAGGGTGTTTTTAATGGTGGTGGTGTCTATTTTATGGCACTGGTTATCCAAAATAATTTTTTTTATAGGGTAGTAAAGAATAGAAAAATGACAAAAGTGAAAAATGTGATTGTAGAAAGAAGGAGAGCCTGCTGGGCTATATTGTTTAATAGCCTCCAATATATCCCTGTCTCGAGCTTCTTATGACCAGAGATAGGTGACCCTAAAGAGATTCCAGCAGACTGTGTGTTGAGAAGCACACTGGACACAGCAGCAGCTTGCTACTTATTTTACTCCACAGCATAAGGCACAGCCCGGCTCAGCTCCACTCCCGTCAATCGTCAGCTTCTCTCTCCTACATAGAGTTTCATTGTGAACATGGCAGAGCCATGACCTCACATGGAAACTTTGAGTGCCACGGCTCTACACTGCAGTGACTTACAACACTGTGGCTGGTCCGGTTGAGTGTGCTTGTGATGTGGTGAGCCATCTATTCTATTCAATGCAGCATTGTGGGAGCCACATCATTGGCTACAAAATGAACACCATGAACTTGGGGCAATTGCAATGGGTTTTCAGTCACAGGACAGGTCAAGGTCATTATAGCGCCAGCAGTGCAAGGAGTGGGTCGCCTCTCGACCCTTGCAATACTCTTCATAGCCAGGATTGCGTTGTTTGGGAACGTGGAGAATGTGGAGATGCATCCTACAATGCCTAGAAAGGAATGGCTGGAGTCAACAAGAATCCAGTACTGTCAAAGCCAATGGGTCTGGTGCAGCAGTAGGTTCAAGTGCTTCCTCGTGGTTTAGCAAAGTTTGTGTCTGAGTTTGTGTGGAGGGGTGAGTGGAAGAATAGGACAACAATTCAAAGAATAGTTGGATTGCTGTGTGTTTGGATAGATATGTCAATGATTTAGTGCAGGACTAGATAGATGAATGAATGGGCGTGTGAGTGCATGGCTCGATGAATGAGTGTTAGCATGGCCAAATGAATAGGTAAGTTGATGAAGGAGCAGATTGATGGACCAATTGTAAGAAATGTTTACGAAGGCTGGGGTGTGGCTAGCCAAACAACCATAGAGTAAGATGCAAAGGGACTCCGTTCCTCAACCCTTCACATATTGTTTTAACGCACCGTCTACTTATTTACTTTCAAGTAACTAACAGTGTGAGTGAATGGATCACCACAACAAAAAATATGCCACCCTGATGCAATGGCTAGCATTACGCCAGAAGTTGGAATTGTTTTGCTATGGGAGTGAGGGCTATTAACCCCTTCCATGCTGCCGTCGGCCATTGGCCAATGGCCGACGCGGCCCCACCCGTTTTACGGAAGTGCCGCACTTCCGCAAAATCACAGGCGCATGGGAGGGTTTAATATGCCTGGGATATACACCATACCATTGAGGGCCACTTTTGCTAAACAAATTGTCACCATTACCTAGGGCTAGATGTATCTAAAAATGAGTACCATCATTGCAGGGATGCTCAGATAATGCCAGAACCAGCATTAGGTCAGGCGAGGGAACCTTCATAACGTGATTGCTATGAATATAGCACGTTACAACGCATGCTTTTACAACGCTGTAGTTTACAACGTGGTCATTACAATGACAGCATTGTTACCATTTGTGTCATGCTTCATCATCGGGCCTGCTTACAATACGCCCTGGTGTACCCCACACAGGGCGGAGCATAAGGGAGGGGGAAAAAATAATAAATTTCACTTAACACGACATGTAGTCGAGACCAATAGACATAGAGAACACTGAAAACATAAATTGGTGAAAGTCGTGCAAACACCAAGTGATCTCAACCTAGGAGTGCGACAAAAAAGTGCAGTATGAGGAGTGATTAAAACTGATTGAAGGTGTCAACCAAGAACAACCTTCATTAAACTTTCCTTGACACCCCTACCAGGGTAAAAAAAATAGATGAAAAAGGATGGGAATAAACCTCTGAGAAGTAATTAGGAACCTCAATGCATCCCTCCTACCACTGCCAGAGTCAACATGTTTCGACCGCTCTGTGTGCGCCTGTAAGGTCACTCCGGTCTTCTTCAGGACCGTCGCATTCGGTATAACTCTGGGTACCCCCGTACTTCGGAGAAATTTTACCCCAACAGGGGGGCAGGTCTAATCCAACCGTTCCTCTCCTGTATAGTCTGTGAAGAGTGTTCCCTCAAATGCGGGTGAACATTCACTATGATAAAGAGAGAGAGTGGAGAGAAGGTAGTATAATCCCTTATTCATATACACCTATTTTATCTTGCATATTTTTGCCTGTCATCCATATCTCTTTCTTTCAAAATATTAATTACATATCATCCATGTCTATAGCACTAGGAATCCATTGTTAATGTAGAGTACAGGGACCCCGTGCACAAGTTATGCACGGTCGCCTGCTCAAATATTAATTGTTCCCATGTAATCAAATGTGTACCTGACATTGTTCCTAAGTGATGAACCATGTCTCTAGATTAGAGTAATCGCCCGTACCTCGTACCTAGTCCCACTCAGTGACCGAGGGACCATCATTGTACTGTAAACTGTAACTCATGCTATTTACGTGCCCCTACTCATGATGTTATATAATGTTTTATCACTTACCGAGTTCATATAAGTTACAAACTCGAACTGGTGTCCGGTGAGGAGGACGCCCAAGAACCCAATCTGTAAAGATATGTGTGGGAGGAGATGCTATCTGCCAAGTCTCCCCTTCCCAGTGTACGTCTGAGTGATAAGTATAACACAGGTTGCTCTGCAAGACTGTCGTGCCTTCAAGGATGTAGCCTGCAATTTGCGCTGCAAGCACTCACCCCCGTGGAGCCCTCTCCTTACCGTCCCGTAGGCCCGTCCCGGCTCTGTCACCAACAAACCGCAACACCGCGTAGATAATACTCGCCGTTTGCCATCGGTTTTTTAATATTGTGACACAGCTGAAGCGTTCCACGTGACCGCGCTAGGGGCGTGGTTACGTAAGGCGTCCTCGCGCACATAGAAAGAACCTAGGGAAATGTAGTTTGTGCTCAGATCTTTAATGAGCATTCAAGGTTCGAGACTCCTATGGCCCTATTGAATAAAATTTATATAAAAAAAATGTTTTTTAAAAAATTCGCAATATACATTTTCCTCTCATCCGCCCTATATTGATAGTATTCTTTGATAGAAGGATTTCAGGGAAAGACCCAGGCACCGATGTGCGAGGTTCATGCTACCGGTAAACAATAGACACGGAGCGCTCGCTCAGAGGCCGGGCTTTTCTCAGAACACGTATAGATCCTAGGGATGGATGGTATAAGATGTGTTCAAACCTCCTGATTCGGCTTCTGCCAAGAGGATAAGGTCATAGAGGGCTTTGCTTAGGTGTCTGAAATTAAAATGAGGAATGTCCCCTCTAAAGTGTTTATTTCTATAATCCCTCACGATCTCTATTATAAACCCAGAGACCACTATAAGGGAGTACGGGTAAATGATCAAATAAACCACGGTGGCACTCAGAAAGGGGGGGGGGTTGTAATCCAGGCACTCTGCTGATCTTGAAAGACTCCAAAAGACCCTAGAGGCTTATCTTCATTCTTACTGGACTCCGTTAAGGGATACATTTAGACCGCCTGATTATTCAGTGGTAATCTACCGTCTGCTCAGTGACTGCCAAGGGATGTCATCATTCAGTCCTACCAGATGACTCTTTAGACGATAGACCCATCTTTGCTCCCGCCGGAGTAAAAGATCCTGATTATCTACTTGGTATCTACCCAGTTTGATTTTTACAATGACTGTCCACTCCAAGTCATCTATCCCATGTCCTTTTTCCTGGAAGTGAGCTGTGAGTCGAGTGTTCAGTTTCCCACATCTAATTGTACTGCGGTGTTCAGTGATTCTCACACGCACTTTCCTACTTGTCATCCCCACGTACCTTTGTTGGCAAGGGCATGTAATCAAGTATACTACTCCCTGGGAGTTACAGTTGGTATGGGATCTTTGTTCCCAGGGAGTACGGAGGCCTAGGTCAATGGTTTTAGTATTGCGTGTCAGATGACAGACAATGCATGAGCCGCACCTCGTGTGACAAATCAATCTGGGTAAACCTGGTAGTATGTTAGTTTCAGTCACTCCCCCCAGCTCCCTGGGTCTGGTGTGTACCAGTAAATCTTTCAGATTATGGCTGCGCCTGAATGAAAAGAGTGGTGTAGTAATGTTCATCCCCCCGGTGTTCAGGAATTTCCAGTTCTGCATGATTAGGCGTTTCACATGGTGAGAGGCCGTATTAAAGGTAGACACAAACACTGGTTTATTCATTTTAGGTCTAACACTTTTAGTGAGTAATGACTCTAGATTGGCATTAAAGGCCCTTTTCTTAGCCTTTTTAATTACTTTTAGTGGGTATCCTCATTGTCGCAGTGTGAGAACCTCTGATTCAGCTACAAAATCCTCCCTCTCCGAACAGTTCCGACGGATACTGAAGAATTGCCTCACTGGTAGGTTCTCTCGCAGGGAGTGAGGATGGAAACTCTCAAACTCCAGTAGAGAATTCTTATCCGTCGGTTTGTGGAAGACTTTGGTCTTTAAGATACCATTGGAGGGTTCAATCACCAGGTCCAAGAAGGGTAACTGGGTCTTGGTGACTGTAGAAGTGAAGTGGAGGAACGGATTCTGGGCGTTGAGCCACTCCAGGAAGTGGTCAACAGATGTTCTCTCGCCCCTCCAAATCACTAAAACGTCATCAATGTAGCGACGCCATAATCGCAGATTGTTCACCCATGGGCCGGTGGCATTGAGAATTGTAATTTGCTCGAAGGCCCCCATGTAAAGCCCCGCTAAACTGGGGGCAAAGACACTCCCCATGGAGGTCCCATGGGTTTGGAGATATAGTGACCCCTCGAACTCAAAGAAATTCATGGTCAAGACAATTTCGGCCAGATGTAAAATGAATGTCTGTGGTGTTTCATATGGCCACTCCCGTTCAAAAAGTAGTGTTTCTAAAACCCTGAGGGTTTTCCGTTGCGGAATATTTGTATATAGGGCTTCGATGTCAAGCCCTATCAGGAATTCCTCCTCGGGGTTGAACGGTATCTCTTTCAGTAAATTCAACACATCTAGTGTGTCCCTTAGGTAGGTGGGTAGTTTCTGGACCATGGGTTTAAAATAAAAGTCACAGAACTCCGAAAGGGGTTCGAGCAGGGACCCCATCCTAGATACAATTGGTCTCCCGGGAGGGGGTCGCACTGCTTTGTGGATCTTCGGTAAGATGTAAAAGTACAGAGTCCTTGGTTGTTTTTGTACAAGGAACTCCGCTTCTTGTTGTGCAATCCAATCATTCGCCTTGGCCTCCTCTACCATAATGACGAATTCTGTAGTGATCTCCTCCGTCGGATCTTGTCTCAATTTCTGATATGTCCGTGGGTCAGCCAAGAGGCGCAAACATTCATATGTATAGTCTGTGAAGACTGTTCCCTCAAATGCGGGTGGGGTGGGTGTGGGATACACCAGGCGTATTGTAAGCAGGCCCGAAGATGAAGCATGTCACATACCTCGGTATGTGAGTGAGGGCAGTTTTTTCAAATAGAGTGATTTGCCCTATTGGGGCCCTCTCTATTTTGTTGTGTATACATGTATGTGTACCTTTATGTTATTCACTCTATTCACCCCTCTTGTGTGTATAATTGAGATTATTGGGGGTCTGGGGTGGTAGAGTTTAAACTAATTTGACCCTCTCCCCTTCGGTATGATTGAATACCATTTGTGTCATTACATCGCAAGTCATTTCAACCACTTGCTCTAGGGGGCGCATTGGACTTCGGAGTAGTATTAATTACTATTCCTACTCCAGTTTGCGCAACTGCAGGGAAGGTGTTGTATTTAAAATCCAACACATTCCCTGGTGTAGCACGTCCCCTAGAGCAAGCTGTTGAAATGACTTGTGTTGTAATGATATGCGTGGTAACAACGCTGTCGTTGTAACAACCGCTTTGTAAGGTACCGCGTTGTGTCGGTTGCGTGATAAACGTTGTTTCCCATTGCCATCATTATACCAGGCCCAACATTCTGTCAGAAGTGGATGTTATGGGTGTTTCACTGTGTGAAGAAGGATCACTATTTCACCAAGGATTACTATCATAATTAGGTCTCCCGGTGTTATGGTATTTATTTTATGAGCATTTCCATCTGTATTCATCCATATATATTTTTTGCCCAATTTATCTGTATTTATCCATATTTATTTTGTGTTTTGCGGATAAAAAAAATTGTAAGACCGGGCATTTCCATATTTATTTAACTGATAGATGCACACTAATACTTTGATGTCTGTCATGTTTTAGCTATATAAGCTGCCAAATATTTTATAATAATACATCCACTTGTAAATATGAGCATTACACAACAAATATATATTGACATGTGCCATTATTTAAAGAAATTGCATCCTGTTTTTTTAATTTCCAATACTGTCCATCTCCTCAAATGTTGGCCTATAATACATGGAAGGACAGCAATGAGATTCACTTAGAAGAAGCACGATTTTCTGAATGTATCCACTATTGAAAATAAATGCAGACAGAAAACACATTGGGGAATATGTACAAGCCTCTATCGCCACCACCACGTCACTTTTACGGATGTTGTTGTGGCGATAGGGGCTGCACTTTATGTACAAGGCAGCGCTAAGACACTAAACGTGGTTTAACGCTGCATTGTACATTAGGCACCCTTTCATACTATGGTTAGCGTGCAAGGGGCATGCAGTGGGTGTTGTGGTGGGCATTCCACCGCAACACCCATTGTATTTGAAGCTGCCCTATGTACAAGGGTGGCGTACATAGAAGGCAACGCCAAAGTTAAGATCAGGATAACCCTGGTACATAAATGCACCCTTAAAAAATGCAATTTTTTCACTTTTATGTGTGCAGAATAAAGCAGCGCACATGAAAATGACAGAATTGCATTTTAGGATTGTTTATGTGCAGGGAGGGACACCTTCCTACACATAAACAATACTTTCCTGCACACAGACACCCTTGTACTCTGGTGCAAGGGTGCGTGCAGTGGCGCTAAGTTGCTAAACTTAGCGCCATCGCAGGGGGAAATGCAAGGCTGCACCACATTCTTGTAAATATGGTGCAGCCTTGTGTTTCAGAAGTAGCGGAGCGTGTCATTAATCCACGCTCGGTCACTTCCTCGTACATATCCCCCAGGGTCGGATTGGTAAAGCGGGCACTCGGGAAATGTCTGAAGGGCGGTAGACGGGTTCTAGCTGTGGGCTGCTTTTTTGGGCAGCCTAGGGGCTGTCTGTGCTGTTAGGATGAAGCCAGCGGCCCAGTGGGTGCCTGAGTGGCATTTCTAGAGGCAGATGGGCGGAGGTATTACTCCCTTTCTGTCGCTGGGCAGGCCCATTACCGTATGCTGATTGAGCGGGGGCAGGAGGCAGGGGGCCTGAGCAGGGGTCTCACTTGCATTAATGTGTGGCTCAGCAGTGTGAACTAATCAGTGCATTTTTTTTATCTAAGTGAAGTTAATAAGACATGCCCCTCATCCCCTTTCTTTTTATAAAACTTCACTGAAGTAGTGTTTTGCAGAAAGGCAATACGCACATGTAGACCACTTTTTTTTGGTGTGCCCGGGCCGATTTTTTTTATCCCAATCCAACACTGATATCCCCCACTGTTTTCTGTCTACATTTTCTGTAAAATTCTGTAAAAACAGAAAACTGGAAGCCTTAATCATAATATAAGTTTCAGAATTATTCTACAAGCGGTACAACCAGGTAATCGGTGTCCAAAATATGTTAAGAATTACCCCTATTCTGCCGCAGACAATATTGGCGAGGGATGAGCTCTGTCATACCTTGGATGGTCACATTACGTCAGGAATCATGAGCGCTATGCTGAATCATCTATCGGCGCCATATTACTAGAGGTGGAGCCCATCCTGTCTGAACGGTGCCCAGTATGGGGCGGGATGAAGTGAGCAGATGCCGTGGATGACTAGATATATGGATTTATGTATCGTGACTGTTGGATTCGCGCTGCTCTCAATCTATGCTGTTCAATTTCGGCTTTTAAAAATATTCTGGAGTGTATGATGATCATGTTCAACATAAACACTAACCTACACTAAACACTCCCTGCACCTCTCATAAAACAAGTATTCACTACATGTGACAAATGTTGATATTATAAGTGCGTTCAACATCCCTAGCTTGAATTGTCAATGTTTCAGAATCTCAATAAATTACAATAAAAATTTATCTATATTATTAAATGCGATACAGCACTGCCATCTAGCGGAACTGTTCAGAAGCGATTATAGCTAATTAAATTATTTTTTGTGCTTGTGTTATTTAGGTGAATCAAATAACAGCCATGCACCAAGGAGCCTAAATGAAGACCGTGTCACATGAGTTTGGACCTAGAGGCCGATGGATGCAGCTTTTCTTTCGGGCACACTACTCCATGAGACAAACTATCACCTCAAATAGGCTAATGGAGGCCAGGGTCTGCAGTTTCACTTGAGACAGTGCATTAACTGGGATAGTATGGGTATTTCTGGAACACTTACTACCAGGGTCGGATTGGGATCACAATTTGGCCCGGGCACTGACGAAAAAAGTGGCCCACATTCAAGGGACGTGGCCCACAATTAAGGGGCGTGGCCCACATTCAAGGGGTGTGCCTTTCATGAAACACCATTTGGTTACACACGTCAATGTCCTTGAATATTAGATGTAAATACATTAGGACTTGGGACAAGTATGGTAGTGCACTGTCCAGTGACCAGCTAACAGAGGGCATCAAAGATCAGAAATTGGATTATAAATTCAAATCTGTTCCGAACAGGGGCCCAAAAATATGTTCGGCCCAGGGCCCCCAAAATCCTTAAGATGTTTGGCACAGAAATGAATTCCCTGTGTCCTGTTCTTCCACAGGACACAGGGCAAAGGTGACAATGGCGCCATGCTGAGCAACTAAAAAATCAGCAAGGCCCCTTTCTGTCACAAAATTATTCGAGCCCTCCGGGGAAGGAGCACCTAATAAGAAGCAACGCCCCTGCTATTACTAACCTACTCAGCCCTCCCCAGACCTTCAGCTCAGGAGCACATGAATAGCAGTAAGGCCCCTGCAATTAGTAAATTAATCAGCCCTACCCAGCCCTCCAGGCCTCAGGGCAATGTCCTGGCAGGGGAGCACAAAACACAGCTGCTGGGTCATCCATGGTAGCCAGGGGGAGTCTGAGGTGAAGATGGTGCAAGTTGCAAAGATCACCTGGCTCCCACACCGAGACCCATTCTTCCTCACCCACTATGCCCTCGGCCGTTTTTTTCTGGACCCCCTACCCGCCATCTAGTCCATTCCCTCGTCTTGTACCCTTCTCCCTTGTTTCCCCCTTGACGATCCTCAAATTTTTCTTCCCTTTTCTGTTTTGCCTTTTCTCCATACCCTTGTATCCCTCCCACCCTCCCTTGGTGCTGTGACTGCATCCCCCCTCCGACCCCACTTAATGGAACTCTGCCTCAGAAAATCTGCTATGTGTGTATATATATGTATATAGAGAACTCTAATCACTAGTATATGAAGTAGACCTTTGTACTATCTACCATTCCTATGTGACTCTTAGAGTATATCCATTCGTATCCCTTCCTTAGGTATTTGGAGATAAATCTAATCACTAGTAGATGAGACCTTTGTACTCTCTACCATTGCTATGTGACTCTTAGAGTATATCCATTTGTTTCTCTTCCTTGAGTGACTTTACTACTTGTACATTTGCAATTCTTCTTTCTGTTTGTATCTCTTCATTGTGTGACTTTACATCTTGTACATTTGCTATTTTTTCTGCTTATATCTTTTATGTAACGCATGCAATCCTAAGTCCTTATGTTTCGCAACTGATTCTTATGTAAAGAGCTCTGACACCTTCTGGTAAAGTTCGCGCTATATAAAATCGCATTAAATTAAAAACAAACAAAACAAAAACCTAACACTGTTTATGTGCTGCGTGGGCCCCAGGGGGGCCGAGGTGAAAATGGCTCAAAGGCCTGAGCAACACCTGGCCCCAAGGGAGGCCGATTTTTGCAAACAATCACCCCCTTCCAGCCACCCTCAGTGTGATTGCTTTGCAGGGCAGGGGGTGAAAGAGAGGCCATAGTGGATACTCACTGCACCGTGAAGCTGCATTCATTTCTCAGTCTCTGTCTCCGTGCCCTCTGTGGGCTGTTTTTTTTTCTCCCCTTTCCTAGTCCACAGAGATCACGGAGAAAGAGACAGAGAAATTAATGCAGCTTCACTGTGCGGCTGGGAAAGGGGAGAAAAAAAACCTGCCCTCAGAGGGCACAGAGATACCGGCCCTTCGGACGATGCCCGAATGCCGCATTGCCAATCCCCCCTGCTTACTACCCCCGACAAGGCATTGCAGCACTCTGAGGGTGGGGAGAACGCCACTCTGAAGGAACCCAGGGGCATATTAGCAAGAACCATGTTAAAATTATCGCCGTTTTAGCGGCAGGAAACTGTCGCTAAAACGGCCATAATGGGCTTCCTAATATGCTTTGTAGAATTCCAATAGATGCCCAGGTTAGATGTCCTGCACATCTAACCGGGGCTTTTATTGGAATTCCATAACGCACATTCCAGCAAGCCCATTATCGCAGTTTTATCGGCAGTTTCCTGCCGATAAAACGGCGATAATTTTAACAAGGTTCTTGCTAATATGCCCCCCAGTTTTAGATTTTCCTATTATTTGTAGTCATGAATTTGAATAATCGTAGCTGCCAAGTTTTAATTTTGCCTATGTGTCACATTTGCATGCTTTCAGTGCCAATGGGTGGCCATTTTTAGAACTTACGTGTGACACTTTGAGGGACGCTGTTTCACGAATAGAATAAAGCGGCGGTGTCCATGTGAGAAAATGTGATTCCAGAATTATCTTCTTTAGTATAATATAGTTACGTAGAAACAGCCTTAAACAGTTCCAGCACTCCTAAGGGTTTATGCCCGGCCACTCGCCTACACTTGTGCCTGTGAGAGGCCCTTATTTGTGTACTTAGGAGAATGTGAAGGAAGAGCTGTAACACTTACGGTGTAATGTGCAACACAACCAACACACTCCTGGCTATTAAGAGTATGGCAAAGGCAGAGAGATGGCGCTATAATGACCTGTGACTGAAACCCACTGCAAGTGCCCCAAGCTCATGGTTTTCATTTTGTAGCCAATGATGTGGCTTCCACATGGCACAGATTAAGATGCACATTTCTAGTTAGTCATGCTTTTAAAGAGGGATGTAATCCCAAGCTCATACTTCATGGAATTGTGGTTAAAGTAGCTTCTTAATGTGCAAAAGGTTTAGCCTTCTCAGTTTTTTGTAAGGAAGCTAGGTGCTGTATTTTGGGACATGTAGTTTTGCTTTCGCTTTTTGTAGAAGGTATTGACTCTGATACCAGAATATGCTGAATGTGTTACAGACACCTGACCTTTAAGGACAGCAGCATAAGTGACACTGTCAAACAAGGGGACCTCCCAATTCAGCAATTGTGGCTGCTGTATTTTCCATGTGGGTCTAATACTGCCCTTGCATTTCAACAAAGACTTTAAATGGTGAACATGTGTGCAGACAAGTTTGCCTGGGCAAACTGAGGACTCACTCACTCCTCACTCTGCTCCCCAGTGCAGGTAGTAGCATGACTACTCACCCGTAAGGGTCTCAAAGCACTAAGAGGGGGCGATGGATCTGACGTTCAATTGAAGAGCCATGTCTTGAGGTCCATCCTGAACTGCAGCAGCAATGGTGATTGCCTGAGGTGCAGAGGCAGGGAGTTCCAGGTCTTCGCAGCGAAGAAGGAGAAGGATCTTCATCCATCCATGGTCTTGGAGATCCATGGGATGGTGCCCTGGGCCAGTTGGGTGGAGCGGAAATGTCTGGTGATTGAGGTATTCAGGTCCGGCGTTGTGAAGGGCTCTGTAGGTGTGTGTGAGGAGCTTGAAGGTAATTCTTTTGTTGATAGGTGGCTAGTGAAGATCTCTCAAGTGGCCGGGGATGTGGCTCCAGCATGGGATGTTCAGATTGAGTCTGGAGGAGGCATTCTGGATGTTCTGCAGCTTCTTCAGGAGTTTCTGGGTGGTGCCGGCATAGAGTGTGTTGCCGAAGTCGAATATGCTGCTGATGATCGCATGGGTGACCATTTTCCAGGACTTGGTGGGGATCCACTTGAAGATCTTACAAAGTAGGCAGAGCATGTGGAAGCAGGAGGATGAAACGTAATTGATTTGGCGGTTCATTGAGAGTGAGGAGTCTAGGATGATGCCGCAGTTTCGTGCGTGGTCTGTGGATGTGTGGGGGCTCCAAGCGCTGCAGGCCACCAGCAGTCATCCCAGGTGGAAGGGTTGGAGCCCAGGATGAGGACCTCCATCTTGTCTGAGTTACTCTTGAGGCAGCTGTCCTTCATCCAGGTGGCGACTGCCTTCATCCAGTTGTAGAAGTTGCTCTTGGTGGCTGTGGGTTCATCTGTGAGGGAGAGAATAAGCAGGGTGTTATTGACGTAGGAGACAATGTTGAGTCCGAGACTTCTACTGATGGCTGCAAGTGGGGCCATGGATGTATGACGTTACAACGCATACATTTACATCGCGGTAAATTACATTACGGTTTTTAAAACGCAAGTCGTTACTACGACTTGAGTGGGAGGACGCTGGACTTAGGAGTAGTATAATTTACTATTCCAACTCGAGTCTATGTACAGTAGGGAATGTGTTGGATAGTAAATTATACTATTCCTAGTCCTAGAGCGCCATCCAGCATAAGTCGTTGTAACGACTTGCGTTGTGAAAACCGTGATGTGATAGCATCACAATGTAATCCCTGCGCTGTAAACGATGTTTCCCGAAACCATGTAGATGATGATGATGAGTGTGGGGCTCAAGGAGGACCCCTAAGGCCCTCTGCTGCTGATCTCTGTGGGTTCTGAGTTGAATGGTGGAAGTCTAACTCTCTGTGTTCAGCTAGTGAGGAAGGAACGGATCCATTCTAGGGTTTGGATGCAGATGCCGGCATCGTGGAGTCTGGCACAGAGAGTGTGGTGGTAGATGGTGTTGAAGGCGGTTGAGAGATCCAGGAGGATGAGGGCAGCAGTTTTGTCTCAGTTGGGGAGGGTGCAGATGTCATCTGTGGAAGTGATGAGAGCTGCCTCAGTGCTGTGGTCGCTTCTAAAACCCAGTTGGGAGAGGTCCAAGATGTGGTTCATTTCAATGAACTCGGAGAGTTGGGCGTTGATGGCTTTCTCGATAACTTTGGCTGGGAAAGGGAGCAGAGAGATGGGTCTGCAGTTTTTTTTGTTGAAAAACCTTTATTGCAGCATTCATAAAGTACAAGTATGGGCCTACAACCGCAGGGGCCGGCCGCTAAACAGAAGTGAAACTCGATTTATCATGATATAACACAGCTCTTCAGCCGACAACCCTGAGGTCCGGCAGCGATTCAGGATGGGTCTTGTATTAGAACGCTTTGATAGATCACAGGATATAATAAAGGTCTTCTTGTTTATATTATTTAAATGAGCGGATCAGGTGCCATACAATCTAACAATAGGATACGGGGAACAGGCCAAGAAAACAGGATATGCATGTAGAAACAGCCATTCGTGGAACTCTGGCGTTAATGCTTATAAATCAGAATAAACAACAAGACAATATACATTTTCGTGAACGCCAGTTCTCAGGGCCCGCCCACCCAGAAGTTCGACTAACGTAAGAAGCATGGGCACTAATTTCAGATCACAATGAAATCAAAATAAAGCACAGACCATACTGATCCTAAAGAAATATAGGGAAGGGAGAAAAATGCCATAGAAAATAAAAAAGGCAAAAAAAACAAAAAACCTCCGACCCCCCACCCTGCACCCCTGCTGATGGCTATAGCCTAACCCCACTAGCAGCATGCCTGTCGCCCCATTAACCTAAACCCTAAAGGAAGGAAGAAGAAGAAGGATGGAGGAGGGCATAGTCATACGATGTTCCCGGCCCCTTGGCTCCTCCGCCAAAAACAGACACCCCCTGCCGCAAAAGACGGATGTAAAGCTACTCTTTCAAAGACAATAGGGGGCACCGTGATACACCGCCCAGCCTCTATAATTAAACAGTTACAGTTAAAGCATCCATAAAAATTGTTCCATACCATCCCAATTCAATTGACTCAACCTTGACCCTTTCGAACCAGCACACGAACCCTCCCTAGCGAAACCCATGAGCACACAAACAAATCATAGATGAGGGGGAAAGCATCAAAAGTCAATCCATTACCCCATGTAGCTAGTAACTCCACGAGAACTTCAAGCGCGGAAAGTTTCCCTCTCCTAGCTGGACTGTCCCGATGTTTCTTGCCCCGGGATCGTAAAATATCCAGAAAAGGGGGAGAAAACCACAAGATGAGAGAAGAGTTTACAACACAGGTTTCCGGGGGGGGGGGGAGGGAACGCCATTCGATACCTCCAAAGTCAATGGTGATGAGAGGTACGGTGATACACTCATGGTCTCAGGAACACCATCTTCCAGGGCGCCATCCGTTGGTATCGATATTAGCATCCATACTTACGGCTTGAGTGGCTGTTTTTTGCTTGTTCAACCGTGGGGCAGGGTCCGGCACTTCAAACAGAATCCCAGTCAGACTTGCATCCATTTTAGTCATTAACAAATCCACTTGCGAGTGAAAC
Organism: Lissotriton vulgaris; assembly: GCF_964263255.1. Taxonomy (NCBI): domain Eukaryota; kingdom Metazoa; phylum Chordata; class Amphibia; order Caudata; family Salamandridae; genus Lissotriton; species Lissotriton vulgaris. Next base: position 410,530,384 of record NC_141698.1, on the reverse strand, counting down.
GCCCAAAGTTCTGCCAATATTGATCTCAGCGTTAGCCCAGACGCCGTTCGATCCATGGTATCAAGTTTGGTAGCAATCACAGTCGACTCCCCGGGTGAATCTGGCATTTTCGGGGGGGATGAACAGGATAATGAGAGGGCAAGCGTGGACTGCGACCCGTCGTTATCCACAGCCAGGAGAACCCGGCGCAGCACCACAGTCCGGGGTCCTGACCAGCCGAACCCCGGCAGGAATCTATACCGGGTCCGCGGGACGGGGATCCCACCCACAATCCGCAGCAGCAGGTCACCTCTCTCTCAACGCTGGGCAAGGAAAACAATCGCCACCAAATTCGGGCGTAGACAAAGTCTCCACTACGATTGACCGGACCCTGCCAGGGTCTCTCAGCCGATGTTGTTGCACTGCAACCTTGCCGTGCAGTTACTCGAGGCCCCGGCTCCACCGCTGGAACAGGCCACGATCTTTAACTCGGTGTAAGTTCGTGAAATCAACTGATAAAAATGTGGGGATTTCACCATCGGAATGAGGAACACTTCATCCAAGCAGAGGCTGGGCGTAAGATCAGGATATCGTACAGGATCTTGTGGCGGAATACGGAGGTCGGCCGAGCCGGGAACCTATGCAGCCATCTTGTTTGCTGTCGTAGCTCCTCGGGTCTGTAGTTCTTGAGGTCTGTTGGGTCAGCAGAGGGTTTATTCAGCAGGGTGTTGATCTCTGCATGCTTCCAGTCTTCCAAGAAGGTGGCAGACTCGACGGAGCAGCTGATGGTGTGGCAAAGTTTGGGTGCGATGGATGTGCTGTCTCTGTTGAAGATGTGGTGAGGGTAGGGATCCATGGGGGCTCCAGAGTGGATGTTCTTCATGATCCTGATGGTGTTTTCAGAGGTGAGGGTGGTCCAGTTGGACTTGGTCTGCTTGGGTCTGGAGCCACTGAGTGCAGTGGTTGAAGGTGGGTCTTGGGTTGTGAAGCAGTTGTAGATCTCCTTGATCTTGCGGTGGAAGAAGTTGGCCAGGATGTCGCAGAGGTCTTGAGAGGGGGGATTGTCTGCTGTCTCTGTGCTGGGTTTAGTGAATTCTTTGACAACGGCAAATAGTTCTTTGCTGCTGTGTTCATTGGCATTTATGCGTTCCTGTATGGCTGCTTTCTTTGTTGTTCTGATGAGGTGGTGGTGGTTTTGAAGGCTGTGTCGTCTGCCATGAACTTGCTGCTCCTCCATCTTTTCTTGAGCTGTCGGCAGGTGAACCTGGACTCTTGGAGGGTGGTAGAGAAACAGCTGGCTTTCTTGGAGGACTGCATGTCTGAGGGTTTCCTGAGGGGATCCAGTATGTTAACACAGTCAGAGATACAGTGGTTGAGGTTGCATGCTGAGGTCTTGGCAATGGCATCTGTGGATGTCTGTGTTGGGGCTTTGCTGATGAAGGGGGTGGGCTTGTCTTTAGTGACATTTTGTTCCAGCTTCTGGGAGGATTGCGATGGATGTGGTGGTGTAAGGTGGGTTTTGGTGAAGGAGAAGTGGACACAGTGGTGGTTGCTCCAGTGTGGCTGACAGAGATGTCATTACTGGTGGAAAAGATGGGGTCCAGTGAGTGTCGTGTTGAGTGGGTTGGAGTTGTGATCAGTAGTTTGGTTCGATGGTGGTGAGATTCTCCAGTAGAGCTGAGGTATTGTTGTCGTTGAGTTTGTCCAGGCAGAAATTGAGGTAGCTGAGGAAGATGTAGTCCATTGAGGCGAGAGCTGAGTGAGTGATGAAGTCAGCTACGGCTTCACTGAAAGGGTGGGTGGGGTCCGGGAGGTCTGTAGACGAGGGTGCAACAAAGGGTGGCGTTTCGGTTGGTTTGGATCTGGAAGGGGAGGTGATCCATGTCAGGTGAGTGGTTGTTAACCCAGATCTCTTGACTGGGGTTGAATATATGATTTATTCAGCATTCCGTCCATCATTTGTTTGCAGGCACTTTTCGCCCTAAGTGAGATGGGTACACCCAGACGTGGCTCCCTTGCTCACTATGCCAGTGGATTCAAGCTAGCCTGACTAATGAGGAGTAATACCCCAAAACTGATCCCAGGATGCTTGTTTCCGGTCCTGAGAGGACCTGGTTTGGCAGTTCGGGTTGGACTATTCCCATAAAGAACCGAGTCAAGACTGATTTGCATATGGCTAGGTCTAAACTGGGGTAGCATGGTGAGCAAAAGAACAATGGATTTGACCCAGATCTCTTGACTGGGGGTGAATGTATGATTTATTCAGCATTCCGTCCAGCATTTGTTTGTGTAGTGGTTAAAATATTTATGCAGCACACAAACAGTAATAAATGTAAAACACAACAGAAGAAAAATACCAAACCAATTTTTCCAAAATAGAGCAAATGTTAAGAACTAAATTCAACCCAAAACTAAGTAAAACCAAATCTTAAGTGAAAAATAGCACAGAATAGATCAAAGCAACAACCGTGAGTATTTTAGTGCTCAAGCCCGTTTCAAAGTCAAAGGTAGGGGCAACAGCGAGGAAACGCGTGTCAGATACACAAGACGGAGGGCCTACTTTTGGCTAAGTTTTGGATTTAGAAAATGTTCATGGCTAAAATCCAGGAGAAGGTAGAGTTCAGCGAGGCAAGGCAGTAGTCTGTGTCTGAGGAGGCGTTGTTATTGTTAGAGAGCTTTCTAGACAATGTCTCAGTGATGCCATCAACAAGGCGGGATAAAGTTCAGTGCAGCAAAATGTGGATTTTCGGCTGAGTTGTGCATTGTCATTGATGAGGGGCATTGTAAGCTGAAGCTCAGTTGTTGGTTCTTAGTATTACAGTAGTTGGATAACCAACAAACACTATATATTCCTGCGAGCAGATGGGTCTGACCATTTTGGCCACTGGGGCACAAACATTAGAGATAAAAATGTTGTCACCTCCTACTATTTTTTCCTACTTATCTTCATTAATTATTTATTTCAATGTTTCATTTCTTTTAGCTATTTGAGAAATCTATGTAATTTGCTTACAAGAAATTCGAGCAAAATGACACATAATGATGTGAAATGCAAGTCTGCCATTTCACAATATAGTTTAGTGTGAAATGCATCCTCGCATCAATTTTTGGAAGAGGACTTATTGAAGTTGCTTAAGTCCTCTTGTTCCCGTGCACTTGCCTTAAATTTTTACCACGATTGATGCCATTCATACTAAGGGGCAGATTTACAAGCCCCCGCGCCACTTTTGCATCACTTTTAACATGGGAAAAGTGACGCAAAAGTGATGCATGAGTGGCGCAAGGGGCTTGAAAATATGCCCCAAAATGTTTAAAATGAATTGTGCATAATGACACAAAGTGCGTAATTTAGTGAATTTTATGTAACCAACATAAAGCAAAATTCCAGAAATGGCACGAATTACACCAACATAATTTAAATTTCCCCAGACCTAGTTTAATTGAGAAAACCATGAGTCAGCCATACAAATGACCATTTGATAAATTTGAAAATCTGTTCACATTTCTGAAACGTATCACTTTCTGAGTACACAAATGTGTTTCACACTTGTTTAAACCAAACACCGCAAGTATGTAGAAACAGGAAAAAAGAGGATGAATTGGCTACCTCTTAGAAGAGGCCAAAACTGTGATAAAAAATTAATATTTTTTACCTCACTGATTGATCCTGAAAGCTAGAAAGATGGTGAGTATGCACAGCAAACCCTTTGCTGATGCCATTCATAGAAAAACAAACATATCTTTTAATGAACAGCACTTTATTCCCAATTTGCTAGGTTTTTGCTATTTTCTTGGTTCCCTTTAGGGGAATCAACAAACCCTGAGTATCTTTGGAATTCCCAAAACGTTAGGAAAAAGGGACAGAAATTTGGCCTGGATATATTTTGTGGAAAAAAGTTAAAAGTCTTAAGTGCAACGTGACTTAAACATAAAAAAGAGTCAGCTATGTTAGGAAAGGGGTAAGGGTGGCAGACAGGATCCTCAACAGGTAAGGGTTGAATCTCTTTGAATGGAACACAGGCAGCTTTGGGTCTGATTTTACAAGCAAGTCTCATCGCTCATGGATGTTAGAACACACATAGGAAAGCAAGTACTTTGTTGACCCCCTCTCTCTAGGTCATTATGGACGTTGTTTGCACTCTTGGACTGTATCTGATAGGCTAATGCCTTCTGGGTGTTGTAGGTGTGCTTTGCTTCCATAGAGTTCACTAACATATATGAAATCAATAATTTTCAGGTGAGAAGTTCATGACTGGAGACAGTGTCCTTTCTAACTTAGTGTGAGGTGGTCATGCTATGCATACCCCACATGATTGTAACTTTAATGTTACAGTATTTAAGTTCCAAAAGCTCTCTATGAGTGTGTGGCATTGTCTAAAAGACTGTTACCTGGCCTGGCAGACAGCTGTTAACAAAATGTTATGATTCTGAGTTAGGTTGTACATGCATCCTCTCAGGATCCCACTCCTTTTCCTTTCCTTTGCCCCTGCTCTCTAAGAACAGTAAGTCCTGACATATTAGTTGCTAGCTCATTGGAAGTAGGCATTTTAAATCTGACAGTTATAATGGTAAAGATGAAACTACGACTATCAGAATGGTAGTATTGGTAGCTGTGCCCTTTTGTCCTAGGGTGTTGAGGGATTTAGCTAAATTGATCCTTACAAGATCCCGAATTTAAGGCATCATCTGTCTTGAAAAAGATATAAGTATTTGGAAACACTGTTAGAAACCAAATTATACATTTTGGAGGGATGCTCCACCAACTGAATGAAGCTGGCTCGGTATATTCTATACCAACATGAGGTATAGTGTGCACAGAGTACAGTGGAACCCGAAAGGTAGGCAGAGGTTAAAGTAGATAGCACCTTACTCTCTATTTGTGGTAGTGTGCTCGAGCAGTAAGGCTTTATCAGAGGGTAGTGTTAAGCATTTGTTGTACAGAGTGAAACAGCAAATGATGTTGCAATCTTAGACTGAACACAGATCAATTTTATTTGTATAAAAATGTTATATAGTTATATTTATTTCCTAGAACCAATTAAGCTTGGTCCAGGTAAGTTTATTTAATAATTTTCAAGTCCGGTTGAACAATACAAGCAAGCTGAATGAAAATGACTTTGTTACAGGTTTGTAAATCTTTTCAATACAGTGGAAATCACTGTTGGATTACTTTTGGTTACTTTCTGGATTACTTTTTCTACTCAGTGTGATACACCTATATATCACACGGGGACATTTCTGGGACATTTCTTAGAAAAAAGGCAAGTAAGCAATTTTTAGTTCTTTGCAGTTTTTCAAAGTTCCATACAAATGAACTTCACACTTTGAAATTTTTTAAAGGAACAACAGTCAATGTATTCCTATGGAGAGAAACAAAGTTGTTGGTGAACAGGTAAGCCCAACAAGTGGTACAGAGACCTGAGAAGACATTGGGCAGCATTTCCAGCACCCCCGAAAAGAATGTGTTGCTCTCTACAGAAGAAGGACAGCTATCCTGAAACATGTGTCTAGAGATACAGAGCACTGGCTGCACCAACAAGGGTGAAAAACTAAAGCCGGATACCGAATTAAGTGTTATCATGCACTGCATTTACTATGATGCATCGGGGTAAACTGAGTGCTGGGATGTGAGGCAGTGTGCGCCCACCCTCCTCCTGTTTGAAAAGGCTCCCTTGAGCTAATGAGCTGACGAGCTCTGGTTGATGCTTCTGTGCCCAGCGCCTGCACCCCCAACAAGAATGTGCTGCTCTCTATTGAAGCAGGACAATTATCCTGAAAGATGTGTCTAGAGATACAGAGCACTGGCTGCACCAACAAGGGTGAAAAACTAAAGCCTGACACTGAATTAAGTGTTATTATGCACTGCATTCACTATGATGAATCGGGGCAAACGGAGTGCTGGGATGTGAGGCAGTATGCGCCCACCCTCCTCCTGTTTGAAAAGGCTCCCTTGAGCTAATGAGCTGACAAGCTCTGGTTGATGCACCTGTGCCCAGCGAGTGGTACAGAGACCCGAGAAGACTTTGGGCAGCATTTTCAGCACCCCCAAAAAGAATGTTTTGCTCTGTACTGAAGAAGGACAACTATCCTGAAACATGTGTCTAGAGATACACAGCAGTGGCTGCACCAACAAGGGTGAAAACCTAAAGCCTGACACCAAATTAAGTGTTACCATGCACTGCATTTACTATGATGCATCGGGGCAAACTGAGTGCTGGCATGTGAGGCAGTAAGCGCCCACCCTCCTCCTAGTTAACAGGTAAGTACTTTGCTGTGGGAGTTGGTATTCTGGAGTTAGAACCAGGGTTCCCCCAGGGCCAAGGATGCACTCTCAAAGCACACTCAGCAGCACTATGGCAGCCGGGTGCAGAGTACTGAGGCCCAATTTTATCCATTAGGGGATAGGGGGCCTTCGGTTGGTGGCTGCTAACGGGCACGCCACTAGGTTGTGGTGACAAAGCTCCTGGTGTTAGGATAAGGGCATAGGGGAATCCGGTTTGGCACAAAAAGGGCACCCACTGCGGCGTAGGGTCGGCTGGCGCAGGGTGCTGTTTTGGCATTGGATGCCCTGTTGTTTTCAATGGGGATTCTCGTTTTTGCTTTTTTAGCTGCAGGCTTGGTAAAGAAGACTTCTGGGAGGAACCAACCGCTGGGCAGGTAAGCTGGGGGGCTTGGGCACGTAAGTGCACCTTGGGTTCTTTTCTCTAGGGTGCAGGGTGGCTGGAGGCAGGGGAGTCCTGGAAGGGTCACCCACAGTGTACTCAGACTCTGAAGTGCTGGGGGACCTTGCTGTGACCGGTGGGCAAATCAAACTTGGGCTGTAGGTTTACGGGTGCAGTGGTGTTTCCAGGCATCAGGATTCCTTGTCCTCAGCAGCTCAGAGTCTGTCTTTGGAGTTTGTTTTGAACATACCACTGTTCACAGGAGAACCAGTCTTTGTTGAAGGCAGTCAATCCTCCCAGGGGTTCTGGAGGTCGCTGGCAGCAGGAAAAGTTGACTTTTAGCGCAATATCTCTGGAACCTGTGAATGGGCTGGTAGAGCTGGGGCAACAACAGTTTTTCTCTGCAGTCTCCTCTGCTGGGCGTTTTTATTTGTCCCTCTACTTCATGGGTTTGCTAGAATCTGAATCTTGGCTCAGGGCTGCTCCCTGAATACTGTATTTAGGGGGCATTTTATGGGTCTTGAGGTCAGTAGCCAATGGGCTACTGACCTTAGGGTGACTGACTACACCCTTTGTGTGCTCACCCCACATGGTGGAGTGGGCTCAATCTCTAATCCTGATTGCAGAGTGCCTACCATCTGCAAGATGGAAGACACTGAAGAGTGGGCTTCACCTCGCCTCTCCCACCTGAGGGGTGGGGTTGGCAGAGGTGGGCACAACTTCTGGGCTGTGATAATTTTTCCCACCTATCTTCCTACCAAAACAGTGGGGAGACAGGAAGGGGGCCTGCTCCTGATAGCAGGGGAGGCTGGGGGTCGCATTACAAAGACGACAAGGCCTTCGAAGCTCCCCTGACACAGATAGCTCTTCCTGGCCTGGGAGAGGTGGGACCACCTTCCCCCAGGAAAGACTTTATTTCTGAGCTCAGAGAGCGAGAGCTCCCACCCCAGGGGTCCCAAAACATGTCTTGTGGTGGCAGGCTTTTATGTACCAGTCAAGGAACCCACCAGAGGCTGACCATTTTTCAGAGGGCATCTCTAAGATGCCCACTGAGTGCATTTTTCATTAATGCCAATACAAGCATCAGTGTGGGTTTAATGTGCTGAGAGGTGTGATACAAAACTTCCCAGTTTTCAGTAAAGCCATTATGGTGCTGTGGAGTTCGTAATGACAAACTCCCAGAACCATATACTCTTAATGGCATTACTGCACTTATAATGTCTAAGAATTGGTCTAGACACTGTAGGGGTACATGGCTCATGCACCTGTACCCTCACCACTGGTATAGTGCACCCAACTAGAGGGGTGGTTGACCTATACCAGGGCAGTGGGTTGTAGGCATGGCACACAGGGAGGAGTGCTATATCAACTCTTTACTTTGTTCTGCACCAAAACACGCAGCCTGTAATGTGTGTGTGTAAAGGTACAGGGCACCTAAGGGTAGCACAATAATTGCTGCAGCCCTTCGAGACCTTCCCTGGCCACAGTGCCCTAGGTACCCATGTTACCTTTTACAAGGGACTGGCATGTGGCCAGAGAGGTGCCAACTGGGGTTACAAGGTACAGTTTTGGGAAAGAACACAAGCCCTGGGAACCTGATTAGCAGGGACCCAGGGCACATCAAGTCTAAGTGCATCAGTAGTCTGGCAAAAAGTGGGGGGGGTTACTGCAACAGGAACTCAGCTTCCTACAGGATTAGATTGGAATAAAAAATCAGCCAGGGCACGCTAAAAAAAGAGTGGCCCACATCTGCATATTGCCTTTCCGCAAAACACTGCTTCAGCGCAATTTTATAAAAAAAAGGGTTGTGGGGTTAAAAAAAAATGCACAGATTAGTTTACACTGGTGAAACACACCTGAAAACAACTGAAGCCACTTATGCTCAGGCCCCCGGCCCCCGCTCAATATGCATATATTAATGGGCCAGCCCAGCGAGAGATTGTTGATTAACGGGAGGTAATGGGCGCCCATCTTCCTCAAGGAAGGCTACTCAGGCACCCACTAGGCCGCTGGCGGCATCGAACAATGAAGAAAACTACCAAATCGGTCCCCCAGGCTGCTCAAAAAAGCAGCCCACAGGTGGAATTAGGAGACTGGCCCCTTGGGCATTGCCCAAATGCCCACATTACCAATCCGGCGCTTGCTTCCTACACCAACCTAATAAGACAATATTATGTCAGTTTCACAGTTTACCTGAGAAAAGCATAATAGCTTTGAAACAAGCATAAAGCTTTTCCTTAGAGACATGCATCATAGGTTGAAGCAATCTAAACAGCATTAGTCAAGAACATCACAATAAAGATTTCAAACTGAGTTAGAAAATTCAAGTAACATTTACTAAGCAAAATGACACACACAGATATAGAAATATGTTGAATTAAGGGAAACAGAGCTATGATTTTTTTACATAGTAGGTCAATTGATTACCATAGGGAAAATGATGTTATTAAAGTCAATGTCAGTCTGAAGGTCTGATAACTATTGGTCCTTTACAGTATGATCCCTAATTACAAGTGGTATGGTGTTTATTGCACCTAGTAATTAACAGGTGAGATAAGGAGCACACCCTTCAATACATTTCTGCCAGTCAAAATGGCCGAAATTTATCAATGACAAAGGGCTTCCTATTGAAAGAGGCATGCAGATTTGGATAAATGAAGCACTAAAATATGCATGTTATTCTCAGTAACCTGGAATATGTGATAATTATTGCATTTGATAACTTCTGCAAACCTCCTGGTCAGATATAATAACCATTCAGTTTAAGAGGGATAACTTGTAATCAGGGCTTTGTGTCTTAGCAAAAGAGGCTCATGGATGCCACATTTGCACCAAAAGTGGAAAGCATTCACCACCACTGCCCAGTCGTAGAGGCTGGCTGACAGTAAATTTGTTCTAGATTACTTAATTGGTCACAAAGAGGCTGCTGAAGAGATCATTGTGTGCCCAGCAATATTGAGGGGATTATAATAGCAGTAAGATACCTCTAGTGGTTAACACAGCTCTGGCAGAGTTTTGTGTTTTTTCCACACTTTTGACTCATATAGTAGCACAGGGGTTACTGTGCCTACTACAAAGTACATCATTTCACATGCAGACCACAGATTTGTATTTTATTTGGATAGATAAGTGGGCTATTGATTTGACACTGAGATCCTTTTGTCATCTTCAGTTCTTAAGTTGCAAGTCTTCTACTATAGTACAGTGATCTATTTATCGGCATTAAGGAGCTGAGAGCAAACTGAAAGGTATGGGTTTAGATTCTAAGGGGGATATTCTCAAGAACGTGTGTTGATTACCGCAAATTTAGTTTAACGCAACTCTTCATATCACCGGAAAACAATGCCGTGTTAACGAAGTATTCACAACATGGAGGTACCATGCGATAGGCCATTGGCAACGCGTCAAATGTCCTTGATAAAGTCAACGCAATGCTGCAAAAAAGCGAAACACAAATGCAAAAAAAGATGCAATGAGGCCAATCGCGGTACAAAAAGCAGAGAAAATCAGCAACAGGCCTGCAAATCCCAAGCGCCAAGACCATACCAATAACAAATCGAAGTGCGTAGCACCATGGATGCACCCGGACGGAGTACTGAGGCCAACGCAAACCCCAGAAGCCGCACAGACCACCAGCAAGGAAGCTCAGGGTCAGGGAAGGGCACGGAGTGGAGGAAGAGGAAGACGGGGTGCAGTCCGCAGCAAAACCAGATCAGCGTCACGGAGGTGACAGAACACTACCATCAACTGACACACAATTAGACTAATGTGAATGCAGTCGGAGTGTCGAGGAGGTCAAGGAGGAGGCCAAAAGGCGCTGGTATGATGTGAAAATCTAAACCAAGCACAAACCCGCTGCCAACAGGAAGGCAGCAACGGCGGCAGGAGATGGGAGTCCAGCGCCACAGGAGGAGCTGGAGGAGGAAACGGAGGTCACAGTCACCAGTGTGGAGACTGTGCAAGAAGTTGGGAGTCCGTACACAGCTCTAGAGGACATGACACAACATCAACAGGGTGAGTAACAACCAGGGACTCGGGGGACGGGGGGTAGGCATAATGGCACACATGCACAACGATGTGTAGCACACTGCACACACACAATGACCCTGGATCATGTCCCTTATCCCCGTGGCAGACTGCAGCACACACACATAGCAATAATAGCACATCCACATTGACAACAATGTGGTACAATGTGCAACCCCTACACTGCAGAACAGAGGACACAACTTGCTCCGCACATGCGCAGAAACAAGCCAACTACATTTAACAGAGCAGGAAACTGTGAGATAGAAATGTATGCGTACAACCTCACATCTTTCAAGTAGTCCAAATGACCACTGTCCCGCATCAAAATCCAGCACCTCCCAAGCAGTCAGAATGTACATTGTCATACAGTCTGCATGTAAACAAGAACAATGCTTCAACATGCATGTCAACACAATATCACATTGCAGAGGAACTAAAAACCTCCAGCAGAGCAGGCCGGACAACTCATCAGTGATGCTGGAGAGGACCACCACACCTTCGACACTGACGCCCTACAACATCTCATGGACATCCCAGACAACCCACCACCAGGACCAGGGCAGCCAAGCTACTTAGAGGAGAACCCAGCCCCTGTACAGACCGCACAGCAGGAAGCACCCGCCACCACAGCTGGCCCCCAACACTTCACCGAGCCACACATGGCATTCCAATACCAGCTGTCAGAATGCCAAATGGGGGTGCCTGAACAGGTGAGGGTTTAGTCCGAACCCCCTGGAAAACAAACTAGATCACATACAAGGGTGTCTAATTCCCTTCAGGGACCACCTACACCCCACAAAGGAAACCCACACTGCAACAGAGACACATGCATTTGACATGTCCAGCACTGAACCACGACCAGTGGCACACAATTATCATTCACACACCCAAGCTGGACCTGCATTCAACAGCCCAGACCACTCCTCTTACATACTGAGTGGGTGACGGCAAAGCTACATGTCCAAGCACTAACCCGCTGCCTGCAGTGACATGTGTGCGTCCTCTTTACACAGCACAATGTTATGTTGTAGGGCCCGAGGCCCTCATGCATACATCATGACCACACGGACACATGCAGATAGTTTGTGAAACGGGCTATGGGCAAGTGCACCCGGCCCCTTTATTGGCAGGGTCACAAGTACAGTGACGCCTGTGCTGGATGTGTTTGGGGTGGTTGGTGCTGGCAACGACCTGAACAGTGAACACTATTAAAACAGAAATAGAAAACACCAGCATTACAGAAATAATTGCGGAGCATCATGGAGGTAGCCGGAGCAAGTACAGAGGGCACCCAATATGCAAACAAATTGTCCGTGAGTTGCAGTGCACTAAGGTTGGGGCACTAGAGTTGAGCGGGCTCATGTGAAGAAAATGTCTAGGATTGTGTCCCTTCGGGATATTCCTGATGCAGCTGCAGTGAGGTGTGTTGCACCTGCATCATCTTCCTCATCATCTTCGCAGGTCTCCCACACTGCCTGAGGTGACATTGCTGCGTAACCTCTCCACAGCCCAAAACTCAATCAGTAACGGTCCATGGTGAGGAAAAACAGCCAATTAATAACGAGGGCCTAGGCTGCTGGCGCAAGACGCCTCTAATTTCCCATAGGAAGTAGTTACCAAAATAAAGAGACAGGCGCTGGAAGCTGGAACGCAAGAACAGGTTTTATTTCTCATGAGGAGAGCCTGTCATTTCGGACACACACACAGAATGTCTTCGGGAGGTGCTCTAAACGCATCCTTGCAGTCTGGCCTTTTATACACAGGTTTATAGCTTTATTACATGAAACACATTCTTGTCAATACTTTGATGTACGGAAAGGCATCCTCAGAATCCCGCTTCAAGCCCGTTCCCACACAATTTTACAGTAGAAGTCCCCACCCCGGTCATAACAGGTGACGATTGTCACGCAGCTGGATGTTCCACCAATTCCCGGGAAGCGTATGGCTGATCGGATCTCATGGGGTGGGGGCTTTGATCAGTTGGATCCTTTGATGGGGGAGCTACCTACTGTATGGGGGGGCAATAAACAGCATCCGCAGGGCTAGGTGACGTACATAACCATATGTAGTCAATGTGATAGGCGAGGAGACGGCGCATACAAAATTACATCAGCTGTGTCATACGTTAGACCCGGAGGCGGGGACCTTACTTAGATGATGAGGGAAACTCGTTCGAGTACAAACATGATGTCAGAAAAATGTTCTGGCAGTATAAGGGCTATTAAATACATCTCTTGAGGTCTAGACTCCATGGGGGTCAAACTAGGCAGTATATTCACGTACATGACTGGCGCTCTACAATCATCATTACACAGAGTTAACTTTTTCTCAGTTATCCACGTACGGGTGAGAGTGACCGATGCATGGTTTCGAAAACTCGATTGGGGGATAGTCAATACAAGGTGGTTGGGAGAGGAATTCAACTTAATACAATACAAGTGACAGTCAGGGGGGTGTAATGTTCAAAATGAGTTCTTCTTTCCAGTGTCCTATTACAGCGAGCCATCACTGGTAGGCTCTCATAGTTCTTTTTCTTTCGTTGGCACTGTTGAGCACCGGCGGTGGAGCTATGCATCCAGCTCTAATCCACATTTCACGTTGCAGGGTGTGGCCAATCTTTGCTCTCGGACCACAGTCCTGTTCCCTAACTAATCTATCATAGGTAGCTTTAGGCGGGGTACCCGCATTCCGTTCTTCTTTCGTGGCAAACCCTATTCTATCTTTGTGCTGTGTCTCTTCTTCAAGTCAAATTCAAAATTCCGTATGGAAAGGGGGGGGGTGTGTGCTTTTGGAGGCCGAGGGAAGAGAGGGTGGAGTGGGACCAGATCTGAAATGGACCAAGGGGAGCAGAAACTTCAAGCAAGTGGGCCCATCAATCGGGCTCAAATGGGCTGGGACTTCCGGCACGAGGTGATCAATAAGCAGGGGGCTTCTGGACAGCCCTTCTTTCCATCACTTTCCATGTTGAGAATGGTGCCTCATCCCGTGCCTCTTTGCTCCGTGGCTCCACCTTGGTCGAGGTTATAGATGTTCCATGATCTGCAGCCAGGCTGTGCGTCACGTCCGACCCCTCTCCTCCGACGACCGCATGTTATCTTTTTTTTTTTTTGAAAATCTTTATTGACATGAAGGCATCAGTGATATATACAATATTGCAGAAGGATTCAATTTGGTTCTACTTCATATTAGACTGGTAATACAGTATGGTAATGCGTGTTCGAACACGTAGTAAATACAGTCCCAACAGGTACACGGATTTCTAGCAGCAATTGCCCTTATTACAGTATTTGGAACGGTACTAATCTGTCTTAGTTCTGCCTAAGGTATCCCCCTCTAACCTTAATATCATGCCCAACAATGTGTGAAAGTTTTTTTGTTTTTAAAAGTAATAACAAGAAAAAAGAAAAGGTAAAGAAAATCAAAGTACTTGTCATCATGTATAGTGTGTCTTCTGTACACTTCAACATTTAGCAGCCATTCAGTTTAATTACAATTCGGTACCTGAGTAAGCATAAACGTGCAACAGCCCGGTGCATGAAGAATTAAACACCCACCCTCCTAGTCATCCTCCTCCTCAGAATCTAGATCCTCGTTCTCTGGCATAGGTTCACAGATTTCTCCTCTATAAGTGTTCCAGGGAGCCCAGATAGTGTTCCATTTTCGGGGGCATGCCTTGAGCACATACACCGCCCTTTCCGTCACCATCAACAAGTCCATATTTTTGGCACATCGAGTTGCTGTAGGTAGTTCTGGAACACCCCATTTTTGTGCTATGTCCCTCTTGGCTACTGTAATGGCTAGCGTGACCCACAACAGTCCATACCTGTCCAAATCATTGGGGTCCCAAATGTTTAACAAACACTTTCGAGGTTCAGGCAGGACAGACACCCTAATTGCCTGAGAAACAGTACGCATAATTTGTTTCCAGTACTCTTGTATCAGCGGGCATTCCCATATGGTGTGGTACAGGTTCCCTTCCTCCCCGCATCCCCTGAGGCAAAATGGGTGTGGTGCCCGTTGTATCCTGTGAAGTAACGTTCTCGTGTAGTAAACTCGGTGCAGAATTTTCGAGTTGTACTAATCTGAATTTTGCCGATATGCCCACTTCCCTCGGTGAGGCTAATGCTTCATTCCATTCTGTTTCATCAACCTCCCCTATGTCCCTTACCCATTTCTCCTTAAGGTGTAATGTGGGGTCCGCCAGGTTGTTGACTAACTTTTTATATGTAAGAGAAGTCGCACTCTGAGGCATATAATCCGTCAGCAGTCTGTCTTCCAGTGGCGACGACTCTGGTAGATCAGTGTCTGGTGGAATTGCTTTGAGTAGTGCGTGGCGTATCTGTATGTACCTAAACGTCTCGTTGGGGCCTAAACCGTATTGCTGTTGGAGTTGTGGTAATGCAATCACTGTGCCTTTCTCCCACAGGTCCCCTATCGTGGAGATTCCTATGTGGTCCCACTGTGTAAAACCTTTACATAATCTGAGGTTCCCCAATGAATTTGTATCCCACAGCGATGTCAGTCTGGTGAGTTTCCCTGCCCAGCCCAGTCGTGTTTGTGCTTTATGCCACAATGCAGCCGTGTGTTGCGTCGGGCCAATCAGTTTTCCAACCTGGGATTTGTTGTATAAGACTGAAAGCATGCCGTCTGTTCCTAGTTGAGACCAGTCCGCTTTGTACCCCGGGTCCTCACGTGGGGTATGGACCCATTGATTGATTATCTTAAGTTGGGCCGCCCAGTAGTATAATTGTACATTGGGTAGTGCAATCCCTCCCTCGTACCAACTCTTCACCAGTTTATCATGGGCGATACGTGGCGGGCCATTATTCCAGAGCAAGCTGGAGACCAGCGCCGCAATCTGTTTAAAATAGCGCGGTGCGACTAAATAAGGGGTATTTTCCAAGACATATAAGAATCTGGGGAGTGCCATCATTTTGTACAAAGCCACCCTTCCCAGAAGGGTCAGGGGCAAAGTCGCCCAGTGTTTAACGTCAGCACGTAGACGCTCCAGAGGTGGCTTTAAATTTGCGTCAAAGAAGTCAGCGGCACTTCCCGTAATGAAAATACCCAAGTATTTAAAGGAGGTTGTTGTTAAGGCCAAGGGGCAGTCCTCCCGCAACAATGGTGCCGGGCCCTTGAGCACATATACCACAGATTTCGACCAGTTCAAGGTATAACCCGATGACTCCCCGTGTGTGTTACAGAGGTGCAGCAGAGCAGGGATCCCGCTGTCAGGGTCAACCATGTAAATGAGCATATCGTCTGCATATAGGGAGATCTTATCTTCCCACCCCTCCTCCCACTTGATACCTCGAAACAGCGGCGTTGTTCTAATCAGGATTGCCAGTGGTTCAAGCACCAGGGCGAAGAGTAAAGGAGACAACGGGCATCCCTGTCTAGTCCCCCGCCTCAGTGGGAACGACGCTGAAAAGCTACCACCTGCGCTACCGGTAACGTGTACAGCAGGCGTACCCATGCTCTAAATTTCGGTCCAAAGCCCATACGAGTAAGCACTGCAAACAGGTACTCCCATTCCACTAGGTCGAAAGCCATTTTGGCATCGAGGGAAAGGATCACCGCCTGCTCAGTAAGAAGGTGTGCACGCACCATCACCCCATGGACCCTCCTGAGATTCCTTGCCGTGCTCCTGTGGGGCATGAAGCCTGATTGGTCAGGGTGTATCAGCGTGTGAAGGTGTTGTGTCAGACGGCTGGCCAGGATCTTTGCTAGGATTTTAGCCTCCACGTTAAGCAACGAAATGGGGCGGTAGGAGGTGCATGCAGTCGGTGGTTTACCCGATTTAGGTATAGCCACTATGGTGGCAGTACGCTGATCAAGCGGTAGTGTTGCCCTATCAAGGCTGTCAGTGTACATATTCAGCAACGGTTTACTCAGCATAGGGGCCACCGCTTTATACCATTCCACAGGTAGGCCGTTGGGGCCTAACGCCTTACCAGACTGCAAATTTTGTATCACTAACTGAATTTCCTCTTCTGAAAGATCAGTGTCTAAGTCTTGCTGTGCCTCCTGTGCGAGTGCAGGGATGGCAATATTCTCTAGGGAAATCGTCGCCGTCTGTGTAGTGACGTCACGTTCTGGGGTGTATATGTCCCGGAAGTGACTTGCCAGAGTGTGTACTATTTGCTCAGGGTGTGTCTGTAGTTGACTATCATGCGTGTAAAGTCTCTGTATGCCTCTGTTACTACCCCCTCTCTTGTCCAGCCACGCTAGCATTTTCCCCGCCTTGTCTCCCACATCATATACTCTATGTAACGTGTTTGCTTGATAACTTTGGATGGTTGATTTGAGATGATCCCGGTATTGCTGTTGGCGGAGCTGTAATAAATGTGTTGTTTCTGGTGTGGAATTCGACATGTGTGCAACGTTCGCGTTGTGAAGTGTTAGTTCTAGTTCCGTGAGTTCACGTCTAGAATCCCGTTTGTGTCCCGTTATCGCTGCTATCGCCTCCCCCCTAAGGACTGTTTTATAAGCTTCCCACAGGACAGAGGGCGAGGAGACAGTCCCTTCATTTTCAGCGAAATATTGCACGGTCGCCTGTTTAAGTTTTTTCCTTATCTTAGGGATTTTCAAATAATTGGGATATATTGGGTATGTTCTCGCACATTTCTTCTCTTTGGTGGTGAGTGATAGAGATATCGGGGAGTGGTCAAATACACCCCTAGGCAGGATATCCATTTTATCTATCGATCCCAGACCCACCCCCAGAAATAAAAATAGTCTATTTGTGAAAGGCTATTATGAACTGCAGAATAATATGTGTAGTGGGTAAGCGCTGGGTTCAATTGTCGCCATACATCTGTAAGGCCCATCGCCTCTATAAAACCAGGAAGCGCGGCAGAACCCCTTGGGCGATCTCTCACAGGGAAGGTGTCTAGCGCGGGGTCTATTATGGCATTAAAGTCCCCTCCAAGGATTGTGACCCCCTCCGGGAGGTCTAGGAGAAATTTTCCAAGAGCTGGCAGTGCTGTTGAGTGAAGTGCCGGGGGGATATACACGGAGACCACATTCAAAGGTCTTCCTTCCCACTGTCCGTGTAATGCCGCAAAGCGACCCTGGTCATCCATCTTGTGGCACTCTACAAGAAAAGGTGACGATTTTTTCATGAGTATCCCAGTGCCCCTGGATCCCGTTGTGAATTCTGAATGCACTGCCATAACATACCCACGTCTGTTAAGTGCTTTACATGTGGACCCTGCAAGGTGTGTTTCTTGGAGCAGCACTAGGTCGGGTCCCTGACGTTTAATCGCCTGCAAGACTAGACCTCTTTTAATTTTATCCCCCAAGCCCCGAACATTCCAGGTTAACATACGTAGGGGAGGCACGTCAGCCGTCGCAGGTGCTTCCTCAACGGACACTACGTTTAACTGTTGGGCCATCGGGTCGTGTAATCATTGTCGCAAGCGATCGGCGGCCGACATCAGCACAGATGCAGCACCATGTGGCAGTGTACCATAATTGTGTGGCTTTTGGCATTGTAGTGTACCATAGAGTAGAAGTGATGACAAATAACAATAACATTAACATTCGAACTCCTCCTCCAGCCCCCTTCCCTGCTCCCCTGCTCCACGGACCGTTCCCCGCCCGCTTCCCCAACTTGGCAGAGTGCTTTTCCCCATTCCCTACTATCTTACTTGCTCGTGGGGTTGGTGAGTCCCCTACAGGCACCGGCTAATGCTCACCCAACTCAGCTTAACCAACTCCAGGTCCCTGTAGTTCGCATGAGTTGTCTCTTGTGAAGTGCACCTCTAGATAGGGCCCGGCTGCCCAGAGTCAAGAGGGTCCCGTTCCAAGTCAGATTCTAGTCCCGCAGCCTCAGCGTGCTGTGAAGGATGATTGTTCTGGTCCTTTGTATGCTTGTCGTTGCGATGATTTGGTCGGTCTCTGTGCGGATGCTGTTGTTGCCCTGCCTGTCTCCATCCATCAAGCCAGTCCCGCACAACTTCTGGCGTATCAAAGAACCATGCTTTTCCATCGGCTACAATTCGCAATTTGGCGGGGAATAACATTGAGTATTGCAGGCCCTTGTCTCGTAGTGCCTTCTTTACCTCCGTAAATGACTTCCGGCGCCTGGCAACGTCCGCCGTGTAATCTGGAAAGAAGGCCAGAGTAGAGTTTTGGAGCTTGATTGGCGGAGAAACTCTTGCCGCTTGCAAGATGGCGTCCCTGTCTCTGAAATTAAACAATCTAGCCAGTACAGGCCGCGGCGTCGCTCCCGGTTTGGGCGTTCCACCCGGCACCCGGTGCGCCCTCTCAACGGAGAAAAAATGGGACAGGCCTTTAGGCTGCAGTTTATTTTTAATGAGGTCTTCGACATAGAGGTCCATTGCTCCCTTTCCTTCTGTTTCCGGTAGGCCAAGAATGCGTATGTTGTTTCTGCGGGAACGCCCTTCTTGGTCATCCAGCTTTTCCCGTAGCATCTTGGTGACTTTTTCCATGCGTTCCATTGCTATTTGTAGTTCAGAAGTGTCTTCAAGAAGTGATTTGGTAACCACTTCAACCTGAGATACCCTCTCGGTCATCTTTTGAAAGTTCGCCCGCAGCAGAGTAACTTCAGAGGAAATGGAGCCCACTGTTGTTTGCACCTCTGAAAGGGTCCTCATAATATCCTCCAGCGTCACTTTTTTGGTGCCATCCATGTCCGGAGTAGCACCCGAGGAGTATCGCCCACTGACTTGTGAGTGGCCCTGCTGGCTATAAGCAAACTTGTCCAATTTCGCCTGCGTCGACGAGCTTCTGGTCCCTTTGCCCGCCATGACTCAAGGCCGAGCAGTCTCGAGTCGTCGCTGTTCCGGGAGCTTAGGCGTCAACTGGGCTGTAGCTATGGCCGCTGCACGTCTCCCTCGCAAACGGTCGCCTTATTAATGCAGTCCGCAAGGCGGCCGTCACCTCCAAAATGGCGCCTGATCGGGTCTCGAGGGGCCGCCCACCGTGTGGAAACCTTCACTGTCCAGCCATCGCCGTGGTTTCTCTGCGGGCGTCCGCGGCCCGAGCAGCCGCTCTCGTCCACAGGTCTCAACTGCCCCCCCAGAGTCTTTCACCAGCAGTCGTTCACTACGGTCCGTTCCACGGGGGGGGGGGGGGGGCGGCAGTCGCTACTGAGTTCGACCCAGGAAGGTCACACTTCCGCCGGGGTTAGATGAATACTCCAGGCCGATGTCGCCGTTTCGCCGTAGGCCTCACTGCGCACGAGTTGAGAAGTGCAGTCCTCGGCACTCGATTTTCACCGGAGTCGGATCAGGAGGTGCTGCTTCGGTTCCTGAGCAGGTACCGCCACTTCGGGCAGGCGTTGTGACGGATTAAGTTATCGGATTGTACAAAAGGCCGTTATGCCGTGAGGAGCTCCCACTTCACGCTGCCGCCATGCTCCGCCGCTAGCCATGTTATCTTTGAAAGGTACAAAAAACAAGACTTAGGGAACTGGCAGGGGAATACGTTTACACAATTCAATCTCTCTCCCAACCCCAAGTAGTCGGGGGAACGTTTATCGGTCACGCTAGGGTGGATGTCCATTAATCCTTACATCGGGGTCTGCTGTTCACTCATAAACCAGTGCTGTGGTACAGGTTTGCAAGCATTTCTACAAATTTCCATCATCATGTTTGTTAGGGGTTGATTCCTGTTACCTTAATGTTGTGGCAAGAAGTGTCATCAGCTATATTTCTTAAAATGTTCTGGGACGGCTAGTACAGAACTGGGACTGTTCTGGAAAAACGGGGACGTTTTCAGACACTCTACTCTTGTGCAATGGGTGGGGTGATCTGAACGGTGAAGGTGGTGTTATTAACATTAAAACAAAAACCACTGACAGGTAGCTCCCTGGGTGGGCCAGATTAGGAGACATCAGTTGTCTTACCTGTCCTTTCTTTCTCAGCCAATTAGGTTCCATCATTTTACAGAAAGGAGAGGTAGTATTATGGCAAAATACGATCGTTTTGTTTCTGTCAAATTGTTCAAACACTGTCGTGTTTAGGCCAATTATACATGTACCGGCGAGGTACAGTGTCGTCATTTATTCAAAAGAGAGAGAGAGAGAGAGAGAGAGAGAGAGAGAGCAAGGGAGCCCTCAAGGGTAGAGGGAGAGTCGTGCGCATCAGGTAGGCTATTCGGTACACGTACAACATAAAGAGAGAGAGAGAGAGAGAAACGTGTATGATAATAGGCTACCTAGTGCACACACAACATAGAACAGCACAGGTCAGTTTCACGTATAGGAACACAAGTTGAGGGAAAACACAAATTCAACGTTTACGTACACCTAAATACCGGATGGGATGTGACAGTACATACATCAAGTACGAGAACCTAAGACAAAACACAGAGCTATTTTGGGCAAAGGGACTTTTTCATGCGTGCTGCGCATTCTCGGTATTCCACTTAATTCATTTGGGGATCAAGCTCTTTTATTCTCCTTCCTTCCTAATAGTAGACATTTTGTTGGTGGCTTCATTTCAAAAATACTCACTCCCTTTTAATTGTTCGGACACTAGTCCAGTCGTGCTTATACTCACGGTGGGGTCTCCCAACCTCTAGGAAAATGATGATCCAAGCTGAGGTAAAGGAGGGGTGTCAGTCGGGCGTGCATTGGTACAATTCTGATTTTTCTATGAGGATAGAGGAAGAAGGGGTAAATCTAAAACATGACAATATCCCTAATTTCTGGGTTGAGGGGAGGGGTTTCGGATGAACCCCAACCCGGGGTACTCTTAACTTCTCTTATTTAGTCAGCACATAAATTGACTCGCTGGTGCGCATTGCTGTGGTCGTACATTTATGATATCAGGTGGAGTCGGGTTTGTCGTACTGCAATGACCCTTCAACTCTCTGGTGTAAGCCCCCCTCCTATTTACTAGCTTCCGGGAGATGGAGAGTCGTTTCTTTAAGTTATGATTTACCATACTCGGGCTTGTTTTCCCATCCCATTGACCGTTAGATCAACACTTCAGTCATCCAAAAACGTTCTCCTCACCGACCCAGACATGTGCAATACATACACATCCATACCGTACAATCAGGGCACGCATGCACAAACATACCATACAATTTTTCATGCTCCCAGAGATAGTCTCTGTACTCCACGCACCATCTCGCAGCGCTGGTCTATATCTTTCCCCGCATGGAACACAGTGCAGTCCGTATTCACTCCATTCTTCAGTCAGAACTCCGATGTAACCTACAGAAAAAGAAAAGAGGGGGGGGGAGGGGGCAGCATTCAAAGCACATCAGCGCGCATAAACACGAAAAAGTTCTACTTACCACGTACCCAACCTATCTCTCTGGGATGCAGTTCCCGGCATTTTCGGCATTGAAGCCCAGAGGAGCTGGTAGTGTGGCCAAGATAATCAACGATAGGCCGTTTATTACATGTTTTCCGGGAAATTTACAACTGTAGCGTAATTAGAGATTCCTGGTTTGAAAAGGGGGGGGGGCTTTTGACCCACGAGGGGGCTGCTAAGAAAGAGGTTCGATCTACTGTCCTATTCATTGATATATTTAGATATCAGGATCTTTACCGGTTGCTAATGCTGCAAGACTGTAGAATACAACAGATCTCGACTATCCTTTTCGCATTATCTTCTGCGTACTATATCCTTTTCTTTTTATAATCAAAAATGCCTCATTTTACTTGTCCCTAAATTCGAGTTTCTCCTTCGTGTATTTGTTTCTCAATCAGTCGTACATTATTGGACAAAATACCATACCTTATATCCGGCAAATAATTTAAGCTAAAGCCAACCATTTTCTCACAACTCTGGAAAAGATAGGCACGATGGATAAAAATCTCATTCAATCCTAAATTCAGACAAAGGGTCTGCATTATCTGTTCTTTACTATTTGGTGATAACAGCCATCATTCAAAACCTTACCAGCCTAGACGACTGTTATGACGCTGATTCCACAATTTCTTTGAAAACCTTTATTGTGAAAATGTCATTATACAAATATGGGCCTGCAACCATATAGGCCGGTCACAGTGCATACTGGAAGCGCATAAGGTAAGGAGAGATTACGCTGTAGTATAAGAATACGTAACGGGCGAGTCATTTAATTGTGATAAACTAAATGTGACCGACAGTTGTAGGATCCGTGAAGGTTAATAATTGAAAGTATAACGGGATCAGCTGAGATACAGTCATCCCGATAAACACCGCTGGCTACTATCATGAGTAACACTACTTTGAAGCTACGATAATACAATAATCAATAATGAAAGGCCAACATCAATAGGGTTGTTCGCATGCCCAGTCAGTACCCTTGAAGGACTGGGTTATTTAAGACCCATCGGTGCCAGGGGACAACACCTGAAACCTTCGTGGGTAACCTGTTCCGGCGTACAAATGACAGAGACACGGGACACTTCCTTCGGCGTCAAAGATTCGAGGTTTATTTACTGCAGGGAACACAGAAGTCACGTGAAGTACACAGCATGTAAGTTCGCGGGATCTGATTCGATTTGCTACTGTGGATCGCTCCTTTTTATACAGTTTTCTCTCATAGGTTAACATGGTACACAAAGGTTTACAACTTGGTTCCCATCATTATCCCCAAGAGGGGTCGCTTTGATGTATTCAAGGTCCGGAACATAAGTACAGAAACATTCGGTGGTTCCCAACTGTAAAAACCCATCTTCCCACCATTAGTACATTCCAATCGGCAGTAAACAGATTGAAGGAAGAACAAGGACAGGTGCAAAGGAAGGCAGAAACAGTGAGGAGATCGGAAAGGGTGTAAAAGGGGTGGTATCGGAAAACACGATCTGCAGGCATCAAAGGGACGTGCCTAATGAGATGCACGGCTAAGACAATAGACCGGCACGGCAAGATGTGCCTCGAGCGGGGACATCTGCCTTACAGTATCATCCCCCTCATCATAAAGACACTTTCAAAGGAAACGTGTCTTCCGCAAGAGTCTTGGGAATCCCAGGGTCACGAAGCGGACAGCGTCCGTTCGCTGGCTACTTGAGGGCAAGAGACAAAATGGATGCCGTATCTAAAATGGAACCCGTGGGTACAGATAGAAACCCACGAAACAAACGAACGGTTCAGGTTAGCACAGCGAAACTGTGCACACCCACTGAACTCGTCATTTGCGGTTCATAGATACCAGACTCGACCATATTCGTGCGAGTCGAAAACACCACTTACGATCGTCACGGAACCTTAGACGCTCCTTTTGCCCTCATGTAGGCAAGCACTAGTCAGAATCATACTCGATATTCATCAGACCATCTAGATGTTGCTGCAACATAACTCTGTCCAACTGAGCTCCTTTGGTAACAGGCGGCTGTCTTATACACGTCGTAGCACAGAGACCACATAAGGCAGCACCACACTGCACACAAAGGCAACACGTGAACAGAAACGCTACAACAACTCCGATAATCATCAGAATCTTCCAACCCCAAGTCGACATCAGGCCCCAAAACCACCCAAGTAACGTCCAATCCCCTACGCCCACGTGTATGGACTCAGAGATCTTATGCAACTTTGAGATGGCTTGATAGACAGTCGGAGCGTTATCTGGAATGAAAATACAGCAGCTCGAATGGATCACCTTACATACTCCACCTCGATCTGCTAAGACAACGTCTAAAACCATACGGTTTTGTAACGTCATAAGCCTATCCGCCTGAAGTTCTGTGGTGATATTACCAAGGGCACTGGCAGTGATATTAGCTGTCGATTCCACCACTCGAGTCAACTGTCTCAGGTTCCTGCTATTAACCATAGGTCCCCAAAACGTGAGGAAACCCTTGAAAAAGTCTCCTGCCTCTTGACCGGCAGTGTCCTCTTCGCTAATCACGCCTCTCACAACTCTAGTCTTGTGATAGTCTGCATCAACAGTGAACGTCGGAGGCAACAGATTTGCGATATAACATGAGCCCACAAAGTGGGAGGGCAACCATGTATACGCACGATCATGGCAGACACAGTATGTACCCTTGGCAGCCAGAAACACAGGGGAAGAGAGCATCGGCAGGATATAAGTCTCGGAGCAAGCACTCTCTCCAAGACGAGCTCTCGATCTTCGGCCACGACCCAGTAGACAGAAATTACCAAGGTGGGGTACGACCCATATCGGAGGCGAGCTTCTAAGCTGTTTTTCACCAGTGAGCGCACTATACTCGACCTTACTCAGGACCCTATTGGCTTGTACCTCTTCCTCTGGGATGAGCGACGGTTCATAGATATCCCTATCTAAATCATCTATCGCTATAGCCAAAGGCTTTTGGTACGAACCAGGACCAGAGTGGGAAGGATGTGGCTCTCGATTGGGGTAGGAATCTAGTGCACTTCGAAACATTGTTTGAAATGCTCGAGCTGAACCCTGGGAACTATAAGGAAGGACCAGATATGGAATTCCCTTATCCGTGGTATGTGGCATTAACCCACACACCCAACAATTTGTAGTATTCACCACCAACTGATGCTGATGAAGGAGCTGAATAAAGGAATTATTTCTGAATTCCGCACGTCTAGCCTGTTCGTGTTCGGGTAAGATATGGAAAGAATGAGGGGATGCAGTGGAGGTAGATTTAGGTTCGGAAGTAGGATTAGGTATGGCAGAAGGTAGGAAGTACGGTATCATGTAATACACCCCACCCGCCAATAGCGAAGAAAGAACCAGAAACAGAAGGAACACTTGAAACATAAAACATTTGGTACGAGTGATCTGTTGTAGTTTAAATCTTTGCGCCTGAGCTTCTTCCAAATCCATCAGCTTCGAAAACGCCATCCCCTAAAACCGTCCGCAACGTTTCTTGACGCACTTCGTTCTGTGTAGCAGTAGTCAATCCCTAGGAGTTCCCAGGAACCGACGGTCTTTGACCTAGTGTCAAGACCTACTAACCAGAAGGAAGTACACGCGCGGCCCTACGGTACACCTGGATGCAAGGTATCTTATTCGCAAATATATACAAAGTCTCTTGGCTGTGGAAGCAAAAGCACATATATGGAACGAAACTCAATATTTACAAAAATAATCACAATCATACGGGGGCTCAGACTGATCGTGGCAAATGGGATAATGCAGATGTCGAGGGACAAAACGAAAATTTATTAGTCTTTGGTGCTGGATCGCAAAAAGTATCGAGTTTTCCCAGGACGTGTCTGTTCATCAAACAATGGATCCGATGAGGGAACAGAGTTCTGTTGATCAGTCAATTGTTCAGATCTTGAGTCTTGTGATGACAAATGTTCAACAATGTCTTTCTGCTGCACTGAGGATTCTCCAGCAGGTTCAGCGTCACTAAAAGGTACGAAGGTCTGGAATTTCTCTGTTTCAGCTGAAGCAATGCCTTTCCTCACCCACGAGTCCGCCGGTAAAGGTATAGGTACCTTTTTGGTGTGGGTGGCATGCACCCAGTTCTTGCGACCTTCCAAACGGACAGCAGTTCTCGTGGCAAGGAGGACTTGAAAAGGTCCAGTGAAACGGGGCTCAAGATTCCTTTTGCGAGCGAAGTTTCGCGTAACCACCCAGTCTCCCGGTTGGAGCTGGTGGCCTGGACCCTCTGTCTGCGTCGGCAGTGCTTCGTAAACCTGTTGGTGAATTAACCTCAGTTTAGCAGTCAGATCATGAAGATAATCAATCAACATTGGGTACTCAAGATCAGAAAACACACTCGGTCTAGGGACCCCCCAAACATTCGCAGGACGGCCGAACACTATTTCATAGGGACTAAGCCCTACTCGGGAGTGTACGGTCACCCTTGTTGACAACAAAGCTAGAGGCAAAGCGTCAGGCCACGAAAGACCAGTCGTAGCCTGAATCTTAGCTAGTTTGAGTTTAAGGGTGCCATTATACCCTTCAACCAAACCTGCTGACTGGGGATGATTGGCGCTATGGAATTTTTGATTAATTCCAAGGCCCTTACACACACTCTTCATCACACTCCCTACAAACTCACTTCCGTTATCAGACCATACAATCCGGGGTATTCCATACCGAGGAAAGCATTCCTTCAGTAGGATTTTCGCAGTAGACAGGGCAGTATTGTCCTTGAGAGGGTAGGCTTCAATCCATCGGGAGAATGCGCAAACCACAACTAAAACGTATTTCAGGTTATTGCATCGCTCCATATGGATGAAGTCTAGCTGGATCACTTCAAAGGGATATGAAGGGGGAGCAAAATGGCCAGGAGGTGTAGGGGTTCCCTTACCAGGATTGTACAACATACATATCATGCAATACTTGACCAATCTCTCAGCACATTTTGTAATACCATCATTCTTCCACACAGGGGACAACAACTTACAAATACCTTTCGCACTAATATGTGCTAACCCGTGTGCCATCGTCACAACAGCCAGCACATACGCATCTGGCAACATCCATCTCTTATGCTCCGACAAATCAACCCAACAACCATTCGCATCCAACTTTCCCGTACTCTCTTTCCACTTCGTCTTTTCAGTATCAGTGGCCTCATTCTGAATCGCTTTCACACTTTGGATAGTATCCTCACACATACCAGTCTCTGTAGGCCACCTAACCGAACTCGTCACATACATTCTAGTGCTAAGGTTCCGGGCACTCTCCTTAGCAGTCTCATCCGCAAACGCATTACCACGGCCGACATCATCCGTCACCTTACGATGCGCACTACATTTAACAATTGCTACCTGCTTAGGCAACGTAAGTGCATCCAAAAGATCATTCACAAGCTGTCCATGCTGAATCTTTGTACCATGCGACGTCATAAAACCTCTCTCTCTCCACAACCGTCCAAAGCTATGGGCGACGCCAAAAGCATATTGGCTGTCGGTAAACACATTCACTCGTTTCCCTTTCGCCAACACACACGCTCTAGTTAAAGCAATCAGTTCTGCAGCTTCGGCAGAGCTCTGATTCAATCTCGCAGCTTCCACAACAGTATTCAAAGTTACCACAGCATACGCAGTAGTCACATCACCATTTGGCAATTTAAAACATGAACCATCCACATACAACGTTCCATCGGGATCTTCCAAAGGAGTGTTTTTAAGGTCCACTCGACCTTTTGTTTCCTCCTCAGTCCTTAAGTAACAGTCATGAGCTGCTCCTTCATCTGACTCCGTACTGATTGGCAATAGGGTCGCCGGGTTTAGGACATTACAACGTTTTATCTGAATATGACTTGCCAACAGCGTCAACTCGTACCCAGACAACCTCGCACTCGTCAAGTGCTGGGTTTTCGTCTGATTCAAAAGAGTATCAACTGCATGCGGAACCATCACCGTAAGCATATTATCCATGACCAGTCCTGCAGATTGTCGGATGGACACCGCAGCTGCCGCTGTTGCTCTCAAACAACTCGGCAATGCTTTAGCTACCGGGTCCAAGGTCGAGGAAAAATATGCACATGGACGTTGCTTATCGCCAAAGGGTTGCGTTAAGACACTCAACGCACAACCTTCCCTCTCGTGAACGTATAATGTAAACGGCTTGCTGTAGTCGGGAGTACCTAACACAGGAGCCGAACACAATGCATCACGTAGTTCAGAAAAACTTTTCTGACATTCTTCCGTCCATGGTAAAGGAGTTGGAACATCCTTGCACGTAAGAGCCACAAATGGTTTCGCTAACAATGAAAAATTTGGAATCCACTGTCAGTAAGTGACCTAGATAGGTTACTTCTTGACAACAATATTGAAGTTTAGAAGGTGACACCTTGTGATGTAAGTCACAGAGATGTTGCAACAACGACACCGTAGCAATTTTGCAAATGTCCTGAGTATCTGCGGCCACCAATAAGTCGTCGACGTATTGGATTAAGGCTGCACCAGCCGGCAACACAAATGCATCTAGTTGGCCCTTCAAGGCTTGACTGTATATCGATGGACTCTCACAGTAGCCCTGAGGAGCACGTTTAAACCGGAAGCTACGACCACCAAGAGAGAAACCTAAAAGGTCTCTGCTTTCTTCAGCAATCGGGATACTGAAGAACGCATTCTTCAGATCGATCACTGAAAACCATGAGGCTGAGGCTGGAATCAGAGTCAGTAACGCCGTGATGTCAGGCACAACAGGGAACTGAGGAATCACAATTTTATTTACCTCCCGTAAATCGATAACAAAACCATAAACAGGTGGTTTGGAAGGATCGGTACGTTTCAAAATAGGCAGTACAGGGCTGTTGCACACGTTTCCCCGAGTCTCCTCAATAACATCTTTCTCGATCAGATCATAGATGATCGCCAACAGTGCCCGTTCACCGTCAAGAGAGATTCGATACTGGGGAATACGTGGCAGTCGCACATTAGATTTGAAGTGAACAACATAAGGGGAGATGTCAAGCAGGCCCACGTCATTGGGACCTGTTGCCCACAAAGATGCAGGAAGAGAACTCAATTCCGGTGGAAGCTTATCGAGAGACAAGTACATTGGAGAGATCACTCTCTCACCCAAAGTAAGCTTTACTCCCGCAGGAGAACAATACAAAGTCGCATACAAACATTTTAGCAAATCCAGGCCCAAAAGATTTTCACCACAACCAGTGGTCAAAATCAACAGAGCTTCAAGCTCACGTGGCCCAATTGTAAGTGGCAAAGGGCACGAAACCGGATTGCTAACAGGGGCGCCAGAGAATCCAACGGAAACATTTGTTAAGCCAGACAAAGGTGCGCCAGGGAGTTTCGAATGCATTATGGAACTTTTCACTGCACCAGTGTCCAACAGAAAAGGCTCAACGACGCCCGATGTGGCAACTGCGACGTAAGGCCCTCTCTGATCAACCGGAACTGATACTACTCCCTCTCCTTGTCTATGGCTGTCCTAGTAATTACTGTCGTCAGTTCCCTGATCGACGTAATAATCATCTACGTTGTACTGCGCAGATCATCCTTGCGATGATCCACGTTGATCAAAACAATTATTGGAATTTGACGAATCATCTGAACGATCATGTTGAGCACCACGACCCCTACCACGTGATGTCTGCTGAGAACCACCACGACCTCCTCTAGATATGTTACCACTGTTACGCTCATTGAGGACTGGACAGTTGAATTTTAAATGACCCTCCTGTCTACAATAGGCACACTGATTGTACCCTAACGAAGATCTCTGCGAAGAGGAGTCATTTCGCGATTGCGACCTATTAGATTGCGACTGCGATCGATTACGTTGTTGCGACTCATTTTGATTCGAACGCGGAGGATACGCCTGCTGCAACAACACTTTAGTTTTAAGTTCTTTCGTCTTTTTATCGGCGCGGTCATTCTCTTCTTTCTCCCTATTCTCATAATACTGTGCTGTAGCCAATATTTGAGCAGAAGTAGAGACAGCCCACGCACTCTCAGAATTTTTCAATTTGTTGCTCAAGTCAGGCAATAAGTTAGAGACAAATTTATCCACAAACAACCGCTGACCACCCTCGGTACCCATATCCTGACCACTGTGATCGATGAATGCCTCCTCAAATCTCGTAAAGAAGTCAGAGACACTCTCGTCCTTCTTCTGTCTGCAAGCTGACAACTTGTCCCAGTTCATCCTCATAGCTGGCATAAGTGTTTTCATTAGGGTAATAATTCTCTGAGGGAGAGCAGTAATAAGCTGTTCAGGCTTAGCCCCACCAATTTGTCGTGTATCTGCCGCAGTAAGAGCAGCCCAATCACCACCTAATTCGTTTGCATGATCTTCCTGACGAATCTTGGCCCATACCGGTTGCGGTACGACATTGCCAAACAGCATATCGATATCGGCAAGATTCATTATCGTAGCATCTACGAGCTGCGACAATTCCTTATAATACCCTGCAGGATTTTTGCGAGGGTCAGGCAAAGATTGCTTCACCTGTAGAACTTCCGATCGCTTCCATGGGAGATGTATCCACACTCTCTGGAAATGTGGCAAGATCGGAGGTTGAGCTGCAGCATTACCCGGCATCCATACTGGTGGAACTTCGTGCATGGGAAACTGACCAGACACATCTAACGGTCTCTCAATATCCTCAACGAACAATGCTTGAGGCATCATAGAGGGGCGAAGAGCCAATAATTGCTCAACAGCACGTCGAACATTAGTACCTACTATCATTCCGCTCGAAAACTGGAGCTGTAGGTTGGTCAAAGCAGTTAATACATCGTCCGATGCATCAGCCGATATTTGGTCACGCAAAGCCTTGCACATTTCTTCAAAAACATATCTTTGTGTCGGTATATTGAATTGACTAAACGTATTCAATACCGAACGTGGAGGATTCCTATAGGGGTGCAGCATCCATGCCATCGCCATATTGTACAGCGCAGCACGTTCCCTATTACCAGGAAGCTGACTACGTCTTTGTGGACCGTCCGAACCAGCGGACTCAGGAATAGGTCCAAGAGAATTAACAAAGTTAGCAGCAACTAAAGGGGTACGACGTCGGGTAGATGGAGAAGTATACAATAGAGTAGTAATAAGAGAAGAATCGGGAACAGAAGAAGCAGCAGGAGTAAGTAGAACCGGAGCAGTAGCGGGAGCAGGAGTATGAGGAAGTACGAGCGGAGGAGCAGTAGGAACAGAAGTAGGCAAAGGAATAGGAACAGTCGGAGGAGCAGGTTGAGGAGCAGGTACAGGAGCAGGTACAGGAGGAACCACAGGAGCTGCGGTACCCTGTGCGTACGGAGGTGGTGACTTCATAAGATAGGATATTAAGGGATCCTCAACTAATTCCTCCTTCTTATCCGACTCCGTTGGCAAAGCGGGATAACATTTATCTATAGTCATACGCTGAAGCCTATCAAAAACTTCCTTTTCCTTTTCCTCCTTATCACGCTGAAACAGCTCTGCTTTCTTTACAATGGTATTTACAACAAGGGGTGGTGAGGGACAGAGTCTCTGAATTAAGCAGAAAGCTCTCACCCAGTCAAGAGATCAGGGCTAGATCCAACACCGTTTTTTAGCTCACTGCACCATCCCAGTTTCAGAACCTGGCTGTATGCAAATTAGTCTGTTCCTGTCCCAGTGCATGATGGGAACAGGGCAAACCAAACTACAAAAGCCAATTCTTACACTGGGAAGGAAACAAGCTCCCAGGGACCGGTTTCTGGCATTACAGCCGTCTTCGGCCCGGTTTGCTTGAATCCTGATGGTGCAATGAGCAAGGGTCTCACATCTGAGAATACCCTTCCACGCTTAGGGTGGACAAAAATATTTACAACAAGGGGTGGTGAGGGACAGAGTCTCTGAATTAAGCAGAAACCTTTCTGGTGAAGAATTGGCTTGGTAGTTTAGTCTGCCCTGTTCCCATGATGCACTGGGCCAGGGACAGACTGATTTGCATATAGCCAGGTTCTGAGCTGGGATGGGGCAGTGAGATAAATAACGGTGATGGATCAAGCCCTGATCTTTGGACTGGGTAAGAGTGGTCTGTTTAACTCAGACACTCTGTTCATCACCACCCCCTTTTCTAAATCGTTTTTGGCCACTATAGGTGTGGCAGGGTATACTCAGACATGAGTCCCTTTCTCACTGCTCCATCAGGATTCAAGCAAGCCGGGCCGAAGAAGGCTGAAATGCCAGAAACCGGTCCCCAGTAGCTTGTCTCCTTTCTGGTGAAGAATTGGCTTGGTAGTTTAGTCTGCCCTGTTCCCATGATGCACTGGGCCAGGGACAGACTGATTTGCATATAGCCAGGTTCTGAGCTGGGATGGGGCAGTGAGATAAATAACGGTGATGGATCAAGCCCTGATCTTTGGACTGGGTAAGAGTGGTCTGTTTAACTCAGACACTCTGTTCATCACCACCCCCTTTTCTAAATCGTTTTTGGCCACTATAGGTGTGGCAGGGTATACTCAGACATGAGTCCCTTTCTCACTGCTCCATCAGGATTCAAGCAAGCCGGGCCGAAGAAGGCTGAAATGCCAGAAACCGGTCCCCAGTAGCTTGTCTCCTTTCTGGTGAAGAATTGGCTTGGTAGTTTAGTCTGCCCTGTTCCCATGATGCACTGGGCCAGGGACAGACTGATTTGCATATAGCCAGGTTCTGAGCTGGGATGGGGCAGTGAGATAAATAACGGTGATGGATCAAGCCCTGATCTTTGGACTGGGTAAGAGTGGTCTGTTTAACTCAGACACTCTGTTCATCACCACCCCCTTTTCTAAATCCTTCTTTACAATGGTAGCAACACCATCTCTCTGATTACGTTTTGTCTGTCTGATCTCTTTCTGTGTGGCTTCTTTGCGCCATAACCGAAAGGCCTCAAACATGGCCGGCCTTGACTTTTTCTTAAACAATTTAGCCTCAAGATTATCTAGAATCGGGGTCTCGAAACTACCATGAGGTGGCCAACTAAGGACATCATCTTTTTTGGTGTAGCGAATCCAATATTCATTAAAGGTAATCGGACCTAAACCATGTTTGCTGTAAAGCTCATAAGTGGGAGTTCCAACCGGAGGTATCGGACACGAGTCCTCCAGTCGGGAATCCGTACCACAACGTCGGAAACAACTGAACAAAGTACTACGACCAGGCATCTTGCACACTAGCCGAGTTTCACAAACTTCAAGGGTTACGGGATTTACCAAGTCCCTGCAAAGAGCAAAAACCCTCGGTTTTTGGCGGCTGCAGTCGTCAAATATTACAACAAAGAACCAAGTACCAAGAACCACAAATGCAATGGAACCATGCAACAACTAAGCAACCACAACCAAGGATTCTGGGAGCGACCCACAAAATACTTAACTCAAAGATCGATGGCGTCACCAGGAAGGCCCGTCAATCGTCTCGCTGTACCAAGGTCTACGCCAGGCGCCAAAACAGGTCTACAGTCAGGGCAGCAGTCCGTCGCAGCCGTCAGGAGGCGGGAATCTTCGCGGGAAAAGTCGTCGGGCCACTTATTTCGACAACAGGATCGATGAAGCGGGGTGCACCTTCCCTCGGAGATTTCACACGAAGTTCCTCACGATCGTCGGGTTTGGACCGGCACCACTGATGCAGCCACACGTTGGGCGCCAACTGAAGGACTGGGTTATTTAAGACCCAGCGGTGCCAGGGGACAACACCTGAAACCTTCGTGGGTAACCTGTTCCGGCGTACAAATGACAGAGACACGGGACACTTCCTTCGGCGTCAAAGATTCAAGGTTTATTTACTGCAGGGAACACAGAAGTCACGTGAAGTACACAGCATGTAAGTTCGCGGGATCTGATTCGATTTGCTACTGTGGATCGCTCCTTTTTATACAGTTTTCTCTCATAGGTTAACATGGTACACAAAGATTTATAACTTGGTTCCCATCATTATCCCCAAGAGGGGTCGCTTTGATGTATTCAAGGTCCGGAACATAAGTACAGAAACATTCGGTGGTTCCCAACTGTAAAAACCCATCTTCCCACCATTAGTACATTCCAATCGGCAGTAAACAGATTGAAGGAAGAACAAGGACAGGTGCAAAGGAAGGCAGAAACAGTGAGGAGATCGGAAAGGGTGTAAAAGGGGTGGTATTGGAAAACACGAGCTGCAGGCATCAAAGGGACGTGCCTAATGAGATGCACGGCTAAGACAATAGACCGGCACGGCAAGATGTGCCTCGAGCGGGGACATCTGCCTTACAGTATCATCCCCCTCATCATAAAGACACTTTCAAAGGAAGCGTGTCTTCCGCAAGAGTCTTGGGAATCCCAGGGTCGCGAAGCGGACAGCGTCCGTTCGCTGGCTACTTGAGGGCAAGAGACAAAATGGATGCCGTATCTAAAATGGAACCCGTGGGTACAGATAGAAACCCACGAAACAAACGAACGGTTCAGGTTAGCACAGCGAAACTGTGCACACCCACTGAACTCGTCATTTGCGGTTCATAGATACCAGACTCGACCATATTCGTGCGAGTCGAAAACACCACTTACGATCGTCACGGAACCTCACCCTTCCCCCGCCCGCCATGTGCAAAAAGACCGTATACACATCCTCTAACATCCATGCTAAGTAACTGGAACGTCATGAGGAGTTGCAGGTCCCGCCTACATCAGCGCCATTTTGGGGCGAGGCCGGGCTGGTCCGGAGTATTGTCCAAATGCCTCCAACAACTAGCGGCCGGACCAGAATCCCTTTCGGCAGTTCAACAATTTCATTAACGCCAACAGAAAGGACAGGCAGCATGAGCCGTGACTCAAAGGTGGGGAAAGCAAAAATCTTCCCTACCGGGTCACGCTGAGGTTCCACCGGAACTGATTGAGTTGGTAGTCTACAGTGTCTCCTGGTAATTCAGGCAGAAGCTGGCGTCAGCATGAAAGCACCATCATCTCTCGGCAACTCCGGAGAGCGGGACAGCAGGCGTATCCCTCCGCCAATGCACTGAACGCCGATGCCCTGGATCAGCCTCTCTCACGGCACCAGATGGGGATAAGGCGACGATCACCCGGGGCAGAGGCAAGTCAATGGGGAATGATCGAGCAATTGTGGCGGTTGCCCCCACCGGAAGTCCGCGGGAGTCGAGGGCCAATGACTCCCGTAGGCCCTGCAAAGCTGAGAGAACGTCTTCAAGAGTGGGGCCCATGCCCGAGCAGGCAAGCGTCCGAGCTTCATGGTAGCCCAGAGCCATCCTAGTGGACCAGGCCCGAATCCGGGGAGCCGGCCGCCATTTTGAGAGTCCCGCGGCAGCTGCCCTTCACCACGGTCACCGGAGTGGGTCCCCCGGCCAGCCAACCGCGGGGGCCCACTGAGTGGAACACTAAGGGCAATCTTGGTGCAGGAGAGGAACCTCCACCTGGGTGGGTCGTCCGCGCCGCCTCTTCGCGGGGCGCCCACGCCATCTTCTGGCGCAGGTATATGAGATGGCCGGACCGGGCAACGAAGGGGGGAGCCAGCATCAAGGCATCCCCCGCACACCTTGCTGGACACCACCTCTGGGCTATCCGGGGACGGGCCTCAGCGCATCGTGTTGCCTCCGGCCTATTCACACAACTGTCCTCCACCTTAGGCCACCACTGATGCCACCTCGCCGGCTGATGGATTTTGTAGGCTTTCTATAGCCCAAAACCGACTAAAAAGTAGCCCAAAAGCAGCCCAATGTTGCTACCCTAAGGAAGGAGGGGCAGGGACAGTGTCAAGCAGACGGTGAATGCATTGGTGTTGAAGTTGCAGTAGGCTGCCATGTAAATATTTGTTTTTGTTTAATAAAGCGTTTTGACATACTACTTTGTTGGAGTGTTGTATATATATTTATAATCTGGCAATTAGCACAAAAAATGTTACCGCGTAACCAGGGAAAAATATAGCCCAATTGTGCATGATATAGCCCAATCTGGCAACACCGAGTATCAGCAGACTTTTATTTGTATAGGGTTTGTTGTTATTGGGCGGAGTGGGCGGTGGAGCCGAGCTACCTTGCTACCATCACGGTGTCGAGTTCGATCCCTCCCACTAGTTTCATATATCTCGTGAAGGGCTGTTCCTAGTGTTTCTATTTTAGCGGGGTCAAAAGGATCCCATCAGTGGGCTACTGATCTTGCTTGATTCCTTTTGTTTTTCTTAGCGAATTTTATGCCATAATTTGCTAGGAAGGTACAGCGGCTAATCCGTATTTTATATATATGTCCTCTTTATTAGGGGTGCCCTCCGGTGGAGCCGGATGAGCTACCTCTAATAAATGGTCCGGGTAGAACCAATTACCAATCAGTGGGGAGAAGATAGGCATGACGGGTTACAACGGGAGACAAAAGTCTGCGTTACCTACCCTTCACTATCTGCAAAGGAGGATAGAATACTTTTATTCTTCCCCGTTTGTAGACAGAGAATTCTCGAGAGAACAATCCTCGAACAAACAATGTTCGGGCAAACAATCAATCAGTGGGGGAGAAAAAATAGGCACAACGGGTTACAACGGGGGACAAAAGTCCGCGTTACCTACCCTTCACTGCCTGCAAAGGAAGAGAGAATCTTTCTATTC
The DNA here is from genome assembly GCF_964263255.1 of Lissotriton vulgaris. NCBI lineage: Eukaryota > Metazoa > Chordata > Amphibia > Caudata > Salamandridae > Lissotriton > Lissotriton vulgaris. The sequence continues at coordinate 410,493,847 of NC_141698.1, read as the reverse complement.
TTCTCCGTTTGCAGACAGAGAATCTCCAAGAGCAACCAATGTATCAAGTAGCGACCAAGGCTAAACGAACCAACCAACGAATAATACTAGTATTTCCACACAATTCCAATACAAACAATCAATCGATTAATCAATCAGATGGATAAAACCATCCTACCAATCAGACGTATAAACGTCCTACTTAACCTTACCCGGACCATTTGGACAGTTCTTCACCTTCCCCTTCGAGCGCCCGATCGTCCTCTTACTCCAATTTTACCGCAGCACTCCTGTGGGATCCCAGTCAGGACAGCAGGTCACTCGAGAGAGGTCCGTTCAGAATCAGTGAAGTTCATTAGATCGGCAGCCAGACGAGGGTCCTCTCAAGGCAGGTATACTCCGATCGTTTAGATGTTCACCCCGTCGTCAGGACCTCTCTTACTGAACCCACATGTCGCTGATGGGCCCCGCGTTGGGACGCCAATTGAGGAAAAACAGCCAATTAATAACGAGTGCCCAGGCTGCTGGCGCAAGACGCCTCTAATTTCCCATAGGAAGTAGTTACCAAAATAAAGAGACAGGCGCTGGAAGCTGGAACGCAAGAACAGGTTTTATTTCTCATGAGGAGAGCCTGTCATTTCGGACACACACACAGAATGTCTTCGGGAGGTGCTCTAAACGCATCCTTGCAGTCTGGCCTTTTATACACTGGTTTATAGCTTTATTACATGAAACACATTCTTGTCAATACTTTGATGTACGGAAAGGCATCCTCCGAATCCCGCTTCAAGCCCGTTCCCACACAATTTTACAGTAGAAGTCCCCACCCCGGTCATAACAGGTGACGATTGTCACGCAGCTGGATGTTCCCCCAATTCCTGGAAAGCGTATGGCTGATCGGATCTCATGGGGTGGGGGCTTTGATCAGTTAGATCCTTTGATGGGGGAGCTTCCTACTGTATGGGGGGGCAATAAACAGCATCTGCAGGGCTAGGTGACGGCCTGGGGTCGGCCCGGACAATCGGGCACAGAGGAAGGGGTTATCAAAGGAGGGATGCCTATGAAAGGAATGAAGGGAGGTGTTGAGCTGGGAACAGGATGGGGCTCCGAGGCAGGGCCGCGCTGGAGAGGGGTTTATGGCCCAGGCATGTGAGAGCGGGGGCTGTCAGCGCGCGGGGGATGCTATCGAGGTTTGGGGAGAGAGAGAGACGCGCTGGCTACCGGCAGTGGGCAGAGAGTCCATGGTTTTCAAAATCGCTGCCACTTACGCGCACGAAGGAGCCTAAAAAGGGACAAGATGGCGCCGATAATGTTGACATCGCAAACCAGATTTTAACAATGGGTTGCGGTACACTTGGAGTACTGAGCAGGGTATCAGGAAGATGATGGTATCCACGACAGGTGTGAGCAACTCCGTTAGTCTGCCACTACGACTGTTTAGACTCAGGCAGTTGGCGGTTGGAGGTGGTCCTGGCGGTGGTGGCGTGTGCGTCCTGAGCTGATGTGATGTCCGGGTCGGTCAGTACTCGATTTGATGTGTGAGCCCTGGTTTACCGCAGTTGAGGCTGGAGGCAGTGGACAGCGCAGGGCCACAGACACATGGCGTTGAAGACCTCAAGCCATCGTCTCAGAGGACATTCACTATCTCAGAAGACAGGGATCCTGACTTAAACTGCACAGAGTTAGTGGCCTAGATGCACTACGGCCGGCACAGGCACACCGCCACGGGACGGTGGCTTGCGGTGCACTGAGGCAGGGCCACGCTGCCTGAGCGGGTCTTCATTGATGTCAGAGGTGAATGTGGCGGAGGGTTGCGGAGGACAGTGAAAGGAGTCCTTCAGGGCATGATGCAGAGGGCAGAAGCCGTCCGGAAGCAGCAAATGGAGGAGTGCAATGCTACAGCCTTGTTTTCACCACCAATTCGGTATCAGCCACATGAGGATGAAGACATCCCCCAGTCCATAGACTCAGACGCCTCTAAAGTTCAACCAGAGGGTGTCCATGAATGTCGGGAAACAGACTTAGTGGCGCCGGGGCTGAGAGGGGTGGCCGTCTGCGATGATGCCGGTACAATGATATGAGCTCGGCCATTGCTAAATCAAGACTCAGCCCAAATGTGTGACCTACTCGACCGCAGGGTAGGTCGGAGGCAGCGGTCCGCAGGGGCCTACAGCCAGTTAGTGACACCAGGGCAGTTGTTGGTAGTGTTCGATCACCTCCGTAACGATTATCCTTTTTTACTCCTGACTGAAACGCGTCATCCTCTTACACCTCTCCTTGCGTGCAATGATATGTGCTCTTATAAGCAGAAACAGTGGTTCCTGTGGAACATTATAGTATATTAAGAATGATAATAAATGTAATACTCAATCGCAATGAACAAATAGCTTATGGTGATATCAAAAGGAGAAGGACAGTACATGACTCAGTATTAGGTGTAAACAATGGTAGCGTTTATATAAATATGAAAATAATTGCAAAACTTAACAGTGCATTGTGTCCCCAGTGGTAGGGTGTTTAAAAATCGATTACAAAAACATAGTTGACAAAAATATCGTTGTATAAATATCGTTTACAAAAATATCGACACCCTATACCTAAACAGGTAAGTACATAAATATCTACTCAAAAATATCAATGTAATAAATATAGATGTTAAAAATATCGACTTTTTAAATTATTTAAAATTACATTAAATAATTATAAAACATAAGTACTATTAACAAAATACATTACATTACTTTTATATTTTAACTATTTATAACAAATTAACTAAAATTTTTCATTATACACTTAATAAATGTGTACATATACATATATTTAACACATAAAATTAAATAACAACAATAATACATACATTTATTTAATATATAAAAAATATTATTACTTAAAACATTTGATAGCGAAGGGGTAAAAATTACTATTCCCACTCCAAAGGGTGCAACAGTAGGGAAAGCGTTGGATAGCGTAGGGATACAAATTACTATTCCCACTCCAACAGGTGCAACTGTGGGGAAAGCGTTGGATAGCGTAGGGGTAAAAATTACTATTCCCACTCCAGAGGGTGCAACAGTAGGGAAAACGTTGGATAGCGTAGGGGTACAAATTACTATTCCCACTCCAAAGGGTGCAACAGTAGGGAAAGCGTTGGATAGCGTAGGGATACAAATTACTATTCCCACTCCAACAGGTGCAACTGTGGGGAAAACGTTGGATAGCGTAGGGGTAAATATTACTATTCCCACTCCAGAGGGTGTAACAGTAGGGAAAGCGTTGGATAGCGTAGTTGTAAAAATTACTATTCCCCCTCCAAAGGGTGCAACAGTAGGGAAAGCGCTGGATAGCGTAGGGGTAAAAACTACTATTCCCACTCCAAAGGGTGCAACAGTAGGGAAAGCGCTGGATAGCGTAGGGGTAAAAATTACTATTCCCACTCCAGAGGGTGCAACAGTAGGGAAAGCGTTGGATAGCGTAGGGGTAAAATTTACTATTCCCACTCCAGAGGGTGCAACAGTAGGGAAAGCGTTGGATAGCGTAGGGGTAAAAATTACTATTCCCACTCCAGAGGGTGCAACAGTAGGGAAAGCATTGGATAGCGTAAGGGTAAAAATTACTATTCCCACTCCAAAGGGTGCAACAGTAGGGAAAGCGCTGGATAGCGTAGGAGTAAAAATTAATATTCCCACTCCGGAGGGTGCAACAGTAGGGAAAGCGTTGGATAGCGTAAGGGTAAAAATTACTATTCCCACTCCAAAGGGTGCAACAGTAGGGAAAGCGCTGGATAGCGTAGGAGTAAAAATTAATATTCCCACTCCAGAGGGTGCAACAGTAGGGAAAACACTGGATAGCGTAGGGATACAAATTACTATTCCCACTCCAGAGGGTGCAACAGTAGGGAAAGCGTTGGATAGCGTAGGGAAAAAATTTACTATTCCCACTCCAGAGGGTGCAACAGTAGGGAAAGCGTTGGATAGCGTAGGGGTAAAAATTACTATTCCCACTCCAGAGGGTGCAACAGTAGGGAAAGCGTTGGATAGCGTAAGGGTAAAAATTACTATTCCCACTCCAAAGGGTGCAACAGTAGGGAAAGCGCTGGATAGCGTAGGGGTAAAAATTACTATTCCCACTCCAGAGGGTGCAACAGTAGGGAAAGCGCTGGATAGCGTAGGGATAAAAATTACTATTCCCACTCCAGCGGGTGCAACAGTAGGGTAAGCGCTGGATAGCGTAGGGGTAAAAATAACTATTCCCACTCCAGAGGGTGCAACAGTAGGGAAAGCGTTGGATAGCATAGTGGTAAAAATTACTATTCCCACTCCAGTGAGTACAACAGTAGGGAAAGCGCAGGAACTCAAAAAATAAATAAATATCTGTCTAATTTAGTATTAAATTTAATGTACATTATAAACTTATTTAATATATACATTAAAATATATTATTATTAACAAACACCTACACACCTGAAATTAATTACTCAATTACATTTAATATTCACTAATTAATTATTGATTAGTATTGTATTTTCAAAATATTTACATAATTAATTAATTGACAACTTTCACACCATATACAATTATAAACACCACAACACAAACTAAAATTTATTTACTCGCTTAAAAAAATAAATTATTTAATTATAATTAATTATTCATTAATTATTTAATTATTCAATTAAAATGTAATTACTTCACTACATTTTCACTTAAAAATTCCAGTACACACACCTAAAATTATTTAAACAATTTACATAATAATTAACATAATTAATTATCAATTACCTAATTGAAATTAATTAACTAATAATTATTAAACTATTTATTTTAAATTAACACATTCATTAATCTATTATTTTATTATATTTAAATTACTTCTCACCCTATTCCCCTATAAACCCACAACCCGCTACGGAACTATTAACACTAAATTCAACATAAAACACATTATTAACTAATAAAATGCTGCAAAATATACTAATTTCACAAACAATACTCATTAAAAACACTAAATTACGTATAATTATTAAAAAAAGATATTTTTGTAAACTATGTTTTTGTAAACGATATTTATTACAACTATATTACTGTTATCAATATTACTTACCTGTCTGTCGATATTCTGGTCAAACTATATTTTTGACATCAATATTTCTTCTTGTAGATATTTCTGCGGCGATATTAAGGTAAGTCGATATTTTCCTGTCGATATTCCCGCTCTACACCGTCCCCAGTGAACATGGAACCTACAACAATTTGTGACGCAATTACAACAATTATAATTTGTTTCCAAAACAATATGAAAGTCGACCATCCAAAGAAATCTGTAATAAGAATGGTTAGCTTTTTTTTTGTCTACAGCATTTCAACCCCTGTGAGGATAAGGGGTCTCTTCAGGACCTAGCGATATAGGGATATCTGCAAAGATGATAGTCAGTCATTGTGACATGTGTACACCACAGGAGGTGAAGAGTGAAAACCAAAAGTGTTACTCACATGGGACCCAGCCGGGCGCCCAGCCAGGGGAAGTGGAGATATGATTCGAGAGCTGAACTGCAACACTGTGCAGCCGCTGGTACAATCATTCATACGCCCCGGATGCGCGTATTGCAAGGTCTGGCCTCACAATGGCTATCCTTATTCAATAGTATTTACTAGAATTGGTGTTTTGGCTTCAGGGCATGCAACGTTGGACGAAGACGGGAGCAGCACTGTTCCAGCGTGTAGCGGAGGCACGCGCTGATGCTTGATTCAGCCTTTCATCCAGTGAAAGTCAGGTACACGGATTGGCGTGACCTTCTATTATCATCCTTCCTGGTGTGGCTCTTTACTGGGCTCCCTTTTCTGGTGCAGGCTGTCATCCGACTTTACACCAGGTCAGAACAGGTGTTAATTTCCTGCTGCTAACGCGCCTTATCACATGTTTTGGGATCTTATCGCCGATCTGGTTGGTCATTGGGAATGTTGCGGTGTGATTTTGTTGTGGCTTTTTGCATGGGAGTGCTTACTCTGCATCTCATTAGCGATAGTTGTCGGGTTCATCTGTGGTGATGTTTTTGAGGATGCTATCGCAGTTAAACTGGTGATATTGGCTGTTAGCACCAGCTTGTGAATGGGGAGATACAATTATCGCCACTTTGGCTGCAATAAAGTGCTGTTAATTCGGCAATATATCCTTGAGAATATGCCCTTCATTGTTTTTTCTCAACTAACCTTATTCTAAGATTGCAGAGATGGGTTACCTTGGGAAGTAATAAAGTCTGATTAGTGCAGACAACCACAATCACTTTGTTACGTTTTATAGCCTGACTGTGTGTTAGTCCCGACCATAACTCTTAACATATTCAGCTAGATTCATGAAGCATTTTTGTGGGCGCAAACGGTGCGAATCGCAGAATTCGGCCGTTTGCACCAGCAAAAATGGCATTTGATATTCATCATTGGGTCATGTACTCGCAATTTGAGAAATCGCAAAAAATTGAGATTTCTCAAATTGCGATCGCATTTAAGGAATCTCAATTTGAGATTCCTTAAATGCTATTCATGACCCAATAAAAAATTGCGAATTCACTATTTTTACCCGCTATTTACCGCGAAGTCAGACTTCGCGGTAAATAGCAAAAACTGAGAAAAATGCCCTTTTGTGCATTTTTCTCAGTTGTATGTTACACACACACATGTCCTTTGGACATTTGTGTGCGCAACATGAGTCTAATTTACATTTCAGGGGTGCTACAGGGTGTCCTGTTGACACCCCTAGCACCCTTGAAATCGCATCCTTATTTGCGATTAGCAAATTGCTAATCGCAAATAAGGAATAACTCCCCATTCATTTCTATGGGCCTTTAGGCCCATAGGATTGAATGGGGAGTTATTCCTTATTTGCGATTAGCAATTTGCTAATCGCAAATAAGGAATGTGTAAGAATCGCAATTTATTTTGCGATTCCTACATGAATCCCGTTTTGCGAGTCTGTAATAGCGATTCCTTATTATTCGCTATTACAGACTCGCAAAACATGCTGATGATGAATTGGCCTGATAATCTCTACAAGTATAGATGATATATGAATTCTACACCTGATTACCTTCATTGTCTAATGTAACATTTTCATGTACATTGATTTACACAGTTTTATGATTTATTGAGCCTCTGTGTGTAATGTAACGTGTTCTGACATCCTACACTGGAATGAGCAGCAGTGTAAAATAATTCAATACAAAAAAATAATAGATGCATTTTACATCTGTATTTATATAATTACTCTTGCAGACAGATAAATATTGCTTTCTTACCATGTAAGCACATCTCTTACATAGGGAGTTGAACAACGTTAAAAACCTTCCTCTAAGTTATACTTTCTCTTGAACACTTGTGAAGACATAACAAGCTGTGGACCTTTGTTTTCTTTCATTTCATTGCACTGGCATCTATGTGTTAGGCTCTAGATGGCCCCCAGCCAGGATGAAAAGATGATGGCCCTTTGAGTTGGGCCTTTTAATGAGGCCAGTTGAAAGTGTAAATGAGAAAGCTCCAACCCTGCCTGCATGTTGCTACTACAAACCCAACTCAGACAATGTGCGGGCAATCCTGAAAAGTGTCCTGGTGTCAGAAAATGACAACAGGACAAATTCAGCATGTTTCTTCCTCCGAGGGCATGCCATCCTTTGCACTTTGTTGAGGCATATTTCATACAGTTTCTTACAAAATACTCTGCTCGACACAAGGGAAATGTAGGACTTGGCCTCTTTGGTTAAAGTTCCCTAAACTTCTTGCTTTCCTCCTAGACTGTTTTCCTGACCTAGGGATGCCAATTTAGATGCTTTGGGTACTTTTCCACTGCTGATCAGCGTCAACGTATGGGAGTTCCCATGTAAAATGTTATGGTGATTAGTTGGCCATGATTGGTATGTTTGCCTTACTAGTAAAGGTCCCTAGTGATGTGCACTGTGTGTGCAAGGGCTAGTAATGCAAGGGGCGCAGAGAAGGGAACTCAGGACTTCTGTGTAGGGCCTGCGTGCTGATTGCTATGTTAGTATGTAGTCCTGACAAGTGCAACCACTTTTCAGGCCTGACTTTCCCTTTTGCATATACATGTGGTGCCCCTGTGGTAGCTACCAGGTAACCCATGGGCAGGGTGCAGTGTAGGTAAAAGGCAGAACATAAACTGAGGTGTGTGTTATGTTCTGACAGTGAAAAACTCTCCATTTAGTTTTTCACTGCTGAAAGGCCATTCTACCTATTGGACAGAATGGGGGAGGCTGGGTGTTGTGTTTGTTAGCCTAGTTTCCTGTCAGTTTATAATGGAGAGGTAAAGTTTTGTATGTATGGACTCACAGTGTCATAATGCATCTTTCTGAGAAGGTGGTTTTGTCACGGTGTGTTTATAAACTATTCTTTTAGAATGTGGCTGAGATCTGTGCTCTAAGCATTACTGTGTGTCTCTGAAATGTGGATTGGCTGTCGGGAACTGAAAGGTGAGAGGAGCTGGGAGAGGTCTTGAACCAGGGAGGAGTTGAGATGGTACCAGGCTGCCCTGCATCTGAAGAGTAGGGGAAGGAGAAGCCCCGGAGGTGAAAAGGCTTGGGTTGGTGCTATAAACCAATGGACCCATCTCCTGCTAAGTGATTAAGAATCCAGACCCCCAGTATCAAAAGGAGAGAGGTGACACTGGGAGAGAGACACCCAGAAATAATTTAGGGGAGGGGTTATGGACCCCTGAGCACTTACAAAGTTCAAAGACATTAAGGGGTATAACTAGGAGAGCTGATGCCCCTGAACATTGGAATGAAACAGATATTGATTGAGACTGAAAAGGCTTGGACCCATTCTGTGGTCAAGAGGAACTTTTGCTATAGAAGGAACAACTGAAGAGACTGCTGTGGATAGACCAATCCTTGCTTCGTGATCTGGGGCTGGTCTTCAGTTTGCTGCTCTAAATAAGGAGGAGGCTGCTGGGACTGTGCTTGAAGGCGCTGGGTCCCCCTGCTTGAAGCAGACTGTGCTTTGTGCTGTGTCTTGTAACCCCAAGGGCCCGAGGTTAGCTGGCCCCCTGTTTTAATAATACAGGAACATAAAAGTTTCCGGAGAAATCCCAAGCAATGTGGTGTGCACGTGCTTTTTGCCCCTTGAGACCCTCAGAAATTGTGCCTTGTGATCGTGGGGATGCAGGAGTGAGCTAAGTCTCAGACGTGCAGAGTGCGTGTCGTGGTGTAAGCCAAGGCATTGGTGAGGAGCGTCTGGTCGTGTTATGCATGGGGAGACGAGGCGAGGCTCGGAGGTGCTGGGAGCGTGTTGTGGTGCAGCCCGGGTGTTGGTGTAGAGCACCTGGGCCTCATGTGCACCAAAGGAAGAAGCTAGACTCTGATGATCTGGGTGTATGCTGTATGTTAGAATTGGGGATCTCTAGTTGGCACAGGTAGGTACTTGTGACAAATAGGGACCCTCTCCTCTAGTCAGGATAAGGGGATTACACTCCTAAAATAACCCCTGCTCACCCCCTTGGTAGCTTGGCACGAGCAGCAAGGCTGTATCTCAGAGGCGTTGTAAGTTAAGCATTTGTTACCACATACAGTAACCCAGTGACAACACTACAAATGGACACCACACAAGGTTGTGTATAAAAAATAAGTATATTTTATATAAAGTTACCACAAGACCAATAAACAACAACAAAATCCACAGTACTATTAGATTTCAATGGTTCTGGTTAAAAGGCTTAATTCAAGGTTCTGTGCAAGTCGGTAGCCTGGTCTGGCTACAGCGTTGTTGAAATAACACAGAGTCTAGCAAATCCAACGGACCGTGTCGGTAGGGGTTCAACTCATATGTCGACAGACTCAGTCAAAGTACTTTTTACTTGAGGCGGCTGGCACGGATGTGCGAGCCGGTTCCGGTGTTTGTCGCGGTACAGAAAGGAAGCGTTGCAGGACGCATTGTCCCTCGATGCGGTGCAGGCAGCGGCCCGTTGACAGAGTCGGTGGATCCAAGGCGTGCGTTGCAGGGCGAGACGGTGCTTCAATGCGTTGCTTGAAGCTTGCGGTGCGGCGACAGAGCCGGAGTTTGGGAGCTGGCGTCGATCAGTCCGGACAGTGGTGCGAGTCGGGTGGTGCATCGCAAAGCGTGCGAGGCGGTGCCCAACTCCGGTGCGTTCACAGGACTCGAAGTCATCAGCAGTGTCTGGGTCGATCAGACCAGTACGAGTTGGTCTAGCGAGGCGTTGCACGTCGCGGTGTCCACCAGTCGCGGTGCAGGCAACAGCTCAGTGACGGCGTCAGGACGGAGTCAGTGAGCTCAGAGCTTGCGTTGTTCGAGGCGGACGGTGCTCGATGCGGTGCCTACAGGACACCGGGGCCGGTCGTGAGAGTCGGTCACAGCTCCCTGCCTCTGTAGCCACTGAAACAGCGTTTCCAGCAGCAATTCACAAAGGCTGGTGAAGTCCACTGGTCCTAGGACTTCGGTCAGGAGGCAAGCTCACTTCCAAGCGATTGGAGATCTTTTGCACAAGTTGAAAGTAAAGTCCACAAAGTTCTTTCTCCTCTCTTTGGCAGTCAGGCAACCGCTGCAGGCCAATTCCCCAAGCAGCACTTCAGCATGGGAATAGTCTCTCCTCAGTTTCTTCAGGTTCCTCTCCTCAGAAGAGGTTTCGTCTTGTAAGTCCAGAAGTTATCTAATTTCTTGGGATCAGGGTCCCAATATTTATACCCCAAAATCCTTTGTTCTCTGAGGGGAGAGGGGCCTGTGCCCAGTCCAAACCAGTTCTGAAGCACTCTGTTTACCAGACTTTTCCTTTCCTTTCACAGTACAGGGCAGGAACATCAGACAGCCCACAGGAGGTGGAGCCAGCATTGTGGAAGGCAAGTACAGCCCTGGAGCACTTTGTTGACAGTCTTCCTTCGCTCCTTTCAGTGTGCAGAGCAGAGACATCAGGCGCACCACAGGGGGTGGAGCCAGCACTGTGGGGGGCGGGCACAGTCCTAATCAGGTCCCAGGTGCAATTCCTCCCTCCTATCTAGATGCAGATCTCCCTATTCACCACTGGGCTGACTCATTCTGTCTCCTGGAATCCCCCAGCCCTGCCACTCAAACTCCAGACAAAGGAATACACAACCTCGCAGAGGCAGGCTTGAAAATTTAGGCAAGCAAATACCTACTTCCTAAAAGTGATACTTGCAAACACAGAATGTTCAAAACCAAATTTACTAAAAGATGTATTTTATCATTCTGAGTTTAGGCATACTAAACTCGAATTTCTACCATGTTCTCTGAGTCAGTTGGGATTATAAAATGTATTAATTCTAACAGCCCATTCTGGCCTATGGAGAACAGGTAGCCTTGCAATAGTGAAAAACTAAAATGGCTGTAATTCACTATTAGGACATGCCACACACATCAGGGCTTGTCCTACCGTATACTTACAATGCACCCTGTCCTTGGGCCTACCATAGGGGTGACTAATATGAAGAAAAGGGAAGGTTTATGGAGTGGCAAGTGGGTGTACATGCCCAGTCAGCATGACAGTACCAGACTGCAGGCAGGCTCTGCAATGGCAGACCTAAGACACATTTTTACAAGGCTGCTTCTGTGGGTGGCACAACCAGTGCTGCAAGCCCACTAGCAGCATTTGGAATTACACGCCCTGGGCATACTCAATGCACTGTACTAGGGTATGACAAGTAAACCAAATAGTCAATCATGGAATCACCAATTAATACATTCATTTACAATAGGGAGAGCATATGCACTTTAGCACTGATCAGCAGTGGTAAAGTGCCCAGAGTCATAAAATAGCCAACAACAGGTCAGAAAAAATATAGGAGGAAGGCAAAAAGTTCAGGGATGACCCTGCAAGAAGGGCCAAGTCCAACATTGTGGTGCAGCCCGGGTGTTGCTGAAAAAAATGCAGAGGCCTCGTAGGCACCAAAAGAAGAAGTGAGTCTCTGACATGCAGGAGTGCGTGTCATGGTGTAGGCAGGGCATCAGGGAAGAGCGTCTGGACATCGTGTGCACCAGGAGAAGAGGTGAGACTCGGACGCGCAAGAGTGTGTGTTGTGGTGCAGCCAATGCATTAGGGAAGAGCGCCTGGACATCGTGTGCACCAGGAGAAGAGGAGAGGCTCGAACGCGCAGGGTGCGTGTTGAGGTGCATGCGGAGCATTGGTGAAGAGCGCCGGATCGTCAAGAGCACCAGAGAAGAGGCGAGTCCCAGACGTGCAGTGTGCGTGCCGAAGTGCAACCTGAGGTGCTGGTGAGGAGTGCCTGGTTAGGGTGTGCACCGAATTGAAGTAAAGTCTCCACAGTGCTGTTGGCGGGTCTTGGTGTGGACTGAGTCCACCGGAGTGAGGGCCAAGTCATTGGGGCCCTCAGAGTCAATCAGCAGCGGCCCGGACTAGCAGCCATGGAAGAACTAAGCCACTGGCCCGAGTCCTCCGCAGCCCGTGACAAAGTTTTGGATCAAGGCCCAAGTCGTTGACGTCGGGGAGGAGAGTGGGATCGCGCCACCCAGGTAACGTGGATCGATACCTGGGGTGGGATGCGGGCCAGGAGGCACACTCTCTCGGCCTCCCGCTTCAGTCAGCTGTGCAAGCGGTTCCTACCGCTCGGATCCTGGACCGTGCTGACCCAAGACGAGGCAGTACTGGGGCCGGAGTGGGAAGCAGTATTTTTTGTCTCATCATTTGATCCATAAAGGAGGCACTGTTAACGCAGCATGTAAAAGTGTTGTATTACACTCTGCATTATTGCTGCATACCGAACTATCAAACTGTCGTATGATGCCTGACCTTATTTGTGCCTGATGAACTTTATGCTTGATGCGTTACGCACTGCGTTATTTCTCCCTTGCATATTACCTGATTGTAACGTGGCGCATTGCATTATTTATTCGGTGCGCAGTATCTGACTATAACGTGGCTCAGTATAATATTTCTTCATTGCACCGTACAGGATTGTAGAGTGATGCATTGCTTTGCTTCTTCCTAGTACAATTGCAAAGTATATGACTGTGGCACTCTGTATGGCATTGTTTCTCTGTAGCACAGTATAATAGAATATTGTTACGCATCGCAGTATTGTTTCCTTTTACTACGTGTGTGATTCTAGCAATACGACTTGCCTAACTTTTTGGGAAACAGTTACAAGTGAGCTTAACTGTTGGTTAGAAGTGGTGGTTGGGATTAGAACCTACCAACCCACCGGAAAGAATACTACCCATTCTTATATGTTGATTTTGTATCATGTGGTCATATCGTATAATTGCTTATATAATGATTATACTATTTGTGATGACATCATGGGGTTACTGTGAGTGTGGTTATACATACTGAACACTCAAGCCTTGAAGATAAGCATGGCTGCTCTTGTCAAGCTACTAAGGTGGTGAGCAGGGCCATCTCAGACGGTGTCCTTACTTAGCCTAACGTTGAAGCGAGGGGTCGGGGACGCACGACTCCAGCATTTAGTGGTGGCAGTAAGAGACAGGGACCTCCACTTCCAACAGGAAAGCTTTTCCCACTCTGCACGGTGCAGCATGCATGCAGATTCGGAAAAGGAAGGAGAAATTAAAGCCTTTCTCCAGTTTTTTCTTGCCAAACCTAATTTACCATTTTTTGTAAATTGGGTTTAGCGTGAGAAACCTTGGGTGGTTGCATGGGAATGCCCATGAACCACCCTTGGTACGCCCCCATGGCGCAACGTAATGTGAAGCAGCACAATGCGCTGCTTCGCATCACTTACTTTATTTCCAGCGCTAAACTTGAAAGTAAATTACAAAAAAAAAAGATTTTGCGTCATTTTGTGTCACTTTTGTGACACAAACACGGCGCAAAATCTTAGTAAATCTGCCCCTGTTTTTTCTGAAGCAGTGCAACACCATTTTGCAGTCTGCAGCCTGGCAGGCCCACTTCTCAAAAGCATTCAAAATGCAAATAGCAGATGGGTGACTACCTTATTGGAGGCGCCGAAATCCATGAATGCAAATTAATTACTGTTCATGCTGTCTTTTTCACAGTTTAAATAGAGGAGGTTATTAAATAAATCATTCTAGAAGCATTTCTGATGCATTAGAGGCGGCGTCAGTTCAGATACGCTGTTGTCCCATTCACGGTGGCCCAAAAATAATAATAATAATAAAAAGGCAATGTACTTCTAGGTCGTTCACACTGGTAGCTGCCGCTCCGCATTTACGTGGCTATTAAACCAAGCAGATCTAATAATTGTGATTACAGCGACTGGCAGTGATGTGATGAGCTCGGGCTCGTCCTTAGAATCTGTGACCTTTTTATTATGTAATCACGTACCAGGGGAAATTTTGGTGGCGTTTAGATTCAGGTAAAGCAGCATTTACGTATCAGAATTTTTAATTTTAGTGATAAAAGCCACTTTGAAGAAACGAGTCTCCCGAGGTCAATCCTGAGCACCTATGCGTGCTGTTCACGTTGTTTCAATAATGTGCACACTTTATTGCTTAAGCATCTGTCTAGCAATCAGAGACCCTCATCTCTTGGCAACCTGGTAGGTTTTCTCAGAGCAACATGCATCAATTTGCACACGTAGTCTTTAAGGAAGGGCCTTCACAGTGCTTGTAAATTAAAAATATCACAGACGCATATGGTAAAGAGAGGGCCACTGGAAATTTGGGGGAAAACGGGGGACAGCACAAACCACTGACACCTAGTTTGTGTGAAAAAGGCCGCTTTATTGAAACAGGTGCATATTACATATAATGAAACCTGGGCCTTTGGCCTTACAAAACTAAACCTCACTATTCAAATAATTTACCTATTTAGACTACCCCCTACCGGGGGGTGTGGCTTGACCTCAGAGAAAGATGGCAGCGTCTGAGTGAGATTCCGCGGGTCGACACAGCGGGTCAAACGGCACCTTAGTCTACTTTCCGGCATGGAAGGACGCCTCTGAATTGTGATGTGTGCCTGAACAGGGAAATAGCTTTTTCGGCTGTTTTCGGGGCTCTGGGACTTCATTTTCATCACAAGTAGCCCCTATCTCTGCTTCATAATGCGCTCTCCACAACAAAGCTCTACAATGATAGTTCTTTCATCCCTCTTTGGTTTAATTCTTTCAAGTGCTTATTGATATCTCGCTCTGAAGAAATGTTACATAGCCTCCTGCCACTGAGGTCTTACTGCTTTGGAATTACACCATTATTGTCTGCCATTTTGATCATGCTTCTTCGTGGTGTGGCTGATACATGACAGGACTGTTCAAGTGTTATTTACATTCACATGAGTCTTCATTTGTATCTTGGTGTACTTAGAGACCTGGGTGTTAATTTAGTCCTATTTCTTCCTGAGTTACCTCCTAGCTTTACAATTATTCTTTTATGCAACAATTGAAAAAGAGGAGCCCCCTGCTGGTTCGCTCAACGCAGCCATCTGTTAAGAATTCATCAATCTTTTAAAAATTATCCAAGATGGAGGACTCTCTGGTCTCGTTAACTAAGGGTTTCACTTCTTCAACATTGCCCTCTAATATTGCTGATCTTTGGACTGGGTAAGAGTGGTCTGCTTAATTCAGACACTCTGTTCCCGGCTTGCTTGAATCCCTTTTCTGAATCATTTTTGTCCACCATAAGCGTGGAAGGGTATACTCAGATGTGAGTCCCTAGCTCATTGCACCATTAGGATTCAAGCAAGCCGGGCTGAAGATGGCTGAAATGCCAGAAACCGGTCCCCGGTAGCTTGTTTCCTTCCCAGTATAAGAATTGGCTTGGTAGTTTGGTCTGCCCTGTTCCCATGATGCACTGGGTCAGGGTCAGACTAATTTGCATATAGCCAAGTTCTGAGCTGGGATGGTGCAGCGAGTTAAAAAACGGTGATGGATCAAGCCCTGATATTTGGACTGGGTAAGAGTGGTCTGCTTAATTCAGACACTCTGTTCATCACCACCCCCTTTTCTGAATCATTTTTGTCCACCATAAGCGTGGAAGGGTATACTCAGATGTGAGTCCCTAGCTCATTGCACCATCGGGATTCAAGCAAGCCGGGCCGAAGACGGCTGAAATGCCAGAAACCGGTCCCCGGTAGCTTGTTTCCTTCCCAGTATAAGAATTGGCTTGGTAGTTTGGTCTGCCCTGTTCCCATGATGCACTGGGCCAGGGTCAGACTAATTTGCATATAGCCAAGTTCTGAGCTGGGATGGTGCAGTGAGCTAAAAAACGGTGATGGATCAAGCCCTGATCTTTGGACTGGGTAAGAGTGGTCTGCTTAATTCAGACACTCAGTTCATCACCACCCCCTTTTCTGAATCATTTTTGTCCACCATAAGCGTGGAAGGGTATACTCAGATGTGAGTCCCTAGCTCATTGCACCATCAGGATTCAAGCAAACCGGGCCGAAGACGGCTGAAATGCCAGAAACCGGTCCCCGGTAGCTTGTTTCCTTCCCAGTATAAGAATTGGCTTTGTAGTTTGGTCTGCCCTGTTCCCATGATGCACTGGGCCAGGGTCAGACTAATTTGCATATAGCCAAGTTCTGAGCTGGGATGGTGCAGTGAGCTAAAAAACGGTGATGGATCAAGCCCTGATCTTTGGACTGGGTAAGAGTGGTCTGCTTAATTCAGACACTCTGTTCATCACCACCCCCTTTTCTGAATCATTTTTGTCCACCATAAGCGTGGAAGGGTATACTCAGATGTGAGTCCCTAGCTCATTGCACCATCAGGATTCAAGCAAGCCGGGCCGAAGACGGCTGAAATGCCAGAAACCGGTCCCCGGTAGCTTGTTTCCTTCCCAGTATAAGAATTGGCTTGGTAGTTTGGTCTGCCCTGTTCCCATGATGCACTGGGCCAGGGTCAGACTAATTTGCATATAGCCAAGTTCTGAGCTGGGATGGTGCAGTGAGCTAAAAAACGGTGATGGATCAAGCCCTGATCTTTGGACTGGGTAAGAGTGGTCTGCTTAATTCAGACACTCTGTTCATCACCACCCCCTTTTCTGAATCATTTTTGTCCACCATAAGCGTGGAAGGGTATACTCAGATGTGAGTCCCTAGCTCATTGCACCATCGGGATTCAAGCAAGCTGGGCCGAAGACGGCTGAAATGCCAGAAACTGGTCCCCGGTAGCTTGTTTCCTTCCCAGTATAAGAATTGGCTTGGTAGTTTGGTCTGCCCTATTCCCATGATGCACTGGGCCAGGGTCAGACTAATTTGCATATAGCCAAGTTCTGAGCTGGGATGGTGCAGTGAGCTAAAAAACGGTGATGGATCAAGCCCTGATCTTTGGACTGGGTAAGAGTGGTCTGCTTAATTCAGACACTCTGTTCATCACCACCCCCTTTTCTGAATCATTTTTGTCCACCATAAGCGTGGAAGGGTATACTCAGATGTGAGTCCCTAGCTCATTGCACCATCGGGATTCAAGCAAGCTGGGCCGAAGACGGCTGAAATGCCAGAAACTGGTCCCCGGTAGCTTGTTTCCTTCCCAGTATAAGAATTGGCTTGGTAGTTTGGTCTGACCTGTTCCCATGATGCACTGGGCCAGGGTCAGACTAATTTGCATATAGCCAAGTTCTGAGCTGGGATGGTGCAGTGAGCTAAAAAACGGTGATGGATCAATCCCTGATCTTTGGACTGGGTAAGAGTGGTCTGCTTAATTCAGACACTCTGTTCATCACCACCCCTTTTCTGAATCATGGATTGATAATAACACCACCAACATAAATGTGACAGGTGTGCCTGTTTTTCAGAGACGGTCAATCCGTGGATGGATTTTTGCTACTGCCATCCTCAGGTTGTGCTCCACATCCAGTCTTGAATGGTACTTAGTCTTTAATACCGCAAGTGCTGAGAACCCAATCTCACATAAATAGGACGAGCTGAAAGGCAAGAGAGTTTTGATAGAAGTTACTCCCAAAGCTGAATATTCTGCAGACATTTTCAGCCAACACAGGTACTGTAAGGGAGACAGTGTTGTCAGATGTTTCGAGCACTCACTAGCTCAGAGCTGGTACACGAGAAACAAATCTTCTCTAGAAATCATTAACAAATGTTTTAGGCAGCATTATAATGAGATAATTGCCCAACAACCAGTTATGGATCCGAAGACAGTTGAAAGTCCACAGAGAAGGCACTGAACAAACACCTAATTGAGAATTCCTTAGTGGTACGATAAGTTTCTTGCCTGAATCAGTGGGGGTTTGGGACACGTCAGGCTTATGTTTAAAAATAGAACTAATAATAAATTAATGATGTTGTCTAGTTTACTTCAGAGTAATGTTTTCTGACAGACTTTGTGATTTCAGGGACATGTTAGGGATTTTGGGTGTCCTGGGCCAAAACTATTTTGGGGGCCCCTGTTCAGTACAGCTTTGAGTTTAAATGATTTACCTTAAGCTCTGCCATACCCTATTTATCCAGGCTACTAACGGTGCACAGGCACTGTAGTCAAAATTCTAAAAACGTTTACATCTAATATTCAGAGAAGTGATGTGTTTTCACTGTTGTAACAAAGCAGCAGCCCACTAATTTTACAGTGAATAATATCTGTGATATCCTCCAATTTCTCATATGTGAGGACCCGCTTGGATCTAACTTTTTATGGTTGTTCCATGAAACAAACACATTTTTCTGTAAATAGTAATAGAATCCCTCACATCAATTACATTGAAAAGAAATTAAACAAAACAGTATTTGCAAGAATCGGTTTAGGAATTATTCCAGTCCATCAGGGCAAAAACTGAACTGTCTCTATCAAGGGGCCTATGGAAGGCTGTATTGCAGTGCATTTAGATGTCTCCTTTTGTAATTTAGGACGAAAACCTTAATGGGGCACAACTTGCCCATACTTGTGTACAGGAGTGAGTGAGGTGACCATATGAATTTGGATGCGCATGTTAGTGCAGAGTGGAACAAATTAATGCATGGCTAGTGATGGGCTTATTGGAGTGAGATTGCAGATTGAGCAGTGAGGAGGACAGGTGAGTGAAGTATCATGAGTGCAGGTTAAGTAGTGTGCTTGTGTGACTGCAGGTTGAGGTACAGGGTAAATAGCGCAAGTGTATTGTGAGTGCAGAGTGATCACTGTGAGTGGAGGGTAAGTGGGTGAATGGTGTGAGTGCATGGTGATCAGTGTGAGCGCATTGTGATGGCTGTGAGTGCAGAGTGATCACTGTGAGTGGAGGGTAAGTGGGTGAATGGTGTGAGTGCATCGGAATAAGTGTGAGTGCTGGGTGAGGGTGAAAGTAAAGGGCGAGAATGAGGAATAAGTAGTCTGAATGCAGGTTGCATTACCAGACACTTGAAGTAACTCAGCATGTTATTGACGGCAGCGTAGGGTTTCAAATGTGTTAAACTATTGCTATTATGGCAGTAACCAGGGATCAGGGTGGAGGAAATAATTAATGTACTGATCCCTCAAAAAACTTCCTGTCTTATGATTAGGGTTGCCAGCTCATTATTTTGATGTCACAGATGGTATAAAAATAAGCAGTCACCTAAAGCTGTATTTTCAGCACTTGTCTTTGCATACTTTGAACAGCAAATATAAATAGAAATAACTTTTAATTGTTTTCTAGAGCTGCATGAATGATCCATTCTTAATAGTAAAAGGGAACAACTAATATTCAGGGATAGTGATGTGTGTTTTCAGTATATAACACAACAGCAGTTCACTAATATTACTGCAAATAATCTCTGTCACACCCTCCCATTTCACATCTGTGAGGTCATGTATTGACCTCAAATAAACTTTTTAAATGATGTTGCATGACGCATAAACACATTTTGTCTGGAAAATGTCTGCAATAAACTCTTACACATTAAAAATTAATGATAGAAAAATGCTATTTACAACATTGTGTTTAAAAATTATTCAAAGTAATGAGGGCAAGACTCTGTAGAGCTGGCTCTTTCACCCCCCCCCCCTTCCCCACTCCCATCCCCTTTGAAAGGCTGGGACCCTGGGCCAGAGCCCACTTTGCCCATGCCTTAAAATTTCCCCTGGAACGTTGTCTCCTTTCTGGGAAGAGCTAACACTCCCAGGAGGGGTTAATTCATAGAGCTGAAATGCTTCAGCTGCAGTGGGAGGCCAGGAGTTTCCTCTGCTAAAACCGAAAGTTTGTCTGGTTGTTTGCTTTCCGTTTTAGGTTTGTTTGCATGGCAGCTCTATGAATTAACCCCCTCCTGGGAGAGTTAACAAGACAAAAGAATGGGCACGTAGTGCCCCATTGATTTCCCCTTCCTCCCCCTCCAACCATACTGGAGTTCTCCAAGAAGACTTGCGATGGACGCAGGGAACAAAGGTATGATTGGAGTGGAGTGCGTGACCCCCTAGGGAAGAACTCTGCACTAGAGGGATTATCTTTATTTCTTGGAGTACACTGACTTATGATATGATGATATGATAAAATAATGTATTCAGCGTACGTTCACCAACGGTTTCTTGGCGCTATTGGATAGGCAAAGGAAAAAATCTGCGGGATAGAAACTTTATTTGGTCAATAATCAATCAAAGGCTTGGGAGAACAACCAAGTATTCAAAGCCTTTCTAAATGAGTGGTAAGAGGAGATAAGATGAAGGTCAGAGGGTAGGGAGTTCCAGAACAGAGGAGCTTGAGAGGCGAATCTCAATCCCCCAAGTCTTTTCCGCTTGAAGGGGCACACAAACAGCAAATTGGAGCTAGAAGAGCGGAGAACTCGGGAAGGAACATATCGTTGAAGGCGAGAGGA
This sequence comes from Lissotriton vulgaris, assembly GCF_964263255.1. Taxonomy (NCBI): domain Eukaryota; kingdom Metazoa; phylum Chordata; class Amphibia; order Caudata; family Salamandridae; genus Lissotriton; species Lissotriton vulgaris. The sequence goes on along the minus strand of NC_141698.1, from coordinate 410,473,192 downwards.
AATGAAGGACGGGCCATGATGGATAAGGCCTGGAAGGTCAGACAGCCCAACTTAAAAATGCTGCGCTAGATCACCGATAGCCAGTGCAAGCTCTTCAGGAGAGGCTTAGCAGAGCTGGTCCTAGGCTGCCGGAAGACCAGTCTGGCCGCTTGATTCTGGATAAGCTGAAGTTGATGAGACTGGTAGAGGGGAATACCAACATACAATGAGTTCCCATAATCAATGCGGAAGATGACCAAACCCAGCGTAACTTGGACTAGGGCCTCATGAGTGAGGAATCTGCTGATCTTTCTGATGCGGCGGAGGTGAAAAAAACACGCCAACATCACCGATTTATTTTGGGATTTCATAGTCAGATCCTCACTAATGGTGACTCCAAGACTCTTGACCGAACTCGGTAACTAGACATAATATCGACTACATAATATCGAATGGACAAAATATTGAGTAAAAAATATCAACATTAATAAAATATCGACTTCAAAAATATCGTTGGACAAAATATCGATTAAAAAAATGATAAAAAAATATCGTTTACAAAAATATCGACTCAAAAATATCAACCAGATAAAATATCGATAAATAGTCAAAGTAAAAAATATCGAGAATATGTATAAAAAATGTAAAAAAAAAAATATATTATATTAATATTAATATAAATAGTAGTTAATGTTTAGGAGCGGGTTGTGGGTTTATAGGGGAATAGGGTGGGAAGTAATTTAATAATAATTAATTAATCAATATATGTTTGTTAATTTTTAAAATTATTACTTAATTGGTAATTAATTAATATTAATTAGTTAATTATTTAATTAATTTTTTTACATATTTTTGTAATTAATTAATTGGTAATTAATTAATTTTAATTAGTTAATTACATTAATTAGAGTAATTTTATTATTATCTATAATTTTGTGCTAATGTTAATTAAGTAATTGAAAATAAATAATATTAATTAATAAATTCTATTAATTACAGCTTATGTGCTAATATATTTACCTTTTTGTTATTATTAATTATTAATTAATTGGTAATTAAATAATAATATTTAATGTTGTGTAAAGGAGTCTTTTTAGGGTTCAGGGTCATTTTTAAAATCTTGGTTAAAGGGGTATTTTTTTGGGTTCAGGGTCAGTTTTCAGTTTGTTGGTAAAGAGGTTTTTAAGGGTTCAGGGTCAGTTTTTAGTTCTTGGGTAAAGGTGTATTTTTTGGGTTCAGGGTCAGTTTTCAGTTTGTGGGTAAAGGGGTTTTTAAAGGGTTCAGGGTTAGTTTTCAGTTTGTGGGTTAAGGGTTTTTTTAAGAGATCAGGGTCAGTTTTCAGTTCTTGGGTAAAGGTGTATTTTTTGGGTTCAGGGTCAGTTTTCAGTTTGTGGGTAAAGAGGTTTTTAAAGGGTTCAGGGTCAGTTTTCAGTTTGTGGGTTAAGGGGTTTTTAAGAGATCAGGGTCAGTTTTTAGTTCTTGGGTAAAGGTGTATTTTTTGGGTTCAGGGTCAGTTTTAAGTTTGTGGGTAAATGGGTTTTTAAAGGGTTCAGGGTCAGTTTTCAGTTTGTGGGTTAAGAGGTTTTTTAAGAGATCAGGGTCAGTTTTCAGTTCTTGGGTAAAGGTGTATTTTTTGGGTTCAGGGTCAGTTTTCAGTTTGTGGGTAAAGGGGTTTTTAAAGGGGTCAGTTTTCAGTTTGTGGGTTAAGGGGTTTTTTAAGGGTTCAGGGTCAGTTTTTAGTTCTTGGGTAAAGGTGTATTTTTTGAGTTCAGGGTCAGTTTTCAGTTTGTGGGTAAAGGGGTTTTAAAGGGTTCAGGGTCAGTTTTCAGTTTGTGGGTTAAGGGGGTTTTTAAGAGTTCAGGGTCAGTTTTCAGTTCTTGGGTAAAGGTGTATTTTTTGGGATCATGGTCAGTTTTCAGTTTGTGGATAAAAGGGTATTTATAGGGTTCAGGGTCAGTTTTCAGTTTGTGGATAAAGGGGTATTTTTAGGGTTCTGGGTCAGTTTTCAGTTCTTGGGTAAAGGGGTATGCTTTGGGGTTCAGGGTCAGTTTTCAGTTTTTGGGTTAAGGGTTTTTTTAAGGGTTCAGGGTCAGTTTTCAGTTTTTGGGTAAAGGGGTATTTTTAGGGTTCAGGGTCAGTTTTCAGTTCTTGGGTAAAGGGGTATTTTTTGGGTTCAGGGTCAGTTTTCAGTTTTTGGGTTAAGGGGTATTTTTAGGGTTCAGGGTCAGTTTTGGGTTTTTGGGTGAAGGGGTATTTTTAGTGTTCAGGGTCAGTTTTGAGTTTTTGGGTACAGGTGTACAGGGTAAAAAAACAAAAAAATACATTAAAGCTATTAAATGAAATTACAAATAAAAAAATTACAATACATTATTAAGTTTTTTATTTATCTACAAAATATATGTATTAGCACCTTCCATGATAGTAGCTAGACTGGAGTTGGAATAGTAATTATTAATTGGTTAGTGTCCAGCACCTTCACTGATATTAGCTACACTGGAGTTGGATTAGTAATTATTCATTGGTCAGTGCCCACCACCTTCACTGATATTAGGTTGACTGGAGTAGGAATAGTAAATAATTATTGGTCAGTGTCCAGCACCTTCCATGATATTAGCTTGACTGGAGTAGCAATAGGAAATATTAAATTGGTCAGTGTCCAGCACATTTGCATACATTTTTACATTACTGTCTTATAATATAAAAAAATAATGCAACATGGATGTTTTCAAAAAACGTTATTAAACATTTTTGAAATTTTTAATGTGTACTACAATACAATCACAAACAAAAATAACATAACATTATTTTGAAATGTAGTATTCGCTGAATAACACATTATCATTTATGTACATGTTGTCAATTATAAAACAAAATTAGTTAACAACATTATTTCAGTAAATATAAAATATTTTCATCATTAACTTTGAGTTACAAGTATTTATATTGAATTAAATAAAAACACGTTTTTTTAACTTCTTCCATTAATATTTAATAATGTTAATATTAAATATTAATATTATTAAATATATATTTTTTACATTTACATTTTTATAAAGTAACATGACTATTATTACATTTGCTCAAGAAATTGAAATACAAATTAAAACATTTGTTGTTACATATTTCAGACAATGTTGTTTTTAAATGAAACATATAAATATATTATGTTGTAAACTTTATAACAGTATAGGGGAACAATATGTTTAATAATAATATCTGGTATTGCCAAAAGATTATTTATGCAATTATATACTTTTATAATAGTTAGAAATTATTGTAAAACATTTTGTAATAATTAATAAAAATAATAACAAATATATTTATTATTATTATTATTAATAATTACTAAACATAATCATTTATTTATTCTTGTCAGAAAAACATACATTCAGAGATAAAAAAAATACATTATTTCAGGGCATTGTTTATATATTAAATGGTTATAATTTTGATATTAATAACAATAAATAAGTTTTATTATTTATTATTAATAATTATTACCATAAACAATTATAATGTTTACTTAAAAACAAACACAAACTTATCCTATAAATGTACACAATAACAAAGTATTTACATCTTTTATTCCAAGTCTTACATAATTTTTTAATATTATTAATATATAATATTTACTATATATTAATTAATATTAAATATTTTTGTATTTCTTAAACATGTTAACTTATAATGAGTCTAGTGTATTAATTTGTAAAATTAAAAATGTGTATGTATTATATTTTTTAACTATAACATTGTATTGTCTATGATACTTTTACAAAAATGGTTTAAGGGGACTACTTTTTTACCGCGTAAGGTTATTGCGCTTCATTCAGGACTGGAGAAGCTCGCGGTTGTGAGTTGCTTCGCGTGGAGAGAGGTAAGGTTATTTTTACATACAAATTATAACTAAGTGGTAATGTTTGAGGGTATATTCGAACTGTGTAGTGTTTTTTTTGTGTATGTATGAATTGTTTAAGTAGCGTTTAGGTAAAATGTCGTCGATAGAGATGCGTTGTGTATGTTTTAGTTCTAGTGTTATTTTAAGTGTTCGGAAATGTCTTCTTACATGGTTACTGTTAATTGTGAGTGTATTTACAAATGTTATGGGCTATTTGTGGGTGGGTTTCGTTATGTCTGTTATTTTACAGGTTCCGGTTCCTCGCATGAAAACTACATGGAAGGAAGCATGTTTTTTTCCGGAGAAACTAATGTTTGACTTATTATGGTTATATTTTGACATTTACTCCTATTTTTCGTGTTTGCCAGGAGCGTTTTTTACACATTTTCAAAAATTTTCGGGTTTTTGGAGGGTTTCGAATTGGATTGATACATTGATATGCGTGACCGTTTTTTAAAAGTTGTGAGTATATCACTTTAAATACTAAAGTGTCCACACTACTGTTTTCGGGATTTCCTGGAGCGTTTTTTTTTTTTACTTAATTTTCGGGTTTTTGAGGGTTTCCCATATTGGAATTGCCCTATATTGGATTGGATTGTATGGATTGTATTTTGCTTGATTACGTCTTTTTCATCTACAAAAATTGTAAGTATTTAAATTACTATTTTTATTGGGTGGGAAATGTCGATTTTTATGTAATGTGTATGTGTGATGTAATTATAAATATTGCATATTTGTTCAGAAATAATGTTCCAAATTTTGATAAGTTTGTTAAACAAATATGTATTATTTATAATTGATTACAAATGTTTATGAAATGTAATTTTACCATTATTGTAAGAAGACATTAGTATATTTTATAGACATTTTTATAGTAGACTTTTAGCTATTATTGACAGGTATTCTAATCCTCTAGTTGTCGGGTATAGTGTGACTTGACTTTGCAGTAGTCGGAACATTTGTTTAGTTTGTTTAGTGAGTTTTGGACCAATTTGGGACACAGATTGTTCCATTCTTAGTTCTTGATAGCTTTGTTCTTTTTTCAAAGCTTCTAGAAGGTTATGGAATGTGGGTTTGCCTCTGCTTGTGGTAGCTTGGAAAGCATTATGCCACCCTTCTATACTGTTGTTTGTTTTAGCCTCTTGGTTTAAAGTACTATGATAGACATTCCACCAGGGATTTGGAATTTGGGTTGGCGTCGATGTCCAGATCTGTGCAACCTTCCCACCCAAGTATCTTCGAAATAGTCCAGTAATGGGGTTAGTTTATCTTCATTCCTCTTGTAATATATGCTGTCAATTAATAAATTGTAGTGTTCCGCTACATCGGTAACAGGAACGTAGGCCAGGGCTATCAATTTTTTAACTTGATAGGCAAAGGTGCTATCTGTTGAGTATAGTATACTTAAAGTTGATTTTTGGAGATGCCTCCATATGCTCTGATTAAAATGATAATAGCAACCCTGGATTGCTGTGTGGGGAAATGTTCTCAAAATGCTATTAATCATAGCTAATTCGAAATCAATAATTATTTTTTCTGGAAAATAATTATTGATTTCAGTTTTGAGAACATTTAATATTTCTGTATAAGTGTTTTGCTGTTTGTTGGGTAGCAAACAGTAAATGAAAGGTATGTTAGAGGTATGGTATAAACCGTGGATGGAATATAGTTGATAAAAAGGTTTTGGGCATGGTTTAAATGTTCCATCCATCATCCATTGGGGACACTGTTGGATTTTTCTTAAATTACTTGCAGTTGCAAACATAATGATTCTGTTTGTACTGCTTTCATTGTCAAAAAGGATACATTTGTCTTTATTGTGTGTGATGGCCATTTCTGGTGAAATAATAATTTCCTCAAAAGTAGTTGGGTTGGGTTGGGTTGTGCTAGTGAGTCTTTTAGTGCGTGCAATTGTGCGTTTCAGGGAGTCAATAGAGGGTAGTTGACCTGAAGCATGGGCTGGGACTTTTAACAGTTCTTCTTTAAGGATTTGTGTTGTTGGTTTATCACTTTGTGTGCTAGCAGTTTTAATACTTTCTAAAGCATCTCTTATTTCAATTTCTGTGACATTTGGGGGATGATTGTGTTCCCTGGTAAATAACACATTAGTTTCCTCAGTAGTAGCCCTCCCATAACATTTGTTGGAGTAATATTTGGTACACTTCCCAAAAACTTTTCTACCACTTTGTCTTTCCTGATTATACACATAACCCATATAACATAATAGTAATTTATTTTTCTGTGACATAACAAATTCTGCACCTTCTGTCATTTTGTTTTACTTGTTCTAGGAAAGAGTAGAAAGAAACAAAATCAAAACACATATATTTCACTTTGTGGTGTAAACATCATTAATGATGTATTTATACTTACAGTTACTAAAAGTAGTAATCACAAATGCAGAACTGTATTTTGAAGGATTTTCTTGTATGTATTTCTTTATTTACTGTTGGTATGAAAATATAGAAATGCTAAGTTAATGTTTACACATAACAAACGTATTTCCTACAAAAAAGCAGTTGTCCATTTTGCTTAGTAGTACATTTGATGTAAACATTACATATACTTACTTGTTTAAATAGTAGAGTTGTAGTATTTGGTGGAGTACATCAAGGTAGTAAAGTTCAGATCTGTAGAGAAGATAGAATAAATAAATGTAAATTATTATAAATAATATTTTGAACCGTTGGTAAATGGGAAATATTTAAAAGTATACTAACTTCTAAATAAGTCGTTTTCTTTGCTGTAGGCAGAATAGCTGTATGATGTATTCAGAATATCTGTAGAGGAAATATAAAATATATAACATGTTGTTAAGAACACAGTTGGCGTTTTTTCGGAAGTTTTAGACAAATTACAAGTATACTTACATTTTTTAAAAGGGTAGTCTTGTCTTTTGGTATAGTTGGTGTTGGATGTTTTTATAGGATCTGTAGAATAGATGTATGATGTATTCAGAATATCTGTAGAGGAAATTAAAAATATATAACATGGTGTTAAGAACATAGTTAGCGTTTTTTTCTGAAGTTTTAGACAAATTACAAATATACTTACATTTTTAACAAGGGTAGTCTTGTCTTTTGGTATAGTTGATGTTGGATGTTTTATATGATCTGTAGGGAAGATGTAATATGCAAGATATGTTGTTTAGAAATTTGCATTTTTAATATTGGGTGTTTAATAACAAAAACATATATACTTACATGTTTAATTAGTGTAGTTTTATACATTTGTAGTGTAGAAATAGGAAAATCTCAGTATATCTGTAAATATAATGTTTAAAATAAAGAAAGAATCTTGTGAAATAGTGTTTAAAAACAGCAGTTGGTGTATAACAGAGCATTAATATGTACTTACTATCTGATTTTCCATGTGAAGAAATATGACCATGTATTAGGAATTGATTTGGAGTAGTTTCTATCAGAAATGTAGGAAGAGATAAAAAAAAATAAGTGCAAGAGTTAGGAGATGTAAGTAAAATAGTACACTTCTAATTTAGATTTCTAAATAATGCACTGTTACTTACTTGAATAATTAGCTAGTGAGCTGGATCTTTAAAGATGTTTCTTTAGGAACAAAATCTTCAGAGTGTTGGCATCTACTTTCTATAGAGTTAGCAGCAACAAATGGTAGAATGCATGTATCCCTTTTATAGTATGTGTATTCTGTGTGCTTTGATTTGATTGGTTGTAGGATGTAATGAAGCATTGTATAGGCTAGTTTGAATTTTTTTTTTGTTAATTGGTGTGTTTGTTGATGTGAGAATGGCGGTATGTGGTGATTGCCGCATTAAAGCAGGTTAGTTGTTAAATGACATAGATTTTTAAGTGAAAATAAGTAATGAAAATGTTTGTTAAATGCAAAGAATATTTACAAAATGATAGAACGCATGTAATAGAATGTATAGCAAATGTAGATAAATAGGAATGTTATAAAAGTAACTGGTATTATATGTAAAATGTATTTTGTATAGAGCAATGACTTTTATTGATGATTAATATGGTATTTTAGACATGAAAGGGTACAAAAATGAACTCGATATTTTTTAAAAAACAATATTTTAATAGTCTATATTTTAGTTGTCGATATTTTTGTAGTGTTAGGGCTAATTTCAGGTGAAACGATATATTTGTAGTCGATATTTATTAAGGCAATATTTATTTACTCGATATTGTAAGTACTCGATATTTTTGACTCGATATTTTTGTAGTTTGTGTAATAAGTATAGAAAGTCGATATTTTTGTCGTCGATAATTTTTCAACGATATTTTAGCAAGTCGATAATGTGACCGTCGATAATATTTCAGTGATCCACCGAACTCACCGTGCCGGGGGCACTTCCCAGCGAGTGCGGCCAGAAGCTGGAGTTCCAGGGGTTGCCCGAGGGTCCAGTAAGCACAAGCTCGGTCTTTCCTGGATTTAGCTTGAGTTGGTTCGCATTCATCCAGTCACTGATGAATGACATGGTTGACTGGAAGTACTCAATAGAGGCAGTGGAGGAGTCGATGTTAAAAATTAGCTGGAGGTATTATTTATTTTATTTTATTTTAAATCTTATATAGCGCGCAGCTACCCTCGGGCGTCCCGGCGCTTTAAGACAACATCGGATGGTAAGGAAACAGCATCAAGGCGTTATGCTGGGAACAGGAAGGTTTTAAGACCCTTGCGGAAACGCAGTGTGCAGGGCTCAGCTCGGAGTTTTAGAGGAAGCGAGTTCCAGAGCTTTGCCGTGTTAAATGAAAATCTTCTCCCACCAGTGCGGGCCTTTTTGACTCTGGGCACCATCAAGAGATGTTTTGTGTCTGACCGCAACGTTCTGCCAGCTTTGTAGGGAGTCACTAGATTTTTTAGAATAAGGGGACCTTTGCCTGCAAGAATTTTATGAGCGGTACAGAGTGCTTTAAAAGTCACTCTCTCCCGCACGGGGAGCCAATGCAGTGCCTTCAGTGCTGGTTTCGCAGATTGTTTCCTCGGAATGTCCGTGAGCAGCCTTGCCGCTGCATTTTGGACCTGTTGAAGAGTCTTAAAGGTTGATTCAGGGGCGCCTAAGAAGATGGCGTTGCAATAATCGAGTCTAGATGTTATGAGGCCCTGAATCAACAACTTCCTCGATGTTACCGGAAGTAGGGGGAAGATTTTCCGAGCCGACCTGAGCAGGGCATAACATACTCCTGCTGTTTTCTTGGCTTGAGTGCGGAAAGACAGGTCTGGTTCCAGCCAGACTCCAAGGCTTTTGATCGCATCCTTGGGAGCCGGGGGATCGCCCATACATCCCGGCCAGCTGAGCGGCGGGAGAAGGGTAGTTTTACTCCCCATCAGCAGTATTTCCGTTTTTGAGCCGTTTAACTTAAGGGAGGAATCTCCCATCCAAGTATGAACATCTGCCAGGCAGGAGTTCAAGATGTCAGGATTGTCGGCCAGATGTGATAAGGAAACCACTAGCTGCGTATCGTCAGCGTAGCTGACGATTTTGATGTCATATGGGGATACTACGTCCTCCAGGTCATCCACATAATTGAAGATGACCCCTGGTTTATCACACAGTCTAGAAATGAGGGGAGAAATATAAAGATTAAATAATAACGGGGAAAGGGAAGAACCTTGAGGGACCCCACAAGTAAGATTTTTAGCTTCTGACATGAAGGGGTCAAGACGAACAGCTTGCTTACGATCCTGTAAGAAGGAGGAGAGCCACCTAAGCGGGGTGCCCCTGATGCCGCCGTTCTCGACTCGCTGAAGAAGGATGGAATGGTCAACGGTGTCGAACGCCGCCGACAAATCAAGGAGCACCAGGGCCTGGGAGATATTTTGATCAGCCCCTTTCCTAAGTTCGTCATGGACTGCCACTATCACGGATTCTGTAGAATGCTGGGGTCTGAAGCCAGCCTGATGTTGATCCAGAACCGGAGAGCCTTCTACAAAGGAACCAAGGAAACTGGAGACATAAGCCTCCATGAGTTTGCCCAAGAAGGGGAGCAGGGATATTGGCCGAAAGTTACTCAATGTTGCCGGGTCTGCCCCAGGTTTCTTAAGGATAGGTGAGACCACAGCAGATTTAAATATGCCGGGTACTACCCCCCAAAGAAGGGAATCATTGAGCAATGAAAGGGGCACCTCTGGGAGACAAAGGAAGATCTTGCGGGCAATGTGGGCGGGCCAGCTGTCCGCAGGAGAACCAGAGCGAACCTTTTCTAAGAAGAGAGACAAATATTTCACGTGTGATTGGAGGGAAGTTCAAAAATAAGGAGGGGTTACTAGGGATATTGCCTGGGTCAAAGCTTGCATCGGGTGTAGGGATACTTGTCTTGATTAGGGCTATCTTTTCAACAAAGTAATCATTGAGGGAGTCACAAAGATGCTGGGAGAAGGAAGAAGTCATCGTGATTTGGTCAGGTTTGGCAAATTCATCAACTATTGTGAAGATCTCCCTCGATTTATTTCAGGAGTTAAGGATTCTATCCGAAAAATACTTCGTTTTTTCCCCAAGAATAGCTAATTTATATTCTTTCAGTGCAGCCAGGAAGGTGAGCTTCTTAAGGGGACAATAATCTGACCTCCACTTGCGTTCGGTTTGTCGAAGGGCAAGCTTCATGTCTGTTAAGGCCTTACAAAACCAGCGCTGTGCATCGTGAGGACGCTTATTGCTAAGCTTCTTTAGTGGAGCGACAGCGTCCCGAGCGTCTGTAAGCCAGGTATGAATATTTTCCACCTGAATATGAACAGACAGGGGGGAGCCTGCTTCGTCCACAGAGGAGGGGATTGTGGTGGCTAACGAAAGACAGAGCGAAGGGATATCTACTTTGCCCAATTCAAAATCAGTGGGCGATTAGTGCGGCACACTCTGGTGGGTAAGACTCTAGGTACAGTGAAAGAGATAAAAAAGGGATCAGACCAAGCACAAGGGGAGATCTGTAGATATAAAACATCCTGATTTAAAGACCACAACTGGTCCAGGATATGACCCTTGACATGGGTGGTCGTGTGGACATGCTGGAGAAAATTTAGACCGGTTAACAGGTCCGTGAACTCCCTAGAAGGGGCGCTTTCATGCTGAGTATGGGGCCAATAATTGAAATCCCCTATGATAAGGGTTCTAGCATGATTAATTGCCAATTCGGCCGCCATGCTGCCAAAAGAATGCAGAAAGCCAGGCGACTGTCCAGGAGGGCGATAAAAAAGAGCAAAAGTGAGGGGAAGGGTGTCTGACTCAAATTTAAAGTTCACATATTCCACCGACTGGATGGGGTGCATGGTGAGAAAGATTACCTTATAGGCTTGAGAAATTATGGCAGCAACACCCCCCCAGTTTACCCCTGTAGCCGATTTGCCTGGAGAATATAATAGCCGTCAGGAACGGCAGCCAGGATATCAGGGGTGGACTCAGATGTCAGCCATGTTTCAGACAGCAACAGTACATCTGGCTTAGCTGTTTATAAATGGTAGAATACCTCCGCCTGGTGTTTTACCAGCGAGCGGGTGTTAAGGTAGCAGATAGACAGACAATTTTGCCCAGAGCCCGAACTGCCAGGGAGAAAGAGTGGTTGTAGCCCATTCAAATCTGAGTCACCGTCAGGCATTGTGGTGTTGATGGTAGGGGAAGAGTGAGAGCGCTGCAGTGAAACAGAATACTTGTGTGGAGCTAGACGATGCCTCGCGGAGGACTCCTGTCTGCGTAAGGAGAGCAGTTTCTCAGGGGAATACAACCAGGCGGGGGGGGCAACCTCCAGAGGGGGTGGCACGGTCTGGCACGGACGGGCGCAGACAGGCTTGCCTTTGGTGCGCCTTTGCCGCGCCACCGGCGTGCCCGTTGCGCGTGTCCGCTGCGCGTTGTCACCTGCATCGGGTTTTAAGGTGATTGAGGTAGGAGGGCTAGACCGCTCACCGCCTCCAACCGGAAGTGCAGAATTGTCAGGAAGTGTCTCACCAAGTGGGCTCCCTCCACAACAATCGACTTACTCAAAGTTCTTCCAGCAGCTAGGACAATCAAACAGATTACCTGGTCTGGCAATAATTAAAATGTTTCTCAAGACTATGTTAAAAGCACAGCTGACAGGCGAAAAGAGGTTCTCAATTTGAGGTCTGATCTGATATCCCTTGGAGCTCGCTATGGTCTTTTTTACCCTTTCATATTCAAAGTCACCTATAAGAATAAAACAACCACCTACAAAGATCCGATCAGACTTTAAAGTTTTATTAATTCATGCAGCATGGAAACTATGGATTTCGCTGAAGCATCTACATCCCAGGCTGTGTAATGCTGCAAAATCTACTTAACCTTATTCCTTTTAGGTCGAACTGTTATATCCTTGTTCCTAAGGTGATGCTGTTGGCTATTGAAATGTTGTTTTTCTTAGGCTGATGTAAATTGTAACTTGGTTCTTTATGTTGATTAACTTTTTTCTACCTTTCATGCTTGTTCCTGTTTGTCCTTCCCCCTGTTCGATGAGCCGTGGCCCTTCTTCGTTTTCCCCTCAGTCATTCTTGGGCGTTTCATCTACTCGTTGCGGTCCCCCCCCCCACACTCTTAATTAGATTCTTAGGTTTGTACCTCTGTTTTCTTTGTATTGCCCATCTCATCTTTGCTCCTTTTTCACTCTGGTTTCTGTCAAGGATACTTTTGATCTTATCACTCTTTTTCTATCGCAGTGCCTTGTTCTTTCTCCCCCTTATCTTTTTTTATTCTTCCTTCTTTCTCTTTTCCTCTCTCTCCTAACCTTTGCCTCCTTTTTTACTCAATCTGATGTTTCATATCCATATCTCAACTGCTTTTCCAAAAGATTTACATATAATCATATCACATGCACAAATGACTTAGTTGTTATTACAGTTGCTCTATGCTGTTGGTTGGTTTGCCTGGATCATTATCTCTCTCATTGTATTCATGTCTTTGAAAATTATGTCATGGAATGTTCGAAGTTTGAATTCCCCCTTCAAAAGACAACGTGTTTTAACTCATTTATCTAAATTAGAGCTGATTTAGCTCTCATACAAGAATCTCACCTAATGGCAGCCGAATCTTCAAAGGCAAAAAAAAATTGGGTAGGGGAAGTCTTCTTCTCTCAAGGTGATGGTAAACATAATGGTGTAGTGACACTGTCCCATAAATCACTTTCTGTTAAACTAATATCTCAATTATCTGATGAAGATGGTTATTTACTAGACTGCAGGTTGGCAATGCTCCAGTTTCCTTGCTTAATATCTATGCTCCCATTAATGGTGACCATTCTTTTTGGTCTTCTCTCTCCCAACAATTTTCGTCTTGTATTAATGATAACGTTATCCTCGGTGGAGATTGTAACCAAATCGTTGATCCTTTCATAGACCGTAATTCATTGGCCTCATTTGAATCACACAAGAACCAAACAATTTTTCTAGACGTTATACAACAGTATAAGCTTATTGACGCCTGGAGAATTTGTAATCCTGTTACAAGAGAATATACTTTTTATTCCCCACCCCATCAAACACAATCCTGAATAGATAATTTTTTTGTGACTCATAACGTAGCTCAATCTTTGAGAACGCAGAAATTGGGAGAATTTTAATATCTGACCATGCTCCTATTTCTATCCAATTGGATAGTTGATCAAAACCTAATACACCCAGGAGATGTCATTTTAATAACTCTCTCCTTCTGGATCAGACTTTCAATTACTATTTTATGTCTTTTTTAAATTACATTTCTCTTTATATCAGACAGATACCGTAACCTTTTCTGTTATTTGGGATGCATTTAAGGCAGCTGTCAGAGTTTTTATTATGGGGTTTGTGTCTAAAAAGCGTAGAATTTCACGTGATACCACTAAAGATATCTTGGTAAAAATAAAGAAACTGGCGCATTCCTATTATGCTTTCAAATCAAAGGACTGTTTAGCGCATCTTATTGAAGCCAAACTCCAATTCAACAAAGATTCGACTGCCAATGCCTCACTGTACTTGTTAAAGTTGAGCACAAAATGTTATGGAGGCCAAAATAAGGCCGGTAAGCTTTTGGCAAAATATCTAAAGGTTAGGAATATCAAACGTGACATTTAATACATTCTTGATAAACATAACATATTAAGGTTTAAAAATTCTGATATTTTGGATGAATTCTTCCTCTTTTATAAAGATGTCTACACACCAGAATCTGCACCCTGAGATGCTGATATTTCTCAGTTCCTTGCAGGTATTCACTGTACCTCTGATTGTCAACCGGACTATGCACTTTTAGAATCTGACATCTCACAACAAGAACTTTTCAGTGGACTTCAGACACTCAAGAAAGATAAGGCTCCAGAACCAGATGGGTTTACAGTGGCATTTTTGCACACTTGGCACCACTTCTCCTCCCCAAGTTGCATACCCTTTTCAATTCCTTTTTGCAGTCAGATGAATCCTCTGGATCTTTTTGTCAATATATACAGTGCAGTACGAATTTCTGAAACTGGTCATTCAAAGGACATCCATCCTTGGTGGTCCTTCATTTCCCAAGTAAACCCGAAGAGAACAAAGATGTCATATTGATGTGAATGATCACCATCTAGGACCTTACTCCAGTCCATTGCCTTGTGAGTCCACCCTACAGTGAACCATAAAGCGGGCTGTCCCTTGTATCCCCTTATCATGAGGAAGACCCGCTGTGCCTAGTAGTCAATCACACACCACATTTGGTCGAAACGTTGATGTGCTTGTGATAATCCTGACCCTACTCTCTCCGCCCCAAGTGAACTGAAAATGTAAAACCCAAGAGGTGCGGAGCTTTATGAACCAAGGGATGGATGTCCTTTGAATGACCAGTTTCAGCAATTCGTACAGCACTGTATATATTATGTTCACATTCAGCACTTTTTTCACTCTTTTTTCACCACATCACCTGCAGCGTTGGAACAAATTGTATGTTGTGAACTTTGACGCCCTGTTATGTCATCTCGACACCATCAAATATAATAGAACATATGGATTTATCCTTAAATACAGCCTTTGATTGATTTAATTTTGGTTTGTTTTTGGTTTTTGATTCATGGTGTTTGCCTTTCTTCCCTTTTTCATTGATTATTACTGAAAAGTTGGGAGTATTGTCGTTCATTGTTGTTTGTTTCTATTGGTTAGTATTCAGTAAACCAAAATCAATTCTGTACCTAACAGAACCAACTTTTTCCACATTCTTGTACACTCAGGTTCTGAGGGGCACAGGGTCACCCTGTTATACTAGATGTACATGTGATATGAGGCACACATCAATCAAGTTATTCATAGGCATGGGTATTGTGTAGGAGTCAAATAGCATATTAGATAGTAATGGCCACTGTGGAACTCTTCTTGAGATGCTTAAAGTGTTTAACTGCCAGCTTTCTTTTTTCTTTTTTCTGCCTGGAGTGGTGTTAAGATGTCAGTATCGGTCATCCAACCCTGTATTCTCCCAAGCACTAGTCTTGCCACAATCTTCTGAACTGCGTCGATAAGACTAATGGGTCTATAATTTGCTGGTTCAGAACAATACCCCTTCTTGTAGATCAGCAGTATTTCACCGCTAGACCAGGTTTCGGAAAGCGGGGCACCATTCGCTATAGCATTTGCTAGAAACTTTAAATATGGAACCCATAGGTCTTTATCTTGTGTTAATAAGTCTGCGGGATACAGTCAGGCCCCGGGTCCCTATCACTCGGGGCTATTTTTAACACAGACTCAACCTCAGTGCTAGTAAAATTCAATGGTTCGTTAGTTAAATTGAGCTGGGGGGGGCTCCTTGCTGCTATGTGTGGACCTGAACTGGGCCTCAAAGTACGTCACCCACTTTTCTGGGACATCATGATTAATCGGTGTCTGCAACTGTTTATTATTTCCCCATTTAACTAGGTGCCATAATTGGGTCATGTTCCTCCCATTACATGCCAATAACAGGTTCTGCCATCTTTCTTCGTCCCACTCTTTCTTTGCCTATTTCTTTGCTGCTTTATAGTTTGCTCGTGTCTCTTTAATGTTACCCTGTACCATTGATCTAATAGCCTTAACAAGGGCTTTATAAGCCTTCCTACATGCATTGTTGTACCAAATGCTTGGCTTCAAGGGTCTAACCTTTCTACAAGAGTTTTTTTTGATGAAGAACGTTTTCAGGTTCTTAAACAGTTCTTCATGAACACCTGGCAAAATATAATTTAGTACCTCCTGAGACTTACATTCCGAGAGTTTGGACAATGACCCCAAGACCATGTCCCTCATCTGCGCTAATTCACTCTCATTGTTAGCAATCATTGCCCACCGAACTCTTCTCAAGTCATTGGTGACAGTGACCGCGTCAGTAACAATATCACCTTCCCTCTGGGTTGAGCAGCAAAAGCTTCTAACATTGATTTTTAGAACCAGCGGATTGTGATCGCTTTCCGGCCTCCTCCGGACCTCCATGTCTAGAACAGTAGGCCAAAATTCAACATTAATAGGAATGTAGTCTATACGGCTACAATTTCTACCATTATCGAAGGTATTTGCACCCACCCTGTTGGATTGCAACCTCCCGTTTGCTACCCTCAAACCCCTTTCCAGGCAGAGGCCCTTCATTTGTAAGGCGGCCTCTGTCCACTTTCTTATGGGTTGTAAATCTAATTGGGGAATGTCCCATAATGCATCCTCGTCTTCGCTAAGCCTACCATCCTCAAAGTCCAGGGGTTCAAAACAACAGTTGAAGTCACCCGCAATAATCAAGTTGCTAGTGACTACAACATTTGGCAGGTAACTTTCAAGGAACTGTGACAACACTTGAACCCCTACCATCCAACTGACCCCGAGAATAGACATTATATATCGTTAGATCAAGGCCTTTTGGAGAACTAACCCATAAGGCCACGATGTCAGGGCTGTCTATGGATAACTCATCCACCCTTATCCCCTCAGATTGTCTCACCCAGCAGGTCAGCCCACCTACTGGTCTACCCCTCAGACCTCTTAACGCAGCTTTTGAAAAATTTAGGTATCCTGGATGGTATACTCTATCTATGGCCCACGTCTCCTGGAATAACCAAACATCAGTTTCCTCAATGAATGATGACCATTCTGTGGACTTAATTTTTGATGAGATTCCCGCAAAATTCCAGGAAGATAGCATCATATATAATTTTGGGGGACAAATACCCGCTTCCTCTATACTAATAAATTCTTCGGTATCATTGGTGTTATAAATTATTGGTAAACCTTCGCTCTGAGCGCTAGAAGAGGGGAGGGCACATACACCTGATCTGGCGGGAGCTGTAGACACGTCACCAAGCTCAAGGATACTAAGTTTTGTAGGCGGTTCACATCCTATGCCTGTATGCCTTAAGCCATTAACCTGTGTATCACATGTGTTTGTAGCCTGACCCGACAACGGGGCCCCGGGGGAGACTCCCAGGATCCCACCCACCTCTCCTATGACACTAGACCCTTCATGTTCAGACCATGGTGGATTTACACTCCTTCTCAGTCAGTCAATATCTTCGAGGGATGAAAGTAAATCGAAGCGATTGCTGGTTAGGACTAAGTTGTCAAATGGATTATGTGCCCTATTGGGATCCCGCTGTTCCGTGGACCTGGGCATTTTCCATGGATTGTAAAAAAAAAACAAGGGGAGTATTTTAATGTCGTCTACTGCAAGGGAATGATAACCACCTATTTCTTAAATGTAGTGTACCAATAATGGTGATCTAAAGCTAAGTACAACACAATCTCCTACCATGGATTTGCGCGATTGACCTATCCGTTAATATGTCGCACCATTTTGAATTCCTCAAACAACTGATCTCTAATACCTGTCCTTTTACCCAGGAAGTGTAGGGCCTTGTTTTCGAGAGTCAACCAGTGCTCCTGAGTGCCTAAGGGGACTGTAGACAGATTTGCCAGGACCACTGTCTATGGCGTGGCCTCTGGTGGAAGGTGATGACTGGAGTGTGGATTGGTGTCACCATCAGTACCCTGCTCATCCTGCCTCCTTCTTCTCCCTTCAACCACTCACTGATGCATCGGCATAATTGAAAGGGCATTACTTAAACTTGTGATAGGATTATGATCGGTACTTGTCACGGATGGCCCTGGTGCAGAGCTTAGGCGGTCATTGGCTGGATTAGCCTGATGCACACCACTTTCTCCTCTTGATATATATCACTAGACACCCTCCTGTTCCCATGTACAATGGGTAGAACTGGATTCCTTTGGTCATTATAGGTAAGACTTTGTTCAATCTTTTTTAGCCTGTCGTCAACTGAGTTCATTCTTTTGAGTATGGGGTCTATAATTCCTGCTATTTGCTCTCTTAATAGGGAACACAACTCCTGCGTGTTGAGCTGGAAACATGGTTGGACAATGCTGGTATTTTCAGCGGCCTGCTCTAGAGGTGCCCCTATAAAATTCAGTATTGAGTTTGCAGCAGATTTAACAATCGGAGTAGTACCTCCCGTCTGCCCAGAGATGGCTGCTCTACTAGATTCTTTACTGGGGAGCACTGGGTTATTCTTTACTGTACCACTGCCTTTCTTTTTCTTTGAAGGTGGTTCCACCCCAATCCCCCTTGTAACTTTCTTTCCCCTGGTTTTTACCATACGGGGCTTAGAGGACTACCCTGGTCTTGAGAAGTTCCAGGAGTTGCGGAAACTATCTTATTGCATACCGTGTGGGGTGATGTTCTATGACTGCCAGGATCAGATTCATATCCGAACAAAGTTCGGGATAGCTGAACTAATGGCCCATATCTGCCCTAAATAGACACTGGTTCCATTGAGAGCCTACACTCAGTTATCTGGATTTCGTGCATCAGCACAGATTCTGCGCTACTTAGGAAAGCAGCAAGTGTACCCACGACCCTTTCCCCCATATTTCTTTTACTCATGATTAGGTTACCACAGAACTAAACAACTAACAAACAATACACCAGATATTTAAGACTAAGCAAATGTGTGCGTACAGTGTAATTTACAATGGTGTGGCCCAGCCCGGCCTCCTCTGGGCTATGACGGGCGCGGACGGGCCCGCCCTTGGCCCGGGCAGCGCCCGGGCATGCCCGCGCGCGTCCAGTGCTGCGGGAAGCAGGAAGCGAATTTAAGTGCCTCCTGGTCCTTGAAAGTGATGCTGATGACGTGCGCCACTGAGGGATGCCGGGAGATGTGGTTCCTTAGCGGCCCGCGTCCGTGCCAGCAGGACCCACGGTGAGGCTGTCCCGTCAGGATGATGAGGGCTACGATGAAAATCCCAGCAGCTGGGGCCAGGTGAGTCCGGTTCAAATGAGGAGCAAAGTGGCCCACAGAGTTTAAGACATGTCCTGCGCTGCGGGAAGCAGGAAGCGAATTTAAGCGCCTCCTGGTGTTTGAAAGTGACGCTGATGATGTGCGCCGCTGAGGGATGCCGGTAGATGTGGTTCCTCAGTGGCCCGAGTCCATGCCAGCAGGACCGAGGTGCGGCCCTCCCGTCAGGATGATGCGGGCAACAATGAAAATCCCAGGAGCTGGTGCCAGGTGAGTCTGGTTCAAATGAAGAGCAAAGTGGCCAACAGAGTTTAAGACACGTCCCGTGCTGCGGGAAGCAGGAAACGAATTTAAGTGCCTCCTGGCACTTGAAAGTGACGCTGATGATGTGCACCACTGAGGGATGTAGGGAGATGTGGTTCCTCGGCCGCCCGCGTACATGCCAGCAGGACCCGCGGTGCGGCCGTCCCGTCAGGATGATGTGGGAAACGATGAAAATTCCAGGAGCTGGTGCCAGGTGAGTTCGGTTTAAATGAAGAGCAAAGTGGCCAACAGAGTTTAAGACACGTCCCTGTAATATCACTTGTGACAAGTGTGACAATGATCCCTTCTCATCCTCCTCCGCTGGACTGGTTACACTGGTTAAATGAGTATAACAACAGGGGTAGTCTTCAGACCCTGACAGGGCATTAATGGGACTCTGCAAATATAACAGTTTTCCTTGACGTCACACCACTCACCCCACAAGCCCCCTCCAATCCACAGTTTAGGGTATAATCCAGTAATTAGCTGTGTCTTGGCAAAATGCAAAATTCAGACTCCAGGTTTAGTGACATCTGAAGCCTATGGTTGAGCGTCACGCACAGCTGTCTTCCAGAAAATAATATTTTAAGATGCCAGTTGGAACAAAAGAAATGAGAAAGGATAATGATGTGTCTCTACTTAGCCACCTTTCAACATCTCAATGCGGGCCACACAGACAACACCAACCACAAACTCCAGCCACCACTGCTTCTTTCTTATGTTTTTTTACTTTATTGAGCAGATGCGCAACATTACAATCAAATATCAGAATGCATATAAATATGTTATAGATAACGGAAATAGATATTCCAAAATACAGTACATATACATTTTTCCAAGAAATATTTCATTTCAATTATAACTTTACAAAAGAGAAGGGAACAGATTTATTGCAATACCCTACCTGGTAACAAGACAAAATATCGAATTCAAAATATCGAATTACCAAAATATCGAAGTCAAAATATAGATGGACAAAATATCGAATGGACAGAATGTAGTGGTGAAAAATATCGAATTGAAGGTAAGTAATTTAATATCGAATAGTGATTTTTACCCCTACGCTATCCAACGCTTTCCCTACTGTTGCACTCTCTGGAGTGGGAATAGTAATTTTTACCCCTACGCTATCCAACGCTTTCCCTACTGTTGCACTCTCTGGAGTGGGAATAGTAATTTTTACCCCTACGCTATCCAACGCTTTCCCTACTGTTGCACTCTCCGGAGTGGGAATAGTAATTTTTACCCCTACGCTATCCATCGCTTTCCCTACTGTTGCACTCTCTGAAGTGGGAATAGTAATTTTTAACCCTACGCTATCCAACGCTTTCCCTACTGTTGCAATCACTGGAGTGGTAATAGTAAATGTTATATTTATTATTTCATTAATTTAAATTACTTTTAAGACATTTAAAAAAATTCGATATTTTGACTAAATATATTTTTTAAAACTATATTTTTGATTCAATATTTTTGTACTTACCTGTTTGTAGATAGGAATTCGATATGTTTGCATTCTATATTTTTTCTTCGATATTTTGGTAATTCTATATTTGTGAATTCGATATTATGTCAGTGATCCGTCCCTTCAACCCACGCCCCCTTCCTGTTTGGCATATGCTTCCTCAAATTGTTTTGTTCTAATCATTGTAGTATACCATTCTTGACACCGCGGAACACTAGAGGTTCCCCACTTTTGAAGAATCAATGAAAGGGCCACTGTGAAAGTTATAGCCAAAAAAACTTCTGTCCCGATTTAGATACATTCCAGGATTGTCCATTATGTAAAAAACAGAATAGTACCAAAGCTGGGTCTAAACTAAAAGGCACACCAATAGCCGAATTGAGAGCTGCACCTAGCTTAGACCAGAAGGCAGTTAATTGCGGACAGGAATAGAAAACATGAAGCCAGCCTCCCTTCCTCTGCTGCTTACGCTGAAAGCAGCAGTTCTCGAGAACCGGGAAAATTTGTAATGTCTCGGGTGTATAATCGGCCATCCAGCGCAAGATAAATTATATTCTTTTAAAATTTGCCTCTCTCAAGGATTCATGGTCTAAAAGAGAGATTATCTGCCAATCTCTGAGAGAAAAACCGCAGTGGGTTGTTAGGTGTATTTTGTCTAGGATTTGGTTAATCCCATTGCAGTGTGTCCCTAAATCGTGTATTATCAGGTACCAATTCCCCTTTTGCAGCTTACTTTGACCTGACCATAGCTTGGTATAAAATATGACTCCCCTGACCAAGATCTGAGCAATAGTCTTTAAAAAATGACATAATCTGATGATTTATTTAGGAAGCTAACATTTGTATATTCCCTAAAATAAGGGGATAATTGATCCCCATCCTTAATATTATTAAATAGATTGGTCAAGAAAGGGAGTAGCTTGTGTGGGTCTCAGCTGGTGTTTTTCGTGGAAAAGAGATGCAAGATCCGATGCTAGGACCCATCTTCCCTCACCCACTAAAGTCAGCTGAATATTGTCAAAGTTAGTAATGGTGTGATGGGAAAAACGCTAAACAAAACAGAGAAAGGGAAAAGGAGAGGTATCATAGTCTGATGCCTCTCACAGTGTTTGGATGGAGCAGGAAGTCTGTACTTCCTGAACAGAAAATAAAACACAAGAGTTAATCTATACTACACTAGGGAAACGGATCTATACATATGTATGCTCCTGTAAGTATGTCTACCTGTTTGCAGTCCCTTTTCCTCTCGTAGTAAGGTATAGAAAGACAGAAAACAGTAAAGACAGTCTTCTTGTAACAGGAAAAGGTAAACAAAAGAAGAAGCATAGAATGGTTTAACAAAGAGGTCTAATTAAGCATACCTTTAGATTATGTAATAATACGTAGTGTAACTAACCTCAACATGTGTTACGTCACTACCCAGTAAAGCCCAAAAAGCTCACATCCAATATAAACCAGGAAAAAAGCTAAAAAAATATTCTCCCATACTGAATAAAAATGCACACAAAAAGGCGCTGGGCTAAGTGATATCATTAATTATCACCTTGTAACATCAGGATACTAATAATATGTATTCTAGGATTAATTAGCACCTTGTAACGTAAGTATACTAATAAAATATATTTTGTGCTATTTTTAAAGCCAGGAAGAAGTTCCAGTAACTTGAACCGAATTTCCACTCACCATGGAAGGTGTACTTCAGATAAGTATTTTATAATTGTATCATCAAATATTGCATAAACATTGTTACCGTCTCTCAAGTAATATAAGTTCTTTAGAAATTATCTGTTTTTTATCTCGTTAATCACAGGACACTAAACGAGAGGCTTTCCATGAAGAAATGAGCAGGAACTGGCGAGGATCAACTGGAGGAATTGCAGTGCCGCCCACGGAGCTGACAACGACCCAAAAGGAGAAAGGGAATCAAGACGAAAGGCCCAGAAGCAAATCACTCGGCCACCCGATATGGGATTACGCAGGTGCATCCGACATCGGAGCAGGAATCAGGTAAGTGCAGGCAAAGCGGAGGCTCAACGAACACTGAAAGAGAAGCACATTTGTGATTTCTTTGGATTGGCTCCACCCCTCGCACATGTGCGACTAAGAGTGGAGCATGCGCAATAGTACACCTCCCTAAGAACCCCCCTACAGATTTGAGTCTATCAGGGTAATGTCTGTGGAACAACCTCAGCAACTGAGGGGCATGGACAAGACCAGCAGGTTCCCAAGTACGGTTCTCAAGCTCATACCCTTTCCAATGGATCAAATATTGTAAACTGCGTCTGACTCTGTGCAAATCCACACTAGCTTCCACCTCATATTCAGGATTCTCATCCAATATGATTGGGAGGGGTCAGACATGTATGTCTGTTCCTGCCACAAGTGGTTTAAGGAAGGAGATGCGAAAGACTGGGTGGACGGTTAAGGCATCGGGCAGGTCCAATTTCATAGTGACAGAGTTGACTATAAAATGAGGATTACATTTTTTGTTCGTTTTACTGCTATGTGTTGTGTGGATAACCAAACCCTATCTCCAAGTACATACTCAAAAGATGGTCGGCGTTGGGCATCTGCACTATTTTTGTACCTGGTCTTTGCTTTGTCTAAGTTTTGTTGAGCATTTTTGTGTGTTTCGTAAAGGTGATTCACAAATTCGAATGGAGTAGAAGCAGAGGCTGTACTAAGAAAGATGTAAGCAAAAAGCGATGGTAAAAACTAAAGTTACAGAAGAAAGGAGAATAGCCTATTGCAGAGTTTTCCCCATTATTGTATGCAAATGCAGCTGCCCAAAGAAATGTATACCATTCATTAGAAGAATGAAGCAGCTGACTTCTTAAGTATTGTGCCAAACACTGGTTCACTCTCTCTCTTTGCCCATCAGTTTGAGGATGATGTGCAGAAGAGAGCTTCCCATCTATCTGCACTAAAGAACCCAACCACTCCCAGAACTTGAAATGAACTGGGGTTCCCGGTTTGATACAATAACGGATGGGAGACCATGAACTCTCACTATGTGCTGAAGGAATACTGTAGCTAGTTCTTTAGAGGCAGGCAAATATTTTAAAGGGAAGAAATGTGACATTTATGTCAACAAGTCCACGACAACCAAAATGACAGTGTGTCCCTAAACGGTTTGTGGGATTTCAACAATGAAATCCATGGTAATGTAATGCCATGGCGCAGGAGGTATGGGCATAGGAGTCAACAACCCCACAGGAACTTGTTGTGAGTTTTGTTTTGTGCGCTTAATTAACACTGTTGATAATACAAGTGCGTATCTTGAACCATAATAGGCCACTAAAAGGATGAGTAATTCAATCATTTTTTTTATATCCTGGTTGTAGGGACTTGGTAGGAAGTACCAGACCTCCTTGAACATACAGAAGATCATCCAGTTTTACAACCATATGTTTTTTCTCTAAGTTCTCCATCTCTTGGTCATTTTTTGCTTGTAGCACCCCTTTCAGAAAGTTATCCTCCAAATATATGGTTCCTACTATTTGCTCAGGAGCTATAAAGGGATATTCTTGATTCATAGAGGGTTCTGTTTCCTCATAGCGGTTACGGGATAAAGCATCTGCCTTTCCGTGTTTTCTGCCTGCCTGGAATTGAATTACGTAATTGAAGTTACTAAAGTAATGTGTCCACCACAACTGTCGCAAAGAAAGGGCTCTAGCTGTTTTTAAGAATTGTAGGTTCCTATGGCACGCTACGCCAGCATCAACAAGTCCCTATTCCACAAACTCCAGACAATACAGAACACCGCCGCCAGACTTGTCCTCGGCATCCCCCAACACGGACACATCAGCCAACACCTTTGAAGTCTCCACTGGCTCCCTGTAGAGAAAAGAGTCACTTTCAAAATTCTCACTCACGCCTACAAATGCCCACACAACATCAGACCCAAATACCTCAACGACAGAATCAACCTCCACGTAACCGAAAGAAACCTGCGGTCTTCCAACCTAGCACTGGCCAAAACCTTGTGCATCCACAGAGCCAGAGCAGGTGGAAGATCCTTCTCTCACATTGCAGTCAAGACCTGGAATGAGCTACCGGCAAACATCAGATGCACCCCCTCCCTGAACACCTTCAGAAAGACTCTCAAGACCTGGCTCTTCAGCTAAACAGATCTGCGGACCCCTCCCCCCCTCAGCACCTTGAGACCCTCATGGGTGAGTAGCGCACTTACAATTCCCTGTTTGATTGATTGATTGAATGGTCACTGTACCTTTATGTAATGCACCTAACAAGTAATGACGCCATTCTTAAAATGCTCTTTTGATTGCCAACAGTGCTCTGTCACCTACAAAATAGCTGTGTTCAGTGGGAGTTAGCTTATGTTAATAGTAAGCTACAGTGTGTAACTGACTCATCTTATTGTCTCTTTGAGATAATAATACCCCAATGACTACTTGTGACACATCATCCTCAACAGTAAACGGTTGATATGGATCAGGATGCTTTATGACGGGTGCTAAAACAAAGGCCTTTTTAAGTTCTGTGAAGGCTTGTTGAGCAGGAAGAGTCCCAAAAAAAAAGAAACACCCTTTTCTAACAGCTGTGGTATGGGAGATGCCAGAGTTGCAAAATCGTTTATGAAACACCTGTAAAAATAGCAAATCCTAGAAAACTCTGTACTTCTTTCACTGTGGTAGGGGAAGACTGGTTTGTGATAGCTGAAATCCTTTGAATATACATTGTCACTTCATCAGGGGACAATGCAAATCCTAGAAAGGTCACTTTAGAAGAGTGAAATTTACATTTATCCAATTTATCTTATAGGTTATTCTCTCATAAACATTCTAGTAGAGTTTTTACATGGCTTATACGTTCTGTTGCAGTAGCAGAATATGTCACAATACAATCTATGTATGCTATGGTGCTAACATCCAACTCATCTCTCAAGGCTTCATTAATAAAGTACTGGAAGATGGCAGGGGCCATACAAAGACGAAAGGGCATTACTAGGTACTCTTACAACCCAAATTTTGTATGGAAAGCTGCTTTCCACCTGTTACCCTCCTGTACTCTTACTAAATGGTAGGCTCTTCTTACGTCCAATTTGGAGAAGATGGGGACATCTTTTACTTGATCTAATAGTGATTGTATGAGAGGCAATGGGTATCAGTTCTTGATTGTGATATTGTTAAGGGCACGATAATCAATGCAACATCGAAGACCTACCTCTGTTTAGGGATGAAGAAAAGAGGAGAAGAAACAAAGGATCTAGAGGGGGAGAATAAGCCTCTTCTTTAGCATGTCATCCAGCTATTCCCTTAGATACATTTTTTCTTTTTCAATGAGCGCATGGAATATTAGCTCCTAAAATCAGCTTGATACAATAGTCATAGGGGGGATGTGGTGGTAATACTAAGGCCGTTTCTTTGTCAAAAACCTCTCAATGCTCTATAGCATGAGGGCAGTTTAGGTGAAACAGTTTCTGTTGTAAGGGCTATGTTCTGTGATTGTGTACATATTTTATGGCAATGTTCTTTGCAATAATCAGAGGAGACAACTAAGGAATGATCTCTCCAATTAATGTCTGTATCATGTTGCATTAACCAGGGAATTCCCAAAATTGCCTGAAATTGAGGAGAATGAATGAAAACAAATTGGACTTGCTCTTTATTGTTATCATATATGCAGAGCTCTAACTCAGCAGTAGTGTGTGTGACAGGTCCTGATTTAATGTACCCCCGTCAATGGGTTTTACTACTTCTGTTACTGATTTAGTTATTATAGAAATGGCCATATGCTGAACCCAATGGGTGTCAATAAAGTTTCCTGTCGCCCCAGAATCTATCATGATTTGGATGTCTACAGATTGATTACCCCAGAGCAACTGTGCTTGAACCATAAAATGACAAAGAGGAGGAGAGCAGTATTTTGGGTCAACAACTTGGAGACTGTAAGACCTAAACTACCCAAGGAGCCTGTCTCCTTAGTGCTCAGGCCTTCTAGTTTCCTGACTCAATACGTTTCTTTGGTTTAACCAGTCCTGCTTGTAATGCACAAATTTGCCACAATATAGACATCGTTTTTTATCTCTACGTCACTGGCTCTCTTTGTCAGTCATAGGGCATCGGATGCTACCTACCTGCTTAGGCTCAGAGTCTCCCGTAACTGATATAGGTTTCTTTTCTCTAACCACAAACAATCTGGGCTCAGGACCTCCCTTTTCTCACTTTCTTTCATGTAATCTGAGGTCCAGTCTGACCACTAAATCTATGAGAGCACTACATGACTAAGGAGGATCCCCAACTTGGGCCAAAACATCTTTTAATTAATCTCTCAGCTGTGTTATAAAAAGAGCACTGCGTTTAGCTTCAGGTCATCCAGCTTCGGCCACCAACCTCTTAAAACATGAGATGCAAACTTTCTCTATCTACTGATTGCATGAGGGAATGCCTGTCAAATAATCAATGCAATTCCTCCTTGAACTCAGCGTAATTATATAACAGAGGATCACTGCATTCAACCAAAGTAATAGACCAAGTAGCCGCCATTCCGCCAAGATATGTCAATACAAAAGCTACCTTTGCCTGTGCAGTGAGGACACAGGATGCCTTACACATAAAGTGCAATTGCCACTGATTAATGAAGGTAGCAAAGTTAGCTGGATCACCTAGAAATCTTTCAGGTGGAGCTACTGGTATACAGAAAGGTGTGGTTATATGATACACCGGAAGAACAGTACTGGAAGAGGAGAGTAGAGATGAAAATATATTACCATGAGCTCCTGTCTCAGCATCTGTAGAGGACGCGGGTACTGAAGCATGCTATAACGCATCTACCCTATTTGAGAGCACTTAGAGTCTCTTTCTGCTAGTTGCCCATCATATGGGCTTCATCGATTCACGAGATTTGATGCTCTGATATCTCGCCCGGGCAGAAATTAAACATGCGCTTTGTGTTCTGTGGGTCTCACATGGTGTTTCCCGCAGAAGTGAGATGCACAATCCAATGCTAGGACCCAACTTCCCACACTCACTGAAGTCAGCTCAATATTGTCAAAGCTAGCACTGGTGTGATGGGGAAAAGGGTAAATAAAACAAGGAAAGTGAAAAGGAGATGTATCACAGTTGGACATCTCTCGCAGGGTTTGGATGGAGCAGGTAATCTGTACTTCCTGAACAGAAAGATAATCTATACTACACTAGGGAAGTGGATCTATACATATGTATGCCCCTGAAAGTATGGCTACCTGTTTGCAGTCCCACTTCCTCTCGTAGTAAGGTATAGAAAGGCAGAAACAAAAAAGACAGTCTTGTCGTAACTGGAAAAGGTAAACAAAAGTAGAAGCATAGATTTGTTTAACCACGTGGTAAAATTAAACATATTGTTAGATTATGTAATATTAAGTAGTGTAACTAACCTCAACATGTGTTACGTCACTATTCAGTAAAGCCCAAAAACCTCATATCCAATATTAACCAGGAAAAAAAAAAACACATATTCTCCCATACTGGATAAAAATACACACAAAAAATTGCAGGGCTAAGTGATATAATTAAATAGCACCATGTAACATCAGGATGCTAATAATATGTATTCTAGGATTAATTATTACCTAGTAACATCAGGATACTAATAATATATTATTTGTTCTATTTTTACAGACAGGAAGAAGTTCCAGTAACTTGAACCGAATGTCCATTTACCATGGAAGGTGTACTTCAGATAAGTATTTCATAATTGTATAATCAAATATTGTATAAACATTGATACCATCTCTCATGTAATGTAGGTTCTTCAGAAATTATCTGTTTTTTCTCTCGTTAGTTACAGGACACTAAACGAGAGGTTTTCCTCAAGGAAATGAGCAGGAACTGCTGAAGAGCAACTGGAGGAACTGCAGTGCCCCCCAGGGAGCTGACAACGACCTAGATGGGGAAAGGGAATCGAAATGAAGGACCGGAAGCAAAGCACTCGGAAACCCGACATAGGATTACTCCAGCGTGTCTGACATCGGAGCAGGAATCTGGTAAGTGCAGGCAAAGCGGAGACAGACAAACACTGATGGCAAAGCGAGTTTGTGATTTCTCTAGCCCTTTACATACAGGCTTGGCACTGCCCCTATCACATGTGCAAGAAAGAGCAGAGCATGCCCGACACTTCACCAGCAAAGGTTTTGTAAAATTCCTCTAGAAAGCTATCATTACCTGCAGCCTTACCACAACACATTGGAGCTAAAACATCTTTTAATTCACTAACTGTAATAGTTTTTATTAATTGAGGTGGGTGGGCAGCTTCAGTGGATGGAATTTTAACAGACTAGAAGTACTATGCTATACGTATCGGAGAGGTGGAATAGGTGGCCTTGTATACAGACTTATAATGATAAAGGAAAACCTTAGATAACTGTTCTTTATCTGCAACGAAATTAACGGAAACAGGGGGGCATATTACCAAGGGTGGCGATATTGACTTATCGCCGCTTTAGCGGCCGTTTTCGGCCGCTAAGCGACGATAATTTCATCGCCCTATTACCAAGCTGTCGCTAACACCAGTTAGCGACAGCTTGTAGGCGATAGCGAGCGGTTTGGGGCCCGCTTTGCATGTCAGCGATATTTATCGCTAATGACATGCAAAGTGGGCGTACCAACCCGTTAGCGACTGACAGCAGTCGATAACATCGCTATCACCTATTACCAAGTAAGTGAAGCGATGGAAATATTCGCGCTAAGTGCGAATATCGCCAAACACTAACGCCTGCAAATACCAGTTCTTAGCCATGTTATCCAATGGGAGGTGGATAACATGGCTAACCGCATTTGCATGCTAATGCATGAACACCACAGGTTTTCCAGCGATATTCACGCTAATGCCTGCAATATTATTGCTTTTGAGATAAACTTTGGTAAAAGGACGTTATCTCAGCGATAATATTGGACGAAGCGCGGCATTAAAAAAACTAACGCTAAGCTCAGTTAGCGATAAATATCGCTAACTGTTGGTAATATGCCCCAGGGTTCTTCAATTTTCTTACATAAGCAGACTCCTGTTTTTGCTGGACAGGCCAGGCTAAATACCTCCTGATCTGTTGACTCTGTTGATAAGCCCTGGAGCTAGAGATTTGCTGTACTATAAAAAAAAATCCTGTTTAGCTTTTTCAAAGGCAGTGGAGTATCTGTTTTCTTGTGATATATGATCTACAGTAGCTTGTAACTTAATGAATTTTTTGGCGATGCTCTTTATGTTGGAATGCCTTAAAAGAAATAATATGCCTCCTGGCTGTAGCTTTAAATGCCCTCCCCCTCACTCTTCGATCTACATCCGACCTGCTCTCATTCCGTAAGAAGCTGAAAACAGCCTTATTTGCCAAATCCCTCTAAGTTCCTGCACCCTCGGCCCTGTCAGATCTCTGTTTAATCTCAGCGCTTGGACGCCTCTGGGCAGCAATCGCGCTCAACAAATCGATAATAAATGCCTCCCATAGAGAAAAAAAGAGAGCACGTACACTGATTTATTTGGGAAAATTCCTTAATAAATTCCCTCATCTCACAGACCCATTGTTTGTCTGCTAGCAACAAATGGTACAGCTGCCACCTGGGACTATTGTTGCTATTTCCCTTGACATTAATAGTTACAGAGATGAGGGCATGATCAGAAAATGAACTGGCCCAGATATTGGAACCAGACTCTATTACTGAATGTGAAATTTTTTAAAAATCAATGCGGGAACCAGTACGATACTGACTAGAGAAACAAGTAAAGTGTGTAGTTGTGGGGTGGTCAACTCACCATGGATCAATCAAATAAAGATCTTCCTTGAAGGTATCGATAACCTTTTTAGTTCACGGTTTTGGTTGTTGTTTTGTTTTATTAGAAGCATTCTGCCTAAGATCTTGAATAAAATAAAAATCTCCTCCCAAGATAATTGGTCCGACTGCACCTAATGCAATTTTATATATCTGTTGTAGAGGGTCAGGTACATCTGTCACTGGAGCATAATAATTTACCAGTTTAATTAAAGACCCATGAACCAACACCGATACCCAAAGCCAGCGACCCTGCGGGTCCCTTATTATATCGCTTAGAACCCAATCTAGGGCTCTACCCAAATAAATATCAATGCCACTTAGTGCCAAACCAGTTGAGGCATACACTGCGTGAATGGGCTGCCTTAGTACAACAAAGTTTGGGTAGTTAGCCTTAAGATGAGTCTCTTGGAGAGATAATACTTCCCGGCTAAAGGAAGTAAGCCATCTAATCATCGCCCCACGATTTTATCTATTCACCATCCCATTAACATTGCAAGATAGAATATTGATTTTATAAACCTTTTTTTGTTTTTGATCGCAATGCACATAAGGCATTTCATGATATTAACATGAAGTGAATCTGCGAATTTTTTGCAAATATGAACCTAATGCTTCCCCAAACCCCCACCACCTGAGAACCACCCATGGACCCAAGAGGAGCCCTGAACAAAAAAAAAGAATAATGAAGAAAAAAATAAAAGAACCCTAGTGGGAGAGGAAGAGCCCACCATACCCTTCCCAGTGTGAACTTATTTAAGAGTGGTGCCATGGCATTGCACCCTTGCACCTTCCCTCCCTCCTACCCCATCCACAATCTAGAAGATAGCATAACACGATTGATTACATATATCATGCATCCGAATATTAGACTTCAAAACAAAAGGGAAGGAAAGGGAAGAAAAGCAGCAAGGAAATCACTATTAAGGAAATTTGTTGCAATAGCTCCAGAGCCTCAGAAACATTAGAGAGCAGATGGAACTGCCCTTTCAGAAGAACCTTCAATTTAGATTGTTGCGCAATGCTAGCCTGTACCCTCTGTGCTTTATAAAGATGAGGCATTTTTGCAAACAGACAGATCGGAAAAGATTCGATACAAGGGTACTTCCGGTGATGAAAACTGTCTCTGCGGTATTGCTTTTGACAGCACTTGCTCTTTATTTCAATAATTCCTAAAATTCACAAGAATTGTATGTGGAAATTTTGAGGTAGCAGAACATTGTGCTGGGACACGATGGGCTCTCGTTAAGGTTAAATCACCAGGGAAAGCAAAGCCTCCCCCCCACAATGCGTGAAGCTGGGATTATCCTTCTTCCAAAGCTAGGCAAGGACCACAAACAGTGAGGCTCTTACCGGCCGCTGTCCTTGATGAACTTGGACTGCAAAATCTTAGCGAAAGTACTCGCCAACAAGCTTTCACAGCTGATGGAGTACATAATTTCCCCAATGCAGTCTGGCTTTGTTCCCAGATGCTCCACACCCTTGAACCTCCGAACACTGTTCACTGTGCTGCACAGAATACAGTCCGAGGTGCCGGCGGCGGCGCTGTTACTTGAAGCAGAGAAGGCATTTCACTTTTTGGGGTGGCCGTTCCTGGTGAAGGTTATGCAGCGTATGGGTCTACCTTATGGCTTCATTGCAACTGTTTCCTTACTATACAGCGGCCCCATGGCATGACTCTGCTTGAATGGCACTATGTCAAGGCCATTTCGGTTATACCGTGGGACCCGACAGGGATACCCCCTGTCCCCCCTATTGTTCATTCTAGCAATGGACCCACTAATTAGGCATTTCCAAGAGCGCCATCTACATAGAGGGATACAATTCGAAACGGACCCCCTTTTAGCTTCCCTGTATGCGGACGACACCATCTTGTATGTCCGTGAGCCCCACTTAAACCTGGCTCCTCTGATTCGTGAAATTATCAGTTTTGGTAGATTTTCGGGGCTGGGCATCACTTGGCATAAGTCCATCATATTCCCGCTAACGGAGAGCACAGTCAAATGGGACTGCGAATTCCCTCTTGAATGGTGCCAGGACTTGGTGAAATATCTAGGCATCCATATCCACCTGGACACCACTCAGATCATACGCTTGAACTATGGACAGACCTTTCAAAAACTAGAAGAACAGGTAGACAGGTGGCTGAGGCTACCCTTGTCACTAGCGGGCAGGGTGGCCATATTAAAGATGGTGGTTCTCCCCAAACTCCTATATCTCTTTAATAATATCCCTGTGCCCCTGTTGAGCGGTTTCTTTCGCTCTCTACGGACACTCATGATCCGACTGGTATGGGGTGGTAAACGGCCCGCGTGCGCTGGTCCATCTTGACCCTGCCATACGACAGAGGGGATTTCAACTTCCCAGACTTCCAATTGTACTACTTGGTGGCTCAATGCTGCTACATGCACGCTTGGTTTCACCCTGACGCCCGTATACCATTTTTGAGACCAGACGCGGACCTAGTTCTCCCGGACAAATTGAGTGAGGTGCTACCGGGTGGTTTCCCACGGGACAGGCGGGACATTCAGACGGTGTCAACTACTGCTTGGCCTTGGGACAGGCTGAGAAAGCGCATGAGTGCTACATCTCTATACTCCTCTGCCCTACCATTACCCAATACCAGATGGTTCCCACTCACTGGGGAAGGAATAGTACAGCGCACACTGGCAACAGCAGACATTGTAAAGATGGGCGATATGTTCCCTGGGGGTCATATTTTCTCCATAGACGATGATGACAGGTTCTCTGATTGCAGCTTTATGACTCGCTTCCTAATGAGCAGAATGAAATCCGCATTGCGTGCAGCGTTCCCCTCATACCCGGTTGACCCGGATTCGTTCCCCCCTCTGGGTTTGGTCCTGGAGAGCACGAGTGTACAAGACCTGCGCCCAAATGCTCTCTGTAGAAGACTCCAAGATTAGAAAGGAATGGGAGGCAAATATGGGTGGAGTGATCACAGATGAACAATGGGAGAAGTGTTGTATGGTCACCAGGGACGTCTCGCTTAACAGTCGCCATAAGTTATTACATTTCAAATTTCTCTGACGTACCTATTTTACACCAGCCATGGCCCACAAGATTGATGCTACTAAGTCACACAATTGTTTAAAATGCTCCTCCCCACATGCTGGCTTTCTGAATCTCGCTTGGACCTGTCCTCGCTTACAGATCTACTGGACAGCGGTGCATGAGACACTAGGGAAAATAATTGGTATTCCACTTGTCCCCCTTCCTGAAATTGCCCTCTTGGGCTATACAGTTCAGATTCCCAAGAAAGTAAGGAGATTGGCGTCCCTGGCGCTACTGCTAGTGAAGAGGGAGGTGGCCATTTACTGGGGCAGGAAGACAGCCCCCAAACTACAAGATTGGCTGAGCAGCCTAGTATTTTGCAACACCAACGCAAAATTGTATGCCAGTCTTATGACACTGACATCCCGACACAAAGACATATGGGGACCACTGAGGGTACACCTGGACATAGCCAAGTAGGCTTTCAGCACCCAGGTAGATAATGGCATAGTACCAGAGGGAGTGGGCTGAGGGAAAGTTGCTGGACACGCAGCTGCACCGCATGGCGTGGCGGGACCACGATGCGTGGCCACTGCTCAGAATGCTTGCAATACTTTGACAGCCTTAGCATTACGACTCGAAGTGAGATTGTGAGTGGAGGTGGGGGGGAGTGTGGGAACTGATGGCTGCTGGTTGTTGCCACTGTACTGGTCGATATATTGTCCATTTTTGTACCACAAAATGTCAGGTTCAATTTGTTTTGGGTGTAAAGACACTATTTGCAATGCAATGTAAACTTTCTCCTTTATTTAAAAAAAGAAAGTATTTAAAAAAAGAAAAGAAAAAAGTTTAAATCACCAGAAAATTCTGCCAAACCATGGGATTTAATGAACACATCAACCCACAGAATCATTTGTTGACCCTTGCGGCCCTCAGGAACTCCCACTATACGCAGATTGGAATGGCGTGAATGGTTTTTCAGCTCTTTATTCTTTTTTTCCAACAAGGACTGCTGTTTGTGAAAATGGCCAATTTCCTTCTGGGTCTTAGTGAGCTAGTCCTCGAACTTCAAGATCCTGAATTCGGCCTCCTTTAGCCTTTCAGGGAGTTGTGCAATAGATTCCTCTATTTTATTGAGTCTGACATGGAGAGCTGCAGTTTTCAGTGGTTGTGAGGCCTCAAATCCCTAATTTCCTCAAGAAAAAGATTGAGAATATGTTGCAGTTGCAGAGTTGGGATTTTGGTACCCTGCCGTAAGGTTTCTGCTGAGTCCTGGCCCCCAGAATACACACCTCTGCCCCAGCGAATCGATCTTTCAAAGATTTTGGCTGCAAAAAACAAAATGCAGCCGTCTGAGGACCGTGTGGAGATAATTGCTGTATTTGCTGTTCACCTGCTAGGGCTGAGGCAGGTAGCACCAGGAGACATGACAATACCGATTCCTGAGAGTTTTCAAGTACATCCCTGGTGACTGTAGACTTTGATTTCTGAAACAAGGGATATTCCTTGACTGAAGCCGTTAGCCTCTCCAGGTCTGATTTGTGCTGTACAGGCAGCTCAGCTATGTCTCCCCCATCTCCCTGTTTAGAGGTAAACATCGCTATATCCTGCAGATTTTTACGATCCGGATGGGGAAAAGTACCTGAAGGCTCAGAATCAAAATGTTCAGCAGTGTCTGGGGAATCAGACTATCCTCAATGTTACCCGAGCCTGGGCCTACGTTTGTAGCCATCATCTGATCCTTACATAAGAGGAAAGTGTGAATGGCTCTTGCTGCTGCCCGGCCTCCATATTTATTTGCCCTTTGTACCAAGACTGCAGCCTCTGGGTTGGCGTAGGCACCTGACGCCTTAGCACAGCTCTGAATACTATTCAGGGTGTCTTCCTGAACACTACCAGTGACCCCAACTGGGCAGAAGACCTGGTGCTTTTCCGAAAACCAAGGTTAAACAGAGAGCCCTTACTGTCCCAGCTGCAAACCTGGCGGTCCAGTGCCTCCTCCAAACATGAATAACTGCCTAATGCTATGTAAAAGCAACCTGGTAGCAGTGAGAGAACAGAAAAGGGCTTAGTGCCTGTCCTCCAAGTTGTCATTTTGTAGCCTTGTAACCATGTGTTTATTATGATTAGAAGGGCTGGAAGAGTATAGCACCGTGCTTCCATAACAGGCACCCGTACTCTCTCTAACCTGTGACCCACCTGGCAAGCCGAGCCACGAGCTCCGTCACCCTCTGCCAGTCAGAGGGAGATCACGGTTCCATAAACTTCTGACCTTCTCAGGAGCCTCTTCCCGAGAAATCAGGCTGTGCCACCACTGATGCTTCTAGCTCCTCATCAAGATCAGGAACCGGAATGCCACATTGGACGAAAGAAGGGGGAGGGACTGCGCTGCTCAGTTGCTAAGCATGTGGGATTCGCTCCGGCCACCAGTTGCAAAAATGTGCTTCAGTCTAATGTGTCAGGTAGGTAATGAGACTCCAAATCTTCCTCCATAGTCTTGCCCACTGTGCTACCAGCTCTGCTGGCTACACAAGAGGCACAAGAAAGAGCGGGTAGATGTGGGACGCAGACATGGTTAAGACAAGAAAGGGAAAGCAGGCAATGCAGTACAGTACAACTAGGCCAAAGAGCTGTCATGAGCATGTCAAAATGGACGGAGTGCTGCTGAGAGTCTCTGTGGTGAGGAAAAGAGGAAGATCACATGTCCAAGCATCAGCACCCAGCATTTGGTGAATGAAGATACCTACACACATATTTAGGTGCAAGATGAGAAAAGATATATAACCCCTTGACATTCCCCCGCAGTGTAAGGGAAACGTCAGAGGATGGCAATTTCTGAGCAGATACATTGAGGACAATCCTTGTATAAAGCCTGGTCCTGATTTGTTAAAAGCCATGTGACAGAATCTTAGTACTTAAAAGATAAGATGTTGCTGCAACAACAGCCAGTGTAGCTCACTCAGATGACACGAAACATAACAGCGAGGGCTCAATCCTACTCCGCCGAGCAGCCCCTCCCGCTCCCGACGCCAGGAGCGAGTGCCTGCCAAAGCAGCTTGGTCTACAGTGCCCCGCTCCTGTCGCTCACCACGAGTGGATGAGCAGTCTGCCTCCCAAACCAAGCAGGACATCATCGCCCACATTAGGTCCCTCGAGGGGGATAAGCAGGATCCATGGTCGCACCCCTCAACCCCATGACTGACTGAGTGCTGGCCTGTGCGGGCCTGAGATGTATCTCCCCTTTGGCATGTGGTGGTCTTTACAGGATTGCTGATCCTTGTTCCGACCGGATCCTCTTCCTGTCTCCTCTCCTATAGGGTGGGGACGCCAGAGCACCCCTCTCTGACTAACTTGTGGTTGACTACTCCCACGCCCCCGCTGATTCCTGAGGGAGTGACATTCCAGGGCTGGTCCGAACACTTGGGTGTAGGATGCCCGATGGCGGGAATAGATTGACTTGGCCCGGTTGGCCATTGTTTGATTATTGTCTTCCTCTCTTGTACCTCTCGTCTTTCTACTCTTTCTTGCTTCCATTCTTTCTCTCTCTCCCTCTCTCTGTGTGCGTTAGGTTGGGGGCTTTGCTGCAGCGCCGTGTGGGGTAGGGTGTGATGACTGGCCTTTCTGGCGGATGCTGTGGGGCTGGGATGGTGAGATGCGGATGACACCAGTTTGGGCTTTCCTATGACAGCTACCTTGCCTAGCCCCTTAAAAGTCTTAACGCTTAATGTCAAAGGCCTAAACACCCCCAATAACCGGCGACAAGTATGGCGATACCTCCTGCAGCAAAACCCTGATATTATACTTTTGCAGGAAACCCACCTTTTGCGCGCAGACACGGGGCACATGACGCATCCTAGATACCCTCTCCAGGTTTGGGCTACAGCGGGTACTAAGACAGTGGGAGTAGCGATATTGTGCAGGACTGGCATCAGACGGGGGGAGACCAAGCCCTTTGGGGGCGGCGATTGACGCTTTCTTTGAGTGAGTGTGGGGATTGGGCGGCGCCTCTTTACTCTATGTAATGTGTTCGCACCCAACCAGATGCAGGATCGGTATCTCCGAGGGCTCCTACAGGAACATATTCCGCAGGGAAGTCCCTCACTGATTTTGGGGGGAATTTCAACTTGGTCTGGGACTCGGAAGCGGACCGCAGTGATGGTTCCTATAACGGAATGGGGCCATGTCCTCCGC
The DNA here is from genome assembly GCF_964263255.1 of Lissotriton vulgaris. Classification (NCBI taxonomy): domain Eukaryota; kingdom Metazoa; phylum Chordata; class Amphibia; order Caudata; family Salamandridae; genus Lissotriton; species Lissotriton vulgaris. The sequence continues at coordinate 410,435,395 of NC_141698.1, read as the reverse complement.
ACTGCGCACTCAAGTGACGGAGCTGGGGCTGTTTGATGCGTGGGACTACCACTCCCCGGAATTGAGGGACTATTCGTTCTACTCCCACGCCCACCGCTCGTCCTCTCGTATAGACTATTTATTTGTCTCCCATGATCTCTTACGTGATGTGCTGGACGCCTCTATGTCCGCTATTTTAATATCGAATCATGCGCATGTCGAGCTGCTCCTGCAGGACCCGGCCGCTTACCCCGCTCGGGAGACGAAGTGGCGCCTGCCGCCGGGTATCCTCCGGTATGTGGCCGATATGGAAAGTATTAGGGCGGCAATTGATTCCTACTTTGATAGTAACGACTTGCCGGAGACGCCCTTTCTCGTGGTTTGGGATGCCTTCAAGGCAACCATCGGGGGCACATTACCACCCTCTCGATAGCGCGGTTGCGTGCGGCTCGGGCCTTGGAGGATGGCTTGGTAAAGGATATAAAGCTAGAGGAGAGGCACGATCAGGGTGGCTCCTCGCTGGCATCTAGGCGGCGGCTTGCCAACCTCAGAGGACAGCTTCGGCTGTTACGCACCAATAGGGCGGAGAAATCCTTGCTAGCCTTGAAGCAGAAGTATTTTGAGGGAGGGGACAAGGTGGGCAGGCTGCTTGCTCGGTGGTTGAGAGCCCGTGCGGCCAGGGACCACATAGCCAATGTCCATCTTCCAGATGGGACGAGAGTCACCTCGGAAAGGGATAAGAGCGAGGCATTTCGGGCCTATTATACTGCATTGTACAGGGAGGAGCCGACATGCCGGATGTCCTGAACAACCACATGGGGTTCAGGCTCCACCCTCATTATGCGGAGTCCTTGGAAGGCCTCATCACCCAGGAAGAGGTAGAGGCAGCCATGAAGGGCCTTCCCCTTGGAAAGACTCCAGGGCCAGATGGTTTGCCCCTGGCTTTTTATTGCATGTTTCAGTCGCAGCTTCGACCACATCTCTTGCGGCTGTACAACTCCTTTACTGATACGGAGGGGCCGTGCTGCGACATGGGTATGGCGGAGATAGCATTGATCTTGATGTCAGGGAAGGCCCCTGCACAGTGTGCATCTTACCCCCCATTGCCCTCCTGAATACTGATTTTAAAATGTATACCAAACTTTTAGCGAAGCGCTTAGACCCCCATATGCCGGGTCTCGTCGACCCGGATCAGGTTGGCAAAACCGCACACCTAGTGGGGAAAGTGCGCCATTGGAAAATCCAGGCTTGCCTTCTGTCACTGGATGCGGAGAAAGCGTTTGATCGGGTGGATTGGACTTTCTTGCCGGCGGACCTATCTAGAATCGGATTGAGCCGGAACATGATTACTCGAATCATGGAACCATATAATGCTCCGCAGGCTAGGATTCAGATTAACGGGCTGCTCTCTGCGCCATTCACCATTCACAGGGGTACCAGGCAGGGTCGCCCCCTCTCCCCCTTGCTGTTTGCCCTTGTGGTGGAACCATTGGTGGAAATGATCCGTTAGGCACCTGACATACACGGTATTCCCATGGGTGGCTCTGAGAATAAGGTGGCGTTGTTTGCGGACGACCTCCTACTTACCTTAACGCGCCCCAGGGCGTCCCTTCCGGCGCTCCACGCAACGTTGAATCTCTTTGAGCGGGCCTCTGGCCTTAAGATCGACCATAGTAAGTCCTGGGCCCTCAAACTTACCATTCCGAACAAAGAGATTCCCCTCTTGGAAATGCTCGTGCCCTATCAATGGGCCTCCCAAGGCATCCCCTACCTGGGCCTCCAGTTGACTCCGTCTATGGAAACATGGAAGCAGGTGAATTGCCGGGAGTGCCGGCGATCAGTATTGGAGGGCTTGCGGGGGTGGCGTCCCCTAGTGCTCTCATGGCTGGGCAGACTCAATGCCGTCAAGATGTCGTTCCTCCGCAAAATTCTGTATTTTTCAGTGCCTCCCAACCCCTATCCCGCTCAGCTGCATTCGAGCCCTCCAGCGCGACCTCACAAACTTCATCTGGGGCGCGAAACTTCCTCGGTTTTTGCAAAAGCTTCTGATGACACCAAGGGATGGGGGGGCTGGCGTGTCCCAACTTGATACACTACTATTGGGCCTCACACCTTCACTTTGTGGTGGAATGGTGGGTAACCGAGAGTGAGAAGGGATGGCTGCATATGGCCCGAGTGGTGACCGGGCGAGCCATTTGGGACCTTCCTTGGCGTGGTAGGACGACACGCTCTAGGAGCGCGTATATTGCAGTGCCCACTAGGACGGTGCTGGACATATGGGATAAAACAGCTGTTCGCAGGGGTCTCATGACGTTTCCCTCTCCCCACACCCCGATAGAGGGGAATCTCTCCTTTCCGCCGGCATATCAGTCGCGTGCCTTTGCTAAGTGGACTCAAGGAGACTGCAGTGTACTCATTGATCTCTTTGAGGGGGGCAAGCTTAAAACCTTTGCACAGTGTAGGGAAGAATTCTGTGTGCCATTGGAGGCAATGTTGCAATATGCTCAGCTGAGGCATTGGGTATCTGAAGAGGTAGTGTATCACGCGCGCTTTTACCCCTTTTGAGCGGCTGGCCCGGCATCCCGTCGAATCAAAGGGGCTTGTTTCCCGGATCTACCAGATCTTGCAGCATCCAACAGTGTCGCCCTTGCATCCTTACCAGAGCAGATGGCAGGCTGCGTCAGATACCGACATTACCCCTGCGCAGTGGAGTAGAGTGTGGCGGGACATCCCCAACGTGTATCGTAGCATCCCGCAAAGAGAGAACGCCTACAAGCTCATGACTCAGTGGTACTATACGCCCCAGCATCTTCATAAGATGTTCCCAGCGTCCTCATCCTCGTGCTGGAGGTGCCGATCTGCATCCGGGGACTTTATCCACATCTGGTGGTCATGCCCGTTGCAGACCTTATTCTGGAAGGGGGTCCTTAGCCATATCAGGAGGGTTCTGGGATTCCCCTTGCCTGAAGTCACAAGCACAATCCTGCTGGGTGTTAAACCTGCTGGCCTGAACGCTCTTACCAGAAGTGATTGGATCTTGGGGCTCCAAATGTTGGGTGCTGCCAGGCAGCTCATAGCTCTGTATTGGAAGAAAGCTGAAACTCCTCCAATCGCAGCCTGGTTTGTGCGTTTATGGCATGTCCTCACGATGGAGCTTTTTACGGCACGGTTGCAGGCCAGCGACACTTGCATTAAGGCTGTCTAGCAGCCCTTGTTTAAATATCTTTGTGCGGTTGAGCATGCGCGTCATTTGCCTACCAAACTTAGGACGCTGTGCCTGTTTGAGGATGGTGTTATCCTCCCCAAGCCGAGCAGGCTGCTCTCATAATTGACTCCCTGCAATGTAGATCCACTGTGGCCGACGCTGGGTCGGATGTATGGCCCGCCACCTCCCCCTTCCCTGTGCCTGTTGCTCTTGCTCTCGCCTCCCTGTTCTTTCTTCTCTCCGTCGACCTCTCTTTCTCTATTCTTTTCTTTTCTGTCTCTTCTGTTCTGTGGGCCTTGGACCCTGTTGGGTTGAATGTTTTGTTTAGACTAGTTGCCTGTTCGCTTTGAAGATGGGCCCTACGGGGCTTGCCTTCCCACAAGTCCAGTTGATCCTACACTGTGCAGTTTTGAACACGGCCGGCCCCTTGTGGGTTGTAGGCGCAACGCTGTGTATAAGCTATCCTTCTGCACTGCCTCTCAGCGAAGTTCACACATTGTCTTCCTACGCGGCCGGTCCTGGTTAAGGGTTGTAGGCTTATCGCTGTGTATCTAATGGGCTTGTGATGTGTGAGTTATTTAGAGGAAAATAAAACAGATTTGAAAATAAAGTCCAATATATAAGAAATGACAATAGTGAACGTGGGAGGGGATGATGGTTTGAACCATGCGGACCCCATAATTCAAAGGGTAACAGTGGGAGCACTTTGCATAACACCTGCAGACTGAACAAAATACATGGCTGTTAGTGTTTTAATCTGTTTTTAAAATTAGATAGTAATGTCAAATACAACATCTAGGTTTCTACTTGACTTGGTAACCTGTTTGCCACCTGGCAGAACCCAAATTATGGATGCTCCTAATAGCGCAGTTTTATCACCATTGAGTTTAAGTGAGTGCTGTTTCATCCAGGAAGCAACTTCCAGCAGGCAAGCATGAGAATTCTCTGGGGGTGGAGATGAATCTGTCTGCAAATGAGACAACAATTTGAGTATCATCTGCATCACAAAAGTTAGGTTAATAGATATAAATAGATGAGGGTTTAATGTAGAGCTCTGACGGACTCCACAAATAAATGGTTTGGACCTTGAGCAGTACAATCACAAAGTGACTGCTTGAGAGCAATTTGACAAAAAAGTATATGAGCCATTCCAATAAATGGCCCTGTATCCCAACTGAGTGAAGCTTGACACAATGACTTCTTGATTGAGCAGAATATGGATAACATCTGTGACTGCCAGCAGTGTAGTCGTGTAAAGGCCGAAACACTGTTTGAGTAAAATCCAGACTGTTCTTTAATGCATACCTGTAGCATTGATTTCACCTATAATTCATGTCTGAATTTAGTTTGGTTTAAGCAAAATAATTATTGGAAAACAATGACATGGCTGCCCTGAAGAAGTTTCTTAAGAGGGACGAAACATGTTGTATTATGGTTGGCCTACTGCGGACAATTGTGGAAATAATACAAGTCTATAACTAAAAAAACATTCAGCAAAAAAATTGATGCAAGTGACTATTTTCTATGACAACTTTTGTAACTGGTTAATCTTGTATGCAGAATTGAATGCATCCCAAACCAAAGTCGGGTCTAGTCCATAGCACGTTATTGACATCACAAGCACTGACAACAACCTAGATGCTCTATTTTTCATTGAGGGTAGCAAGTCCTCTTCTACATTCAAGTTGGTGTATTTAACCCAGGACGTTACACATTCTCTGAGGAAACCCACTCACACACACCAGACAATGACCTGGTCATCATGTTCAGGAACATGTACACATTCAAAATGTTGACAGTTTCTCTTCAAATTGCATGAACTATTTAACCATGTATCTCTCATTTTGTCCACTCCAAAGCTGTCCCTATAGCATGGAACACCCGAACATTTGCCTGGAGCAGCTAGACGTAGGGGGTGGCAAAACTTTCATTATCTGAAACCGCTTCATCAATGCAAGGAGGATCTATTGCCAATGTGCCTATTGGGGAAGAACAGATGTCAAAAGGGTTCATATGCTCTTACTTGAGGATCATCACCATCCATTAACTTATTTGTAAAAACGAAAGCAGCATGATTGAGTAATTCATCGTCAGTGAAAAGTAGGCTTTTTACCTCAGGTAACTTCACATTTGTTTTGAGTCATTTCTAAGCACTATTATCCTTCTACGTCACTTACAACAGGTGAGAATAAAAACTGAATGTTATCTCTATATTTCTATGTGTGAAAATACATATTGTATCTATTGTTTATATACAGTACTCAAACAATCAGGATGATTCTTCAGAGCTCTAATAAAAATTTAACATGATGAGAGATAGGATTTCAATTTGATGAATTTTACATATCTAGGAAAATAAGTATCTGACATCAAGTTGATAAATTTGAATAAAAAAATATTGATGCATAGCACCTCGAACAAAGTTTATAATTATTACAGTTGTATTTGTTTTATTATATGGAAGATACACATGAGTACATGAATGGTCAGACTTGAAAAACAATCACTTTTGTAAAAGAAAACTTGCATTAATACATTGAATATTATCAGAAATTAGGTATTTTATTTTAAAAAGTTTATTATTTCCTACTGTGACCTTTTTACATGATCTCTTCAATCCAATGCATTTCAAAGAAACGTTCAGCTCGGACAGCATTGTAATGAATGAAGACCCTCCAAATCTTGAAAAAAGATGCCAGCTAAGCATCAGGCAGAGGCATGTGAAAAGAGGTAGAGGTGTTGATATATTTTATTGGGTGGTAGTAGCATGGTTGTATACAGGTCATCCAGAGCCCAATCCCCTTGGCCAGGATTTTTACCTGGGCAATTTCTGTAGCTTTCCAGGAGCTATTCCCATGTGACCTGCTTTGAGGAAGCAGCTGACAGCTGCTTTAGATGCACATTGGAGGTGCCTTGTGCAAAGAAGATGCTGCCTAGCAGAGAAAGACAGCAAAAGAGCTGAGTCATGTCAAACTGAGAGGCCACTGCAAGCCGAAAAAGAACTCAATTGATCACGTTGAAGAGTGAGGTCTGTGTGACACAAGTGTCTCTGCATCAGGTAATGGACCATTTCAGTCATCATGGGCCCCTCCTGAAGATTAACAGTATGCTTTGTGGGCAACGCCACTAAGAGAAGGTAGCAACTAGAAGTATAAAGCACAGATTTACTCACAACTGAATTCAGCAGTCTTATAACATTTTTGTGTCTCAAGAGGAATCCATCTCCTGTAATTGGAAGTGGGCACCAATCAACATAAAACAATCATCACATCAACTCATGGTGGGAATCTAGCTTTTTTTGGGTGTTAGTTTTTGTTTGAGCCTGGGGAAGTTCCAGTGAAGCAAGACTTTCCAGATCATGAGTAGCAGGACTTGCAAACAGTTGTTCCACCGCTGGTACTGATCCTGCTGATGCTCCCTTAACTGGGCATATGAAGACAAACACAACCCAGAACACAATCACATTGTCTGGTCTAGAGGAGAGTGCACACAGTTTTTTTTTTGTATGTTCTTATATAGCGCTCGAATCACCCGGAGGCATCTCGGCGCTTGCATTGGGAACCCGTCCTGGCTTTTTCCCTGTGAGATAGCCCCTACAGGGCATCCCCAAGGTGAAAGCCAGGCATCCCGCCACGGGGGGCCGTTGTGGAGATTAAGCAGCTTAATGCCCAGAGTTGCAGAGTGTGAACCCATGATTAGGGCAGACACCGAAGCGAGAATTATCGAGTCCATGGACATTTGAGCTCAAGACCCTGCCGCGTCGGGAATTGAACCCTGGTCCCGGGTCTGACCTCTGCTTCAGGGTCTGCCTGCTCTAACCAGTGAGCCACACTTCTCCACTCCCAGCTTGATGGGCCATGCAAGGAGCATACTGTCTTGAGCAGTGATGCCTGCCACTTGCTTACAAGTGAAGGCCTACACTGCTTGACTGTTACTCCGAGGGTCAAGTTGCCAATGGGGTGTATTTGGTACTCAGTTTTGAGCATTATTGTAAGCATAAATTCCAGTACTCTGGCTATGAGTGTCACAATCTGAGCTCAGCCCCCCCTCTATGCCCTGGGACTTCTTAAAAGGGGACTATTTGTCGAGCACTAACATGTTTAGCATAAATAATTTATACTGAAAGTGTTGTCAGCTACTCCAAAACTAGTTGTAATATGAATCACACACAATCAGTATGGGAAATCCATGATCCATATTTTGTAGTGCCAGTATCAGGGCTTAAGATTCTGCCAGCTGCGCTGTACAGTCCCCTAGGGACAGTGTGTGTGTTTTTTCAGGACAGAATGTTCCATCATACATGCATCCTTTTACTACTGTGCACATTGTGGAATATTACTGTCTTGCCCTGCAGCAGGCTGAGCAGATACATCAGTATAAATGATGTAATCATATTGATCTAGAGACATTAATTTATTCGGAAGAGGATATTCTTGTCCATACTGCAAGAATGCTTTTGTTTGTAATGTTGAATCAAACCTGTAATCTACATCTATTGCAGTGAGAGAGGTAGCCCATTGTCTCCATCTTGGATGCAAAGCTTTGGCATTTGGAACACTCGCTTTGGTAATGACCGCTAAGTTAGGTATCCGGGTTACGACAACTTTGTGTTTTCCCTGAGTTAGTGCTCTCTCACTCACTACAGCAGTCTGTACTGCTGTCAGAATTCTTTGAGTAGGTGCAAAACACATTTCAATGTTTGTGTCCAAATGCGTCCATTGTTGAACGTGATGTATGTATACCCAGTTGGTCCCGCAACTACGCAGATCGCCAAGTTTCTTGTGTTTACACATATATGTAAATGTTTAGAAGCTATCATATCAGCTTGTACAGATCGTACTATATTTTAATGTTCGTGTGTCCAATGGTTGATTGAAAAATCTGGTCTAATTAAATTGTATAACGGTTTTAACCATGCTGCGTAATCCAAAACACATGTTCTGAAAAAATTTTAAAAATCAAAAATGGATTGTAGTCTTTTCAGAGTCATAGGAGGTTGGAGCAATGCATATTTTTCTAAAGAATGTGTCGCCAGACTTTTGCCTTCACTTGACAATATATATCCCAGAAACAAGATATTATTCTAAATTAAATTTGTAGCCCTGGTGAGCAAACCCTAGAATGATATTGACTAATCTGTCCAAGTGTTCCATTAATTCCTCATCCATCAGATAAATATCATCTACATGAGACAGTGCCTCGTCATCAACATTTTGAAGTAACTCTGTCACTCTGGCTGAAAATAGCCCTGGGCTATTCTTATACCCTTGAGGTAAACTGCAAAATTGCGTCTGTGAACCTAGCACTGAAAATGCTGTCAAATATCTGCTTTCAGGTGCTATATTCTGTCAGAAGAATCCATTTGAGATATCCTATGTTGTTTTGTATTTTTTCAACAGAATGTTATTCATTAGAACGTCATTGTGTGTATTTAAATGGCGGAAGTCTAAAACTAGACAGTATGAATTGCCTGGTTTCATTACAGGAAACAAAGGGTTATTTACTGATGATGTGCAATTTTCTTAAACCTTGGCCTTCAAGTTGTTCTAGGATTTCCCTAACTTGTTATCTTGCTTCATGTTTTACTGGGCATTGTCTCTAAGGTTGAGAAATTGATTTCAATGGCATCACATGATTAGGTGACTCATCATCTCACCCAACATTTTGATTGAGTATAGTGCAGGACCTAGCGCTAATGCCCACCCCTAAGGCATATGAATGTTGAATTGATTCCAGAACGAGGTTGGAGAAAGCTGGTTAAATTACTGTTTCCCTGTTTGGGCATTTGATCATGAACAGTCTTTTTCAACCAAAAGAATATCGTAACCATGTGTCCGGTTCTCACAAAAGAGAGCCTTAATGTTCCTGGGTATGTCCTCCTTTAATTGGAGTATAATTTCATATAAACAATGGGGGACAGTTACCCTTGTATAAGGTGTTTCCACCATGAAATGCACTCTCAGCACTACTGGCACCAGTTAATCCATCCGATTCTGGCGAGCTATTGCGACTTCTACCACACTGTCCAGCATTGTCACTGCCCATTCCCCATTCAGAAGCAGAGTCTTCAGTAGCATGGGCATGCCTTAGTTTAATCCCAGCTGCTTTCTTTAAGAAAGACATAGAATGGTTTTAACAGTTGTGTTTGTGAAATATACGTGGGGAATTCCATGCCCAATTCATTTTTTCCTTGAAGACCAAACTGCATTGTTAAAAATAAAACTCTGTTCCCGCCCTACAGGAACATCTCTCATATGTAAACAGATACATTTATATACTGAATACAACATAACAATTTCAAATAATATATGCAAGCTAGAGGTTTTACCAAAAGCAGAATTTACTGAAATATTTATGATAATGAAAACAGCTCACATATATGAACATTCCAAAGAAATTGATGTTCACTAGAGGAGATTACACGTACATAGTGACTGTGAGTGAGATGATTGAGTATTTTGGTTATAACAAGAACAGAGTACCAACTGCACACAACAAGAGACAGTAACATCAAATAAACGAGGCCCTAGGAGACATGAATATATATCAAGTATAGTTGTCAGAGAAACCACAATGTTTATCAGAGAGATGTCTTCATTTAATTTCTTTGGTGGCCAGCTGACACGTGCTTCGCCGCAGTAATAAGCAACTCATCAGGGCTGGGAAAGATACAAATAAATGACTGTGGAACATACAGTATAACAAAATTTAGGTTCAAACATAGGTTGCATGAAGTGGCTTGGTGAGGGTGATTTCTTAATCTAACCACAAGCAAGGTGAAAAGCACTTCATTTGTCTTATCGTGGAAACCAGAAAACGCATTATTGCGCCGATAGGGTGAATGAAAAGTGATACGGTCCACTCGTGATCTGGGAGCGCAATTAATGAGAGTAGGAGAAGTTGTGAGAGATAGTGCGTCTTACATAAAAGGTCGAAGGGTGACAATACAAAGGTTTAAAGATCAAAACAATTGTCACCCTTCAACCTTTGTTTGTATCTTTCCCAGCCCTGATGAGTCGCTTATTACTGCGACGAAACACGTGTCGGCTGGCCACCAAAGACATTAAGGGCCATATGTAGGTAAATAGCGAATACCGAATCCTTAATACCGAATTATACCGAATCGGTATTAAGAATGAGGTAAACGTGATGTAGGTAAAAATTCGTTAAACAAAACTCAAGTTCAGCGACAAGGAGCTTGAGATCCTGATCCAGGATGTCACCCAAGAGTACCACAAGCTGTTTGGAGCCCAGTCCCACCAAGTGCCAGAGGCACAGAAGAGGCAAATATGGAGTGGCATTCGGGACAAGATCAATGCCATAGGTGTCACCCTGCGCACCATAGAGGACATCAGAAAGAGGTGGTACGACCTCAGGAAAACAGCAAAACTGAGGATGGCAGAGAGACATAGGCTGGCAGGGAAAACTGGAGGAGGAAAAAATCGCGCCCCAGTACCAACACCACTGGAACAGATGGTGGAGTCCACCATCCAGCGGGAGAGTGTGAGTGGCGTGGGAGACGCAGACAGCTCCACCAGAGCAGCTAGAAAACAAGGTAAGAAGCATGCCCAGCATGCTGCCCTACCCCCTCCCCAACCCCAACCCAATAGTGGTAAAAGTGCTCCCACTCCACACCATGTCTTACTAGTTACCTGCAATGCATTCTGGGTGATGTAGTTAGTGTGGACTCATGATCAGGCCTGTCAGGGCAGCTAACACAATAGCATGGCAAATCAATTGGATAGGTCAGGACAACCACTTTGCACTGTTGGCATGTACTTTAATGCAATGGCAATGCAGACAGAGCATTGAGTATATTTACATTTGTGTCATTTCAAGCGAGTCATCTCGCAGTGCAGCTGAGGGCAGCAGAGGCAGGTCAGCCAGGCCAGAGGGGAGTGAACAGGATGAAGACAGCATGCCTGCAGGGAACACCAGCTCTGCGCCATCGCAGCCAGCCAATCCTCCACCACAGACATCACCACAGCGCCAGGGAGGGCCGCAATCCCCTCTCACTCAGTCACCACTGCGACGTTCACCAACACCACCACCACCACCACCACCACCAACATCACCACCACAGTCACGCAGGAGGCATGCCGTGATCACCCTCCCTAAACCAAAACTGGGTATGGGTTTCCAGACAGTAAGGCCAAACCCTGCCTTAACTATTGATCCAACACAAAATGCCAATACTGTCAGGTATTTTCAATTCAACTTAATTTATACCATGCATATGGACAAGACTGTATGCAAGAAGGAATTTATCTCCTCAGAATAAATCAATTCAAATCTGCATTTTATTTGCACAATTCATTATTTTTTCAAATGAATTGTGCAAATAAAATGCAGATTTGAGGTGATCACCCTCCAGCAGATGGAGGAGTTGGAGGAGGATGGCAGACAGTGCGAACAAAGTCCTATCGTAGAAAGATCCAACAGGGAGCGGGCTGGTTCTGCATCCGAGGGTGCCCACTTCTCATCAAGACGCTGCAGGACAAGGCCAGACAGTCCAGTGGCATCTGAGCAGGGTGACAGTGTGTTTGCTGGACTGGAAGGCAACATGCTGAAGGTCCAGCGCCTGCAATGGAGGGAGATGAAGACATTACACAGGGAGGTGGCAAACATTAACAGACATATGCACAAGATGGAGAAGGGCATCAGTGCCATGGGGAGCATTTGTCTGCAGGGATGGAGAGGGTAGCTACCTCGGTGGACAACCTCTGCAGCCAGCTGGAGCAGGACCGTGTTGGCATGCGCCGGGAGAGACTGAGACTCTAGGACTATACCAAGTCGGTGAACCGGCTGGCTGCTACAAGTCAAGTCAAGTCAGATAATTTATATAGCGCAGTACCTACCCAGAGGGTCTCAAGGCGCTTAGAAATGGGAGGAGGATTACTTGTCAAATATCCACGTTTTAAGTTGCTTTCTGAATGCTAGGTGGTTCTGGGTGAGGCGAAGGTAAGCGGGGAGTGAGTTCCATGTTTTAGCAGCCATGTATGAGAAGGATCTGCCTCCCATGGTGGTCTTGTTGATGCGAGGTACAGTGGCGAGGGCTTGGCTGGAAGAGCGAAGTTTGCGGGAGGGGGTGTAGAAGGATAGTCGTGAGTTGAGGCATTCTGGTCCGATGTCGTAGAGTGATTTGTGTGCGTGGGTTAGCAGTCGGAAGGTGATTCTCTTATTGACGGGTAGCCAGTGGAGGTCTTTCAGGTGACCAGAGATGTGTTCGTTGCGCGGGATGTCTAATATGATCCTGGCTGAGGCGTTTTGGATTCGTTGGAGTTTCTTCTGGAGTTTAGCGGACGTACCTGCGTAGAGGGTATTTCCGTAGTCCAGTCGGCTCGTGACTAGAGCATGGGTGACTGTTTTCCTTGTTTCGGTGGGGATCCAGCGAAATGTTTTTCTGAGCATGCGAAGAATGTTGAAGCAGGATGAGGAAACGGCGCTGACTTGTCTGTTCATTGAGAGTGAAGAATCCAGGATGACGCCTAGGTTCCGTGCGTGGTCTGTCGGGATGGGTGCTTTTCCAAGGGCTTCCGGCCACCAAGAGTCGTCCCATGCAGAGGGGGATGTACCTAAGATGAGGACTTCTGTTTTGTCTGAGTTCAGTTTCAGACGGCTTTGTTTCATCCATTCGGCAACTTCTTTCATTCCTTCGTGTAGGTTAGTTTTGGCGGTGCTAGGGTCATTGGTGAGAGAAAGGATCAGTTGAGTGTCATCCGCGTAAGAGATGATGTTGAGGTTGTGTTGGCGGGCGATGGCCGCGAGGGGGCTCATGTAAACGTTGAAGAGGGTGGGGCTGAGTGAGGATCCTTGAGGTACGCCACAGATGACTTCAGTGGCCTCGGACTTGAATGGTGGGAGGCGGACTCTCTGGGTTCTTCCGGTGAGGAACGAGGTGATCCATTCAAGTGCTTTTCCTTGTATTCCGATGTTATTGAGGCGTTGTAACAGGGTGCTGTGGCAAACTGTGTCGAATGCTGCCGAGAGGTCGAGGAGGATGAGGGCGACTGTGTCTCCATTGTCCAATAGAGTTCGAATGTCGTCTGTTGCTGCGATGAGGGCGGTCTCAGTGCTGTGTTTTGCTCGGAAGCCGGATTGTGAGGGGTCGAGGGATTTGTTGGCTTCGAGGAAAGCGGCGAGCTGGTTGTTGACGGCTTTCTCGATGACTTTGGCCGGGAATGGAAGGAGCGAAATGGGGCGGTAATTTTTGAATTCGGTGGGGTCCGCTGTGTGTTTTTTCAGAAGGGCGGTGAGTTCAGCGTGTTTCCAGCTTTCCGGGAAGGTGGCGGAGTTGAAGGAGCAGTTGATGACGTCTCGGAGGTGCGGTGCTATGACGGAGTCTGCTTTGTTGAGGATGTGATGAGGACATGGGTCTGTGGGGGAACCTGAGTGGATGGAATTCATCAGGCGGATTGTGTCCTCAGTAGAGATTGAGTTTCAGTCGTTGAGGGTGTTCACGGGGGGAGAGTGTTCAGCAAATGGTTGGGTGGGTTGGTCTCCGGGTTGGTTGTCGAAGCTGTTGTGGATGTCTGCAATCTTGTTGTGGAAGAATGAGGCTAGGGAGTCGCAGAGGGCTTGAGAGGGGGTGATGTCGTTGGAGTTGGCTGAGGGGTTGAAAAATTCCTTGATGATGTTGAAAAGTTCCTTGCTGTTGTGGGCGTTGTTGTCAAGTCGATCCTTGAATGCTGTTTTCTTGGCCTTTCGGATTAGTTGGTGGTGAGTGCGGGTGGCGTTTTTGAAGGCGTCCTTGGTGCTAGTGGTTGGGTCTTTTTTCCAGGCCTTTTCAAGGGAGCGGCAGAGTTTCTTGGACTTCTTAAGATCATCGTTGAACCATGAGGCCTTCTTGCTGCCAGGTTTGCTTTGACGTATTTTCAGTGGTGCTAAGGTGTCGGCGGTGTTGGATAGCCATAGGGAGAGGTTGGCGGCGGCTTGGTTTGGGTTAGAAGAGTGGGCTGGGGTGTTTAGAAGGAGCGAAGCGGAGATCTGGTCGGTGGTGATCTTGTTCCAGTTTCTTTGCAGAGTTGGTTGGAGGTGGTTAGTGGGTTTTGGCTTGTTGTAGGTGAAGTGAACGCAGCTGTGGTCAGTCCAGAGGAGATCCGTAGTGTGGCTGAAGGAGACATGATTGCTGGAGGTGAAGATGGGGTCGAGTGTGTGACCTGCGATGTGGGTGGGGGAAGTGACTAGTTGTTTAAGTCCGAGGTTGGCGAGGTTGTCCAAGAGGGTGGTGGTGTTGCGGTCGTTGATCTTTTCGAGGTGAAAGTTGAGGTCTCCCAGAAGGATGTAGTCTTTGGAGGGGAGCGCGTGTGGAGTGATGAAGTCCGTGATGTCTTCACTGAATTTTGCGCGGGGTCCTGGTGGTCTGTAGAGGAGGGTGCCTCTGAGTGTGGTCTTGGGGTCGATGTGTATTTGGAAGTGAAGGTGTTCGGAGTTGGCGAGGTTGGTGTCAGAGCTGGTTGAGATGCGGATTGATTTCTTATGGACGATGGCGATGCCTCCTCCTGTGTGGCTGGTACGGTCCTTGCATGTGATCTTATAATCTTCAGGGATGGCAATGGTGATGTCTGGGGCGGAGGAAGCGTTCATCCATGTTTCCGTTAGGAAGGCGACGTCTGGAGAGATGGTGTCTAGTAGGTTCCATAGGTCAATGGCGTGCCTGTGCACCGAGCGGGTGTTGAGAAGGATGCAATGTAGGTGGTTGGGGTCGGGAATCTGTGGTGTGGTCGTAGCGGATATCTTGTCGGTGCCGCTGAATTTGCAGGAGTAGCAGGAGAAAGGTCCATGGGTGTGTCCAGGAGCGGCTTGGACACAGTTGGGGGCGTGACCGGGGTTGAGGGCTAGGAGGGTGGCGGCATCGTAGGTGATGCGGGAGGGCTGGGCAGCGCGAGGGGCAGGGGGTCTGGCGCTGGGCGCGGGCCAGGCGCGGACGGGCGTAGACGGGCTTACCTTTGGCGCACCTTCGGCGCGGATTGGGCGCGGTCGCTGCGCGTGGACGCTGCGCGCGGGAACTACTGTCATATATGGAGAGAGGAGGGGGAGGGGCGAGGGCGACTCAGCTGGGAGGCGGGGCGGGCACACGAGGACAACAACAAGCAAAATGGAGGCGGAGGGGGGAGCAAACTAGAGGTGAACGCGCTGGCAGACTTTCAATAGCGCTATAACATACACAGAGCGCAAATTAAACAAAGCGTTAAAGCAGCACACAGTAAGCAAAATTGAATGGCAATATAGAGGAGAAGCAAAGGAGGCAATGCAGCGTTACGATACCAGATACACTGGGAGCGACCACTCAGCTCTGGCGAGAGGAGCGAGTCACGGCGCTTACAGGGAGAGGAGCGCTATTTCAGCTCAGTGGGAGGGCGACTCAGCTGGGAGGCGGGGTGGGCACACGAGGACAACAACAAGCAAAATGGAGGCGGAGGGGGGAGCAAACTAGAGGTGAACGCGCTGGCAGACTTTCAATAGCGCTATAACATACACAGAGCGCAAATTAAACAAAGCGTTAAAGCAGCACACAGTAAGCAAAATTGAATGGCAATATAGAGGAGAAGCAAAGGAGGCAATGCAGCGTTACGATACCAGATACACTGGGAGCGACCACTCAGCTCTGGCGAGAGGAGCGAGTCACGGCGCTTACAGGGAGAGGAGCGCTATTTCAGCTCAGTGGGAGGGCGACTCAGCTGGGAGGCGGGGCGGGCACACGAGGACAACAACAAGCAAAATGGAGGCGGAGGGGGGAGCAAACTAGAGGTGAACGCGCTGGCAGACTTTCAATAGCGCTATAACATACACAGAGCGCAAATTAAACAAAGCGTTAAAGCAGCACACAGTAAGCAAAATTGAATGGCAATATAGAGGAGAAGCAAAGGAGGCAATGCAGCGTTACGATACCAGATACACTGGGAGCGACCACTCAGCTCTGGCGAGAGGAGCGAGTGATGATCACTGATGTGTCGCTGGTCCATCGCCATGCAGGAGGAGATGGCGCATTGCAGCAGGGATGTGGCCAGGGGGATGGTGTCCATGACCTCAGTGCTAGAGCTCATGCAGAATGCCAAGGCCTCCAATATGGAAGGGGAGGGGGACAGTGAGGAGGCTACCAGCCGTGGTAGCATTACACCATCACCCACCGAGTGCAGGAGGCGTAGTGGATGAAACGTCCCAGCACAGGAAGGGTCCAACTCACAAGACAGTGTCGATGGGGAACGTGCACGTGCAGCACGGGGACGCAAGAAGTGAAGGACAATGGCTGTCCACATGCATGTGATGGGTGATGTAACCCATGACCAATTGGACAATGCTCACAATGCTGGACGTGTGCCAAATAAACACCTCTACATGTAATATGAAATGGCTCAGTGTCGTTACTCACTCAGAAATAGTTTGATGTAATCTCTGCCCGTCTCTGTCTCCCATCATGTTCAATAGCAGCACCAGCCGCGCTGGGCTCTGGCTGAGGGTTGTCTTCGTCCTCGTCCTCTGACTCAGTTAGTTCCACTGCTGTTCCTTTTTTAGTGGCCAGATTGTGTAGCATTGCACACGTAGCAATTATCTTGCAACATTTGATGGGGCTGTACAGACGCGCACCTCCTGTTTTGTGGAGGCAACGGAATCTGCTTTTGAGCAAACCAAAAGTGCGCTCCACCACGTTGCGTGTGTTCCTATGTGCCACATTGTATCTACTCTCCCTTCGGTTGTTTGGGTTCAGATATGGTGTGAGTAGATACGGCCGGAGGGCATATGCGCTGTCACCTATGAACAGAAGTAAGTGGCATTGATTGGTGTGCCCAACAGCTTGTGCCAGGGTGTACATCAGGGTGTGTGACATTTACTTACCTAGTATGTATCCGTCGGCAAATTCACCAGCAAGCAGACGTGTATGTATGCCACTGTTCCTGAAGATGTAAGCATCGTGGCTACTCCCGGGGTATTTTGCCACGATGTCTGTTATGATGTGTTTGGCATTGCAGATCACCTGCACATTGATTGAGTGGGTGGATTTGCGGTTTCTGTAAATGTATTCACTTGCTGCAGGTGGGCAGATGGGAATATGGGTCCCATCGATGCAGCCGATCACGTGGGGGAAATGGGCAATTTGATAGAACTCCAGCTTGGTTCTCTGCAGCTCCGCCTGTGTACTGGGGAAGGAAATGTAATGTTCCATTCTGTCCATCATGGCGTCCAGGAAGGTGTTGAAGAAATGGGATAGACAGCTCTGTGACACTCCACCGACTGCTGCTATCACACCCTGAAAACTTCCTGATGCAAGGAGGTGCAGGCAGCAGAGTACGTGGACATGGGTGAGGATAGCGTGGACCCGTGGCGTCTGATGCTCCAGATAGGGTCTTAGGTCCCGTATTAGCTCCAGGATGGTGTCTGGGTGCAATCTGTATCTCTCATGTATTTCTGGGTCTGTCAATTGGAACAAAGTGATGCGTAATCTGTACACCCGCTCCTCACGTCTCCAGATCCTCATTCCTGCTGCTCTCAGGCGTAGCCGCCTTGCAATGAGATAGAGGCCTGCCATTGTGTTCACACTGATGCATTTTGGGTCTGTTTATATAGACTGCTCCTGATTACCACATGCTCCTGAAACGTGCTAAATACCGATTCGTTATTACCGATTTTGGGCAAAATCGGTATTACCGAGGTTTGCTACATAGCATTTTAGGGGTTTTTACCGAATCGTTTATACCGATTCGGTATTCATTGTTTTGGTAATTTCAAGTCGGTAACTTATGTTTAATACCGATTCGTTATTATCGAATCTATTCGGTATTACGTACATCTCACATGGCTTAATATTTGTCGGTAACACCGAAAATTACCCTTTTTCGGTGTTACCGATCGGTATTTGGCCACCTACATATGGCCCTAAATGAAGACATCTCTCTGATAAACATTGCGGTTTCTCTGACAACTAGACTTGAAATATATATGTGTCTATTAGGGCATAGTTTATTTTATGTTACTGTCTCTTGTTGTGTGCAGTCGGTACTCTGTTCTTGTTTTGTATAACGTACTGTTCATTTAACAGCACGCTTTTAAGGGGTTAAAGGGCTTATCCCCTCTCCAACTAGCACCACAATTTACTATCACATCCTATGAACATATGCGTTAATACTAGCTGAGCGCCCTTTCTAATCCCTATATAATAAAAACCCTGTTTTTCTAGCTATTTTGGTTATAAATTATATCCCCAATGCAAGAAATGGTTACTGCACTTTATTAGCTAAATACTAATAAGTACTCATTTAATTACCAAGTATAATTTCATTATAACTAAGCCGAGATTTAGTTCTAGAACCAGCAAGTGATTATTATGAAAGACAAATTGCACATGCTGCAAAAAAATTAACATAGTTATTACCAACTTTGTATCTACCTTCTTTCATTGAAGGATTGAAAACTATGGTCCAGATTTCTAACAATAGGAAGACAAACACACATTAAAAAGCAGCAGGAACAGGAATATTAGATATATTTAGAAAAACCTTTTCTTACAGAATTGGCTCACATTTTTATAGTTGATACTATCATGCAAATCATAATCTTGATACTGAAGAAATGTAGAAAACTCAGTAGATTAAAGTTGTTCCAAATGTAGATCAGTTGACCGAAGAAATTGGTTAATGTTTAACCCTCATCAACACACAATGAGCTGACAAGCATTTGAATGTTTCTGATCTCAGAATTGATGGTCTGTGGAACAGGTGAAGGATATGACTTGGCACTCTGCTGATCCACTGCAGAATTACACAATGAAGAAATCAAGTCTGAACTAATAAGAATCAGCTTGAACCCACTTAGCTTTTACTTTTTGCTAATGAAGCGTTTCCAATACATTAAATTAGATCATAATACATAGGTATAGCTATAGGATTAATAGATTATGGAAAAATATTTGCAAAAGAAACATTGTATACAAGACGGGGGAAAATCTGATGATTATCAGACATAGGTGTAGCATGTGGTGTCTTTCTTTGGGAATCATGTTAACAAACAAGCCAGGCCTGGTTGTGTGCTAGCATGAATGCACTAATGCCTTAGCGTGTGCTTATAACAGCCTTAGGGCCTAGAATTGTAACAATAACAAATGTGTGATTGAGCGCCATTTTTTATTCGGAGATAGATTTTGACATTTCGAGTCGCTTTAATAATCCAGAGAACTGAAAACTTTCAGCTCTCTTAAAGCTGCAGAGGTATGTTTAAAGATTATCGACTCAAAGCCAACTTGCCCTGTTTATATCCAACTTGGAAGGAAGCAAAAACACTAACATTTGCTTGTCTTCCATACCATTATGTAAAAGAGACATTGTCAGTGTTCTGAAATGAGCCCCCTCTCCTCTGCATAAGAGTCACTGGAGACAAAGTTATAAAG
The DNA here is from genome assembly GCF_964263255.1 of Lissotriton vulgaris. Lineage (NCBI taxonomy): Eukaryota > Metazoa > Chordata > Amphibia > Caudata > Salamandridae > Lissotriton > Lissotriton vulgaris. Next base: position 410,415,830 of record NC_141698.1, on the reverse strand, counting down.
AATCATAGAATTAGTGGAGGATGGCACACATCGATTGCTCAGAAGGCTAGAAGGACAGATGGCTAGAAGGACATGCTGAGAGATTGATTTCAAACTGCTGGCTCAGTGGCACCCTGAGGTATGCAGGAATACTTGGCACAACAAAGTTTAGTTTGAAGACTGTGTTATCTGTAGACCAGTCTGGAAATTAGGTAGGTTTTAAACTGATAGAGTAGGGATGTGCGATAAAATACATTGAGGGGATTTCTACGAAAGCTGTCCTGTTTTAGAGAGCTGTACTGATACAGCTAACTCCCATGTTGCAGAGTGGATCAAGGTTGCACTGGATCATACTGTGCCAGTTGCCAAGCATGTTGTCAGAAGACTGAAGCCTTCGGCGTTATGGTTCAGGGAAGAATTTTACATCTTGATGTATATCTGCAAGCATCTAGAGCTCATTTCGCACACAAATTTTGACACTGATAAATACTGATAAGACCAACTATTGTGTAGCCCTGAAGTACTATCATAGGCATATCAAGTACTGTGCAACGTTTATACTGCCAAAACATAGACAGTGCAGAACTCTTCCTGTGAACTCTTCTCGATGGTTAAGTTACTTTCTTCTCTTACCCGTGTCTCAGAGGCTATTACTCCGCCCGAAGACCAGTGCAAAACCCTTGCTCAGTATTTTCTCGAGAAGGTTACCTCCATTTATTCTACCTTTCCTGAGGTGGTCAGAAATGCTCCTGTCTCAAAGTCTGATTTGAGCCCATAGAGGAATGGGAAACACACAAGTTTCAAACCAATCACAACTGAGAAATTAACCCTGATCATAGCAACTGTGAAATTAGGGGCCACCTCTGACCCAGCCTCAATCACTATCCTGGAGCGTGGTACTACTTGCATAGCTCCAGTACAATTTAATCTCTTTAATAGTTCCTTCAGAAGTGGAACCCCTATCCTAGTTTGACCATAGTGCCTCTGCTAAAGAAGTCTCTATTTAACGCCACTAAGCTAGAGAACTTTAGACCCATCCCACTGCGCCCTTTAGTTTCGAAGGTAGCAGAAAAATACATAAACCAACAGTTCTCCACTTTCATCAAAGCAAGAGATCTCCTGCATAAATCCCAATCGGGCTTCTGCCTCTAATACAGCACTGAATCAGCACTGTTGTTTGCCTCTGAATCCATCCGCCAAGCTGGGGACAGGAGACGCCACTGCACTGCTCCTGTTGAACCTAAGCACTGCATATAACACAGTGTCCCATAGCCACCTTCTTGAATGGCTTCACAACCACGGAATTGGTGGCAAAGCTCTGTGGTGGTTGACCTCCATTCTTCAGCACTGCATCTTTCAGGTAGCACAAAACCTTTTTCTTCAAAGGTTTTTCAACTGCAGCAGGGTTTGCCCCACTGCTCCTTCTTCCTGGAACCAACACTATTCAATCTTTACATGCACCTCCTGGCTGAAATCATTGAGTGGCTTTAACATTGTGTCTTATGCCGATCATACACAGTTAATAATCACTGTTATAAATAGGGGTCTCTAGTTGGTAAAGGTTTGCACCTTTGTCCAAGTAGGGACCTGTAAGAAATGGGGTTGCCAAATCTCCAGGGGGGTAGCACGGAACCAAGCGGGCAGGCCAAACTTCGGAGGAAATGTGAAGCATCTGCGCAGCACCCACATGCGACGCACCAGGCACACCACAAAAGAGCCAGGACACCGGCTTGAGTTGGAAAAAGAAGTACGTTTAGTATATCTCCAACCTGCAAGGCAACAATTCAAAACAGTGGTAATCACAACAGGGCGCCAACTGGCGCCAGAGCCAAGTACATCAAGGGGGATTATTTACATGGGTGATAGGGGTTGAGTCCGTGGGTCCATGGCTGAAATCAAAAAAGAATGTGATTGGATTGACATAAAATGAAACATTAGCAATATCAGTGGTAAGTACACAGTATGTCCTGCATTGGCGTCTCCTGTGAACAGAACATAAATCACCCAGCATTAACATCAGGTAGGGGCTATACTCATGGACCAGGAACACCTGTAATGAAACAGCAAGGCTTCCTCTACCATAAACCTAGGGGTATCAAACATCAGGCAATACGTTGGCAATACCAGTAACCTAAGAGCCAGGCCGAGCCTCCAGGAGCAGGAGCACCTGAAATAACCAAATCAAGGCTCCCTCAATAGCCTGGAGCATAACAATAGCATGGAACCCTCCCTAAGCATCAAATGTATAACAGTAAACCCCGGTCACAACATTCCCTTAGAATTCAGGCAACATTTCTCATGAATCAGGGGTCCCCACTACACCAAACAAGAGAGGCAACACTGTTGGCCTAAATATCCACAACAGTTAGTCAGCCAGCACTTAATGCGGGCTCTTGCCCGGTCCAGGAATCCTTACCAATCTACCTGGGGTCCACTACCGTTCCCAAGCAGGGATAAGTTCAGGGTGTGCCTCTGCTGGCTAAGGCGAGTATTGTCAGGCAGTCAGGCACACATCTAACCTGGCCGCAATCGGCCTGACCTGGGGGCATACTCTGGTGCCATCCGCATCATGAGGCTCCACATTCCCCGGTATGGGATGAGCCCCTACACCAAAACACGGGCCCAGGGGGCGGGCACCGATCTTGTGCCCCAACACACCCCCCCACTCCACTGCCAGCAGCCCCACTCACTGGGCTCCTCTCGATGGTTCCTGCGGGGGCTCAGTGGGTAATGCAGGCGTCCTCTGGAGAGGCTCTCCTCGGGCGCAGACCGGCAGGGTACACTTGCTTCACCTGGGCCCCTCTTCCTCACAAGGGGGCCAGGGGTTTCAAAACGGCCTCGGGGAGGCCACAGGGGCCGAACGCGGTGACCTGGTCCCCGGGGGGAAGCCTACCTGGCTTTCCTCCCACCTCCCACGGGGCTCCCTCGACCTCCCGGGAGCCCCGCAACGCTGTCGGGTTGCTTCTCCTGGCTGCCCGACTGGCAGCTTGCGGGGGTGCTGTCTCCGCTTACACCGGTGACTTCAGGCAGCCGCCTCCATTCTCCTCGGGTCCGGTGGCGGGGCAGACACCGGCAGTGTGCCCCGGCCCCTCCTCCCTCAGCAGCACCTCTTCCCGGCAACGGCCCCAGTCCACAGGGCACAGACCGGCCTGGTGGGCTCCCGCTCCGGTCGCTCTCTACGGAGCTCCCTCTTGACCACGGGGGCCCGCACCGGCGCTTCACCCGGGTCCCCCTCCCTAACGGGGACCCGGGGCTTAGGGTCGGCTTTTCCTCTTCTGGCTGCCTGACTGGCAGCCAGTTCCCGCGCGGCCTTCCGGGGGGGGGGGAGGGGGGCGTGGCCGTGTAGGACAATCTGTGTGCGGTGGGCTGGGGGCGCAGCTGGTGATGTCACCGGCGCCCCAGCCAGGTGATGCGGGCCCGGCCGGCTTCTGGGCCTAGCGTGGCCCTCTCCTCACATCGGCGGCCCTCTCCTGGCACCGGGGGCCACCGCGACGATGCCCAACACAGCGTGGGTCTCCTTGGCAGCGCCGGGCGACGGCGGTGATTTCTGGCCCCAGGCGCAATCTTCCGGCAGCACCACAGTCTCCTCGGGGCCCGGGCTGCGACGGGGATTTTCAGCGGCAGTAAGGGGTAGGCTCCTTTTTATTTAATTATTTATATTCCGGCCAGCTTGCCAAAACGAGGGTAGGCTCCTCCAGCGCTATTCCCCTCACAGTTCCCTCAGGCCACACTGCACTTCAGCGCTTCCAGGCACAGCGCTTCCGGTGGCAGTTTGGCACCTCGCAAATTGTGGTGCTCAGGGCTTCACAGCACTTCGGGGCCTCACAGCACTTCAGCCAGCAACAGTTCTTATGGGCATAATCTTCCCCATGCGGTGCTTCAAAGGGGCCACAGCTTCACAAGGGGGGCAGACAGTCCCACAGCAGTTCCTCAGGGGCACGCTCCTCACCTCCTGGGGCTTCTGTCACGCTGCGCTGGTGCAATTCACGGTCCGCACGGTGTCAGGGACCTAGGGAGAGGGGCCCTCCTTCATCAGGGACCCAGGGGACAGTAGAGGGGGGTTTTTGAGGGGTGCAGGGCCCAGCTCACAGGCCCATGTGGCGGTAACACCTCGCAGCAGGTCCCCTCACGTTCCTGTCCCAGCTCTGTCTTACTGCATGGCACTTCCCCCTTACTTATACTCTCCTCCCAGGCAGTGCCAGACCCTTCTAGAATGTTGGCAAAGCTGGCCTAAACTGGCTCAAGGGGAGGGGTTGAGCACCCTGGGTGCCCGGCTTTCCCTCCAAAAGCTAGGGGTGACTGGGTAATAGTATCTAGACCGCTGACCTATGGCAGTCATGTGGCAAAACCCATGGCAATGGGATATATGACGGTACCACGCGTACTTTTACAACGCGTACCGTTACAACGCTACTTTTACCACGCAAGTCGTTTCAACGACTTGCGTGGAGGGGCGCTGGATAGTACATTTTTTAATTTACTATTCCAACTCCAGTCCCCGTGGACTCTAGGGAAGGAGTTGGATAGTAAATTAAACTATTTACTATCCTGGAGCGCCCTCCAGCGCAAGTTGTTGTAACGACTTGCGTGGTAAAAGTAGTGTGGTAACAGCACCGCGTTGTAAAAAATGCGTGCTAACCGCTGTAGACCATGGCCATGGCATCCATTTTAAATACAGAACATTTCAGTCAGGTGCATTTCTAAAATGGGGGAACATTTCATGCGCACCATTTCGTGACATTACAATTTTAAAACAGGGCAACTCCTACCACACATGTCCTATACAGGTTTACTACCATAGGGGAGACATCCTAGTCAAGGGGGTCGAAAGCGAAAAATTTCAGGGGAGAAGGCCAAGTCCAACAGGACCGTTCTTCCTAGTCAGATTAAGGAGGATACATTTCTAGAATAACCTCTGCTCACCCCTTGGTAGCTTGGCAAAAGCAGGCAGGCTTATCTCAGAGGCAGGGTGTAAAGCATTTGTGCCTGAATACAACAACATGGTGAAAACATTACAAATAGACACCACACCAGTTTAGAAAGATAAGCAATTCTTTCTCTAAATCAAACCAGACCAAATTCAATGAAAATCCAACATACAATATTGTAAAAATAGTTACGTTGCAAGATAACCTTTAAATTGCCGAAATAACTTAAAAACACAGTTCTTCTGAGTCTGTAGCCCTGTCCCGGGCTACTGCGATGCCAAAAACAAAAGAGTCAAATAGTCCCAGCCAACCCTGTTGGTATAGGCCAGCTAAAGCGTGAACAGAGTCTTGAACAGTACCTTTCTCATTGCGGCTGATGTGGGTGCGAGTCAGTTGGGGAAACCGTCACGGTTGCATTGCAAAAATGGAAGTGGTGCAGGGTGCGGTGCCCTCAACATGCGGTGCAGGCAACGGTTTGTGATGATTTTCCAGATGGGGTTGGTGAGGCCAAGGTTTACGGTGCGGGTGAGGCGGTGCTTGATGCGGTGCTGGCAGGTTGCTGTGCATGTGATAGAGCCGGTCGATGTTCGGGTCGGGTAGCAATGATGTCAGTAAAGTCCAGGCAGGGTGAGAATTTGTGATGTGGAGTGTGGTGCCCACAAGATGCGGTACAAGCATCGGCTCGGTGGCGATCATCCAAACGGCGTCAGTGAGACCAAGGTGTGAAGTGTGGTGGTGCCTTCTGCAGGGCCTCCACGACACAGAATCCTGCAGGGGACTTGGTGACAGAGTTGTTTGCCCTTTCTTCTGCGCGACTGAGACCAGCGGTTCCAGAGACGGTACTCAGAAGGATGGTGAGGTCTTTGCAGTTCCTGCAACCTCTTGAACATGGGGAATACTCCACTTTCAAGCCCTTGGAGATACTTTCTCAAGCAGGATACACACACATTTCCTCTCCTTGGTAGAAACAGCTACTGCAGGCCGACCCGAGACAGCACAGAGCAGAGGGGTACTCCTCCTCCAGTTTCTTCCAGCTCTTCTCCTTGGCAGAGGTTCCTCTTGAAGTCCAAAAGTGATCTAAAAGTCTGCATCCCACCATTTATAGTATAAAATCTGTTGTTCTCTGGTGGCAGTGAAGCTCTTTGCCCAGCCAAAACCAGTTCTGCTCTCTCTGGTGCAGCTTCCTGGAAGGAGGTGGAGACAGCATTGTCCAAAGCAGACCAGGCCCATTCAGGTGTGAAAGAAATCCCTTCCCTCTACTCTGAAGCCCAGGTCTATTCATCCCAGCCCTGACTCACCCTGGAAAGGCAGGACACACCTCAGCCCCCCAAGTGGCTGTCCAAGCAGAATGCACATCCCCAGCCCCTGTGACTCCAAAGCCAGACAGTCAATACACAAACCTAGCAGAAAATTCCTACTTTCTAAAACTAAAATTTTCAAACACAGAATGTAGAAATCATCCTTACTAAAAGATGCATCTTGACATTCTCAGTTCAGGCATACTAAACTTTAACTTTTCAACTTGTCCCAATGGTAAGTTATATTTCTAAGTTGTTATAAGTAAACTCCCATTCTATTCTGTGGGACAGATAGCATTTCAATAGTGAAAAACGAAGTTGACAGTCTTTCACTATCAGAACATGCCAAACACATCAGAGGATGTCCTACCATTCACATACACTGCACCCTGCCCATGGGGCTAGGTTGGGCCTACCTTAGGGGTGACTCACATGAAAGAACAGGGAAGGTTAGGGTCTGGCAAGTGGGTGCACTTGCCAGGTAGACATGGCAGTTCTACACTGCACACAGAAACTGCAGTGGCAGGTCTGAGTTACATTTACAGGCTGCTCATGTAGGTGGCACAATTAGTCCTGCAGACTCACTAGCAGCATTTGATTTACTGGCCCTGGGCACACACAGGGGCATACGTACAAGGGAAGTGGTGGAGCGTGTCATAAAAATCCTTTGCTTAACGACACGCTCTGCCACTTCTGAAACCCAGGTCTGCACCATATTTACAAGAATATGCTGCAGCTCTGCGTTTCTCCCTGCGCTAGCACTACATTTAGCAGCTTAGCGCCAATGCAGGGACCCTTGCACCATAGTTCAAGGGTGCCTGCGTTGAGGGGAAGATTGTTTATGTACAGGAAGGTCCCCCCTTCCTGCATATAAACAATCTTTAAATGCTGTTTTGTAACTATTATGTGTAGGGGGACCTTCCTGTACATAAACAATCAATGGCCCTTTGCTGGTTTCATGTGTGCTGCATAACTCAGCACACATGAAAACAGCAAAAACGAGGAGAAATAAAACATTTCTCCTCACTTCGCCGGGTTAAGACTAGGTTTTCCCTGGTCTTAATTCTGGCACCGCTTCCTATTTACTCCTTCCTTGTAAATAGGAGACAGCATCAGAATCAATTGGTGTTGCGGTGGAACTCCTTCCGCAACAACCATCACGCTCCCCTTTCACGCTAAGCATAGCATGAAAGGGGGCCTTGTTTACAAGGCAGCGTTAAGCCACGTTAAGTGGCTTAACGCTGCCTTGTAAATAAGGCAAAGCCCCTATTGCCACTGGAACATCAAAAAATATTACATTCCCGTGGCGATAGGGGCTTGTACATATGCCTCACAGTGCACTGTAATAGGCACTTACCAGTAAATCAAATATGCCAAGCATGGAATCACCAGTTCATAACAACAATTTATAGAGCGAACACTTGCACTTTGGCACTGAAAAGTGCCCAAAGAATCTGGACCAGCAAAAACGAAGTCCAACACCCAGCAAAGTAATAGGAGGCAAATCAAAAATACAGGGGAAACCCACACCAATTAAGCCAGGTCTAAAAGTCACTCTTCACCAAAATCCAGCAAAACTGCAGCACTGCTCCACTCCTGCCTGACAAAGGTGGCTGAATGGATGAGCTTCAGTTGTCTCAAGCTAAATGCAGGAAAGATAGAGGTCCTCATCCTTGGCAAGCAGGCTCCAATCTGACCTGGGGGCCTGACTGTCTTGGCCCTTTACCTTTACCCAAGCCAAAAGTAAAAAACTTGGGCATCTGGTTTTACTCAAAGTTGTCATTTGACAATCAAATAATGAGCCTAGCGGGACAATGCTTTGGGGTTTTAAAATCTCTGAAAAAATCCTTCTTTTCTTGGCATAGGCAGCTGAGAAGACAGTGGTCCAGTCTCTAACCATGTCTATGCTTGACTATTGTAACATACTCTATCTAGGTGTCTCTCAGTCATGACTAATGAGACTCCAGCATGTCCAGAACATGGCAGCTTGGCTGCTATTAAGTCAGCCTAAGCGCTTCCCCAAAGCTCCTGCTCTGCCAAAGCTGCATTGGCTGCCCCTTAAGGAATGGGTTCCCTTTAAAGTTGTGTGCTATTGCCACAAGATCCTCAACAGCAAACGTGCCAGTTATCTACATCCTCTGGATGCATCCTACTCCCCAAGGAGAAACTTGAGATCAGCTAACACTTCCAAAGCGTGCATTCCTAGAATTAAAACAGCTTGTATCGGAGGATGATCTTATAGCTTTTTGGCAGCCAAGCTGTGGAAATGCCTGCCTCTTTCGCTTCAGCAGGAAAAATGTGTCATCCTTTTGCAAAAACTTAAAACTTGGCTCTTTAGATCTATTTAATTCCAGCCATTTTGGCACTTTATGCTCAGTACCGTGAAAAAGAGAGCTCAGCGCTGGGACACGTCAGCTGACGTAACTATGCGCTCTATAAAACACCACATTATTATTATTTTTTTTATATTTCTTTTTATTGATAGAAACAAAAATACAGACATATCAGGTACAATACAGTCAGTCGCAGTAGCAAGATGGGCAATTTCAAATATCAGGATACCTAGAAAAGGACACAGACGCTAGCAATCAATTAAAATTATACACTCAATACAGTGCACGACCGAATCTAAGCGCTACAGCCCATTGGGACCCGCCCACTCAGTAAGTCAGGATATTCGAGCATGCAATGCCCCCGTATATACAAGTCAAATCAGAATAGACATATGAAACTACAAGAGGGATTACGTAGGCCCCGGTGCTTTTAACCAGTACGATATGCAGCAGTTTTAATGGTAGATACCCCCAAGTGTCACAGCCCTCAGTCCCCGCCCAATGACAAATCAGGATAATAAAGCTTGTATTGCACCCATATACTCAAAATGACAGGATAAGTTACAAACATCGAAACATAATCAGGAAAAACGAAGGATAATCGACCATACTAAGAACTAAAAATAAACCGCCCAAGCACGTATTACCCCAAAAGACGAGAAATAGGATCAGGATAAATGACAAATTATATACGCCACGGCCTAAAATAAACTACACTAAACATAAACCCCATCCCCCCCACCCTGTACCCCTGCATTAGCTTTCGCCCGTCCCCAACTAGCAGCGTGCCTGTCACCCCAAAACAAAACTAACTATTCTAAAAGAAGAAGATGGAGGAGGTCCTTGGTATGGGCTCCCGGTCCCCTCCCCCCCCCACATTTCGGCTTCCCCTCCTCAAACAAATCTAATCCTCAAATATTATAATACACAGACAAAGGGGGATTGTAATTCGCCTGCCTCTCCTCTCGCATATTACACATAAAGGATGAGATCCCATAACACTACAGAGTCACAAAGTGCAAGAGATATTGTGTACAGCTCAACCTTGGCCTGACTGATCACGAGCATTAACACTTCCCTTCCCATCCACAGCAATGTCAGGATAGTCCAAGTACAGGACTGGTATGTTACGGCCCACTAGAGATAGCGAAGCATGTCTGACCCCATGCTCTTCACAGTTCCATTGTACCGACAGGAAGTCCAGATGTTCCAGTTGAAGGATTGAAGCAGGCTCCGGGAGCAAAGAGAGAGTCACATTCACACACCCAAAGCCAGTGAATACGCTGTCCATAGACTCGCACACCTCTTGTTTCACAGAATTCCCAACGTCTGTTAGTGAATCCATAGCGAACTCAAGGACCTCCATGTCGCCTAGTAAATCAACGGGGTCCGCACTTTGTAGTCTACTCCCGGGCGCGATATTCTCCAGCATAACATCCAGGGCCTGCATTTTCATGCTCACGGAGGAGTGAAGTCTCACAATAGCCGCCAGTACATCACTCAGCGTTGGTCTCGTATCACCACACTCAGTATGCACAATCATCTTCACCGCCACAGTCCCCTCAGACAGAATATTTGGCTCCAAAACACTCACTTGGGCATCTGAAGTCACTGTGGTGAGGCGGGATAGGGCAACACTCGAGGCACTTGAGGACGCCATGTCTTGCATTGCATCCATTCACATGAAGCCGCTCCCAAAGGCAAGATCTTCCAACCATCGCTATTTAGAGGCCAAACTCAGGAATGACTGGGACACCACAGGCTATCTCCGGTAAACCCTCATTCCGTTCGGGCGAAGTTCCAGACAGCCTTCGTACCTTCCAATGACGGAATCGATGGGAAAAAGCCCTGCGGGACAGTCAGGGTATTAGTGCCTTTCTCCGTTGTTGCTGCTGTTATATTAGAGGTCTGGAATCGGCAACTCTCAGCTCACTTCTGAACCGACCGGGACTTTTCGATCTCTCATAGCCGATGTTGTTCAACTCGCCCCCGGCCTTTCAACTACTCAAGGCCCCGGTTCCAACTCTGGTACAGGCCGCAAACTTTACGTCGATCTTTCTCCGTCATCAGAGCTGGTAGATCTCTCGGGATCACACGGTTGGGCATCCCTTCGTCTCATCTATGCGAGGAGACGGCATAGGCGCAGGATATGTGACAGGATCTTGAGAGAGGAGAAGGAGGTCGACGGAGCCGGGCGCCTAGGCGTCCATCTTGGTCGTCGGCTTGGCTCCTCCCTCCACCACATTATTATTATTAATATTATTTATTATAATTATTATTCTGGCTTGCCGTATCTATAGCTGTGACTGCTGAGGTTTTTATAATAATGTCATGATTCCAATATATGTATATGATTTGCAGTCAAATTATGCATAATAATTAGCTAATCATTGTAAAATACCAACTATTGTGTGTGTAATCTGTTTCTGGGAATCAGGGTGAGGGTTTATCCACGAGATGCCCTGGGTGTGAGAGATCCTCTGACCCCTAACACTTTCTATCTAGTAGAGCATAATCCATTAAATAGAGGAGACAGCCCCCCCTACCTGCTCTCATTTTCTTAGAAAAGAACACTAGTTGTATTTTCCCTTGGGGCTAAGATCCACCTGGTGAGCCCCTCAAACAGTGGGGAACGTGACATCACCTTCTGCTTAAATTCAAAATCATGATGCAGAAACAGTGGCAAAGGCACCTATTTATTCATGTACCACATCCATCCTTCACAAACTCCACTGCCTATCCCTCACCAGGGAAGCTGGATTGAAAACGATAACAATGATTTAAAAAGCATTGAAGCAAGATTGGACAGAACACTGATATACCTTGTCAAGACTAATGTCTGTCGGAGCAAAGCTTCCATCTGGAAGGCAACACCAGAGCAGCACCCTTGGGGTAAATTGATACAGGTGGTTAGGTCCTTCCCTGCAGTTAAATTCCTTTAGAACACATATATGTGTGCGCACATGTGTGTCTGTGTGTGTGTGTGCGCGCACAGTCGCTTTGGAAGAATTGATGGTTTGTTGCCTGCTCATAGGAAATTTTACATATTGACTACAATATATACGTATATATTTATGTGTGTGTGTGTATGTGTGTGCACAGTCGCTTTGGAAGAACAGATGGTTTGTTGCGTGCTCATGGGAAATTCTATATATTGACTTTAAACTTTAAAATATATATGTATATATTTGTGTGTGTATGTGTGTGCACACAGTCGCTTTGGAAGAACAGATGGTTTGTTGCGTGCTCATGGGAAATTCTATATATTGACTTTAAAATATATATGTATATATTTGTGTGTGTATGTGTGTGCACACAGTCACTTTGGAAGAACAGATGGTTTGTTGCGTGCTCATGGGAAATTCTATATATTGACTTTACAATATGTTTTGAGCAGAGTTTCTGCTTCACGGTCTACTCTGGCCCTATTAGATGCAAACAGAAAACTGCCCTTGAATAGCTTTTTATTCCTTTGACCCTGTGACAGCTAAGTCACACTGTACACTCATAGACATTTGCATGAATATAATCGCGCAAGAAATCACTGTCCACACCTCTTTAGGAGCAAGAAAGGCCACTTTATTTTAAGACAGGTGCATCATAAATTTCATGAACACATTCATTATTTATTTATTTACCATAAATTCAACTCTACAGTAAGCCTACAAAAACCTAACTCCCAAAACCCGAAACTAACTCTTGCCTACTACCCCTAGTACTACCCATCGAGCTACCCTTCAGGATGGCCAACCCGCTCCAGGCTGCCCACCCCACTAGCAAAACCCGCCTCCTAAAAGAACAAAGACACCTGTCCTAACAGTGGCAAACCTAAAACCAAAGCAGCACCTAGAGCACCGCAAAATAAAAAGACCCAAAATAAATAAAAAAAGGGGGAGGGTGGGTGGGGCAAAAACAAAAAACCTCCCTTCCCTTGCCTCCCGCCACGCAGTTCCCAACCGCCAGCCTGACTCCCTTTTATCTACTCCCCTAATCAGTCCCCACCTGTTCCCTGACTCTCGCGCGAACGCACCCAGGGAGAGACCCGCTCGCGCCTGGCTCTCCCTGGGTCCCCCCTCGCGCAAGAAATCACTGTCCACACCTCTTTAGGAGCAAGAAAGGCCACTTTATTTTAAGACAGGTGCATCATAAATTTCATGAACACATTCATTATATATTTATTTACCATAAATTCAACTCTACAGTAAGCCTACAAAAACCTAACTCCCAAAACCCGAAACTAACTCTTGCCTACTACCCCTAGTACTACCCATCGAGCTACCCTTCAGGATGGCCAACCCGCTCCAGGCTGCCCACCCCACTAGCAAAACCCGCCACCCAGGAAAACCTTTAGCGTTTTCCTGCCCCACCTAAAATTGGAAAGGAAGGAGCACACCACAACTGCACCTGAAGAACTTTGCTAATCAAATCCCTGAGCTCCAGAAGGTAAAAGGAAATGCCCAATGAAGACAGATGTACACCGTCCTCACAGAATAAATGCTGTTCTGAGACTTTTAAATGGTAATGATCCAAACTGTAGATACCTAAATGGTGACAAAAAAGTTGCATTGTTCTATTAACTTTCCGTCGAGCCTTTTCCAGGGGGGAATGGCTCCTCGCCCCACGCCATTGCAAACGAGGCACAAACTCAGTCCATATCAGCATGGTGCTCACCCATGTGGTCTTGATGACTTCCAGGTCTTGTTTCATTAATTTCAACAAAGTCAAACCGGAGAGTGAAACCAAGTCATTTTCGCCTAGATGCAGAACCAGGAGATCCGGAGGGCCCCCAAAACACTGTGAAACCAAAGCAGCCAAGGCGGGAAAAAGACCACCCCAGCGCATGCCCCCCGTTCCATGCCAGGAGACTTCATGCGTCAGGCTGTTTAAACCAAGTGATCTCCCACAAAGCTGACTTGCAGCTGCTAAAGCTGCCCGTTTAACAAAAGAGTGCCCCAGGATCCACACCCTCCTTTTGGATCCGGCGACTGAGGGCCAAGGACCTAGGAGAAAAAGAAATGTTAGACAAGCAAAAATGGACTATTTTCTCACATATTTTTCACAACACTTGGAGCGCCAACGTCCAATGCGACAAATTTGTGACCAATCCCACCCCAACCTAGCGGCCTCCGTCGCCGCCCCAATCTTGAATGAATGGGTACCAAATTGAGCAGGATCCCTCCCCAGGCGCAACAAAACCTTGCGCAATACAGCCAACAATTGAGGTGCAACTATAGGGCTACCATCAGCATGACAAAAAATAGACCCCTGGGAAAAATTTGGGGAGGACACAAAAACTTCCCATTCCCCAACCGGGCAACATGCAGAGACACCACTCCTGCCCAGGAACACCCACTTACCCCTCCCCATCTGATCGGTTTTGGACATCCGCAGCCACAGCCGCACTCTGTCATGTTCCAACACCACCTCACTGCTGGTCATACCCACCCTACCCCGCAAACCCAACAACTCTGAGGCCCGAAATGCCCCAAAGAATAACCAGACAAAACACAAACGAAATTTGGAACACTCAAAAGCATCATGGCAACACACCTCCAATTCCGGTAAAAGCAACTGGAGCAAATCAAAAGTCACCGGCTGCCGGAGCTGCTGACCACCAGCCCGAAGCCTAGACAAACCCTTCAACACTTTACGAACCAACACCCCCCCAACAGGATCCCTCCCCCACCAAAGCTGCCCATAAAAAGAAACCCCAGCCAACTTGCCAGAAATGGTTGTGGGAGAGAGGCCCTTGTCGGCTAAATGTAAAACAAACTGCAAGAGGAATTGTTCATCGGATAACCCGGCCCTGATCGGCCCCGCCAGATCCTCACCAAACTGCAGAAACTCATGCCAGGCCTTCACATAACCCCGCCTTGTGGAGTCAGCCACTGAATTTTCGACCAAATGTTGTACCCTCAATCCCCCAGGTCCCATACGTACTGTGGGATCGCCGTTGGTTCCAGGTCCGCCCCAGGAGCCAATTTGCGGAATTCGGACCACTGAAAGCGAGACAAAGAGTCAGGAATGCAATTAGAAGTTCCAGGAACATGCCGAGCTTTAAAGACAATATTTAATTGTAGACACCGCAGCATGAATGCGCGCAGGAGCCTCAAAACACGCAAGTCACGAGCCTTTTGGTGATTAACAAGGTGGACTACTGCCATATTGTCCACATGGAACAAGACGGAGCGATTCTGAAACTCCTCCCCCCAGAGATACAAAGCAACCAGCAGCGGGAAAAGCTCCAGAAACGCTATGCTGCGACCCTGTTCCTTCCAGTGCACCGGCCAGCCGGCCGCGCACCAACGACCTTCCCAAAATACACCGAATCCGTGAGCTCCCGCCGCATCCGTGAACAACTGCACTTGCCACACCATGTCCTCATCCGCAAAAAACAAGGACACGCCATTGAAATCTTGCAGGAAACGGAGCCAGACAGTCAAATCGGCACGTACAGCAGTTGTAATGCGCACCCGATGATGGGGAAGGCTGGCGCCGGACATTGAAAGACCCAGACGTCTACAGAACGTCCTGCCCGCCCAAACAACCCGGCAAGCAAAATTGAGGTACCCCAAGAGCTTCTGGAGGGTCCGCAAAACTACTTTCCGCTCCCCCAACACCAGTCGGATGAATGCAGACATTTCCTGCACTTTAGCCGCAGGCAATCTCGCCATCATAGACATGGTATCAATTTCAATCCCTAAGAAAGTCAAGGATGTACAGGGAGCTTCGGTCTTATCCGGCGCCAAAGGAACGCCCAATTCCTCAGCCAGAGCCTGAAAGATTGCCAAAGCCGACTGACACTGCCCAGAGTGACCCTCACCAATGAAAAGAAAGTCATCAAGGTAATGGCAGACCAGGACGTGGCCACTGACAAAAGTGAAGCGCCACTGCAGAAATGTACTGAATGTCTCAAAGAGGGAGCAGGACACTGAACAGCCCATGGGCAACACCTTATCAACGTAGAAACTACCATCAAAATGCATGCCCAGAAGACTGAAATCCCAAGGATGAATGGGCAAGAGCCGGAAAGCCGACTGAATGTCACTCTTCGCCAGCAAAGCCCCAACACCAGCCGTGCGAACGAGCCGCAAGGCATCATCCACTGAAGCATAAGTGACAGTTGAGTCAGCTGGATCAATAAAATCGTTAATGGATGCACCCTCGGGCCATGACAGGTGATGGATAAGGCGAAACTCCCCCACCGCCTTTTTAGGTACCACGCCCAGAGGCGAGATGATCAAGTCCGGGAGAGGGCAATTCAGGAAAGGACCAGCAATCCGACCCGCTGCAAGCTCGGCATCTAGCTTCTTCCGCACAACATGAGGACTCTCCTTCGCAGAATTCAGATTGTCAGACCACCTACCCACCCTGGGACCCTGATACCCAATCCGAAACCCAATTCTGAAACCCCAAGACAAAATCTTAGCAGCCTCAAAATCAGGATAATCCACCAACCAGAGATCCAGAACATCCTGCTTAATAGGAGTAGGAGCCCTTATAAACAGCGTGCTGAGGTTGTCCCCTTCCCCCCGAACCCCTTCCTTGATCACCAAAGCGCTGTCCGGGAAAACACTGGGTGAGCGCATGACGTCCCCCACACTGCGAACACTCATGTTTATATCTGCAAGCTGGTCGGTTACAGGAACCTCTGTTAAAATGCCAGCACGTGCCAGAGGAGGATGATTGACCTCTGCCCCACACCCCCGCCCCAGAAAGAGCGGGGCGAGCTGGAAAGGGCCGATAATACACTGGTTGCCCGCTAGCCGTGTGGGTCGTAGCGGGCGGGTGAGCCGATGCCATCCACTGTAGCCATAATTCTGAATCAACCTCACCCCATGAACGCTCAGGAAAAACACTCATACGTGCTCTAAACTCCTCATCATACGACAACCAGGCAAAGCCTCCAAAATAGCTGTGAGCTTTGCGGATGACATCGGCATATTTAAACATGTCTACCGCCTTACCCGGATGACGTTGGCAATAAACGCTGGCATATATAAGAAAGGCCGAAGTCCAGTTCTCTATCGACTTCGGGACACGAGGCCTCCGAGCCAATTCTAATTCCTCCTCCTTCGACCCTTCCTTAGCTTGGACATCTCTATGTAGAAGCCGAAACACATCCACAAATTCACCAGACCATATGTGATTCTTTGTTTTCTCAGACAAATGGGACCCCAAAGGCATCCCCGCCCCAGAATATGGCAGTTTTTTAGGTAGGCTACTATCCTCCGTAACAGGTGTGGTAGCAGCCCCCCCAGTCCCCGCTGTAGAAACTTCCCTTGAAGATTGCACATTAGAAACATTCGAAATCACCGGCCGCTCAAGCCTCGGTGCCAGAGCGACTCGCTCACCAACAACCCCATCACCCGTACCAATTGATCTTGTACTCTTAACAGGGAGACTCTCCCTTGGTTGCCACACGGCCCACCACCCATCCTTACCTCTTGGCAACTGCTCCGACTGTGGTTGAACAGCCACACGATCCCCTTGAGAAGGTCCAGACCTCACTGCCCCTCGCACTTCTGCATGGTCCGCACGAGACTCCTGCAAAACACGAGAAACAGGGGGTTGCCCCAACCAGCCCCTCTGGGCCCGTGCTGCCAAAAGCCCAACATCTTTATCTCTCAATTCCCCTTCTTCCAAATCATCATCATGAATATTCCCATAGAAAGCTTGGTCAGAAAATGCAACTTGCGTACTGCCACTTGGCAGAGCCCCATCACCAATACCCCCATCATAAAACTGCCAGTCAATGTTTCGAAAGCTGTGCTCACGCAAAACTGCAGAAGAGCTATCCGCTCCAGATAACTCCCCTGTGAGCCCACCACTGGAAACAGCCGTTGGGACAGTTCCCGGGCCCGTAGAACCAGCCAACAGCCGCCCAGCCGAAGGCGCAGCTTGAAAACTGCGGCCGCTCAAGCCAGACAATGAAGAACTCGCAAAACCATCCTCCCCTACCGCGGAATCGCAAGCACCCCTCGAGGACCGGACCACCGACGCCAGACCAGTGACACCACCCGACCCAGTCGCAGGTCCACCCTGAAGGACACCTGGCCGACCCCGTGGGACCGGGAACAAAGCTTGACCAGAAACCAGGGGCGCCCCCCTGTGGACCAGACCCAACCCACCCAAAGCCAGGGGCTGTGGGGGCGCAGTGTGGGGGCCAGACGCACCGGGGGCCGCAGACTTGGTGGCCGGGGGGGGGCAGTATGTGGGGTACAGCACCCGCTGGGTCCAAAAAAGTAGCCTGGGTAGGAGCCCCAGTGGGGGGATAGGCAGGCGGCGCGGCAGTGGGTGGCCCAAAATCTGCACATCCCTGTAGTGGGGAGCCAAAAGTGTGAGGGGGGGCAGGGCCAGGCACCGGCGTGGCAGGTGAGAGCAGGTAACATTGCCCATTGACCCATAGATACGGGGAAACCCCCTCCGGCAAGGCAGACACGGAAGCTGGTGTGTCCACCTGCACTGCAGCAGGGAAAGGAGACCGTGCATGCCCTTTTAATTCCAGGCTCCGCCCCCGCTTTGCTTTGGGACCCGCCTGTGGCTTCCCAGACTTCCCTGGGGCAAGACCGCCTGAGCGCTGAGCCTGCCGGCCCACAGAGCGCCCCCGCCTCCCCCCGGGCGCCCCACGTAGACCAGCATCAAATATTGGTAAAGCACATACCTGCTGGAGGGCGCCCGGGACACACGGCGGGGGCTCCGCAGCTGCGGGGGGCGGAACCGGCATAGACCCGTCCGCCTCGCCGTCTTCCTCCTCCGCTGGGCCTGGGGACAAACATGCCGTCACTGCCCTGGAAACACCCTCCGAAGCCCTGCGAGGGGGGCGGGACAGCCCGACCCACGCCTCCGCCGGCACACCAGGCCGCAGCAGGTCCTCTCGCCCGGCCTCACAGAGAGTCAGCACGGCCCTCCGCACCTCCGCCGCCTCCTCCATGAACAAGAATCACCAGGTACAGCGCGACGCAAAAACAAAAAACCTCCCTTCCCTTGCCTCCCGCCACGCAGTTCCCAACCGCCAGCCTGACTCCCTTTTATCTACTCCCCTAATCAGTCCCCACCTGTTCCCTGACTCTCGCGCGAACGCACCCAGGGAGAGACCCGCTCGCGCCTGGCTCTCCCTGGGTCCCCCCATGTTCATACATTGCCTGATACAGCAAGATTGCTCATAGCATAAAGGGTGTAGATGATGTCATAGTAGAAGGTGATTTATGATTGATTGATTTGGGGTGCTTACAGCATGACGACTTCCTGTTCTAGTGGAATAGATTGTCTAAAGTAAATAAAAGCCGATAGTCCCGACTCAGGCGGGAGGCTCCCACTTTTTAAAACCCCAAATGGCTTTTTTTTTAGCTGTCTCCCGCCGACAATTGTCTCTGCTTCAAAATAAAATAATGGGAATAAAATATTCCCACGATTTCGCTTTTTTTTTCAAACTCTCCTCTCACTGTCCAGTTTAAAATGTTTGGTATATATGTAAAGTGCTATATAAACACCTCTTGCACTCATTCTGAGAACAGCAAATTTCACAAGTGACAATCTTCCATTTATAATTCGTAGCAGTCCATCACCAACGTCCCTGCTTCTCTCGAATGCGTTTGATGCTAAAAAGAGGATTTCTACACTTAAATTGCTTTTATAGCCAGCTGAAATCGATTTCATTATTAATAAACCTTTCTGAATTATTACTGCTCTGTGGACTATAGTGATAAAGCAGAAATTGCTGTCTGGCACAGCTGAGCAGATTGAAGCCTTCCCTTCAATCCATAAAGAGTCTTATTGACTTTGACAGCGCAACAGCAGTAGTAACCTCGGCAAACCTTAATTTAGTCAACATCGCCACAGTTCATCTGCCCTGTCTTCACTATTACAGACAATTCCGAAAGAAGACAATTAACGGCTCCTGCTGCCGGCGTTGATAACATAACTCTTAATGCCACCCTAATTACTTACATTTTAAATCTGTCTGGTCTGGTACATTTCGTCTCCAGAGGCAGATTTCCAATTAATCTTTTCTTTCTTTTTTAGCAGGGATCTTAGCCGTGTAATTTTTATTGTTTTGTAAGACTAGAACAATGAAACCGAGGCCTCGCGAATGCATGTCCTCTTTTGATATTTATTAGCCGAGAACAAGATGGTGCGCAGTGTTATTGACCCGCTGACGGAGGAAAACAAAAGACTTACGCACAGTGGAGGCTCCCATAGCGTGAATTTCGCTTGCGCACAAGGCAGAGGGAGGCAACACCGAGATAAGAAAGAAAACTTGTCCGGATCTCCCGTGCGCGGGCTCTCACTTTATTGAAGTACCGGAATGGATGACGTGGGTACGTGTCGTGCATGTGTCCTCAGACTATGTGTGTGTTAAGTGACACATTGTAATCCTCCAAAACTTTTCCTTTGTTTAACAATGAGTAACTCAACTGAATTAAAAGCCCTCAATTTGTGCCTGAAAAACTATTGGCACCGGGATCTCTTGCATGGCAAACTGCTGCAGACAGAGGGGTAAATTTACAAGAAATCTTCCCTGCCCCAGCCTGCGATACCCTTGCGCCACCATGGTGCGCCGGTTTACAATTCGGCGCACCATGGTGCAAGGATTCACAGATACGTTAGAAATTCTGATGCATCTGTTTGCCCAAAAGACACGCGTTGCTGGAGTAGTGTCGCAAGCATGACGCAACTCCAGCAAAGCATGGGGAGGCCTATACTCATTGTACTTCGTTAGTTCTTATGCCTGCTTCAAGCAGCCGTAAAAGGTTTTGACGCAGTGGCACCCTAGAAGTGGCACACTTCTACAAGGCTTTTCTACGTGGGAACGACCACCCTACATACATTATACCTGACGCAGGTATATTGTGACGCAAGGCTTTCCAACGTGACGCATCTCCCTGAATGCATCATGCTGTAAATTAGCCGCAATGTTTATGCCGCCGCTGAGTCACAAGAGTGATGCAACGGCGGCGCAAAAGTGTCGCAAGGGGCTTGTAAATCTGCCCACAGTCTTGAAGGACTTGGTTCTTTAAGACCCAGCGGTGCCAGGGGACAACACCTGAAACCTTCGTGGGTAACCTGCTCCGGCGTACAAATGACAGAGACACGGGACACTTCCTTCGGCGTCAAAGATTCAAGGTTTATTTGCTGCAGGGAAACACAGAGATCACGGAAGTACAACGAGTGTAGTTCAGGGAGACTGCTTCAAATTGGTTCTGTGGATCGCTCCTTTTATACACAATTCTCCCATAGGTTTGCATAGCAGACAAAGGTTTACAACCCGGTTCCCACAATTATCCCCGAGAGGGGTCGCTTTGGTCACATTGATACTCATCAGGTCCGGAGCATAAGTGCGGAAACATTTGGCGGTTCCCAACTGTAAAAACCCATCTTCCCACCATTAGTACATTCCATTCAACAATAAAACAAGTCGAAGAAGGAACAAGAACAGGTGTGGCGGAAGATGGAAACAGTGGGGAGATTGGAAAGGGTGTAAAAGGGGAGGTATCAGGAAACACGAGCTACAGGCATCAAAGGGACGTGCCTAATGAGATGCTGCGCTGAGACAATAACCGGCACGGCGAGATGAGCCTCGAGCAGGGCCATCTGCCTTACAGTATCATCCCCCTCATCATAAAGACACTTACAAAGGACATGTGTCTTCCGCAAATATCTTGGGAGCCCCAGGGTCGCGAAGCGGACAACGTCCGTTCGCTGGCTACTTGAGGGCAAGAGACAAAATGGATGCCGTATCTAAGATGGAACCCGTGGGTACAGATGAAAAACCCACGTAGCAAACGAACGGTTTAAGTTAGCACAGCGAAACTGCGCACACTTACTAAACTCGTCATTTGCGGTTCGTAGATACCAAACTCGACCATATTCGTGCGAGTCGAAAACATCACTTACAATTGTCACAGAACCTCAGACGCTCCTTTTGCCCTCATGTAGGCAAGCACTAGTCGGAATCATATTCGATATTCATCAGACCATCTAGATGTTGCTGTAGCATAGCTCTGTCCAACCGAGTTCCATTGGTTACAGGCGGCTG
This sequence comes from Lissotriton vulgaris, assembly GCF_964263255.1. Classification (NCBI taxonomy): domain Eukaryota; kingdom Metazoa; phylum Chordata; class Amphibia; order Caudata; family Salamandridae; genus Lissotriton; species Lissotriton vulgaris. The sequence goes on along the minus strand of NC_141698.1, from coordinate 410,394,253 downwards.
TCTCATACACGTTGTAGCACAGAGGCCACATAAGGCAGGACCGCACTGCACACAAAGGCAACACGTGAACAGGAACGCCACAACGACTCCGATGATCATCAGAATCTTCCAACCCCAAGTCGACATCAGGCCCCCAAACCACCCAAGTAGCGTCCAATCCCCTACATCCACGTGTATGGATTCGGAGATCTTATGCAACTTCAAGATGGCTTGATAAACAGTCGGAGCGTTATCAGGAATGAAAATACAGCAGCTCGAATGGATCACCTTACATACCCCACCTCGATCTGCTAAGATCACATCTAAAACCATACGGTTTTGTAACGTCATAAGTCTATCCGCCTGAAGTTCTGTGGTGATATTACCAAGGGCACTGGCAGTAATATTAGCTGTCGATTCTACCACTCGAGTCAACTGTCTCAGGTTCCTACTATTAACCATAGGCCCCCAAAACGGGAGGAAACCCTTGAAAAAGTCTCCTGCCTCTTGACCGGCAGTATCCTCTTCGCTAATTACGCCTCTCACAACTCTAGTCTTGTGATAATCTGCATCTACAGTGAACGTCGGAGGCAACAAGTTTGCGATAAAGCATGCGCCCGCAAAGTCGGAGGGCAACCATGCATACGCACGATCATGGCAGACAAAGTACGTACCCTTGGCAGCCAGAAACACAGGGGACGAGGTCATCGGTAGCATGTAATTTTCAGTGCAAGCACTCTCTCCAAGTCGGGCTTTCGATCTTCGGCCACGACCCATGAGACAAAAATTACCAATGTGGGGTACGACCCATATCGGAGGCGAGCTTTTAAGCTGTTTATCACTCGTGAGGGCACTGTACTCGACCTTACTCAGGACCCTATAGGCTTGTACCTCTTCCACTGGAATGAGCGATGGCTCATAGATATCTCTATCTAAGTCTTCTATCGCTATAGACAAAGGCTTATAGTACGAGCCAGGGCCAAGGTAAGGAGAACGTGGCTCTCGATTGGGTTGAGAATCTAGTGCGCTTCGAAACATTGTTTGAAATGCTCGAGCGGACCCTTGGGAACTATACGGTAACACCAGATATGGAATTCCCTTATCCGTGGTATGTGGCATCAACCCACACACCCAACAATTAGTAGTGTTAACCACTAACTGGTGCTGGTGAAGGAGCTGAATAAAGGAATTGTTGCGGAATTCTGCACGTCTAGCCTGTTCGTGTTCGGGTAAGAAGTGAAAAGAATGGGGAGATGCAACAGTGGTAGGTTTAGGATCGGGGGTAGGAGTAGGTATGGCAGGAGATAGGAAACAAGACATCATGTAATACACCCCACCCGCCAATAATACAGAAACAGTCAAAAGCAATACGAATAGTTGGAACATAAAACATTTAGTACGACTAAGTTGTTGCAACTTGAACCTTTGCGCCTGGGCTTCTTCCAAGTCCATCAGCTTCGAAAATGCCATCCCCTACGACCGTCCGCAACGTTTCTTGTCGCACTTCGTTCTGTGTAGCAGTAGTCAATCCCTAGGAGTTCCTAGGAACCGACGGTCTTTAACCTAATGTCAAGACCTACTAACCAGAAGGAAGTACACGCGCGGCCCTACGGCCTTTATTCACAATTATGTGTATGCAAAGTGTCTCTCAGCTGTGGAAGCAAAAATACGAGGAACGAAACTCAATGTATATATACAAGAATAATTACAATGGTACGAGTGTTCAAACTGATCGTGGAAAACGGGATAATGCAATTGTCAAGGGACAAAACAGGATCTTTTATTAGTCTTTAGTGCTAGATCGCAAAAAGTATCGGGTTTTCCCAGGACGTGTCTGTTCGTCAAACAAAGGATCCGTTGAAGAGACAGCGTTCTGTTGATCAGTTGAATGTTCTGGTCTTGAGTCTTTTGATGACAAATGTTCAACAGTGTCTTTCTGCTGCACTGAGGATTCTCCGACAGGTTGTGCGTCGCTGAAAGGTACAACCGCCGGCAATCCTTCGGTTTCAGTTGATGCAATGCCTCTCCTCACCCACGAGTCTGCCGGCAACGGAATAGGGACCTTTTTGGTATGGGTGGCATGCACCCAGTTTTTCCGCCCCTCTAGACGAACAGCAGTTCTCGTGGCAAGGAGGACCTGGTAGGGTCCAGTAAATCTTGGCTCCAAATTCTTCTTGCGCGAAAAATTGCGCGTCACCACCCAGTCTCCGGGCTGGAGCTGGTGGCCTGGACCCTCCGTCTGCGCCGGCAATGCTTCGTAAACCTGTTGGTGAATTAACCTCAGTTTAGCAGTCAAGTCATGAAGATAATCGATCAACATTGGATACTCAAGATCACAGAACACACCCGGTCTAGGGACCCCCCAAACATTTGCAGGACGACCGAACACTATTTCATAGGGACTGAGCCCTACTCGGGAGTGTACAGTTGCCCTTGTTGACAATAATGCTAAGGGTAAAGCGTCAGGCCACGAGAGACCAGTCGTAGCCTGAATCTTTGCTAGTTTTAGTTTAAGGGTGCCGTTATACCCTTCAACCAAACCAGCTGACTGGGGATGATTGGCGCTATGGAATTTCTGATTAATTCCAAGGCCCTTACACACACTCTTCATCACACTCCCCACAAACTCACTTCCGTTTTCGGACCACACAACTCTAGGCATTCCGTACCGAGGAAAGTATTCCTTCAGTAGGATTTTCGCAGTTGACAAAGCAGTGTTATCTTTGAGGGGATAGGCCTCGATCCATCGGGAGAATGCGCAAACCACAACTAAAACGTATTTCAGGTTATTGCATCGCTCCATATGGATGAAGTCTAATTGGATCACCTCAAAGGGACATGAAGGGGGAGCAAAACTACCAGGAGGAGTTGGGGTTCCCTTACCAGGATTGTACAACATACATACCATACAGTTCTTAACCAATCGTTCAGCACATTTCGTGATACCATCATTCTTCCACACAGGAGACAACAACTTGCAAATACCTTTCGCGCTAATATGTGCTAACCCATGTGCCATTGTCACAACAGCCAGCACATATGCATCAGGCAACATCCATCTTTTCTGATCCGATAAGTCAATCCAACAACCATTCGCATCCAACTTTCCCGTACTTTCTTTCCACTTCGTCTTTTCAGTCTCGGTGGCCTCATTCTGAATTGCTTTCACACTCTCGATAGTGTCCTCACACATGCTTGATTCTGTAGGCCACCTAACCGAACTCGTCACATACATTCGAGTACTAAGGTTCCGGGCAGTCTCCTTAGCAGTCTCATCCGCAAACGCATTACCACAACCAACATCATCCGTCACCTTACGATGCGCACTACATTTAACAATCGCTACTTGCTTAGGCAACGTAAGTGCATCCAAAAGATCATTCACGAGCTGGCCATGCTGAATCTTCGTACCATGCGATGTCAGAAAACCTCTCTCTCTCCACAATCGTCCAAAGCTATGTGCGACGCCAAAAGCATATTGGCTGTCGGTAAACACATTCACACGTTTCCCTTTCGCTAACACACACGCTCTAGTGAGAGCGATCAATTCTGCAGCTTGGGCAGAATTCTGATTTAATCTTGCAGTCTCAACAACAGTATTCAACGTTACAACAGCATATGCAGTAGTCACATCGCCATTCGGCAGTTTAAAACATGAACCATCCACATACAGCGTTCCATCCGGGTCTTCCAAAGGAGTGTTTTTAAGGTCCACTCGACCTTTTGTTTCCTCTTCCGTTCTCAAATAACAGTCATGATCTGTTACTTCATCTGACTCTGAGCTAATTGGTAACAAAGTCGCCGGATTCAGAACATTGCAACGTTTTATCTGAATGTGGCTTGCCAGCAGCGTCAGCTCGTACCCAGACAATCTCGCACTCGTCAAGTGCTGGGTTTTCGTACGATTTAAAAGAGTGTCGACTGCATGCGGAACCATCACCGTAAGCATATTATCCATGACCAATCCTGCTGATTGTCGGATGGACACCGCAGCTGCCGCTGTTGCTCTCAAACAACTCGGCAATGCTCTAGCTACCGGGTCCAAGGTCGAGGAAAAATACGCACATGGACGTTGCTTACCACCAAAAGGTTGCGTTAAGACACTCAAAGCACAACCTTCCCTCTCGTGAACATATAATGTAAACGGCTTGCTATAGTCAGGGGTACCTAACACAGGAGCCGAACACAATGAATCACGTAATTCAGAAAAACTTTTCTGACATTCTTCCGTCCATGGTAAAGGAGTTGAAACATCCTTGCACGTAAGAGCTACCAATGGTTTCGCTAGCAATGAAAAATTTGGAATCCATTGCCTGCAGTACGACGTGATACCTAGAAAGGCACGCACATCTCTTTGGGTTGTTGGCACAGCCATTCGTGCAATTGCTGCAATTCTCTCTGGGGTCAACCGCCTTCCCTCCTTTGACAATAAGTGACCTAAATAGGTTACTTCTTGACAACAATATTGGAGTTTAGAAGGTGACACCTTGTGATTTAACTCGCAGAGATGTTGCAGCAGCGACACCGTAGCAATTTTGCAAATGTCCTGAGTATCTGCAGCTACCAATAAGTCGTCAACGTATTGGATTAAGGCCGCACCAGCCGGCAATGAAAACGCATCCAGTTGACCCTTCAAGGCTTGACTGTAAATCGATGGACTCTCATAGTAGCCCTGAGGAGCGCGTTTGAACCGGAAGCTGCGTCCACCAAGAGAGAAACCGAAAAGGTCTCTGCTCTCCTTCGCAATGGGAATGCTGAAGAACGCATTCTTCAAATCAATCACCGAAAACCAAGATGCAGAAGCTGGAATCAGAGTCAGTAGTGCCGTGATGTCAGGCACAACGGGGAACTGAGGAATCACAATTTTATTCACCTCCCGTAAATCGATAACAAAACGATAAACAGGTGGTTTCGAAGGATCAGTACGTTTTAGAATGGGCAGTACAGGGCTGTTGCACACGTTTCCCCGTGTTTCCTCAATAACGTCTTTCTCGATCAAATCATAGATGATCGCTAACAATGCTCGTTCACCATCAAGAGAAATACGATACTGGGGAATACGTGGCAACCGCACATTAGATTTCAACTGAACAACATAAGGGGAGATGTCAAGCAGGCCCACATCATTGGGACCTGTTGCCCACAAAGATGCAGGAAGAGAACTCAATTCCGGTGGAAGCTTATCGAGAGACAAGTACATAGGAGAGACAACCCTCTCTCCTAACGTAAGCTTTACACCCGCAGGGGAACAATACAGGGTTGCATACAAACGTTTTAAGCAAATCCAGACCCAAAAGATTTTCACCACAGCCCGTGGTCAAAATCAACGGAGCTTGCAGTTTACGAGGCCCAATTGTAAGGGGCAGAGGGCGCGAAACTGGATTGCTAACCGGGGCGCCAGAGAATCCAACGGAAACATTTGTTAAGCCAGACAAAGGTGCGCCAGGGAGTTTCGAATGCTTCATGGAACTTTTCGCTGCACCAGTGTCCAACAGAAAAGGCTCAACGACGCCCGATGTAGCAACTGCGACGTAAGGCCCTCTCTGATCAACCGGAACTGATACCACTCCCTCTCCTTGTCTATGGCTGTCCTAATAATTACTGTCGTCAGTTCCCTGATCGACGTAATAATCGTCTACATTGTACTGCGCAGATCGTCCTTGCGATGATCCACGTTGATCAAAACAATTATCGGAATTGGATGAGTTATCTGAACGATCATTTTGAGGACCACGACCTCTACCACGTGGTGCCTGCTGCGAACCACCACGACCTCCTCTAGATGAATTACCGCTATTGCGATCGTTTAGAACAGGACAATTGAATTTGATATGACCCTCCTGTCTACAATAGGCACATTGGTTGTACCCTAACGAAGATCTTTGGGAAGAGGAGTCATTACGAGATTGTGATCGGTTCGATTGCGGCTGCGATCTATTTTGTTGCGAAGCATTCTGATTCGAACGCGGAGGATAGGCCTGCTGTAACAACACTTTAGTTTTGAGTTCTTTCGTCTTTTTATCAACACGGTCGTTCTCCTCTTTCTCTCTGTTCTCATAATATTGTGCCGTAGCCAATATCTGAGCTGAGGTAGAAACGGCCCACGCACTCTCTGAATTTTTTAATTTATTGCTCAAATCAGGCAACAAATTAGAAACAAATTTGTCCACGAACAACCGTTGACCACCCTCAGTGCTCATATCCTGACCACTGTGATCGATGAATGCCTCCTCAAATCTCGTAAAGAAATCAGAGACACTCTCGTCCTTTTTCTGTCTACAAGCTGACAATTTGTCCCAATTCACTCTCATAGCTGGCATAAGAGTTTTCATAAGCGTAATTATTCTCTGGGGAAGAGCAGCAATCAACTGCTCGGGTTTAGAACCACCAATTTGTCGACCATCCGCCGCTACAATGGCAGCCCAATCACCACCTAACTCGTTTGCGTGATTTTCCTGACGAATCTTAGCCCATACCGGTTGCGGTACAACATTACCAAACAACATGTCAATATCAGCAAGATTCATTACCGTAGCATCTACGAGCTGCGAGAATTCTTTGTAATACCCTGCAGGATTTTTGCGAGGGTCAGGCAAGGATTGCTTCACCTGTAACACTTCTGATCGTTTCCATGGGAGATGTATCCATACCCTCTGGAAATATGGTAGAATAATGGGATTAGCATTAGGATCGCCTGGCATCCACACTGGTGGAACCTCACGCATAGGAATTTGGCCAGACTCATCTGACTGTCTTTCAACATCTTCAACAAACAGGGCTTGAGGTATAGGAGTGGGACGAAAAGATAGCAACCACTCAACCGCACGTCGAACGTTGGTATCCACTATCAGTCCAGTCGAGAACTGAAGTTGCAAATCAGACAAAGCGGTCAGCACCTCGTCAGGTGCGTCGGCCGATATCTGATCACGAAGGACCTTACACATTTCTTCGAACACGAATCTTTGGGTTGGTATATTGAATTGACAAAACGTGTCGAGCACAATACGTGGAGGATTTCTAAGAGGGTGCGTCATCCAACCCATCGCCATATTGTATAGCGAAGCGCGTTCCCGATTACCGGGAAGCTGACTACGTCTCTGAGGACCATCGGAACCAGCGGACCCAAGAACAGGACCCAGAGAATGGAAAAAACTAGCCGCAACAGGAGGAGTACGGCTACGAGTAGACGGAGAAGTATAGGACAAAGGACTCACAAGAGAAGAGGTAGACACAGAAGAAGCAACAGGAGTAAGTAATACAGGAGCAGTAGCGGGAGCAGGAGTATGTGGAAGCGGAGGAGCAGTAGGAATAGCAATAGGCAAGGGAGCGGGAACAATCGGAAGAACGGGTGCAGGTTGAGGAGCAGGTACGGGAATAGGTACAGGGGGAGCCACAGGAGCTGCGGTACCCTGCACGTACGGAGGTGGTGACTTCATAAGATAAGACATTAAGGGATCCTCAACTGATTCGTCCTTTTTATCCGACTCCTTCGGCAAAACAGGATAGCACTTATCTATGGACATACGCTGTAGCCTGTCAAACACTTCCTTTTCCTTAACCTCCTTATCACGCTGAAACTGCTCTGCTTTCTTTACAATGGTAGCAACACCATCTCTCTGATTACGTTTAGTCTGTCTGATTTCTTTCTGTCGGGCTTCTTTACGCCACAACCGAAAGGCATCAAACATGGCCGGCCTTGACTTTTTCTCAAACAATTTAGCCTCTAAGTTATCTAAGATCGGGTCTCAAAGCTACCATGAGGTGGCAAACTGAGGACACCGTCCTTCTTAGTATAGCGAATCCAATAATCATTAAAAGTAATCGGGCCTAGCCCATGTTTACTGTACAGTTCATAAGTCGGAGTTCCAACCGGGGGTATCGGACACGAGTCCTCCAGTCGGGAATCCGCACCACTACGTCTAAAACAACTAAACAAAGTACTGTGACCAGGCATCTTGCACACTAGTCGAGTTTCACAAACTTCAAGGGTTACGGGATTTACCAAGCCCCAGCAAAAGCAAAAACCCTCGGTTTTTGGCGGCTGCAGTCGTCAAACAACACAACAAAGTACCAAGAACTACAAATGCAATGGAACCATGCAACCACTAAGCAACCACAACCAAGAACTCTGGGAGCGACCCACAAATACTTAACTCAAAGATCGATGGCGTCACCAGGAAGGCCCGTCAATCGTCTCGCTCTACCAAGGTCTACGCCAGGTGCCAAAACAGGTCTGCAGTCAGGGCAGCAGTCCGTCGCAGCCGTCAGGAGGCGGGAATCTTCGCGGGAAAAGTCTTTGGGCCACTTGTTTCGACAACAGGATCGATGAAGCGGAGTGCACCTTCCCTCAGAGATTTCACACGAAGTTCCTCACGATCGTCGGGCTTGGACCGGTACCACTGATGCAGCCCCACGTTGGGCGCCAACTGAAGGACTGGGTTCTTTAAGACCCAGCGGTGCCAGGGGACAACACCTGAAACCTTTGTGGGTAACCTGCTCCGGCGTACAAATGACAGAGACACGGGACACTTCCTTCGGCGTCAAAGATTCAAGGTTTATTTGCTGCAGGGAAACACAGAGATCACGGAAGTACAACGAGTGTAGTTCAGGGAGACTGCTTCAAATTGGTTCTGTGGATCGCTCCTTTTATACACAATTCTCCCATAGGTTTGCATAGCAGACAAAGGTTTACAACCCGGTTCCCACAATTATCCCCGAGAGGGGTCGCTTTGGTCACTTTGATACTCATCAGGTCCGGAGCATAAGTGCGGAAACATTTGGCGGTTCCCAACTGTAAAAACCCATCTTCCCACCATTAGTACATTCCATTCAACAATAAAACAAGTCGAAGAAGGAACAAGAACAGGTGTGGCGGAAGATGGAAACAGTGGGGAGATTGGAAAGGGTGTAAAAGGGGAGGTATCAGGAAACACGAGCTACAGGCATCAAAGGGACGTGCCTAATGAGATGCACGGCTGAGACAATAACCGGCACGGCGAGATGAGCCTCGAGCAGGGCCATCTGCCTTACAGTATCATCCCCCTCATCATAAAGACACTTACAAAGGACATGTGTCTTCCGCAAATATCTTGGGAGCCCCAGGGTCGCGAAGCGGACAACGTCCGTTCGCTGGCTACTTGAGGGCAAGAGACAAAATGGATGCCGTATCTAAGATGGAACCCGTGGGTACAGATGAAAAACCCACGTAGCAAACGAACGGTTTAAGTTAGCACAGCGAAACTGCGCACACTTACTAAACTCGTCATTTGCGGTTCGTAGATACCAAACTCGACCATATTCGTGCGAGTCGAAAACATCACTTACAATTGTCACAGAACCTCAGTCTTTACTCTTTGAGGTTGGCTATTCTGAGGTTGCAAATGATAGGGACCTCCACGGGACAGAGGGTCCACAGTTGGGGGGGTTGTGTCTCCACCATTCTGAGGTGACCCTGGCTTTTCAGCCTGATTTAGTCCATGCACTGTCTCTTCTCATTCATCATTCAGCTCTACTAGGTCAGGCTTGTCACCATCTTCTGAGCAGCCACTCACCATTTTCAAAATGCAGCTACGTTTCTTCTGACATTTTCATTTCCCCTCAGTGCTGTCACTTTCACCGTCCATGGCGGTTGCACGCTACCACCAGTCGCCAGCACATATGTTTGACTCCCTCAAGTGACGATGTAGACTGGCTCTGCCATCTCCGCCTTTAGGTGGCCGGCTGCATGGTCTATTGGGGGCGGATGCCATTTTGAGCATGGGGTCCACGTTCACCATGGCCTAGCTAAACATGACTTTAGCAGGGGCTCTCCTCATAGTGCTATGAGGTGCTTGCCTGTTCGAGCCAAGGAACTCATTAATTACTTCCTAGATGTGCATTAGCCTTTTGACCTCTCTGGTTGCCTGGGGTAAGCAGAGTGTTATTTTCTGATTGGCAATATTGCAAGCTGCCAAGTAGTCAGTGCTGTGGAAGCGGTGCCCATTATCTCTGCCACTGGAAACTTGGAATATGCATCTGAAACACTAACATATGGTGTCCATTAGGGAGGGACCGAAAGTCAATGCTGAGGTCTTGCCCCTGCCCCTTACTTGGATCTTAGGCCATGATGGAGGCAAGCATGTTAGGTAGGATTGTCACTTAGCACCAAGGACAGGTCGTTACATGGTGTTCCACATTGCTATCCATTTCCCAGAATCAGACATTCCCACAGAGCCTGGCCTTTGTCTTATTTAGTCCTTGGTGTCCTATGGTCGCAAGACACAGTATTCATTGTCGCAGAGTACAGTGGATGTGGACGCCCCCTCGCCTCCCCACACTACAAAATGTGCCACTGGAGGAAGCGCAGCGGACGAGCGCAGCGGGAGCGCCTAAGGCAAGCCCGTCTGCGCCCGTCTGCGACCGGCCTGCGACCAGCGCCAGCCATGCTGCCCGCGCTCACGCACACAAACAAAGAATAGTCTGGTCCAGTGCGGAGCTCCGGGCTCTGAATGCTGATAATATCTGTCAGACGCCTGAACTCAATCTGGCGACTCTGGTTCTCCCTCCTCATTGCCCACGCTGCCATAAGTCTCTAGGCACCGTCTCTTCTCTAACAACCTCACTTCTCAAAAAAGCTAGCACGCCTTCTCGTAACACCTCCTCCACCCAACTTAGGATTGGATTACTTAACTGCAGATCTCTTCCCAAGCATGCTAAAGATCTATGCTTGCTCATAATGGATTCACACTGGGACGCTTTATGCCTCACAGAGACATGGCTGAATGAAGACAACATGGCATCCATCTCGCTAGCAATCCCGCCAGGCTTCAAAATGAGCTTCTCTAATAGAAAGGAGGGCCGAAGAGGAGGTGGAGTGGCGTTTATTTACAACGAGAAATACACTCTGCTGTCCTCCGCTCCCACTTCACTCCCTAGCATTGAGGGGCTACGCTTTTGCCTCCAAATTACCCCCCAACTGTCTCTTACTGGCCTAGTTATTTATAGACCCCCGGACTGTCCGACATCAGCCCTGAGTGAGCTTATGGACTTTATAGTCCTAAACTCTCTAGATCACTCTTACTTTATCGCAGCCGGCGATTTTAATCTCCACGCCGACAATCCTGACTGCCCTCAGGCTTCCTATCTTATCTCTACCCTGCAATCAGCCAATCTGATTCAAGCTATTGCAGGCCCCACGCATCGGGCAGGGCATTTGCTCGATCTTTTCTTTTCCAACATACCCAACACAACAGCCTCCTCTCCGCTACCACTACTCTGGACGGACCACTACTTAACTACCATGGCCATCTCAATCCCTCCCCAATCTCAGAGCACTGGGAAACGATCCTATGTATGGAGAAAATGGGACAATCTAACAGCTGACAAACTGTGCCCAGCACTTCGCGCAACACCCTTACCCCTTACCTCGGATGCAGACGCTGATGCTGCATCTTTAAACTTGTGGATAAGCAAAACAGTGGACTATATAGCGCCGGCCAGTACTGCCACATCACGCAGAGAATTTCCCTCTGCACCATGGTTCACCCCTGAACTCAAGGCCGAAAAAAGTAAATGTAAAAAACTGGAACGCCTTTGGAGAGTTAACTATTGTGACTCAGCCAAATCCAGCTATAAAAAAGCCCTTCATGCGCTACACTTATCCATTAAAAAAGCTAAGAAAAACTTCTTTGAGGCCTCCATTCTACAGGCGGAACAATCAAGCAAAGAAGTATTCAAGATTGTTCAATCCTTTTTCAAGCCCAAAGCTATCGAGACGGATATCATCCCATCGGTAAATCTCTGCGAATCCATTTCAGACTTTTTTGATACCAAAATTTTAAAAGTCTATGACACTTTCACGGACCCTGAGCCGACACTAATGGATGAACCGAGAGTCTCTGAGTGCCCCATCACCCCTTTAAATCAATTTCAGCCTATTACCCCCTCTGAGGCAGTAAAAGAAATACAAAGATGTAAATCGGGAGGCCCGGATGATCCCTGCCCACCTAAACTGTGGAAACTTATGTCGGAAGCAATTGCTGCTCCCCTCCTACACATATGGAACACGTCCATTGCCACAGGTACGTTTCCGGACTGTTGGAAACAGGCCACACTGCTCCCGCTGAAAAAAACCCCCCAAGGTGCACCGGATGATCTGAACAATCTCCGACCCATCTCTCTCCTTGCAGCCCCCGGCAAAATGCTTGAAAAAATAATCCAGCGGCAGCTTAATAAATTTATTGAAGACAGCGGCGCCCTACATGAAACTCAGTCGGGCTTTAGGGCCGGCTTCAGCACTGAGACGGCCCTCATTGAGGTTGCCGAATCTATCAGATGGTCCTTAGATTCAGGGGCATCAGCAATGCTGGTGCTCCTGGATCTATCAGCTGCTTTTGATACTGTAGATCACAGCAGATTGCTGACCCGACTTAAGGACATTGGTATTGGAGACAAAGCCCTCAACTGGCTACTCTCCTACCTTTCTAATCGTTCCCAGAAAGTGGCCCTGGGCCCCTTCTCTTCTGGACCAAAAAATCTCTGGTGTGGCGTCCCACAGGGGTCGGCACTCAGCCCCCTGCTGTTTAATGTCTATTTGGCCCCGCTTTTCACCTTGATTGCCAAATGGGGGGTCAAGGCAATATCTTATGCGGACGACACGCAATTAGTCTTCCCATACACAGACACGTCCGAGGCAGCATTCAGCAAAATCAGGGGCTGTCTGCAAGACGTGGCCAAATGGATGAATACCAACAAACTCAAAATGAACGCGAGCAAAACGGAGGTGCTATTCTTTGGAAACTCCAAACATCCCCCTCCGGATCTGTGGTGGCCAACGGAAATGGGCCCTGCCCCATCTCCCAGCTCCCATGCAAAAAATTTAGGAGTAAAATGGGATGAGAATTTGTCTTTCTTGCCGCATATACAACAGCTCACCGCAGGCTGCCTGCATAAACTAAAAAATTTGCGGAAATTTCTGCCTCTGCTACCTGTCGAGTGCCGGAAAATGGTTGTTCATGCAACAATCACTTCCCGACTCGATTACTCTAACGGCCTCTATCTTGGTCTACCTAAATATGCAGTGCAACGCCTACAAATCGTGCAGAATGCGGCTGCGAGATTAATAAAACGGATCCCTTTCAGGCAGCACATCTCTCCGCATCTGCACGAGCTGCATTGGCTACCAGTGGCAAGCAGAATTAAGTTCAAAGTGTTAACCCTGGCTTTTAGAGCGCTAAAAGGCACGTGTCCAAACTATCTGAAACTCCGACTCCCCCGCTACCACCAAAAACGTGAGCTGCGCTCCAACTACCTACTCAAGCTAATTGTACCGCGCGCAAGGAAAGCTAGACTTGGAGGCAGGTCCTTTTCGGCCGGCACGGCGAAACTCTGGAATACCCTGCCCCCTGCCATCCAATCTGCCACATCAGAAGCAAGCTTTAGGAAACTCCTAAAAACCTGGCTTTTTACGCAATAACTCTGCCCCCCTCCTGACTACTTACTCTTGCTGTGGGACTCGTTAGCGCCGGGACACCTCCCCAGAGGTAGCTGTTCGCGCTCAATAAGTTTCTGTATTATTATTATTATTATTATTATTATGATTATCCGGTAGACCTCGGAGAAGGATGCCATCTTCTGTTATGCTGGACACATCCCTAACTCGCCAGAGGGTTGAGAATTCCCTACTACTGGCCTTTCACAGTCACTTACTTTCCTCAGGAAATATTTCTGCTGGTGTGACTTGATAGCGCAGCAAGCATGTTGGAGGCATAAGTCAGACTTTGTTGTTTCTGCGATTTTCTGCAGACTTATCCACTCACTTAGGCAAACCCACTCCAGTTAGCCACCTGTGACTCAAGTTGCGCCCCGGTATCCTAATATTTGGAAGGAGAGTGAGATAAATAGACCACTGAATTAATTCACCATCACTTGTACCCTAGTGTGAACTGATATTTCGGGTGTAAACTGACCCACTTTTACATTTTTCCTGGACAGAGCTTGCGCTCTGCTTGTGAAATCTATTACATTCAATATAAATCTTAAAAGGGGCTTACATTCCACCTCCTTGCTTTTCATTGGTTTCTGTACTTGCCAATCACTTTTCCTCGATTGATATTGGCTGTAGCATACTATTTCTTGTTGTTCCTCTTGTGTGTCTCTCAGCCCGATGCTGTTCAACGTCTACATGGCCCCCCATGCACAAGTGGCCCGCCATCACAACCTCGACATCATCTCCTAAACCGACGACACCCAGGTCATCTTCTCTCTCACCAAGGACCTACACACCGCCAAAACCAACCTCCACGAGGGAATAAAGGCCGTCGCCGACTGGATGAGGAGCAGCCGCCTGAAGCTGAAATCGGACAAGACGGAGATCCTCATCCTCGGACCCATCCCCTCAGCCAGGGATGACTCCTGGTGGCCGACCGCACTGGGAACAGCACCAACACCCACTGACCAAGCACGCAACCTAGCTAGGATTCATCCTCGACTCCTCCCTCTCCATGTCTAAGCAGGTCAATGCCGTCTCCTCCTCCTGCTACAACACCCTCCGCATGCTCCGCAGGATCTACAAGGGGATCCCGACCGAAAGAAGAAGAACGGTGACACAGGCCCTCGTCAGCACAAGACTGGACTACGGCAACGCACTCTACGCAGGAATCCCAGGCAAACACCTACGACGACTACAATGCATCCAAAACGCCACCCCCAGACTGATCGTTAACGTCCCCTGCCGCAGCCACATCACCCCCCACCTGAGAGACCTACACTGGCTCCCGTCGACAAGAGGATCACCTTCAAGCTCCTCACCCATGCACACAAAGCACTCCACAATGCCGGACCAGCCTAACTGAACAGCAGACTCAGCTTCTACACCACCACCCGCCAGCTCAGCCCCGCCAGCCTCGCCCTCACCGCTGTCCCCGCATCCAATGAACGACCCCCGGCGGCAGATCCTTCTCCTACCTCGCCGCCAAGGCCTGGAACACCCTCCCTACCCACATACGGCAGCCCCAAGACCTAGGGCTAGATGTAGGTAAATCAGATTTACCGATTCATAAATACCGAATTTTACCGATTCGGTATTCATAAATCGGTAAATCTGATGTAGGTAATTATTCGGTAACAAATACCGAATCAGTAGGATTCGGTATTTACCGATTCGGTAATTACCGAATCGGTATTTGCCATTGATTACTATGGGCCTTGAAGCCCATAGGAATCAATGGCAAATACCGATTCAGTAATTACCGAATCAGTAAAAATACAGAATTGCCAAGGGGGACAGGGTGTCACTATGACACCCTGTTGCACCCCTGTTTCTGGTTTGTGTGCCATGTGACACACATACATGCCCTTAGGGCATGTATGTGTGCCACATGGTACAGGTGTACATGCACAGATGTGCATGTACACAGGAATTCGTTATTTACCATGGAATAGTATTACATGGTAAATAACGAATTCTTTGGGGCCCGTGGCACTGTTTGCAGTGCCACCTACATCTGGATTTACAGAATCAGTAAATTTACCGATTCTGTATTTTACCGAATCGGTAAATTTACCGAATCGGTAAATTTACTAATTCTGTAAAATTAAGGCCCCCTACATTTCAATACCCAAATACCGGTCGGTAACGGACAAAATCTGCCGTTACCGACCGGCATTTGGTCTCCTACATCTGGCCCCTACTCGCCTTCAGAAGACTCCTCAGGACCTGGCTCTTCGAGCAGTAGCAGCACGCCCCCTCCCCATAGCGCCTTGAGACCCTCACGGGTAAGTAGCGCGCTTTTCAAGTACTCTGATTGATTGATAGATCAGTGTCCCAATGCCCAAGTACTGTTTTCATCCTCCTTTGTGGGATTTTTTTTTAAAGCTGAGTGCATTGCTCTCTCCATCTCTTATGTTGCTTCCCCCCCTTTCCCTCCTTCCATGCACCACTTAAATGACAATCCTCAACCATCTCTACACATCCCTGTCTGAGTCCTTGTGACCCTGCTGCCATCTTGGAGTCAGGCATCATTCACGCTACAAAAAAATTGGGAGACTACACTGCTCTAGGAGTTATTATCGGCTGTGCTTGAGTGCATGGGGCTCGTAGGCTTTGTAAACTGGCTGCTGTGTGCAAGCAGTGTCTTCTGTGTGTGCATGCGTAGTACAGGATGCAACAGCTACAGTCCTTGGGTACCTTTGCCAGGAAACGTTTGTCTCGTTTGCGCATGCATAGTCTTTTGCTATCAGTGCCTTGTGTGCACATGTGCAGTCCTTTGGGGACTGTGCCACAGGCCGTGCATCCTGTGTGCACATTGATATTGATATTGATATTGAAATGTATTTGTAGAGCGCTCGTTCGCCCGGGGGCTTCATGGCGCTATAGACAGGGACACAACGCATCAGTCAGAGAAAGCAAAAAGGAGCTCATCAGAACCCTTGGGAGAAAAGCCATGTTTTTCGGGAGTGTCTGAAACTGAGAATGTTTCCACACGTTTTAAGGTGAAAAGGGAGGGAGTTCCAGAAGGCCGCCGCAAGATGGTCAAAGCAACAACCTCCAAGACGCTTCCTTTTGTAAGTAGGAACAGTCAGAAGATGTTTATGCATAGAGCGAAGATTCCTGGAGGGGTCATATTTTTTGAACAGATCTCTGATGAATATGGGGCCGGATTGGTGTAAGGACTTAAATAAAATGCAACCAGTCTTGAAAGCCACCCGTTGCTCAACAGGCAGCCAGTGTAGTTGTTTTAGGCCCAGTCTGACAGACTGCCTCCTAGGTAGATTCAGAATGAGTCTGGCTGCCTGATTCTGAATCAGCTGGAGGCGTTTTAACTCGCCGACCTGGAGCCCAAGGTAAAGACTATTAGAGAAATCCAGTCTAGACAGAACCAGGGAGATGACAATCTGTGTGAGCTCTTCCAGAGAGAAGAAACGAGCAATTTTCTTAATTTTCTTCAGCTGAAAAAGGCTGGAAGACACCACTGCACTGACCTGCCTTTTCAGAGAGAGATCTTCGCTAAGAAAAATTCCTAGGCTCTTAACTGAGGGCGATTTAGAGGGTGGGGCTCCCATGCTGGCAGGCCAAAAGCCAGGGTTCCAACTGAGTGCACTCTGCCCAGGCAAGACCAACTCAGTCTTGCCTGGGTTGAGCTTCAGGTGACTGCAGCTCATCCAACTCAGGATGTGAGACATGGTGTTTTGAAACACTACCACTGAGTCCTCGGTGTTTAGGGGAAAGATGAGCTGCAGATCATCTGCGTAGTTGAAAATGGTGACTCTAGTGTCCCTAAGGGAATACAGCAGGGGGCGTAAATATAAATTAAAAAGTAGCGGTGACAAGGACGAACCCTGAGGAACTCCGCAGGTAGTAGGAATAGTGGGGGCCGTGAAGGGGCCCAACCTCACGGATTGGGTACGGCCAGTAATGAATGAGCAAATCCAGCTCAGCGCAGAGCCCCTGAGACCGGCCTGTTCGACAGGGTTGACCAAGATGGTATAGTCAACCGTGTCGAATGCCGCAGATAGATCTAATAGTACCAGAGCCTGGTGGATCCCCTCATCGGCATTCCGCCTCAAGGTGTTCTGAACTGAGACGATGACAGCTTCAGTAGAATGAAGAGGGCGGAAGCCAGCCTGGTTGGGCGCAAGATACTGTGATTCTTCCAAAAACTTGGACATGCTATCACAAACATGGGCCTCCAATATTTTGGCACAGTACGGCAGCAAGGAAATGGGCCTGTAATTGAGAGGATCCGATGGATTAGCCCCAGCCTTTTTCAGCAAAGGGATGAGAAGAGCTTTTTTAAAACTGGCAGGGACCAAACCCTGTGAGAGGGATCCATTCATCATGGAAAGCATGCTCTCAGGGATGGCGGCTCCCACTTCCCGCAAGATGTAGGGAGGGCATATGTCATCAGGGGAACCAGATTTAACTTTGAGGAGGAGTTTAGATAAACAGGCAGCATCAATGGAGGGGAAAGATTCCAGAGTGGAAGGATTGTAAAAAATATCAGCCGGGGAAAAAGGGGATGAGGTGGTGACAATGCTTTGCTTTATGGTGCAAATCTTATTGAAAAAGAAGGTATTTAGTGTGTTGCAGAGATCCTGAGTGGGAGCCGCAGCTAGGGAAGTTCTATTACTGCCACTAAGACTCTCCACAATGTTGAATAAATCTCTAGATTTATTGCGAGATTGAAGAATTTGCACAGAGAAATAGTCGGTTTTGTGCTTCTGAATGAGTTTCTGGTACTCCTTTCGTGCCTTGCAATAATCAGCCTTGTCAGAATCTGAGTACGCCGACCGCCACTTACGCTCCTTCTGACGAACTAGCAGCTTTAAGGCTTTAAGATGAGGTGTAAACCATCTGTGAGAGTCATGGGTGCGGGAGCGGGGAAAGTTGGAGCAGGGAGCGTGAACATTAGCAGCCTGAAGTAGCCAACTGGAAAAGGCTTCTTCATACCCCTCAATATCCTGATCAAATAAGGGGAGGGATAGAGTTAAGGTGTCAATGAAGGCAGGGAGGTCAGCGTGCTTCCAGAGTCTGACTTTCCCTCCTTGCTTAGGCGGCTGTTTCCTGTTCTCAGTGATGGTAATGGAGAAATCAATCAGAAAATGGTCTGACCAGATACACGGGGTGATGGAGTTGATGGTCAGAGGGATATCCTGCGACC
This sequence comes from Lissotriton vulgaris, assembly GCF_964263255.1. Lineage (NCBI taxonomy): Eukaryota > Metazoa > Chordata > Amphibia > Caudata > Salamandridae > Lissotriton > Lissotriton vulgaris. The sequence continues at coordinate 410,375,636 of NC_141698.1, read as the reverse complement.
AAATCTGGTCGAGACTGTGTCCCTTTTTGTGGGTGGGGAGGTGTATCTGCTGGATGAGATTCATGTCCAAAAGAGTTTCCTTCAGTGCGGCTGCCTGCCCAACCAGCTCAGCAGAGTCCAGCCAGAGGTTGAAGTCACCCAGCAACACATGCGCCATCAGTTTTTGCAGCAGCCCGGATGTGTGCAGTAAATAACACCGACTCTTTTACGATTGAGGCTTGTTTTTGTCTCCACCGGACAGTCTCTGCTCAGATGCCATGTGTGGTAAAACAGACATGCCGTGCCTCGCCAGCAGCTGGGTGAAGTGAGCGGTGCCCAGTCACCTTGACATTGCACTGGCAGTCAGATATTGCTCATCCACCACTAACTCATTACTGACTTGGCACTCACATACCATTTACATACATCTCACCCAGCAGTCACAATCCTCTCAACCACATCTCTAACCCTGAACTCAAACCGCTCATTCTTTACTGATACTTTTGACATATCGCTCACCCTACACTCACACACCTCTCACCCTGTACACTCGCACAATTCTCATTCTGCACTAAACACACATCAATCATCATTCATTGAGGCACCTTCACCCAGCACCAACACACTTAACAATCTTCATTCATGTACCACTCACACATTCTCCCTGCATTAATACACTGCTCCTACACCTCTTAATTTATTATTAATCCCATAGGCGAAACCTAATGCAATTATCAATGCTTGTTTAATTCTTGGTAGTGAGTGATGTTTTGATCCTGCAAAAAGTGGAATTAGGGGCTTATGGTCTATAGTCATCTTGTTTGTGGGTCCATACAGATATACTTGAAAATGGGTGTATCTCCAATTGATGGCCAGCGCGTCCTTTTCAATGTGAACGTGGTGTCTCCTAGTGCCAGTGAGCACTCTACATGCAAATGCAATGGGTTACCAATCATTTCATCTCACAATCAGTTCAGAGTGTTTGGAAATAAGCCATTGTTGTGTCCTGCAGTAGGGCCTTTTTAATGCTTTAGAATGCCTCCTATTCTAGTACACCCTACTGGCATGTGCCAGATGCTTTGGTGAGCTCTTTCAGTTGGCCAGCCAAGGTGGCTAAGTTGGATATGATGCTCCCACAGAAGCTAGCAAATCCAAGGAAGCTTCTAACTTGAGAAGTGGACTGAAGTGGTTCTACGTGTGTGATATCAACCACTTTGGCCAGGTAGAATATATTGCCTTCTGCTGAAAATATATAGCCATAAAACTCAACTTCCTGCTGAAGGAATTGGTACTTCCCTTTGTTGAGTGTCAGGTCCATGTCTGCTATCCCCGGAAGTGTGGTTGTAAGTTGACACTGGTGTTCTTTAAAGGATAATGTGTAGACAAGACTGTTATCACTGACATTCAGAATGCCGTCACGGCATGACAACATCTCCCACTCTGCATATTTGAAATATTTTTGCTGCTCATGAGAATCCCAAATTGTGATGATGTATAATCAAAAAACCATGTGTGTTAAGAATTTGGTGATATAGTAACATTTCATAAGTAGCTCTGGCTGGTGATAGCCCCCATTCAGGCAGAGTGCTGAAAACCAGCAGGCTGCATTGATCCCATTAATCAAGTTATTGATGGTGGGAGTAATGTGCTTCTCTCGTCGTATGGCCCTGTTGGGTAGCCTCACATTTATGCTACTGCAAGTGCATCCCAGCTGCTTGGGCTTGTAGGCCCCCACCAATTGTGATACCCAGGGTGTTGGGGCTGATAGCTTCTTGATGGCTCCTAGATATTCTTGATTCTACAGCTCAGGTTCCACCGCTAGCTGAAGGTGGAGCGGTGACCTCAGTATTTGAAAGCAACCAGAGTGATGTTTTTATCTACGTGGTTGAGTAAGTCAACATTAGTAGCACTGGCAATTGTCTCAATCCTCTGCATTTTTGTTGAAACTGTGCCAGCACACTGTCCACATCTCTGGATTGGATTGATGCAGCAACTTGGATTAGTTTGAGCTATTCCATTGTGCTGCAGCTTAGCATTGTATCAATACTGCTGGTGGCAACAAAAAAACCTGGCATTGCGTAAGGTGCTTCTATGGAACAAAGAGCATTCAAACATTCCTTCCAGCGGAATAGGCCTATCACCCCATATGGGAATCTCTTTACTTTCGTGGGATGCAGGCAGCGGCTTGGCTGTAGGATGTCATATTGCTTCTTGCTCATCATGTTGACTGATGCTCCGGTATCAATCAAAGATGTCACAGGCATTCAGTCCACTCTGATGTGTCAAGTGGGCCTCAGTTGCCAGCGAGGATCATGGCTATCACTCATATATGAGAGGAGGAATATGCCATCTCTATTGTCCTTGCCCAAGACAGCGAAGGTAATTGGGTCATCCCACTCTTGCATTGCAAGATTTGGTACTTAGAATACTGCTTGAATACCCTTACTAATGCGTCAGGCCTCTGGTACGCTGAGGCTGGGCATGACGACCACCCCTGCAGACACGTGCAAAATGGTTCGGGCATTGATAGTTGGAACACACTTTACCTCTTGTAGGGCAGTCCTGTAGAGGGTGCATGACATATCCACACCACAAGTTTACATTGCTGGCATTGCTTCAGGCAGTGTCCCGGGTGGCACCTGGGAAGTTTGGTCATGTAGCAGTGCTGCTACCCGCTCTGATTTGATGGGTTGGGATTACCCTGTTCTGCCTTGATCGTTATCTGGGAGAACACCATCTCCAGTCCATATGTTCCGAACAGTTATTTGAGAGTTCATGCATGTGTGTCAGTGTTAAAATGTCCTCAAGTTTGATACCAGGTTGCCTAAGGGTGTGCCTCTTCAAAGTGCTAGATCTGCAGGTCAGATCAGTTGAGCTCTCATCTCCTTCTGCTGGTTGCCATCTGTATACATGCTAGTGACCTCATGGAGCCTGGTGTAGAATACGCTGAATACGTCAGGCAGCCACAGCAATTCTGACAACCCCCCTACAGGCATGTCATCAATTATGCCATTTGACACTTCATGAGTGATGTAATATGGAGGTCATAAGCAGTGCATGCCTGGGTGTAAGTCATAATTAGCTCAGTAAACTACAAGTGGGGAATTTCAGTTGTTTTGTAAACTTTAGTTTTTATATTATTACAAGACCTAACTATAACATATATATTTAGCTATCTATCTATCTATCTATCTATCTATCTATCTATCTATCTATCTATCTATCTATCTATCTATCTATCTATCTATCTATCTATCTATCTATCTATCTATCTATCTATCTATCTATCTATCTCCTTAAAGTGTTTTGTTAGCATGTAACAGAAGTTTGTTGCATGAACACTTAAATATGTACCAAGAGCAGGTTTGTGATCCTGGCCTCGGTGACGTTTTCTCCAGAAGCAGAGTCACTCCTCATTAAATACTGCTGCGGAATCATACAAACTGCAACACTGATCGCGTGATCTACATGATCTCTTGTCCATGCTCCTTGAGGTACGTGGGCCATACCATTCGCAAAATCAAGTTACGAATCAGTGAGCACAAGAGTACCATACGCTGTAGTAAGCAATCGACATGCCTAACCAATCATTTCTTAAGTGCCAAACATCAGGCAGATGATATGAGATGGGTGATACTCAAACATCCTATGATTCCTCAACATGTGACTGACATCTCTAGATTCCTGTTCATCAGGGAACAAAGATGGATCTTCAAACTCAAGACTGACACAGAGGGTTTGAATGACACCATCCCCTGGGTCCAGATTTGATCTCTACATGATACGTCTAACAACTGTTATATCATTGACAGTAACTGCAAACCAGACTCAACACTAGCAACTCATTTGCCCTAGCAATGTGCCTTTCCTTACTTGAGTATTGTTGTAACCCAATTAGTGAGCTGTGTATTTATCTGACAGATATATAGACTATAATGAACACACCCTGGGGTCCCCAAAAAACATTAGTATATATTCGTCATCAATACTTCATACATAGTAACCATGATAGATTTTCAACTAATACCAGTCCTTTTCATCATTGGACACTGAAGATGCTAGTGCGATCCTGCTGGCTCTTAATGACATCTATACTGAGCTATTACACTAGCATTTTTGCAGCTAGTGAACACATTATTGAGGTTTATTTAAAGACTTTGATATTTATTTTCATATATGAATTATATATCTCCGACAGAATTGTTTTACACAATCTTTTAGAGCACCTCCTATTTGGGCTGTTTTGAACTTTGGTCTTCGACCGTATCTTACACAGAGAAAGGGTTGGTTAGAATAGTAATTAATAAAGCAGTTTAGTGAGTAAATTTTAATTATTACCACCCCTAGAAGTACAAGACTAACAGTTTACATAGAACGAGTTCTCTCGTGTTTTATATACACTCTGTTGATGTTGTCGCAATGCCGTAACTGGTGCTGCCGCTGCCACTCGGTATTTCACCAGAGAACATACACGCGCGCTAATGGTGTCTAGTACGCAGGTGCGTTGGATTAGCGTTGAGGCAAAACGCATGCTTTCCCGCCTTAGATCGTATGAGAGCGAGATGCATGACAGGCGCATGCGCAATGTATATTTGAACAACGCCCGCGAGAAATCAGTAGCTTAATGAGTCGCAAGATCGCGCAAGCTCATTATTTTCACCAATAAGAGAGCGTATAAGATACAAGCTGCAATTTTAGCACACAAAACGCGGGATCCGACCGGTTAATTAACTAATGAGACTTCATTAAGTCAATCAGCAATGGTATAAGAAAGGACTCAACACCATCCTCGGTACCTCCCACACTGCTCGTAGACTGCGACGAGGTACCGTTTGATAGGTGAGTCTTGATCACTGTTTGTCAGTATGCAACCAGCGCTTGGTGATGTGGTTGTTGCTTTATAGCCAGTTTCTCAACCTTATTTTGCTCTGCCTTATCTTTATGGCTTCTTTGGTACAGAAGCAGTATTTAGAATTATCATCTCCTGCAGAACAAATTATTCTTAAATTTTGAGCACCATTACCAGTACCATTACCCACTGGAGTAAGCTTTATATCAGTACTTTACTTATGATTTTCAACAATTATTTGATCATCACAAATAGGGTTTACCCTTCACCAAATAATATCGGATTGAAACTATTTGTGAAGGCACATTCCAATAATACATATTCATTCCAATCCTGATTGTACCCATAGAGTTTGGCACAATTAAACTTTGGCCAGATTCAAGCAATCTCCTCAGTGGATGTCAGTCTGTATCCGCTTTTGGTCTTGAATGACACAGTCTGTGGTCTTTTATGATAGGGTTTTTTTCTGTGTGAATTTACTTTTTTTTAATATCTTTATTGAGATGTTACGATGAGTGAGGTAAAATCAAAAAACACATGTATCACATTTGCATAATCAGAATAAATACATTAACAACAATAAATAGCAGATATTAAAAGACACAAAGTTGTTAAAAAAAATTCATATTAAGACAAGATCAATAAATATGTGCACTGGAATTGCTAGTTCATATCCGCGTTTCCTCTTAACTTTTTCCTACATCATCGTCTAGATTTCCACCATTTCCTATGGGAGGCCCAGATCTTTCTGCTAATTTCCCGGGTTTTCTTTCCCTTAAAATCATACAAGCATTCTTCTATATTATGCATTCCTAGAAACCTATTTAGCCACATCTGAACGGTGGGTACAGTTGTATCCTTCCAACCAGCAGAAATTAATATTCGCAGTACAGCTACTGAGATAAAAACCAGGGCCTCTAGGCCCCGTCTGCCATCAGCTTGCCGTCAGTACCTAATAGAACCACAGTAGGGGATAGAACGATGTTTTGTTCTAGCAGCCCCTCCAGAAACAACTGTATCTCCCTAAGGACTGGAGCCAACTTCGGGCAGTGGTAAAATATATGAAGTAGATCTGCTGGACTCATGTTACACCTATGGCAGCTGTCGTTATCTCTTACTCCACAGCTAAACAATTTGGCGGGGGTATAGTATAGGTTAAAAAGGGTTTTATAATGTTGGGCTCTCAGATTTGAGGAACGAAAGATTTTTTTGTTCAGGACTAAGGCAAGATCTAGGTCCACATCGGGATCGCCAATTTTCTGAGCCAAAGTAGTTTCAGTTTTTTCCATATCGTCCTCAAGCTCTTGTAGTAGGAAATTATACCCTATGCTAATTTTCCTGCCCCCCTTTCTCAGGTAATCAACTATAGGATTAGGCAAAGAGAGTGAGATTCTGGGCCTGATTGAACGAAGTGTTTGGCAGATTTGGCCATTTAATAGCCATTGGCTTGCTGGGATACCAAATTTCTGTTGTAATCTATCAAAGCCAAGAATATCAGTACCTTCTATAACATCCCCCAGGCACTTTACACCCTGCTCCTTCCAAAGTAGACTATTTCTATTTTGCCCTAGATTAGGGAAGAGGTTACAGTTCCGTTTCGTTTGATAATCTTTTATTCGGTTACCACTTGTTTGCAACCATAAAAAGTACACAGTTTAAAACAATAAAATTAAAAGAACGAAACAATATTTACTGAGGGAGGAGTTTTTTAAAAGAAAATTACAGAATGTAATAATAAAATAGCATCTAGGGTAAATGAACAAACATGCAACAAAATTAGGAGCTGTAAAACTTAAAAAAGAAAAAATTAAATTACATAAATATGAAAAGGATTATGCAAACATTAGGAAAGAAATTCTTATCAGTCAAGAGCTTGGCGTATCTTAATGCTTGCTTTTAAAAAGGTAGCTATGCACTTTGCAACATATACAGAGTCAAAGAGCTGTAGAGAGAGAAATGCAGGATAGCATGACCTATAACCAGTTGAGCGAAGAAGTGGGAGAATCCAAGATTTTCTTGGTGATTTGTAATATTTACAAAAGAAAATAATGTGAATTGTTGATTGAGTGGATACTCCATCACATAGACAGTTCATAAGGATACTCAACCAATTTTTTACTTTTAGAAAGGAAACTAAACGGAAAAAAATATTAAAGCGGAATCTGGTCAGGAGATATTTCTCGTAGTTAGACAAATAGTACTTTAGATAAGGTTGGATACCTTTCAAGTTCAAGTTCAAGTTTGGCATTTATATAGCGCACTACTCACCCAGAGGGTCTCAAGGCGCTTGAGGGAGGTGGGGGGTTATGTATCAAATATCCAGGTTTTGAGTTGTTTCCTGAAGGAGAGGTGGTTTTGAGCAAGGCGGAGATGGGTGGGGAGGGAGTTCCAGGTTTTGGCTGCAAGGTAGGAGAAAGATCTTCCCCCCATGGTGGACCTGTGGATGCGTGGTATAGCGGCGAGGGCTTGGTTGGAAGAACAGAGTTTGCGGGTGGGGGTGTAGAAGGAAAGGCGTGTATTGAGGGATTCGGGTCCTAGATCGTATAGTGCTTTGTGTGCGTGGGTGAGGAGACGGAACGTTATTCTTTTGTTGACGGTGAGCCAGTGGAGGTCTTTCAGATGACTGGAGATGTGAGCTCTGCGGGGGACGTCTAGAATGAGTCTGGCAGATGCATTTTGGATACGTTGGAGTTTTTTCTGGAGTTTGGCTGTGGTTCCGGCATAAAGGGTGTTTCCGTAGTCTAGTCTGCTAGTGACCAGTGCGTGGGTTACTGTTTTTCTTGTTTTGATGGGGATCCATCGGAAGATTTTTCTGAGCATGCGTAGGATGTTGAAGCATCAGGAGGAGACTGCGTTGACTTGTCTGGTCATCGATAGGGAGGAGTCTAGGATGAAGCCCAGATTACGTGCGTGGTCCGTAGGTTTGGGGGCGTTTCCCAGAGCCGGTGGCCACCATGAGTCATCCCAAGCGGAGGGGGATGATCCTAATATGAGGACTTCCGTTTTGTCCGAGTTCAGTTTAAGGCGACTGGTCTCCATCCATTCGGCCACTTCTTTCATCCCTTCGTGTAGATTGATTTTGGCGGTGTTTGAGTCTTTGGTGAGGGAGAGGATCAGCTGGGTGTCGTCTGCGTAGGAGATGATGTTGAGGTTATGTTTGCGAACGATGGATGCGAGGGGGCTCATGTATACGTTGAAGAGTGTGGGACTAAGTGAAGATCCTTGTGGTACGCCGCAGATGACTTCGGTGGCTTCTGATCTAAAAGGGGGGAGGCGGACTCTCTGGGTTGTTCCTGCGAGGAATGAGATGATCCAGTCCAGTGCTTTTCCTTGAATTCCGATGTTTCTGAGGCGGTGTATGAGGGTGTTATGACAGACTGTGTCGAAGGCTGCGGAGAGGTCAAGTAGGATGAGGGCAGCTGTTTCACCATTGTCCAATAGTTTACGGATGTCGTCTGTTGCTGCGATGAGGGCAGTCTCGGTGCTGTGTTTGGCTCGGAATCCGGATTGTGATATGTCGAGGGATTTGTTGGATTCGAGGAAGGCAGCGAGTTGACTGTTGACAGCTTTCTCGATGACTTTGGCAGGGAATGGGAGGAGCGAGATAGGGCGGTAGTTTTTAAGTTCATTTGGGTCTGCTGTGGGTTTCTTCAGGAGGGCGCTGAGTTCGGCGTGTTTCCAGCTTTCCGGGAAAGTGGCGGAGTTGAAGGAACTATTGATGATGTCGCGAAGGTGGGGAGCAATGATGGAGTCTGCTTTGTTGAAGATGTGGTGGGGACAAGGGTCGGTTGGCGATCCTGAGTGGATGGAGTTCATCAGGCGGATGGTGTCTTCAGTGGTGACTGGTTTTCAGGTACAAAGGTTGTTAGGGGGGAGATTAGGTTCTGAGGTGAGTGAGGTGGACTGGTCACCCGGTTGTTTTGTGAAGCTGTTGTGTATGTCGGTGATTTTGTTGTGGAAGAATGAAGCTAGGGAGTCGCAGAGGTGCTGGGAGGGAGTGATGTCATTGGTGCCGGCTGATGGGTTGGTGAATTCTTTTACTATGTTGAACAGTTCCTTACTGCTGTGGGCGTTGTTGTCGAGTCGATCTTTGAATGCTGATTTCTTAGTGGAGCGTATTAGTTGATGGTGTTTACGGGTGGCGTTCTTGAAAGTGGCTAGGTTTTCGGTGGATGGGTTTCTTTTCCAGGCTTTCTCGAGGATGCGGCATGTCTTCTTGGATTTCTTAAGCTCATCATTGAACCAGGGGGCTTTCTTGAGGTTTAACTTGGTAGTGTTGTTTTTCAGAGGTGCTAACTCGTCAGCGCTGCGGGTGATCCATTGTGCAAGGTTGGTAGCTGCTTGGTTTGGGTCTGATGAATAGGTAGGAGGGGATTGGTGGAGCGATGTGAAAAGTTGTTCAGTGGTGATTTTGTTCCAGTTCCTGCGGGAATTTGTTGAAGCTGGTTTTGGGACGTAGTCTTTTGTAGTTGAAGTGCACGCAGCTGTGGTCTGTCCAATGGAGAGCTGTGGCGTGGTTGAAGGAGACGCATTTGCTGGATGTAAAGATTGGATCGAGTGTGTGTCCGGCACAGTGGGTTGGGGTGTTAACAAGTTGTTTGAGTCCAAGATTAGCGAGGTTGTCTAATAGGGTGATGGTGTTTCTGTCGTTGTTCTTATCTAGGTGGAAGTTGAGGTCGCCTAGTAGGATGTAGTCCTCGCAGGGGAGGGCGTGTGGGCTGATGAAGTCAGTGATGTCTTCGCTGAATTGTGTGCGGGGTCCGGGTGGTCTGTAGATGAGGGTACCTCTGAGTGTGGTCTTGGGGTTGATGTGGATCTGGAAGTGGAGGTATTCGGCGGTTGTGAGGATGTCATCGGAACTGGTCGAGATGCGAAGGGTGTTTTTATGAACAATGGCAATTCCTCCTCCTATTTGGTTGGTTCGGTCCTTACGGATAATCTTGTAGCCGTCAGGGATGGCTATGGCGATGTCGGGTGTTGAAGAGGAGTTCATCCAGGTTTCTGTGAGGAAAGCGACGTCCAGTGATGTAGAGTCGAGTATATCCCAAAGTTGGACGGCGTGACTGTGGACTGAGCGGGTGTTGAGTGGGATGCATTTCAGATGGTTGGTGTCGGCATTCTGTTTGATGTTGGTGGGTTTGGTGAGGGTCCTAATGCAGGCAAACTTGCAGGAATTGCAGGTGAAAGGTCCATGGGTGAGGCCGGGTGCAGCTTGGTAACAGATTGGTGGTCGGCCGGGGTTAAGGTCTGAGAGGGTAGCGGCGTCGTACGTGATGCGGGAGGAGGGGGGAGTTGCGGGGACCAGGGGCTCTGGCGCTAGGCGCGGTCCAGGCGCGGACGGGCGTAGACGGGCTTACTTTTGGCGCACCTTCGGCGCGGCCGCAGGGGGTGGACGCTGCGCGTAGGTCCATCTGTCTTTAATGGGTAGTGGAGGGGGGCGGAGCGTGGGAGGGTCAGCTGGGAGGCGGGAGCGAGGTTGAGTGACGTGTGGGAAGGCACAACAAAACAAAATGGCAGCAACAATAACAAGTGGGTAGTGTATGCAGAGATCTGCCAGTACATCCCCTGATTAGGCACTCCAAAGATGATCAATGAATTGATTCATGAACTTATTCAACTTTTGATGCTTTTATTTAGCAAAAATGTGTTCAATTGAATATTGATTGCATATCAATTGGCGACATTATACTCCATACAGGTAATTCTATGAACAATCATCTCCGCAATCTCAGCAACAATAACAACAAATGCTGCGAGACAGGGTGAGATTGGGCAAAAAGGAGCGCTATGGGGGAGAATTAGTGCAGCAAATGCTAGCGGTTCAAAGCGCAATGGTAGCGTTAAAAGCGCTATGAAATTTGGCAGCAGTTTAAATAAAATGCACACAGCAATGAAATTGTACAGACAGGCAGGCGAGGCAAAAATCACTCAACAATCAGCAACCAGCAGAGCAATACAAAGCCCAGCAGTGCGCAAAAGAACTCGAAATGCAAAACGTAAAATGCACTCAGCAGTCAATAATCAGTGAAGTAACACAAAGCCCAGCAGTGCGCAAGCGAACTCGGAATGCAAAACGAAAAATGCTCTCAGCAATCGCTAATCAGTAAAGCAATATCGAGCTTAGCAGTGCGCAAATGAATAGACAGAGGCTAGCGCTTGGAAAGATATTTGGCAGAATCAGAAGCGCTACGCCACGATACCAAATGAGGAGGAGGTGAGGGGAGCGACCTCTTCTGCCGAGGACAGGACTGTCACAGCTCTCCGTGTGGACTCGGATGGCGTGTGAGTTCAGTGGGTGGGAGGGGCAGCTGGGAGGTGGGAGCGAGGTGGAGTGACGGTGTGGGAAGGCACAACAAAACAAAATGGCAGCAACAATAACAACAAATGCTGCGAGGCAGGGCGAGATTGGGCAAAAAGGAGCGCTATGGGGGAGAATTAGTGCAGCAAATGCTAGCGGTTCAAAGCGCAATGGTAGCGTTAAAAGCGCTATGAAATTTGGCAGCAGTTTAAATAAAATGCACACAGCAATGAAATTGTACAGACAGGCAGGCGAGGCAAAAATCACTCAACAATCAGCAACCAGCAAAGCAATACAAAGCCCAGCAGTGCGCAAAAGAACTCGAAATGCAAAACGTAAAATGCACTCAGCAGTCAATAATCAGTGAAGTAACACAAAGCCCAGCAGTGCACAAGCGAACTCGAAATGCAAAACGAAAAATGCTCTCAGCAATCGCTAACCAGTAAAGCAATATCGAGCCTAGCAGTGCGCAAATGAATAGACAGAGGCTAGCGCTTGGAAAGATATTTGGCAGAATCAGAAGCGCTACGCCACGATACCAAATGAGGAGGAGGTGAGGGGAGCGACCGCTTCTGCCGAGGACAGGACGGTCAGATTGAATTGCACAAATTTGAGAGTTCGAAGGTTTTGCAATCTCCGTTAGATTGCGAAGTTCTCTCAGGTGGTCCAAACATATCTTTTTTAGCTCTTTTCTCGAGATGTCCTCCACACTTGGTGGGTCATCAAAGTAAGAGCTACGGCCGAGATCGTTAAAGAAATTCCCCACATATACTAACCAGGGAATCCTGCGCCAGTTGGTTAAAGCCATGCAGTCAGTAATCAGGGAACGTGTTAGGTGACACTCTGGTTTAGTCCATATGCGTTGCCATAAAAGAATTGGTTTAGAACGTATGGTGTCAGTAATATATTCCATACCAAGCTCATTGTGAGAGGCATAGTTCGGAGCACTTTGTGGAAGAGCCCTCAGATATTTGACAAACCCATTCTCTATTATTTGAATTGAATCTATTGGGCCATAACCCCAAACACCCGCTCCATAGGTGGCCACACTATGGCATTTTGCGTCATAGATTTTCAAAAGTTCGGGGGGTGCAGGTTTGCCTAACTTCCTCGAAAAAGAGACCAGGGCCGATGTTGCTCGCTGGAAGAGAAGTTTTCTGCTGGCCGTGGCCTGTCGCCAGCTTAGGGAGTCATCCACCAGGATGCCTAGGTATGGATAGGCAGAATTTTTTTCCAGTCTTGTTTTTTCCACCAGGATTGGTTTAGGATTCTTGACCTTAGGACCGATGTGCATAGTGAACGTCTTTTTTATATTAATTTTAAGACCAAGAGAGCCCATAAAGGAGCAGTATTTGTTAAGTTGTTTTTGTAGTTGATTCAGTGTTCGAGCTATAATGACCGAGTCATCTGCGTAAAGCAGTGTTGGTATAGGGCGATGATTAATCTGGGGTAGGTCCTGGCTCCCTTCTAGCATGGCCAGCTCAAGTCCATTGGTGTAAAGATTGAACAGGAAGGGAGCCAGTACACATCCCTGTCTTACCCCTTTTCCTATGGAAAAAGAAGGAGAGAGCTCTCGGTTAACTCCAAATCTGACACATGCCGTGGCGTCAGAGTAGAGTTCACGGAGGAAGACTATAAGGGCTGGGTCCACCCCAAGATCACTAAGAATAGCCCAGAGTTTAGGATGGAGGACGCAGTCAAATGCTGCACTGAGATCAACATACACAAGAAAGATGTTACCTCCTTTTGCACCCACATACTTTCCAATCAAGAGGGCAAGATTCAAAGCCTGCTCCACAGTCCCAAGACCCTTCTGGAAACCATATTGCAAGTCGGTCATGATGTTATTTTCTTGGGCTCATGATTGTAATCGATCCAGAACCACCCGACCCGCAACTTTGCCCATGGAGTCCAGAAGGGAGATAGGCCTGTAGCAGGCAGGGTCATTACGATCACCTTTTTTAAAGATGGGGAGCAAAATGGACGTTGACCAAGACTCAATCAGCCCTATTGATGTTGTAGTGTAGTTCCTAGTTTCCCACTAGGCCCTGCGCATTGGAATAACATAAACAGTAGTATCGGCGTAGAAGTGCAGTTCTTCCAGGCCTCTACTGACTATGCTAAACTTAATTGGGTTTGTTACCAACTAGCTCAGAGGTCACTGGAAACTTTCTTCTCTGCATAGGAAGTGATCAGCTTCCCTGGGACAGACAAGAAGGGATTCAGTTTTCCAACAACCGTGCAACATGACAACTTTGCTCCTCAGATCAAGAGTCAATCTCTAGGGTCGTGTGAAACAATAGACAGTTATTTTACTCAGTCAAGTTATTGCAGATTACTTTCACAATATGTAGAGAATAGAGAGACGGGCGTTTGTCAATAAAGGGTTAACATTTATTGAACAGTCTTTCTTCTCGTACAATAGAAATGAATTGCCACAATTGCAAGACTTGTTATTATAAAAAGTACGTACAGTAAGATAAGGATTGCGAAATAATACTGTAAAAGCATTGATATGGTTTCTTAGCCATACAATGGTTTAAAAGTAATAAAACATATATACAGTCATATATACATTAGGCTAAAATACTCAACTGGTGCTTCTAACTACGCCTACCCCATTGTGCCTGACCTAAGCCTAACACGTGGAAGGGGAGTAAGTAAGTAGCTTTAAGTTAAGTTGGTTTTGCCAAGGTTTGCTTCAAGAATTCTCACTAAGGGTTTAGTCAACACCATACCTCTGAACAGAATGATGGAGGTCTGGTATCTCCTTCAGGGAAACTCGGTATCCCAGTCACCCGCAAGGGTAGACCAGAAACGCTGGAGCTGGATTTCTCAGCAGGAGAAAGGCAGCGTCTCTCTTCAGCGCGTCGAGGAGGAGGAGAAGGGACAGCGTCCGCGGGCAGCTGGCATCTGCTGGGCTCTTCGCAGAGGATGGCTGTTCAGCTCCTACTTTCACCACACCACCGTTCGCCGGTTAGCAGCGATAGCAGTAGCGATAGCAGCTATGGTGTCATCAGCATGACTGCTTCTTTAGTAGCAGCGAGATAGCTGGCAGCTTGCAGCTAACGGCAGCGATGGTCAGCATACAACAGGCAACAGGCAATTGCTTAAGGCAACGTTGGTAATATTTATACCTGAAAGGTGCCTTGTTTGACAGTTGCTGGACATAAGACGTCAATAAAGATGTCACTTAGGAAGTGATCGCTTATCAGTTGCTCATTAGAGTTCTATTACTAATCAAAACACAGCAAGGGGGATTTCCAGGTTTGCTGAGTTTTTATCTTGTTGAAGAACTCAGAGTGTTAATCTAGGAATCTCAGATAGTGACTTCTGCTATGTCATTGCACTAATTGGTTGCAAAGGAAGTGGCAGAGAAAAACTATTCTGAAATGTGGCTCTGTTCGTGTGAGGCCAGAGATGGCTTTCTGAATATTGTACTTGAACGGTTATGCCAATATAGGGAATAAATGGATTTATAGCCGAATAGGGGCATAAGGTCACAGTATCGATCAGGATCCTAGATAAGCACGCAACACCCACTCCACGGGTTCATGTCCATCAAATTACTAAAACTAGAGCAATAAGATGCATGTGTAACATTGCCCACCCCAAAATACATAAATGCATTTGAAATAGGCGTATATTGTAATACGTGAAAATTATAGGTACTGTACGTTTTTGAAGCATAGAAATCATTCAAAAATTATAGTTTATGAAATCAATGAACGATTATGCAAAAAGATTTACACATGAAATATCTCTGAAACAGAAGAAGGGCGAGATAAGTCATCACATATAAATGCATTGCAATAACATGTGCTAGAGGCTGGTGTAAAATTGCTATGTCTCTAGATGTGTGTTTTAGAAATAGAAGTTTGAAGCTTCTGTTCTCTAAGAATAGTTTTTACCTTAAGCAAAGAATTGTTCGTGCCAAAAAAGGGTCAATTTTAAAAAGTGTTCAATTCAAAAGAATAATTGTTTGAATGGGGAAAAATAGAGTTCCAACGCTTTTAGCAGTTTTTTGTTGTTCAAAACTGAAGGCCGAATTCAGAGTTCATGGGAACGCTGTGTGTCGGAATGCTTCTCAAAAGTTATAGTTTCTGTTTGGGTGAGAACATCATATCAGACAGGCTCTCAAAGAATTGGTCTACAAAATCAGGTGACAGTTCGACCAAATCCGATAGTGCTGTAACTTGGCAGGTGTGAGAATGATTGCTGTCATCAAGGGCAGGATCAGCAATGCTCACAGAACGTTGTACCTGGATGATGTTGCTTTTGTCACTCACTCCACTGTTACCACTTGGTTGTAGTACAGGAGTCTCCACGAATGCCGTCATCAGGATTGGTAGCCGCTGGGAACAACACAATGCGTGAGCCTTTATCGGACTGAGCAAAGTATCGACGTCCATTGGTACTGCTGATGGGAGTGCAAGACAGATGTCCAACACGCATTCATCACCGCATAGCATACATCGTAGCACAGGTAAAATGCAATTTTGCCATATAGGTCTGAATGAAAGGAACCAGGTCATGTTTAGATCTCTCAGCCTGGCCAATCCAAGGACTTTAGTTATTCTGTCCCGGTAGCGCATTGCTAGGATTGTCTCTTCCATTCCCATAGGAGTCGTGTCGGAGCTGGGGCTTGCCATAACGAAGCAGGAGGGTCAAAAATAAAATCCCTGCTACAAGTCCCAAAAATAAGGGTATGCCGCCAAAAACAGAGTGGACAAAATTAGGAACGATTCCCAGAATTGCTTGAAATGTTGTTAGCAGTCCCGTAAAAATCGTCTTAAATATGCCTGGGATGCCTGTGGCACTAGACATGTTAAGGAGTTGGCTAAGCATTTCTACGAAATGCACGGGGCAATTTGTTGATAAAAGTTCATGAACTTCAGTAGCTGTCCTTGCAACTAGAAGATCATACGTCTCTTTTGATGACGTTATAGGCACTGTTGTCTGTAAAAGCACAGACTTCATTTTGCTTAAAGTATCAATTCGTATAGAATAGAGATTCAGACGAGGCCAGATGGGAGTCTCAGTGTCTACAGGCCCGCTCGGGAACAATGCCTGCATACAGCATTTGACCATGGATGTTACTCTTACAAGATAACTTTTCCCTGGAACAAGGCCACAACATCTGTGATCCGTTCTAAGAATGTAACTCCCGTTTGCAAGTTGCATAAAGAAGGGCTCTATCTGAGTTGCAGGTGTGACAAGCTGGTGGCATGAAAGGTTGTTAGAATTTCCATCACAAGCTCCGTGTAAATTAATACCCTGGCACAGTTTTCACCACTAAGAAATACATTTTTGTCGCTGTCACTGTAGCAAGAATGTGTGTATGGTAATTTCCATTCTGATTTTACATAACCTTTACCCAATTGTTCATACTGGCCAGTAGGTATGTACTCAAGGCACTTTTTAAATCGGAAAGTTGTTATCAGAATAGTGATAATTCCGTGTATTATCCATTCAATGACAGGACTTTCTGACATTGTCAATGGTAATCTCTCAAGTTTTTCGATGCTCAGGATTGTATAGTCTGCTCCTTTCTGTGCCAAACTGATCTGTTTATCAGTAAGGTTAAAAATGGAAAACAATGAGGTTGTGTTGATTAAACGCCAAGGCACATAGCCTGAATGAAGATTTTGCAGCGTCCAGCCTAATTGTACAATAGAACGTAATTGAGATTGGCCATGTTGTAACATTAGCAAGTCTCTGTCTATTATGTCAAAGGCAGAAGATACAATATTGTCCAACGAATATATTCTGGAGGACAGAGTCATTAACCCATTGTCCACTACAGAAAGTGATTTTTCCAAATTAATACGATCAATTTCTCGTATTTTTTCTGCTGTTTCAATTTGTGTGACTTTCCAAGCCTCGTTGTACGCAGCATAGATACTGGTCGCTATGAAACGTTTTTGACGCTGTTTGCGTGGTCCAAGAATGAAATCGCGCAAATCAGCACCATCTTTTAGTAAAGACAAGTGTTGCTTAATTTCAGCCAGTGTGGATGATGTTAGCCATTCGAGGCAGAGCTTCCCTACACTGTATGTTGTTACTATCCCTGGATGTTGTCTCTGGGAGTATCTAGGGTCTTGGCTGGTCATTGTTAATCCCTGTGTTTTGTTCAGGAATCTATCTTGACAGTTGTTTGTG
This sequence comes from Lissotriton vulgaris, assembly GCF_964263255.1. Classification (NCBI taxonomy): domain Eukaryota; kingdom Metazoa; phylum Chordata; class Amphibia; order Caudata; family Salamandridae; genus Lissotriton; species Lissotriton vulgaris. Next base: position 410,358,348 of record NC_141698.1, on the reverse strand, counting down.
TCAGTAGGCCAGATTAACCACTTTTTCCAATCAGGATGTGTTCTGTTAAGATGTAAAATTTGTGATACGTCTAACTCAATATCTGTGGTTGTATTTTCAGGTATTGGTTTTGGTATAGACGGTATTTTAAGGTCTTTGATCTTAGCTAGGCCAAGACAGGATGTTTGGGGAATTGTGTCATTTAAAAACATCATTTGTTCTGGTATCATGCAGGTTCTGAATAGTGCTTCAATGCCTTGTGCCTGCCAATCTTTTGTACCCCAAATTGTTTTTGTTTCAATGTTATTTTTCCAATAATCAAAACCAAATGTCATAATTTTTTCATAAAATGCTTCTGAATATATCAATTTAGAATTTGTCAGCATTGTTTTCATTCCTGTTTTATCTAACAGTTTGTAATAAAACGTTTCTGCATCACTGGTGTTAAACCCTGAGAAGTACTTGAATTTCTCAAAGAATGTCTTAGAACTGCTTTTAGGTGGTGTTGCACAATGTTCCCATTGATTATACTTAAAAACATTTCTAGGCTGTGCAGATTTATGCAAATAATGGTCACCATAATGTGTATAGCAGAATGTTTGCTCATAACTAGATGAACCTTGTAAATAATCATGATCTGTGAATCTAGCTGACATTACTAAATCAGACATCATGTCATTAATACTGTTAAAGTCCCAATCATCAGAGAATGTACTGGGTTTTACAAAGTCACTTAAGGAAACCTTCAGTTGATGAGGATACTTCAGGATCTCGACCGTACCATAGATCTCGTAGTAAGTTTTCTCCCATACTACCCCACCAGGTATTGGAATGGCTGTGACATTAAGGGGGTCATTACGATTGCGTTTTTTCCGCATCCTCGGGGCCGGCGGAAGCCACCGCCGGCCCTGAGGATGCGGAAAAACCGCAGCGGACTGACCAAAGACCCACCGCCACATTAGGATGGCTGGTGGGTCCTGGTTTCCGTCCGCAGCTTTTCCACCGCGGTCGGATTACAACCGCGGCGGAAAAGCTCTAATATGGTGACGGTGTCTCTCAGACACAGTCCACCATATTAGGATGGCCAGTGAGTTATGCTTTTCTGCGGCGGGTCTTCCGCCATGGAAAAGCATACGGAATTTCACTGCGGGGGCCCGTTGCGGGCCCTCTAGGTGAAGGGGGGGTGGGGGGTGCACATGGGGGGTACCTATGGTACCCCCCTGCATTTGCATGCAGAAAGCGGCAGGCACCGCGCGGTGCCTGCCTCTTTCTGCATGCAAATGCAATGCGTGCATTTTTAACATTACCGCGGGTGCAGCTTGAAGCTGCACCCGCGGCAATGTTAAAAATAGAGGATGTGACCGCCAGGGTGGCGGTCACATCCTAATTGCACAGGAGTGAACTCCGCATGCCATGTGGAGGTTCCCTCCTGCTCTGGGGTCGCAGACGGACGCAAGTCCGTCCGCGATCCTAATCGACCCCTTACTGTTGACAGTTCTCTTTTCTTCACGTGGGATGATCTGTGTGGTTTGAGGACTAGGTTGATGTTCTGACTTGCTGTGTCCATTGTACTGTATTTTCCCTCAATGAATGTTCCCAAACAAAGTACCATGATGAGCCAAAGCAGGAGGAAAAATACACCTAGACCGAACCAGAACTCTAACCAAGGGGAAATAAGGTAGATTTCCTTCAGTTGATGAAAGAGTTCCGTTGCTTTTTCTTTAAAAGTCTTTTTTGTTTCTGGCATCACTTCAGGGTCGTTTTGATCTTCAGAGAAGTTGTCGAAGTTGATGAAATAACCAGAGGCAGTTCTGTCAATTGTTGGAATTGGATATTCAATTTGTCTTTCGATAGCATTTTCTGATGCCACATTATTGTAGACTGGTGTTTCTTGACGAACTGTTTCAATCTGTGTCTCAAGAGGCGCGAGTTCCATGGCATTATTGCATAGTCCTTCATTGTGCACTGCAGGCTGATCGAATGTGATTAGTCTTTCAGTTTGAACCTCTTGGATTGTTGCAAGTTTGGGTATTCTGTTGTTTCTTGGGAGTCCACTGGGCCTACTGTTGATTATAGGCCACATGCTTGTGGTTTTACTAGGTCGATGGACACGACTCTGTTCTCCTGTTTTCCAGCAAGGGGCGGTAGTACAACTGATCTTGTTCCGGTGATTGCCAAGACAGGTACTGCTTTTCTGTAAGAAGGCCCAAATTCCTTCTTCACCGCGATCTTTTCTCTGACTAGATCCCCAATCTTTGGAATCCAGACAGGCCTTGCTGGGGCTGTTGCTTGTGGTGCCTCGTCAGTGGTAGATGGCTGTTGCTTTAACTTTATGTTGCTTAAGGATTTTCTGGTTTCATTCAGTTCCTGTAAAACAGCCAAACGATCCTTTACATCAAAGTGCGTTGTTTTTTCTTGTACCACTGACATCTGACTATCGAGGTCCTGAATACGCATTCTAATTCCGAACAATAGATCGTATGGGCTGAAACCTTTTAGAGAATTTCTTGGCAAATTGTTAAGACTGGACTGGACACTTATTAGATGTTTGACCCACCCAGCGCCTGAACCTAATACCTTCGCTGTTATAGATCGCTTTATGTCCCGGTTTTTTCTTTCAACCACACTATTCCCTTCGGGGTGCGACGGACAAGAATACCGCAACCCAATTCCCATGCTGGCCATGGCCTCCCTATAAGCTCGAGAGCTAAAAGCAGGACCCTGGTCAGAATGGAACGTGGTAATTGCGTATGTGCCGATAAAGACTCGCAGATCTTTTATAACCGTTCTAGCGTCCGCCGAGCGCTGGAGGCCTCATCTTTAAAGTGCTTTTTGTCTTAATGGTGTACAATGGGACGTGCTTCTCTTCTTTGATTGCGCAGATAGATCGCCTTATGCTGTCTATCAGGGATCCTGAAACTACACTGGCCGGTTCATTACTGCGATCTCTGTTGCAGTCTTCACAATTTTGAGCAAAACATTGAATATCTATGCTCATTCCTGGCCACCAATACTCTGATTGCAATTCTTTCAGAGAGTCCTTTATTGTTTGGTGTCTCAGACCCAACCCCCTGTGTGCTTCCAGTAAGAGGAAGCCCCTCCTGCTCCTGTTTGGAATTACTCTATCCCCTCACTCCAGGGATTCGAGCAAAAGGAACGGAGTTTGCATCGATTACGTATGCATAATTGAGTGGATAGTTCACGGGCAGTGCTGCACAGTCGCCTTTTACGGTCGTTTTTACTGCCAGCATGGTTTCCCCGTCTATGTATTTTTCTGTACGCTTTTTTGTGGCTACGGAAGCCGGTTTAGTTGCTTCCGCTGTGGCTGTATTAGCCAATGAATTGCCTGCAACGTGAACGCCATCACGTTGAAGACTCTGTGCGTGTATCACATGAGTCTTTTGTAGTTCTTTCTGTAAAAGAGCTACCTGGTTCCAGAGCAATTTATGCTTTATTGTGGCACCTGTGTCATCTTTGAAATCGTTTTCAATCCAGCTCTGCAGTTTATTATTGTAAGGGTTGACGCAAAAATGAGAATCGCACACGATTAGTGTCGGGAATTCACGTTCTGCATTTTCGAGCGCCATCTTTAAAGATCTGATTTCAGTTCTCTGAACCGAACTATTTCTTACAGATTCAGTTTTTGTTACTTTCGGTCTGAATTTACCGCACAGCCAGCGACCTTTAATGATCGCACACGCTGCATTGTAGGATTTGCGCACTACGTTGAAATGCTGTACAAAACTATCTGTATAGATTATACAGGCGTATTGTGGGAGAGGCAGAAGTTCAATTGGCAGAGGATATTCTTCTTCATACTCTAAATCATTCAGCTCTTCGAATTGCGGGGCGAAATAGTATTTAACATCTTCCGCTCCTAGAGAATCTACACACTGTATCCATTTTGGATCCAGTGACACTGTAGGCAGGTTTACTGGGCTGAATAGCGCCTCGAAGGCGGATTCCGCTGTGAGGATATTAATCCGTTTGCCGTGTGCTAGTTCTCGTTCATTTGCTAATCCAATTTGCACTGCTTTCACAGTTCTTTCTGTGGGACTGAATGTTTTTTCTGCTTGTGTGTATGTTAGACCTGTCTGGCTTTTTGACGTAGTCCCTCCTCATTATTATTTATTTTGTCCCCTTTTTGCCCCTCATACCCTTGATAATTTTTGTCTACTGACTTTTTATAGGTGTTGGCCAGGGGGATAGGTGTTCTTTCCCCCCTCATGATTTTTCACCTTAGGCCCAGAGGCCTGTTCTGACAGGAAAGTTGGAACCACACAAAATGGTGGCTACCAACTGCCCTAACTGTCACACCCAGAACTTGGCCATAGCCTAGCATAGGGCGTTCTAGAACCTTCTGGTCCAGTCTGGACCACTGAAGGGCAGCCTATATAAGGCGGAATGCTGGACAGCCATTTTGTCTGTCAGTGAGGAGCAGCTAGAGTGAAGGCTGAGGTCTGGTAGAGGTAGGATCCTGAAGGGTGGCTTCCTCTACAAGAGTAGCCCTCTGTCAAGGCTTTTCCACCACCCATTCCTGTTGTCCTAGCCAAGCTAGTTCGTCCTGCTGATCCTGGACAGTTAGTTAGGGGTTAACTCTTGGGATCTAAGAACTGAACTTAGAAGACTCCTGTGCCCCTTTATCTGCCCAGTAAGGAGGGCTGGTGGACTAGTGCGGAGAAAGTGCACTGTGGCCGTAATCTGTGGAAGCCCCTTTGTTCCCCCCTTCCTGCTGAGGGTAAGAAGACAGCTTTTGGCCTGGGTGGCGCTGGACACCCCTTACCTGTGGAAGAACTGATAGCGAGCTGACCCTCTTCCTATTGTTAGGGTGGTGAAGGGTGGAGAGAGGTCCCATCTGATCTGGGAAGTCCTGTAGGCTCTCGTCGTGATCGGGACCCCGGGGGTGCCTTCCGCGCTGTTGTCGCATTGATTTGAAGCGACCCGGTTGCCAGGGAAAGCCAGAGCGAGACGCTACAAAAAGGCGCCTTCGCGCATGCCCAGAGCGGTTTTATTCATTCCCTCAGGAGGGGCCTAGGATCGGGCAGGCCGTGCGTGAAGCGTCTTTCCTGAGAGCAGGCGCTGGGTGAGGAAGCACCAGAGTGAGCGCTCCCGCGCATGCTCGCGGGAACAGTGGCCCCGCCGATCAACGCGAGGAGGAAGCACCGGAGCGAGTGCTTCAGCGCATGCCCGCGGGAGCAGTGACCCCGCCGAACAACGTGAGGAGCCGGCTGCAGCCCGAGTGAGTGTCTCCCTGTTCCCCCTGCTCGCGCGCCACGCAGAGGAGCTGGCCGAGTAGGGAGAGGAAACGGAGGAACTCGGCGGCTTTTGGGGGCATTGTGTAATCGGCCCTGCTCTCCGCTCGAGCGCCCAGCAGACGAGCTGGCCCGAGTGAGGAGAGAGCAGGGGAGTTTCCAGAGAGCCTTCGCCCCCTTGAATTGATTGGCCACCTCGGTGGTGTATTCAGATCCCCCTGCTTCTGACACAGAAAAAGGACCCAGCAACGTGGTGGATACAAGTAAGGAGTATATTTGCAGGGGGAAGTGGCGTTAGTGCCTACAGTGGAGAGAATAAAATACTGGTCATTCAATCCCTGTTCAATACAGGTTGGGGAATATCATAAAGAAGCCTGTTGGCTAAGTGAAGGCATAGTTCCTTACAAAGTTGGCTGGCTATTAACTAAACTTCAGGGTAAACTGGAATTCCTTACTGAAGCCAGATTTGGCCAATGTTGTGAACTAATTAAATGTGTTATTAATGATAAACATTGAGATAAGTTAACATCCCTGAAAGTAGAGCTACTGTTTATATGTCATCTAAATGTAATGAAAGATACTATTGATGTGGAGTTTTAATGCCGGTTAACACTGCTAAAAGGATCTCTATTAATTCCCTGAAATCTGCATGTACTTATATTGAGTTGTAACTTTCTCTCCCAAGGTTCTAGCGGATTAATATTTCACCTGATTGATTATAAAGTACTGAACTGTGAATCCTAAAGTAATAAGTTTAAGAGTACTGACGAAGTTAATTGATTATTTGCTTAGCAGTTTAAGTGATATAATTGCTGGTACTAAAATAACCTGAAAAGTCCTAAGCTGTGAATTTTGAAAACGAAGAGCATATTATTTTTATAAAGCAGTACTTATTTTTCCACATTTTTGGTGTAGTGTTTTCTTTTTGAGTGCTATTGCGTGGTTTTACTGTTGGGTGGTTTGCAACCTTTACACTGTGCCTCTGATATGTTAGTCTTGCCCTAGGCCAAGCTACACCAGTTCCAACATATTGGTGCCTAGCGGTGGGATTCTGACTTGGTTGCAGCTACTAAATAGTAATTCAACGTAATACACTAAACCTACACCAGGAGTTTTCTCCTTGCGGCCCTCCCAATTTGTCTTTTTGATTTTTCCAAATTTGTTCCTGGTGGTGGGTGGAGGTGGCTTTAGGTTGCCCTTGCAACTCTGAAATTTCTGGTGTGTTATATAGGTTTGCCTGACTCACAATGGAGTTCGCTATGGAAAACCTAGAAGTCTATTCTGTGGCACAGTTGAAAATGTTCTGCCAGCAAATGGGGGTATTTTTCAAACATGGTGCCAGGAAGGGGGAGCTCCAGACCAGTCTTAGGGCTTGGGTGGAGGCACACCAAGAAAAGAAGGAGGAGGATGAAGAGGCCGACCAGGACACGGTGGGGGGGGGGGGGTAGAAGGTTTATTCCGCTCTGAGGGGGAAAACTTACTCCCAGGACCAGTGTCCTACTCCAGAAGGGGCAGTAGCGTCTCTGGGGGAAGCTTAACGGAAGCCGAGCTCACCGATAGGAGGGAGAAAAGACAGTTGAGGTGGGAGTTGGCTAAGTTGGAGCAGGAGAAAGAGGAGAGGAGGATGGCCCACGAGTTCAGACTGAAGGAACTGGAGCTCCAAAGTCTGCGACGGGGGTCCTCTCCTGAAAAAAATGGTGGCAGCGAACCAAAGGAGACAGCCAGGGAGACCAAACCCTATTTACCAAAAGACCTGATAGCGAGCTTCAGTCAGGGGGACGATATAGCTAAGTGGCTGGCTGCTTATGAGGTTTCTCTGAGGGTTCATGGGGTGCAGGAGAAGCACTGGGGGGGTAGTTTGTATAAGTACATGCCTCCTGCTGGTCGGGACACCTTGCTGGCCCTGGAACCAGAGGAACAAACAAACTACCCCACCATGAAGCTGGCGTTGTTAAGGAAGTTCGGGCTTACCCCAGAAAGGTACCGACAGAAGTTCAGGGGGAGCCACAAATTAAGCACTCAGAACTGGGTGGACTTCCTTGACTACGCCAGAAAGGCCTTAGAGGGTTGGGTCAAGGGCAGTGAGGTAAAAGATTATGAGGGGCTGTACGATCTATTTTTGAGAGAACACCTCCTCGAGAAATGTTTTCCCGAGCTGCGCCAACACCTGGTGGACAGCAAGCTGACCAATCCCCGGAAGCTTGCAGAGGAGGCGGACATCTGGGCAAGTACCCGGGTGTCCTCCAAGGGGACTGGAGGGGAATCTCAAAAAGCCGGACAGGGCGCCCCCCAGAAGAAGGAGGGGGGAGAGAAAAAGAAAGAGTTCTCTAAAGGACCCCAAAATAACTTCCAAGGGAAGGGAGCAGGTTTCACCCCTAGGGCAAACCCGCCCAGAAACCCTAATCCTGGCCAAAGCCAGCAGCCAAGGGTTCTCCACTGTTTTGAATGTGGTGGTGTTGGACATTATAAGGGGGATGTCAGATGCCCAAAGAGACCACCCCCTCCCACCGGAGGAAAGTCACCGGGAGTAGCTAGTGTAGCGCTCGGGGAGGAGTTGCCCTTAGATAAGGGGGGTGAGTGGGCGGGTGTCACCTTAGTGTCCCTGGGAGAGCGGGAGATGGTTCCAAAGATCCAGGTGCCCCCAAATACTACAAAGTATGGGCAATGGGTTACCATCAATGACCAGAGAGGGGAGGCTCTGAGAGATACAGGAGCCAGTATGACTATGGTGAGAAGTCAGCTGGTGTCTCCAGAGCAGGTTGTTCCTAATGTACTCCACCCCGCCGCGATGGCTGATGGCAGAATGGGCCACTATCCAGTGGCTGAGGTTCCCTTTGAGTGGGAGGGGGTTGCAGGCTCACTTCGAGTTGCCGCAAGCCCTGCCGTGCCAGTCGATTGTCTGTTGGGGAATGACATGGAACACAACACTTGGAGAGAGGTGGAATACCGGACGCATTCTGCGATGCTGGGTACACCTGACTGGGCCTGTGTCAGCACACGGTCTGCGACTGCCCGGAGAGGGAGTTCGCCTGGGTTGGAGCCTGGAACAATAGCCCAACCCGCTGCTAAGAAGGGACAGACCCGGAGACAGAGAAAGCCTGCTCCGGCTTCCACACCCCATGTGACAGATCGGCCACCTGCGGTGGTGGACCAGGAGTCCGTGGAGGGGGAAGTAGACTCTCTGGAGGATTTACCCATCCCTGCGGAGTGGCATGTGGAGGGAGGTCCTTCCAGAGAGGAATTCTGTAAGGGGCAGAGGGAGTGCCCCACCCTTGAGGGACTGAGGCGACAGGCTGAAGCCCAAGCAGCAGGTGATGTTACGGGACATTACCATATTTACTGGGAGGATGGACTCCTCTACAGTGAACCCAAGGTACCCTTGCCTGGTTCATCAAGGGCCTTGGTAGTCCCGCAACAGTACCGAGCCTTTCTTTTGGAATTGGCTCATGCCATACCCCTGGCAGGACACTTAGGCCAGGACAAGACCTTTGCACGGCTTGTCCTCCACTTTTACTGGCCTCAGATGAAAGTGGCGTCCAACACTTACTGTCGGACATGTGTAACCTGCCAGGCCAGTGGGAAAACAGGGGTGAAGCTAAAGGCTCCCCTGGAACCACTTCCAGTCGTTAGCACACCCTTTGAGAGGGTGGGCATCGACATTGTAGGGCCTTTAGATCCGCCAACCACAGCTGGTCACAGGTTTATCCTGGTGCTGGTGGATCATGCCACATGGTACCCAGAGGCCATTCCTCTGAGGACAGTCACTGCACCTGTAGTGGCAAGAGCCCTAATGGGAATCTTTACCCGAGTGGGATTTCCCAAGGAAGTTGTGTCTGACAGGGGGACCAACTTCATGTCAGCTTACATGCGGGCAATGTGGAAGGAGTGTGGAGTGACCTACCGGTTCACCACTCCTTATCACCCCCAGTCGAATGGACTGGTTGAGAGGTTTAATAAGACCTTGAAGGGCATGATCAGAAGTCTTCCCGAAAGCCTGCGGAGGAAATGGGACGTCCTCCTACCCTGTTTGCTCTTTTCTTACAGGGAAATGCCCCAGAAGGGAGTGGGCTTCAGCCCCTTTGAGCTTCTGTATGGGCACCCTGTACGCGGTCCTCTCAGCCTGGTGAAGGATGGTTGGGAGAAGTCTCCCAGGAAACCCCCCCAGGATGTGGTGAGCTACATGCTGGCCTTCAGGAGCCAAATGGCGAAGTTGTGGAAGCAAGCTTCTGACAACTTGGAGGCCAGCCAGGCAGTCATGAAGGAGTGGTATGACCACAATGCTCACCAGGTGGAATTGGAGCCTGGCCAGAAAGTGTGGGTGATGGAGCCTGGAGAGCTTAGCGCCCTCCAGGATCGCTGGACAGGCCCCTTTGAGGTGTTGGAGAAGAAGGGTAAGGCCACATACTTGGTGGACCTTAAGACCCCTCGACAGCCCCTACGGGTGCTGCATGCCAACCGTCTCAAGCCCCACCAGGAGAGGCCCGAAGTCATGTTGATGATGGTGACTGACGGGGAAGAGGAAGCGGAAAGCGAACCTCTCCCAGATCTCTTTTCGTCTCAAGAGAAGGATGGGTCAGTGGAGGGAGTGATTCTCTCTCCTACTCTAACTCCTGAGCAGCGGGAGGACTGCCGCCAGATCCTGGAGCAGTACTCTTCGTTGTTCTCCCTTGTCCCGGGAAGGACTCACCTGTGTACCCATGATGTGGACACAGGAGACAGCCCACCAGTGAAGTCGAAGACCTACCGGCTGTCTGATAAGGTGAAGGCTACCATCCATGGAGAGGTTGCCAAGATGCTAGAGCTCGGAGTTATTGAACCTTCCAACAGCCCTTGGTCCAGTCCGGTGGTGCTCGTGCCAAAAGCCGCACCACCAGGCACCACACCTGAACTGAGGTTCTGTGTGGATTACTGAGGACTGAATTCAGTGACAAGGACTGATGCTCATCCGATCCCTAGGGCGGATGAATTGATTGACCGGCTAGGAGCTGCCCAATATCTGAGTACCTTTGACCTCACTTCAGGGTACTGGCAGATCTCCTTGACAGATGGAGCAAGGGAAAGGTCAGCCTTCTCCACGCCTGAGGGACACTACCAGTTCTGTGTGATGCCCTTTGGGCTCAAGAACGCCCCTGCCACATTTCAGCGGCTGGTGAACCAGGTCCTCTCTGGAATGGAGAGTTTCTCTGCTGATTACTTGGATGACATTGCTGTCTTCAGTAGCAGTTGGGAGGACCATTTGCAGCATTTGCAAGCAGTTCTCCAGGCCCTGAGACAAGCTGGATTGACAATCAAGGCCAGCAAATGCCAGATTGGGCAGGGGTCGGTTGTGTACCTTGGACACTTGGTGGGTAGGGGGACTGTGCAGCCCCTGCAGGCGAAGATTGAGGCAATCATGGCCTGGGAACCCCCCAAGACACAGACTGAGGTCCGAGCTTTCCTGGGCCTCACAGGCTACTACCGTCGCTTTGTGAAGGGGTATGGCACTATTGTAGCGCCCCTCACAGAGCTCACCTCCAAGAAGCAACCTCGACGGGTAGTTTGGACGGGAGCTTGTCAGCAAGCTTTCGAGAAATTGAAACAGGCAATGTGTGCGGCACCGGTCCTGAAGGCCCCAGACTTCTCCAAGGAGTTCATTGTCCAAACAGATGCATCAGAACATGGCATTGGGGCAGTGTTATCGCAACTAAATGAAGAGGGTCTGGATCAGCCTGTGGTCTTCTTATCCAGAAGACTGCTTCCCCGGGAACAGAAGTGGAGTGCTATTGAGAGGGAAGCTTTTGCGGTGGTGTGGGCTCTGGAGAAGCTGCGGCCATACCTCTTTGGCTCGCACTTCCTGGTTCAGACTGACCACCGACCCCTTCGTTGTCTGAGGCAAATGAAGGGGGAAAATCCCAAGCTGTTGAGGTGGTCCATCTCCCTACAGGGAATGGACTTCCGGGTGGAACATCGGCCTGGATTGGACCACGCCAATGCAGACGGTCTCTCCAGGTATTTCCGCCTTAGTGATGAGGACTCCCAAGGGGTTGGGTAGTTCTCCCCACTTTCAGCTGGGGGGGACGCGTGTTAGACCTATCTGGCTTTTTGACGTAGTCCCTCCTCATTATTATTTATTTTGTCCCCTTTTTGCCCCTCATACCCTTGATAATTTTTGTCTACTGACTTTTTATAGGTGTTGGCCAGGAGGATAGGTGTTCTTTCCCCCCCTCATGATTTTTCACCTTAGGCCCAGAGGCCTGTTCTGACAGGAAAGTTGGAACCACACAAAATGGTGGCTACCAACTGCCCTAACTGTCACACCCAGAACTTGGCCATAGCCTAGCATAGGGCGTTCTAGAACCTTCTGGTCCAGTCTGGACCACTGAAGGGCAGCCTATATAAGGCGGAATGCTGGACAGCCATTTTTTCTGTCAGTGAGGAGCAGCTAGAGTGAAGGCTGAGGTCTGGTAGTGGTAGGATCCTGAAGGGTGGTTTCCTCTACAAGAGTAGCCCTCTGTCAAGGCTTTTCCACCACCCATTCCTGTTGTCCTAGCCAAGCTAGTTCGTCCTGCTGATCCTGGACAGTTAGTTAGGGGTTAACTCTTGGGATCTAAGAACTGAACTTAGAAGACTCCTGTGCCCCTTTATCTGCCCAGTAAGGAGGGCTGGTGGACTAGTGCGGAGAAAGTGCACTGTGGCCGTAATCTGTGGAAGCCCCTTTGTTCCCCCCTTCCTGCTGAGGGTAAGAAGACAGCTTTTGGCCTGGGTGGCGCTGGACACCCCTTACCTGTGGAAGAACTGATAGCGAGCTGACCCTCTTCCTATTGTTAGGGTGGTGAAGGGTGGAGAGAGGTCCCATCTGATCTGGGAAGTCCTGTAGGCTCTCGTCGTGATCGGGACCCCGGGGGCGCCTTCCGCGCTGTTGTTGCATTGATTTGAAGCGACCTGGTTGCCAGGGAAAGCCAGAGCGAGACGCTACAAAAAGGCACCTTCGCGCATGCCCAGAGCGGTTTTATTCATTCCCTCAGGAGGGGCCTAGGATCGGGCAGGCCGTGCGTGAAGCGTCCTTCCTGAGAGCAGGCGCTGGGTGAGGAAGCACCAGAGTGAGCGCTCCCGCGCATGCTCGCGGGAACAGTGGCCCCGTCGATCAACGCGAGGAGGAAGCACCGGAGCGAGTGCTTCAGCGCATGCCCGCGGGAGCAGTGACCCCGCCGAACAACGTGAGGAGCCGGCTGCAGCCCGAGTGAGTGTCTCCCTGTTCCCCCTGCTCGCCCGCCACGCAGTGGAGCTGGCCGAGTAGGGAGAGGGAACGGAGGGACTCGGCAGCTTTTGGGGGCATTGTGTAATCGGCCCTGCTCTCCGCTCGAGCGCCCAGCAGAGGAGCTGGCCCGAGTGAGAAGAGAGCAGGGGAGTTTCCAGAGAGCCTTCGCCCCCATGAATTGATTGGCCACCTCGGTGGTGTATTCAGCCCCCCCCCCCTGCTTCTGACACAGAAAAAGGACCCAGCATCGTGGTGGATACAAGTAAGGAGTATATTTGCAGGGGGAAGTGGCGTTAATGCCAACAGTGGAGAGAATAAAATACTGGTCATTCAATCCCTGTTCAATACAGGTTGGGGAATATCATAAAGAAGCCTGTTGGCTAAGTGAAGGCATAGTTCCTTACAAAGTTGGCTGGCTATTAACTAAACTTCAGGGTAAACTGGAATTCCTTACTGAAGCCAGATTTGGCCAATGTTGTGAACTAATTAAATGTGTTATTAATGATAAACATTGAGATAAGTTAACATCCCTGAAAGTAGAGCTACTGTTTATATGTCATCTAAATGTAATGAAAGATACTATTGATGTGGAGTTTTAATGCCGGTTAACACTGCTAAAAGGATCTCTATTAATTCCCTGAAATCTGCATGTACTTATATTGAGTTGTAACTTTCTCTCCCAAGGTTCTAGCGGATTAATATTTCACCTGATTAATTATAAAGTACTGAACTGTGAATCCTAAAGTAATAAGTTTAAGAGTACTGACGAAGTTAATTGATTATTTGCTTAGCAGTTTAAGTGATATAATTGCTGGTACTAAAATAACCTGAAAAGTCCTAAGCTGTGAATTTTGAAAACGAAGAGCATATTATTTTTATAAAGCAGTACTTATTTTTCCACATTTTTGGTGTAGTGTTTTCTTTTTGAGTGCTATTGCGTGGTTTTACTGTTGGGTGGTTTGCAACCTTTACACTGTGCCTCTGATATGTTAATCTTGCCCTAGGCCAAGCTACCCCAGTTCCAACAGTGTACAAGTGAGATTTAATTGAAATTGGTACCTTTTCTCCCTCATTAGAGGTCAGGTACGTGAATCCGCATCCTCCTGGGATGACTCGGATTACAAGATCGCATGTGTTGTCACGTGCATCTAATTTAGTTTTTGCTAACATGTCTGTTTGCAGTGATCTCAAAATTTCTGTGTGTTTTTGAGTCCAATTGATTTGTTTAAAATCATGTTTAATTAGTTCGTAGAGAGGTTTAACCCTCTCCGCGTAATTTAGAATGTAAGTTCTTCCGAAACTAAGAAAACCTAGTATGGATGTAAATTCTTCAGTTTTTTTGGAGCTTGGAGTACAGCGCACTTCTCTAAGAAGTTGTCCGCTAGGCTTTTTCCTTCACTTGATAATTCGTACCCTAAGAATAGTACTGTCAGATGGGCAATTCGAGACTTTTTAAAGTTGAATTTGTAACCCTCTGCTGCGAACCCAAGTATAATGGTGTTCACTCTTTTCAAGTGAGTATCCAAGTCGTCGTCTGTGAGATAGATATCATCTACGTAAGATAATGCCTCATCATCATATATTTGTAGTAACTCTGTTACTCTAGCTGAGAATAGTCCTGGGCTGTTCTTGAACCCCCTGTGGGAGCCTACAGAATTTTTTCTGCGACCCAAATGCTGAGAAAGCGGTCAAATATCTGCTTTCTGGTGCAATGTTTTGACAAAAGAAACCATTAGATATGTCTAATGTCGTTTTATATTTTTTCCTAACTATATTATTCATTAGGGCTGCACTATGCGAATTTTGTACTGCAAATGTTTTGCAACATGAGTTTAGATGTCTGTAGTCCAAAACTAGATGATATGAATTGTCTGGCTTGGAGACAGGAAACAAAGGATTGTTCATTTGAGAGGTGCATGTTTCAATCACCCCCTGGTTTTCAAGTTGATCTAAGATCTCCCTGACTTGTTTTTTAGCTTCTTGCTTAATGGGATACTGCCGTTGGGCAGTTGGTTCACTTTTTAATTGGATTTTGTGAGGAGGAGAGTCCTCATCCCATCCTACATGATTTTTATATAATGCAGGTGCCTGGGCCACTGCCCATTTCCTTGCATAAATATATTTTTTGTGAATCGGAATGTGATTCGAGAAGGCAGGCATAATCATTTCTTCGCCACGAGGGAACTCCCTGACAAACTCTTTTTCAGCTAACAGGATATCATAGCCTTTTGAGAGTTTATCCCAAAATAGACCCTTTATTTTCCTAGTCTTATCACCCTCTATACGCAATGTTATTTCGTATATCTTATGGGGCTCGCTAAGTCTGGTGTCGGCAGTTTCAACCTAAATGTATTCATTCGTGTCCACTGTCTCCAGATGACTCATCAGGATCTTGCGGGCTATACTGATTTCTGCTGCACTGTCTAGCATTGTCTGTGCCCACTCCCCGTTTTTCAACTGTGTCCTCAGTATTCTCGGCATGTTCGATTACCCTAATACTGGCTACCTTCTTTTTTGGAAATGGTGATTTCTTATTTTGAGCAGGTTCCTTGTCTTTGGACTTGGTGTGCTCTCCTGGGTCTAACCGTCCTCTTCTTTCCGATTTCTGCAAAAAAGATTGAGAGGGACGTGTATCAATACTTTGATATCTATCAGGTTTTTTCAAATTATCCCTATTTCTAAGGTTATATCTTTTCTCAGAGGGCTCCCTCTGGGGAGACTGGTGTTCTCGAGTCGGAGTTCTTTCCCTCCGTCGAGGAGACCTTCCTCTGGACTGGAAAACTTTTTCCTTGGGAGTGGACTGTTTATTTCCATCCCCGCTCTTTTTAGGAGTGTTTAAATTATTTTTAATAAATAATTTTTCAGGATTTTCGAGCAGTTGGGGCTTAACCGGTTTTCCACCCAAGCTGTCTCTACCTAATTCTTCATAGCATTTTTATATGATTTTGGCAAGCTCAACTGGCTGATCTTTAATATCTGTTTCCCTCAACTTCTGGCGAATCACCACAGATGCTGCTTCTCCTTTTATGTTGGCTAGTAATATAGCCGAGACCTGCTTGAAGTCTTTCAGTAATTTCATACCAAGAGTTAAAGCGGGTTCTGGACCGTATTCATTTTGAATCTGTTTTAGCACTTCTGGTATTACCGCCATAGACGGAACGCCATGTGTTTTTGTGTAAATGGAAGCAAAGACTGTACCCCAAGTGTCACAGTCCTCCACGTGTGGTGCGATTCCCATAGGAAGGCAGATGGTCAAGATTCTGTGTTTCTCAATAGGGGTAGTATCAGGAAATACTGCCTCTATTTGAGTGATTTTCTGTGCTAACCAGAAAGGAATTTGTTCCCGTTTTACGGGTGTTTTACCAAGACATGACTGTATGTTCTGTGGTGTGATTTTATTAGTGTTCCCCTGATGAGGGGTCAGCTGTGGTACATTAACAGCTGGTTGGACTGTTGCAGTCCGCATTACATATTGGACTAATTGCCTATGTATTTTTATAAGTGTTTTTAGCTGTACTAACAGCTCTTCTTTTGACATTTTTGCAATGTCAGGATGTGGTGTGTAGCCGGCTAGAACCGGCCACGTTGCTCCTGGTCTACCTAGTGGACCGAGCCTGGTAATATGATCATTATGTTTTAGGGCGCCATTAAACCAGAGCAGGTGCTCTTGGAATTTTAGTGGGATTTCAGTCTCCTCGAAAGGAGCGTACTCTTCCGGAGGTTCCTCTATTTTGTAATAGTGAAACTCTTTTGTTCTAGCGTTTGCCGCTGGAAAGTTTATCCATGAATAGAATACCTCTGTCTGCCGATATTCGTGAGCCTCTATCACGAAAATTACTGTACCACCTTGTGGTGTCAGTCCGTTTTCTATAAGTTTTAAAGTTATAGATTTTCTTAAGTGGACCGGGATGTCGATAGCATCCGGGTCTGTCTGTAGGAGACTCGAGTCTTCCTCTATTAGTTGGGCTGCCAGTCTAACTGCTTCCCTTTCTTCTTCACTGTCTGTCATTTTATTAATGCAGGCTTTTGCAGAGTTGGTCTCCAAGGAGACAAAGATTAGGTGCACAATATTTTGGAACACTGTATCCTTCAACGTTGAATAAACCAGAGCTTTACATAGGAATCTCTTCCTACTAAGGTCGGGCGGATTTTAACCTTTCACCCACTCCAGACGTCTATTGGAGTATTTACGGGAGAAAGGGGTCTGTGTGAAATATGCACGACTGAGTTACTCTAACGTCTTGCGTTAGTTTATCGCCTTACCAAACGTTGGGCGCCATGTAGTGTAGTTCCTAGTTTCCCACTAGGCCCTGCGCATTGGAATAACATAAACAGTAGTATCGGCGTAGAAGTGCGGTTCTTCCAGGCCTCTACTGACTATGCTAAACTTAATTGGATTTGTTACCAACTAGCTCAGAGGTCACTGGAAACTTTCTTCTCTGCATAGGAAGTGATCAGCTTCCCTGGGACAGACAAGAAGGGATTCAGTTTTCCAACAACCGTGCAACATGACAACTTTGCTCCTCAGATCAAGAGTCAATCTCTAGGGTCGTGTGAAACAATAGACAGTTATTTTACTCAGTCAAGTTAGTGCAGATTACTTTCACAATATGTAGAGAATAGAGAGACGGGCGTTTGTCAATAAAGGGTTAACATTTATTGAACAGTCTTTCTTCTCGTACAAGAGAAATGAATTGCCACAATTGCATACTTGTTAATATAAAAAGTACGTACAGTAAGATAAGGATTGCGAAATAATACTGTAAAAGCATTGATATGGTTTCTTAGCCATACAATGGTTTAAAAGTAATAAAACATATATACAGTCATATATACATTAGGCTAAAATACTCAACTGGTGCTTCTAACTACGCCTACCCCAGTGTGCCTGACCTAAGCCTAACACGTGGAAGGAGGGTAAGTAAGTAGCTTTAAGTTAAGTTGGTTTTGCCAAGGTTTGCTTCAAGAATTCTCACTAAGGGTTTAGTCAACACCATACCTCTGAATAGAATGATGGAGGTCTGGTATCTCCTTCAGGGAAACTCGGTATCCCAGTCACCCGCAAGGGTAGACCAGAAACGCTGGAGCTGGATTTCTCGGCAGGAGAAAGGCAGCGTCTCTCTTCAGCGCGTCGAGGAGGAGGAGAAGGGACAGCGTCCGCGGGCAGCTGGCATCTGCTGGGCTCTTCGCAGAAGACGGCTGTTCAGCTCCTACTTTCACCACACCATCGTTCGCCGGTTAGCAGCGATAGCAGTAGCGATAGCAGCTATGGTGTCATCAGCATGACAGCTTCTTCAGTAGCAGCGAGATAGCTGGCAGCTTGCAGCTAACGGCAGCGATGGTCAGCATACAACAGGCAACAGGCAATTGCTTAAGGCAACGTTGGTAATATTTATACCTGAAAGGTGCCTTGTTTGACGTAAGTTTCTGGACATAAGACGTCAATAAAGATGTCACTTAGGAAGTGATCGCTTATCAGTTGCTCATTAGAGTTCTATTACTAATCAAAACACAGCAAGGGGGATTTCCAGGTTTGCTGAGTTTTTATCTTGTTGAAGAACTCAGAGTGTTAATCTAGAAATCTCAGATAGTGACTTCTGCTATGTCATTGCACTAATTGGTTGCAAAGGAAGTGGCAGAGAAAAACTATTCTGAAATGTGGCTCTGTTCGTGTGAGGCCAGAGATGGCTTTCTGAATATTGTACTTGAACGGTTATGCCAATATAGGGAATAAATGGATATATAGCCGAATAGGGGCATAAGGTCACAGTATCGATCAGGATCCTAGATAAGCACGCAACAAGGACCTGGGTGAGAATTGGTGACCAAAGTTCAAAATTGTGGAGAAAAAAGTCCAGCGGAACACCATCAGGCCCGGGAGCGTTTCCAGGTTTCGACGCCTTGAGAGCTTTAGCAACCTCTTCATGATTAAAATGGATGTTGATCGGGTAGCTATTCTTCCCCGACTTGTGGCCTCCACTATGTTCTTCCCCTGAAGGGTCCAATTGGGGGTACCCGAAGATTTTGGAGAAATGAGAAACTCATTCAGCTGCCGTAACTGCAACATCTAGGTGCTGTCCCTTCGATGTTTCGGCCAGAAAGGGGGATCAAATAACTTGCCAGAAGCGGGCGCTATCTTAACTTTGGCAGCTGTCATGCAGCTGCGCCCAAAGAATTTTCTTGATTTCTTTCCTGTGTTTCAGTCTGGCTATATTATAGATTTTCCTTAGACTGGATATTTCCAAGGTATCCCTCAAGGGTCTATGGAGGGCTTCCTTTAGGTTCGAGAGAGCCTTGCGACAGTCTGCATTAAACCATCTCTCGGAGGTAGACTTATTGTTCCTATGCTTTCCAGAAAACTCTTCTCCAATTACCTTCAGGATATTCTGGAAGCTAGCCATAATTGTTTGGGGAGAAGAGTCCAAGAACTCTCTCCGTAATTACAACTGGGTCCACCTTGACCCATTTAACCGTATAGCCGTTCAGTTTGTTCATAGTTAGAGAGCTTTGTCTTAGATGGCTGGAAGTGATAGAATGCAATTTAACCTTTTTTGGGATAACTGTTACACTAATGGGAAAATGGTCGCTACTAACATCAGTCCCAGTAGAGAAATTGGCCACTTGTCCCTTTAGGCTCTGGGAGGTCATAATATAATCAATAGTGGTTGAGGTCCCCCTACCATGGAACGTTAGTGAAAAATCTGTTGGGGGTTCTACTAGATCATTTGCAAAATCAAGCTCTAGAGAAAAAATGGACTCATTTAATTTGTTGCCACAAATAGAGTGTACAAAATGGAACAGAGGACTACCATGTTCGTCCTGCAGGCCACAGTTTCCATTTTTGTAGTTAGTGCATAGTGGAAGATTAAAATCACCACCCCAGATTATATATACTGGGGATGTCTGTAGTTCATTTTGCAAGGATTCTAAAAAAGTGGTAATTTCGATTAACATTTTTATACAGTCCATTGTATCTGAATTATTATAATAATTGATCAAGATATAGGTACTATTTTTGTTAAAATTTACTTGCAAGATTTGGTAACTCGGGAGTTCTTTTAACTTGCGTATGGATATAGGAGACAGAGTATTGGCAACATAAACTGCCAGTCCTCCCTTTGGTCTACCCATAGCTCCCTGGGTTGCTGGGGTATGAAAGGTTTTATAGCCCATTAGATGGTTTGGAATAATTGACCATGTTTCCTGGAGGCAAACTATCTGATGTTCCATCACCGTATCGAGCCACGGTTGCAATGACATTTTAGCACGCAAACCTGCAACGTTCCAATATAAAATTGAAAAGCTCAGGTCTACAGTATGAGAATGGTCGCTTGGCTGAGATGGTGACTGAGGATCAGAAGATCGCAAAAGCGAACACACTGGTGGAGCCACGTTAGCTTCTTTAGTATTATCGAGATCTCTTGTCTGATGAAAGTTTGTATCGTTAGCTCCATTAGGGGTCTCCAGGGGTCTAATCGTCGTTGTATTTAGAATGGCATGGGGAGATTCTATGGTGGGACCCCTCTTATTGCTATTTGTGGTGGTCGAATTTAATTCTAAAAGGACTTGACATTTAGACTGATTTGATTTTAAACCGGGACTTAAAGAGGCGCCAGGAGTTTTAGAGGCCTGGGTCGTACTCATTATGGTCGCTAACGGTCAGTCTACCATTTCCAAACAATCATATCTATTTCTGGTTGGAAAACCCTGCTAACCCTCCATGGAAAAGTGGGGCCTACCAGGATGCCAGAACTGAGTCTGCCAATTCTGAGATTGCCAATCTCAACTCCTATTTCTGTAACTATAACCCACCTGATTCCAGTGCCCTTCCCGTGGCTGTTGCCAGTTGAAGGTAGGGAAGTATTGATGGGTATTCACTGGGGGGTAGAAAAAGGAAAGATGTTGGGCGTCGATTCCGCCCTTTTTTTCCAGTGTTGGCCAGGAGCAAATATAGTCAACAGTGGTTGGATCATCACAGTTTACTATGATGCAGTCGCCCTGAATTGATTTGCGCTCGTCCCCTATCCAGGTTACTCTGCGAACTGTAGAGATCCTACCAGAGTGACAGGGCTGTAATGGCCTATTTAAGCTTAGCCACTGCAGGACCTTATTTTTAAGTGACCAAGCGGATTCGTCAGTGCCCTCAGATAGTTCAGGTACTCCTGTAAGGATAACCGTGTAAAGGGATGCCTCGGGTAGAAGATGTACTGGGCGCCTTGGTCGCACACCCTTTTTAGCTGTCTCCAAAGATTTTATTCCCACCGTTTTGGGAGGTAAAGGTGTCTGTTTTTTGCTGGTGGCTTGGTTGGTGCTTTTCACGGAGACTGGAGGGTTCTGGGACGGGGCTGTGGCCATTGTAGTCATTGGCACACCTGCAACAGGATTTAGCTGCTGGTGGGCTGGTGGAGCAATGTGCTTTGATTTCGTAAGAGATGGAGTAGCCGCTGCAGGCTGTTTACTTCCAACTCCAGATTGGACCATTTGGGGAGCTTTTATTGGATGATTAGGTTTCCCCTTCCCTTGTTTGGATTGGTGTAAGCTGGGCACAGTGGGTGGTATAAGTGATAAAGATGCTATCTGTGTTTCAAGATGCCTCAAACTAGTTTCCAGAGGTTTTAGGTATTGAATGAAGAGCTCCCTGATGGTAGTTAGTATTAGCAGGGTGGAATTACAGACTCTACAAGGGCCCCCCAACTGGGACATTTTAGGTGATTTATCAAAAAGATTCTCCACATTAATGTTAGACACTGCGGAGTTATTGGCATTTGATGGCTTTATACTGAGTTGTATAGGCTGAGTGAACTGACCCTCCCCGGACTCCAAAGGGGCATCAGGCCCCGCTAGATTACCGCGTGACTTTCTATTCCCCCGTTTAGGAATGGCACCTTCCCTAAACCCGCGGAGCTGCTTATCCAAAGTTGTTTCTAGTGTTTGACATAGCTCTAGGTCTGGGGTGTTTTCTAGGTCCACTGACGAAAGGGAATCAGACACAGATTGAGTTGCGGAAAGATTCACAGAGCAAGGCACTGTGTGGATAACTGCAGCCGTAGCGGATGGTGTCGATATAGAAGTGATGGGGGCTTGCTGAATATGAGAGGCCGCGGTAGCCAAAAGGCCCATCCAAGAGCGTTTTGCATTTACGAGGTCTATGGATACTCTGCGCTCCAGGAGGGAAATACTCTGCTCAATGACCTCATTTGTACGTGAGATGAATTGGTCTATTGGCCCAGTGAGCTGGGCAACACTTAGTGCAGATTTGGTTTTACTTCTAGATCCTCGGGGAATGTTGCTCTTGTCAGAGTAACAGACGGCGACGGACTGGGATAGCCTTAAGACAAAATACAAAGAGGGGTGGCCCGGTCCGGTCCCTACCGGTCACTAACGGGCAACAACGGGCCCGCCCTTGGCCCGGGCTTCGCCCGGCATCCCGCGAGACGGAACAGGTGTCACTTTTATGCGCCTCCTGGCGCTGTGTAGTGACGCTTCAGTGGTGGTGCCGCTGGACGCTGGAGACCTCGAGGGCTGCCGGGAGTTGTAGGCACCCCCTCACCACACTCCTCTCGGCGGCCCCGCTTTTGATCGTAAGTGTGCAGCTGGGCAGCGGGAGGCAGGCGGGAGGGTCTCGACAGCCGGGTCAGAGTCTTAAGCAAATTTGGTAGAGGTTCTGCGGGAGTAGGCACAGGCAAAAACAACGAAGCCCCGCTTACCAGAACAGGTGTCACTTTTATGCACCTCCTGGAGCTGTGTAGTGACGCTTCAGTGGTGGTGCCGCTGGACGCTGTAGACCTCGAGGGCTGCCGGGAGTTGTAGGCAGCCCCTCGCCACACTCCGCTCGGCGGCCCCGCTTTTGATCGTAAGTGTGCAGCTGGGCAGCGGGAGGCAGGCGGGAGGGTCTCGACAGCCGGGAGGGTCTCGACAGCCGGGTCAGAGTCTTAAGCAAATTTGGTAGAGGTTCGGCGGGAGTAGGCACAGGCAAAAACAACGAAGCCCCGCTTACCAGAACAGGTGTCACTTTTATGCGCCTCCTGGCGCTGTGTAGTGACGCTTCAGTGGTGGTGCCGCTGGACGCTGGAGACCTCCAGGGCTGCCGGGAGTTGTAGGCAGCCCCTCGCCACACTCCGCTCGGCGGCCCCGCTTTTGATCGTAAGTGTGCAGCTGGGCAGCGGGAGGCAGGCGGGAGGGTCTCGACAGCTGGGTCAGAGTCTTAAGCAAATTTGGTAGAGGTTCTGCGGGAGTAGGCACAGGCAAAAACAACGAAGCCCCGCTTACCAGAACAGGTGTCACTTTTATGCGCCTCCTGGCGCTGTGTAGTGATGCTTCAGTGGTGGTGCCGCTGGACGTTGGAGACCTCGAGGGCTGCCGGGAGTTGTAGGCAGCCCCTCGCCACACTCCGCTCGGCGGCCCCGCTTTTGATCGTAAGTGTGCAGCTGGGCAGCGGGAGGCAGGCGGGAGGGTCTCGACAGCCGGGTCAGAGTCTTAAGCAAATTTGGTAGAGATTCTGCGGGAGTAGGCACAGGCAAAAACAACGAAGGTTACAGTTCCAAAGATCAATATCGCAATTGATTTTTGGGATATTCAAGTATTTCATAACAGACTTCCATGTCCCCCAAGCCCCCAACAGAGTCTTAAATCTAGCTCTCTTGTAATACCTCCGATCAACTTTACACATTAATATACCCACAGCCTTTTTTCCCAATAAGACCTCGAAGATTGAGGGAGGTACAATGTTAGCGGGCTGGGATTCTGATATTGCAGGGTCATGCTGAAACAATATGTTCATTGGCACCAATAAACACGTCCAGTGATATAGCCTAAGGTTGGGCGTCGCCAAACCACCCCTCGCCAGTGGTAGTGAAATATGAGCAATCGATCGTCTAATTTTCCTATATTGCCAAATGAATCGGATAAATGCTGTTTCTATTTTCCTAATCATCCCCTCTTCCAGTAACAGAGGGATAGCGCGAAACAGTTAGAGGATCTTAGGAAACATGGGCATTTTAAGCACATTTACCCTGCCTATCAATGATAAATGCATGACATCAATCCTTTTCAGCTCATTTTCAATCAGATCTATCAGGGGTAAATAGTTGTCGGCGATGATCTTATCCACATTAGCGTTCACCTTAACACCCAAATATACTGCTGATTCCATATATCTTTGGTCGACCTTAGTAATGTTATTCGTACAGATTATCTGTGTTTTTTCCTCATTCAGGCGATAGCCTGAACGTCCTCCAAAGACCTTGGCCAATTGAGAAAGCTTAACCATTGCTTGTTGAGGATCTGTGGTTATAATTGCCAGATCGTCGGCGTATAGCAATAGTTTCGTAGTATATCCATTAAGTACTACTGGAGTGATCTGTTCCGAAGCCAAGATTTTTTGGATGAGCGGATCAATATACAGTGAGAACAAGATCGGAGAGCAGGGGCAGCCTTGTCGGGTACCCCTTTTAATTAATATTTCCTCCGATTGTAGACCCATGACCGTAACCCTTGCCACCGGGTCTCTGTACATCGCCTTAATAGCTCTCATACTCTTGTCCCCAAAACCTCTTCGTGCCATAATGCCCCACAAAAACTCCCAGACCACGTGCTCAAATACTTTCTCCGCATCGAGGAGGATCATGGCCATCTCTCCTCCCCTGGCAGCATGGGCATCAAACAAGGTAATAGCGCGTCTTATATGATCCGTAGTGCCTCTACCAGGCACAAACCCATGCTGCCAAGGGCAGACGAGTCGGCCAATGATCCCCCCCAATCTTTTCGCCCAGATCTTGGAATATAATTTCGTATCCGCGTTTATAAGCGAAATTGGGCGATATGAGCCTGGGTTGGTTTTAATTTTACCCTTTTTATGGAATATAACAATATGTGTCTCCTTCCAGGAATCTGGGATTGTGACTGTGCATATTATGCCATTAAATAAATCAATAAGGATTGGGGCAATCTCTTCCTCCAAGCATTTATATACCTTTAGGGGGATTCCGTCGGGACCTGCAGCCTTACCGGCTGCCAGATCCCGCAGCGCCATTCTGACCTCAGACAGGGTCAGGTCCTGTTCCAGAATCTCCCTACTACAACTATCTAGTGCAGGACCACCATCCTCAAATTCTGGGGTTTGAGCATGTGTCCCACCCTCCTCATCATACAGTTTTTGATAAAAAGTTTGAAAAACTCTTAAGATATCCTTTGGCTCAGCATAATTGATACCATCTTCCTGTATGCTGGCAATCAAATTTTTGGACCTCTCCTGCCTGATCCGAAGTGCCAATGCCCTTCCTGCCTGCTCGCCCGTCTCAAGCGTTTGCCCTAGAGGACTGATATTATCTGGTCTTCTTCAGTGCCACTACTTGATGAAGATCTGCTTTGATAGCGGCCATTCTATTTAAACTTGCCTGGCCAGCAATCCCCTGCCCGATTTCCTTAATATGCTGTTCTTCTGCCACTGCCAACTCCCTTATCAAAGTCTCGATCTTCCTTCCTCAGTCGGGCTGAGCAACTTATTGTTGCACCCCTTAAAGAGGCCTTGAAGGTTTCCCAAACTCCTTTGCGGGATGTACTATAACGGTTTGCCTCATAGAACTCCTGTGCCCATTGTCTGACATGCCGAACAAACCTGTCATCCGAAAGAAGTTTTCTCTCAAATGACCAGCTTGTTTGTTTTCTCTCGACCCTATCCACTTCACAGGTTAAAATCAGCGGGTTATGATCTAATATTGATTTAGGTAGTTTACGTATATTTACTTAGTTTCTCTGCTGATAACAAAAAATAATCCAGTTTAGAATATTTCTGACATGGGTAAGAAAAATAAGTAAAGCCCTGGTCAGTAGGTTCCTTAGCATTCCAAACATCCTTCAGCCCATGTGATTCTGTAAGTGAGACCAAGGCCCTGAGCGCCCTGGGTTTACGCCCTGAATAGCTGTCTATCTTATTCCAGTCAACTGAAAATTTCAGGTCCCCACACATGATAACCGGTGTTGGCCAGTTTGCCAGCTCCCCCTCTAATAGATCGAACACATCCGGTTCATCATGATTTGAGCCGTATACTGTGCACATCGTATATCCTAGAGTCAGCTCGACTAATAACCATCTCCCTGAACTATCAGCCTTGAATCTCTTGGCCCCTCCTAGAGTTTGTTTCATCAGAATGGCGACCCCCTAACTGAGGAAGTCTGTGAAGAGCAGGCCAGTAACTCATATCCCCCTAAGTTCAATACATTTCTTTTTTCCCAGGGGAGATGGGTCTCTTGTAGATACAGGATATCGATGTTATTGAATTTAACGAAATGACCCAATCTTTGGCGCTTTCTCCAGTCATTAAGCCCTCCAATATTGAGGGTACAAATTTTAATGCATGGCATAATCTTGAATAAAGCTTCTCCAGCACGAAAGAACAACTGCCCAAAACGTATCCATTATTGTCAATGAAAGCCTCCGAATGAAACCAAATACCTTGTTGCACCATAACATCTCATTTTTAACTTTTTTCCCCTTCCCCCCTCCCGCCCCTCGCACCCCCACCCTCCCCAGCCCAACTCCCCCCCCTGCTCCCCCTCCCCCACCCACACACCCACACTGGTGAGGCGCTCAGATCTGGTCTGTGCGCGTGATGGGACGCAATTGAAGCAGTGGAGATGGACAAACTAAACCATAAGTGTATACCAAACCCTGCATATGAAAACAACTATTAAGTGCCTAGAAGCCACAGAAGAAAAACACCCCTGACAGCCATGATTCGCACTAAATGGACAACTTATGGAAGAACAACTCAGCTTCCCTTAAACATCACGAAGATTAGAAAGTACAGTTTGGACAAAATCAGACCCTGAGAGAGTCTAAATATTCTTTGGCCTTGATTTCAGATGCGAAATACAGGGTCTTTCCACCATTTATAATTTTCAATTGAGCCGGGTTGATCAAATATGCTTGCATCCTCTTATCTTGAAAAGGCTTTATCGGCTGTCTCAGTCTCCATCGCCTCTCCACAGTTATATGACAGAAGTCGGGGCGAACAAAGAATGATATCCCTTCAACAGCCCTTTTTTAGTCTGGTCTTGCCCTCTCTGCTATTGCCTGTCTCAGCACAAAGTTGCCCAAGAAAATTAAAATAGCTCTTGGTTTTTCCCCTTCCTTTGAGTGCTTGCCCAGTCTGAACGGGGTGCGGTGGGACTGCTGAATTTTGTCTGACCAATTCCAGACAAGCAGATCTGTAAATGCTTTCTCAAAGAGCTTGATGGTAAACTCTCTCGCGTCGGCCCCTTCAGCCCACTCTGGCACACCCAAGATCCTGAGGTTATTACCCCTCTGCCTGTTCTCCAAATCCTCCAACTTTCATTGGATATCCGTTATTTGAGCATTTTGGGCGTAGCTCTTGAACTAAACTTTCATTGGATATCCGTTATTTGAGCATTTTGGGCGTAGCTCTTGAACTACACACACATGGGATACATGTCTGGTAGGGTGGTAACTAACCACTGATCTATTTCTCTTCTATTGAATATATTAATGCTGAAATACTTTTTTCACTTATGATTTTTTTGCAGTAGCACACATCACTCACAAGGTCCTGAAGAAAGCCGGGCCAATAATCCAAACGGCTGAAACATGTTGACCCCACTCTTAGCCAAAAGATAGTTAAAATTATTCCAAACTATCAGGCGGTTTTTATCATATGGCATTAGGACAATTCCCAATAAACATATTTTTTGTCCTCTAGTCATTTTTATTACACTCACAGTTATCCCTTGCACTGCACTCCATCAGTCCTCACTTACCTTGAACAAACATAGTGACTGAGTCGTTCAGAGAGTAAGAGGTCTAGTACTTTTGTACATTTGCTTCTGTACCATCTTGGCTATAGGTGACCCCTCTACCTTGGTCTTCCAGATGACGAAGTTCCGCCAAATGGGTGGGCTGATGGAAACCATACTCAAGTCTGGGATTGGACAAGTTATGTAAAATTGGTGAACTGTAGTTGCTCCAATATTGGTGGTCTTTCTGTCACACCCAATAGACCGTGTTTCTCCCTATAGTCAGTCAGGTTCGTATTTAGGGGTAATGAGTAAAACTGGTCTTTAAACATTGCCCCCTAGACCCTCCCCACCTTTCTTGTTGTCAGGGTTAAAATGCCCTCAAGTTTGATACCAGGTTGCCTAAGGGTGTGCCTCTTCAAAGTGCTAGATCTGCAGGTCAGATCAGTTGAGCTCTCATCTCCTTCTGCTAGTTGCCATCTGTGTACAAGCCAGTGAGCTCATGGAGCCTGGTAAAGAATACGCTGAATACGTCAGGCAGCCACAGCAATTCTGACAACCCCCCTACAGGCATATCATCAATTATGTCATTTGACACTTCATGAGTGATGTAATATGGAGGTCATAAGCAGTGCATGCCTGGGTGTAAGTCATAATTAGCTCAGTAAACTACAAGTGGGGAATTTCAGTGGTTTTGTAAACTTTAGTTTTTATATTATTACAAGACCTAACTATAACATATATATTTAGCTCAATCTATCTATCTATCTATCTATCTATCTATCTATCTATCTATCTATCTATCTATCTATCTATCTATCTATCTATCTATCTATCTATCTATCTATCTATCTATCTATCTATTATCTATCTATCTATCTATCTATCTATCTGCTTAAAGTGTTTTGTTAGCATGTGACAGAAGTTTGTTGCATGAACACTTAAATATGTACCAAGAGCAGGTTTGTGATCCTGGCCTCGGTGACGTTCTCTCCAGAAGCAGAGTCACTCCTCATTAAATACTGCTGTGGTGCGTCAATAAGGCCTGTAGGCATCATTTAGTAGGTAGTAGGTAACTGGTTAAAATTGGGAAATAATCTCTATACTGTATTAGTTATTATGTTGAATGCAGGAGTTACCAACTTATGGTGTGATTCCCACCTACTAAGTAATGCCCACGGCACTTTGTACACATATATATTACTTACCCTAGTCCCGTGGGTATAAAGGGTGTGGTAGATCTACTAAGACAAGGGTGCATACAGAGGAGGATCTCGGAGGCTAAACCTAAGGCGAATGAATACAAAGAAACCATATAGCACTGGTTCACATGAAGCGGTAGCACTATCTTGAAAGGGTATTTCCTCATTTGCATGGAGCGTGGCATCATGCAAATGAGGGAATCTCCTTGTCTCTGTGCCTGCTCCGTATTATGGACGTGGGAGCAAGGGCAAAGAAGCTGTAAGGAGGGGCCCGAACCACACCCTGTGGCATGTTGTGAGATGATGAGATGTGATCATGACTCCAGTCCCATGCGCCTGTGTGAACATAGCTTGTGCCTACATTTCAAATCAGGTTGCGTTTGTGAGTGTTGGGGTAATATCGGTTCATGTGAGACCTGAGCACTGCCTGTCAAAGATACGCTGAGTGTTCATATTTGAAGGATTCAGCGTATAGAACATATGATGTATGTGTCGCATACACAGCATGCACTTGGTGGACATCTTAGGAGGATTGGAGAGTGCATTCATGAACATGTAACACATTGACTTCCAATGCTGCAAGATCCAGACGGCAAGTACGGCGGCCATCGTAAAGGTTGGAGAAGGGGGAGAAGTGCTTACATGATGGTGACAGGCACACTAACATCATAGTGCCAATATTGGCAACACACTCCCCATCACAAATACAGCAATCTCCTGATGAAATAAACAGAAGACACCTTTTTTTCGTGGAGAAAATTGGTGCCGATTTATTTGCATACCAAAATATGCCAACATGTGCGTTAGCTTACGGACGATCCAAGGGCAAGCAGCCCCTCCGCTGCCTGGCCATCTGATGAGCCAAATTGCACCGTGGCCCTAGCCAATTGGTGCTTACCAATTTTGGGGGAGGGGTTACCCTCTTCCACCGGTGGACCAACAGTCCACCCCTCTTCTCACGCTCCTTAAGGGGGTGGAGCATTCCAGGCAACCCCTGGTTGCTCAGGTTTACAACCGCCCGTAGGACTAGCGGGGCAACGTCTCTCCTCCAGGGTCTACCCTGAGGACTTCCTGGACATTTGCACCCTTGTGCTCCTGAAGAGGGTACCTCTGTGTACCTTTCAGCCTCTGGATCTCTCTGTAAGTCCGCCTGCAGCACAAAATAAGAAGTTGAACACCTCTTCCACCCCACCCCCTGAATATACCCCGGGTAAGCAGTAGGAAGGGAATCAATGTGAAGGGTAGCGGCCAAAAGAGTACGGCAGGTGGACTGGAGAGGTATTTAAACCTATCTCCCAGCCCACCCGTGCCCAGAAATGATGTGGGCCCAGGGGGATCCCTCAGCACTAGGCTGTATTGTGTGCCCTCATGTGGCACTAAGGCGGCTGCCCTCTTATGAGGGTCCCCTGCGTGGACTGCGGGCAGCCAGATATTGCCAATATCGGCAACACACTCCCAATCACACATACAGCAATCTCCTGATAAAATAAAAAGACAAGACACCTTTTTTTCAAGGAGAAAATTGCTGCAGATTTATCTGCATACCAACATTTTAGGATTACTACTGTGGCACTTCTTGCACCTGAGGATGTCTCCATCTGTACTTCTCTAGAATTTATAGGAGTGGTTTTCCTGACCGAGTCACTCACTGGTTCTCTTATTGGCAAATCCATCAGGGAAATCACTGACTCACATTCACTTGCTTGATCATCGATTATTAAGGGTTCTTTTCTAGGCTGTACTACAGGTGTAGTTAGTACGGTATTTTTAGGACTAGGTTGTTTATCTCCATACAGAGGATCCACTGGGCCAATGGTTACCGGAATTTTCAAGGCTTCAGGACTCGTATTCAATGGAGACATTTCCTGAATTAACTCATTTCTTTGTTTATTTAATGCTTCTCTTTTCCTGTCTTCTGGTACTTTTTCTAACAAAGTCTCATGTACCACTTGCGGAATCAGAGGTGGTTTCAGGAATGGAGCATTTGGATTAACTGTGCTTGGCTCCTCATTATAAGGTGGGGGTTTTTTCATTAATAAATCCTCCAAAAAGTCATCATCCGATTCACCACTAGTCATTAAATGTTTTGTTTTCTCAGTCCTTTTACTTCCAGGGGGTTCTTCTAAATTTAATACAGGATATATTCCTTCCACTAACATGGACTGTCTCCATTGTTTCATTTGTTTGTCTGTTGGTTCTTTTGAAAATTAATGATAAAACTTACTCCAATTCCTGTTACTCCTGGGTCTATCTCGCTCAAAAGCCTCAGTTTCCCATTCCTCCCATGCCTCATATTGTGTTAATCTAGGTCTGGGATCTAATTCATTCATGCGAGATCTGAAATTATACAAAACTCTGCCATTAAACGTACCATTTTCTGGAAATTCTAAAACACCATCATCTTTTGTATACTCCATCCAATTTTCTAACCATACACAAGTGTGATAGCCCCTTTCGACCATCATGTATGATGCGGGCGTATTTTGTGGTGGAATAATAATCCCTTCTCTTGTTTTAATTGCTTTATCTTTCTTTAAATAATTCTTAATTCTTTTAATGAATGACATTTTTCTCTTCTCTCCGTACATGATATAAGGTCTTCCTCTTATATACTGTTCTTGTGCAAACCCTAAATATTTTCTATCGGGTCTACCTCCTACAATCGGACCTACATGCCACATATATTTTAAACGCAAATCTTTAGGATAGCTCTCAATTTGTTTACAAAATTACTTCCAATACCAGCGCATCTTTTATTTTTCAGTGACCAATCAAAATTTTGAATTAAAAATAAATCCAACCAATAGTTATGCGGCTTTTCTTGTGAGATTAGTTCTCACGCTCCTGTACTCACCCCTACCTTACAATTAGTATCTCAGCTACACACCCGCTGTCTCAACCAATACCAGCGCGGCTCTGAGTGATGTCAGCCCAGCTCCGCGACTGACTCCCTCCTATGCAAGGTAACAGGAAAACTTAATTTCTTTCACTTCTAATGCAGATTGTGTTATTCAACAACGTGAAAACACTGTGCCTGAGTGACTAATTCAAAGAAAAGATAATTTCACTCACTGCGAGTAAATACCTTCCGCTTACTCTTCACACACTACAAGTAGATCCCTTCCGTCTACCCTTCACGCAAGCATTAGAGAACCTGCTACTTCTTCAAACTTCTCCCCTCTAGGATATACTAAGGCCAAAGTTTCACCAGCGAACCCCTTTTCTATCAATCAAGCTCAGAAGAACCTGCTACTACTTCAGTGTGACCCTTTCTAGGTGATATCACACAAAAAGTTTTGCCAGCGAACTCTTTGCTATCAACTATTCACACATTTATACAGAAAATTCCCTAAAATAGTGCTTCCGGTTCTATCTAACCATGCACTTACTTCCTACAGGCAAGTGACCTCACTGCAGTGTGGCTTCCATTTACCACCCGCTATTCTGCCCCTGGAGATTCCAGACAAAACATGAAACAGGTACGAACAGTTTTGGTTAGTACATAAAATCAATACAATCAATATTACAATTTCAAATATGCTAAAATATTTTCATTAACCAACTAACTACAACTAAGGGGCAGATTTATGAGGCCGTTGCGCCTCTTTGCGCCGCAGTTGCGTCACTTTATTTGACGCAACTGCGGCGCAAACAATGCGCCCTATTTACAACGTGACGCATCTAGGAGATGCGTCACGTTGTAAAGCACTGCGCCATAAGGAGGCGTTCCTGCGCAGGGGGGGGTGTTCCTGCACAGAAACGCCTCCTGAAAGTGGCTGAGTGAAATCTATGAGATTTCACTCAGTCACTTTTAGGGCAATGCTGCGTGAAAACCCTGCGCCTGCTTGAAGCAGGCGTAAGGCTTGATGCAGCATTAGTAGAATGGGGCACCCCGTGCCTTGCTGGAGCTGCGTCGCGCTTGCGACGCAACTGCAGCAATGCGCCACATTTCCGGCACAGATGCGTCACGCATCTGTGCCGTTTTTGCACCATGGTGCACCGCATTATAAATGCGGCGCACCATGGGTGGCGTAGCTGTGGCGCACGTTAACTGGCGCATCCCTCGGGATGCGCCAGTTAACATAAATCTGCCCCTAAGTACCTATCTTAACTAAACCCTAACCATCATGCTGCTACCAAATAAAATACTGATAGAGCGTGCAGGTCACCTGACTTGGTTTTACCATACTCACCTGGGCTCATAAAACAACATATGATGAGTTTTAATCAGGTAAGCTGTGCACTTACTCTAATCAGTGATTTATAAATTTCATTTAGGACCTATACCATTGACTTACCAATCCGTGTTATCGGTACCTAAAGTCCTAAGGGATCAAAGGAGTTAAAATAATAGGTAGAATAATAACATTTGCATTGGTATAATAACCACACACTCGGGAAAGGTTTAAACTCTTTATCTAAATTTCTTAAATGTCTTAATCCACATATTAAACATCAGAAATCTTTCAATCAGGAAAACAATGATTAGAATGAAAATATGCAGAGATTTTATAAAGCAGTCTTTACGCTTTTGACATTAAGGTGGGAAGAGAGAAGGGAACAGTACAATGACATACCCACATTGAATATTTACCTAGAATGGTATGAAGACCAACCCTGGCCACGGATCAGTCAAAGGATAGAGCCCAAAGTGCAAGTGCCAGCGAGACAAAGGTGCCGACCAGAAATCAGGACAGGTGCAGCCAAATTTGGATCAGGACAGGACCACCACAGGCTAAGACCGGCACCCACAGTTAAAGTTGCTAGGCCAGCACTACAACCCTCTCTGCAGCTAACAGCCTAACCCCGATTGGGTTATCGAATCTTCTGACAGAGTGCTCTGCCAGCACCTCTGCTCTCGATCACCTATTGAGTGCGTTTGGTCAGTGACAGGTCAGCTATTCGGACAAGTTGGACAAATTTGCTAACTAAGCCTACTCTAGTTATACTGTTTTCCAGGATAGTGTAACACCCCCCAACATTGTAAGTGTAAGGATCCCCAATTTTGCTTGGACAAGAGATGGGGGGAGATCATCACACCATACTAAAATGAAACTTTTACTTCTGAATATTCTATTAACGTTTCCGCCCATCAAATTTAATTTTCCCATGCATCTTTATTCCACCCAACAATATATGTTCTCATCGAAATGCAATGTTAACAATATTTTCTTCCGCTTGGGGTCAGCAGGTTAGATTCCCAGGCGCATCTTTTAATGTACTGTAAGTTTGGCATGGCTTCAATGCCAAATGACTTCAGCTTCTTCTGGAGTTTGACATGCGCAGTGTGGGTTTTCAAGATGGAGTAACAACACCTCTCAGGCCCAGGATTATCCTTACATGAAAAAATAGAAAATAAACAGTTTTAGAACAGAGAATAAATGAATGTACTGTATACCACTTATCTCTACTCCACGTTAATAATTAGGCAAAACAAACAGCTTAGCAAAAGTAGCAGTGCAAGCTTCATGCATGCTGTAACACAGAGCAGCCATCTTAATTTTAGTGCGCAGAAGCGAAGGTTTCCCTCCATGCCGAGAAAGACGTCATGTCACATGAGTATGACAGACGCACGCGCAGTAGGAAATCCCGCGGAGCAGTGGCCATTTTAGTGCAAGCAGATTATTGTTAGTAGAAACACATAAGCAAGCTTCTTCTAGAAACCTAACCTGTTGTGAAGTGCAATATTAATAAGACAAGCATGTTAGTTAGTACATTAACGTTATGTCGAGAGGACTGAATTCAAGCAAGTCGCATTACGTGCGAATCCTAGCTCCATCAGTGCCAGCTGCTAAATAATAAAATGACAATTGTTGGTTTATCAAAGTTCAAAACGGTGTTGCATGCGTGCCACAAGAGCTATCAGTAAAATTACCTGTTGTCAGTGACATATATGTGAAATACCAGTGCAACAAGCAAGCAAAGAATTTGTGATCCCACCTCATACATACCGCTCTTAGCTTTCACGTGAGATGCCTTGCCGTACTTTTTTCCCTCCCCTTGAACACAGGGAAATAAGCAGAGCAATGTTTACCAGCATATTTTCTAAACTCTCTCTATCTGTTTCAAATTTCAACATGTCGTGGGACAACAGACAATTAAAAAATATGTGAGAATCACACCAAGACGTTGTCACTTGAAGCAATGTGGGCACATGCACTATTGAAATGCACCATTGACACTTGCCAAAGTGACAAGCGCACTGCTGCAGAGTACATCCGGAAAGGCACAGGTAAAAGCAGCAAAGGAGACCAATTAGAAAGAGCCTTTTCTTTACCCATGTGTATCTGCGCTACCTGCGTTCACAAAAGGACTTCTGGGGAGGACAACTACGGGAGTGATGCCAGACAGTGAAATACAGACTCATGAAAGTCAGAGTTACGGCCATTTTTAGCTTTCGCAAACAGAGATTTGGGCCGTTTGCGAACGCTAAAAAGGGTTGTAGCATATATCAACCCTATTTTGAGAGTCAGTAACTTTTTACCCAACTCACAAAATAGCAATTGCGTGTCTCTATTAGGAAGGGGCGTGCCAAGGGCGTCCTTTTCTAAAAGCGAGCCACAAGGACATGTGCAATTGTTTTGTGACCGGAATGTGGTCGCAAAACATTCACACTTTACCACCTACTTCAAGTAGGTGGTAAGCCAGTCGCAAACGGGAAGGAGTCCCGAGCGGACCCCTTCCCTTCTGTGACTGGCAGTGAAAACACTTTTTTGGAGCTGGCAGTATATGTGGCCCATGTTAGTGGCAGATTAAAAACAGAGATATTGTGCCAATTGGGCAATGAGCTAATATTAGGGTTTCTGCCCTTCTATGTGGGAAAATTATGTTTGGGATAAGAAGATTCTAGAGAAAAGACAAAATGCCCCTGAATAGATTTTGAAAAGAGTTAGCATGAATATGAATCTATGCAGGTGTTTCTCGTGTAATACTGTTCAGGCAATGCTCGGGTGATATGTACAGTACGTGGCATGGTGCGTAAATACTTTGTTGACAATATATACACAGTTGCTAAAAATATGTTATCAATTGATCAAATGCCTTTTGCTGAAATTGACCTACACAGTGTCATGCACATGAACATCCCCAACCCAGATGCAAATAAAATATATAAGCAATAGTTATTTTTTCATTTTCTTGATGAAAAATTATTTTGGGCTCATTTGCAAGCCCATTGCGCCGAGGGTGCGTCACTTTTTGAGACGCACCAACAGCGCTGTGTGCCTGCTCATATTTTCAAGGCCACGTAAAGTCACCCTGCATGAATTTTCATGGCTTTGTAAATATTGACCCCTTTGATAAATTATTCTTCCATGGGTGTTACTGTGGTGGTTCGCATGCAACATCCATGGAACCTGACACATTACCAAATTAAAAAAGTGCGAGGGGAGGCATTGGAGTGGCGCTACGAGAAGAAATACTTTTATTTCTCCTTGTTTTTTGCTCGTTCTATGTGTGCTGCGTTCAGCACACATAGAAGGAGCAAAACACCATTAATGATTGTTTTTGTGCAGGAAGTTGTCCCTTCCTGCACAACAACAATCATCTCTGCAATGCAGGCAACCTTGCACTATGGCGCAAGGGTGTCTGCACTGGCCCATGGCTGCTGGTTGTGCACCGGCACAGAGGAGAAGGACAGGAATGCACCATATCTTGTAGATACAGCACTTCCTAGCACTTTTATTTCTCTGCACAGCAGTCCGCAAGAAGGCTTCCTGTGCTACTGTGCTTCAAAATATGGTAAATAAGGCCTTTTGTTTGTTCCAGAACTTCTGTGCTTAGGGAAGGGGGCATATTTACAAGGGCATTGCGCCGCCGGAACGTCACTTTTCCCAACATTTCGGTAGTGTAATGTGTTACAATGAAGAAAGAAGCGATGACATGTCGTGTAGAATAGGATCACAGCTTTACCATTACAACATAATGCCCTGCTCCATAATTACAAAGCGGCGTTAAGCAACTTTGCAGTCTTAATGATGATATGTAAATATCGTCCCCTTTCATGCAGGTATCTTCGTAAAAGAGACTTGCAATGGGTGTTGCTGTGGGAGTTCCACCACAACAGCCATTGCTTTATGAGGCTGCCCCAGATTTACTAGGGTCTGTAAATCTGAGGCAGAGCCAACAACTAACGCTACAGAACAGCAGCCGTTAGATTTCCGCAAGGAAGAGAAATATTTTTATTTCTCCTTGTTTTTGCACTTTCTATGTGTTCTGAATTCTACAGCACACATAGCAAGAGCAAATCGTCTTTGAATATTGTTCAAGTGCAGAAAGATGCCCCTTCATACATATAAACAATCATCCTTACAACACAGACACGATTTGCACCATGGTTAAAGGGTGTCTGCTTTGCATGGAATCATGCCTGCAATGCAGGCACCCTTGCTCTGTGGCACAAGGGTGTCCGTGTTGGCACTAGGCAGCTTTGTTTAGAGTCAGCACAAGGGGAAACACAGGGGTGCTCTGTATACTTGTGAATACTGTGAATCCCTGCATTTATTTTAATTTTACAGTGGGGAGCTGCTAAACTGTGTGCAGTGCTGCACCATTCTCTTGTAAATACCCCCCTTGGTTTGTGTGAATCCCTTGTACTGTTTTTTGATCGAACTATGTCGGTAACTCACTGACGTTTCCAACCCCCCCCCCAAAAGAAATATTGATTGCACCTGTGTCTTAACTAATAAGTTATTGATATTAAAACAAAATATTCCACAAAATCATACTGCTTTTGTACTTTTTTTGTTAAAAAGAGACATGAGTTACCCTTACACTGGGATGTTTGACATGCCAAAATCTATTTATGTAATAAAATAAGCGTTGGAAAAACAGCAATTAGTCTGCTCCATTCTTTGACACCCTTTCTTTGCCATCCTCTATTTGCATTTTAAGTTGTCACCTAGATCCTTGTATCATCAAACAGTGTTTCATCCATAACTAGGGGTAAGTTACATTAGGTTTCCACATTCCATAACATGGAGAACATCACAATGAATCAACAGATCACCTCTAGAGAGCACATGAGGTCCCTGATCAACACATGCAAATAACAAAACTAAGGGGCCCATTATGTTGTCGGGCGGATTGCCCCCGCCAGGCTGGCGGTAGCCACCGCCAGCCTGTCGGGGGCAATCCGCCCGACATCCACACTCGTTTTCGCCCCGCCATATCAGTATGGCGGGGGGGACCTCGACGGAGGGAAAGAACCTCCACCGCTTTTTCACCCCAATCGCCTTGCGGCCAGGGCGGAAAAGTTAATAATATGGTGGCGGTGTCTATCAGACACCGCCAGCCATATTATGATGGGCGTCTGTAGGTGCACTTCTGCGACGGCGAAGCCGCCACGGAAAGGCATGCGGTCTTCACTCTGGGGACCCCCTGCGGGCCTCCAGAGTGAAGGCGAAGTGGGGGTGCACACGGGGGTATCTGTGGTACCAACCTTCATTTGCATAAACAAAGCGGCAGGCACCGCACGGTGCCTGCCGCCTTGTTTATGCAAATACATCAATGCATTTTTAGCATTGTGGCGGGCGGTGCAGAGAGCACCTCCCGCCACAATTCTAAAAATGCATCCACTGAGGCGGGCACATCCTAATACCCCCCACGGGACCCCCGCCCTTATGGCGGGCGGTCCCGAATTCCAACAGGATGGCGGGCGGACAAAGTCCGCCCGTCATCCTAATGAGCCCCTTAGTTTTCTGTAATCAAAATGTCCTGTAAGTAATACTCCTAGTTATACATTTGAATGCCCAGTATCGCTGCTCGTTGTATTACGGATGCAGTATGGGAGTCAGATGCCTTGGCATCTATGGGTAGGTAGTACCCTCTTGAGAAAGATAAGTAATTGTTAACAAGTTGCAACTGCACTGTTAAAAAACAAAATGATGATATTAAGGAATTGTTCTATGTGTGAATAGAGGACATCCTATTTAATTCAACATAGACATAACTTTACTTCAGTTGTTCTCTGCAAGTATCATTTGCCCTGTGTCAGAAACAGTCACACTCATGTTCGCTCATTAAGATGAAATACAGGAAAAGTATTCACCTTGAAACCAATTTGTCCCCTGTTTGTCTATCATGCCATTCATGCAGTTGTTGCTCGCATGACTCATGGGAGGGGTGGCATGGGGGTCGCGCGGGGGAGAGCTAAAAATACAAAAAAAAAAAAAAAACTTACTGTGTCCCGCGCCGCCTCCACTCCTGGCAGGGTCCCACTGCTGAAATAGGAAAAAGTCAGCCTCCCTCCCCACCCCTCCCCTCCCCTCCCCTAAGCCAATTACAATACTGCAATGGCAGCATTGTGATTTGTCCGGATGGCTCCCAGCTGGGCGCCTGTAGAGAGTCTGCAGCCTACATAGAAAAAATCCAGAGTGTGCATGGCTGGTTTGGTCGGCACCAGAGGACCAACCAAACAGTTAGGGACTCAGAGTGGGCAAGCCACTCCTCCCAGACCCATACCACCAGGCATACCCTTCCGCCCGCCCCCAACCAGGCATACCTTGCCTACTGCTTTCTCACAGCGCGAGAAGCAGAACAATAAAATGATATTTAAAATACCATTTTATCTTTATGCTTCTCGCACTGCGAGAAAGCAGTGGGGAGACGCTCCTCCGCCCCAATGGAGGAGCTGCCTCTGCGTTCATGTAGTCTTTAATGCTTGCTGCTGCTCTGTAAGATGTGAGTCATGTGAAGCCAGAAAAACTAGCATATCCATATGTGATGATCACATCTGCATCTCTAATCATTTGCACACTCAAGGAGTAACTACATTTACTGTTTGAGAACACTTGTACCTCTGCTTTTAGAGTGGCGGTCATATTTTGGCACAATCAATACCACCCTCCATATGGGGAACTGAAGTGTACATAAAACAGTTTTAGTAGCAAAATTACAAAAATGGAAAGGAACGCTTTATAGTAATATCCATATCAACAATGTATTATTGTATTTCTTCAGCAAACAGTCAGCAGGCCACGTTCCAATAAAATATTCAAATTTTTATTCCAAAATTGTTGCAGATGAATCGATATGTCACATATTCATGACGTCTTTTCAGCCTACGCATTTCGTCCTATACCGGATGTCATCAGGGCTTATGAATAGCTGTATTAGTTTATACTCTATTCCAGCTTCCTTGGGATTCAAGTCCAAAGACCTTAATAAATACACATAAATATTCGGTCTTCGTAAGAAGTTATCCACAGTATCCACTGCGCCACGGTATCCATTCTTTCCTAGTTTTGCATTATCAGCTAAGGCCGCGATAAGCCTCCTCCATGAACAGCTAGTCCGATAATTCGTGGGTATTCCCTTAAAATCCCAATGTTTAAAGTAATGTTATAGTTAGAAGACTATGTCAATGACAACATTGTTATTTTGAAATAAAAAAAACTCAGAAATTCACCAGTTACAGTTTGCACCCCGCCATGCACTGCTTCTGCCCTTACAGCTTGCATCACTCAGGACTTGTTCAATGATATTACTTCTGACTTAGCTGATCACATCTGATCACATTTCAAATGACATCACTGATGACATTTGACCCTTCTTAAAGAAGTCTATGGAAAATTCATTCATTTTGGGTTTTGGTATATATAGTCTTGGGCTAAGTCTATAATAGTCAGTGGTCGAAGTGAGGGAAAAAAGTAGGAGAACTGTGGGCGGAGAATCAGAGGGTGGGAATAACCTAATGATTGAGTCAGTAAGTGGAGTCAGAGATGTGGCCAGAAACAGCAACACATCCTAATTTGTATTATTTGTGTGGCATTTTACTGGGCAGTTATAGCTTATTACGTTATTTCAACCAATGGATACACATGCTTATTTAAGGGTAAATATGACTTATTGACATTAAAATACATTCACAGTGTGAGATACATTTCGAATCGTTCCATAATCTTTTATTCGGTTACCACTTGTTGAAACCATAAAAAGTACATCAATAAAACAATCACTTGTGACAAAGTTTGAAAAATAAAAACTAACTGAACTAAAAACAAAGAAATACAAATTAATTAAATAAAAATAAAGATATATACTACAGCAAAAGCTCAAAAACTTAAATAATAAGTACAGTCTCTTACATAAAAGTAGGAAACGTGGTCATAAAAAGAATAAATCAATCAAGAGCGTGACGTATCTTAACCGCATCGCTGCTGCGGTGATTTTTGCGCTGTGCTGCAAATTGCCATTTTGCTGCTGTCATGACGAGCTCAGCTCGTCATCAGCACACGACACCCGTGGGTGATGACGAGCTGAGCTCGTCATCAGCATCGAAAGGGTTAATACTAGTTTTTAAGAAAGTAGCTATGCACTTTGCAAAATGTACTGAGTCCAAAAGCTGTAAAGAAGTAAATGCTGGATAACATGACCTTTGGCCAATTGCGCGAAGAAGTGGTAAAATCCAGGTTTTACGGGGTAGTTTATAAAATTTACAAAAGAAGATAACATGAATTGTTGACTGTATAGATACACCATCACATGGGCAGTTCGTGATGGGATTCGACCAGTTCTGTATTTGGGGAAAGGAAACTAAACGAAAAAAAGAGTTGAAACGGAATCTTGTCAAGAGATATTTCTCATAGTTAGACAAATGATATGACAAATATGGCTGGATACCTTTATCAATCTGGATTGCACCAATTTGGGAGTTAGAGGGTTTTAAGATCTCTGTTGAACCACGAAGTTCTCTAAGGTGGCCCAAACAGATCCTTTTTAGTTCCTTTCTTGAGATGTCCTCCACACTAGGTGGGTCGTCGAAGAAGGAACTACGTCCATGATCTCTAAGGAAATTCCCAACGTAGACTAGCCATGGGATCCTTCGCCAATTTGTTAAGTCCATGCAGTCTTTGATCAAGGAACGTGTTAAATGGCATTCGGCTTTTGTCCAAATACGATGCCATAGAAGAATTGGTTGGGATCGTATTGTATCAA
The DNA here is from genome assembly GCF_964263255.1 of Lissotriton vulgaris. Classification (NCBI taxonomy): domain Eukaryota; kingdom Metazoa; phylum Chordata; class Amphibia; order Caudata; family Salamandridae; genus Lissotriton; species Lissotriton vulgaris. Next base: position 410,316,991 of record NC_141698.1, on the reverse strand, counting down.
TTATGTAGTCCATGCCTAGCTTGTTATGGGAGGTATAGGTCGGCGCTTTGCGGGAGTGCCAGAAGATATTTAACAAACCCATTCTCTATTGTCTGAATTGAGTCTATTGGACCAAAGCCCCAAACTCCCGCGCCATAGGTAGCCACACTATGGCATTTTGCGTAATAAATTTTGAGCAATTCGGTAGGTGCAGGTTTGCCAAGTTTCCTAGAGAAGGAAACCAAGGCCGTTGTTGCTCGTTGATAAAGAAGTTTTCTACTGGCCGTGGCCTGTCGCCAAGTTAAAGAGTCATCCACCAATATGCCTAAGTACGGATAAGCTGATGTTTTTTCCAGCCTTATGTTTTCAACAAAAATAGGTTTGGGGTGCTTGACCTTCGGACCAATGTGCATAGTAAAAGTATTTTTTATGTTGATTTTAAGGCCGAGAGAACCCATGAAAGAACAGTATTTATTAAGTTGCTTTTGTAATTGATTCAATGTTCTGGCAAGGATAACCGAGTCATCTGCATATAGCAGTGTTGGTATTGGGCGGTGGTTTATTTGGGGTAGATCCTGGCTCCCTTCAAGCATGGCCTGCTTGAGTCCGTTGGTATAAAGATTGAACAGGAAGGGAGCAAGTACGCATCCCTGCCTTACCCCTTTTCCGATAGCAAAAGATGGTGAAAGATCGCCATTTACTCCAAATCTGACACAAACCGTTGCGTCGGAATACAGTTCTCACAGAAAAACAATGAGGGCTGGGTCCACCCCAAGGTCCCTCAGAATAGCCCAGAGTTTGGGGTGCTGAACGCACTCGAACGCTGCACTGAGGTCAACGTATACGAGAAAGATGTTACCTCCTTTGTACTTCCCTATCAGGAGGGCAAGATTCAGAGCCTGCTCCACAGTCCCAAGACCCCTCTGGAAACCGTATTGCAGGTCGGTCATGATGTTATTGGTTTGGGCCCAGGTTTGAAGTCGGTCCAATACCACCCGACCTGCAACTTTACCCATGGAATCCAGAAGGGAGATAGGCCTGTAGCAAGCAGGATCATTTCGATTTCTTTTTTTGAAGATGGGAAGCAGTATTGATGTTGACCATGAATCTATCAACCCAATTTTTGTAGCTGCCGCCAGGACCTGGGTGAGGAGTGGGGACCAAAGTTCAATGTTGTAAAGGAAAAAGTCTAACGGGACACCATCTGGCCCGGGTGCCTTACCCAATTTAGACGTTTTAAGTGCTTTAGCGACCTCTGCGTGACTAAAATGGGCATTAATCGGGTAGCTACTACTTCCCGGTTTGCTACTTCTGTTCTGATCTTCACCTGGAGGATCAGGTTTAAATTTCCCAAAAATTTTAGAAAAATGGGCAACCCATTCTTCTGCTGTCACTGCAACATCTAAGTGCTGACCTTGTGATGAGTCGGCCAGGAAGGGAGATCTGATAACTTGCCAAAAGCGGGCGCTGTCTTTGTTATGGCAGCTATCATGCAGCTGTGCCCAAAGGTTTTGCTTAATTTCTCTCCTGCGTTCTATTCTGGCTAAATTGTAAAGTTTCCTTAGACTGGAAATTTCCGAAGTATCCCTCATGGTTCTATGGAGGGCTGCCTTTAGGTTTGAAAGGGCCTTACGACACTTCGTATTAAACCATCTCTCAGTAGAACATTTTTTGTTTTTCTTTTGTTTGGCTGTGAACTCCTCTCTAATTACCACCAAGATTTTTTGAAAGCTGGCCATGATAGTTTGGGGAGTTGAATCTGGAGTTAGGCAATCAGAAACACAGGGACTAGCATTTACAAGAACCCACTCAGTGATTACGGCTGGATCCACCTTTGCCCATTTGACTGTGTAACCATTCACCTTGTTCATACTTAATGAACTTTGTGTTAACTGGCTGGTGGTGTTAAAGTGTAAAGAAACATTTTTAAGAACCACTGTAACACTGATGGGAAAGTGGTCACTAGTAACGTCAGACCCAGTTTGGAAGTTTTCCACTTGACCCTTCAAGCTGTAAGAGGACATGATGTAGTCAATAGTAGTAGAGAACCCCCTACCGTGGAAGGTTGATAGAAAGTCAGTTGGAGGTTCCACTAAGTCATTGACAAATACAAGTTCTAATGAGAAGAGAGACTCGTTCAGTATGTTACCGCAGGTAGAGTGTGCAAAGTGGGACAATGGACTTCCATGTTCATCCAATAAGCCACAGTTTCCATTTTTGTAGTTAGTGCATAGTGGAAGGTTAAAATCACCACCCCAGACCACGTATACTGGGGCTGGCTGAAGTTCACTACGCAAAGTTATTAAAAAAGTGGTAATTTCGTTAAGGATTTTTATACAATCCATTGTTCCAAGATTATTGTAAAAATTAACCAAAAAGTAATTACTGTTTTTAAAATTGTTTTTATTAAAATTGAGTTGCAGTATTTGGTAACACGGGTCTTCTTTGGACCTGCATATTGTTAAGGGAGACAAAGTGTTGGCAACATAAACTGCCAGTCCTCTCTTGGGTCTACCTGTAACTCCCTTGACTAGCCGGGATGTAAAACGTTTTATAACCCACTAAATGATGTGGGATAGTTGACCATGTTTCTTGGAGGCAGACTATCTGGTGTTCAGTTATCGTATCCAACCACGGTTGGAAAGACTTTTTGGCACGTAAACCTGCAACGTTCCAATACAAGATTGAAAAGCGCAGATTTATAGTATGGGGACGGTCATTTGGTTGTAATGATAGAGTTTTAGGTGACAGAAGATCGGGAACACATATAGGCAAACATGCCAATGGGACGACGATCTCTGAGTTATTCTTATTAGCAGGGTCCTTAGCCTGATGAATTTTTATGGACGTTTGTTCCAGTAGGAGCCTCCTGGGATCTGACCTTCCTTTTATTAGGGGGGACAGAAAAAAGTTCTAACTTGGTTCTTTCCTTATTAGCTTTTTGGATGGACGTTATTAGTTGTAAGGAAGTATGACATTCCAGGAAGCTTAATTGTGTTCCTGGGCTAGGTGGAGCACCAGAAACTCTAGGGGCCTCATTATCACTGGTTATGATCACTGATGGTCAATCTACCATTTCCAGACAGTCGTAGCGATTTCTGGTTGGAAGACCTTGCCAACCCTCCATAGAAAATTGGGTCCTGTCTGGATACCAGAACTGTGTCTGCCAATCTCTATTCCTATTTCTATACCTGTGACCCACTTGATTCCAGTGCCCTTCAGAAGGTTGTTGCCAGTTTTGTATAGGGAAGTATTGGTACGTGTTTACTGGAGGGTAGAAAAAGGAGAGGCGTTGGGCGTCAATTCCCCCCTTTTCATCCTGCTCAGTCTGGATTCAGAGCTGCCTACAGTACCGAGACTGCTCTAGTTGAGGTATCGGAGGCTGTCCGTGAGTGCCTGGATGGAGGTGGCAGAGCGGTCCTGATTTTATTGGACCTCTCTGCCGCCTTCGATACGGTCCCGCATGCCCTACTGATGGACAGACTACGTGCTGTCGGAATATCTGGGCTGGCCCTTGACTGGCTGTCATCATTCCTGAGTGACAGAACTCAACAGGTCTGGATGCCCCCCTACTCTTCGGCCCCTAAAAAATTGTCAACTGGTGTCCCGCAGGGTTCTACGTTAAGCCCGTTATTGTTTAACGTTTATATGACCCCGCTACTCTATCTGGCTGAACACCTTGGAGCCAAGATAATAGCATATGCTGATGACACTCAGCTGCTGTTCATATGGCCTAAGGGTGTGTCCGACTCATCAGCAGTCCAACATTGTCTGTCGGATGTCTTCAGGTGGCTTGCACAAGTCCAACTTAAGTGCAATGAAGACAAGTCCGAGGTTCTATTCTTTGGTTCCTTCCCTGACAATTTTAAGGACCAGATCTGGCCCCCGGACTTGCCCTGTCCCAGCGTGACTGGTGGCCCAGCTAAGAACTTGGGGGTCTGGTTCGGTCAAGATCTAAAGTTTGCTGATCATATAAAAAAACTGACCGGCATCTGTTTTGGCACCCTGCGTGCCTTGAGGAAATTCTTTCCTCTTCTGCCTAGGGTAGCCAAGGAGTCTGTCCTTCGAGCTCTGATTTTATCCCGGCTCGACTACGCCAACGCTTTATTCAGTGGTCTACCTGCGTACATGGTTCACCGCCTGCAGGTGATACAAAACGCCGCAGTACGTTTGCTTTTCTCCCTCCCAAGGAGATCTAGCGTGCGTAGCCACTTACGCAGCTTGCACTGGCTACCAGTTCCTCACCGAATTTTATTTAAAATTCTTGTGTTGGCATTCAGAGCAGTCCACGGCCAGGGACCAACATACCTGCAGAAAAGGTTTTCATTTTACACTCCAAACCGTGCCCTTCGATCGGCCAACCTTTGTTTTTTAATCACCCCCAAATTCAAATACGCACGCATAGGAGGCCAATCCATTTCAGTCAAAGCTGCCTCTGCCTGGAATGCTCTCCCTTTTTCTCTCAGAGCTTCGCCAACCATTGCTTTGTTTAAAAAAGATCTCAAGACCCATCTGTTCAATGCCCCTTACTAGTAGTTCCTCCAGACTCTGTTTTCAGTTCTTCTGTTCTCAAAATTCACTCACGCGCCAGGATACCCCGTGGTAGCAGAGCGCGCTACAAAAGTTTTAATAAACATAAACATAAACAGTGTGGGCCAGGAGAAAATATAGTCTACTGTGTTTGGATCATCACAGTTCACTATAATGCAATCTCCCTGTATTGACTTACGTTCATCCCCTATCCAATGTACTCTACGTACTGTAGAAATCCTACTTGAGTGACGGGCTGTAAAGGCCTATTTAAACTGAGCCACTGCAAGACCTTGTTTTTAAGAGACCAAGAAGGTTCATCATTGTCATCAGATAGTTCAGGAACACCGGTAAGAATAACCGTATAAGGTGATGCCTCGGGTGGGAGATGTACGGGGCGCCTTGGCCGTGCTCCCCTTTTTTCTACCCCCGAGGATTTTAGTCCCGGTGTTTTTGGTGGTATAAGTGACTGATTATTATTGACAGCTTGGCCGGAACCTTTCACTGGTCCTAAGGGGGTCTGGGACGGAACTGTGGCTGTACTGGTCGTGGCCAAACTTGCATCGGAATTTAAATGATGTGGGGCTGGTGGTACAATGGTCTTAGGTTTCACAATGGAAGCCTTAGTAACTTTGATCGGCTTACTGCAGTGATCTGGTTGAGCCGTTTGAGGAGCTGTCATTGGACGTGTTACTTTCAATCCCCTGTTTTGTTTGATCTAAGCTGGACTGAGTAGGTGGTGTAGCGGATAGCATTGCTATCTGCTTTTCGAGATGCCTCAAACTGGATTCCAGGGGTTTTAAATGGTGCATAAGAAGCTCCCTAATGCTTGTTAATAAAAACGGGGTGGTGTTACAAGTCCTACAGAGACCCCCTGACTGGGCCGTGGTGGAAAAAATATTGGGGGTATTATCTGAATTAATCGCAGGAGGGTTATTGAACTTTGGAACATTTACGCTAGGAGGGACAGACTGTCCTCCCTCAGGTTCCATGGGAGTAATAGATGTCGCTAAATTATCGTTCTTCCTACCGTCCCTCCGTTGTGAAATGGCTCCCTCCCTAACCCCGCGTGACTGGTTATCTGGAGAGGGCTCCTGTGTTTGGCATAACTCCAAGTCTGGGGTGGTTTCTAGATCCACGAAGAGCCAGAAACTGACAAGGATTGGGTTGCTGAGAGGTCCACCGTACAGGGGACTGTGTGGATATCTACTGATGTTATGGGTGGTATCAATGGAGCAGTAATGGGGCCTTGTTGGATTGGAGAAACCGCTGTGGCCAAAAGACCCATAGAAGAGCGTTTAGCATTCACAAGGTCTAAGGATACCCTACGCTCCAAGAGGGAGATACTCTGGTCAATAACCTCATTGGTTCGTGAAATAAATTGATCGATCGGACCTGTGAGCTGGGTGACACTTAATGCAGATTTGGTTTTACTCCTGGTACCTCTACTCATGTTGGTATGAATCTAGGTAACAGTCAGTATTCCAGGTGAGCCGATTGTAAAAGAGAAGTGGGGTAGCCCGGTCCGGTCCTTAACGGTCACTAACGAGCAACAACGGGCCCGCCCTTGGCCCGGGCTTCGCCCGGCGTCCCGCGAGATGGAGCTAGTGTCACTTTTATGCGCCTCCTGGCGCTGGGTAGTGACGCTTGAGTCAGTGACGCTGGAGACCTCGAGGGCTGCCGGGAGTTGTAGGCAGCCCCTCGCCACACTCCACTCGGCGGCCCCGCTCTAGGTCGTGAGAGAGCAACTGGGCGGTGGGAGACAGGCGGGAGGGTCTCAACAGCCAGGTGAGAGTCTTGACAAAATCGGCACAGGGTCAGGGTCAGCGGGTGTAGACTCAATCAAAACGGCGAAGCCCCGCTTACCAGAACTAGTGTCACGTTTATGCGCCTCCTGGCGCTGGGTAGTGACGCTTGAGTCAGTGACGCTGGAGACCTCGAGGGCTGCCGGGAGTTGTAGGCAGCCCCTCGCCACACTCCACTCGGCGACCCCGCTCTAGGTCGTGAGAGAGCAACTGGGCGGCGGGAGACAGGCGGGAGGGTCTCAACAGCCTGGTGAGAGTCTTGACAAAATCGGCACAGGGTCAGGGTCAGCGGGTGTAGACTCAATCAAAACGGCGAATCACAAATACTCTTAAAAGTGGAATCCCAAGCCATTTGTCTCCGAACCATGGAGTTTCTGTTATCAGCACTTCCTCTCCCTTTTTGCACAAGAGCACTTCAAACGTGAATGGCAAAATATCCTAGTTCGCAAATGTTTTCCACATATTTATGGCCCTGCCATATTTGCCCCATAATATATCATCTGCTGCATAATCTGATGATTTTAACTAATAAATTGTTTGTAGCTCAAACGGATCGAAATTTTTTAAAAAATGCGACTTGTGTTGCAGCAAATTGGAGGGCCCTTTGTAAAGGTCAACTTGTCACCTTTCTCACTCCTGCATTTGTATGTTACACTGGTACTAATAAGGGAAAATCTTTGCAGCGACTGTTAGTATGTGTAAAAATTGCAAAATAAAGTATTAGAAAATATACCAATTACACTGCAGTCTTTTTTGCTGCCAATTGTAGGCAACACTGCGGCATGATTTTGTCCTCCTTTGCTGCATAATTCCAGTGGCCACAAAAACTGTCAGTACATGTTAAAAGTGCTTGTGCATGAATCAGGGAGACTGTGAAGTTTGCAAACTTAGTTTGGTGTGCATGCAAATCCTGCAGTGCCGTTCCCTGGCGTGTTGCAGCTGCTACTGCTTAAACAAGGGCAATGAAGGTATCAGTGGGTGAGACGGACTGCCCTCAAGGGTCCTGTGACCACAGTGACCGATTCACTGTCACTCTAGGGTTTGCTGCTTCGTAGGTCTGTCCGCAACACTGGTGGTGAACTTCACTATGGAATGTGGTGGGCAGGACTTTATGGTTAACCGACACTTGCCACCCTTATGGTCCACCTGCTGGTGCTAATATACCCGGTCTAGTGGAGCCTTCTAAAGTCTACCATGGGAATATGCTCCCCCAGAAGAGTGGTCTGATGGACTAGTGGACTGGTCATGAAGGCTGGACCTGATTCCCCAGTTCCAAATTCGGCAGCTCTAGCCATAGTGTCATATCTTCTCCCCACTTAACACCATACTGCCCACCTAAGAGAAACTCACACTGCTTTCAGCCACAACCCAATTGGGTCCCTCTATAAACACCTGGATGCACCTCAATTTAATGTGTGCACTAGACAAGAGTAATATGCTGCCTGAAAAAAAAGTAACAACATCCTGGAAAAAGCAAATAATCATACGGAATGCAAGATTAAGTAAAGCGTGAAATGTAAGCAGGAGCAACATGGTTACCTTAATGCTTCACTGGCATACTCTGTGAAGTGGCCTTAATGTGTGTAGTTGTCAATAAAACCAATCTAGCCACCTTGAGACCACTCTGTCTAGCTTTATTTAGTTATTTATTTTTCATCTTTTGAACCTTTTTTTTCTCTCCGTCCCCGAGGCTGCACTTTTGTAATAGAAAAATGTCAGAAAAAGATGACATTTCCAAATGGGAGCAGGCACTTTTCATCAAGACGCACTGTGCTCATGCACCATATTGAAGGAATGAGAGGCTGAGGGAGAGGAACCTTCCTTCTCCGGTTTCCAGCACAGTGCGTCTTGATGAAAAGTGCCTGCTCCCATCACATCCAGATCCTACTAAGGATTCTAACTGACTCTCTTAAATCTGTTTGCATTGGAACCTACTATAGGCGTTTAATAAAAGCTCAATGTGACTGCACATCCCAGCATGCTGTATGACGAAATCGAATACGTGGTTGAACCCAATAGGGTTTTTCAACCAATCAGCATGCAGTACAAAGCACTCTCCAATGCGTACAGGAGAAATGGCTCTGATGAAGTGCTACTTTGGCCACTGAAACGCGTCAGGCAGCACAACGAACTTGGGTGGCTGGGGCGGGCTGAACTGTGATGCCGAATGGCAGACGCACTGTCGAGTGCATCTTGAGAAGCGATTGTTTGAGATTTTCATATATATATATATATATATATATATATATATATATATATATATATATATGGTATTTCTATTGCATAAACCTAGTCGAAAGGCAGTGCAGTGCTATATGTGGTCAAACACAAGAATCAAGTCAACAAGTAATAGGAGAGAAAGCTGCATTGTGGTGGATGGTTAATGGATTGTGATGTAGTGTTCTTCAAAAAGTTGAGTCTTAAATGGAGCCGCGTTGGAGCGGTCCTGCTGGATACTTTGATGTTATCCAAGAGGCCTGCTGTCAGTGCCAGACTGTCTACCGGGCAGTTTGGAATGCTGCCGAGCTGGGGGCTGATTTAATTGCAGTGGGGGCTGATTTTGTTCATGGAGACCTGCGTGTGCTTCGAAATAATGAAAGCAAAATGAATTTCCTTTAGTATATGCAGGCCCTCATCAACTAAATCAGCCCCCAGCTCAGCAGCATTCCTAACTGCCCGGTAGCCAGTCCGGCCTTTCCTGCTCTCTTGCTTTTTCTTTTTTACACTTCGTAACAGAATCATCTCAACAGTATGGTCACGTGCAAATGGAGAGTAAAACAGAAAAACTTTGTGCAAATGCAATACAAGCAAACCTCAGCCTAAACAATTATCTTGGACATGTTGCTACCAATTTGGATGATACATGCTCATTTTTTAATCAATTTAGTGCCTGGAAATTGGCTGAACTTTAATGTAGTCTTTTAACAAGAATGGTGAAGACAGTGCATTGCTATAGGGCACTTCTGCTTAAATGCTGTAATGGCACTCACTTTGAAGCAGACAACATTTTTCGCCACCGGGCAGAGCTGCTTTTCTTTTTTGTTTCTCCCTCTTCCAGTGCTTAATTTGAGGCGGTGGATTCTGGTGATCAGCACCGGCACTTAATTGTCAACATCAGCGCTTGTGACAGTCTGCCACAAGATGGCACTGGTTGGCTAATATAAAGATGACCACAACAACGATTATTAATTCAAGATACATTAAAAATGACTATCACCTGCCGCTCAAACCATTCTTATAGCTTTGTGGGCCTGGAATAGTCCGAATTGTCACACTTGCGGGAGTGTGATGGTTAGTTGTTATGTTGTTACTATCACTGTCAGTATGGCAGGGGAAATGTGTGCTGCAAAGCTGCAGTGGCATCCTGACGAGAGTGGGGCTCTTGTTTTATTTTTTTACAAACTAAGCACTGATTAAAATTCGTCATTTACATAGTGCACTGCCTCATCTGACAGCTGTGTTGCTATGACCCAAATCAGAGGTAACTTTGTTCACCTAAGTTGGATGACAGCATCAATCATCCCCATGAGGATGTGATCCTGCTACTTCTAGGTGACAAAGAGAGCTCTGGAATGGAAACATAACTAAAACACTCTCCTAACCATTTAGATATTTTGTCCTGAAAATTTAATTTGCGCTTTTTTGCTATATTGCATGCTGGTCATGTCTGGACAGGATTGCAAGACCAACGTAGGTGGCAAAAAGAAAGTCCCCTGGGAGGCAGGTCATCCTAATTACTGTGTTCAGCTGTTGCAGTTATTATTTCCACAGAGATTAATGAGGTGAATTATTGTAATACAATTAGACAACACCTAATCGTTTGCATACGCTTGGGGGTAATTTGTATTCGAGTGTCATTTGAAGGTGGAATTCACTTGGCTGTTGTATGTCCAACTTCATATATAATATTTATGTTACAGATTATTCTATGTATGCTAAAAAAAATTAGAAAATTGCCACGTTAACATGAAGAATACAAGATTCACGGCAAAAATAATGGAAGATAAGATAAACAGTGCTCATAAACATTGTAGCCATAAGGGAGACATCATTATAGGCAACTTTCTTTCAACATTTCACAATCCAAAACCAAAACACTTGCCACGTGGAAAAGAAAAACAAATGCTAAGTCATACACAATGTAAAAATAGATTTGGCCTCATTCAAAGTTTCCTGATGGTATACTCTTTCAAAATGGGACTTATATCCTATCCACTGTATCAAAAGCGCAGTAGGCTATAACGCACGTGTAACATGGCCGTCATGACATCCGCCACTCTTGTGATGGAGTATTCAGTACACCATATTTAAAATGCGGACAGCAGGGCATATTTACAAGACCCTTGATACCAGTTTGGCCTTGCGTAACTGTTACTTCACTGGTGTATCACTTTTTGTGACGCACCAGTGGAGTAAAAAATGCGCCATGTTGCGCATTTAGGTTAGTACAAGCCTTTTTTGTCAAACTAAGCCTTGCTCCGCGAGTTCCAAAGGACAGCACATGATATTGTTACATTCCAGATACAGTGGCCATAATTTATTTGGAAACTGGCCATCAGGTCTTACACCAGTACATGATACAAATTGTTCCTCTCCTTGAAACAAGATTAACCATTCTAGAGGCAAGAAATACACCTGGGTCTGTGTTTTGTTTTAAATGAATTTGCTGCCTTCAAAGCAAAAGATTACTGGGCATCATTTAAGAGGCCTTGCGTAACTTTTACGTCACCGGTGCATCACTTTTTGTGACGCACCAGTGGTGTAAAAAATGTGCCATGTTGCGCACTATTTACAAAGTGACGCATATAGGCAGAAGCATCACTTTCTAAAGCGCTGCGGTACATTTTAACTGCATCAGGTATGATGTATGCATGGTGGGCAGGACGCTACTGCATCAATATCTTACGCCTGCCTCACAGCAGGCGTAAGACTGATGGAGGCCCTTTTACATGGAGGTTGCCCCATGTGAAAGGACACATTGCTGGAGTTGCATCTGTTTTCAGACACACCCCAACAATGCATCATTTTTGCGCCAACAGTAATACTGACGTATCTGTCGTTACTTGCAACATGATGCATCATACAGTCACAAGGAGGGCGCAGTGAAAACTGTTGCATCGCTGTTTTCATGCAGCGATGCAACAGTTTTCATGAATGAGGCCCTACTGTGCTTTGGACAAGCAGCTGGTGAGAGGAGTTCATAGCTCAATATCTGGCTGATGACTCCTGAAGGAAACAATATTATTCCTAAGAATATTAACCCTGTGAAGCATACAGAGGGCTATCTCCGTAAATGTAAAGTTCTTCATACCCACAATGAAGCTTGAGGAGGAGAGCATTGCCCTAAAACTCTTGACTGTAAACTGAAATCAGCTTTACAAAAAATGTTCAAAGCAGCTCCAAATGGCAGGAGGCCTTGACTACAAGAGGCCACAGGGGATATGGTTGGGTCTTGGCGGCCCATCCTGCACTGAAGGTAGCCTTGTGGCCTGCAGTTTACCATGAAAATGCTGGAGTGGCAGTATGGCCAGCACAGACAGTCCTTGTAAACACACTGTTATCATGTTAAAATATGAAATTCCATTGAAATATACAATTGTGAATATGAATATCATATCTTTATAGATTTTAAATCTACTCCTGAATATATATTTGCCCTATTCGATCTTGTGACTCTAATAAGAAATAGACTGAGGGTGGGATCAGAGATTATATTGTTTTGATTTACTTCACTGCATTAATTAGACGTATTGAATTGAAGTATTTGAGAAGTGTTTGTCAAACCTTTGCAAGGCCCAAAGCACTTTCTGGCTGGTTTAGCATGCACCTACTGCATCTGTTGGACAAGATTTGAAGTGTTGGTTGAGGTAAGCCATATGAGTAGCATGTTCTGATGTTGTACGCGAGGCTCAGAGAAGCATGAAGTGGTAAGGGAGAAAAGAGTAATGGGTCGACTCCCAGGTTGCTTATACAAACCAGCAGAGCGGGCGGGTGGGGGTGTAGAAGCAGAGTCGTCTGTTGAGGTATGCTGGTCCGGTGTTGTGGAGAGCTTTGTGTGCGTGGATGAGGAGCTTGAAGGTTATCCTGTTGTTGATGGGGAGCCAGTGCAGGTCTCACAGGTGGGGTGTGATGTGGGTTTGAAGGGGGATGTCTAGGATCAGACGTGCAGAGGCATTCTGGATGAGTTGCAGCCATCTCAGGAGTTAGGCCAGAGCTCCTGCATAGAGGGCGTTTCCGTAGTCCAGCCTGCTAGTGACGAGGGCCTGAGTGACCATTCTTCTTGTTTCGGTGGGGATCCACTTGAAGATCCTGCGGAGAATTCGGAGGGTGTTGAAGCCGGATGAGGAGACGGCGTTGACCTGCTTAGTCATGGAGAGGGTGGAGTCGAGGATGACCCCTAGGTTGCGTGCGTGGTCGGGGGATATCAGGGCTGTTCCCAGCACTGTTGGCCACCAGGAGTCATCCCAGGCTGACTGGGTGGGGCCGTGGATGAGGACCTCTGTCTTGTCCGAGTTCAGTTTCAGTCGGCTGTTCTTCATCCATTCGTCAACAGCCTTCATTCCTTTGTGAAGGTTGTTTTTTTCGGTGTGAGGCTCGTTGGTGAGGGAGAGGATCAGCTGGGTGTCGTAGGTGTAGGAGGTAATGTTGAGGTCGGGCTGTCGGGCGACATGGGCAAGGGGTGCCCTGTAGATGTTGAACAGCGTCGGGCTGAGAGAAGAGCCCTGGGGTAATCCTCAGATGATCTCAGTGGCATTGGAGCGGAAGGTTGGGAGCCGAACACTCTGAGTTCTGCCGGAGAGGAAGGAGGTGGTCCAGTCCAGGACCTTCTCTCGGATTCTGGCGTTGTGAAGGCGTGTTCGTAGAGTGTGGTGGCAGACCGTGTCGAAGGCGGCTGACAGGTCCACGAGGATGAGGGCCGCTGTTTCTCCTTTGTCTAGCAGGGTCCTGATGTCGTTGGTTGCGGCCATGAGGGCGGTTTCCATGTTGTGGTTGCTGCGAAACTCGAACTGGGACGGGTCCAGGATGTTGTTCTCCTAGAGGTGGTGGGTCAGTTGTTTGTTGATTATTTCTCGGTGACCTTCACCGGAAACGGGAGCAGGGAGATCGGTCAGATTTTCTCGAGGTCCTTGGGGTCCGCTTTGTGTTTCTTGAGCAGGGCATTGATCTCTGTGTGCTTCCAGCTTTCCGGGAAGGTTGCCGTCTCAATGGAGATGTTGATTACTTTCCGGAAATGGGGTGCGATGGTTGTGCTGGCTCTTTTGAAGATGTGGTGAGGGCAGGACCCTAACGGTGATCTGGAGTGGATGGTGTTCATGATCTCGCAGGTGTCCTCATCGTTGATGCTGGTCCAGCAGAGCAGGTGGTTGTTGCAGGTGGTGGCCTTGGGGGCGGGGGTTGTCGGGCGGTCGTGGAGTTGAAGCTGTCGTGGATGTCGGCGATCTTGCGGTGGAAGAAGGTGGCCAGTGAGTAGGACAGGTCTTGCTAAGGCGGGATGACGTTGGTGTTGGAGGTGGGTTTGGAGAGTTCCTTCACGATCTTGAAGAGCTCTTTGCTGTTGTGTGCGTTGTTATCTAGGCGATCCTTGAATGAGGCCCTTTTGGCGGCTCTGATGAGTTGCTGGTGTAGCTGTCCGGTGATCGTTCGTGGAGGCAGTTCTTCTCCAGTTTCCGGCATGTTCTTTTGGAGGCCTGGAGGTCTTCGGTGAACCAGGTGGCTTTCTTGTATATGTGGTTGTTGGAGGGTGTCTTGGGCGGGGTGAGGGTGTTGGCGCAGTCGTCGATCCACTGTCTGAGGTTGCGGGTGGCGGTGTTGGGGTTGGTGGGGTCGGCTCTGGGCGAGGGTGGTGGCTAGCTGATCTTCGGTGACTTTGCCCCAGCGGCGGCGGGGCATGTGTTGGGCACAGTGGTGCATGGTGGGCTTCCTGAAGGTGAAATGGATGCAGCGGTGGTTGGTCCAATAGGGTTCGGTAGTGTGGTTGAAGGAGATGTGGAGACTTGCAGAGAAGATGGGGTCAAGCGTGTGCCCGGCGGAGTGGGTGGGTGCTGTCATGAACTGTCTGAGTCCGAGGTTGGCGAGGTTGTCAATCAGGGTTGGTATTGTTGTTGTTTTCGAGGTGGAAGTTCAGGTCCCCAAGGAGGATGTAGTCTGTGGAGGCGAGGGCGTGCATGCTGATGAAGTCAGCAATGGTGTCGCTGAACAGTGGTCTGGGTCCGGGGGGTCTATAGATGAGGGTTCCTCTGAGGTTGGTGTTGGGGTCGGTGTGGATCCGGAAGTGCAGGTGTTCGGCTGTGCTGAGGGTGTCGTCGGAGTTGGTCAAGACCCTGAGGAGGTTTTTGTGGATGATGGCGACTCCACCTCCTACTCCGTTGGTGCGGTTTCTGCGGGTGATCTTGTAGCCTTCCGGGATGGCTAATGCAATGTCAGGGGCTGAGGTGGGGTTCAGCCAGGTCTCCGTCAGGAAGGTGACATCTGGGGAGGTTGAGTCGAGGAGGTCCCAGAGTTTGATGGCGTGTTTGCGGGCGGAGCTGGTGTTGAGAAGGATACATCTGAGGTGGTTGGGTTCTATGGTTGACAGTTTGGCGGGCCAGATGCTGGTGAAGCTGCAGTTCCGGCAGGTGAAGGGCCCGTGGGTGCACTTTGGGGTGGCCTGGTAGCAGGTGTGTTCTCGTCCGGGGTTGAGAGCATGGAGGGTGCTGGCGTCATAGCGAAATTGGGCATCGTGGCATCCATGTGGGGCCAGGGGTTCTGGTGCTGGGCGCGGTCCAGGCGCAGATGGGTGCCGACGGGATTGCCTAAGGCGTGCCTTCGGTGTGCCTGCGCGCGTCCGCTGCGCGTCTGCTTCACGGCCTCCATATGAGGGGATGTGGGAGGGAGGAGCAGCTGGGAGGCGGGAACGGGGTGGCGAATGGGTTAGCAGGGGCCGGGCCACAGGGGATGCAGCAGCGGGGAAATCCGCGGCGGGGGTCACATCAGGTAAAGGGACACAGGCCACAAAGGAGGGGGCACAAGGGGGGAGAAAACAGACACAGAAGCAAATGGAGGGGGCAGGCAGGCATTTCAAAACAATACGAGGCAATACAGCAGATCCGGGCAAAAGCAGGCTGGGTACCTATCAATCAATGGGCGGCAGTAGCAGCGGAGCACAGGTCACACAGGGGGCTACGCGGTGGTGAGGGGAGTGACCTGCCTGGTGACGGTAGAATTACTATAGGAATTGACATATATTCTAATTGATGCTTGTATTGTGTGCAGCTCCTCTTGTAGAGATACACATTCACCTGTCGACTACATACATATAAGACAACAGTATCTTTTATTTGATTATATGTAGGTTGTAAAATTAATGTTCATCAAAAGAAAACTGTTAAGTTAGCATGATTGTGGGCCTTTTGCTTATAGCAGAGACATTTAAGTTGTTTTTCTTCATGTTGTCTCCACTGCAAATTCAGACCAAAGACATTCATTAGTTAATAAAAAGAAAAAAGTTTGTTCAGAGATAGTGAGGTGAGAAAAAACTGGCAAGGTCAAATACTTTTAATGAAGAACAAATGCAGTCTTACCAGTTGGTACTATCAGACAAAGGGAGGAATCCAAGGATGCCTTGGAAGCAGAGAATGGATTATGGGAGCAGTGTTCAAAGTGCCAAGTTCTTTCTTGAGAATTGGGAATGTACTGTCATGTGTACAAGGTCATATTTCGTGAATGTTCTTTGTGCATTTTAATTAGTTAACCTACCTTGGTTTGGCTAGATTCCCTTTAGACTTAAAGAAGTACAGACCTGTCTTGCCATCTCTTATTGTGTAGCTGATTGTGTAGCTTCATGCTATACCTCCTTACCTATAGAATCTCTACAGAGGTTCTGATGCCAACCCTTTTTTTGCTTCCTTGACTTAATAGGATTTCCTCTATCCTTAGTTTAGTGTAGGGCTTAGTAGATGTTATGAATCTTTTCCATGTATGGGGAGAAGGATCAAAACCATTTGCCTAGTCATCAAATCTTTTTACTTATTTTGTGAATAGCTGCGATGGAATTCTTATATGTTCCTTCCTGTTGAGAACCAATATTGTACGTCGCTTTGGTCTTCCTTTGATAATCCTGTATTTTAATGATATGTTCTTGAGATTATTTGTCTGGCTTTGAGTTTGAGTTTGTAATAAACCTTTTAAAGTCCAGTTAATGGCTCAGACTTTTATTGTATGATCCTAATGGTCACACTGTACCTTAAGATTTAAATTGATGTAAACCCCTTTTCCTTTCAGGCTACTAAAAAGATCCATTGTCAGAGATGAATTGTAAGGAACTACCCAGAGTGTTCTCAGATGGTGGCATACCGAGGATGGCTAGTACCTGAAGCAGAGGGGTTGGAAAACTGTTACTTTATATTAGTTCAGATCTAATCTCACTCCCTAGTGTCCATGTTTTGACTTGGAGAATTTGTGTCGGGATGTTCTAGTGGTTTGAGAGCGAGTTGTAACAGTAGAGGAGTGAATATCAATAGGGCTGTGTGTAAACAGCTTATGCTTAGCTTGTTGTGTTTTGTGACAATTTTGTGGTGTCTCGCGGAGAATGCATGATATGATGCGGTAAGTTGATGATGTGAGTGTAGCGTTTATTGTGGAGAAGTTGTTCTCGGGTTCAACATGGCCTAAGATTCTGGGATGATATTAAAACGTGTTGAAAATAATGAATTGTAATCTTTTGTGTGAAAGTAAGTTATGATCAGTGTGCTCGGAGGAAAGCTGCACTAATCAGAGTGATTCCCAGCAGGACAAGGTTTCATTTGAAGGCGTGGTTGTGTTAATTTTTAATGCTTGATTTCTGTTGATCCTTTAGTAAAGGAGACAATTGTTACTTGTTGCTATTGCATACACATTGTATTTAGTTGTAAGTGTGTTGCTGAAAAGAGTGGGTTTGTGAAAGTTGTAAGGGAGGGTGAACGGCTGTGAGGAGTGAGACTGTCATCATGGCGTGCTGCGCTGGAATAGGTTGGCTGGTGTAAAGGTGTGCTGTCTATCTACATCACGAGGTGCCGCACTGTAATTGGTGGATGATTTAGGCAGCGATTTTAAGTAAAAATATTAGTTTTAGAGTTGAAACAGACAAACCTTAATCAAAAAATTAATGTTTTAAAGTTTTATGGGATTTGTTATAGAATAGACGTTCAGCTACCCCTTAGAGAGGGGAAGAAGCCCCGTCCGATGACACTGCAGGGCATTAAACGTAGGGTTACATACATGTATTTGGCTAGAACAATGGCAAAGATCACTGAAAAAGAAGGGGCACTGGCGTTTCCACGTTATGGTACATTTAATTTCAGAATTATTGAAAATTTGAGGAGACTTCTATTTGAAATGAAACCACGACCTAGACAGACAAAATTTGAAGCACTTAACGTTTAGGGTCATGCAGCTCACGTGAGAGAAAAAGAGAGATATCAGGGACGAGTCAAAGAGGCACTGCGCACTTATGTAGATGCAAGGTGGGATGTAGAACAGAAAAGGTGGAGAACTGACGTGATAGAAGAAGCGATATTATAACCCCATTATTGCAAAGCAGAGAAGGGGAAAAAGGGACAGAAAAAAAGAAAGAAGGATAAAACAAGACAATACGGAAATAAAGACGAAAATAGTGCTGGTATGATAGGGATTTCTCTTGTGCAGAAGGAGCAGAGCATGATGGGGACTATTACAGTGAATACAAAAATGATAAGAGGGAATCCAGGGACTTATGTTCCTGAAAATTCACTGTCTGTAAAGTCCTGGATGCACTTACAGCTCCTGCTACCAGTGGAACAGTGGTTTCACTGTATAAATCTGGTTATGGGGGAAATGGGATTCAAAACCCAGCTGTCCCTCCTCAACAACAAGCATCAGAAGTTTCACCCATGAGTCAGAAGGTGGGAGAATGTATTCCTTTAAGTCCGATTAATGATAGTTTTCCTTGTGGTGCAAGTGCATCTGTGCATCAGACTGCATTTGGACCTTTAAGGTCGTTCCTGGGGGTACCAGATCTGGATTCACTTACTTGGGAACTGCCTTCAAATATGCAGAGTAGCACACTTAAAGAAAAGGTAGTATTTAAAGCCCCTGAGATACATTCTGGTCTTAATTTCCAGGAACTGGAAGACTTTTTTTCAAAGTTCTTAATGCTACCTCAAATGAGAGTGGAAGTACGGAAGTGAATCAGGGAACCCTTCAGTCTACTTTGAAAGTAAATTTGGTGGATGTGGGAAAATTAAAATTGGAATTGGATGAGATGATAAGTAGTTATCTTACATTGGATCAAATAGAAAAGTATCAGCAGAGTGAACATTTGTTCACAAGTAGGGATGCTACTAGGAGAGCAAGACAAGCCCATAATAAAGTTATCTGAATTAGTTCAGAAATATAAAGTGGATCTGGAGTGGATAGAGGTTTACAGAAAAAACATTGTCTCGCTTTTAGTGATTACGACATAGAACATATGAGAATACTGGGGATGAAGGAGCAAATTCACAGTATCTGAATTTGGAGTAAATTATAGAAGTGGGAAGTTAAATGGTCAAATAGAATGACTTCCAAGAGAACAATGGGAGAGCCGCCTCCTCCCGAAGGGGTGGAGATGGGAGCTACAAACTTTCTTTTACCAGAGGTACCTAGGGGAGGTTACATATATGTACTATGGAGTAGAAGTGATCGTAAGACATTTACAAATTAATTTCCTAAATTAAGAGAGAAGCCTGTGGAGTGGTACAAACAAGTTGAGTGGTTTGTGAAAAGGTTGAAGGTTTGGTGGACTGATTTGAATACCACGGATATTGTGGTCCCAAGTGTTTTGTGGACGGCATGCAAAATAGCCATAGAGAGGCCTGAGAGAAAGCCAACATAAAATCCTAGGATATAGTGATGAGGAAGTTTGATCAGGTAATGATGTTGTTGAAGTCTAAGGTGACACCCCAAGTTTTTGACTGAGTGGACTTAGGAACTGAAAGAGACTATTCATGCATATTATGAGAGACTGTTATAGGCATTGAAACAGTGTAGCAAAATTGGAACACTGCAGTATAAAGATACTGGACATTTTTGTCCAAGTTTGTGACAGGATTGAAGCCTGAGATTAGCATCATTAAATTCCACAGCATTTGATTTGTTGGCAGAATAATTTATTTGATGAGATTTCTCGATATGCTAAATAACGCGACAATGAGATTGAAATGAAGCTGAAAACTTAAAAAGAGAAATTGATAGTGGTACAAATGAAGACTGCCCAGAGAGGAATTCAAAATACACCATTTGTAGAGAATGCCCCTCCATCACCACCCTCATCAACAAGGAACTTCGGCGATGCAGGGTGGTGGTGTATTTCAGTCATAAGGTAGAGGTCCAGGTGTCCCTATTGACCTGAGTACTGGAATTGATGTGGCTAATTCCTGCCACTACTTCAACAGGATGGGGCAATGGAAGTGAACATGTCATCATAATCCTGCAAATCAGAGTCAAAATTTAGGGTTTGTACTACCTCAAAATAGTAATTCCAGGCAGCAACAAAACGTGCCCAGAACCTAGATCTCAGAATTTTAATGTGCCACAAGCCCCAGTGTTGTCGGCTCCCTAACCTTCGATACCATAGCAAGCTGATAATGTTCCCTTTTCGTCAAACCAGGTCACAAATGTAAATCAGAATGCTTTCCAGAATAGTAATCCTCACCAACAAATTCCAATGTTTGAGGAAAGTTAAAATTTCAGCATCGATCAATCACCCTGAAGGTGCCTGATGGGGGCAGGAAGATTGCATGCTTGGAGCAGTCTTGGAGGTAGAACAGAGTGGCCCATTCATAAATGCTGAGGTAAATGGCTATGACGGATAATTTTTGGTTGATACTGCTGCTACTGTCGTGTAGTTCCTATATTACCTATACAGGATCTGCGCGTTTTGGATAACATAAACTGTGGGTTTGGTGGCAGACTGGTTCCGAGCATCCCCACTGGATACATTAGCCTGGTTGCGTTAGCTAGCTCAAAGTGACAGTAGAATCTCCTCTTATCGGGGAGAGAATAGTTTCTGGCAACCTCAGAACATGACAACCCTGATCCTTCAGGATCGTGGAAACAATGTATATGTTTCGCTCAGTCACTCGTGCTTACATAGGGCCCTATTAGGATGGCGGGCAAAGGCACCACCACGGTGCTGGCGGAAAATGCTATTTTCTGCACGCCAGCAGCGGTTCTCACACCCACCATATTAGTGTGGTCAAATATAGCCCATTTCCTGTCTACCGCTGTGTGACATGAACCGCCATCAAAATGCGACCGCCACCACGGTGGTGGGAGCCAATGGAGACTCACCGCAGTGCGGAATGACGTCCCCACTGCCATACAAATTAGGATGCCCCAAACAGCCAGATGCACCGCAGTGGAAAATCCACCCAACCAGAGACAGCGGAAGCACGACTGCGAAGCGCAAAACCAGATTCCCAGTCCCTTCCACTTGGTCCCTACAGCAATGGATCCAGCTCTACACATCTTCCCAGTGCTGTACCTGATACACTACCAGCAAGTTATGCACCGTCGATGACGCTCCCGCTGGTACGCAATAACACAACTTCGCACACAACCACAACACACAACTCATGGGCAGATATAGGGTTCCTGTCCACACCAGACACCCTGGTGGGGACAAGAACACATCCACAAGTGTACCCACCCATGTTCTACCTGTCACCAAATCACCCCTCTGCATCCAGTTGACCCACCAACCGCGATATCAATGCAATGTCCCGGTAACGTCACCGCAGCGGTTAAGACGCAGGAAAACATGCACACAATGTAGAAGGCATGGCCAGCACTCAGTATAGGCAGTCCACAAAGATAATAGGGACACCCCTACACACACTAGACCCCCCAACAATTATTAAGGGACATGCTATGTGCCCCTCCTGTGCACCCCCATGCACAATAACCAGACAGGTGAACCCACACCCTGCACCACACAGCAAACAACCAGGGAGACAGTCTCAACAGGTGGGTCTGTAGAGGAACACACAGCACATAAGCTCAGGGCCGGGGCAACCCTTACACCACACCCACACTACACTCATGTCAAGCAAACTGAGTCCAATCACACATGTAACACTCACAAGGAATATGAACAAACACTCAACTAGACACACCCCACACTGACATGCAGACACATACACAGACCAGATGTCAGCAGCAATGGAGGACAACAAATGGGCAAGACCAAAGTGAGGTGGACACTAATGGAAAGCCAAGAAGCTCGCCACAAAGCATATGTACACCACTTGCAAGAGAAGGACCATATAACACCCTTAGCCCATCAAATTACACATGGTGGAACAGTGAGTGAAAAACAAATCACAGTTACCTCTGTGCAACAACTCTGGGAGTCAGCAAGGCAACCCAAGCATAGGCACAGGGATGATAGGAAGTTTCTAAAGCCAAACAGTGATAAGCCACACATCTGTATCCAACAACTTGACAGGTGTATGTCATCAGCACAACATACAGGGCCCATTGACACACTCCATGACTGTCAAACACAAGTTGGATCCTTCACACAAACCCCTCCCCTACCCACATCACACCTGCAACACCAGTGTCAAACACACAAAATGGTGCCAATAATCTCTAGAGAATACACTGACAAGCAATCACACTCCCTGGGGGGCATCCACAAATATCACACACACACACACACACACACACACACTCAGGGATGCCTGAACCAATGCGGGCACATAAACAACAGCCAAACACAAAACTCACTAACAACATACGCAGATGTACAAGATGCCCAGACCTGTGCAGTAAAACAGTGGAAAGGCAATGGGAGCTCAGACAGAACAGGAGTACACAACATCATCACTCAGGAACAATGCACTGACAACATACCCCAACACAGACAAGAAGTGCATCATCTCAGAAGCAATCATGGACACAAACTGGGAGCAATGGGACAATAAGAAAACACAGACAGACATACCACACCACTCATCAAGTCAACATGGTGTCATAGTGTACCACATGCTTGCACATGTACAATCCTGACAAGTGACTGGTCAAATATAAGAGGAGAAAAGACCAAGGATGCACCCCAAAAAAGCCCAGGAACAAGAATAGCCCTAAGTGCATGTGGCAGACACACAAGTAATGGACACTACACTTGCAACACACATCTGAATGTATCACAATGCACAAACACATCACACACAATGATAGACAAATAGATCATCACACACAGAGCATCTGTCAACTGCAAGAGACAACACAGGTCAAACACTGCACACATCCACATCAAACACACAACAGATGCACATACCAATCCATCACATTGCAAACACAGCTGGACATCAGGGGATGCACACCAGGCAAGGAAAAGGCAACATACACTCACAGCCCTGAATGCACGACAAGCAATGTGTGCACATCAAACATACTAATTCCACACAGACATGAGTGCCACACCATGAACACCCACAACACCAATCACCATAGCACACAGACAACATCACACTCAGGAAGGGAATAGGTACCTCAGCAAACACACATACAGCTCACCCATCACCCACAGATGCGCAAGTCTGAGACACCCAGGTGAAAACCACATGACCAGAGGAATGTGCTGCACAAACAGTAGAGCTGCATATGAGCAACCATGACTGCAAATCAGTACAAGAAAATCACATATAAGCAATTCGGAAACTGTCCTGAGTGGCACATTGGCCATGTGCACAGATCAGCACCACAATGCATAGTGTAACTAATAAAGTGGTGGGGAGGCACACACACTGGCAACCCCAGGGGATAGCTGACATGAGAGTGAAGTGGTATGTACGTCAGAAGTGACCATGTCTGGAGTGCACCATTCGGAAATAGATGGAGTGCTCACTCACAATGGGTAGGCTTCAGAAGCACAGATAGTGGATGTCATAACTTCACATCCAACATGACATACTGGAGCCAAAAATGCCTCAAGTGACAGCAATGCATGAGAATACATACCCACAATCTCAGTGTGGGTGAGCAGGTCTGCACAGTGAGCACAAACAGTAACAAGACACATGGCTAATCACCAAAACACAACACTGACTTGCCAGTTACACACTCTGCATACTTACAATTGCCACCAACAAGAAGTAGGTGTCCCCCAGAAGTACAAGGACACACCAACACACTGCACAGTGCACACCCTACAACTCCCACATGTGCACACAATCACAAGCATAGGGCTGACCAAGCTAACAGGCACTCCATTCCAGGTTGACACATGTGTGCAGTTTCCATCACAGGGGCACACACACATTAACACTACTGACAAAGTAACCCCATTCACACTGCACACTTCATGACCACCCAAGTGCACACATTGAAATCTAACCATGTGACTGTGATGACTGACCATCACAAGATGACCATACACCAATACTGCTGGTCACACATCAAGAAAGATCACATGGGCATGATGGACCGTGGCCAACCTGCCTGCAATACTGTGGATAGAATCCTACTCTGTGCTGGCAGTGCAAACAAACATGACATGTGTACAATTTAGCTAACATCACCATAGATTGATTAGGATAACAGTAGCATCATTGTTAGATCTGGGGGTCTCTAGGTGGCAATGGTTATCACCTTTGTCCAAATAGGGACCCTTACTTCTAAGTCAGGCTAAGGGGATTACACTCATTAATAACCCCTGCTCACCCCCTTGGTAGCTTGGCACGAGCAGACAGGCTTATATCAGAGGCAGTGTGTTAAGCATTTGTGAATTTACACAGTAATACAGTAAAAACACTACAGATGGACACAACACAGGTTTTGTAAAAATAAGTATTCTTTATATAGACTTAACACAAGACCACAAATGGCAAACATCCACAATACTACACTTAAGATTACTTAAAAGGTGATTAAAGTCTCCTAGTTCAAGTTGTTGGTAAATGCAACAAAGTTCTCAACAAAGTACCTGGGTGCGTAACGCAAAGTGAACAAAAGGTTTGCAAAAGGGGAGATGCGTCAGTTCCGTGACCCGGGGGAACGGTTGCGTCCTTCCTCAATGCTTGCGCAGAGTAGGGGACTCCTCGTGAGCCTTACCGGTGCGAAGGTGATGCGTAGATTCTCAGCCTGCGGGCCCGTTGCAGTGCGCAAGATGGCGCCTTGATGCAATGTGATGATTCGGTTGCGATGCGAGAAGATGGCGCCCTTGATGCGGCGAAACGATGACGATGCAATGTCGCCCTGGCAGCCTTGCGACAACTCTGTACTCTCGGGCCGCGAAAGGACCTGCGACGCACTTCTCCGGTGATGCGATGGCGACTCTCTCGATGGCGTCACGCTTCTCCGGTGATGCGACAGCAGGCAGCTTCGATGAACACACGCTTCCAGGGAGATGCGATGAAGGCTCGCTTCTCCGGCGCTGCGACGATCTCAGCTGTGGCGGCGACACGCTTCTTCTCGATGCGTCGCGCTTCCAGCTCCCAGCGGCATGCAAGTGACTGGAGTCAGAACTCCCAGCAAGGAAATTCAGGAGGGAGCTGGAGGTGAAGTCTTTTGCCCCTGAGACTTCAGCAGGATGGCAAGCACAGTTCAAGCCCTTGGAGAATATTCTGTAGATGAAAGTCCTCACAAAGTTCCTTCTCCTTCTTGGCAATGAAGCAACCCAGCAAATAGCACACTGGCAGAGGGGTAGTCCAAACTCCTGCAGCTCCCTTGGTTCTTCTCCTTGGCAGAAAGGTTTCTTGTTCCAGAAGTGATCTAATTTCTTGGGCTCAGGGTCCCAATATTTATACCCCAAATCCTTTGTTCTCTGAAGGCAGAGAGGCCTCTGCCTAGTCGAAACCAGTTCCTGAGCACTTTGTTTACCTGACTCTCTTCTTCCTTTCACTGTTCAGGGCAGAGACATCAGCCACCCCACAGGAGGTGGAGCCAACACAGGGAAGGGAAGATACAGCTCTGGAGCACTCTGTTGACATGATTCCTCCTCTCCTTTCACAGTGCAGGGCAGAGACATCAGACAAACCACAGGGGGTGTAGCCAACATTGTAGAGGGAAGGCCCAGCCCTATTTCGGTCCCAGGTGCGACTCCTCCCTCCCATCTAGATGCAGATCTCTCTATTCACCACTGGGCTACTGTGTCCTGGAATTCCCCAGCCCTGTCACTCACAAACCCAGACAAGGAATACACAACCCAGCAGAGGCAGGCCTGGATGGTTAGACAAGCAAATACCTGCGTTCTAAAAGTGGTATTTGCAAACACAGAATATTAAAATAAACTTTACTAAAATATGTACTTTATTATTTTGAGTTCAGGCATACTAAATTCTAATTTCTACCATGTTTCCTGAGTCAGTTAGGATTATAAGCATGTAATAATCAAACTGCCCATTCTAACCTATGAGAACAGGTAGCCGTCAACAGTGAAAAACGAAAATGGCTGTAATTCACTATCAGAACATGCTACACACATCAGAGCATGTCTTACCTTATATTTACAATGCACCCTGCCATTGGGCCTACCATAGGGGTGTCTAATATGAAGCAAAGGGAAGGTTTAGGGACTGGCAAGTGGGTGCACTTGGCCAAGTTGACATGGCAGTGCTAGACTGCACACAGGCCTTGCAATTGCAGGCCTGAGACACACTTTACAAGCTGCTTCTGTGGGTGGCACAACCAGTGCTGCAAGCCCATCAGCAGGATTTGATTTACAAGCCTGGGCACACATGGTGCACTGTACTAGGGGGTGACGGATAAATCAAATAACCCAATCATGGAATAACCAATTAGTAAATACCTTTAACATAGGGAGCACTTGCACTGTGGCACTGATTAGCAGTGGCACAGTGCCTAAACCATAAATCCAGCAAAAACATATCAAAACAGAGGAGGCAAGCCATCAAAAAATGGAAGGGAGACTCACGCCAATGATGCCAGGTCTAACAATCACAAACAACCATCATTGCACCCCCAGCCTCAGAGTCAACAAGAACTGAAGTGCATGTCACCTCTGCAAAACCCTAAACTAGTAAAAACAGCTATTGGCAATGTTAAAGTGGCATACAGAGCATGTGTCACATTAAACCATACCCACACATGGAACCCTTTATTTAGCAAGGACACTGCCAAAGCAGACAACAGGAGTAACTGTCTTTATTCATATATTACACAGATAGGCATCAAAAGTAGACAAGAGCAAGACCAGTGGCCAGTCCATGATGCAGAGTAGGCACATGAGAACCTGCACACGGAATGGTCAAACCCAGTAATAAACATCAAGGCCAGTGGCCAGTGGCCAGTACACACTGCAAAGTAGGTCCATGAGAAGCTGCACAGGGAATGGGCAAACTCAGTAATAATGAAAGAAAGCACTAAGTGTGAATACTTAGTGTCTCTCGGTTGCACTCCGTGTTGCTTGGAATAACCTTTTTGTTCAAAATAAAGAAAGTTCCACAAAATGAATTCGTAGTATATCCAATTAGAGGATTTCTTGTTTATTATCATTTGTAGATCATCATAATGATACTTCTTAAGTATGATTATGCATCAATTGTGTGTGCTCTTAATAACGCAACATTTGTAGACCATCCCAATGCATTTCGGGTCGAAGACCCTTCATCAGGGACCTCAGTATCCTGATGATAGTAAAAAATTCACAATCAAAATTCAGGAAGGGAGGCCTTCTGGTATGGACAAGTTGAAATGAAAATACATGTTGATGACAATCAAAGCTCTTAAGCGGTTATAGAAGTGAAAACGGTTTAAATCAAAAGTGGGTGTACTTCATGCCACTAAGGTTGTGTGAAAATGCATCCCGGGAGAAAATGAGCATGGTGAATTGGTAATATGTGTCATGCAACATGTGTATACAAACAAAAATGCGGATATTGTCATGGTTACATGCTTAAGTCAACCATGTCAAAAGTAAATAACACACAAATACGTGCAACGGAAATAGACGCGTAGGCAAGAACCATGCAGAATCTAACAGTATTAAAGAAAATGGCCGGTGCAGTGCGGTAAACCTGTTTAAAAAGTGCTGTAATAGAGCGGGTACAGGTGGTTTAAGGATGGTTCCTACCTGAACAACGGTCAAGTGGGAACCCGATAAATATATGAAAACGAAGCTCGGAGTCTCTAAGAAGGAAAATGCAAAGGTGTGCCTTTTGAGGAGTGTGGGATACTTGTGCCCTTTATGGTATTGTTGCAGTGGCTGCAAATCAAACAGGGGAGTGTTCCTTTGTGGATTTGTTTATCGGGAATCGAAGGTTTAGATAAAAGCTCTTTCAGGTTTTTGGTACGCTGATAGGCGAATAATGGTTGTGTGTTAAAGATTCCGTTAAAGTCACTCTCATTCTGTATCGTGGGCCAATATTTCAACATGACTCTTTTGATTTGTAGGCTTTTTTCTGAGTATTTGGATACAAAAACGGGTCTGTTACTGGTATCTGTTCTTTTTCTGCTGGTCAATAGTTGTTTTCTATCAATGTTCTCAGCTCTTTTAACAGCAATGTCTATGACCAAGGTGGGATAATTTCTCTCCTTGAACTTGTCAATCATTAGGTTTTTGTTTTTCTGAAAATTTAATTGTTGAATGAAATCCTTTTGATTCTTAAGATATGCGAATACGATAGGTGTTTTTTATAGATATTTGATGGCAGCTGTTAAAATGTAGAGTGTTATTCCAGTCTGTGCTCTTTCTGTAAAGATCAGTTGTCAATTTTGTGCCTTCTTTTGTGATCAATACATCTAGAAATTATATTTGATTTTGATTAATATTGTGTGTGAACTTGATTCGGTCACAACTGTGTTAAAAAATTCTAAGAATTGTAAAAGGTCCAATGTTTCTCCCTTTCATATCATCAATATACCATCAGGGTCTCGACTAGCACCGACGACGCGCTCAGCACTGCCGAACACATGCATTTCCAGATCCACACAGACCCTCAGAGGCACCCTCGTCTACTGACCCCCCGGACCCCGACCCAGTTCAGCGACTCCATCGCCGACTTGATCAGCACGCACGCCCTGACCTCCGCCGACTACATCCTCCTCGGAGACCTGAACTTTCACCTTGAGAACAACAACTCCACAACTCCACAACCCCGATTGATAACCTCGCCAACCTCGGACTGAAGCAACTTGTCACAAGCCCACCCACTCAGCCGGCCACACGCTTGACCCCGTCTTCTCTCAAGCCTGCACGTCTCCGTCAACCACACCACCGAACTCCTTTGGACCAACCACCGCTGCTTCCACTTCGCCTTCCATAAGCCCACCACACACCACCGCACCCAACAGATCCCCCGCCACTGCTGGAGCAAAATCACCAAAGACCAACTACACGCAAACCTCTCTCTCAGCCCACCCACCGAACCCTCCAACACCGACGACGCTGTCCACAGTCTCAGACGCTGGAACAAGGACTGCGCCAACACACTCGCCCCACTGAAGAAACCCCCCCACCAGAGCCACCAGCAAGAGGGCCAGCGGTTCACCCCAGAACTACTAGCCTCCAAGCAAGCCTGCCGGAAACTAGAAAAGAAATGGCACAGTGAACAAACTCCCGACAGCCAACAAGGACGCCATCTGCAACCAGCACCACCTCATCAGGGTGACCAAGAGGACCTCCTTCAAAGACTGCCTGGACAACAACACACATAATAGCAAGGAGCTCTTCAACATCGTGAAGGAACTCTCCAACCCCAGCTCCAACACCAACGATATCCCGCCGCCGCGAGCCCTGTGCGACTTCCTCGCCACCTTCTTCCACCGCAAGATAGCAGACATCCACAACAGCTTCAAGACCCAGACAGCCCCAACAGACAGCAACACAACAGACCCTCCGCACACCATCGACTACGACCCCCTGCTAGCCTGGGCCAGTGTGAGCATCAATGACACCATGAAGACCATGCGCACAATCCACTCCGGCTCTCCGTCAGACCCATTCCCGCACCACGTCTTCAACAGACCAAGCAGCTCAATCGCACCCCACCTGCGCAACATCATCAATCTCTCCCTCGAGATCGCGACCTTCCCAGAGATCTGGAAATACGCCGAGATCAACGCCCTACTCAAAAAACCTAAGGCAGACCCAAGAGACCTCAAGAACTTCCGGCCCATCTCTCTGCTCCCCTTCCCGGCCAATGTGATTGAGAAAACCGTCAACAGACAGCTAACCAGATACCTAGAAGAAAACAGAACCCTGGACTATTCCCAGGCAGGGTTCAACAGCAACCACAGCACCGAGACTGCCATCATCGCCGCCACCGATGACATCAGGACCCTGCTGGACAATGGCGAGACCGCAGCACTCCTCCTCCTAGATCTCTCTGCCGCCTTCGACACAATCTGCCACTGCACACTACGCACACGCCTCCACGCCACAGGGATCGGAGACAAGGCTCTGGATTGGACCACCTCCTTCCTCTCCGGCAGAACCCAGAGCGTCCGCCTCCCCCCATTCTGTTCCAAAGCCTCCGAGATCATCTGCGGCATACCCCAGGGATCCTCCCTCAGCCCAACGCTGTTCAACATTTACATGGCCCATTCGCACATGTAGCCCGACAGCACAACTTCAACATAATCTCCCACGCCGACGACACTCAGCTGATTCTCTCCCTCACCAAGGACCCCATCACCGCCACAGCCAACCTCCACGAAGGAATGAAGGCGGTCGCCGACTGGATGAAGACCAGCCGTCCAAAGCTGAACTCGGACAAGACAGAGGTCCTTATCCTCGGCTCCAACCCTTCAGCCTGGGACGATTCCTGGTGGCCGACGGCACTGGGGGCAGCTCCGGAACCCACCGACCACGCACACAACCTGGGAATCATCATTGACTCAACGCTCTCAATGACCAAGCAAGTCAACGCCGTCTCCTCCTCCTGCTTCAACACCCTCTGCAAGATCTACAGATGGATCCCAACAGATACAAGAAAGCAGCAGACTCGACTATGGAAACTCCCCCTACGCGGGAGCCCCAACCAAGCTCATCAAACGACTACAACGCATCCAAAACGCCTCAGCACGACTGATCCTCGACATACCATGCCACGGCCACATCACCCCCCACCTGAGAAACGTGCACTGGATCCCCGTCAACAAGAGGATATCCTTCTGGCTGGAGAACATGGCGGCCGCAGGCTAGTGCGGTGCGCGTGCTGGATGCCTGAGCTCCCGTAGCATGGAGGACCGCTCCTTTCAGCCCCTAAACTGACACCTATTCTGAGTCCGGCTACTCGTGGCGGGTCCGCTTTTCTGTTTGCCCCCCCCTACCTGAATCAGCGAGGGGAATTGAGGCCGTTGGAGTTGAAGTTGAAGTGGCGGTGCGAGGTCAGGACTGCCGGCGTGATTCCCCCTTGCTCGGCCGGTTCCGCCTCGGGTGTGTTTTGTCCTGCCCTCCGGCTTCACAGCGTCCGATTGGAATTACCGGCACGAGGACAGACTGCTGGCTTCACTCTCCCTCACCAGACCGGCTCCACCTCAGATGTGTCTCGCCCTGCCCTCCGGCAGCCCTCCGCCCCCTCAGTGTCCGTGGAGCAGAGCAGCCGTGGAGCTTCGCCGGGGTCGCTCAGCGCGAGGTCTGCTCAGAGGCAGGTTTGGCTGTGCGGGCTCTGGAGGTGCGGAGGTTCAGCTGCTACAGAAGCAGTCTGAACCCAACAGTATTAGCCAGGCGCAAACAGGAGCTGGGTGCTTGGCAAGCAGCAATAACGACAGTAAGGAGCCTTCGGTGGGGGGTGTCTTTCTGCTCTCAGAGGGCTTGAGCAAAGCGAGCCTGGAGAGAGGCAAGGGAATTTCATTAGGGGAGGCAAGTAACCTTAAGTGTGTAATTAAAAACCTAAAAGAGATAAAAAAGGTTAGCCGGTCACTACTACATCTACCAGAACCCCCTGTTCTAGACTCAGTGTCTGTAAATGAGCCCTCTGTTCCTGCTTCTGCCCCGACTTCCATCCCTGCCTTGAGCGAGCCTTTAAACACGCCTATCCCATTCAGTTTCTCAGCTCTATCCAAAGAGAAAAAAAATCAAGAACCTAAACCAATAGCTACAAGGACGAAAACCAAAGGGAAAGGAAGTAAAAAAACTAGTAAAAGCAGCCAAGGGGGAGTTAAGGCCTTGGCCCCAACAAACAATGCTGTAAAAACAACCCCTTCTTTACGCTCGTTTTTTAAAGTCCTGCCTCAAGTCCTAGATTTAAGTCCTGTTAACAATCAGGACGAGAGCTCTGGCACTATTCTGAGTGCTAATTTCCTTTTGGTGAATCAGCACAATACCAATACTGTTCAGCCTACTGTAGCTCCCATCAAACTTGCAATCCCACTAACAGAAATGGCGGACCCACTCCCCCCCCCCCACCACTGTCCGCTCCGTCACTGTTGGTAGCAGTAAGCACCCTGTACGATGAAGAAGAGGCCCAAACCTTGACATCAACATCAACAGGCCCCTCAAAAGGTCCAGAGGAGAGAGAAAAGGAAGAGGGGGACAGTAGCACGACACATACTACCACCGAGACTGCATTGGTTGCTCTGGCGGCTTCGATTGCCTCAATGAGAGAAGAAATTCGTAACGATTTTTTGGTCTCTAAATCAAACCAAAACGACATCCGCTCCTCATGTGAAACCTTAGAAAGGAAAGTAGATGGTTTGTGCGAAAGAACAGAGGCATTAGAGACCACAGTGGGAATAGTAAAAGCTAATCTTGAAGCAGCTGAATCAAAGATCCACAACTTACGCAAGGAGGGGGACGCGTTGAAAGAAAGAATGGAATCTTTAGAAAATTTCTCACGCAGAAATAACCTGCGTCTTCTCAAAATTCCGGAGGGGAAAGAAGGGGGGGACATTAAGAGCTTTGTTGCAAATCTACTGAAGGAAGCCTTGGATCTCGAAGAAACAACTGAAGCTTTGGAGAAAGACATCCAGAGGATTCACCGTGACCCGTTTCGTCTCAATGCAGGCAGGTCTAAACCTCGGAAAATTCTCGTTAACTTCCTGACTTACGCCTTGAAAGAGAAAATACTCAACACAGCGCTCAAACTTAAAACTACAAAATGCTCTGAATTCCCTTTTGAGATCCGCTCTGATTTATCCAAGTCTACGCTTGACAGGCAGTGGGAGCTAGGACAGAAGATGGACAAATTCAGAACGGCTGGGGCAACAGTCCAAATGAGGTTCCCGGCCTTTCTGCGCGTCATGTACAACAATAAGATGCATAACGTCAGAACACCATTCGAGGCGGATGAGCTTCTGGAGTCCATCCAGAACCATTCTCAGGGCAAATGTTGAATGACCAAGATCCCCCCGCCCATTCAGCTTATTTACTCTATAGGCTGAATAACGACGTTTTCAAGAATGCATATTGCGAGTTATGGGAAACTCTTAGGAAACTTGGGACAAAAAAAAGAGGGGGGAAAATGTGCAGTGGGTAAATTAAAAAAAAAAAAAAAAAAAAGTAGAAAAGGTGGGAGGAACAGAGGAGGAACAGGGGAAGAAGGAAAATATGAAGTGATAACAAAAAAAAAAGGGAGGGAACCAAAAAGAGTAAGTGAGGGAAAATGGAAAAAAAAAAGAGAGAGAGGGGAGAGAAGAAAGGGACAGGAAAAAATAGGAAAAAAGGGAAGGAAAAAAAAAAAAAAAGAGAATATAAGTGGGATGGGAAAAAAAAAATAAAAAAATAAACTCACACTCTACGGGGGTCGTGAACAAACAATTCAATAGGGTGATGGTGACGGTTAAAGAACAGGATAAAACACTGTTTTTTCACTCTAGTTATTTTTAAGCAGCGTAACCCGTGTTGAGGGAAGGAGGGCATAGAATGGCACGAACCGGCTCAACAACTGGCCGGAGTAAGTAGGGACGGGTTCTCCAAAGGGGTGAGGGAGGGGGGACACAAAAGCATAAAAACTCAAAATTATCCTCAGAAGCTTGGCCCTCTAAAACAGACTCTTCTTTTTTACAATCCAACTGCCTTAGATAAAACAACTAAAAGTAATAAAGTAAAAAATATTAAATTGTGTGGCATGGAAGTGAATATTGGGAAGGAACAATGACATCGGTACAATTCCTATCTTGGAACGTGAATGGTCTGCGCGTACAAGGGAGAACAGAACGCATTTTACAATATTTGCGCGATTCCCCGGCGAAGATCATCATTATCCAAGAATCACATCTCTTAAAAAATGAGGCAGACTCAATACTAAAAAAACAAAAATGGATAGACGTATTCTTAAGTACCGACCACAACGCAAATATAAGAGGTATTCTCCTAATTTGCAAAAAATCAGCAAATGTGCGGATTCTTGATTTTAGGGAAGATAACAGTGGAAGATGGCTCATAGTTAACCTCTCTATACATGGACAGAGGTATAATCTAGCTGGATATTACGGTCCCAATACTGATGATCCGTCTTTCCTGGAAATTATAAGGAACAACCTAATAACCACTTCGGAACCCATAATTTGGACAGGGGACTTTAACGTTATTCTAAACCCGAAATTAGACAAAACCTCCAATATTATTAGGCATAATTGTCAACCCCCTTCAAAATCTAGACAATCTCTTAAAGGGATCATGGAGGAGTTGGTTCTGGCAGATATATGGAGAGAAAGAGCTGGCACTAAACCGGGGGTATCGTATAAGAATCTAAAATACAAACATACATCACAAATAGACTTAGCCCTGTTTAGCTACTGTCTCCAAAATTCCATATCTAACATCAAGTATATACCCTCTCACTTATCCGATCATTCAGCCTTGTCGTTCATCTTAAAACTTCAAGTTCAAAAAAATCATCCCTCTTGGTCATTTGATCGAACTATTTTATTGGACCCGGAGGAAGTGACACACCTCAATTCCGAGGCTAGGATGTTTTTAGATATCAATCTGTATTCGACCTCTCTTGCTTTGGTCTGGGAAACCCTTAAGGCATACCTGAGAGGCTGTATTACCAACAGAGCTTCCTTTATGAGGAAAAAGTATCTATTAAAAATCCAGAACCTTGAACAGGAGATGGAGACAATCGAACAAAGGCTTGGGGGTACAACCGGGTCACTACAAGATCAAACAAATATGTCAGATCTCAGAAATCAGATGGAAGATATCCTACAAGAGAGGGTCTCAAAGAGATGGGAGGCGAGTAAATTATCCAACTTCGAATTCGGAGAAACCGCGGGTAAGATTTTAGCTTGGAGGATTAAAGCAGACCAAGCTAAAAACTACATAAGAGGGATTAGGGTTGAGGGGGAAAACGAGCTCAGGTCATCAGACGTAGGAATTAGTACTGCCTTCACGCAGTTCTTTGTGGAAATATACAGGGAAGACATCACAGATGACCAACAGGCAAGGAATACATGGCTAGATCAGATATCTCTTCTACACCTCTCGCAAACACAAAGCGAGGCAATAGAAATGGACATCTCAGAGTCAGAAAGGCCGTTTCTGCATTAAAACACGGTAAAGCTACAGGCCCCGATGGACTCCCTGGAGAACTGTATAGAGCCCTGGCCGATACAATCGTCCCTTCCTTAACTGCCCTCTTCAACGGTATCCTGAAGGACGGCAATGACCCCCCTCAATCATGGAGCGAGGCTACTATAGTTTTGATTCCAAAACCTGGGAAAGATCCAACACTATGTGGGTCTTACCGTCCTATATCATTATTGAATAATGATTACAAGATATTCACCTCCATCTTGGCAGCTAGATTGGGCTCAGTAGCGGGGGAAATAATCCATCAAGACCAGAAGGGATTTATTAAAGGGCGTCAGCTTTCCGATTTAACATACGACCTAGTGGGTGCAATTGACATCGCCTCAGCTTTTTCTACCTCGCTGGCAACCCTCACTTTGGACGCGGCTAAAGCCTTCGACAGGGTAAACTGGTCTTACTTAAATGACGTTTTAATGAAGGTCAACTTGGGGGAGAAATTCTGTCGAACAATAAAGCTCCTATATAAATCACCAACTGCACGGCACATAATAAATGGCACACTGTCTGAATCACTTGGGATCTTTAGAGGTACCAGACAGGGCTGCCCGCTTTCCCCCCTCCTCTTTAACCTATATATAGAACCGTTTGCGGAAGTTCTTAGACGAGAAGATTCTATTCCATCTTTTAGGTTCGGGGAGTGGGAAAAGCGGGTAGCTCTGTATGCAGATGACATTTTGATCTTTACCTCAGACCCGGAGATCGCACTTCCCGTAGTGATTAGGAGAGCTGAAGAGTTTGGCCGTATCTCGGGCTATGAGATAAACCCAACCAAAACCTACATTATGGCATGGAACATCCCTGACCTACGGTTAAATATATCTAACTCAATGAGATATTTGGGAATTCGGATAGTGCAAGATATCGCCCAAATTGCCCAAGTTAATCTTGTGAGAATTCTCAATGAAATCAAAAAATCACTAAAATCTTGGTCTAATCTTCCACTGACTATCCTAGGCAGAGTAAGCCTGATAAAGATGTCAATCCTTCCCAAGTTTACCTTCCTATTTAACACGATCCCTCTCGCATTGATAAAACAGCATTACAGAAACGCCAGAGAGAGCTTAATTCTTTCGTGTGGGGATACAAGTCAGCAAGAATATCATGGAAAAAGCTGAGGAGGAGGAGGGAAAAGGGGGGTCTATCTCTGCCTGATCTGCAATACTATGCGTGGGCATTCCAACTATCTCATTCGAGAATGCTCTTAAAAGTGCCATCCAATACACCAATAGGCCTTATGTTTAAGGCAATGCTGATCGGTGCTGGATTACCAACTAACGGCTATATGTTCAAGTTTGGAGAACAGAAATACTTTAAGAAAGTTAAATTAAAAATCCTTATGTTCCAAGCGAAGATATGGTCACATATAAGGAGGAACCTGGGTTTGCCATACTACTCCAACCTCGCACCCATCTGGGAATCTCCAGGGCTGCCTTCTTGCTGGGACGACAGGCTTTCTATTCCGTTGAGAGCAGGAGGGATACTAACATGGGGAGAAGTGTTGACAGGAGAATCACTGAGGCCCTGGGAGGAGTTGCGGGAGCAGCGGGGGATAGAGCTCTCGAGGTTTAAGTTTTTACAACTAGATAGTTGGGTTAAGGCAGCAAACAGGTCTGGGGTAACACTAGGGAAGCATAGTATCACTGAAGAGAAATTGGTAATGAAACCAGCAGGGGGTAAAGAGGTCTCGCAGTGGTACTGGTGCCTGCTAGAAGAGATAGACGGAGATTTCACCCTCCCGGAACAACTATGGGGCTCAGATCTGGGGGCTCAGAGCATCGAAACCTGGCAGAATTCCTGCACCTTATTATATAAATGCGTCAAACCTGCATGGCTAAGGCGTAATCACTTCTTCACAATGCATCGAGCATATCTTACACCGTTAAAACTATCCAAATTTATCCCAGGCAAAAAATGTAACAAATGTGGCCTTTCCGCAGCCTCAGATATTCACATGTTCAAGGAATGCCCCAACATATCACAGTTTTGGAATGAAGTTAAAGTAACTCTGGAGTCCATCCTTAATACTTCGATCTCGATCTCACTTTCCTTGATTATATTTGGATGGGACAACAATATAAAGGGCCACGCAAGGTCATTTCTGTTCTATGCCATACTGCTTGCAAGAAGAGAGATATGCAAGGTCTGGACTAAAAATCTAGCACCAACACATGCAAACTGGCTGTCGTCTCTCTACGCAACCTCTAAAACAGATTTGAGGAGATCAGGTGGCGAAAGTAGTCGTATGTTTTGGAACGTTTTGGTCCGCTGGAGACAGTAACCGGGGTTTTTTTTTTTTCCCCCTGGTCCTATGATTATGCCATGAAACTCCAGAACTAGGTCCCTCCAGTTGGCTCTGAACGGCTAGTTCAATTGATTAAAACGTCAAGGTTGGAGTCTTTTCCCACGATACTCTTCAGGCCATCTCTTGCCGGTTTCCATCAATTGTAGTATTGGGTGCAGAGGAAACCCTGCACGTTGATTGTGTGGATGGCAGTTGGAGGCTAAATAAGAGTGGGTCAGGCAAATGAGGATACCAAAAAAAAAAAAAAGAGGATATCCTTCAAGCTCCTCAGCCACGCACACAAGGCATTCCACAAGACCGGCCCAGCCTACCTCAACAGAAGGCTCTCCTTCTACATCCCCAACCGCCAGCTACGCTCCGCCAACCTCCCACTCGCCACCGTCCTGCACATCCGAAGAACAACCACCGGTAGGAGATCCTTCTCCCACCTCGCCACCAAAACATGGAACACCCTCCCACTAAGCCTACAACAGACCCAAGACCTGCTGACTTTCAGGAGGATACTCAAGACCTGGATGTTCAAGCAGTAGCGCCCCCCCCCCCCCAGCGCCTTGAGACCCTCACAGGTATGTAGTGTACTTTAGAAATGATTGATTGAGTGATATATCTCCAAAATTTTACAATGTTTTGACTCCAATTCGGATTCGATAGAATGTGGTCCGTCTCAAATTTGTGCATGTACAAATTTGGGTAGCAAGGAGCTGCGCAATTGCCCATGGATGTAGCGGACAGTTGTTGGTAATACTCGCTGTTCCATTGGAAATAACTGTGTTGTAGAGTGAATTGTAGTAGTTCTAGGAGGAATATTTTCATATTTTCTTCAATAGGGTGGTGAATCAAGAAGAATTCAACAGCGTCAATTCCTTCAGAATGTGGGATGGAAGTATAAAGAGCACATACATCTATGGTACATAATGTAATTAGATTTTCATCTTGCAGTTCTATTGTGTTTATCTTGTTAAGTAAATCTGTAGTGTCCCGTAAATAAGTCGTCATATTTTGAACCAATGGTTGTAAGTGCTTGTCGATGTATTTGCCGGTCGGTTCATTGATTGTATTGATGGTGGATACAATTGGCCTGAAAGATGGATTTGACAGGTGTTTGTGTACTTTTGGTAGCATGTATAAGGTTGGACTAGTAAGATGTTCTGACAGTTGATGTTAAGAATTTCTTGAAAAGCTCATGTGGGATCTTGCAGTAATTTCATGTACGCCAGTTTATCTTGTACGTGTTCATTAACTTTCTCATGGTAAAATGAAGTGCCCATGATAACAAGTGCTCCCCCTTTGTCTGCTTTGCAAAACGTTATATCCTTGTTGTTGGCTACGTTTTTGATGGTTTGTCTTCCTTTGATGCCTAAATTGGAAATTCTTGGGTTGGACTTTTTATGTAAATTTTTTATTTCTTTGGATACATTGGTTTCATAAGAATCAAGAATTTTATGGCTTGAGGGAGCCATACACGTGCTGGACTTCTTCAAACCGTGGTGGTATCGTTGGAGCTTAATGGTTAATATGGACTGATGTTATTGAAGAAATGTTTAAGGCGGAGGTTCCTCATGAATTTGAATAATGCTATTTCCGTTTCTAATTCGTTGGAATGGTATGTGGGTATAATGTTCCCTTTTGAAGTGTACTAATTTGATGTTTAGATAGTACGGTATTCGAAATGTTAATGGTTAACGATGACTACGGGTTGAATTGGCTATCGGTAGTTCTTTTGATTTTGTGCTTTTCCCTCCTGGTTCTTCGTTTGGATAGAAGCCTTCCTCTAAAAAAGACTTCCCAGTAGATGAGCTGGTTGATGGTGTTGCTTTGTTGTCTCTTTGTTTGTTGGTGTCTTTGCTTTGATAATTTTTGTTTGTTTTTAAACTTCCAATGGATTCATTAGATGTTGAACTGTTACCATCTGCTGATCGATTAGAGAAGAGTCGCTGTTGTCTACTTGGGCGTATATGTCCGCCCAGTTATAAACCTCGCCAAGGTATATTCAATTGTATCACGTTTGTATTTCCTGATGTTTCTTTCATTGATTTCTTTTGCATACGTGTCCAATTGTTTGTTAATATCATTTAACATTGTATCAAGCTCATCTGTTGTCATTTTTGAGCTGGGTCAATGGGCAAACTCAGTAATAAATATCAAGGCCAGTGGCCAGTACACAGTGTAAAGTAGGTCCATGAGAAGCTGCACAGGGAATGGGCAAACACAGCAAGTAACATCAAGGCCAGTCCAAAGTGCAGAGTAGGTACATGAGAGGCTGCACAGGGAATGGGCAAACTCTCTTGTTGTTTGCTATATGAGTATGAGTATGAAAAAGGCTTTATTTCGATAAACATATCTTAACCACATTGCTGCGGCGGTAATTTTTCCGCTATGTGGCAATTTACAAAAACCTGCGTTACATGACGAGCTCAGCTCGTCATCAGCACACGACCACTGTGGCTGATGACGAGCTGAGCTCGTCATCAGCAGCGAAGGGGTTAAAAGCACAAACATAAAAACAGCAATTTTAGGGTAATAACACATGGGCCCCTCAAATATAACAATAGATATCAAGTTGTTTCAATTTCCCATTTAAAAAACAAATTTACAAGTTTTATTATATTACAGTTATGAAAGGTGGAAAACTATTTACAATAAAAAGATTTAAGACTGGAATTAAACATTTGTTTTCAGCCTTTTTGCTCTAATGGACCAAGCCCATCTCAAGAATTTAGCCAGTCCACAAACACACAAGGGACTAGTATTCGATATAAGAATGCACAGCGCTACAATATAATCTCTAGTGCCCAGTACTCTACATAATGGCTTGAGCCAATAACTCCTAGGTGCTCTGTAGGCCGGGCATGCAGACAAGAAGTGGACCATTGACTCAACTCCTAAGTCGTAACAAGGGCAGGAAAGAGGTATTTGCGGTTGGACTTTCCAGTGTGCGGTAAATTCCCTTATTGGAAATGTACCAATCCTAAATTTATAATACAGTGCCCTATCTAAGGGCTTGTGGATGATAAAAAAGATAGGGCTCGGTGAGAGTAATATCCTTGATCCTCAAAAACTCGTTTGTGACTCTTCCTAGTTTGGGATCAGAGTTGCGCTTGCTTGAGACCCAATTCCAATAAAGGTTCTTTATTACTGCTTTTGGTGGAGCTGATTTATTCTCCCAGGCCTCACGAAGACCCAAGTGGCATAGTAGGGATTTAACATCTTTGAGCCATTTGATTTTGTGCCAGCCCAGCATACACATCACGTCAGCCAAGCCGTCTGCGTACTTAGCTAATTCGGGGACACGCCATAGCCGAGCCCACAATAAGAGTGGACGGAGCTATGCCAAGTCATTAATGAAATGGCACCCTAGGTCTAATAACAGAGGCACCATAGGCGTGCTCTGCGGGAGTTCCACTAGATCTCTAAGAAATCTATTTTCAAATTTGGACAAAGGGTCCACATTGCTAAAGCCCCAAAGTTCGGCTCTGTATAGGGCCGCACTTACCCCCCTTGCCTTATATATGTAAATTACTGGGCCAATTGGCCTAGTTGAAGTACAGCGCTGTTCCTTAAGTATGGCCCCCGTGATCCTCTTGTGACCCAATAACATTTTCTGCATATAGGAATTCCACTTCATGGAATCCGACAAATGGATACCAAGATAGTCGAATTCCATTACCCTCTCCAAGGGCTCAGAATTCAGAACAGGGGGCCTACCCAGTTTTTTTGGGGTGTTCAATACCAAATATTTGGTCTTGTTGGTGTTTATGACAAGCCCCCTCAAAGTACAGAAGGACTGGAAACTATCAAGGAGGTTCTGGAGTCCAACCGGGGATTTAGAGAGGAGAAGGGTATCGTCGGAGTACAGGAGAGTTGGAATATGCTCGCCCGCCAGGGATGGTGCATCAGTTGGACTGTTCAGCAAGTGCTCCACCACCTCGTTCACATAAAGTGAGAACAGGGTGGGAGCAAGGACACATCCCTGACGGACGCCCCAGTTCACCGGAATTCTGCTGGTCTTTTGCCCCTGGGTACCCCACCTCACTTGGGCAAAATTTCCATCATGGAGCCTCACTAGTAGTGACAAGATGTTATTAGGAACTCCCAATTCAGACAATACTCCCCAAAGGCGATCCTGGGGCACCAGATCAAAGGCAGTCTTGAGGTCTACAAATTCCAAGTAGAGGCTGCCCTTCCCTTTGAGCACCGTTTTCCAATAAATGAGTAGGAGCCTGAAGGCCTGCTCGATTGTCCCTGTTCCGGATCTAAAGCCCGCTTGGTAGTCCGAGAGAATTTTGTTGTCATCAGCCCATTGCAAGATTCTCCCGCGGATCACCTTTCCAACAACCTTCTGCGTGGAATTAGTGAGGCTAATTGGACGGTGATTGGCAGGGTCGCCCCTGTCTCCCTTTTTAAAGATTGGGACGGCATCTGCCCCCTTCCAGGATTCAGGAATAGGAGCCCCGTTGTCAATGGCGTTAAGAAAAGTGGAAATAATCTTTGCCCATTTGCTGCAATCAAAGCGGAGGAGGTCACCAGGAATGCCATCAGGCCCTGCTGCTTTCTGTGGCACAATGGTCTTGATGGCATTTTCCACTTCTTTATCTGTGAAAGGGAGACTGTCCGAATCCCTCAAGATAGGCAAGCAGCTATGGGTGGTTGGCTCAGGCTGACCACTCTGCAAGCAAGAGTACAATTTGAGGAAATGTTCGAACCAGATTTCCCCTACTATATTGCAGGTTATCAACTCATTAGTGGGTCTATTCTTAGTTCTTATGATGTTCCAAAAGCGGCCGTAGTCTCTCCCGAGACTGGCCTCCTTAAGTGAGCGCCAGTACTCGTCTTCCCAATCTTTTTTGGCCTCTACAACAGACCGCTTATACTCCTTTCTAGACAACTGTATACTTCTTTGGGATCTACCCTTAACAGCTTTTATTAATGCTGATTTTGTATGACGACATTTGGATGTATACCACCCCTCCTTGAAAGTTGGCCTACAAGACTCTCTCTGCACAGAGCCTCTGCTTTGAATGAGGAAGATGTTACCTAGTGCTTCAATGGTCTCTTGGAATACCTCTGAGACCCTAAGTTGGCCACATTGGGCGGAAGGAGTTATATGCAATTTGGCCTGCACTGTTATGTTATGTTATGTTATGCGTTTTTATTTGGCGCACAGATGCTCCAGCTAAGGAGCGTCCTGGCGCCCGACAAGGCAGCAGCACAACACAACGAAACAATAATCAAACAGTGTTAAAAACGAAGGGAATAAAAAAGTTTTCACCGCACGGCGAAAGGAGAGCAGATCCCTCTCAGCACGAATCGCCGGGGGCAGGGAGTTCCACAGGACCGCCGCGCGAACTTGAAATGAACGCCCTCCTGCCCTACTCCGCTTAAAGCGTGGCACAACAGCCAGTTCTAAGTCCGCAGATCTTAAGGCTCGGGCTGGGGTGTAATGGGCTAGAAGAGCCGTAAGAATCGTTGCTGGGGACCCCTTCAAGATCTTGTAGGCAACACAGAGGACCTTAAACTGGATCCACTGGGCCACCGGGAGCCAGTGCAGTGAACGCAAAGTGCTAGAGGTAGGGCAGGATCTTGGTAATCCTACCACCGATCTTGCTGCGGCGTTCTGGATCCGTTGTAAACGCCCAATCTCTGCCTGATTCAGGCCAACCAGTAGGGAACTCGCATAATCCAGCCTAGAGATGACAGTGGCTTGGATCATGAGCTGCCTAGTGGGGGCACTGCAGAAAGGATAGTCCCTATGCTCTCAATTTTCCCCATATCCAGG
Source organism: Lissotriton vulgaris (assembly GCF_964263255.1). Taxonomy (NCBI): domain Eukaryota; kingdom Metazoa; phylum Chordata; class Amphibia; order Caudata; family Salamandridae; genus Lissotriton; species Lissotriton vulgaris. The sequence goes on along the minus strand of NC_141698.1, from coordinate 410,274,119 downwards.
GCGACTTTACACCATTTTAAACGCCTACCACAATTAGATGGGCTAACTTCCTTGGTTGACATTAGTGGTGGTGCAGTTACAAGTTCATCAGTCTACCCCTCCTAGCATCATCTTCAGCTATATCAAGGATATCCTCGGCTGCCAGGGGCTCGAAAGTACAGTTAAAGTCCCCCGCAACGAGGATATAAGCACCCTGGTTACAGCGCCTCAATTCATCTTCTAGTAGTGCAACAGTGGGGGACGGGGTACCGCCGTGGGTGCCACGGAGGTACACATTAAATACCTCCAAAGCTTTCTCTCTCCATCCACCACGTACTGAGATTCTTAGAACGTCTGGCGAGTTGCACTGTATTTGTGTGGAGGAACACCCTAGTAATATGCTCACCCGAACTAAGAGTCCGCCCCTATGGGTGACCTCTCCCTGTACTAGGGGATATAACCTGCAAATAGAAAGTGGTATAACCTACTTTGTGATGGGGCACCAAGCTCCAGGTCTCCTGGAAGATGCAGATAGAATAGGACTCAACCAGGGCGTTCCAAGCGGGTAGATCAAGTTTCCTTGAAATGCCCGCTATATTCCAGGACAGTATCTTTATCAGATGGTCAGTCGTTAATATACCCCAGGAATAGGGGAAAGCGCCAAAGGAAAGCTAATACCTGCCGCGCTGGATTCAGCTGGTCGGGATTGAAGAATGGTTTCTCCTGCAATAGGAGCAGTCCTCCTTATCGGATGGTCAGTTACTACTATACCCCCAGGAGTGGGGGAAAGCGCTAAGGGATGGCTAGTACCTGCCGCGCTGGAATCATCTGGCTGGGGTTGTAAAATGGTTTCTCCTTCAATAGGAACAGCACCACCTCAGCCAATTGGACTTGCAAGGAGGGGCACTCCTCAGGATCTCCTGCACCATATCTCTGGACGCCTCTACGTTCAGTACAAATATCTGTCTCCCTCACTTTATTCCCTTCCCTAACGCCCCTGCTGCTACTAGGTGGAGTTGGAAATTCTGGGGCCAATCTAGGATTTTTGCTAGAAGTGTCAAGAACAGTTCCAGGTGACCCCTGTTGCCCCACCAGCACCCTACTACCAGGAGTCAAGGTCACCCCAGCCACTGTAGATGGTACAGGCAGCAAACAATTATCTACATGTCAGTATCTACCATGCCTTCCGTAAGGCACTATACTTCTGTTTGATGCAGAGGTTCGGTGTGCAGGATGGTTTGTAAGAACAGGCCCTCCATATCTTTCGTTCTCAGATAGATAGTGGAGGTACTTGTGGGATTGGCGATCAACAAGCTGCAGGTGGAAGTGGCACAACTCGAAGGTACCAATCCCACTGCAGCTATAATTGACCTGCTGGTTACAAATAAACCCAGGTACGCGGGCGTCCCTGAAGTTTACAACAATACAGTCCCCGGGGATGTCCTTAACCCTGCTACCAACCCAGTTTACCCTTCTAACATGAAGAATCTCACCATCAAAATGTTCTGGGAGAGGTCTATTGCCATTCAGCCAATGCGTGTTTTTGTTTTTCAATTCATAATAAGATTCAAGTTTCCCTGGCTTAAGCAGTGGCACTCCAGTTAGCACCACTACATATGGCTGACATTCGGGTGGTAGACTGACGTGGGCAAAATTCAGAATGTCGGACGTTAGAGCCCCGGCCTTTTGGTCTGGCAGAGGCTGATCACAGCTCTGCCCTACTGCTTTGGTTGGGCCGCTCACTTTGCCCTGGGAATGATTGGAGGAGCCCCTTAGGGGTTCTTTTACCTTGTTTTGGGAACTTGGGGATTGGGTTTAGTACTGGTCATAGGGTTATGGGCTTTGGGTACCGCTGCCTTGGAGTTGGCTCCAGATGGAGGTCTTGGAGCTGCAGCAGTATTAGATCGGCCCGACTCTGGGAGGGATGTGAGGTCTATTGGGGGTTTCTGCATGGGAGCACTATCACCCTGGTGATTTTTCGACTGCAATTTAAGTAGTGTTTTAAGGGAAAAGAAGTTAGCAAGGGTGGCCTGCTCGAAACAGTCAAGCCTCTCTGTCAACACCTTGACCCTCTCTAATATAGGCAGTGTGAGTGACTTCACGATCTGCTCTAGATGGACTAAGATGGGAGGTTGTAATGAGACACCTACAGGAGTAGGTGCAGATGTTTTGGAACAAATAGCTGGTGGCGTAGATACACTGCTTGGAACAGGACTATCAGCAGGAGTTCTGGCAACTGGTGGAACAGATGATGGTTCTAGAACCCCCCCCTGTCCAGTTCTCCCTCCTCTTGTGTTATGCCTCTTGATTTTAAGTTTTTTGGATGTTGGTAGACGATCCGGCCACTAAGGGGTCTTTTCCTTTTGTTAGTTGTCGAGCTAGGCCCTTGGTTGTATGTGGGCTCAGCTTGCTCTGATACGGCCGGAGATGTCGGTAAGTTTAGGGCCGATGTGAGCACCATATGTGGGGAAACCCTCTGTGGTGTTATCTGGGGGTCTAACCTTACCGCACATCCTTGTGAAGCAGGCGTACCTACAGTCATCCCTGGACTCCCCAAGTTGGATGGTGCACTGTCCGACTGGTCGCCTTCGGCGTGCACCTGAATCAAAGCTGGGGAGAGAGCTCTTGATAGGGGCCCTAGCGAGGAAAGTTTACTGTATAATGGTTCCAGAGAAAGGCACCGTTCGGTAATGGCGATTTCTTTTTCCAGGACAGAATAAGCGCGGGTGATGAATTGGTCCAATGTGCCACTCACACAACCCCCTCCCTTCGCCCAACCCTTCCTGAACGGGTCGACATTGGCATAGACAGCCTTATACAATACTTCCCAATAAAGTCAAAACAAATAGCTCAATTAGTCAATTTGCCCTTGAAGCTGGAATCGCAGTACACCTTACGGTTTTACCTTAGAGAGTTCGGTTCGGTGCAAGAGGTAAGGGGGGTAGCCCAGCCCAGCTCTAGCCAGCCTTAGACAGCTGCCGACAGTCCCGCCCTTGTCTCGGGCTTCTCCTGAGACACTCCTGCGCGCTCCCGCGGCGCGGGCACTTTCAGATGGATTTATACTCCGGTGTTGGGGGCGGAGACTGCCCCGGACCAGGTGTGAATATTCCAGAGCCTTCTGGGACTCTGAGTCCAAGTTTGCAGCAAGTCCGTCCTGCGTGCGCGGTTTCTGCCCTCCCCGCCTCAGGTTGCACTAAGGATGTTAGCAAGATGCTCCTGCTGAGAGGAAGAGTGACCCGACTCCAAATCAGTCGCCCAAAGTCTGTAAGAACACACACAGTAGCTGGCGCTGCGGCACCCGCGATAGCGGGTGCGGCGAGGAGTTTTTACCTTAGAGAGTTCGGTTCGGTGCAAGAGGTAAGTGGGGTAGCCCAGCCCAGCCCTAGTCAGCCTTAGACGGCTGCTGACAGTCCCGCCCTTGTCCCGGGCTTCTCCCGAGACGCTCCCGCGGCGCCGGGACATTCAGATGGATTTATACTCCGGTGTTGGGGGCGGGGACTGCCCCGGACTAGGTGTGAATATCCCAGAGCCTTCTGGGACTCTGAGTCCCAGTTTGTAGCAAGTCCGTCCTGCGAGCGCCGGTTCTGCCCTCCGCACCACTGGTTGCACTAAGGATGCTAGCAAGATGTTCCCGCTGAGAAGAAGAGTGACCCGACTCCAAATCAGTCGCCCAAAGTCTGTAAGAACACACAAGATAGCTGGCGCTGCGGTTTGTTAATATCATTCAACATTGTATCAAGCTCATCTGTTGTCATTTTTGAGCTGAGGTCAATGGGCAAACTCAGTAATAAATATCAAGGCCAGTGGCCAGTACACAGTGTAAAGTAGGTTCATGAGAAGCTGCACAGGGAATGGGCAATCACACAGGGGCGGTGGGTGACATTTCAAAGTGGTGGGACGCAAAGTGATTTGCATACAGCACCGTAGCGAGGGAGCGTAGCGAGCGAGCCTGAACCCCAAAAGGGGGTTTTGGGGGTTTATCCCCCCAAGAAAATTTTGAAAAAAAAGAAGAAAAATCGTGCATTTTCAAGCAAATTTGAGAAAGCAGGAAGGTTAATAAAGCAATTGTGAAAGTGCAGTTATTACATTAATAGATGGCATAACATAGGTAGCTGCTTATTCAGTATAACCACAGAGCTTCATACATTTCGTCCTATTACACTCATTTGCTGAATTCAGACTATAAGACTTTCATGAAAATATCAGCTCTAAGAGTAGAATAAGTTGCACAGCAGTTGGGAAACAGCCTTCACAAAGCATTAGGAAAATGAGAGGCAATTACTTGAAAGCAAACTGAAAGCAATGCATCAAGTTGTAACTTAAAGCAATGCATCCAGCAAAACAGTGCATGCCGTCAACCATACAAAAGTAAACTAAAGCAAGTGTGAACCTGTTAACCTTCACTTTGAAAGCAGGGTGCTAGTCAACAGGCCAGTCACATACAATTAAACTGAAGAAGAGTACACTTCAGCATGCAGGCACCAACATAAAAGCACCAAGCAAGTCAAACAGTTTAATGAAAGAAAAATGAAAGCAATACATCCAGCAAACTAGACAGTGACTCAAAAAGTAATCTGAAGCAAGTGCACACTGAAAGGAATGCGCAGTCATAAGTCAGACATTCACATAAAAGCAACTTACCAAGACACCCAATCAATTACATGGGAAAAACGTGAGCCAATGCACTCAGAAAACCAGACCAGCACACCAAAGCATCCCACCCCTGATTGGATGGCAGCTGTGCTCTTAGGGTCACCCCTCAGTTTTTTGGCAGGGTTGAGCACCCCCCAGTTTTATGCCCTCTGCGTCTGAAGGGGAGACAGGCAAAAGGGGTCATAATGGGACATCTGGCACAGCCACTTTGTAATCGAGGTCACCCACCCAGCTCAAGACTGAGTTACAGGCTGATCTTAAATCTTTAAACAACCACAAGGGTCTCCAGCTAGTTGGTTCTTGAGCCAAAAGAGTCCTCAGCTCACTGGGAGTCTTTACATCGCTCCTGAGATGACATGACAATGTCCCTTAATCCGGAGCAACTGTGGGGACTGGTCTGGGTCTGGATCTGACTTGGTACGAGCAGGATACAAAAAGTAACGGGTAGGTGGTAACCCACTTCAAGTGAAGGAGCTGTAAGGAACCTAAGCACACTGGTGTGGATACCACTAACAGGGCAGCTCTGGCTTTCTCAGGGTGGGTGTCAGCTGTGTGATGAAACCAGCATGTGAAGCAGTTACCTCAAGCTTCGGAGGGAGTGAGAGAACTGGATGCAGATGCGCCTTTGCCACCTTACCTTGCACCCAGCTTCAGAGAGAGTGTAACCTACCTTTCTTACCCAAACCACCCCTACCCTTGGCTGCAAAGAGGCACCTCTGACCAACTCCCGGCATCAGAGAGGGAGAGTCTTAATTCAGGAGACCAATCCTAAACTATGTCAGTCTTTAGAGAGTGATGTCTTGTAGGAAGGAGTGAGGGCCTCATACGCTCTACTCCAGCTTCAGAGCGCCTAGATTCTGCTTGCAGGGGAAGACAGAGGAGAGGGCCCACCCTCACCTCTACCTTCAAAACCCGAGGCTCTACTTGCGGAGTAGGCGACCCTGAACCATTTTGTGAAGATTGTGGTCCGCACAGGCCGGACTCGGGCGTCCGAGAGGGCTGCCAGGCGCCAGAGCCAGGCAGGCTTTCTGGACTTTCCATGGTCAGAGAGTGGGGGTCCTGGGCGCAGGAGGACTTTAGTCTCCTGCTATTGTAAAGGCTCAGACCACAAGGGGCGGGGTGAACCCTGCTCCCCTGATATACTGAGGTTCCTGTTCGCAGGAGGCTATTTAGCAAAGCTGCTGCTACATAAAGTGAGGGGCCCTAGTTCCGGAAGGGCACTAACTGTTTGATCTTCGGCCGATGTAGTGTGGCGATGCCTGGTACAGTGAGGGCCCTGGTCATTGGGGGGCTTCCGTTCTTTGGACAGTGACGGCCCCGCCTGGACAGTAACAGTCTGGTCTCCTGCTGCAGACAGCGAGGGGCCCGGTTCTTGGAAGGGTTCCACCTTTGTTTGATTTCCGGTATCAGAGAGGGGTCCTCGCACCGGCACCGGCAGCATGAACCTGCACTTCAGTCCCGGCCCCCCCTAGGCCACCCTCAGAGACCCACCTCCTTCTTCATCGAGGACATCTTGTTGCACAAACCCAAGCCCCTGCGCGAGCCCGCGCCCTTCGGAGGGCCCTTCATGCCCCGGCTGCCGCTCCTGGACTATGGCTACCCGCTGATGCCCAGCGCCTGCCTGCTGGCACCTCACCCGCACCTATAAACAACAAAGGTACCAGAGGGTCTCAAAAGATATGCCCAGAAGTAAAGAAAAGCCAACCAATCCCTGACCTCTAAAAAGATGCGTCACAGAAGGCTCTCAATAGGATGAGGAAAATACCCATCAGTCACCATACGGATCCGCCCTTCATCATTTGGGATTTTATCCGTACCACCCGTCGGTGCCACAATCAGAGGTCAACCCGGTGGTAAGAGGGTTCCTCAAAAGGTATAGGCAATGACAGTGTGGTCTGCCACTCGGTGTTATGAGTGGCCAGAGACATGTGACTGGGGTGTGCAGTGCGAGAAAAAGTGAAGAAGTGAGAAAACCAAGAGAAAAGTGTATTAAAATTGGTTAAGAGAAAGCACTTGACAAAATTTATTCCATGTGTGCCTAACATATCAATATTAAAAATAAGTGCAACCTAAGGCTGTCTGATTATGTAGACCGCCTGAGGTAAAAGTGGTCGACTAGTTTCTGCAATCAAGGGACTGTTGCGTCCTTGCATTCATCAGGACCAAAATACAATTACAACTACTGCACCAAGTGGACTAAGTAAAGTGAAGAGTGACACCAGGAAAACAAAAACAAGTGCACATGGTCACCTGAATGCTCCGAGTGCCCTTACAGTCTGTGATGATCACTATGGGAAGAGAAAAGGGTTAGGTGTAGCTATCATTATCCAATGGGCTGCCCAGAAAGTCCTTATAATGTGGATCATTCATAACATCATACTCAGAAGAATATTGATATACAGGCACTTCACATTAGTATAGCCCGATGTTAAAAAGCACTTGGAAAGAACTTTCATAAGCCAAATGTCTTTCAGTCCTTACCTCGATCTGTAAGGTAGACTGGCCTCACCCCACCTGGCAGTGGCTCAGGGGAAGATGAAGCACCACTCTAGAAAACATGTAAATCACATGTTAAACACAGTATGCACATACAGGGACAATGCACTTCCTGTTGCTGATAACCGATAATGAATGGTAATAGTATCTTAAAATAACCGTGCCCGGCAGATGAAGCACCGCTCTAAAAAACATGTCAGACACGGTGAGCACAGACAGGGACAATGCACTTCCTGTTGCTGCTAGCCGGTAATGAATGGTAATAGTATCCTGAGATAACCGAGCCCAGCAGTAGCGGAGCCGAGACCCCGTTTTAGGAAAGAGAACTTCCGTTAGAAAAGCGCAGCGTTGTGGGACGAGGAGGGAGAGAGGAATCCTCTTACCTGTCGTCGGTACTCCAAGGCCGGCGTCCTGGCCGACTGGGGAGGTACCGGTGGGTCAGAAGGCAGCTGTTAATAAGCCGTGCTCCCATTGGTCGATTTGTCACGTGGGGCGCTGCACCGTCTCATGTGATAGGAGCTAAGTCGAACACACCCGCGTTCTCATTGGCTGTGAGGCTAGAGACCGGGGAAGATCATTGGTCAATCGGTCGCTTAGTCGTCATGGAGACGGAGACAAGCACTTTCCGAAGACGAGTGTAGCCTGGCTGTAAATATAGCGCGAGCGAGGTCCCGTGAGGGTAAAATGCTAAAAAAGGTAAAGCAATCTAAGGTCAAGTATCCCTTCTGATGACAAAAAAATGGCACAGAATTGCAGAGCTTTAAGCCAGTGACAACGGGTCAATAAAGAGAGGGTAGAATTGCCCTATGGGTCAAAGAGGCTGAAACTTGCCATTCGTGGCAGCTAGACAAATACAGAGCGTCGTTCTAAGAGCTCTTAATTCAGAAGAAAGGCTTATGACCCAGCTCTATAATAATACAGTTCAACTGTAATGAATTCCTAATGGTGTGTGTTAGAGGGAGTAGCTGGGAAAATAGGGAAAAACCCCTTATACAGTCAAGATGGACAAACTCAGAGAGGTGTTATCTCCCCGACCAGTGTGTTAAATGTCAGAGAAGGGGGGAGAGTCCCAAAAGAACATGATTTCAGTACCCTCCTGATCACTAAATACTGGCAACTACTGACAAAATGGACCAACTCTCGCGGGTGTGTACAATACAACTAGTGTGTAAATGTCAAAGTAAGGGAGAGTGGCCAAACAGCAACGTAATGTTCTAAGACCCTTCTGTTCGCTAGATCTGAATCACAAAGTAGACCAAGGAATATCATCATTCAAACCATCTTTGTGAGTCTTCAATTTCAGTACCCATCTTTGTTCTTTCGTCAGCAGGTACTTGGTCACATCTGCTGTGTGTTTTGGAATAAAAGGTTGTTCCAAAACGGTCCATTGGAATTCAGTGGCACCACCCACTGCACAAACCGGAGCACCACCACCCCTACTTACTCACCGCCTCCGGTAAGTGACCACGGACGAGTGCTAATAGTAACGTGTTTTTTTTATGTAGTGTCTCGAGTGCCACTTCCGCTACTTCTATCTACTGTAAACACAAAGAGTTACTATTACACACTTTTGTAACACTCTTTGTGAAGAAAGGAAGGCTGAGTTGTCCACCTTCGAACTCAAACTCGTGCGGACCAGAGCAAGAGTAACCCTACTGTAACTTATTGAATGGGTGAATGGACTTCAGCAAACGCATGGAAGAAGGGACCATCCTAAGAATGATGGGTGACTGACAGAGAGCTGGACCGAGGTTCAGGCACTCTGGGTATGGTAATACACGAACGAATGACCGAGCGGACAAACAAGTAAATGCTTGGTAAACAACACCTCGGCTGTATGGCTGCATGTTAGCAAGGTGAGTGAATGTGTGTATTATAGACGAATGTATGATTGATGAATAAATAGCAGAACGCACAAATATGCCTCTTGCTACTATCCATTTTTCGTACACAAGGGAAGCAAAGCTAGGAAGTAGTGATCTTCCCAGGATCACACCATTTAGTCAAACGGAGAAGCTGGGATCCGAGCCAAGGTCTTCTTTTTCTCAACCTACATTAACCATTAACCACCTACATTTATCAGTGTATTCGGAAAACAAATGCACTCTTATTATGTGTGTGTGTGTTTGTTTAACAATTTAAACACACCTTTACTGTCATAAAAATAAATCTACAGTAGTGCTGATGTGAAAGGGGAATGCAGTGCTGTCCGTTGAGTTTAATTACTGCCTATATGGTGCTCAAGTCCACAGCCGCAGCTTCATGGCGCTTTTGGTAAATTTAAAAAGAAAAAAGTGAGCAAAAACAAATAATGATGTCAACGAAAATAATAATTGCAATACGCTAATCATATAACAACATTAACATAATTTGGAATTTGTACCCACATCTCCAGCATCTGTTGCATTTCCTTTCCAAAAGGGAAAAAAAACGGTTCAAGTACAGCACAAGACGGTCTTTGCTCACTTTTAAATTTCTCTAAACACTAACAGGCCTGGTTAACAGTCGTGGCTTCGGGAGGTGGGGGGGGGGTTTCTCGCAGGGTTGGGGGCAGCTTTAAAATAACAATAACAGATCCTACCTGACCAGGTCCGCGCTGCCTCGGGTCCGTTGGCGCCTACACACAGGAACAGAAGCAGGCTACACGATCGTCCTCCTTGGCTTGCTGCTCCTGAGATGAATGCCGGGCCACCCCCACGCGCGGCATCCAATGGGATGCTGCGCCGGTGGACCAGCCAATCCTGGCGCTGCATGCAGCGCCAGGATTGGCTAGGGGGGCACATTTGCTGCTCGCCCTGTCGCCCGTAGGAAACCCGGGCTGTGGCAGGTGAACAGCATGGTCAGTGAAGCACCCCTGGGTCCCACTGGGGAACTTACAGTGCGCATGCTTGAGAAAGTTGCCAACTTTCTCAAGCATGCGCACTGTAAGTTCCTCAGCGGGACTGCGCACTATGGTCTGCTGTAGCCTGAGTGTGTGGACTGTCACTCAAGCTGCAGCAGGCCACCCCCCCTGCGCAATTCAGCGCAATGTATTTTACTTAGAGATACGGCCGGCGGCCGTGATGCGGGTCCATAGTGGCTGGTGGGGCTACGCCCTTACGCCCCAATGGACGCACCGCGGCTGCAAACACAGCAAGTAACATCAAGGCCAGTCTAAAGTGCAGAATAGGTACATGAGAGGCTGCACAGAGAATGGGAAAACTCTCTTGTTGTTTGCTATAGATTAGGCAGCGTTTAGCTGTGAGAGCCTTTTGCTTCTCTGTGCATTTTGCACCAACCTAGTTCTCGTTTTTCAGCTCCATAACAATTAAGGCAGACCCCTCCCTTTTCCTGACCCTTCAATTGCACAAACAATTTCACAGACCACCGAATGGGACAAATTAACTGAGCAGAAAAGGGCCGCATATGGACCATTTTACATGGTACGATATTGGCCACATATTTGAGGAACAATGTAGCACCTAAAGGTCTTCTGGTGACTAATGCCCGCATCTTTTTAGATGATGCACAATTCAGGAAGGAATGGGCCCAGATCGTGTGGCACTGTACCCGCGACTGGTTAGTGCTAATTATTAAGACTGCCCTTAGACTTTTTGAGGCAATGCTGATTGATATACAACTTACAGAGACGCATTTCAGAACCACTCTGACTGGCTATAAAAAATGCCCGGACGAAGTGAACAAAGAGATAAATTAGTATAAAGATTCACTCACTCAGTGCAAAGCGCAAAAATTCCAAAAGGACCTTACCAGATGGTCTAATGTGAAGATCTATCCTTATGCCAGCCCAGATTATAGCCCACCTGCCAAGAAGTATCAGAGCACAGATGGTTCTGATGATGATTCCTCCGCTAGTGACTCGAGCGGGGACAGTTACTGTTCCCGCCAATGTGGAAGGGGTAGGAACAGAAGACAGCCACAGTATCAGCAAGCCTGGCCTCCGTTCCCCCAACTTGGCGGGGCTAACTATCCTAATGCTTTCCAACCACCACAATTTTACCACATGATGGGGTGGAATCCTGCTTTTCTTCCTCACCCTCGATTCCAGCAGAATCTATACCGTCCTCCTTTTTTAGAGAGAGGCCGGAGGGGACGGGGACAAAGGTGAGGTACCAACCAAGTGCATTGGGAGCAAGAGGAAGCGGTGGGGGACAACACCAGGAGGAAAGCACGGGAGCAACGTGCGGGCCCCAGCAATATGAAAGCCTAGTTACCAACCTTTCAACTGCCATTGTGACACCAGATGAACAAGCAGTACTTGAGAACGGCTTGGGCTTCATACCAACAGCACGCTTAGATCGCTTCAAACTACATTGCGAACTTGCGGAATTCTTCCGTAAATTGAAGCTCAAGAGTTTCTTTGAGAAGCAAGAAACAGAAGGCACCCAAGACAGCCGAGGTGATACAGGCTTCCGGTTGAAATCCACATTCATCCCTCCACCTCATACCACCCCCCCCCCACCCCCCCGGAGATTATTGCATTTGAGCAAGCCGTTTTTAATGATGTGAAAACTTTTGAAGAAACAGGTGTATTCAAACACATGAAGGCCTGTGAGTTCCAGGCTCTGGAATCACTGAGGAACAATCAAGGCATTCTCATAAAGCCTGCCAACAAAGGCGGGGGTATAGTGGTAAAAGATGCTGAGAACTATGATGCAGAGTTCAGACGAGTTCTATCTGACCAAGTGAGTTACATCCACCTCTCTATGGATCCAATGCCAACTCTCCGCGATACCATTTCCTCTCTGGTGAATGAGGCTGAAAGCAGTGGACACATTACCAAACACAAGGCTGACTTTCTCACTTCCAGGAAAGGCACTATACCCTATTTTTACACCTTACCAAAAACGCACAAAAATCGGTTACCACCTCCAGGGAGACCCACGTATCAGGGATGGGTTCCCTCTTGGAATCTTTGTCGCAGTATTGCGATTTTTGCTTAAAACTTCTTATTCAAGCTACAAGCACTTATCTAAAAGATACCAAAAGTCTGCTCGCTCTCCTTCAGGAAGTTGAGATTACAGAAGACTCCACCTACTTTGGGCAGTACTTTTGCCCCAAGTGTGACTGGCCCATATGTACATGATTTTGAGTGCCACCACATCTTGTCTGATTTCAATCCATACCTTTCCTATGTATCCTTCTGGCGGAGGTACATAGATGATGTGCTCGCTATTTGGCAAGGCCCTGAGAATATTCTCCATGAATTCTTCAATTGGATTAATACATGTGATGTCAATTTAAGGTTTACCCACTCACATGACAAGAAAGAAATGGTGTTTCTCGATGTTGTGATATCCAGAGTCGGCAACAGACTGCAAATCAGGACACATCACAAGCCAACAGCTAAGAATAACCTTCTGCACTTTACAAGTTACTATCCGCGACCATTACAGGAAAATCTCCTTATTGGCCAGAATTTGGGGCTGAGAAGATATTGCATTGAGGTTGCAGTCTTTATAAGCCAAGCTGCTGACTTAAAAACGAACTCCATAATAGTGGATATCCTGATGGGATTTTTAAAAAGAGTTGCAAACGAGCTCGCAACCAAAATCGAGAAGCTCTCCTGGATGAGAAGCCCCCGGAAGGTACTGAACCACCTCCTCTAACATGTGTGACCACCTTCAATGCAGCATCTAACTTTGTTAGCAAATCGATTTGCAAACCTTGGAGAATCCTTGAGAGTAACAATCACCATTGGGAAAAACCTCTTTTTTCATACAAACGGGCGCGAAGCCTTGGTCCATACCCGTCCGAGGATGGAAACAACTGATCAGATGATGACTGTTCGAAATGCGTGGGGCTCCCACCAGTGCTGGGTTATTTCCCTTGTGGCTCATGCAGTGTCTCTCACCTGACTACCACATCAAAACATCTTGATCTGGAACAAGGCAAACAATGGTTGCAAAAATCCCATACTAATTGCAACACTTCCAATGTAGTCAACCTCATTACCTGCCTCTGCGGGCTCAGATATGTGGGCATGACTGCTAGAAAAATCAAACAACGAGTATGTGAACATCGCAGTAATATTCGCTGTAAACAGTGCAAACAGCACAAAAATGACAGAACATTTTCTTCAATGCAATCACACCCCAAATGATCTACACTAGACAGTGATTGAAAATTTACCGACTGGAAGATCTCCCCAACAGTCGCTTTTTGAAAAAGAACAACAGTGGATTTATCGATTATCCACCCAAATGACGGGACTCAATGATAATATTCCGTGGGGTTCTGTCCTGCAGCTTTGATCAGCATTTCTGCAACCATATGGCCAGTCTATGTGGTTCTGGAGTGTGCCACCTGTATTTCTGAATTTCAGAATTTCTGATACCTTCATGATCCGAATTTGTTCCATTGCTGACAGCGTTCACGGACATCAGTTATGTCAGTGAGGTATGGTTTATCACATTTGGTACCCCACCTTTATTTCTCTTTTGCGTATAAAGAGATAGTCTCATTAAAATCCATGGAGGCTGCTCCTTTCTAGATACGTAACACACCACATATATTTTTTTCAGCTTAATAGCTGATTGTGACGTTGGACACTTCAATAGTAATGGCTGATATTCAGCAGCCCTCTCTTTTCCTACTAATTGTTTTGTCCACTAGCACTGATTCAGTATCAGTATACACTATCTAGCAGCTTGACCCACTTTCCTATTAATTGTGCTGTTTACTAGCGCTGATTTAGTATTAGTAGACGCTAGGTTTACACATTTTTTATGGGAGGGTAGATCTTTTAAACTTTGCCAATAGCATTTTGTCAAATAGTATAAAAAAACATCTATCAGACTGACAGTTTATGCGATTCGTAATATTATCGAATATTGAGCAACTTTGACACTGTCCGTGTGCTCCTCACTAATAAAGTTTTCCCTTATTCTTGAGACAAATGGGGCCACGTTCTAGTTGTTATTTTTCTTCCGCGTTAACACGTCATACTTCGCTATACGTGACCATGCCACGTGATCCTGCTGCGTGATCGCAGAGTTGTATTTGTTTCCTGGTAGTGCCTTTACTCTGCAATATCCGGGCCAGGTGGACCGCGTTAGTTCTTTCGCGGGACCATACGAATCGGGAAGTAAGTAAAAAGCATGGGAGGTTTTCTTTTCTACCGCCTGTTTTACATTTAAACATCGGGTCTCCAGGGGCTGGTAATACTGTTTGTCCATCTCTTTAGATTCCCAGGTGTTTGCTCTCCCTCCCTGTTGGACCCATGAAGCTATCCGCTTCACAAGCGAATGTAAGCCACTTTTTCTACCATAGTGTTGTGTTATGTGTTTTGTATTTCGGTGCACATTTCTCTGGGATCCAGGCTTTTTACCGTGTCGCCTTAGTTACTATGAGCTATATGAGAACTATTGTTTTACCCCTTAACCTGATGGTAGTCCCATCAGGTCAAACATAAGAATATGGTACCGAAAAGCGCAACATAGGTTTTTTCATATTTAAAAAAGTTTATGAAGGAACATATAGGTATAGTGTTTTGCGATATCATTTTAGACATTTTAATATATATGTCTTATACCATAACAAGTTTTTTCTATACACATTTACAGCGCAGGACATTATTGCCTGCTTAGCTATTATTAGCAACCTGCTATACTGCTATATGTTTGTTAATAGACTTATGGTTAAAACACATGTATGTTTTTCTGTTCATTTCCCTTTTTTGCAGGTGCTTTTGGTCTTTTGACTCTACGCGAGAGATCACCGGTATAATTGTAAGTTGTACTCGAATTGATAGTTCCTCAGGTTAGGGTGCGCCTTAGGGTGCGCATAGCGCTGTGGAACTGACAGTAGGTCCTGAAAAAAGCTTAGCTAATCGCACTAATAAGCATAAATATGTTGACCAATTTCACATACGTAAACCGAATGTTACCAGTTACATTACTGAACTAGTTAACATTCTGCTCACTTTTTTTAATGGTCACTGGTCAGCCTATAATAAAATTATTTGACAGGCTAGAACCAGTAACCTTTTAAATCACCCTCCTTTTCTCACCTGCACATACACACGTATCTCAAAATCCTGCTCCGCTGTAAACCAGGCGTAGAAGCACACCAGGGAGGCATTCAGCCTCTCTGGTGGAAACCTATGATGAAGCATGTCACCGACCAGGTCGGTGAGTGAGGGTTCTTTTACAAACTTGGTTGGCTTCCCTTGCTGTTGTGCTTTACCAATGTTTACTTGCACTAGATTACACCTTAGTCACTCTTTTGTTGTAATAAATTAAAACAAACTCAGTAATAAACATCAAGGCCAGTGGCCAGTAGACAGTGCAAAGTAGGTTCATGAGAAGCTGCACAGGAAATGGGCGAACTCAGTAATAAATATCAAGGCCAGTGGCCAATGCACAATGCAAAGTAGGTCCATGAGAAGCTGCACAGGGAATGGGCAAACACAGCAAGGAACATCAAGGCCAGTCCAAAGTGCAGAGTAGGTACATGAGAGGTGGCACAGGGAATGGGAAAACTCAGTAAGGAGCATCAAGGCCAGTGGCCAGTTCAAAGTGCAGAGTAGGTACATAAGAAGCTGCACAGGGAATGGGCAAACACAGTGACAAACTGCAAGGCCAGTGGCCAGTCCAAAGTGCAGAGTAGGTACATGAGAAGCTGCACAGGGAATGGGCAAACAGTGACAAACTGCAAGGCCAGTGGCCAGTCCAAAGTGCAAAGTAGGTACATGAGAAGCTGCACAGGGAATGGGCAAACACAGTGACAAACTGCAAGGCCAGTGATCAGTACAAAGTGCATAGTAGGTACATGTGTGCATTAGATCCTGCACAGGGAATGGGTGAGACTGTACCTTGCCATGGTCAGCAACACAGTTAGGGGGATAACAATGGGCAGTCCAGGCACTGCTGTGGGAGAAACAGGTGTGTGAGTGGGATTTTGACTCAGATGGCTGTCAGTCGGACTTGGAGGTGGCTGAGCGTTGGGGACAGTTGGAGGACTGGACCTGGGAGAGAGAGGACCAGCTGAGATAGAGGCATCAGTGGCTTTGGAAGCTGGAGGGCTGTGTGGACCAGGTGGTGTGGTGGCAAGTGGAGGTGGAGTCATTCTGCAGAGAGACACAGTGTGGGTGGGAGATTGTGGAGGGGTGCTTTTCCACTTCTTGGGGAGTCGATAGGGAATCTTGGCAGGAGTGGTAAGTGTGGTGGGCACTACAAGCACCATTACCACCAAAGCTGCATCAGATGCAGCCGGTGGGCCTCCCTCTGGGGACCTGCTGGATCTTGAGGCATGCTTGGCCTGTCCTTGCCTATTCCACTCCACCACTTGTTTATCAGGTGAACCCCCTACACTGACCTCCTTCCCCTGCTTCACAGGGCTCTGGATGGGAGTTGAGGTTGTGGGTGAATCTGCCTTAGCTGGCTTTTTCTGTGGACCCTTAGCTGGCGCCAGCTTCACAGCATGAACGGGAACAGACTGCTTTCCTTTGCGAGATGCTTTTGGGACAGGAGAGTCCTTGGCTGGGGGTGCCACTGAGGCATATGAGCCTGAGGTCTACTTCTTGTCTTTATGCCCCTTTGTGTCGCCTGAAGGGCTTTTGGCTTTGCGCTCTGGGGAGGGTGTCTGTGCTTTGGCCCGCTTGGGCTGCTGCTGTTGTGTGCTGCTTGTGCTGTATCTTGAGCCAGAGGTCTGTGGTGTGTGGTCACTATTGTCAGAAGTAGCCCCTGGCAGGGCGGTGGTGAAAGGGACTGGAGCTGGACACTGAGACTGTGCCAGCTGAATGGCTGCCGTCACTACGGAAGACAAAGACTGGACAGTCTGGTGTAGCCCACACATGTTTGAATGAATGCCCTCCATGAAAGCAACTACCTGTGCCAACTTTTTGTTGTGGTCTAGGAAGGCGTTGATGAGAGTTGTTTGGCCCACACACATCTGGCGCAAAAGGTTCACAGACTCACACTGATGGCAGCAGTGCCAGTGGTGAAGGACACTCTTCCCTTCTTACTGGTGGGAACACAGGCAACACTAGTGGAAGTAGCTGGGAGTGTGGGCACTGAACGCTGTGTGGTGGAAGAGGAGGCAGAGTTCCCGCTCCCTGTGCCCACCAGCATAGATGTGTCACCTCTGGCGTCAAATGATGTTGAGGTTGGTGTTTATGGCTGTGATTCCTCAATCAGACTCCTGTCCCCCTCTGAGGTGCTGGTCACATCAGTGCCACTGTGCTCGTGTGTAGGAGTTGTGCTGATGCCTCACCACTGGTGTCCGTCCCCTCTCCTTCTATTCCCTCAGTAGATGCTGAGACAGAGACGTAGGGTCAGTTCAGTGGCATTAACACAAACATCATATAAAAGCAAAGCACTGAACAAGATGATGACATCCCCATGTTGCACACCACCCTGTGCAGTAACATTGTGCAACCTCAATTCCAAACTTGAATTTTGCTTGTGATCATGCAAACATGGCATAAGTGATCCATGTGATGACCACACAGCCAAACAGCCTGCTGGTGGCTCCATGTACCCAGACACACAAATCCCTCTGAGCACACCTAGGGCCCTGAGGGGTGGAAAAGATGTACCTCCCAACATGTTGCCACTGTCCTATCTGGAGGCAGCAGAGGTTGACAACACAGATACAGACCCCAACATATCAGTCCACAATGGCCATGAGCTCCTGCCATCCACAATGTCATACTTTGGGGTACAAATACAGTTGGATATTGGTGTCAGATGTGTGGTCCTCACAATCCTGATGTCAGGCAATTCACACATTGATGAAAGCACACGCAGATGAGGCACACTGCCGTTCTATTCGATGGGATGTTCTGACCACCCCAATGTACATGAAGGCCACAACTCAGAATGCAATGTCAAGGGCCATTACTCAAATGATATGAGAAAGCACAGGTAAGGGAACATGCATGACAGCTGCACCCAACACAGAGGCCACTTACAAGCCATTGCATCACACTAGCAACATCACAGACCCCAGCACTGACCCAGGCTTGGAACACATGCAGCCACTCACAACTAAAGTCACCCTTCCCAGAATACTCACCCCCAGCTTGCTGCTGATGCTCCTTCAAACCGGCATCCAGCTCAGGCTGTGTCACAGCTAAGATGTGGGCCATTAGTGGTGTCCTGAGCGCCAACCTTCCAGTCCGAGGGTGCAGCCCCAGCATCATCTTTGCCACTTTTTTGCTCTGCCAGTAGATGTCATTCCACCTCTTGTGACAGTGTGTGCGCCGTTGGTTAGAGATACCCAGAGCTCACACCTTGCGTGCAATGATCATCCACACGGCCTTACGCTGGTGGACTATGAGCTGCTGGCATGGGAGACAAGAGGGGGAAAAATCAGTGACACAGTGTTATGTACCACTATCTCTCAGTGCAGGAGCATGATACTAACTCAGCACGTCTTCACAGATATGTCTAGCAGAGACAATACAGCATCTCACATAGTACATTAGGATGGGAGAATCAGACGAAAATGTATGCAGGTATGTGGCTGGACATAGTACCAGCCCATCTCATACACATGCAGGATTCCAGCACAGAAAGCTGTGTGTAGGCTACCCACATCTACTATTCAGTTTGTGAGTGAGCAAGACATACATTACATAAGGAATTATGTTTTGGGGCAGACTCACTGTGTCCAACACTGCCCAGCCCTCATTGTCCTTGTCCTGTGAATGGACAATGACCTTACTATCTCACACCCTTCTCCCAAGGCCTGTCATGTGCAATCTACAGGGCTGAGATGGCTCTTTGATGGATAGTCTAGCATACAACCCATATGTTTCACTCTGTACATTCAGTGATGTGTCCGCCAGGTGTGCTCTCACTAAGGTTCAACGTGAGGCATCAGAAATGTCACATGAATGGACAAATTGAGAGCGTAAATAGTGCCCACAAGTGCGAGTCAGTACACATGCTGTTGGAAATGGAAGGGGCTCTGCACAGTAGTACAACAATCTGATGTGTCATAGGTGAATTGCCACCAAGAGTGTCACCCTGTAATGGCTGTGGCATTGGCGGTGACACACTGCAGGGGCCAGGCGGTTGCCACTGCGATTGTGCATCTTTCAATTGCAGCCAGTGACCGACCCCCGGAGGCGGAGCATGCCTACTGAGATTTTCAAAATTGCATTAGGCTACCGCGATTGTGGTTCCCTTTGGTTGTAATGGCTTTGGCATTTGGGGTGACACACAGCTCGGGCCAGGCGGTCGCTCCTGCCATCATGCATCTTTCAATGGCATCCAATGACTGGCCCTCCGGTGGCGGAGCACGCAAATTGCGATTTTCAAAATTGCATTAGGCTACCGCAATTGCCGTTCCCACTGGCTGTAAGGGCTTGTACTCCCTCACATGTCACTTGTGATATTGCTGGGCATGTACACAGACCAGTGTTGTGATGGACTCTCCAATGGGTACACATGTCAATGTGTGAAAGGGCTGAGCAACTCACAGTGATGAATTTCATACTACACAATGTGCATATTTGACTGTCAACTTTTCTTGGCTCATGCACATACTTGTGTTTTACGCACAGACTGGGCTCATTGTGTGGTTGATGTGTGCTCTGTTTGACTTACGCAAGGCGGCGTGGCAGGTACGGCAGCTAGGTAGTTGACAGTAGTGCTGCTGTTTCACACATATGTTGTTGGAACTACTGTCAGGGCTGCTCATGCAAGATGTGCCCATAACCATTTGGGCATTCACATAGTCAGAGTTTGTTTGAAAGGTGCTAGCTGTGTGAAATGTGGACAGGTGTACGGGTGGTGTAGCTGAAGGTTTCCCTACATGTAAGTTGTGCTGTAAGCTGAACTGTGATGCTAGTCATTCTTGGTGTTGTGTCAGTCAAAACATAAGATGTCGGACACATCTCCTGGTGGATTGCATAGACATGTGTCCGCTTTAATTCTCACCTAGGAGGAGACCAAATGTGCATCGTCCCTTCGCAGTGCTGGCAGACATGGAAGATGAGGAGGTCAATAGGAAATTCGTCTGGATCAACCCATCCTACAAGACCTATGTGCTATGTTGGAGCCCCACCTGCTGCCACTCAGGAGATATTCGACTGCTTTCACACCAACGTCTAAGGTGATGGCCGTCCATTTTTTTGTTTCTGGATCATTCCAGTACACGGTGTCCAGCGCAGGTGGGATGTCGCACCTATGTTCAGCATGGTGCTAAGTGATGTCCTGTCCGCCATGATGATCTACAAGGACAGATATATCCATTTGCCCAGGAGGCATGAAATGGCGGCTGTGAAGGGAGATTTTTATGCATTTGTTGATGGTGCCATTGACTGCACCCCACAGGCACGTGAACACATCTACAGGAACAGGAAGCATTTCCATTCCATCAATGTGCTAGTGGTATGCCAGGTGGGTATGATCATCTCACACGTCTGTGCCAAATTCCGTGGCTCGGCCCATGACTCGTAAATCATGCTTAACAGCATTGTGCCACAGCTGATGGAAATCTGCTTCCGGAGCATGCATGGATTGTGGGAGAGTACGAAGAGTCAGGTAGCGTGCTGTGTGTGTGACATGCTGTCCTCTGCCACAGTTACATTACAAAGTTGCTCTGTGTATCTCCCACCTTGGTGATTCTGCATATCCAAACCGTCCTGGTTGCTGAGCCCACTGCGGAATCCCAAGACCCCGGGTGAAGCCCGCTACAATGATGCCCATGGGAGGACACGTCGTGTGGTGGAGCATACTTTCGGTCACCTGAAGTCACGTTTCCGCTGCCTGGACAAGACCGGAGGTGCAGTGATGTACTCACCCAAAAAGGGGTGTCAGACTGTATTTGCATGATGCATGCTCCACAACCTGGCCTTGTGCAGGTGCTTTGCCACGGGTTCCTCCCTCGGATTTCTTTAGATGGCCCATGGTCATTTTGTAGGGGGACCTCTGCTGGTGGCCAGTAGAGTCTGAGGAGTTCCCCCTCTCCGTGCCAACAGGGGAGGATGTGGAACTGTCATCCTGCAGGACAACAGGGGGGAGGTGGAGGTGTTGGTTGTGCTGCGGCCTGTCCCTCAGAACCGCCACTAGCTGGCCCAAGAGGTCCACAATTTGGCCGATGCGGTTGTTGATGAACCTTAGCAGCAGGCAGAGCTCATGTGAATCTTCCTCATCCTGGTCCATTCGTCCCTGGGCCTGTTCATAGGCCCCAAGGTCTCTGTTGATGTTGTACAGAGCTTTGGTCCCCGTGTCCTGTTGGTTTTGACTTCCCCTTGCCCTCCTACCTGCCCTGCTGTCGCGGACCTGTTGCCTCACCACTTTAGGCACCTGCCTCCTCTCCCTGCCCTCCTCAGTTGGTGGGGTGGGGTGGTCATCCTCTGGGGCAGGGAGAGGGTTGCAGGCAGCACTGGTGGTGGTGAGGGTGGTGTAGGCAGCATAGGTTGTTCCAGCAGGGGTAAGCGTAGTTGTGGCTGGTGCTGCTGAGGTGGTGTGGGGGACAGTGGGGTCCTGAGACCTGTTGCGTCCTGACACACCAGATTTTCCGGCTTCGAACTCCGCATCCTAAAAATCCAGGGAATCCTCATCAAAGAGTTCATGTTCCGGGGGTGGAGACTGGCTCTGCAGGTTTATGTTGTTGTCCTCTGCAGTCAGTTGTTGGTCACCTGTGGGACAGAGGGGAAATGGTCAGTGAGGTACACCCTAAAGCTTTGTGGTCGATGTATCTTATTTACTGGTTATGCACCACACATTAACTATTTCACACATTGTATGTCTTGTCTGCATAGTGATGTGCATCATAACATGATTTGGAGGTGCATACATTACATTTCCATGGTGTGACATGTCGATGGGTACCATGCCCCATGTGTAAATTTTGTGATTAAGGGGACATGTTGTTATCTGACAACTGGCGGCAATACAACTTGATGTGAGGCATCTTTGCGGATTACTGTGCCTGGCAGTCATTACATTTGCACATGTGCTAGGCATTGTCATGACAACAAGGGGGGGGCGGTTGGGCACAGGCTAAAAGCCTGAACAGTAGTGCGGATAACGCTTGCCACGGAGGTATCACCTAGTCGAACATCAGGTGTGTTTGTACAAATAACATAAAGCTTTCCCTTTAGTTTAGGAACGACCCTCTGGGCGCTGCTGTTTTGGATCGACGCTGCGTTCTGTATAGTTCTTAGATCATGTATGACCAATAAATAATCAATCCGTTCCTATTGGGTCATCTTTCAATTTATTTTCGCTTTTCAAATGTTGAAATTCACATATTGAAGCATGTCATGATTATACATCCATAAATTCATAAATCCATGTGAATAGATAAGGCATTTCCCAATGCATTTCGTACCTCTGATAGGTACTTTATCAGGGGAATCTGTAGAAATAATACATATAAATGAGGGTCCATCACTCTTTTCTATAGCAAACATATGTTCAAATCGTATACACATATAGAATACATTGTTCCACATGATTGATGCTAAATTATAATCATAATCCTACTCAAAATCGACAGTTCTCACAAAAATTCAGAAACACGCTATTGGAACTAACGTGAGCATGGTGCGTTTTCGAAAACACAAACCAACTTAATCGTGCACAAACCAAATATAAAATTACTTCTAAATAATTCCTTCGAGTTGCCGTGTTAAAAATTCACATTCTTCACTATGTCATAAGTGTGTAACTAGCCTGGTGTTGCTCCCCATTATCCTCTCCGTGTGCTCAACTTACCGCTGTTAAACAGGTACATGCATAGTACTCGCCAGGTGAATGACCGCGGGATCAACCCGTCGCCATTAATATAACACAGTGATTTCCAAAAGAGAAGACGGTCTGACTCTCTGGTGATTTAGAAAGTGAAAACGGACTGTGGTGACAAATAGGTGCAAATATAGAATGTAAACAATCCATCCTCTGGTTTCACACTATCTGCAAAAAAAACATTCCATTCTCGATATCAAATGGACAGTCCTAGCAGTCATTAGGGGGGGCAGCGGAGACCCTGACCTTCGTCTGTCTCAGAAAGAAGCTTATCTTATCCTGAAATTCGACACATCCAATACTGGCCTAAACGAAATGTCCGAAATTTCCAGTCTGTGATCACTACAAACCTCTCGGCTGAGCTTGGTTGTGCTGCTGTTTTAACATTGTCTCTCATTTTCAATTATACTTTGCATCTTCCCATATAATACAAACAACATAAACATCGTTGTATTGCCTTAGCACCACGTCTTTAGTAGTTAAAGTTCTGAATAACCCTAACTTTGCCAGCCTGTTAAATACAGCGCGTGTACTGCGTATCATGCGCCATGAAATACTAACGCCCCGGACTGACTACGCATCTAAACCTTAGATGCTTGAGGTTGCTCCATCAAGCTGCGATCATTGAACATTGCTTTTTATTCTAAAAAAGCCTGTAAACATTCTTTGATATAATACCGTGGACTACATGTACCATGAGCCTTCACCCGGCCCCCAGGCCACACCCACAAACGAGCAGAGCAGGGAGTTTTCAAATACGTCGAAAAAGCCGAGACACACAAACAGACCGTGCGCCAGGAGTTCCCGAGTGATTGAATCCCATCACAATACAATCAGTAAGTGCACCACGGGTTTTGTTAACCGCGCGCAGCACCGCATTTCCTCCACCCCGGGCCCCATGCGAACGCCGGGTTGTAATACAATTGCCTTGTCTCTATGCAGATTGCGAGCAAGTTCCGAACTGATCCTTTGATATCTGACGCCACCCGTAACACGGGCCAACCTGTCAGGTAGGAACAGATTCCGGCATTATACTTTTGCTCTGCCCTTTGTAGAAGCATTTTCCTAATTGTGCGCCCCCATGCTTGTGTTGTCCCCAGCTTGATTGAGAAAATAATCAACATGTAAGCAGCTTCATTCCTTCGTGTAAGTCCCGTGTGGCGGTCAACATTTCACGAAAGAAACTCTCACAGGCAAACCACAGGTATGAGCCCCTTACCTATGTGGGTTTTAGATGTTATGGTTAGAACTCGAACTGTAAACATGGACTACAGTGCTAAGTCCCCTTTACATGTCTTTACAGAGATCTCATCTTCCTTGGCGTTTTACCGACATCACGGCACACTCATTGCCATGTGCAGGTAAAATTCTAATTCTTGATGTGGAGTCACTAAAAAGTTTTTATAAGAGCTCTATGGTCCCCAACCCTGACACCTCTTCTGTATATTGTTACAGACACTGACCCCAGTCCCCGTCCTGAAGAGAACCGTCATTTATCCGGTTCGAAACGCGTCGACACCTCCACCCTGTGGTTATTTAAAAGGGTGCACCTAGGAAAGGAAATAATATACCATTTGGGACCCTAATGGTGCAACCCTTTGTAAACATCATACCACAGTGTTGTCAGGCAGGCAGGTGTACCAATCAATCTGTCCCCGCCTGTCCTCTGGTTTTTCAACCCTTCGGACTGGTTGTACCTTCTTTGTTATGTATGATTTTTCTAAATTGCACATAAATGCTATGAATGTCTCAGTATTGAATCACTTTATTTTTTCGTTTTGGTGTGTCATTTGAAAATTGTCTCAAATAATTGTGTTTTCTTCACTTTGTAAATAATGTATATTGGTATGTGTGTATATATGTAAATATTGTAGTCATGTATTCACTGTCGTGACAGTTGTTTGGTTTGCCCATGCAGTTTTGAAAAAAATTGAGAAAGCAAAAAAATGAAATAAATTTGTTTTTGGTATAGACGACCGTGGCTACGTAGTATAAATTGACTGCGTGACCTATATTTGTGAGAAAGATATTCCCTATCCAGCCACTTTGTTCTGTTTACCCTGTATTTGAGATCCGGGCTGGATAGACGTAGGATCCAAAACCTCTCTTGGTTCACAGTTTTGAGAGGAATGGCAGGGTGCATGCACTGTCTAGTTACCTGTTCTGTTGTCACATTTGGGTGGAATTTGTGACACATCTCTCTGGGTGTGTGGTTGAGTGCTCCATCCTGCTCAAGGGTGGGATAAGGGAGCAAAAGATGGGTACCTACCTATTAGTTTGAATTGAAAATGCAATGGTTGCCACATGCTTCTGGGTGAGAGTGCTCCATCCTGCTCAGAGGTGGGACAAGGGGGACTGTTGGGAGTTGTAGTGCTGGCCTCACACACACACACACACACACACACACACACACCCCTCCATGTTATGATGGCTACCTACCTGTTAGGTGAAGGTTAAGGTAAACAGTACAATGGCTACCACATGCTTCTAGGTGGGAGGGAGTGCTCCATCCTGCTTAGGGGTGGGACAAGCGAGACTGTTGGGAGTTGAATTGCAGGCCTCCCACCCCCAAACACCCCTCCCTGGGAAGATTGCTACCTACCTGTAAGTTTGGTAGGTGTACTACAATGGCTGCTACCTGCTTCTGGGGGTGAGGGAGTGCTCTATCATGCTCAGGGATGGGACAAGGGGGACTGTTGGGAGTTGCAGTGCAGGCCTCCCACCCCCGAACACCCCTCCCTGTGAAGATGCCTACCTACCTGTACATTTGGTTGGTGTGCTATAATGGCTGTCACATGCTTCTGGGTGGGGGGAGTGCCACATCCTGTTCAGGGGTGGGACAGGGTTGTCTTGTGGGAGTAGTAGTGCAGGCCTTCTGCCCCCCAGGCAGCCCTCCCCTTGAAGATGGCTACCTACCTGTAAGTTTGGTTGGTGAGATACAATGGCTGCCACATGCTTCTGGGTGGGAGGGAGTGCTTCATCCTGCTCAGGGGTGGGACAGGGATGCCTGTTGGGAGTAGTAGTGCAGGCCTCCCACCCCCAGACAGCCCTCCCTGTGAAGATGGCTACCTACATGTATGCTTGGTTGGTGTACTACAATGGCTGCACATGCTTCTGGGTGGGGGGAGTGCCACATCCTGCTCAGGGGTGGGACAGGGGTGCATGGTGGGAGTAGTAGTGCAGGCCTCCCACCTCCAGATAGCCCTCCCTGTGACAATGGCTACCTTATTGTAAGTTTGGTTGGAGAGATACAATGGCTTCCACATGCTTCTGGGGGGGAGAGAGTGCTCTATCTTGCTCAGGGGTGGAACAGGCAGCCTGGTGGGAGTTGTAGTACTGGCTGCCTGTACACATACAACCCTGGGAATGTAGCTGACAGCCTCTGGGGAGAATCAGAGTTACATCTGTGAGACCTGTGTTGGGTATGGTGGTGCAGATGAATAGGATTGCGCCTAGGAGGTGTAGCTTTGGAGTTGTGTAAGACAGTACATGGCAGTGTATGGTATACGTTTGGTTGTACTTACCAGCCTGCACTCGCCTGGCTAGTCCTGTGAGACTCTCAGGATGCAGAATGGCAAGCAACTTCTCCTTCCATGCAGTGAATGTTTTTGGTGGGATGGGAGGGCCACCGCCAGTCCTCTGAGCCAGCTCATGGTTCTTTTTCCTCTTTTATTTCACAACCCTCTTCAGGGCATGCCACTGCTTCATGATTTCATTTCTGGAGCGCAGGGTGGTGCCTACTGCAGTGACCTTGTCGACTATCCTTGCCCACATTTGTGCTCTTGCGGCTAATGGTGTCTGTTGGACCAGGGTACCAAACACTCGTGATTCTACTCTGATTATCTCATCTACCATGACTGACAACTCACTCTGTGAATTTGAGCATTTTCTGTGGTGCCACGGTGTGTGTTGTGCTATTGTGTTGAGGTGCAGTTTTTAATATTGACATCGCACTGTTATTCCTACTTCCTTGCTTTTAATTTGCACTGTTTTCTTTGCCCTCGTTCCGGTTTCTCATTCCGCAACGGTCTTTGTCCTATCATTTCTCTCCTGAGGCGGAAAGCCGGGAGATCTCTCTCTGTACGGGTTTAATTGTTGATACTGGGATTTTGTAATAACTTTCTTTGGGGCATTCTATCACCTACCTGATTGCCGCACCGCTCTTTCCTGCCACCCTGTTGCCGCATTTTTCCTCGTTGCCCCCTCTCAGCCGACTAGGAGCTGAGGGGCATTGTGGGACTGGGAGCCAGTGCACTAGTTTTGCAGCTATCTTGAGAGAGGCAGGCTTGCTAGTCGGCGGACTAGGCTTGCTGCCTCACGGGTGGGCACTATAAATCCAGACGGGGATGTCTCCGCGCAGCGGACGCGAACAGCGGCGGCGCCTACCCCGCGCCGAAGGAGCGCCTAAGGAAAGCCTGTCTGCGCCCGTCAGCGTCCCGGAGGCAGCCGGTGGCAGACGGGCTGGTGCTTCCCTGTCCCATCTACCGGGGAATTTACTTAGGTACTCCTCAGCACACCTTCTAAGTTTAAGAGAAGACATCAATGGCAGTTGTGTAGGCAGGCACCATTGCTTTAAGAGCAATTTTCACTGCCCTAGCTGTGGGTGGACATTAAATAAGGGCTTAGTTAAGAGAGCCCCCTTGGAAAGGGAGAATCAGCGTGCTCTGAGGCTCGGCAGGAAATCTTCTGAAAGTAATTTCACATGCGCTCTGTTGAATACTCGGTCCGTGAGCAGACATGCTTTGGATCCTTTTAATCTATTATCAGATTTCAAACCTACTTGCCTCTTTTTGACAGAGACTTGGCTTGGTGAGTGCTCCGGCCCAGACATTGCCAACGCTCTTCCCCCTAACTAACTTATAATTAGGAAAGACCGGGGAATTGGCAAAGGCGGAGGGGTAGCTTTGGTGGTAGACAATCGCTTTGAGTGCTCTATTGTCCCGACGGATGATATCCACGGGGCAGAGGCTCTGGGCTTCTGCCTAACTCTTGCACCTTCCCAATCCTGTGCCGGATTGCTTGTCTATAGACCCCCTGGTCCTTTCGGGACCTTTCATGAGGAGCTGCATGCTGTGATATCCTCTCTGAGTGTGAAGTTCAAACATTGCCTATTGTTAGGCGACTTCAACATCCATATGGATCAGGCAGATGCAGTTGACACCATGAAGCTAATTGAGACCACTAAGCCGTTGGGCCTACTGCCTTTCCTTGCATCCCCTACCCACAACAAAAGCCACACCCTGGATCAAATATTCTCAACTGTCCCAATTGTAGCAGCCGTACCTAAACCGGTGCTGGTGAATTTTGACATTTTGGGTAAATCCAGGTCTACTTTTAGGGGCCCTGGTCATCAATCCCAGCCCCCGCGTGCTCTTCATCGGGTGTCGGTAGATATGGTGGCGCAGTACCTAACGGCACACCTGTGCGGGATCTCGGGCAACCTAGAGGATGATCTAGAGCTCTTTCAGACATGGCTTTTGCATTTCCTGGATGATATAACACCTCCCCAATCGGTGCATAAGAACTCGTCTCGTGCCTCGGCACCGTGGTTTACGCCGGCACTTAACCTCAGCCGGAGGCACTGCAAGAAGGCCGAAAGAGCTTGGCGATTGAATTACGAAGAGCCACTAAAGGCAGCTTATAGGCAGGGTGTTAAGGACTATCACAAAGAAATCTACCTGGCAAAAAAAACCTACTTTGCAAGGAGGATAGATGAGGCTTCCAACAACAGTAAAGAAATTTTTATGATTGTGAAGGAATTCACATCACCTGCCTCCACTACTACCAAGTGCTCCTTCTCTGATCCATGGGTCTCGGAATTGGCTGATTTCTTTGCCAATAAGATCAGTAGCATTCAGACAACTTTTTCGCCGGCTGTTTTAGGGGCTGTCGCCAATGTCAGTCCCCGTTGTTCTCCATCTGCTGCGGAGAGATCCACACTGTCTAAGTTTCCGCCTCTCTGCCCCAAAACCTCGTTGGAAATTCTTTCCAAAATGAAATCAGGTTCCCCTCTGGACCGTTGCCCCGCTAAATTCTTAGCCAAAATTGCACATGCCATCAACCCCACCATCAATCCTATTTTAAATTGCTCACTTGAGTTAGGGGTGGTACCGCCGGCCTGGAAACAGGCGATGGTTCTTCCTCTCTTGAAAAAGCCGACGCTTGACCCGAGCATTCATGCCAACTATCGGCCTATCTCTTTGCTCCCGGTCCTGGCTAAGATCGTGGCAAAACACGTGCAGGCAGCTCTGTCGGACTTTTTTGAAACGCAGGGTGTCCTCCATCACACCCAGTCTTCATTTAGAGCAAATATGAGCACGGAAACAGCTCTGCTGGAGGTATCGGAGGCCATCAAAGAGGTCCTGGACGAGGGAGGTAAAACACTGCTGGTAATGTTAGATCTCTTGGCGGCGTTTGACAGCGTCCCCCATAACCGTCTCCTTGCAAGACTCTCGGAGATCAGGGTAGAGGGGACGGTGCTCAGATGGTTCGAGTCCTTCCTTTCGGACCGCCAACAGACAGGCTGGGCCCCTCCGTATTCAGCCGCTGTGCCGCCTATGGAGGTGGGAGTTCCCCAAGGTTCTATCCTGAGCCCCACTCTCTTTAACATCTATATGTCCCCTCTGGCGGCGTTGGCTGAGTCTTGCGGTGCCCAGATTGTCTCTTATGCCGATGATACACAGCTCCTCTTCACCTGCGGAAAGAACACAGACTTTAATGGAGAGCGGATCAAAAGTTGCCTGGATGCCGTCTTTGCATGGTTCCAACTAAATCAATTGAAGTGCAACTCAGATAAATCGGAGGTCCTCTTCTTTGACTGTCCTCCTGATCCTGGCTAGAAGTCCTGGTGGCTGGCAGCCATGTTTCCACCTGCCACAGATACTGCAGTTGCCAAGAATCTCGGAGTGAAGATGGACAATGGTATCACTTCTAAACCGCAGATTCTGAACCTGGTGGGTCAGTGGTTTTGCCTCTTAAAAATGATGAGAAAATTCCTCCCACTTCTATCTATTGCCCATAGGAGGACGATTGTTCAAGCCTTGATTGGATCCAGGTTGGATTATGCGAATGTGCTATTTCTCGGCCTCCCTGACTATCTTCTGTCTCGCTTGCAGGTGGTGCAGAATTCTGCGGCACGGGCAATTTTCGGTCTTGACCGGAGATCCCATGCCGCGGTGCTTCTGAAATCTCTTCACTGGCTGCCCATACGAAAACACATTGCTTTTAAGACCCTTACAATTGCGTTCAAGGCCTTGCATGGCAAGGGTGCCTGCTATTTAAGGCACAGGATCAGCTTTTACCATCCGGTCAGAGCCTTGCGCTCAGCTTCACTGTCGCTGGCCACGATCCCGGCTATTAGGCGTGCTCACATTGGAGGTCGCTCCTTTAGATACCTTGCGCCCAAGGCTTGGAATGCTCTGCCACTGTCACTAAGGAAGATCGACAACCTGCTGTCTTTTAGTAAAGACTCAAAACCTGGCTGTTTTGTCAATAAAGTCCATCTGGTTCCTCGTTCTGTGCCTTGTTGGATTTGATACTCTGCCTGAGTAGCTGAGCGCTCTACAAGACCCCGGATAACATAACATAACATAACATAACATAACATAACATAACATAACATAACATAACATAACATAACATAACATAACATAACATAACATAACATAACATAACATAACATAACATAACATAACATAACATAACATAACATAACATACCATTTGTGAGGGTGGTGGGGGTGGTGTAGGTGGTGTGTGTTGTCTTGCAGGTGAGATGTGTGGTGTTTTGCCTATCCAATGTGCTGCAGGGTTTGGTTCCTTCAGTGCTGCAGTAGTGCAAAGGATTCTCGTCAGGGAAGGGGCAGGTTTTATACTCAGCTATGTGGGTGTGTCAAAATGGAGTAATGCTGTCAGGTGTGTAGTGTGGGTTGTCCTGGGATTTGCATTTTTGAAGTTGCTATGGGGGATATATCATTGGAATGTGTTAGGTGTTTTTGAGGGCAGGGCTAGTTTCCTGTGTGTACTTGGCTGCCTTATAGTGATTTTTTTTGTCGACCGCCATATTTGTCAACGAGCTTCCGCAGCGATGGCTATGCTACAGCCCTGCCGCTGGTCTCCCATTCATCACTGTTAGCGACCGCGGGGGTCAGAAACAGCAGAAAGCCCCACCGTCATATCAGGGGAATCCAAATTTTCTGTGCGATCTCTCCGCTGGCCTGGTGGATTTTCACCTGCCCCGCCCACTACGGGCTGTATTTGGTGGCCTCGTTCCACTACAGTCAGTTTTTTTTGGTGGTTGATCCTAGTCAGACTGCCGTTTTTCTCGCGGGTCCTGCGAACGGTTGATTTCCGCTACCATGGCGGTCGGGTGAATTTGCGACCTCCATCCTAATGGACCCCTAAGAGTGTGTGTACTGGCCATGTTTGCTCTACCCACAAAGAAGTCATCCAAGCAATGTCATTTCCAAGTATTCTACATGGATTGCCCATTCCATAAGTGTACTAAGTAAAAAGTTAGAGCGGAGGATAGAGTAGCCTGTGGGCAAGTATTTGCCATTGAACTGAATGCCCAGCAGATGAGAGCTGTCAGGATGTACTGACAGTTGCCGAATGCAAATGCAATGTCATGATAGCATGTGAAAGGAGTGCAAATCTGCCTATCTGAGGTATTATTCCTTGAAGGGGTGAGTTTTCAGTTTCTTCCTAAATTGCAGAAGGGGTGGTGCTGTAATGATGTCAGAGGGCATGTTTTTCAAGATCCTGACTTCATAGGCTGAGAAAGAATGTTCTCTTCTTTTCTCCTTCCTCCAGTGCTTAGTTTCCTATCTAGCAATGTTGTAATGATATGGGAGGCTGGTCTGGCGTTGATCTTCACTTATTGTTAGTTTGTTAACTTGAAAGTTATGCAGCTGACCGTGAAAATGATCTGTCCTTTCATGTGTAGCCTGTATAGATTCTCAAGTGAAAGGGTTATGGGGTTGGATTTTATCTGATCTGCCCATCGATGAGCTGAGCTGTTGAATGCAGAATGTCATTCAGCGAAGTGAGGGTAGTCTCTGTGATGCAGTTGAGCAGAACATTGCCTCCATCTAGATAGAAGAGGACCAGTGCTTGAAATGTCAATCCAAATTCTTCTCCTGGGAGAAAAGGTTCCACTTTTGTTCAGGAAAGAGGATTGGAGCCAGGTTGTTCCGGTCTTCCTGCCAATATGTCCTTTGAGTGAGATATTTGAGTCAAGGGTGAATCCATAGAGATATGACCTGTTCTGTTAGATGCAGTGTGAAGCTTGGTCGGTTTAAGTTGGAGAACCATGACTGCATCAGAGGGTGCAGGATGTGGTATTGCCTACTTGAATGAGCTGCTGACCGTGGGTGAGCTCGGATGTAAATCATTGTAGGATTGGGCCAGGGAAGCCAATGTGAATTTTAAGGGTGTGGATCAATACAGGAATGTCAATGGTGTTGAAAGCTGCAGGGAGTTTGAGAAGGACCAGGAGGCAAGACTTGTTTTTGTCATTGATGAAGAGGGCATTCTTGACTACTTGAACAATGCTTTTTCGACACAGCAGCATGGTCTGAGGTCTGACTGATAGTCTTGAAGGACATCATTTTTGCTGATGTGTTATTTTATCTAGATGGAAACTGCTTTCTTGATGATTTTTCCAACAAATGGGAGGTGGGTTATCGGATAGATTTTGGCACCGTGGACTGGATCTAGTGTAGGCTTTTTCAGCAGAGGGAAGATTTGGCCAGCATTGAGGCAGTCTGGTTTAACAAGGCATTTCCATGTGGAGAAGAGGTGTGAGAGTTTCACCTTAAAGAGACTTCATAAAGGAAACAACATTAATCAATGAGAACTTCAGTACACTTATTTGTACTCTGATTAAAGCTTCATGACTAGTAAACACAAATAACTCAGAAAGGCAGTAGATGTATGCACTTCAACAGCATACCAAAACAACAAACCCCACATATGCTTGAAATTAAAAAACCTCTGCCAGGGTCATTAGTAGAAGGACCTGGGAGACCTAGTGTACCACACTTTATAAAATTGATGCAGGTAACCCTTGTTGTGAATTGTCACTCTCCTAGCAGTCCCCAAACAAACTTCAATGCTTTTGGCGGCTGCTTTTCTGGAAAACCACTTAGAAAAATATGCCACTACTTTTGAAAATGAAGAGGCATATAGGGTTCTCCAATGGTCTGAGACAATCCTTTAAAACGGGCTACAGAGATAGCATGTAAACATTTAGGTTTTAATTTATTTCTCTTTCATGCTCATTTGGAGTTCTTTACTCCGCACCGGTTTTTGGAATATCGAATGACAACGGCCCCTGCCTAGGGGATACCTGCACAACAGTCAATTGGACAGTAGAGATGTTCCTAGCCCACACAGTCACTGTTGGTTTTCCATTCATCTCAGAACTCTCTTCTTTAGTGCTGGGCTTGCGAAACAGAGCTGTGCTGCTCTAATCTACTACTTCTGTTCCACTTAACTTCTCACTGCATGAAATAAGTGAGCAGACAGGATGAAGGCTACAGAATGGCTGGGGATCTCTGTGCTCATCACAGAGTACATTGTTCAGACCAAGTTCCTCCATGAGCTAGGACTTAATGCTGGTTGCCCACCCCTCCTGGCCAAGGGCCCATGAAAACATAAGTCCAACATGCTCAATATTCCCCTAGTTCTACAAGGGGCCCCAACAGGCCATGGGTAGTTCAGGGGTATATCACTATTTGACCCTAGTAGCCACACAGCTCTTGAGGACCTGATAGGCATACAACAAAGCAGTACACAAGCGGTCTCTTTAATTCAAGATATCACTCATCTTAAAAAGCTGATTTTCAGACATTTTGTTGCTCTTGGCAGCATTTTTAGGCATTCTGGCCTCTATATTTTTCAATGATATTTCCAGGGGCCCTATTACATAGAGGGTGCACTTTTCCTGGTTGCATCATGGCGCCCCTTCAAACAGATGCACCATGCGCAAACAGCAAATGTGCGCCCTATTATGTTGAATGTGTTGCAATGACGGCAGCCACAACTTGCGCTGCCCTGAGGGCAGCACATTCAATTGAACTATGAAGTGGCAGCTTCATAACTGCTCTGTTGCACTGTGCAGGTGGCAACCTGCCTGCACTTTTAACAGAGGAGAGAGGAAACACTTGGCAGGCGGGTGCAGTGAGTGACTGTACCCACCTGCAGGGGGATGTCTTTTGGGTCCATCTGTCCACCTTCCCCCCCCTTCAGAGGGCTACCATCATAGGGTACACTGACAGTACGCCACCTTTTTGGGATACACTGTCAGTGCGCCTCCAGACAGCTTCTTTGCCTCTGCACCCGCATCTATAATGCAGCATGTATACAGCGGTAAAGACGCCACATTTGCCTAGGGCTCCACCCCATATAAATGAGGGAATGCACTCACATATGCACCAGCGCTATCTATATTACAGAAGCAGGCGTAAAAGTATCTGCGGCCCCTTCTGTATTACTCAAGTACCCTGGAGGCACACAAAATAAGTGCAGCTGCCTGGGGCGCCTCCTAGTGTACTTAATATAACATGGCCCATGATGTTTCTTTAATTTGGTTGACAGAGATTGACACTTCTGCTTCCCCTCCTAGCAGCAATAGGTTGAAAAGAGCTTTTCTTTTGTTTGTTTTAGAGTTTTATTAGCACGAACAAGACCCGAGAAATCGGGTATCAGAGTGCTTTACTTGAGCACCAGCTTCACTACAGAGGGACACATTCATTTTTTTTTATAGTCACAGGGAGATGGCTGGCCTGTGTATCCAATAGTAGCCTGCATACGGCCTCCTTGCGCACAGACAAGCAGGACAGGAAGCAAAAGGTAATGTCTCAAAAGGTAATATTTTTAAAAAGACAATTAGATAGGGTGCAAAATCAATTGCAAACAAACAGAAACAGGTAATAACACCAAGATTGGAGTGTGTGGGCTGTGTTGAAACTCTTAATACAGTACATTCAATTATGTTAGCAATATTTTATCATTTTGCAAGTGTAATCCAAAGTTTTAATGCACACAACATGCTCATGAAAGGTGGAACTGCACAAGTGAGACACTTGTTATGGTGGAATAAACTTCCGGTCCAGGGAAGGCATGGCTTGGCAGTTCGGGCTGGACTGTTCCCATGAGACACAGGGTCAGACTGATTTGCTGTCTGAACTGGGGTGGCAGAGTGGGCTAAAGAACGGTGATGGATTCAACCCAGATCTGTTGACTGGGTGTTTTGTGTTTGATTGGTTCAGATGCTCTATCCATCACCAGCCCCTTTTGTACCGCTTTGTTCCCCATGAGTTGGCTCACTTTGCCACTGGGTTCAAGCAAGCTGGGCTGAAGACGGCTGAAAAGCCAGAAAACGGTCCTCGGATGCTTGTTTCTGGTCCAGGGAAGGCATGGCTTGGCAGTTCGGGCTGGACTGTTCCCATGAGGCACAGGGTCAGACTGATTTGCATATGGCCATGTCTGAACTGGGGTGGCAGAGTGGGCTAAAGAAGGGTGATGGATTCAACCCAGATCTGTTGACTGGGCGTGAGTGTTTGATTGGTTCAGATGCTCCGTCCATCACCACCCCCTTTTGCACCGCTTTGTTCGCCATAAGTTGGCAGGGTATGCTCAGACGTGAGTCCCTTGCTCACTTTGCCACTGGATTCAAGCAAGCCGGGCTGAAGACGGCTGAAATGCCAGAAACCGGTCCTCAGAAGCTTGTTTCCGGTCCAGGGAAGGCATGGCTTGGCAGTTCGGGCTGGACTGTTCCCATGAGGCACAGGGTCAGACTGATTTGCATATGCCCATGTCTGAACTGCGGTGGCAGAGTGGGGTAAAGAACGGTGATGGATTCAACCCAGATCTGTTGATTGGGTGTGAGTGTTTGATTGGTTCAGATGCTCCGTCCATCACCACCCCTTTTTGTACCGGAATAAACAGTGAAACAGCGCAATATTTTAAATTGGATACATAACATGAGCAGTGAGAGAACTTAAAGTTTTTTGGGTTATTTTTCAAACATAAAGACCAAAAACACAAAGATGCCATTTCGTCATATAGGTCGCTAGTGAGCAGGATTCGCTCTATAAACCCACCGTGGCACACCTCACAGCAATATGCACTGTAGGGGCTTGTTTTGAAAAACAGTTGCAGGGACAATTCTAAATCACACTGGTCCTCCCCATGGATTTTAACACCTGCCAGATGCCGGATGTAACCCAATTCCAAGATCCCTAACAGGTCCAGTTTTTAAACCCCTCCAGATCCAGCAAGTCTCACAAAATATTTGATCCCCAGAATGGGGTCTCCATTTTGAGTTTGTCATTCCTACTCATCTTCTGATTGACCTTTGGCCAAATGTCTAGGGCATAAGGTGCACAGTATTTAACAATCACCAACTGGGAGGCCGGGTAATATTCTATAGATCAAGGAGAGTGATACGTTTCTCACATGATTCTCTCCAAAGCGTTGCCAGGGCTGTTCTTGGTGTACCACCACTCCAAAGTTATGTTCTCATTAGAAACAGAGCAGTCATAGAAGGTTTTGGTAAAGCAATCATCTTGTAAATGAATGCCCTTCTCAGCATTGATTTTGGAAGCTTCTGCCAGGGTGCCACATCTGCTTTAAAACTAGCCACACACTTCATCAAGTTTTCTTTAGAAAACTCACCCGTATCCATATATCCATATATATATTCACTGAAAAAAACATAAGTTTCAGGGTTCAAAAGTTCAAGCAATAGAAAAGTGTGTTTCATTTTGAATTAATGTGGGAATAAATGTGATTTGTTATTTTTTTGTATATGTGTATGGATTAAGTGTGTAGATTGATGGGAAATGTTTGCTGTTCGGAATAGGACTTCCTGACTCTCTTGGTTTGCCTAGGGGGTTTTAGAATGATCCCCAATGTCAATTTTTTTTCTTGGTTTTGTGCGCTCACGGGACGACTTACAGACTTCGCACCGTACGTCGTACGTTCGAGCATGGTACGCGCAAAGTCAATTTTGTAAAAAACAAATAGCCTCTACTACACATTTTTAATAATCCCTGGGGATCTCATCCCCCGGGGCTTTAACTATATGTTTGCAGGGGGTTCATGCCCCCACTGCAGCCCCGGGGACGGCCACCATGGGGCTTCATTTTTTGTAAAAAAAAAAATCCTGTGTGGGGGGTTCAAACCCCCCACTCGCCCCGGGGACCGTCACCTCCCCGGGGCTCTAATTTTGAATGTAGGAGCGTCCGTGATGGACCCCCAAGCCCCGGGGACCAACACCCCCGGGGCTTTTGATTGTTGGAAGGGGGGCCGCGTGGCCCCCTCCTGGAGCCTTTGCAGGCCCTGGGGACTGCCACATCCCCAGGGCCGGCTCCAGCAGTGTCCCGGGGTGCCTACCCCAGGGACACTGCTGTTTGCTATGGTAGGGCGGGAGCCTCGTGGCTACCACCCTACCATAGCAAACTGCTTTCTTATTTGAAAGAGAGAGCAGGAAACCTGCTCTCTCTTTCAAATAGGAACCAGATTGCTTGTCATCAGAGAGAGCAGCATGTTAGCTGCTCTCTCAGACGAAAAGCAATGCCGGCTCTCGAAGGACGCGGGGAGCGGCTGGGACCGTCGAGGCTTTGGGGCTCCCCCACGGTCCTCAACATTATATTTTAGCCCCGGGGGATAGGGTCCCCGGGGATTATAAAAAATTAGTAATAGAGGCTATTTTTTTTTTTACGATTGATTTACCGTACGCTTACCATGCTCCCACGTACGACGTACAGTGCGAAGTCTGTAAGTCGTCCCGTGAGCGTACCTAAGCAAGAACAACTCAATAAAAACAAAATATTTAACAAATATCTATCAAGTTTGTGTGTTTATGTGTTGGTTGGTTCTAATTAGACCTTTTCTCTTTATTGCTACTCATGTGTAAGTATTTATGCATAGTCTAAAATAACTTTTGCATGATCTGCTGAGGGTAGGGTGGAAAGTTATGTCAGTTGGGAAGGTTTGAAATGTTGAACCAATGGAAATGTGTCTTTGGTTTTGAATTATTGTGTGAAGGAATTTGATTTGTTATTAATGTGTATATATGTGTACATTGAGAGGGAAAATGTGCCATTTGTTTGGTTCTGCTGCAAGCACTGAAGCAGAGAGATTCTGTGTAAGGCTGTCTGGTGTGTCAGTGGCTTTCTTCTTAATCTACCAATCAGTTTGAAAGGTGAGTTGATAACATGTAAGGGACTGTATGTGTTGCATTTTATTTTTAGTAAGAGTAATGTGTTTATTCCTGTAAAGTTTGTAGAACCATATTCTGAGTTTCTCTGCATTTGGATAACTATTGTGATAAAATCATTTGGTAAGTGAATGTGTTTAGTTAGTCACCTTTGTGCAATAAAGTGCAGTACTAAAAAAATGTAGAATGTGTGCAGTCACTTTTTTAGTTGTAGAAAACTTAATAGTGTTGCTTCTGTAGAATTAGGCTTGTGTTCTAAATCTACAATTTTGTAGTCAGTATACATAGACTGCTGCATACACTCTTGGGCAGATTTACAAGCCCCTTGGGCATCTTTCGTGTTGTATTGTGTGTCATTTTTGGATGTAATGTTCGCAAAAGAAATAATGATAGAGACCGAAGACAATCCTGGATATCCTCTGAATTACTAGATGTTGTTCCTACATTGTCTATGATAAGTTCATTTATATCATTTCTTGCTCGGTCTACTCTAACTTTCCACGCAAGCAATGCTCCAGCTCTCTCCCCATACTCAAAGTTTTCCATATTGTGCGTTTGCCATTGGGCCTTACATTTCCTATCCAAAAAGATCCTTCCTTTTTTACTTGCGTTCCCAAGATCTTTTTCTAGTTGCGCCAAGCGCCTAGGGCTGTCCTGGATTAGTTGATTTCTTTCTCTCTCAAGGTCTGATATTCTTACCTCCAGAGTCTGCAGCTCTGGTGCACTTTTCTTGTTTTTTATTCTTATACACCTTGGCTGCTAGAGGTTTTCCCCTCCTGTGCTGTTACTTCAGATTCCCCATTGTTCATGACGAGCTCAGCTCGTCATAAGCACAGCTCCAGTGTGACTCATGACGAGCTGAGCTCGTCATGAGCAGCGAAGGGGTTAAGTGCCTAACACCTCTCTTAAATTAGCTTTATAGGCGTCCCAGATTTCGTCCATTGAACTAGAACACATATTAAATGTGAAAAATTCAGTTGAGGCTGCTTTTGCTACCTGGATGATATTTGTATGACTTAAGTAGGCTCTATTGAGAGTCCACCTTGACTGTCGACATGCTCCACTAGTGGTGATAGTAAAAAGTAAAGGGGCATGGTCCGAAAGATGCCTCGGTGCTACTGAGATATTTTGACTCTTGTCAATGTCTTCTTTATTGACTAAGACATAGTCTATCCTTGCAAGATGGTGGTATTTTTTACTGTGGAAAGTAAAGCCTTGTGTGTCTCCCATCTTCGCTCTCCAAACATCTACCATATTGCTATTGAGGAGAAGATTCTTTAGAACCCTTCTCGATCTTGGAGATCCAATCGCTCTACTGCGATTGGACCTGTCCATTACTGGGTCTAGGTGAATGTTAAAGTCACCCCCAACAATCATTGGTGGTGACACTAAAATAAGATTCTCTTGCAGTGTGATCAAAGAAGAGGGGTCGTCCACATTCGGACCATAAAAAGAACTACATGTAATTCTTTCACTTTCCACCTCTAACTGGGCAATAATCCATCTTTCTGATTGGTCTGTGAGGACCGAGTTTATTTCACATTTTGCAAAATGAGTGAGGATTGCCACTGAAATGTAGTGGTCATATACATGGAATGTGTTCAGTTATTAAAATGTTTTAGTGTGGTAAATGTGTTTTGGTGAAATGTATGGTTTAATCTTTTGTTGCCTAGAATCACACTGAGCATCTGTGTAAATTAAATAATTACACTTGCACCTTTTTCCATAATCTCCGCTGTCTCTCTCACAGTCTACCTCTTTCTGCTTATAGTGTCCCCTCTCTTCTGATATTTCTCTTCTTTCTTTTTTTCATTTGTTTTTCTTCACATTGCCATTTATTCTCATACTCCCTCCTGTCCTTTTAGACCCCCTCTGTCCTTATTGTCTCCTTCTGTCTCCTAATAGTCCCCCTTCTTTTTATAGTCTCTCCTCTGACCTCTTAATCCTCCCTCTCTCATCATATCTCTCTCTTTATAATACTCCAGTCAGTATACATAGACTGCTGCACACACTCTTGGGCAGATTTTCAAGCCCCTTGTGGCTCTTTCTTGTTCTATTGTGTCTCATTTTTGGATGTAATGTTGGCAAAAAAATAATGGTGCAAATTTGAAATGTATTTGCAAAATGAGTCAGGATTGTCCACTGAAATGTAGTGGTCATATACATGGAATGTGTTCAGTCACTAAAATGTTTTAGTGTGATAAATGTGTTTTGGTGAAATGTATGGTTTAAATTTGTTTGTCTAGAATCACACTGAGCGTCTGTGTAAATTAATGTGTAAATGTTGGCAAACAAATAATGGTGCAAATTGGAAATGTATTTGCAAAATGAGTCAGGATTGTCCCCTGAAATGTATTTGTCATATACATGGAATGTGTTCAGTCACTAAATTGTTTTAGTGTGGTAAATGTGTTTTGGTGAAATATATGGTTTAACATTTTTTGTCTAGAATTAAACTGAGCGTCTGTGTAAATTAAAGATTAACATTTGCAGCTTTTTCCATAAGCTCCGCTGTCTCTCTCACAGTCTACCTCTTTCTGCTTATAGTGTCCCCTCTCTTCTGATGTTTCCCTTCTTTCTTTATTTTCATTTGTCTCTCTTCACAGTGCCACTTATTCTCATACTCCCTCCTGTCCTTTTAGTCCCCCTCTGTCCTTATTGTCTCCTTCTGTCTCCTAATAGTCCCCCTTCTTTTTATAGTCTCTCCTCTGACCTCTTAATCCTCCTTCTCTCATCATATCTCTCTCTTTATAATTCTCCAGTCAGTATACATAGACTGTTGCATACACTCTTGGGCAGATTTTCAAGCCCCTTCGGCCTCTTTCTTGTTCTATTGTGTCTCATTTTTGGATGTAATGTTGGCAAAAAAATAATGGTGCAAATTTGAAATGTATTTGCAAAATGAGTCAGGATTGTCCACTGAAATGTAGTGGTCATATACATGGAATGTGTTCAGTCACTAAAATGTTTTAGTGTGATAAATGTGTTTTGGTGAAATGTATGGTTTAAATGTGTTTGTCTAGAATCACACTGAGCGTCTGTGTAAATTAAAGAATTACACTTGCACCATTTCCATAATCTCCGCTATCTCTCTCACAGTCTACCTCTCTCTGCTTATATTGTCCTCTCTCTTCTGAGATTTCCCTTATTTCTTTATTTTCATTTGTCTTTCTTCACAGTGCCACTTATTCTCATACTCCCTCCTTTCCTTTTAGTCCCCCTCTGTTCTTATTGTCTCCTTCTGTCTCCTAATAGTCCCCCTTCTTTTTAAAGTCTCTCCTCTGACCTCTTAATCCTCCCCTTTCTCATCATATCTATCTCTTAATATTTCTACAGTCAGTATACATAGACTGCTGCATACACTCTTGGGCAGATTTACAAGCCCCTTGCCCCTCTTTCTTGTTGCCCCTCTTTCAA
This sequence comes from Lissotriton vulgaris, assembly GCF_964263255.1. Classification (NCBI taxonomy): domain Eukaryota; kingdom Metazoa; phylum Chordata; class Amphibia; order Caudata; family Salamandridae; genus Lissotriton; species Lissotriton vulgaris. The sequence goes on along the minus strand of NC_141698.1, from coordinate 410,232,642 downwards.
ATTGGAGAAAGCTTTTGAATTAAAAAAGAAACTGTTTGTTTTAGTAATCAATAGAATTTGATCACTAGATACTCTAATACATTTAATGAAGGGCAAAAGTAAGTGGAGAAGAGTAAATAATAGAAGTTATTTTTTCTGAAGTTTTTTAGGGTGAATGGTAACATAGTTCAAGTTCTGAGCTTTTTTAATGAGGAGAGTTATTTTCAGAGTAATGATTTGTTGCATGCAGTTAACACTACAGGTCGTGCTTATGAGGTTAAAAATGTTTGTCCTATTGAGAAAGAGAAAATTGTTCCTAGAAATGTAGAAGAGATGTTAGCTGATGAAGTATTGGGGAAAAGGCCTAAAGTTCCAGTATATACTTGGAATTGCAGTAGTATTTGTAGTGTACGTCAGGAATCTATTGAATTTTTACGCAATTTCTTACGTAACTATATTAAGAAAAGTGTTAAACAAAAGATTAAGATGTTGCAAGTATTAGACCCTTGCAGAGTGAGAGAAAATAATGGTTTGCAAGGTCATTCTTTGGCTTGTCTTTCTAAAAAAGTATGTAGAAGTGTTTTTCACCATTTCAGGAGCCAGCTCTAATGTTAAAAAAGTTGAACAGTGCTCTTTTGCATGGATCTGTTTCAGATGTAAAGAACGTTTGTGATGAAATTCAGGTTCTTTACTTTGGTCCTGAAGAAGACAGTGCAGAAATTGCTACGTTAGTCGAAGGAAATGTAGAAGAGAATTTGAGCAAGAAATTACTAAATTCAAGGTGATTTCAGGTGAAACACCAAATTATTCTTGCATTTGTTGCCGACGTACCCATTATAAAAATCAGACTAGGACTGTTGATATGTATTTAAAATGTGAAAAGGAAAATAATAAGGAGTGGATGGAATTTGTAATTTATTTGTTGGTAGAGAATAGTTTTGATTTGGGTTCTGATCAGTGTATTTGTAACAAATTAGATGAGAACAAAATGCCTTCAGCAGAAGGAGGGGGCAAGATGGCCGCTGACAGACTGTAGGGAGAGGACGTGCTCTCCCTTCTCTCCCTGAGGCCGTTTATCGAGTGAAAAATGATGCGGCTTCAATAGTTGCAGACAGCGTTTTTTTTTGTAAGCACCGAATGCATGAGAGAGAGAAGATATGGTACAGAGCTTGAAGGCTATCTCCGCAATTTTACCCGTAACGGAATACAGACTGTATGTGAAGGCTCTAACCTCCTCGACGGTGGGAGCAGTGCTGGCGTGGACATTGGCTCGTACGTGTCAGCTGATGGTGAAAGTTTCTGTCTGGAGGCAGCAGCGTTACCAGCGTTATCAGAGGTCGATAGACGCCGCGTCCAGTCCGTGTCGATTGATGGCTCCGAAGACCGCCAAAACCCTGAGGGAAGAGAAAGAGAAAGCTGCCTGGAGCGAGTCGGATGCTCCGGCAGCTAATCTACGAGCAAAGAAGCTGCTGCAGATGCAGGAGGAGCGGGAGGAACTGCGCGCTGCCGAACAGGGAAAGAGTGCCGGGAGAAGTAAGGAAACTGACAACGCGGTGGGGGAAAAAAAGAAGAAAAAAGAAAAGAGCAAGGCGGCATCCATTAAAAAAGGAAAATCGCTAGAACAGGCAAACATGAGGCAGCCCTCGGTATACGAGGCGTTCTTACCCGCTGTCGCTGTCGCTGCTACTTCACGTGGGATACCAGCTGCCGAGTCATCCCTAGCAGACCCTGCTGCAAGTTTATTAAGTGGCGGGGCTCCCGCAGCTCAGCATTTGGCTCAAGACGCACTCACAACAAGGGATCTACAAATGGGAGGTTCCAAAATAAACATTCAGGTAACTGTTGTTGAGAATGAGCATGTGGTTGCTGAGCCGCTAGAAGGGGTAATGCTACAGGAGCAGGAGCATGCAGAGGATGCAGAACAAGGGAAAGACAGGAGAGAGACTGATGCTCGAGTGGAGCAAATGAATAATATAATTTGTAATGAAGAAGTGTTGGCTCAACAGGAAGGTGAAAAGGGAAAGGAAGCGGCAGTTGATGATGGTAGTGATAGCCATCAGGCTGAGGAAAGTACTTTATCTACAGGCGCTGATAAGATGTTGGCGTTAACAGAGGCATTATCAGAGGCGTTAAGAGAGGAGCATAGAACTGATAACACGGATGAAGTAACCACTCCAAATCTGGTAGCTACTGAAGGAGAGACTAATATCGGACCTAATATGAACAGTTCGATGGCACTGGGGAATAATTTGGCTACTATTACTACTGATGGTTTAATGTTATTACCAGGTTCTCCAGCTGATGAATGTTTTTTTTTCTGTAAATGAGGGAGAGGGCGAGGAGGACGAGGATGAGGATGTGGTTGGAGAGGGGGAGGGGGAGTCAGAGGACTCTTCTAACGCTGAGGAGATGGAGAGTGACCAAACAATGTCAGGGTTGGTAACAGAAACAGTAGCCACATCAGAGTCTGGAGAGGCTTCAGCTCAAGAGTTATCTACAAAGCGTAAATCTAAAATTTTGACAAAAAAACGAAGGAAATCAAAAGGCACTGTGAGCCCTGTAACTATTGACGTCGCAAAGAGACTTGACTGGGATTACTCAGCCACGTCACAGATGTACCAAGAGGCTGTTGGGGGGTCAGCAGATAAAAATATGGGCACTTTAGGGATATTTGAGCAAAGTATGGAGCAAAGATCTAGACAAAGTCAAAGCCAAAATCAGAGTCAGAGCCAAAGTCAATCTCAGGGGCAAACGTCACCAAAGGGGTTTGAAATTATGTTTTCAATGTTGAAGCAAATACAAACTGAGGCGAGAGTGGAAAGTCGTAGAGCCAGGCAGGAAAGCAAAAAGATACAAGGCTCCCTCCGTAAAGTAAATAAGCTGTATACAGAATTGGCAGGGAGAGTCACGGAGGTAGAAGAAAGAACTGGGGTTTTGGAAGATGAAATGAAGAGTTGGAAGGAATTCAGACAGGAGCAAGAAAATACTACCACCGATATGCTATGGAAGCTGGAAGATTTTGAGAACAGGCAACGCAGAAACAACATTAGACTTTTGGGCATTGCGGAAGGAAGAGAAGGGCAGGATGTGAGATCCTATGTTATAGAGCTCCTCAAGGGTGCACTTCCCGATATAAAAGGCTGGGATTGGGAGTCAGAGATTCAGCGTGCACATAGATTTCCATTTACACAGAGAAAGGGGGATGTCTCAAATAAGCCTAGAGCAATACTTATATATGTGGGAAACTACTTGTTGAGAGAGGAGATAATGGCGAAGGCGAAACCGCAGGCTAAGTGTAGATATAAGGATGTCGAATTCTTTTCTAGGCCTGACTTTTGCCATACGACGGTAGAACGGAGGTGGAGATTGCGGGAATTGATATCACCATTTCAAAAAATGGGATGCGAGGCATATTTGATGTTTCCTAGCAGATTGAAAGTGGTAAGGGATGGTCAGTTCAAAATTTTCTACTCCGAAATTAAAGCATCTGAGTTTCTGACATGGTTAAAAGAAAGGAACCCACAGTCTCAATCACAATCTCAGGCACAGGCTGACAGAGAACGAGCGGTAGCTTTGGTTGCCAATGGAAAATAGAAGGCAGAATATATATACGTATGTATAAAAACAGATAAGAACTACAAAGAATAGAGAAATGCACTGTATGAAACTTGTATATATATATGTTGTAAGATGGTATCACCTTGTTTGTACAGGCTGTTAATAGGGAAGGGGGAGGGGGGGGCACGGTGGTCCCGCACAGTCACAGCTGTCACATATAGGTCTTATGGACCTATTTGCCTGTAGGGGGGGGTGGAACAGTCAGGGTGGGGGCTCAGGGGGGGATAAGGGGGGGGAACAACAAAAAAGTTGATATTATCGCAGAGGAAAGAAGGAAGTAACCTGGAACACATGGATCAATAAAATAGAGAAAATATATGAGTTGTATATGGCTGTATGTATAAGTAATGAGTTGTGCATTTGTATAATCAACGATGAATTACCTGAAAATCCAGGATGAATACTCGAATAATGACGTGGAATGTCTGTGGACTAAATGATAAATTAAAAAGGCAGAAGGTGGCTATCTTGATTAAAAGTCTCAGACTAGACTTTCTAATACTGCAAGAGACACATATACAGGCGTCTGAAATTCAACTAGTGAAGTAGTGTGGCTCACTGGTTAGAGGCGGCAGACCCGAGAGCAGAGGACGGCCCGGGACCAGGGTTCGATTCCCGGCGCGGCAGGTTTCTGGACCAGGGTCAGCGGACTCGATAATTCTCTCGCCTCGGTGCCCACTCTGATCAGCGATCACACTCGGCAACTCTGGGCATTAGCTTGCCTCATCTTCACTAACGGCCCCACCAGACCGCCGGGGATGCCTGGTCTCACCCTGGAGATACCCATTAAGGGACCATCTCTCACGGAAGCCAGGAAGGGTTTCGCAGCGGTCGAAGCGCCTTGGGACCCTACGGGTAAGTAGTGCGCTATATAAATGCCAATACATTTACATTTACAACTACTTGACCAACTAGGTCTTACTGTGATAGCGTATTCCAGACAGGGGGCTAGGAATAGGGAGGTGGCTGTAATGGCAAGACAAAGAGACATCACTACTAGGAAAAAATGGGAGGATGCCTGGGGAAGATGGGCTTTAATAGAATGTCTGGTAGGAGAACGATGGGTAACCCTTGGCTCTATCTACGGGTCTACAGGAGATGATCCGGAAATCTTCGAACAGATCGATATCGAGTTGGCGACCTGGGCCCCATATGCAGTAATAGGAGGGGATTTCAATATTAACGGTGCAGGTGGATTGGGTCTGGGGTTAGGACCTCCAGTTAAAAATAAAGGAAGGAAGAAAAGAGTGTTTCAAGCAGTTTGCTCTTTAGCTAGGAATAATGGGCTATTGGATGTTTGGGATACTCTTAAGCCAGGAGAAGATGGGTATACGTATTACTCAGCACCACACAAAGTAAGTGCAAGATTAGACTATTTTTTAATCAGCAGTCAAGGCATCGATGGTGCATGTATTGAGAGATTACCAAGGTTACTGGCGGATCATAATCCTTTAATTGTTACCTTAAAGGGATTGGTAGTGGCAAGGGGGGTCTCAGTGTGGACATTTGAAAGAACACTGCTGGAGGACGAGGCATATATTCAACATATGAAGAGCTGGATAACTGAATTTATGACAATAAATAGAGATACAGCAGCTGTAGGGACAGTATGGGACTGTTTTAAGGCAGGGGTGAGGGGAGAGACTATTAGTTTTGGGGCTAGGAGAAGGAAACAGGAGAAAGAGAGAAGTGATGCCTTAAAGAGGGAATTACTCTTAGCGGAGGAAGAAGTAAGCAATAGACCAGATCCGAGTAGTAATGGAGGTGCACTAGATCCTGTCTGTATGAAGCTAGCGAAACTGCAAATGGAAGCAGAAGAATATATAGCAGTGAAGGCAGCAAAACAATATGTGGTTAATAGAGAGAATTGTTATAAGATGAGTGAACGAGTTGGTAAAATGCTAGCAATCAGAGGAAGGCAAAAAGTATCACTTGGAGAGATAAAAGCAATAAAAGATAGTTCAGGAGGAGTTGTAACAAGTGTGCAACAAATCAGAGAAGTTTTTAGGAATTTTTATACAAATTTATATCATGAAAATGATGTAAAAGATCCTGAAGACATAATGGATTATCTGAATCATTATGAAGGGGCTGAGCTGGATGAAACAGAGAAAAAGAGGATAGACAACCCATTAGATCAGGAGGAAATAAGAGGCGCTTTGAAGAATCTTCCATCTGGGAAAGCGGCCGGGCCAGATAAGATCCCGTTAGAGTTCTACAAGGTGTTCTGGGAGGAGATAGGGAAAGATATGGTACGCACTATGAAACAAGCACAGTTGGGAATGTCAATACCAAATTCCTGGTCCGGGGCAGAAATAGTTGTTATTTTAAAGAAAGGAAAGATACCTATAGATCCGGGATCGTATAGACCAATTACGCTTATGAACACAGACACAAAGATCTATTCAAAAGCACTGGCAATAAGATTCGCCAGTGTAATAACACCATTAGTCACTATTAGTCAACACGGATTTATACCTGGACGAGGGACCACGCATCACACACGAAAATTAATAACCCTTATGGATAAAATGGAGGTTACTGGGGAGCCATTTTCGGTCTTATTGTTAGATGCTGAGAAAGCATTCAACCGTGTATCTTGGGTATATTTGTGGAGTGTTCTAGAAAGAATGGGGTTTGGAAATGGTTTCCTTACAGCAATAAAGACCCTGTATAGAGACCCAGTAGCTACGATTAGAATAAATTCGGGAACAACGGAACAAGTGAAAATAAACAGGGGTACTAGGCAGGGATGCCCGTGTTCCCCGCTACTTTTTGCAATATACTTAGATCCATTAATACGCAGATTGGAAGCAAATGTGAGCATACCTCCAGTTGCCACACCTAGGGGGGATTGCAAGATACTTGCTTATGCCGATGACGTGGCTGTCGTAACACCAATACCCACAGAGGCTATTAGACATGTGGAGCTGGAGGCCAAAAAATTTGGGAAAGTGTCAGGATATTCCTTGAATACTGGGAAAACACAAATTATAAAAAATAACAAGGCTGTATGTCAGGACCCCCGGGTGGTACAGACAGGAACTTATCTGGGCATAACTATAACTGCAGAATTAGAAAAGCTAGTAGAGTTAAATATAGACCCCATTATACGAAAGGTGGGGAAAGAGCTAGATAGACTCAATAATTTATACCTCACATTGGTTGGCAGAGTAAACATCATAAAAATGCTAATATTGCCGAAATTTTTATATTTGTTTAGGACAATCCCGTTATGGTTTGACAACCTTTGGTTTAAAAAAATCGAAGGAATGATTAATAGATTTATCTGGTCTAAAGGTAAAACTAGGAGAGCAGCAAGATTTATGGCACTCCCACGGGAGAGAGGAGGATGGGCACTACCGGATCTGAAATTTTACTATTGGGCTGCAGCCTTACAATATATGGTCGGATTAATAGGTGGAGCAGAAGTGGAAGGAGAAGATGATTTGGGTTCATTAGCGATATATGGTATATTGATGGGAGAAGAAGTTAAAAAAATATTTTTGAAACATTTTGACACAGCTTATTTTAAAAGAACACGATTTAAGACTATTTTGGGTGCACACAATATTTGGAAGGTCTTTATTAAGAAATTTGGATTGGGGAAAATTAATAGATACACGAGGATAAAAGACAATACAGTATTTCCTGAAGATATATTTTCTGATTTAGTGTACACAGAATGGTACCGGAAAGGGATAATAAAAGTGGGGGATCTGATGGCCCCACAGGGGATGAAACAATTTGCAAAATTACAGGCGAAATATGATTTGGCAACAAGACACTTTTTCAAATATTTACAAGTAAGAAGTTTCCTGCAAAATAAAAGGGGGGGACTGAGAGGATTTGAGAAAAAATGTATACTAGAGGCAATACATAATGGAGTAGACTGTACAATCAAAAGGTTTTATGCAGAGCTAATTGAATCTAAACCAGATGATATGGTTAAGTGGGGGGAAAGTTGGTCGGCAAAGTTGGACATAGAGCAGGAGTGCTTTAATATATCAGTAGAATTAGGAAAGAATATCTTGTGCTCTGCGTCCTTGCAGGCTCAGCATTATAAAACCATCTATCGGTTATACTACACTCCAGCAAAACTTGCACAATGGGCGGCGACTACTGGTATAAATTGCCCTAGATGTAGAAGTTTAGAGACAGATGTGATTCATATTTTTGCAACATGCCCATGCCTATCGACAATATTGAACGAGATAGAAACGTTTCTTCAAAGGGCATTGAAACTATCTATCAATTTAACACCTGCGATTATATTACTGGGTGTAGACTCGGGCAATGAGTACGGAGAGGGTAACTACTTTATCTTTGTTGCTATGGCAGTTTTTAGATTATGTATTGCCTCAGCCTGGCTAGAACAATCTGCACCAGCATTCCAGCAATGGTTAGCTAAAGTTTTAAGTATATATAATTTGGAAAAAGCAATATATTCAAGAAGAGGAAAGAATGCGAGGAAATTAGGATTGAAAATATGGGAGCCAATAATGAAATGGAAGGAAGAATTGTAATGTATATAATGTATAAAAGGTTGTAAGGATTTTTGGGATATAAGGGAGGGGTATCAGCATTAATAAGAAATAAAGTGATGTATAATTTGTTTGTATGTAAATATGTAAATACTAGAAGTATAATGGATATATTGTATCTGTGTTAAATATGGTTTGTGTAAATAATAAGGCATGAGGGAGGAGTTTCAGGTGGGATATAAGTAATAATGTGTCATATGTTGTGTATACTTTAAGATCATATATTGTTTCTACACTTTCAGGGTGGAAGTATGATTGAATTGTTTTAGTAAACTGTTCCTCACCCCCTCTCGGCTTAGGGGGGGGGAAAATAAATTGTAAAAAGTTGTTAATAAAAAGATTAAAAAAAAAAGAGAACAAAATGCCTGCTAGAGCTGTGAATAATAATTTTGAGTTGGTAAATATTCCTTCTGAACTGATGGATTTAAATACTTATGAGTCTACTCTTATTCAATATGTGCATCCTTTTCAGGCTATTGTTTGTATGGAGCCTAAGACAGGGAAATTGCCTCCTTCAGATTTACAGAGAGGATTAAAGGGAAGAGTTGTGTATTTGCCACTAGTTTTAAAGAAAAATATTGAAACACTTGGTGTAGAAAATGTAGAAGATGAACCTTTAGTTATTCTTGTTAATGGTGTTCCTACTAAGAGAAAGAAAATCTGGCAGGAATTAGTGGTTGTTAGGAAAGTGAAAAAGGCAACGTTGTATCTGATAAAAAATCATCAATATTATAAAAATGTGTTTCTGAGTGAAGAAGAAATAATTGTAGAAGAAGATAGTGACTTGCCATCTGGACAAATTGAAAAAGTAGATGTGTCTAGAATTGAAGAAATCTACGAACATTACAGTGTTCATCCACTTCATTCTAAAGAAGTGATGGGGAATACTATAGAGTTATTCCAAATGAAAGAAGCAAAGGGAAGTCCCATTAGTGTATGGGAAAAAAGCTTGGAAGCTTGTTGTTTCCCTCAGTTGTTTCCCATAGGAAAAGGAAGACGATATGATGACCGACCTGTGCAGATTCCTGCATCTGAATACCGGACATTAAGATTGTATGCAGAAGGTCCAAGATTTCGACAATGTATTCGTTTCATCTTTTATTTGAGAGTGATTTGTCTGGACTTTCTTATGCAGTAAACCATATATTAAAAACAGGTGTACATCTGCAAAATGTTTCGGCAAAGGAATTTATGGATAACGTACACCAGAAAGATAATGTTTTGGAATCTCAGCTAATTAATCTCATGGCATGTCAGCGTGGTACTAATGAGTACTGGTACCGTCGTCATGGAGAACTTAAATGTATGCTAAGGAACTTAGGAACTCCTACATGGATCCTTACTCTAAGCTGTGCTAAATATGCTTGGGATAATTTACTTCAATTTCTTCGAGAGGCAAATCCAAATATAATAAATATTGAATATAAGACACCTGGAGAATTGTGCTCTTTGGATCCAGTTAATGTATGCAGGTATTTCAATCGTAGATTTGAAGCTATGATGTCTTTTATCACCAATAAAAAAATCCTCCTTTTGGAGAGGTTGTTGACTTCTTTTGGAGAAAGGAGTATCAAGCAAGAGGTGCTCCTCACATACACATACTAATATGGATCAATGATGCTCCCAAATTTGGAACAGACTGTGTTGTCTTTTATTGAAGAATATGCTACATGTGATATAACCAAAAGCACATCGTTGTGGGAAATACTGTTGTCGAAAGTACAAATCTAAGGACAAATTCTACACCAAATGTCGTTTTGGATTTCCACGTCCAGTAATATCGAAAGGAAGAGTGAACCGTTTTATGTCATCTTTGCGACATACTATCACAAGAAAGTCTCCTAAAAATACCTACAACTTAAGAAGAAATGAAGAGGCAAAATACATAAATGACTATAACCCAGTTTTGTCCATGTGGAATGCTAACATGGATATTCAATATGTTGCAGACAATTCCATTGCTGTTGCTTGATATGTGACATCGTACATCACAAAATCAAAAAAGACGAATTGAAGGAAATGTGGGAAGAGATTTTCCACGAGAAGAGTCTAAGTACGAAATTATATATTATATTATACAGTTATAGTTTGAAGATGTTATCTCATCGAGCAATTGGAGCGTATGAATGCTCGGATCGCTTGTCATCTGCAAGTCTCTACTCCAAAACTAGAAGAATCATTTGGGTGAGTCTAGGTCTGGCTGCAACATGAAACCAAGTACTTAAATCTGTACAAGAAATTGAATATTTAACTGAAAAGGAGCCAGAAAGTATAGATATTGTGAAAACAAATATGTTGGATACATATTATCCGAATAGAAGTCATCATCTTGAGAACATTTGTCTCTATGAAGTGCTCCAAAACTATATTTTTAAACAGAGTATTACAGAAAATATCAATAGTGGTATATATGCTGCGATTGGTTCTGAAGGATGTCTGGTGAAGCAAAGAAAAGGACATTTTATTAATCACCGTAAACTGAGTTGTGAAACACCTGACAAAAGGTAATTTTACTATTTAGCTCTTTTGCAACTTTTCAAGCCATGGCGTTCAGAATTAGAATTACTTTGAGATTTTGAGAGCTATGAAGATTCTTTCAATGCAACTTAAGATACTATAGCATGTCCTGTTTTTGCTAATTATGTGAAAATGTTGAACGATGAAATTGAGCAAGAAGCTACAATTGCAGCTGAGATTGCTAGAGACCGTTCTCAAGACAGTCAAACGTCTGCTCCGTTAAGCCAGGATCCATTAGGAGAACCAATTATTCAAAATGAAGCAGCAACTGCTATGGAAGAGATGGAAACAGCAATGTATCAAGCTCAAGAAGATGTAAGAAACGTAGGAAATTTGGAAGAATAACTAAATGTTGAGCAGAAACAAATATATGAGCAAGTGAGAGAACAGATTAACCATGGATTACTTCATGAAAAGAAAGAGTGCTCTTGCTCATCGTTTCAACCTATCCGATTGTATGTGAGTGGACAAACTGGAACTGGGAAAAGTTTTTTAATTAAAGTAATTTCAACTTATCTACACAAAACAACTGACTCGTATTTGTCTTGTGTTGTCACTGCTCCAACTGGGTTGGCGGCACACAATATTAAAGGAATTACTTTACATCATTTATTAATGTTACCAGTAGAGTATGAAAACAAATTAGAATACTACAAGCGATCTGGAGAAGCTTGTTTTGAAGTTGCAAGAGTTTTGAAGAAAATTAAACTTCTCATTACTGATGAGGTAAGCATGGTATCAAACTTAATGCTTGCCTTTGTGCATTTAAGAATGCAGCAAATTCTTAAAACAAACTATGATGTATTATTTGGAGGAAAACACGTCATAGTTTTGGAGATCTACTACAACTTACTCCTGTAAAAGGACAACCAGTGTTTAAAACACTGGCACATGAAGATAATAGAAAGTCTTTGGGGAGCATTGGAAATGTAAACATTTGGTCATATATTTGAGTATAGGGAAATTATTACAAATATGCGTCAGGCAAATAATGCAGATTCTGATGAGGTAAGCATGGTATCAAACTTAATGCTTGCCTTTGTGAATTTAAGAATGCAGCAAATTCTTAAAACAAACTATGATGTATTATTTGGAGGAAAACACGTCATAGTTTAGGAGATCTACTACAACTTACTCCTGTAAAAGGACAACCAGTGTTTAAAACACTGGCACATGAAGATAATAGAAAGTCTTTGGGGAGCATTGGAAATGTAAACATTTGGTCATATATTTGAGTATAGGGAAATTATTACAAATATGCGTCAGGCAAATAATGCAGATTATGGAAAATTATTCAAGATATAAGAATTGGAAAAGTGACAGAACATGGCAAACAAGCTTTACAGAGACGATTACTTCCCAATTTGTTTCCAAATGAAAAAATTGTTCCAGAGAAAATATATATGAAAATTGCAAAAAACAAGTCTGTAATCTGCTTAATGCCAACACTGCGTGAATGTTATGTATTCAAAGAAGAAGTGTTAAAGTTGGAAAATGAAGAAATTATAAAATTGGAAGCTATCGATAAAACAGAACATGAAGGAATCACTATTATTTTGATTTAAAAGTTGAAGAGGAAATTGGATTCTTTAGAGAGGTTGATAAGTAAAACTGTTGGTTTAGAGAAGAATTTGTATGCATGAGTAAACTGTAGGGTAATTGTACAATGTAATTTGAATGTGGAAAAAGGTTTAGTAAATGGAGCAATGGGTAAATTTGTTGATTTTGTTAATTATGTAAATAGAGATGGTATTGAATTTTTGAAAATCAAATTTGATGAAATTGCTGAAGTACAACAATTTAGTCGTTCATCTCGGTTTTTGCTTGTAGAAGATTTGTATGTAGGCAGAAAACAGTTTCCTATTTGTTTGGCACATGCAGTGACCATTCATAAATCTCAAGGTTTAAGTGTAGATAGTGCTTTAGTGAATATTGGAAGTACCGTGTTTAAAGAGGGTATGTCATATGTTGCTTTGTCCCGAGTCAGAACTTTATCTGGATTGTACTTGGTTGAGTTTGATGAGACAAAGATTAGTGCAGTTGCAAATTGTGTGAAAGAGTATATTAGATTAAGAAGATAATATGCACCCAATTTAGGTCAATATCCAGTATTTGAAAAGCGTGTGGTAGGTAGAAAAAGAAGATTTGAAAATATCTGTAGTGAAACTGTAGAGAAAGAAAAAAAACAAGATGAAGTTGCGCCTGCAAGCAAAAAGAAAAAGGACTATGTTGAAGAGAATGTTGGTTATGGGTTTGAGAAAGTTGTGGTGTCAACTGCTATGCTAATGTAGTTGTTAATGTTGTTTTTTTTCTTGAAAGTTTGCAACAGCAAATTTTTGAAAATCAGGACGAAAAATTCTGTTGATTGTTGTATTCTGTTTATGACAAATGTAGTAGTGAAAAAAGTAAAATACAAAGTGTTTCTGATATTCGAAATGTTTTGGACATATGTTCTGGTTCTACTCAATTCACGCAGAATATTCAACTAGATTGTCAGGAATTTTTAATGTTTATGCTTGGTGTACTGGAAGATGAAGGTATAGATATTGAAAATCTCTTTGGCCTTTCTTATAAATGGCAACATGACTGTCAAAATTGTTTGCTTACATATAACACTAACATAGACACTGAAAGATTAATATATTTGACTTTACCAGACTGTGAATCAGTGTCCTTTATAAATCTGGTTAGAGGAGCAAGTCAAATCATGGAGTGTAGCCAATGTAAATCAGAAATGTCATCAACATTATTTATACAAAGATATGGACAGTATGTAATTTTTATGCTGCAACGTTGTAGAGCTAATGGAAGAAAATGTGAAACTTTAATTAAAACTTTTGTAGCTACTCAACTATCAATATCAGGAAGAACTTTTGTAGCTACTGCAATTATTTTTCATGATGGACCTTCTACAACATCTGGACATTACACTGTTTATTTGAAATGTCTTAAAGGTTGGATACATTGTAATGATACTCAATTATTTTGTAAGCAACGATTGCCTAAAGAGTTACCAAATTCTTACCTAATATTTTTAAAGCCAAAATTTTAAGATCAAAATTTGGCCTTTCAGGATTACTGCTGTTAAGGTAGATCAGTCTGGTGTTGTAGAGTATTTTGTAACTGAGGTTGAGGCAGTGTAGGTGTGTCATGTCATGGGTGATGTAGCTGTAGCAGGGGACATTGAAGATCACTCAGGTGGAGGTGCTTTGAATTGGTTGTAGCCGTTATAGGTGTTTGGCTGGATTTCTTCTGTAGAGTGTGTTGCCACAGTGTACTCTGTTTCTTCTTCTTTTCTTTAGGATGTACTTGTAAATGCTGCAGAGCATGTGGAGGGTGTTATAGCAGTATGAGGAAATGCTGTAGACTTGTTTACACTTGTAGAGGGAGGAGTTGAAGATAGGTTGCGTACATGGTCAGTAGGTGTTGGTACTGTTCACAGTGTAGTTGGCCAGCAGGAGTCATCTGAAGCTAAGGGGGTGAGTCTGAGGTTGAATATCTTCATGTTGTGTGAATTCATGTTTAAAGAGCTGCTCCTTATCCACTTGGTGACATCCTTAATTGCGCTATGGAAGTTGTTTTTTGTAGTATGTGGCTCCTTGGTGAGGAAGAGGATGAGCTGGGTGTTGTCGATGTAGGAGAAATGTTGTGGTTGAGATGGTGGGCCACTTGTGTGAGGGTGGCCATGGAGATGCTGAATAGTGTTGGGCTGAGGGATGAGCAGTGGAGGACGGTGCAAATGATGTCAGTGGTTTTGGATCAGAAGGCTGGAAGGCAGACGCTCAGAGTTTCTATTGAACAACTTTTAAAGTAAGAATTTCACACATACTATTTGGCCATGGGGAAAAGTACGTGAAACCTTTAATGACTTTTTGTTGTAAATTTTGTCAGCATATATTTGTACGTAACATTATTTATAATGGAAGAAAATGTATGATGGTGTTTTATTATTTTAAGATTGTTTGCCATACCTCATAGTTAAGTAAGAAATTGGTCTTAGAAAAAAAACATTTAACATATGTTTTATTTCTTTTTTTAGATTGTTATTGAGATAGTTTTTTTTTTTCAAGATAATCTTCTTGATTGTCTTTTTTTTGCCCGCTGTTATGTGATGAGTACTATTGAACTCACTGTTTCTAGTGAATTTCAATATATTCTGAGAACACCAAAAAAGGCATCTGAAATGCTTTACAAATGATTTTGTGTTGCAAAAGATAAATTGTAACTGTATTTTTTTTGTCTTCTACAGATGCTAAATTTATAATAATTTTTTCAATTAATTATTTTGAAGGTATGTATAACTAACTGTTAAAAATGATCGATGGGATGTACTTCTACAGAGCTGAAGTAAGAGAACGTCCATGGTGTATATAAGTTTGTAAAAAACGTTTATATCTTTTAAACATTTTTGAAGAAATTAAAAAATATATATACTGAGTGTACCTGTATTCTTTGCATTTAACTACAACACATCAAATATTTTGGAACTGGTAAGGTGAATAGATATTTGGTACTTTTTTAGTACTGCATTTTATTATAATAGCCCCAGTTTTTTGTCTATAGTGATAATGATTGACTGGTTTGAAAATGTAAGGAAATTTTAAAACTAAAAATTCATATAAGCAATTTTATTGATATAATCATATAAAGTAGTTGAGAATGGTTTTGCATAATATTTTTTAAACGGCAAAATAGTTGATAAACCTAGTTTTGTATTATGTATTAGGAAAAATGGTAAAATGAAGTGTTTATGTTTTTCTACAAGGAACAACAACATTAAATAATTCACTATGGAAGAAGAACAGAACAATATGGAAATTAGTTTTCAAATTAGTAACACTCTAATAGAGGAGCTAAATATACCTTTCATGGGGAGCGAGGATGAAGATGAAAGTATTGCTGCTGGAGATATCACCTGCGATTTTTTAGATGAAACATTGGATGATGATTTTGTTGAAGCATTAGACGACATCGAGTTTCATGATATGACTTTTGAAATTGATCATCTAGAAAATGAAATTTCAGACAAAATGATGTTAGAAGCTCTATTCAATTATGAAATGTTACCGGAATAAATTTATGATTTAAAATTAAAAATAGTTTGAGAGACTCTTCTTGTAGAATTGTAAACATTCAGGTAGTATCCAAGTACTCATGGTGCAAAGTGGGCCTTAGGACATGGACTGCTTCTGCGTGAATTGAGTAGAACCATAGATTATGTATGCACTCTTCTATGCACCAGCAAAGTTGTGCTTTATAGCTTTTATTTCCAGGTCTATATTCCTCTGTCTTCCTTCCTATGTCTCTCTCACTCTCCCTTTCTGTTTGTCTCCCACGATTTCCCTCTTTCTCTGTCTCCCTCCCTCTGTCTGTTTCCCTCCCTCTGTCTGTCACCCTCTATCTTCGTCTATGTCTGTCCCTGTCTTCCTCCTTCTGTCTCCCTCTCTGTCTCTCTGTCTCTGTCTGTCTCTGCCTCTATCTCTCTACCCCTGTCTCTGTCTCTATCTGTCTGTCTCTGTCTTCATCTCTGTCTCCCTCCCTCTCTCAATCTCTCTCTCTTCCTCCCTCTCTCTCTGTCTCTTTCTGTCTCCCTTTGTCTCTCTCTCTGTTACCTTCATCTTGCTTGCTCTCTACCTCTCTCTTACTCTCTCTCTGTCTGTCACTCACTCTCTCTGTCTCCCTCTCTCTCTGTTGCTACAAGGCCGCAGAGGTGGAAGCCAGCACGTTTTTCAATTTTCTTCCAGCAAGAAACCATCCCTTACACCCAACTGAAGTTGAGTTCTCTACTGGTTTCTACCCTGAAATGGGTTTACTAGAGCCCGTTGCAAGAGCAGATGTCTGCCATGTAGAGACCACTAACACAAGAAAAGCCAAGCCTTGATCCATACGCAGAGCCCTTCTTCAATAGGGTTTACTCTTGCTAAACTGTGCACAGTTTTAGCTTTCAAAACATCATGAATATTCTACCGTCAATAAATGAGAGAGCAAGCAGAGAGAACGTGCCTTGAATTTTCAGAGAGCGGCCACGGAACGTCTCTCTAATGGTTCTATGCAGAATAGCTCTGGCGTGCACCAAAAGTGAAGATAAACTATGAACGCATGCAAACACATTTTTAACTCTGCATGCATACTATACATCCAGCTTCTATGCAAGAGGCTTCCCTGGCTTCGCTGTGCGCAGGCAGCCAAGGCCAAGGTTAAGGCTTTGTTCTGCAAGTTCAAGACACCAAAGGAATTTCCACAAAAGGAATTGTAGATCCCCGATTAACACTGAAAGCCTTTAGTGTGCTTTTTTTGTAGCTGATAGACAGGCGGCATTTCCCTTCCTCTAGCCTGGAGATGAGAGCTGTTAGCACTGCTGCACTTTACAGGTGTTTCAAAGATCATAGAGCAGAGTGTCAAGGAAAGCCTCTTAATTAGCAGCCGTTATGTGCCAAGTGCCTGCGACACACCCACTATTTGTAGGCGACACAGTACTGTGTCGGTACACACAGTTTTGAAAGCTTTGCCTTAGGCCATGTACTGCTTTAAACCTGTATAGACTATGCATGCAGTCTTCTATGTACCTACAAACTAGTCCTTTATACATTGAATTCCCCGGTCTGTATCATTAGACTTTCAGCAATCACTCTCATTCTACTGTTTCCTGAGGCTATTTGTGCCATCGGAACGTCACTTTTTGTGATGTTCCGTGGCACAGCTGTCTATGTGATATTTATCAGGCACAAATAACCCAATAATTTTTTGGGCATACTGCTGCATGATAAATATCAGCCCCTTTAACATAGTGTTCTGCGTTAAAGGGGCATGCAATGGGTTTCGCTGAGAGTGTTCACAGCAACACCTATAGCTTTTTGACACTGCTCTAGATTTACGAGAAATTGTAAATCTGAGACAGTGGCAAAAGCTTACGCCTCCCAGGGGAAGCGTAAGGAAGGCACAACAAGGAAAAATAGTTTTATTTCTATTTGTTTCTCCTTTTTCTATGTTTGCTGCATTCTGCAGCACACATAGAAAAAAGAAAAGTCTCTTGTAATTAATTTTTTTACAGCAAGGTTTCCCTTGCTGAACAAAAATAATTATCCCTGCAACACAGGCACCCTTGCACTATTGTGCAAAGGTGCCTGCGTTGGCACAGGCACACCATTGTGTGCCAGTACAGGGGAAAAGGAGCGGCATTTGCAGTATCTTATAAATACAGCGCATTCTTCTCTTTTTCATTTGACCTAGGGGAGTGCAGCAGGAAGGTGCGCTGTGCTTCCCTACTGCAAAATCTCATAAATGAGTTGCTATATCAGTAGCCAAGTATTCATAGTGCAAAGTGGGCCTTAGGGCAAGGAGTACTACAAACCCCTATAGACTATGCGTGCACTGTTCTATGCACCTGCAAATTTGCCTTTTATATGTTGAATTCCGCAGTTTCTATCCTTCCACTTCCACCAAACACTCTGTCAATCTTGATATACTTTTATAGTGACTCATTGATCATTGTGCAGTAAGGCATTCACTACATTAAAACACTAATCAGTAGATGTACAATAAGTGGTAGATCCCCATAGATATGCCAGTTATTGTGAAGTGTAACTTCAACACCATGCATGCACCATATTTACAATGTGTTGCAGTATGGGGCAAACACGGTACAGAAATGTGATGTACCTCTGCTGTGAAGGTGGCACATTGCTTGACTTGTGTTGCAAGTGCAATGCAGTTCCAGCAGTTCTGTTGGGGCCCTATGCTCATAATGCTGTGTCAATCCTTATACCTGCTTCAAGCAGGTGCAGGGTTTTGATGCAGTATAAGCCCAAAAGTGACTGAATGAAATCTTATAGATTTCACTTAGTCACTTTTAGGAGGTGTTCATGCGCCAGAACACCCCTCACCTGCGCAGGAAAGCCTCCTTCTGGCGTAGGGATTTACAATGTGACGCACCTTCAAATTGTGTCACATTGTAAATACCATACACCATGGCACATCTTTTGCACCACCGCTGCATCACAAAAGTGATGCAAGGGTTGTGTAAAAGAGGCACAAGGGGGTTGTAAAATCACCCCATATACATATAAATTCATCCAGGCAGTTTCACCAGTAGTGCAAATTGAAGCATAGACTTGTAACATATTATTATGCATATGTTACATTCAAGTGCTTTGGAGGTACTACAGTATACTATAGGTAAACAACTTATAGATTTATGTTGAAGTACATCTTTATAGTTCTGCACTTTCACATTAACCATACACTACTAATGTATTCATTCATTCATTTATGAAGTACACATTCATTCTGACAAACTTTTACACACTAACATAGAAATATAGTTCTTTTTTTGACCAGTGGAGGTAGTTCTGAAAAGAACAGCTTTTTTGTCTTTGTTGTGTTATATATTTTTTTGTCGTTTTTTGAAGAAGTTTTTTTTTTAAACCCAGAAAAATTTAACTTTTTAAACCAAAAATCTGTGGACCAGGAACAAAAAACAAAAAAAACCCCACAAATTAACAAGAGCAGTTGTGGCTCCTCTTCTTACGAAGAATCAGCACGATGATCTTACAAAGAATTGTAAGATCTCCAAACTCTGGTTGGATGCTGGGAATCATAGTGCTCTGTTGTGGTGGTGGTGGTGCACTTGATGTGCTTGGCACAGCAGAGCCCTGCTCCTCCTCCAATCTTTGGGTTACTTGTCTCGCCCAATTGTTAGGATGTAAGTCTTTAACACGGCGCACCATGCTTGCAGTCCCAAAAGAATATTTCTTATTAGGGTCACCCCTGGACAAAGTACTGTCACATATTTTACATGTGACCTTAGGGGCGTTGACTTTTTTTTGTCCTTCAGGGAAGCTGAAAAATGTCCAAATTATGGCCTCTTTTCTTTTAGGTTGAGGCTCCTCACGAAAAAATCCTTCCTCTGAGGAGTGCTCTGAAGAAGATTCTAAAAATTGAGTCATGGTGCATGCAAGTTCTTTCTCACTAGCTCCACAGAAGATATCCTTCTCCTGGGAGAGTCAGGAAAGAATGATTAAATTGGGAGGGGTCTTTCAACAGTTGGAATAGGAAGTATTATGAACCAATCAAATCTCTTCTTTTAAAGTCACATGGCTTTGCGTACTCTTACTGTGCACTTACGGCGCTCTTACGGTGCGAGTACGTATGACGTACTGCCGCGATTTACGTAATTGCTTTTAAAAGTAATATACGCCTATTAAAAGTAAAAAAAACTTGTTTCATTATTATCCTACATAATGTCGTCCCTCAATATGTACAATAATTACATAAATATATGTTTTTGAACAATTAGAAACTTTTGCGGCGTACGCGTACGGAGCGTTTTACATGACGTCACTCGGAAGCGTAGATGCGATGCTCAACGGTGTATGAGCAACGTATGCGCTGATACGCACAGAGGACGCTTTACAGTACAACGTATGGTGCGATTACTGTACACGTACGGTGCGATTACATAAAAGAAATACATTATTTAGAATGTAATTTTAATATATTGAAAAAAAATTAATTAATAAAAAAAATTGTGTTGTTAATATTTTACATTAAGAATATAAAATATAATATTTAAAATAAAATAAATATAAATATGCATTAAAAATGTCTGAAATTAGTATAAAAAGAAAGAAATATAATATTTATTATTTAAAAAACCTTTGAAATTCACTGAAAAAAACATAGGTTTCAACCACGTTATAGTTAGGAATTAGCATTTAAAAAACCTTAGAAATTCACAGAAAAAAAAATAGGTTTCACACATGTTATAGTTAGCTGGAGATTTCACTCATACAAAACCTTTGAAATTCCCCCATTATAGTTAGTTCAGCTAACTATAACTCGCGCGCCCGCAATGCACTGCTGATGACGTCACATATTACATCACTCACGACATGGTCAGTGACATCCCTCATGACATCACTGATGACATTTCAAATGACATCACTGAAGACATCACTGATGACATCGTCCCTGTGAAAGAGTGGCAGACCTCCTCTCACCCTAATATAACCTTTGTTACACACATTCAAAAATAGAACCTAAAATTTTTAAAACAATGGAGATACGTATACCAGTTAGAACAACCTATTCAGTAATTGCAAAATCTACATACACATCCACTCATTCACCAATAGTTCTATATAGTCACTCATACATGTACTCACTCATCATATGTACTCATACACCTATACAACCTGTTACACACCTACACTTATACATAGAGTTATTCACACATATACTCACATATGCAAATATCCATTTACTTGCATATACAGCTGTACAACACCACTACAATTACTTCTACAGAAACGTACACATACCTACTCTCTTAAACAATCACTTATAGATACACAAACTTATTTATACAGGAACTGTCATATATCCTTACTTATATACATCAATACTCACATATACTAGTTTAAAACATATGTACTTGCTCATTAAGTCACTATTGAGGAAGTCATTCACTCATTAACACACCCCTACACACACTCATCCACCCATACAGTCCTGCACACATGCTGTCTTCAAAACACATACAAACAGTGAGTCGCTCATTCATGCATCTGTACGCTAAGTAATACCCCCTACCAAACCCTACAGACACTCATTCTGATACTAAAAGAACAACTAATAACCCATATAGACACTCATGTAGCTACTCACTAACCCATGCAGCCACTTATACACAAAGTGAGACACTGATACAGATATTTGCATATTTAAACATTACTCACTAATACATGCATTCACTAAGATATACTTAATAAGTCAGTTATACAATCAAATATACAACTACAAACTTAGGGGTCCAAAAGAGGATTCAATCGTAATTCTCTGCTCGTCAACGCCCTATCAATAGTACAAGGGTACGAACGCAATAATAACACTAACAAACCAGATCACAAGATGTGAAGAACCAGTAACGTGAGTCACCCCTGGTGTAGGATTCCCATCAACGGTCTTGTAATGATCAATATTATCATTTGGAAGTCCTTATCGGGTATTGTGTCTCTAGATCATTGAGACCGGCATACCCCGATACCCAGATACGGGGTAGCAACCCACAATCACTTGGTACTGCCACATAGTGTTGATGTGATGGGAAGTGCAGTGTAACAAAACAAAGGTAAGTGGTGATATTAAAAAAGGATAGGGAACTCAACCCAGAAGACTTTAATAATTGTTGGCCCCTTCCTTAATAAAAACCAGAACAGTATAACATCGTAATCGCAGTCCAAACAAATAGCTGCGAGGAGACCAACATGTTTCAGCCACTAAGGGATAACGCCTTCGGCTTTCGTCAGGGTCTCTGTTCTCAAGTGATACTACTGCATAGATTGTGAATAAAGTGTGAAAAATAAGAAAAAAACACACAAGTGAAAACCAGTAAAGGATATAATGTTCCTTCGACTGTGTCACATCCCCTCTTCGGAACCTGGTTGAGTATTTACTGTTTAGGGAGGACAAACATACAGGAAAATCACAATCCGCTACACTGGTCTGCAGAAAACATATTAGATTGTTTCACAAAAAATGTAAATGCTTGCTTACTCACCCAGAGTGTCCGGGGAGTGGACCTCACCTCTTCCTGGACCTGGCTCAAGATATATGAGACCCCGCTCTACAATAACAAAACCGACTGCGTAAAAAACAAAGACCAGAAGCCCAAACAAGATACTGCTCTGGCAATGTATGAAACTACGCAGTCCACGGTGTTCTGTACATGGAGCTAATTAACACCCATCAACAGGTTCACACACAACACCTCTATCCATCTCCCTGTCCACTATCGGCTAAACAGAACCTGCTCACTGCGCAGCTTCTTATATACCACATATATCTGGCGCAATGCAACCCTCTAGTGATAGGCTAGCAACGCAGGTAATCCTACCTGTCCGTCGGTATCTCCGGCTGTGACTGAGTCAGGGGGAGGCACAGTCACCTATGAGTTCTGGCTACTTGACTACTGGCTATGCATCCCACAGCCAACCGCTATCTGAGGGGGCGTGGCCGGCCCGATCGCCATAGTCCCAATGCTCATTAGTATACTTGAACATTAGTATACCCCTGGTGCTTGGCTGCTTAGTAATACACAATGATGATATAGGGAGCTGGTGATACCCCACTTTTAGCATTGCCCTGTCTCCCAAACAATACCGGCCGCGCGCGCGTATTCTCGCGTGTTTTACCAGTCTCGAACTACCAAATGACGTCACGTCATTCAAAATTGTAGTTCTATCTGCGTAAAATGCTTCCGTATTGCTCGTGGAGCGAAGCAAGGCGCGATCCCATGACAACCACCTCGCTCATAAAAGACTAATCGTAATCCCACTCACTCGAGGAGTAGGGACATGCCAACTCGGCCGTTTCAAGTGCCAACTTTCTAACGCATCCATGGCCGTCTGCAAGGCCCGTCCTTTGGTGTTAGCGGTAAAGAACTACAGGATGACGTCAAGTCATTAGTAAATGTAGTTTGGAAGATTATATACGTATTTAATGGTCGAGCAGTCTATCACTCAAACAAAAAGTCCACAGAAGGACGCAATTGCCATCAACCCCCGTCATATATGTTAATGGATATGACAGAATGCCATGTAAGCGTGACAGAGCACACTCACTGTCAGTTGGTGCACTACTGGATTACACGTGAGTAATAGCGCACGTATGAGTGTACGGCCAGGCTGCATATAAGTTATAAGGTGTAGACAGAGAATGTTAGTGAAATAGCGGCCCCCTGTCTTATCGAGGATTAGTAAGGGATACGGTCGCTATAAGCAACTGGATAGGTCGTTAAACCTACCCTACCATGCATAAGACGCTGGAAAAGGATATAGGATATAGCCGGTAAAGAGCATCAGACCCCAAACAAAAATATGTATGAAAGAGTCGGTAAGTAGTGGAATATGCTCGAAAAGAAAAATCATGTTATATCCAAAGACAGATCCTAATGACCCAGGTCACCGGTCTACCCAACGCACAACCCTGCATAAATACATGGGTGGAATGAACAAGTGCTCAGGACAAAGCGAACCACGGGATGTCATCGTTCAGCCCTTGTCTGTCTGTCCCCAATTTGAACACCCATTTTTGTTCCCGAATGAAAAGATATCTGGACACATCACTCACATGTGGTGGAATGTATGGTTTCTCAAGAACATGCCATGTAAAATCTGTCTCGGCGTGATTACATGTGATGAAATGCTTGGTAAGTTTGGAGATGTCTTTCTTACAGCGAAAAGTGCTTTTGTGTTCCTGCATCCTCACACGCACCTTTCTCGTGGTCATGCCCACGTATCTTTCATTACACGTGCAGGTAATCAGATAAATCAAGTGCGTGCTGTTGCAGTTTGTAAACTGCCGCAGCTCCCAAGGCTTATCCGTCCCAATGTCCACGCTCATGATCTTAGTTGTTAAAGGACAAATGGAACAGCCCCCGCAGGGGTGGTGCCCTACCACCGGCGGGAGATCCCATAGTGTGCCTAGCTCTCTCCTAGGTGTGGCTTTGGGTCGTGTGTGTACCAAACGGTCCCTCAGATTAGTTGAGCGTTTAAAGGCAAAAAGCGGAAATGGAATCTTCTCTTTGCCACTGTTCAAAATTCTCCAGTGCTTTCTAATCACTTTTTGAACATAGTTCGATTTAGTGTTGAATGTGCTCACTAGAGTCAGACGATCCAGTGGTGGTTTGTCTGTGCGTGGTTCCAACAACGCTTCACGATGATTGTTAGCTGCTCTTTTGAATGAAGAGCACCACACTCTACAGTGTCTATTGTCTCTACTGCCCCTGCGGTCTTCGATATGTAGGGAGCACTGTTCACCCCATGAAAATAAGGAAATTGGAACATATGAGAGCCATCGCAAAATCTGATGAGACATACCCTGTTGCACGTCATTTTGACCAAGTGCACCATCGCAATAGGGATCTTCTGGGTTATTTTGGCCTGGATTATGTCCCCAACAATCCTAGAGGGGGGACAGACTCACAAGGCTCCGTAGATTGGAGTCAAGATACATTATTGACTTGCAAACAAAGATGCCGGGGGGATTAAATATGCATGAAGAACTTGCAGTCCATTTAGGTGAATAATGTTTGTCTGCATAGAATGCCCTGGACTTAGAGATTTTCTCTGCTCATCTGCTGTGCCCTTGCTACTAGTTTCTATGCCACTCCACACTGCATATGAACTGTACTATGAATACTATGAGATTGG
This sequence comes from Lissotriton vulgaris, assembly GCF_964263255.1. NCBI lineage: Eukaryota > Metazoa > Chordata > Amphibia > Caudata > Salamandridae > Lissotriton > Lissotriton vulgaris. The sequence continues at coordinate 410,207,774 of NC_141698.1, read as the reverse complement.
ATTCACTAATTTACAGTACCCTATTTGATTGATTTATTTCCTTCCCTAGGAATATGAATTATGTATCATGAATACGGATTATTGAATAATGAATTATGTCAATTTACTATATATATCATGCATATTGTGAACTGCTCCTATGAATGTTGTTTCTTTGCCAGATTTGTGCATTTGGAATTTTGGAACATCTGGTTTGTGTGGCTATGCCCATTTGCGGGCTCAATTAGTTATATTTTTTATTTATTTTATTTTATGTGCTTCTATAGCGCCTGAATAGATCCCCGAAGGGATATCTCTGCGCTTAAGATGGAAACAAGAGTGCTTAACCCCGGGCTGGTCATAAACAGAAAGGTAAAACACAAACTGATTAAATGGTGGTGAAAAGGTGGGTTTTGAGGTTTTTACGAAAAGATAAGTGGTTGGTGATGAGTTTGAGATGAAGGGGAAGGGCATTCCAAAGGGTGGGTCCTGCGTATGCCAGAGCGCGACCTCCCTGGCGGGATTTTTTTATTTTAGGGACCTGTAATAGGTACCGATTACTCGATCGAAGTGATCGGCCTGGCACGTAGGGAAGGAAAGCTTTTGTCAGATATTTAGGACCCTTTCCTATCAGAGACCTATGAATGGTGCACAGAATTTTGAACTTTGTGCGTTGCCGCACTGGCAGCCAGTGAAGTTTAGCTAGTATAGGGCGGGAGGGAGTTCTGGATGGAAGGTTGAGAACAAGCCTCGCCGCCGTATTTTGGACTACTTGTAGTTTTTTTAATTGGCCTTCATTGGTTGACAAAAGAAGGCCATTACAGTAGTCCAATCTACTGATCACCAGTGCCTGGACAAGGGTTTTCCTGTGACCATCTGGTATATAAGGAAACACCCTTTTCAAAAGTCCAATGGCTCTGAAGCAGGTGCCAGCAACTTGGTCGACATGATGTTTAAAAGTCAAGGCTTGATCGAATAACACCCCCAAGTTTTTGACAGTCTGCTTTGGGACCGGAACAGGTCCTAATTCTGTGGGCCACCAATCCCCAGACCAGAGTGTTGCTGCCTCCCCAAACAGTAATACCTCTGTTTTGCCCACATTGCATTGCAGGCAATTCTCAGCCATCCAGCATGACACAGCCCTCATGCCTTCCGCGAAGGATTTTTGCAGGGCAGGTGAGAAGGTTTTGAAAGGGACCATCAGCTGGGTGTCATCAGCGTAGGATATCGGGGTAAACCCGTATGGCCTTACTAAGTCGGCCAGGGGGGCCACATACACATTGAATAATGTGGGGCTAAGACATGAGCCCTGTGGCACACCCCTGGTGAGCTCCCTGGAGATGGACTTGTGGGAGCCCAGCCTGACTTCTTGGGAGCGACAGGAAAGAAAGCTTTCCACCCAGGACAGGGCCGTCCCTCCCAACCCTACACCCCTCAGACGACCGAGAAGCACTTCATGGGACACCGTATCGAAAGCAGCAGACAAATCCAACAGCACCAGAATCATGGAGCCCCCACTATCTAGTGTCAACCTGATGTTATTAGTAACTTCCAGTAGGGCTGATTCGATGCTGTGATTTGGCCTGAACCCAGATTGAGAAGGGTCCAGGCCTTCTACTGCTTCAAGATGGTTCGATAGGTGGGTGTTTACGTGCTTCTCCGTCATCTTTCCGATGTAGGGTAGGAGGGAAATAGGCCGAAGGTTGGACAGATCTGTCCAAGGGGAGGCCGCCTTCTTCCTGATAGGGTTTACCACCGCTATCTTCCATTCTCTCGGAACTTGTCCTTTCGTCAGCGAGGTGTTCATAACTGACTGAATGGAAGGCCCCAAGATGGAAATAAGAGGGGCCACCATTTTAGCAGGAAGGTGATCGCTTGGGGAGCCAGTTTTCATATGGTTAATGAGAAGAGGAAGGTCTAAGTCACTAACTGGTGGGATAGCAAGAAAGGTGTTTTTGGTCAGTGCCGGAGATGTGCATGGGGGGGAGGACCCTGTTACTGTGCCTTGCGAGGCCAAGATTTTATTATAAATCAGGTTTATTTTGTCCTCAAAGAACTTGGAGATCTCTTCACACAATGTCTGTGAGGCATCATCAGGGCTCTCACTAGCTGATGGCTTTACAAAGCTTAGCAAGATTTTAAATAATTCCCTTGGGCAATTACCCGCCTCTTCCAGTTGTAGGGATAAATTATTTTTTCTTGCAAGCTTTATATTTTTATAATACTTTGCCTGGGCCTCTAAAAACATTTTCCTTTCCTGCTCATTTTTCGATTTTCTCCAAATTTTTTCTAGCCTCCTGCATTTCTGTTTTTCCTTCCTGAGGTCAAGAGTATACCACTTTTCTTGTTTGGTGGGGGGAAACTGTCTATGAAGTTTTACCGGGGCAAGAGAGTCAATAGCAGACTTAAGAGATTCATTATATTTTTCTAGTGCTTCTTCAGCAGAATCACCTTTGGAAAATTGGGGTTGTTGCCAGTGTTGGCGCAGATTTTCAGCTGATATTTTATACCATTGGTGTCGGAAAATAGGGGGAGGTGGTGTTCTAAATTGTTGTTTACTAGGTCTTGCCAGATAGAACTCAATCAAAAAGTAATCGGTCCAGAGGATTTCTGTAGCAGGGAGGCACCTTATTTTGGTGCAGTTGGAAAAGATACAGTCAAGAGTATGACCAGCTGTATGCGTAGCTCCCCTATTTTTTATCTCTAATCCGAGGTTGGACAGGTCTGCTGTTAACTGTATGGATTCATGATCTTCAGAATTGTCCACATGTATATTAAAATCTCCAAGGAGAAGAAAGTCCTCCTTAGCTCTTATATGTGGGGCCAGTAATTCTAGAAGAGACAGAGCAAGGTCTGAATTCTGTCCCGGTGGTCGATATACTAGTGCTGCCTTCCATGAGACATTACTAGCCAAATTAATTTTGAATATCATGATTTCCAGAAGAGGGGTAAAGCTGTGTTCTATCATTACTATCTTAACAGTGTCTTTGAAAATAATGGCTAATCCTCCGCCAGTTTTAATAGGCCTATCCACGTGTATGATTTTATAACCCACTGGAACCCCTAATGTTATTGCAGTGGTAGTATGGGGTTTCATCCATGTTTCCGTGAAGAAACATATATCAGGTTGCTTAGAGTGAATCAAATCCCAAATCTGGAGTTGGTGTTTAGGAAAGGACCGAACATTAAGGAGGAAACACTTCAGTTCTATGGGGAAAGTGGATATGGGAGCATTAACGTGAGAGCTGCCAGTTAGCACCATTGATTGATAGCGACATTGTCGGCAAGAAAAGCAGCCTTCAAGTTGCTCACCAGGTACACGTGTAGCACAGGTACGGGTGGGTTGATACTGGCGCAGAGACCTAGCAGAATACGAAATGAGGTGCGTACCAACCGTTGCGTGGGCCATGCCCCAGGGACCTAGCCCCTATGCCCCGGCCTGTCGCGGACGGGCGCAGACGGGCTTTTCTTCGGCGCTTCTTAGGCGCGCTCGAAGGCGCCACCCTGCGCGCAACCGCTGCACGCTTAATAGGGAGGCGTGGCTAAATAGCCCTGAGGACGTTGGCAACTAGAGCGCTGACCTCCGCTCTGGCGGAAGTGGAATCTTCGTGTGCCTTGCTCTTACCTGTCCGCCCTCCGCTCTACGGCAATAATTGCCGAGTCGGACCGGGGCGGGCAGGCTGCAATATCGAGCCCAGGCAGTGCGGGGTAGAGTGTTAGGGAATATGGTACAATGAGTCGATGTGGATTATTAAATCAAATCCCAAGGTACAAAACGATTTTTAAAATCAATCGCCAGTTAAAAGTGCCAAATAATTAAATTATTCCCTAGCTCCTCGCAGCCCTCGCATTCAGGCCAGATAAACAGACTGAGGTCTTACACTACCGTCGAGTACACAGCGGGTCTGGGAGACACTGCCACCGCCTCCTTACTGCAGCCACTCGGTGTTTGGTCCAGTCTAAATAGCCCTGAGGACGTTGGCAACTAGAGCGCTGACCTCCGCTCTGGCGGAAGTGGAATCTTCGTGTGCCTTGCTCTTACCTGTCCGCCCTCCGCTCTACGGCAATAATTGCCGAGTCGGACCGGGGCGGGCAGGCTGCAATATCGAGCCCAGGCAGTGCGGGGGAGAGTGTTAGGGAATATGGTACAATGAGTCGATGTGGATTATTAAATCAAATCCCAAGGTACAAAACGATTTTTAAAATCAATCGCCAGTTAAAAGTGCCAATTAATTAAATTATTCCCTAGCTCCTCGCAGCCCTCGCATTCAGGCCAGATAAACAGACTGAGGTCTTACACTACCGTCGAGTACACAGCGGGTCTGGGAGACACTGCCACCGCCTCCTTACCGCAGCCACTCGGTGTTTGGTCCAGTCTAAATAGCCCTGAGGACGTTGGCAACTAGAGCGCTGACCTCCGCTCTGGCGGAAGTGGAATCTTCGTGTGCCTTGCTCTTACCTGTCCGCCCTCCGCTCTACGGCAATAATTGCCGAGTCGGACCGGGGCGGGCAGGCTGCAATATCGAGCCCAGGCAGTACGGGGGAGAGTGTTAGGGAATATGGTACAATGAGTCGATGTGGATTATTAAATCAAATCCCAAGGTACAAAACGATTTTTAAAATCAATCGCCAGTTAAAAGTGCCAATTAATTAAATTATTCCCTAGCTCCTCGCAGCCCTCGCATTCAGGCCAGATAAACAGACTGAGGTCTTACACTACCGTCGAGTACACAGCGGGTCTGGGAGACACTGCCACCGCCTCCTTATCACGTGTTGTGATTGACACCGTTCGACTTGTGTTGCTTTTTTTAATTAATTTAGCACACGAGTATTACCCACATCTATTTACTTTCATTCAGTATTGTGATGGATCAGGCATGTTAAGATGGCGCTCATGCTTTGCACTCTATTTAGAGTCTTTGATTGTCCTTTGTCTATTCCCATGCACACTGGTTATAATGATGTTCTGTGTGACGTTTCGGTAAACATAGAAGAAGGTTACGACCGAATCGCGTTTGTTTGCTGGTTGCTGTGTTTGTCTCACAATAAACTGATTCAAACGGCCCCCGCGAGTGCTTTATTCCTGTGCATAACTGTCTACTTTGGAGTTGGGAGCGGCAATTGATTAGTGAGTGCACCCTCGCTTGTCAGCACCCAGCTGAGAGTGCCGCTCACTGGTCTGGGGAGAGTGGCAATATATATATATATATATATATATATATATATATATATATATATATATATATATATATATATATATACATTTATATTTATATATATATATATTTTCATTGAAAAAAACATAGGTTTCAGGGGTGTTATAGTTAGCTGGACATTTCACTCATACAAAACCATTGAAATTTCTCCGTTATAGTTAGTTGTACTAACTGTAACTCTCGCACCCGCAATCCACTGGTGATGATGTCACATATTACATCATTCATGACATGGTCAGTGACATCACTGATGACATCACTGATGACATCAGATAAGGTATATATAAGGTATATATATACACACATATATATATTTATATAAATTGCTCCTGCGCACCAGGCGTAGCACGGCACCCTTAGGGCGGGTGCCCTAATGCGGCGGTGCTCCGTGAAAAATTGTCACTCCAAGACTCCTCTCTTCTCATGAAAGGAAATAGCACTCTTGGGAGTAAATTGCAGCAATTACTGATTTATTTACTTGTGCAGCAAAACAGATGCGTTTTGGTACAAATCCTTCGCCAGTCTTTTACGTATTGTACTGTGAGGCGCCATGTTTTATACACGTCACTCATTAGGCATCAATTGAAATGATATCCTCCCATTTTATGCCCCATGCCTCCCCTGGGAGCAGTGAATTCTAATGAATCTAGTTCCAAATTAGCTCAAATGCCAGTATGAATAGCAGGGGAGCAAGGGAGCAGCATTGCTTTGTCCCTTCCTCAAGATGGCCTAGTTAACCCTAACCCTTGCTTTGGTTCTAGGTATAATAGTGTCATCCAAGATACAACAACTTGGGCCAAATCAAAATTTCCTCAGGATAGCAAGCAGGAAGGGCAATTCCAGTGAGTCAAATGCTATTTCAGCCTCTACGCAGATAATCACTGTTGGCTTACTAATACGTGCCCTCAGTTAGTTCCCAAACAGTCACTTATGATTATGTTTTGATGAGCAGTGTGGCATTAACCCTGATTTATCTAAGTGGGCTAACTTTAGCAACCTGCTAAGTTTTTTAACAGCTATGCTAATCAATGAAATCTGCCTGTATGAGTTGCATTCCTTAGGTGGCTTTCCCTTCTCATGTCTGCTTTGCATTACTTAGCAACACAAGAGTATTCCATGTGTGGTGCATAGGTATTCCCATGCATTCACCCATGGTTTTTGATACAAAATCATGTCTACTAAAAAGTAGACATGGCTTTGCATTAAAAAAAATAACACCCTTTTGAAAAAGCAGAAAATTGTTTTTATTGTTCCTTTCATTTCTGACTGCTGTGTGCTGCATTTTCCATCAAACTTATAAAGTAGGAAAAGTTTTAAAGTTACTGTAACCTTAATATTTTGTACTGGAAGGGTACCATTCTAGTACCAATCTATGCTAAACTCACGCAGACACCCTTGCACTTTGGCGCAAAGTTCTGTTCATGGCACGTAGCAGTATGATTGTGCAGAGTCGCAATGGAGAGAGGAGAGTGCCATACCTCTGTAGAAATGGCTCTCTTGTTTCTCTTTTTTACGCAAGGCAGCACAGCATTTTTTTGCGGCTGCGCTGCATTGCTTGAGAATCTAGCAAATAGACCCCTGAGTGTCCACACATGGGCAGCGGTGGGTCTTGCAACTGTTTTCACACCTGTGTGAACTTAAGAAGAAAAAAAGCTGCAGCTGCTGCCAATTTCCACCATGGTAATGCAAAAAAAACATAATCTATTGCTTCCAACTGACGGGGAAACTGACGCATTGCGTCACTTTGCAAAAGAAAAAACTATTTTTTAAAGCTTAAGTTCGGCGTAAACCGTAAACAACTTCAACAAACAAATGAATCAAAAAAGTTGCCAAACTGCACGTTCCCTTTTTGTCAATCTTAAACGTAAAAAACTCTAAAAAAGGACAATTTTGTTAATAAAAAGAAAAATTAGGCTCTCTCACCATCGTCTACACAACATTAAAATATAAAGAGATCATTCTACAAGAAACCAGTGCAAACCCAAATTCGAAGGAAAAACAATGTTAATGCAAATACTTAAATCAACAGTACACCTCTATCTAGTTTGATCGAAACGTAAACTATTTTTTTACATACTGTCATCAAATCATCATTAAATTACTTCTAAAATGTCAATGCAGAAGGCTGAAATATACCTCTGAGTTTGATTTTTGTTGTACCCTTGAAGCTTCAGGTTAGGGAAAATGCTTGCGGTGTTCAAAGGCAAGTGGAACTGTGTCCTTCACCTAACCCTCCCTGTAAGGCTAATAGTTGTGACGAAGGCCAATGCATCTTAATAAGAACGAACATAGCTTGCCCCCTGATTTAATTAATATTGTAACTGCATTTCTATGATAATGAATAATTAAGTGAGTTACAGTACTGACTTTGAAGTGCTCTTGGGAACCATTGTTGCACTACTTTCATGAGGAGAACGGGTGCTTATATGTTTTTCATTTTATATTGATATGGGTTTGCTAATTCTTTTGAATGCTGCTTGCCCTTTGAGTCAATTCCCATGCAGCATTGAGTGCGGTGTATGGATTTGTTCCAGAGTGAATTTCTAAAGAAAAATTGCAAAATGTAGTTTGGTTATTTATCGTTAAGAGCATTCCTCACGTTCATACCAGCAACAGAACTACCAAACGGAGAAAATGTCTCCCGTGAGGCATCCCACAGCTCAAGCCTGTCTCCTACGTGTACATTTCTGCTCAATCCAGAAAACTGTGGAAAAAATGTGTGTAAAATATTGCACTAGAAATTAATTTGGGACACATGCATCATTCTGAATACCGGTTGCAAAGGGGCTAATCTGTCCCTTTGCGACCAGTATTTTTGCATTTGGGATGCATCAACCCAAATGCAATTTCGCAATTTAAGTAATCGCAACGTTTGCGATTACTTAAATTGCGAATGCATTTAGGGAATCGCAAATTGCCATTCCCTAAATGCAATGCATGATGCAATTTTAAATTGCTATTTCACAATTAAGGATCGCTAATTACCATCAATTTAAAATTGATGGTAATTTGCGAAAACTTTGAAAAATGTTACACACACACATGTCCTTGGGGCATGTGTGTGCGCAACATGTGGTCCCATGGCAATTTCAGGGGTGCATTAGGGTGTCCTTTTGGCCCTCTTGCACCCTTAAAATTGCATGCCCAATTTGCGAGTACCTATTTGGTACTCGCAAATTGTGCATGCAAATTCCATTGAGGAATGTGTAGGAATCACAATTTTTTTTGCGCTTCCTACATGCATAGAGAATTGAGATTCCTAAATTGTATTTCCTTAAAAATTGTAATTTCTTACTTTGATTCAAGTGACCCTTAGATGTGTGCACTCCCCTGTTAGTGATTGATTGTGCAATGGTAAATTGAGCTGTTCGAGTGTTGATGGGTACCACTCACTGATCCATAATGACCTTCAAAACTGTCTATCATGCACTGTACCCAAGCTGGTACAGTGTCCCCTCACAGTCCACTGTGTCCCAAGTGTGGGTTCAGCAATTAGTTATCCAATTTATAAATGTTTTGATGTGTTTCACACATATCAAAACACGTATCCATGAAACCAAATCTTGTTTTAAAAACGGTATTCTTTCTTCTTTGTCAATGTTTCAAAATAATCTTTCAACTTGAAGGAAAACAGCTCATCTAAATCAAAGAGGTCCTAAATGCATTTCAAGCCTAAGGGTCCTTCATCAGGAGTTCATTGTAAACTGTAGGAACGAAAGAAAAACTTGTATTTAAAAATTCATTCTGGGAATATTTTTGTTCATTATGTTACAAATCACTTTGTGTCCCGCAATTATAAAGAAAAATTGCCCTCCATAAATATCATAGTTGTATAGTATTCTATGCAGTCACATTGTACATGAATCTATATAAAAAAAGAATACATTTCAAAACAGTTCAAGCATCACTGCTGCTCCGTCGCAGACACTCGCATCCTATTGGAGCTGTGACCTCATTGGAACCGCTGATGTGTGACGCATCAAAGGGCATATGCACTCACATGTCTCCTCAACAGCAGCATCGACAATGATGCCAGATTCTGCATTGCAGTCCCACAGCTTCTCAGAATTTATGCATCATTCCGACTGTGCGACACATTCTCAACACCAGACTTCTCATTGCAAGCTCTCATCGATGGGATCCTTGGCAATGACATAGGACCTTGCACCATAGCCTTGCTGCATCTCAGAACCGACGCATCACCTCGGCTGCACAACGCATCTTCGACATGGATACTCAAAAAAGTCTCCAAACCAGACTTTAAGGTACTTTATTCAGCAGACCTAACAGGGTCCCCGTAGCAGGCTGGTACTCTATTGCAGTAGGCCTGAACTTGTGACTTTGTGCCGGTCTGGCGAGACCAGATAACCACAGTTGGCTGTTGGTGCTTTTTGGTGCTATTTCACTGAAATCTATAAAATTGTATATCTCCTGTTCTACTGATTCAATTTTTGTCATTTTGGTCTTGTTTTATTTTTTAAAACTTGCTCTATTGTTATTATTACTGGTGTGGGGTTGTTTTGTAGTGTATTTTCACAGTGTTGCTGTTTGAATTGTTACACAAATGCTTTACACATTGCCTCTGAGTTAAGCCTGACTGTTCTGTACCAAGCTACCAGAGGGTTCAGCACAGGTTAATTTGAGGTTTGTTTGTGCCTCACCCTGACAAGGATTGAGGCTGCTGCTTTATTAGGGTTTCATCCCCCTCAATGAGTAACCCAAGGTTTCACACTGGTGTTCAGCAGCGAGGATTTGGACTTGTGCTTGTCTTATGTCTTACAGTCATTTGGTGTTACACTAGCATCCCTAATAAGTAACTTTAGTCCAATTCCTTTTTAAATTTTCCTTGATTGGAATATTTTTGGTTTTCAAATCCACTCTCAGTACTATTACCTGGCCATACCACCAGTATTGGATTATGAGCTGGTCAGCTTGGAAAATTACACTGTGACTGAGCTCCAGCAGTTCTGCTAGGAAAGGGTATCCCCGCAAAGCTGGGTACCAAAAAATGTGGATCTACAAAAAGCTATTAATACCTGGTGCGAGGTTTACTGGTCATCTACAGCCACAAAAGAGCAAGACAATAAGGATGATCTAGATGAGCATAACCAGGATCTGGACAGCAGGCCTGAATCACAGCTCTCAATGGAGGATTGTAACCATTCACCTGAATTAGAACTTTATTCCAAAGCAGGAAGTAGTGTGTCCGAGGAACTGGCAGACAGGATGGCAAATAAGGAATTCAACTCAGGATGGAGAAAAGGAAATTGTTTCTGCAGGAGAAAAATTTGTCTCATGAAAGAAGCTAGGAAAGGGTATCCCCACAAAGCAGGGTACCAAAAAATGTGGATCTACAAAAAGCTCTTAATGCCTGGTGGGAGGTTTACTGGTCACCTACAGCCACAAAAGAGCAAGACAATAAGGATGATCTAGATGAGCATAACCAGGATCTGGACAGCAGCCCTGAATCACAGCTCTCAATGGAGGAGTATAACCATTCACCTGAATTAGAACTTTATTCCAAAGCAGGAAGTAGTGTGTCCGAGGAACTGGCAGACAGGATGGCAAATAAGGAATTCAACTCAGGATGGAGAAAAGGAAATTGTTTCTGGAGGAGAAAAATTTGTCTCATGAAAGAAGCTTCAGAGAGATGTACCTTAAAGCTAAGCAAGCAGAGACCAGCTGCAATGGTGGCAGCATACCATCAGTGTCAGAAGGAGACAAGAAGGCCGATGGTGATATAGAAAAGGAGTGTATATTTATACCTTGGATCATCGGATTGAAACATATTTATTATTCTGTTTATTAATCAGTGGCTTATTACTGAGCATTGTGAGACCCCAATTACAGGGTGGCGTTCTGTGAAATTCTTACTGTAGTTGTGACCAGACTTGGTCCCTACACCATCCGGATATCTAGGACATACACATTACCTTTGCCTTGAAAAAGGATTTTTGATAAGACGAAACACGTGTTGGCAAGTCATGTGCTGGGAGCTTTTATTGAAGTGATTTTTGGAGTAAAGACAACTAAGATCATTATACGTCTTGGATCCTTATGTTTTGGACTAGTGTTGTTGTTAATGTCTCTATACTTGAGTTAAATGGGGCTACGTATACCCATGAATGTGATATATATCTTGATGACTTGAAACTGACAAGAAGTGTGCTGTCAAAGCCCTTTTTTCTTTGCATGTTCTATGCTGACAGGTTTGATGCCGTCATCTCTCCTCCGGGGGACTCAAGCAAAATACTACCAGCAATGAAGACTCTAAAATGCTAGACAGTACACTAGTCAAGGCTGATCGACGGCAGAGACACAGTTGGAGTTTGGTCATTTGAAACAATCTTTGGCAAGGCAAGGTGCATTCATTGTCTGCTGGCATGAGATCAGGAAAGTCACTCCAAACACTCAGAATCCCCTTTTATGCCAAGAGATGCAGCATAGAAGCATATTGCCTGCCAGAAACGTTCTCCAGGGATCCCCCATAAATACTGTGCTGTCTCAGGCTTGGGACATCCCAACCAGTCATTCTGTTTTCAAAAAACTTGTTTGGAAATCAATAAAAAACCTTTTACTGGTAGAAGACAAGGACACATTCTTATTCTGCAGTCAAACCTGAATTACAATCACTGGATACTGCTCACTTACCCATCATAAATACTTCTGCCTAGGCTACCCAAGGAACGTAAAAGAAAAGTTTTAAAAACATTGCTTGGGGATACTACCATCAACTCCGCATCTCTCACCATGACAAAGAGAACAATTTTCGACTCTGTGGCTCAGCCACTGAAGACCTGCCACACCTTCTTTGCATCTGCATTGAACTGAAGGATGAATGGATCCGACTGCTCAAAACTCAGTTCAACTCAAGAGGGATTGTGGAGACAGGCAGTGCTGGCCTACTGCAATATAGAGGATCAACAGCTGAACTGCAGGCTGGTAAAATTCCTAGTCCAAGCTGGAAAAAAAATGGCAAATGCCAGCAAACACACTCCACCGTAAGCGTCTGCAGCCACTACTGAGGCAAGCAACCTCTAATCTGCAATCTAAAACAGGGTTCACAAAACAGTGCTTAATTTGAACCAGTGGTTCTATTCACAGCACTTAATCATGAAAACCGGCACTTATAGCGCAAACTCGACTTAAAGTTATTGAGGTGCTTTTTTAATGAGTACCAGTTAAGAAAACATGATAAGCACAGGGAGATTAAGTAATTTGCCCAGAATTACCAATGCTGAGGCTTGAATCCAGTTCCCCAGCTTCAAGGCCGGCAGTCTAAACAATTAGGCTAAATCCTCTCCCCACTTGCAGGGTTTCATGGTCAGTAGTTGGTTCTGCTTAGGTGGCACTAACAGTAGAAATGTGCTTGTGCAAGCTGCCTCCTGTTGAGAGCCACAACACTCCTTTTTTTTTTGCAAATTAACCACTGGTTCACAACCACAATACTTTATACCCTGACCTCTAAATCTAAATCGCTCCATGGACAGGTCAATAGAATACTCACTGCTTCCTCTCAGGAATGATCCACAGTTTTGCACCTTCTATAATGCAAGGAAGTGTTGGAAGATTGACAAATTGTCTCCCTTGTAATGTAACTGCTGCTCAATATGCTTTTATTTCTTGTGTGGTTTTGTGCATTATCTGCATTTCATCCTACTTTTTTAAACTTGACTGTATTGCACTGGTTTTAAATTAACTATGTAACAATAAAATATTTACTTAACAGTCCCAATCTGAACAAATAATTAAGGGATTTTTCGCTACAAAGACAGGGAGGATGGCCCCCAGGTGTACTGAGTGTTACAAATATGGTCACTCCAAGAGAGACACCAAATGTGCCAAGAGGGTTCAGCTCCCCACCGGTGGTCAGACACCTGGGTTGATGAGTGTGGTGCTTGGGGAGGAAGTGGTCTCAGTTAGCTTTGGGGAGAAGACTGAGGTTGCCCTTGTGACCCTGGAGGATAAGGAGGTGAGGTCAAAAGTCCACATGTCTGTGAATATTTCCAAATATAGGCAGTGGGTCACCATCACTGGGCAACGGATGGAGGCTCTGAAGGACGTGGAAGCCAGCATGACTACTGTGAGGTGTCAGCTATAGTTCTCAGAGCAGGTCCTCACTAACACATTCCACCAAGTCATAGTCGCAGAGAACCGTGAGAGTCCCCTAACAAGAACATTGGTTCCCGTGGGGGTGGGTGGTCTCAGTTTCTTTAATAACATGTGTATTTGTAAAGAGCACGTTCACTCGGAGGTATCTTGGCGCTGAATAACAGATGTTTATTGTTACCCAACTCAATGATACTCATTTTATCGACCTCAGATGGATAAAAGGCGGTGGACCCACCAGGGTTTGAGCCTGTGACCTTGAGGTCGAACACAGGCACCTTCAGTGGATGTATTAGTCCACTGAGCCACCAGACCCGGCTAATAGTATCTGGGAGCCCTGCCATGCCTATAGATTGTCTGTTAGGCAATGACTAAGTTCACAATCTGGAAGGAGTTAGAGCTCTGTTCACACTGGGAGATATTGTATTTGCCTGAATGGGTCTGTATGACCACAAATTCCATGGCTGTGCAGAAAGGGAATCAAGGGCACCTGGAACCTGAAACAATAGCCCACAAAGCGGCCAAGAACAGTAAGAACATAGGGTGGTCGGTAACTGCATTTGCAGTGACCAGGACCCTAATGGGTATTTTGCCCATGTGGGGTTCCCCAAAGAGGAAGTGTCCGACAGGGGCACTAGCTTATTTGCGGCGTAGGTGACGGCCATGTGGGATGAGGGTGGAGTGACTAACACGATCTCCACACTATATGCAACTACACAAGTTGAAGGGCACAATACCTTGAAATGTAAAAATCCAATATGCAAGAGTTATATAATGTTTAAGCATATTTCCTACATCTCAAAATATTCTCCCCACCATATCACACCCAAACCAACAGGTTTGTGGAGATATTCAACAAGGCCCTTAAAGGCATGATAATAGGCCCATCTGAGCCCATGAGGTGGAAGTGGGGCATCCTCCAGCCATGACTTGTTTTTACCTGTCTAGGTGCCACAGAAGGAGGTTGGGTTTAGCCCCTTCAAATTCCTCTATGGTCACCCTGTTAGGGGACCTCTCAGCCTTGTAAGAGACGGGTGGGAGGAAGCCACCAGCAAATATCTCAGGATGTGGTCAGCTACATGCTGGAACTCCCCATCCAGATGCACAGAGTCTGGAAAAAGGTGAAAAGCAGTCTTGAGGCCAGTCAAGAAGTTACGAAACTCTGATATGACCAGAAGGTCTCTCTGGTAGAGTCTCAGCCTGGTCAGAAGGTGTTAGTTATGGAGTCTGTGGAGTACATAGCTCTCCAGGACTGCTGAACAGGCCCATATGAGGCACAGGAGTAGACCTCTAGAAACCCCTTAAGGTGCTCCACATAAAATGCCTCAAACCACACTTTGAAAGGTCTGAAGTCAACATGTTTCTTGATGACAGATAATGGGGTGGAAGAGGAGGGTTAACCCCTCCCTGGCCTTCTGTATGTTCAAGAGCACAATGGGTTTGTAGAGGGTCTTAACTTCTCCCCTTCTCTGACCCCAGAGCAGCAGAGTGACTGTCGTCAGTTGCTGGGGCCGTTTGCTGCTATGTTCTCCCTCACCCCTGGGCTCACACATTTGTGCACTCATCACATCAACACAGGAGATGTTAAAAATAAAATGTACAGACTGTCAGACAAGGTGAGGGCCAGTATCAAGGATGAGTTCTAAAAGTTGCTGATGTTAGGGGTGACTGAGCTCTCCAGCAGCCCCCGGTTCAGCTCTGTGCCTCTTGTACCTTAGGCTTCCCCACTGAGCACCACTCCAGAGCTCAGGTTCTGTGTGGACTACAGGGAACTCAATTCCATCATGAAGAATGATGCACACCCAATGCCCCAAGTTAATGAGCTCATCAACAGGATGGGCACTGCCAAGTTCCTCAGTACCTTTGATCTGACCTCAGGGTGCCGGCAGATTGGTTCGACTGAGGGGGCCAAAGAGAGGTCTGCATTCTTGACAACAGAGGACCACTTGCAATTTAGGGTGAAGCTCTTTGGCTTAACCCCTTCATTGCGGCGGCAATTCTGCCGCAGTGCTAGGGGGGAGGGGGCCGCGCGGCGCTCCCATGCTCATGACGGAACCGTTCCGTCACAAACCTCAGGCACGCTGTGCTTGTGACGGAGCGGTTCCGTCACGGCCCCGCCCGCTCAATAGAACGCTCAGCGCAGGCGCGGAATCCGTGCCGTGCAGTCGCGCCGAGCGGGCCGTAACGGAACTGCTCCGTCACCAGCACGGCGCGACCGAGGTTGGTCACGGAGTGGTTCTGTCACCAGCATGGGAGGGGTTAAAGAATGCCCCTGCGACCTTTCAGTGGTTGGTCAACCAGGTTCTAGCTGGGACGGCAGCATTCTGTGCTCCCTACCTGGGGCTGTATTATGTAAAGTGCTCCTTGGGTGCAATGAGTGTTTGCTCCAGCTTTGCGTGCCTCCGGGGCACTTCGGTGTTACAGAATGGGCCGCAGACAATTGTGCAGCCGCCTCTGTAATACAAATAGCGCTGGCATACAAAAAGCAACATCCCTGTCTTCAAGGGGCATTCCTTTATTTGCATGCAGGTATGCCCCATGCAAATGAGGAAATCCCTTTGCCTCTGTGCCCGCTCTGTATTACCGTTGTGGCAGCAGAGGCAAAGAAGCCCTCAGGAGGCACACTGATGGTGCATCACCTAAAGATAGCGTACTGTCAGTGCTATGGACCCCTCAGACATCCCCTTGTAGGTCAGTGTGCCTCCTGAGAGCAGCCATCTGCATGGGGTAAAGGGGGTCCTATGGAGCCCTCAGACATCCCCTTATAGGCGGGTGCAGTCAATGACTGCACCCACCTACAAGGGGATCTCTATTCCCCTTTAAAATTGCAGGCATGTTGTCGTCTGCACAGTGAAACACAGAGCGGCTTTAAAGCAGCTGCTCCATATTTCATGTGAATGCATTGCCCCCGGTGCAGCACGACTTAGCGGCTGGCCTGGGGGCAGCGATTCCCCAATAATGCATTGCATTTTACTTAATTGCACCAGATGCACCTTTTTAATGGTGCACCTAGCACAATGAAGGAAAATGCACAGCCTGTGTAATGCGGCCCCTGGGTGACAAAGCTGCTTTCAGCCCCAGCTTGGATGGTCAGCGGTACTGACTCCTGTAAGTGCTTGAGGCGCAGCAGCAGGTGGGCCTGACTATCAAGGCCAGTAAGTGCCGGATAAGACAAGGTTCTGTAGTGTACCTGGGCCACATGGTGGGGAAGGGCAAGGTGAAGCTCCTCCATTCTAAATTTGGGACTATACTGGCCTGACAGCCCGCTAAACTCAGACTGAGGTGAGGGCCTACCTGGGCCTCACCTGATACTATAGAAGGTTTGTTAATGGATATGGCATCATTGCTGCCCCCTAACAGAGCTGACTTCTAGGAAACAGCCCAGAAAGGTAATCTGGAAAGAGGCCTTCCAGAAAGCCTTTGACACCCTCAAGAAGACCATGTTTATAGCTCCTGTACTCAAGGTTACTAACGTCCCTAAGAAATTTATTGTGCAGGGCATAGGGGCTGTCTTAGCACGATCAAATGAGAAGGGCCTACACCATTCAGTAGCCTTCATTAGCTGGAGATGAAACCCCTAAGAAGAGATGTGGAGTACGATTGAAAGGAAGGCCTTTGCTGTAGCCTGAGCCTTGAAGAAGCAGAGACCATGCTTGTTTGGTACTCACTTCTGGGTTTAGACAGACCCCTCAGATGGCTGATGCAAATGAGGGGTGACATTTCTAAACTGTTGAGGGGGTCCATCTACCAACAGGGAATGGACTTTACGGTGGAACACTGTCCTGGTTCAGACCACTCCAGTGCTGAAGACCTATCCAGGTTCTTTCACCTTAGTGATCAGAACTCCCAAGGGGTTGGGTAGCTCTCCCCGCTTTCAGCTGGGGGTACACATGTAAGACTTGCCAGCCTGAGGGTGGCCTTCCTCTGAACCTTTTGTCTTCCACCTCCATTTTTATAGAGCTCATTTTTCTGGCATTAGGACTGTCAAACTTTACCACTGCTAACCTATGCTATAGTGCATGTGCTCACTACTTAAAACACAATAACAATGGCTTATGCCTAAACAGTATATTTAATCTACCTTTAAGTCCCTAGGAAGGTGGTACTAGAAGTACCCAGGACCTGCGCATTAAATGCTACCAGCAGGACTCATTGTGCCACCCACTTAGGTAGCCTTTTCAAACATGTCCGAAGTCAGCCAATGCAGCCTATGTGTGCAGTTTTAAACTGCCATTTCGACCTGGCAAAGTAATGCTGTTGCCACCCCCAAATCTTCCTTTTTAATACATATAAGTCACCCTTGTGGGAGGGTCTGAACAGCCCAGAGGTAAGGGCACAGTGTATTTTAAAGATACAGGACATGGGCATTTAAGTTTTTTATGTCCTGGCACTGAAAAACTCTCAAATTAGTTTTTATATACTGCAAGGCCTACCTCTCCCATAGGATAACATTGGAGTTACCTTGTTACTATTAATAAGCTGTAACTTTCAAATGGGAACAGGGACCTAGTAAATGTTTGGTTCCTTTGGAGTTGTAATGAAAAATCATTTCTTATGGTAAAGTCAGATTTTTTTTTTCAAGTTTTGAAAATGCATGTTGCCATTTTCCTCCCTTAGCCAGATGGTGCCTGCACCTTATGTTTATGTCACACAACTGGGCGTAGTTGACAGTTTGGATTTGTGTATTCTATCTAGACAACCACACACAATCAAGAGTTTAAGCGTGCCTGGATGGGCCATCACTGGCATGATAGATGACATCTCTATGATATGGGATGGTGATCATGTGTGCCTTAATGAGTTTGATGCTTGGCTCCATGGCTAAGATCCTGATTAGATTTACCTGTAGCATAACAAGGAACAGATCAGTCACTTGAACATTTTAGTAAAACATGAGGATGGCAAGATGTATACTATTTTGTAAATAAGCCCACTGATATGAACTCCCAGTTAGCATATGACAGTTTTCACCCTACATCACTACGCAACAATTTACCATATAGACAATTTCTACAGATTAGACAGAGTTGCACATGTAGGAATGACTATTCCTGGGAAGCAGGATGACTTACCATTATTTGGTTGAACGAGAATACCCCATAGCAATACTGCAAAGAGTACTCAAGTGAACTTGGTACTGTCCAAGAAAAACAATTTGTACAAAAAGGAACATAATAACAAGAATACAGACTGCTCTATTATGGTCTCCACGTACAGTCCAATGAGTAATTTTGTAAGGAAAATAATTAACAGACATTGACACATACTAGGGGAAGTTTGCCTACAAAGAGAATAAGAGTATAAGGGACTATGTAGTGAGAGCATATGGGGAAGAACAGAGCGGAGACCATTTTACAGTGTTAGAAATGGGGGTCTCTTGTTTGCGATGGTTTGCACCTTTTTCCATGTAGGACCCTTCTTCCTATTCAGGGTAAGGGAGATGCACTCCTAAAATAACCCCTGATCACCCACGTAGTAGCTTGGCACGAGCAGTCAGGCTTATCTCAGAGGCAGTGTGTAAAGCATTTGCACATAACCAACAGCAATACAGTGAAAACACTACAAACAGACAACACATCAGTTTAGAAAAATACCCAATATTTTATATATTTATAACAAGACCAGAACGATAAAAATTCAACATACAGTACTTAGAAAAATATGCACTATGCAAGAATAACACTGACAATGTAGTTCATTAGAGTCGGTAGCTCTGTCCAGTGCTACCACGATACTGAAAACACTGAATCCAACAGTTCCGTCTGACCGCGTAGGTGGGGGGATTGGCAGACTAGTAAACCGCACCTTTTTGTTGCAGCCGACACGTTGGTTCGAACCAGTCATGGCAGCCGTCGTGGTTGCGATGTGAAGCCTAGCATAGCTGTGCAGCGTGTGGTGCCCTCATGGTGCGGTGGAGGCAGCAGCGCGGTGACAGTCATCCAGCAGCATCGGTGAGACCAGGGCTGCGGTTTGGTGCTGATGGATCATGGTGCAGACGACAGAGCCGGTTGAGGGAAGCTGTCTTCAGTCGGACCAGACCGGTGTGGTGCGGGGTGGTGCATTGTGAGACTTACGAGCGGCACCCTCAAGCCATGATGTAGTCATGGAATTCGCAGTAAGGGGCCGATTAGGATGGAGGATTTTCCGCCTCCTCCGGGCCGGCGGAAGCCACCTCCGGCCCGGAGGAGGCGGAAAATCCTCTGCGGACTCACCAAAGACCCACCGCCGCATTACGATGGCTGGTGGGTCTTGGTTTCTGTCCGCTGCTTTTCTGCCGCGGTCGGATTACAACCGCGGCGGAAAAGCTCTCATTTGGCTGGCAGTGTCTATCAGACACCGCCAGCCAAATTAGGAAGCATTAGTAAACATGCTTTTCCGCGGCGGTTTTTCCGCCGTGGAAAAGCATGTGTACTTTTGATTTTGGGGGCCCGTTGCGGGCCCCCAGGGTGTTGGCGGGTGGGTGGCGCACATGGGGGGTACCTTTGGTACCCCCCAGCATTTACATGCACAATGCGGCAGGCACCGCGCGGTGCCTGCCGCTTTGTGCATGTAAATGTAAAACATGCACTTTTAACATTGCGGCGGGTGCTGCTTGAAGCAGCACCCGCCGCAATGTTAAATATCCAGGATGTGACCGCCAGGGTGGCGGTCACATCCTAATCGCACATGAGGGAACGCCGCAGCCCCTGCGGACGTTCCCTCATACTCTGGGGTCGCGGACGGACTCAAGTCCGTCCGCGATCCTAATCGACCCCTAAGTGTGCAGTGATGGCGTCGGTGAGACGAGGATGGCAAAGTGAAGTGAGGCGGTGCAGATTGTGTTGCCCACAATTCACAGTGCAAGCAGATACTCAGTAGTGATGGTGTCAATTGTGTTTGCCGTTAAGACCAGGGTTGTGGTGCGAGATGCGGAATGTGCCCTCTGTGGTTCTTTCAGGACACCAATCCAGCTACAGAGTTGGTGACGGTGTTGGTTGCTTTCCCCCTCAGTGGCAACTGAAACCACGGTTCCAGAGGTGGTACCCCAAGGTTGTGAAGTCTTTGCGGTTCCTGTGACTTCAGGACAGGAGGCAAGCTCTACTTCAAGCCCCTGTGTTGCTCTCTACTGAAGAAGATACGATACTGTGGGGAGCGTGTTAAGATGCTCCACTCCCAGACGCACAGCATAAGTGGATACTAGATCCTGCTAATAATTCAACATTTGACCTTGCTCATGATTAGTCCCATTTAATGCATAATCTTTGCCAAAAGTGTTTCTTGTTGTCCTTTTTCTTGTTCACATGTATGGCATCATGCATTTTGAATGCTTCCCATATTTAAGTGTGCCCATCGTGACCTCTTCAAATGTTGAATTATTAGCAGGATCTAGTATCCACTTATGCTGTACGTCTGGGAGTGGAGCGTCTAAACGTGCTCCCCACAGTATCGTATTAAATATGGTGCATGAGGGCAAGGCACATTCCAGTTTTGCACGCAACTTTATAAAGTTTGAAGCAAGGATTATACGGCAAGAAATAACAGTGTGCATTCCACCCCTTATGATGTCTCTACTGAAGAAGAACAACTATCCTGAAACACGTGTCTAGAGATACACAGCACTGTCTGCACCAACAAGGGTGAAAAACAAAAGCATTACACCGAAGTGTTATGATGCACTGCAATTACTATGATGCATTGGGGCAAACTGAGTGCTGGGATGTGAGGCACTGTGCGCCCACCCTCCGCCAAGCCCTTGAAGATACTCAACGCAAGTAAAGAAAGTTCAGTCCAATCCTTTCACTGCCCAAAGCAGAAGCAGCAACTGCAGGCCAATGCAACAAAGCAACAACACAGCAAAGGGGCAATTCTCCTCCTAGCAGTTCTCCCAGCTCTTCTTCTTGGCAGGTTCCTTGATTCCAGTGAGTTCTCTGAAGTCTTTTATCTCCCTGAGACTTCCAAAAGGAGGCAAGCTCTACTTCAAACACTTGGAGAAAACCCTAACAGCAGGATGATGAAAGTGCAGTCCAGGCCTCTCCTTGGCAAAGACAGAAGCAGCCAGCAGCAGGCCAACACAGCAGAGCAATCAGCAAAGTGGCAGTTCCCTCTGCCATCTTTTTCAGCCCTTCTTCCTGGCAGGTTCCGTAGTTCAGCAGTAATCTGAAGTTCTGGGGTCTGTGCCCCAATATTTATACTCAGTTTCTCTTTGTTCCAGAGGCTCTGTCACACACTCTTTGTTCTTATGGGCAGATAGTGTCTGTGCTCTGCTCAAACCAGTTCTGTCCTCTCTGGTCCAGCTTCCCGGAAGGAGCTGGAAACAGCATTGTCCTAGAAGACCAGCCCATTGAGGTGCAAGTAAATCTCCTCCCACTAGTCTAAATGCAGTCCAAGTCTCTTCAGGCCAGCCCTGACTCATCCAGGAAAGGCAGGACACACATCACCCACTCCCCCAGTGGCAGTCTGAGAGAATGCGCATCCCCAGCCCCTGTCACTCCAAATCTAGACAGTCGATCTACAAACCAGCGGAGGCATATAGGATGGCTAAGAAAGAAAATACCCACTTTCTAAAAGTTGTATTTTCAACCACACAATATAAAAATCATCTTTACTAAACAATGCCTTTTATATATTTAGAGTATAGGCATACTAAACTCCATCTTTTTTTCCTGTACCATTGAGAAGACATACTCGTGAAATGTTACAGAGTATTCCCTATTCTATCCTATGGGAAAGATAGCCTTTCCATAGTGAAAAATGAAATACACTGTAATTCACTACCAGGACATGTCACACACACCAGTGCATGTCCTACTTTCACATACACTGCACTCTGCCCAGGGGGATACCTAGGACCTACCTTAGGCGTGTCTTACATGTAAGAAAAGGGAAGGTTAGGGCACTTGCCAAGTCAATATGGAAGTCACAACTACATGCAGACACTGCAGTAACAGGTCTGAGAGCCCTTCGAAAGACTGCTTGTGTGGGTGGCATAATCAGTGTTGTAGGCCCACCTGCAGCATTTGATTTAGAGGCCCTGGGCATTAAGTGCACCTAGCACTTAGGGACTAAGTAGTAAATTAAATAAGCCAATTATAGAAACACTAATCCATAATAACAATTTATACGGAGAGCATATGCACTTTAACACTGAAAAGCAGTGGTAAAGTGCACAGAGTTTGAAAACCAACAAAAACAGAGTTAAAACAGGAGTCCAAAAAGTTAAATATCTAGGGGTAAAATCGCAGAAAAAGACAAGTCTAACACACAGTCTTAGGGATCGCTGCCCATTTTAGGCCATTTCGAATGTGGGAATTGCCGGGCATGTAAATTTAATAATGACACAAAATTGATTGAAATAGATTTGTGAATACAATTGAAAGGACATTCAAATTGCAATAGCAAGAACATTGTATATTTGATTATATGTCCATGTAAACTTATTTACATGGGATAAACTACACAAATGGTAAAACAGAGATTCTGGCAACATTAAAGCTGAATATGATGCAAGACTGAAGGCGCCACTGGTCAAGCATTGCAAAGAGGCACACCATACAGAGGAAATGCTATGGAAGTACGGCTTGGTAACAGTGAGTTTCAACTCAAGAGGTAGGGACCTACATGAACAATGGTATCCTAAGGATGCAGATCGATGGATCGACTGAAAAGCTACACTGAGAAAGGACTGAATGATATATGTCAACTGCGAGGTATAACAGCCACTTTAACCTAGGGCTCTGTTATTATGCCAGCTCATTAATGGTGACTGGGATTTGGTGTAGGCACCGCCAATGGACATGGGCTTTGTTGATTCAAAATGCAATGAACCAGTTAAGTACCAGGTATTGCTTTTGATTCACAATATAAGATGACCTAGGTGGGCCACATAGTTGTACATTTAAATTTATTTTCGACCCACATGTTCTGACACAGTAATATGAGTACTATCAATACATGAGATATAAAATGATTCACGGTATATATTGAATTGTATGACCCCTCTGTGAGGCTCCTGTGGGGGTCCCCTTTTAATTAGTGGCCTCATTCTTTTTTTCTTAATATTTCGATTCTCTTTTCCCTTTCCACTTTTTTCTATTTTCATTTTCCATTCATTTTTTTAAATCTTTTTTCACTTTCACCTTCTCCTTCCTCCATCTCACCCAACCTTTTCCTTTTTTATTGTCATTTAGTTTGACATTCTACTCCTTAAAATGTGGCATTCATTGAGTTGGGTAGATATCAGATCCCATTGGCCCCCTTGTTGGAGCATGGCAGATTAGAGCAATTCTGCACTCGGCATGTCCTTTCCGATTTTTCTCAAATGGATGCAGACATGTTAAGGTAAAGTGCTGCAGGGGGGTTATTGACAAAGGCTTGAGATTTCATTCTACTCCCCTTTTAAAAACACAGTGAGATGTGATCCACTTCAGGTTCTACTCACGGTATTTGTTTTTGGATGAAACAGTACAATAGTGTGTCGGCCACGCAGTAATATTGAATGATTTTCACTATACTTAGCAGGGTTACTGTGAATGGCCATATGTATTGCTTCACTCTAGAATATGGGCTGTCCTTTATCCCATTTGATTGGCTTGTAGTACATGCTTTATGTCCACTGTTATGAGTTACTACCTCAAGTCGGTAGAACATTTAAGCCCCCATTTGGGGTCCATTAATTTGTATAGCATATAAGCAGGAGTATCTATGCTTAAAATCACTTATTTTTCTGTAGCTGGCATTGAGAAGCCAACTATCAGTGACTAACCCAGCATACGAATGAAGTACACTGCTTGGAATTAGGTCAGCAAACGCCAACTAATTGTTTATCAGAACAGATATGTCTGGGATATTCATTAAAAAGCTTGTCCTTCTTTTACCTGGTGCTGGCACATGCAGGGGCATCCCTGGGCAGCAGCAAGACTGGGACACCTGAGGCAGTGGTCCCCTGTAGGTCTGCAAGGACCTGCTGAAGCACTTTGGCTCGTCCGCGACACGGGCGGCAGGCCGACGGTGGTGCAACATGGCCACCTCGGGCTAGAATTTTGCTGGCGCCATGGCCCCTCTTATATTGGAGCGCCCTGCTATGGACCGCTAAGCATCTGTTCACTGCTCTGAGGCCCTGAGTGAGAGATGGGGTCCTGCAGCGGTATGTGGGGGCCATCAAGTGAGGTCCTTGCAGCAGCTGTGGTGCACCTTCCTCATGAAGTGGAGGAGGAGGGGCACAATCCATGGGCTGACTCAGCAGCTCCACATGTGCTGAGGCTGACAGAGGGACAGCATCTCCCATACCCTCAGCCAGGTGGAGGAAGAGGTTATTGTTTGGGGAACCCACCTGGGCCCTCATTGGCCCTACTGGAGAATGTTTCAAAAATAACAAAAACCTAGGCAACTTAAGGGTCCTGAAGGATACCAGGTACAACAACACAAAAAATATAACAAATGCTACAGAGTACTAGACTAATAACGGCAAATAGAATTAAAAAATATCCTGTTCATTTATTGTAAAGAACACATGATTACACATGACAAATAAAAACCACATAGAGTGGCAGCAATACAGTAAATAGCAATTATGCCGAAATCATATAAGGCATAAATTGATGCAAATATAATACACATACAATGCACATATAATAAAAATTAATACAGGATTTGGTTAAAAAAATACAACAAAGTGGGTTAAATGGAAATCTCTACGATTTTTTCAGCGGTACACACGCCTTCTTCTGGAGAACCACTTGAAGATTCTAAAAAAGAACAGTATAAAAATTACAACTGTACAAAACATGCTGCACTACACAGTACAGTGCAGCAGATAGCAAAAGATACTTCGAAGTGGAGGCATTAAATAAAGAAAGCTGGTTTGTGCTCAAGGAATAAAAGAGATAAGAAGATCAAACCACCAGGACTGTTGAGCCCAGCTGCTTAAAAAATAACGAATGAAGGAGAAAAAAATACCAAAGGATAGATTTGTGCAAAAAAGAATAAGACAGAGAAGATATAAATCCACACAGACAACCCAATGTGTCAAAAAACTTAAGTGGACATGCTGAAAGATACTTTTGAAGCCGACTATGAATCCTTACCTAGGAATCAAGCAAAGAACTGGAGCAAGGTAGCACAAAAGAGATATTTCTCAAGTGTGGACAGCACTCTTGACTAGGTAAAATAACAGAAAAAAGGCTTATTTATGTGGTTATAAATGGTCGTCTAAAGTGTTGCACCTAGGTGCAGTAGCAAATGAAAACATATTTACCGAAAGAGTTAACGAATCACTGATGAGGCCAATGATGAATGGCGACTTCAGTTGGAAGGGGTTTGGATCACAGATTCCAATCTGAGAATGTGAGAAAACACAATTTTTTAAGTATATAGGTTCACATATAGAGTTGTGTATTATGACTGAAGTGGATCACTGACACAACATCGACAGTCAAAATATCGAGAGGACAAAATATCAAAGTAAAAATATCGACTGCAAAAATATCGACTTCCTATCTTCAAACAGGTAAGCACAAAAATATTGACTGCAAAATATATCGTGTAAAAAATATAGACTTTCAAAATATCGATTTTTTTCAATGTCTTAAAAGTAAATTAAAAGTAATATAATAATAAAGTAAATTAATTTAAACATATTTAAAATACTTAAACGTAAAATTGAGAAATAATTAATGTAACTAAAAAAATATATATATTTCAAATACATATATATATATATATATACATATTATTTACAAAACATACACAATATTTTTACCGTAGGATAGCGAAAGGGTTAAATTTAATGTAACAACTCCAGTGAGTGCAACAGTAGGGAAAGCATTGGATAGCGTAGGGGTAAAAATGTACTATTCCTACTCCAGCGAGTGCAACAGTAGGGAAAGCGTTGGATAGCGTAGGGGTAAAAATTACTATTCCCACTCCAGAGACTGCAACTGTAGGGAAAGCGTTGGATAGCATAGGGGTAAAAAATTACGATTCCCACTCCAGAGAGTGCAACAGTAGGGAAAGTGTTGGATAGCGTAGGTGTAAAAATTACTATTCCCACTCCAGAGATTGCAACAGTAGGGAAAGCATTGGATAGCGACGGGGATACAAATTACTATTCCTACTCCGAAGAGTGCAACAGTAGGGAAAGCGTTGGATAGCGTAGGGATAAAAATTACTATTCCCACTCCAGTGAGTGCAACAGTAGGGAAAGCGTTGGATAGCGTAGGGGTTAAAATTACTATTCCAATTACAGTGAGTGCAACAGTAGGGAAAACGTTGGATAGCGTAGGGGTTAAAATTACTTTTCCAACTCCAGAGAGTGCAACAGTAGGGAAAACGTTGGATAGGGTAGGGGTAAAAATTACTATTCACACTCCAGTGAGTGCAACAGTAGGGAAAGCGTTGGATAGCATAGGGGTACAAATTACTATTCCCACTCAAGTGAGTGCAACAGTAGGGAAAGCGTTGGATAGTGTAGGGGTAAAAATGACTATTTCAACTCCAGTGAGTGCAACAGTAGGGAAAGCGTTGGATAGTGTAGGGGTTAAAACTACTATTCCAACTACAGTGTGTGCAACAGTAGGGAAAGCGTTGGATAGCGTAGGGGTTAAAATTACTATTCCAACTCAAGAGAGTGCAACAGTAGGGAAAACATTGGATAGCGTACGGGTAAAAATTACTATTCCAACTACAGTGAGTGCAATAGTAGGGCAAGTAAATACTTCTTATTTAAATATAAATAATATAAATAGTAACACCAATTACAAATTAATTAAAATATTTTACAATTGTGTTAAATATATTAAATAATCAATTTAAAATACAAATAAAAGCGTTGGATAGTGTAGGGGTTAAAACTACTATTCCAACTACAGTGAGTGCAACAGTAGGGAAAGTGTTGGATAGCGTAGGGGTTAAAATTACTATTCCAACTCAAGAGAGTGCAACAGTAGGGAAAACATTGGATAGCGTAGGGGTAAAAATTACTATTCCCACTCCAGTGAGTGCAACAGTAGGGAAAGTGTTGGATAGCGTAGGGGTTTAAATTACTATTCCAACTCCAGTGAGTGTAACAGTAGGGTAAGCGTTGGATAGCGTAGGGATAAAAATTACTATTCCAATTCCAGTGAGTGCAACAGTAGGGAAAGCATTGGATAGCGTAGGGGTAAAAATTACTATTCCCACTTCAGTGAGTGCAATAGTAGGGCAAGTAAATACTTCTTATTTAAATATAAATAATATAAATAGTAACACCAATTACAAATTAATTAAAATATATTACAATTGTGTTAAATATATTAAATAATCAATTTAAAATACAAATAAAAATTATTTAATAATAAAAATTACCTACTAATACTAATTATTTACCTATTAATAATACATTAATTAAAAATGTAAAAGTATTTTGAAAAATTAACTCAATACATTTTTTATTCAAAAATGTGATTACTTACAAATAAATTACTTCACAAGCTATTCCCCTAAAAACACACAACTCACTACAGAAATTAATTTGATAAAAGTAACTTAATTATCAATTAATCAATTACAATACATTACAAAATATATTTTAATTATTGCAAATTAATAATTAATTTACAATTAATTCTAAATAAATACCAATAATTAAAAAAACATATTTAATTAATTATAATGAAATTACTTCCCACCCTATTCCCCTATTAACCCACAACCCGCTACAAAAAAATAAATTACTAAAAACAAACTATTTATCAATTAATCAATAAAAATTCATTAGCAATTATATTTTAATTAATTACCAATTAATAATAATGTAACAATTAATTGTACATGTCTATTCTATATTTTTGACTCAATATTATGTCTAGTCGAAATTAAAAACTCGATATTTTGACTAGTTATTGACTGAAGTACTAGGGGTGGTCTCATTATTAAGGTGGTACGCTATCTGATAGAGTGTCAAGCCAGGGTCTGAAATGGATGGACCTTAGAAGTTGGCTAAAGAGTGGGACACTTAAAATTCGGGAAGATGATTTTACCACAAAGTACAGGGCACCGCTAGAGGCACAAGAAAACCTGTGGGATGACAAATAGGGAGACCATGAAAAGCCAGTTTAGGGAATGATAGTGTGCCAAACTATGGCATGGTATACAACCTATGAAGTGGATATAATTACCTTAGATGGATCTTGGATCAATTGGGAATTGCTTGAACAGTTTTGTTGTCTGTATTATTTTCAGTTTTTTTTTTTTTGTAAAATTTTTATTTTGCATACAGAGAAAAAATTAACAAGTAACAAAAGGCATCACAGTGGGCGCATGAAAGTTCCCACACAGTGGGAAGGCTGAAAAGGAAGATGAGGCAGGGCAGTAAAGCAAAATGTCTTCAGTGCTGGTAATGTCGGCAGTCCCGCAGCAATCCCCCGCCAAGGGGTAGCTCAAATAGTGCAGCCAGCAACTAGTCCAGAGTTTATCCAGCGATCAAATATGCCTCATCTCG
This sequence comes from Lissotriton vulgaris, assembly GCF_964263255.1. Lineage (NCBI taxonomy): Eukaryota > Metazoa > Chordata > Amphibia > Caudata > Salamandridae > Lissotriton > Lissotriton vulgaris. The sequence goes on along the minus strand of NC_141698.1, from coordinate 410,179,016 downwards.
GTGAAGTAACTGTTCCAATGCAACTCCCAACCCTCCCCCCAGGAACAAACCCCCCCCCCCCCGTGACGGCGCCGCTCGCAAATCTCATTCATACACCAAGCACACCCTAGAGTTGAAACAAGTGCAAGTTCCTTAGGGACGCTGGGCAAACAGCCGAAGGCAAGCCAGCAGAAAGAAAGGACACCAAGGGGCCCCACACGTGTTTGAAGTTTTTATTTGCCAATAAATATATCCGCCATTCTCTCGAGACTCAGAAGTCTCCACAGTCTGGAGTGCCAAAGGGAAACCGCCGGGGCCTCCTTACGTTTCCAGGCCGAGGCCAGCGTGAGCTTGGCCGCGCCGAGACACAGCCATAAGATCTTTTTGTCAGCTCGCGATTGGTGTTCCAGGCCGGGGTCTCTCAACCCCAGCAAAACGAATTCGGGGGAGTCGTCGATAGGGTACTGCAAAATGTCTTTAATATGCAATAAGATCTCGGCCCAGAAGGGCTTAATGATCGGGCAATCCCACCAAACGTGGCAGAAATCCCCCAAAAGGCCACAACCCCTCCAACACCTGTCCGTGGCCGCCGGGAAAATGCGATGAAGTCGGGCCGGAACCATGTACCATTGCGTTAGGGTTTTGTAATGGGCTTCCCTCAAGAGTATGGAGTGGTTAAACTGCGTCATGTCCTTCCAGAGCGCCGACCATTCTCCGTCAGTGATATCCCTCCCCACCATCTCCTCCCACTGCTCCATGTAACGTGGTCTAGGGGAAAGGGCCGAGCGGAGCAGCAGCTGATATAAAAAGGAGATAGCCCCCTTCATGGCCGAGGTCTTCAGGAGAAAGGCCTCGAAGTCGGATAAAGGTCTCGTCGCTGCTTCCCGCACCGCGGGTGCAGTGGCCCAGTGTAGCAGTTGTAAATGCCGATACCTTTCCCCCGGCGGCACTTGATAGTCCCGCATGCAGTTCTCGAACGTCAAGGGGTCGGGGCCATGAAACAAGTGAAGTAATGCCCGGCATCCCCCCTCCCTCCAAACGTCAAAGGGGCCCTCGGTGAGTGCCGGGGAAAATTCTGGATTAAAATGCAAGGGGGTGAATGGGGATGGGAAGGTCGTCCACCTCTCATCACTGGCTAGTGTGTCCCAAACTTTCAGCGTGGTCCCCGTGGGGGTACTAATGTATGCGTTTACCGGGCGGTCGCGCTTCGGCTTCCACGCTAGGTCCCAGATGGACCGGCCTGCCACACTCCGGTCCATGTGCAGCCAGTGTTTGTCAGAGAACTGCTGCGACCACTCCACCATAACTCTAAGTTGGGCCGCCTTGTAGTAGAGGTGGAAGTCCGGAAGGCCTACCCCTCCGTCATTCCGCAGGCGCCGCAGAAGTGTAAATGAAAGCCGCGCCCGACCACCTTGCCAGATGAATTTCAACATCATCGATTTGAGTTGGCTAAAGAAGGTAGAGGGCAGTGGAATAGGCAAGGCCTGGAACAGGTATAGAAATTTGGGGAGAAGGACCATTTTGACAGCATGTACCCGTCCCAGCCAGGACAGGAATCTAGGCTTCCATTTCTCCAGCTCCACGCGTGTTCTGGCCATGAGGGGTGGGAAATTGGCCGCAAAGAGACCGCCCACCGTCGGGGTGAGGTGTACCCCGAGATATAGCAGGGAGCCCGAGGCCCAGGCCAACGGCGTCGTCGCCTTCACCCGTGCCACATCGGCCTGAGATAGAGTCAGGTTCAGGACATGCGATTTGCCATAATTGACCTTGAAGCCGGCCACCGCCTCAAATTCCAGCAATATATCACGAACACACGGAAGGGAGTTAGCGGGGTCGGCCAACGACAAGAGGACATCATCCGCAAACAGGGTGATCTTGTGCTGTTCCCCAGTGAACGGGATGCCCTTCACCCCCTCCCACTCCCGGACTGCCAGTGCCAGAGGTTCAATGCTGAGTGCAAACAGCAAGGGCGAGAGGGGACATCCCTGCCTAGTGCCCCGCAAGTGTTGGAAGAAGGCCGACAAGTGGCCGTTCACCGCCACCCGTGAACGCGGGCTGCAGAAGTTAGCTCTTACCATCGCGATGAAGCGATCGGAAAACCCAAATGCCCGCAACGTGTGGAAGAGAAAGCCCCAGTCCACGCGGTCGAAAGCCTTCTCCGCGTCCAGCCCCACCAAGACCGCCGGGATGCGGAACCTGTCCGCCTTCTCTATCAGGTGGATGACCCTCCGGGTGTTATCATGCGTTTGGCGGCCTTTGATGAAGCCCGATTGGTCCGCATGGATAATCGACGGCAGCAGGTCTTGCAGGCGGCTCGCTAATATAGCCGAGTAGAGCTTGGCGTCGATGTTGAGTAAGGCTATAGGGCGGTATGAGGCACACCGCTCCGGGTCCTTCCCCGGCTTCGGCAGGACCGTGATCACTGCTTCCGCCAGGGTCCCAGAATTCACCCCAGGTCCAGCCATGTCGTTAAAGAGGGCGACCAGGAAGTCACACACCTCCGTCGCATAGGTCTGGTAAAAGACAGCGGTGAACCCGTCGGGGCCGGGGGCTTTGTGTAGTTTCAGGTTTTTAATAGCCGCGAGGACCTCCTCCCTTGTGATCGGAGCCTCAAGTAAATCATTCCAGGCCCCTGGCACCTGCGGAAGCGATAAGCGCTGCAAAAAAGCACGTTGATCAGCCGCGGCCAACTCATCCCCCGCGTACAACGCAGCGTAGAAGCGGCCAAAGACATCAGCCTTCGCCCCGTCATCGTGCTGGAGCACTCCTGCCACGTCTCTAATCCCACCTACGTATTCCCGCTCCCTCTTGTCCTTCAATTGCCGGGCAAGGTGTCTACCAATCTTGTTGCCCCCAGAGTAGGAGAGCCGGCCCAGCCGCAACAGTGTGAGTTCAGCCCTATTCGTGTAGTGAGACTTCAACTTGCCCCGTACTGCCGTCAGGGGACGTAGGGTCACCCTCGAGGGATTAGCTTTGTGTTCCCTCTCAAGCGCGAGCACCTCTGCCTCCAGCGCTTCCCTCTCCTTCCTACGTAAGGCGTTCAATTGTGAGTTGAGGCCCAGGCACGTCCCCCTGATCGTCGCCTTAAAGGCGTCCCAGGTGGTCATTAGGGACGTGTCCGAGGGAGGATTGCTATCAAAAAAGTCCCGGATGGCCTGACGCAAGGCCTGATGGGAAACATCGTCGCGGACCACCGAGGCCGGGAAGTACCATTTCCGGTTCGCGGTGTCCGGCGGCGACCACCGAAGCGTGAGCACTAGAAGACTGTGATCCGAGACAGAAATCGGGAGAATGGCGGCATCTAAAATGTTTCCTCTAAGGGACTGGCTGAGGAAGACGTAGTCCAGACGGGAGTAGGAGTGGTGCACATGGGAAAAGAACGTGTAGTCCTTCCCAGCAGGGTGAAAAAACCTCCAACCATCCACCAGGCCCATCTCTTCCACCCCCCTCTGTGTACTCCCCGAGAAAACCCCGGTGTCCGCCCTCCGACCCCCAGAGCTGTCCATCTCCCCATCCCAAACCAAGTTATAATCACCCAGCATGAATACAAGTCCTTCCGCAAAGTCCCCCACCTTCTCCAGCAGCTCCAGCAAGTACTTATTTTGGCCAGAATTAGGCAAGTAGAGCACCACAAACGTACACAACCTGCCCTGGATGTGCCCCTTGACCATCAACCACCGTCCTTCTCTATCAGTGCGGACTCCAACAGGCTGAAAATGCAACGCTGCCTTAAACATTAACGCCACCCCCCGATGCTTCGTGACCGCTGAGGACCTGTACACAATGGGGTACGCCCTGTGTCGGAGCCGCATTTCATCCTTTCGAGCTAAATGGGTTTCCTGAAGCCCCACCACATCAAGGTGATGGTCTACAAGGTATTTCAGGACCTTTTGTCTCTTCTGAGGGGAATTCAAGCCCTTGACATTCCAAGTGCCTATACTAATCGGCATAATAAACACCTCCCAAAGATCTTGCTATCAGAAATACAAAATGGCGCCCAACCCACCTTCCACCCCTCCCCCCCTCCACGTGCTCCCAAACGTTCCCAGAGCAGTCGCAGTCTCAGCCCCTCTACAGCATGGCGCGCATTCCACCACTCATTCTCTACATTCATCCCCAAAGGTCTGCCGTCACGGCCCCCCCTCCCCCTCCCCAACAGTCCCCCAACCAAAACCCCCCCGAACCAACACAGAACATTGTACAAAAGCGGAAAAAAAAGTGCAAAAACCATACTCAACAGGATCAGTAGGCCGAAGTCCGTAGGAAGCCCCCAATCGAGTGACAGGCCAGAGGAATGAAGCCACTATTCCCCTTGGCCGTAATCAAGGTCGTCTCCACCAGAGTACTTGCACACCCTCGATCAGAAGGCCCGAGCCTTCCCGGCGCCAATCCGCCATTTTGGGGCTCACGCTGCCCCAGAGCTGAGCTGTGAAGCCGCCAACGTGGCCGAGGCCACCGAAGCGACCGCTGCTCCTCGTTCCTGCAGGCTGGTAGAGAGGTCCGGACGTTGTCTTGCAGGGGATCCGGCGGGAGAGCGCCCCACCCTGCGCCAAGAGTTCGATCGGCGGCGCCGCCGAGATGGGGAGGCCGCAGTGGCCGGCGATGATGGAACATCCGCCAGTCCCAGGAGCTCTTTTGCCGCCTGAAGTGTGCGTACTTGGGCCAGGCGGTTCTGCCATCTGAAAATTATTCTGAAAGGGTGCCCCCAAGAGTAGGCAATCCCCCTCTCTTTCAGGAATGCTGTGATAGGACGGAAGTCCCTTCGTTTTTGTAAGGTAGAGGCCGCCAAGTCCTGGAACAGCTGGGGTCTATGGCCACGGAATTGCAATGAGTCGATGGTCCTGGCCTTCCGTAGTATCCTCTCCTTGAGTTGAAAATCGTGGACGCACACCAGTATGTCGGGGGGAGGACCCCCCCCCTCGCCGCGGCAGGCCCACCCGGTGCACTCTGTCCATCCGTATCTCCGTCGTGTCCTCCTCGTCTAGGACCTGGAGGAACAGCTCCTGCACGTATCCCCGGAGGTCTCCCGCCTCACCGTCCCAGGGCACCGCCCGTATACGGATGTTGTTCCTACGGGAGCGGTTTTCAAGGTCTTCCGTATGCAGTTGGAGGTCCAAATTCTGCTCGGTGAGGCGGATAATGTCTTGCTGGAGCATGTGAACATCTGTGGCGACGCTCAAGTCCCTGTCCTCCAGGGTCGCCACCCTCTCTCCTATGCCGTCCACATCCCTCCGCACCTCCCGCAGGTCGGAGGCGAGCTGCGACCTGAGTTCCGATATGTCCTCCTTGATGGAGGCAAACAGCTCCGACATGAAGGCCTTCGTCACCGGAGCGTCTTCATCAGATTGCCTTGATGACCCACTTGCTCCAGGGGAGGCCGGTTGTTGGGAGGCCTTGTCCTTTCCCTGGTTTCGTTTGCGCTGCACTGTGGACATGACGCCCTGTGTCGACTCCACGTGGCCAAGGAGGCAGCGGGGGCTGCCGGCGGGCCAAGCACTCGGTTCCTTCCTTCACCACCAGTCGTTTCCAGGCTCCTCGCCCTCAGGCACTCGATTGTGAGCGTCTCCTGTATCCCAGACGGGAGTTCCAGGGGTCCAGCGATCTGCCGCCTCGGTCCTCCAATCCTCCGCCACCAATGAGCGGTAGAGTCACTCCCGTGCCCCGTCGTCGTCCGGCTCCGTGCAGCGAGCCGGCCCTAGGCTCGGATAGTTCAAGCAGGCCGCAGGCGCCACCCACGTGGGGGGCCAGTCGATGGCGTTAGCAGTGGGCCATCGGCTGTGCAAGTGGCGCTACTTGGCCAGGGGTCCTCTCATGGGCGTGGCGGGGTATGAGCCGGGTCTCGCCGATAGAGCCTCCCTCGTCCAACTCCGGTCCGCTCAGCCGTCCGTCTGCTCCAGCGCCTGCAGGCGGATCTAGGGCCCCGCCCCTCGACCGCGCCGGGCCGCGATGGTTGGAAAGCCCGGGGTCTCACAGGCCGTAGGCTGCGACCGTCCTCGCAGGCGCTCTGGGGGTCACACCGCTCCGGGGACCCCGCCAACGTCCGCCGCTCTGCTAGGCGAACGTCTCCGCCGCCGTAGGGGCTCGCGGGTGCCCCCAAAATCGTGCTATTAGTTGCTATGTTGGATCAGCGCCGGAGCGGCACGAAAAGGCGTCCTACTCCGCCGCCATCTTGGCCACGCCCCCTATTTTCAGTTTTTTAACCACACACCTTACTGACTCTGTCCTGCACGGCCCTGACCGTTTCCAACTTTTCTTGCTGGTGCCTGGAGAGAGGGGCACGAGTGGGTATTCCCTAGTGCTGGGTCCCTTCACTCTCAATCCTAACATCCTTTGCTCTGCATTTCTGTGTGGGCCACCATAACACATTTTACAGTACTGATGTGGAACATAAACAGCTCCCTAACCTTTTTAAAAGGGAAGCTGTCATGCAATTCCTTCATTGCTGTGGGCCCTGAATTGGTATGCTCCCAAAGACCTACCTTTTAGAGTCACAATGCTTTTCTCTAAAATGATATGGCTACAGTAAGGTATACCATGCCGGGTTTGACCGAGGGTCCAAGGGGGTGGCCAACGTAATCGAAAAAATCCCTGACGCTGGTGTATTTTTTATGTGTAATTGGAGAGTTTGTTGATTGGGGTCCTTTTCAATTTTTTATGTGTCTATGTTCCCCCACAGTTGGGTGTCCTCATACTGACGATGCTAAGGGATCTTCTCTTCTCTCTACCCAGAGCAGGACAATCATAGGGGGGATTTTAATGATATTCTGGGTCTGCTGGATTCCCTGTGATCCCTTAGAGTCGGGATTAGAGAGGGGAGTGGCTGCACAACAGGGTACTGGGCCCTGGTTTATGTGACACCTGGAGGGTATAGAACCCTAACGTTAAGGAACACACTTATGCCTTGACAGCTCACGGCTCCCTTTTTTTGTTACAGGCTTGGGATCTCCTTCACAAATGGGGCTCTCATATCTGGTCCCGGCGCCTATTGGATCGCCCCAGGTTGCTGCTCCAGTTGGCAGATCAAACAAGGAGAAGGGAGAAGCAGGTGTGGCACCTTAACACCCGGTTACTCCAAGATAGGTCTTTCACCCAGATCTTCCAGATTCAACTGAAGGATTTCCTGAGTGTCAATCAGGGAACAATAGACTCACAAGGGACACAGAAGGGAGCTTGCAAGGCCACTATGTGGGGTAGCACGCGCTGTTATAGCAGGGGCCGCTATTGCAATATGCAGGACTGATTGAAACAATCAAAAAGTTCTATTCTATCCTCTGAGAGTAGGCAAGAGAGATCATGAACCAGCCGTTGACCATCGAGGAGGTTGACAAGGACCAAAGAGAGCTCACTACATGTAAAACCCTGGGACTTGATGAGATGAGATTCCGATAGAATTTTACCATAAAATGGGTCCCATCATTATACCTCCTATATTAGCTATGTATCTTTAAGCTACAGAACGGGGGCATTTCCCTTCGGAGATGGATCCAGTCACCATTGTAGTTTTGTTGAAACTGGCAAGCCATCAGACGAGTGTCACTCCTACCGGCCCATCTCCCCTCATCAATGCGGAGGACAAACTATTCAACAAAGTGTTGGCACAATTGACCAACCATGTCTTGACCCGGCTGATTCACCCAGATTAGTGCAGCTTTATCCCCCGCTGTGGCACGAGACAGTGTATCAAGAGGGTTTATCTTGTCCCGGCTTTCTTCCAGTCATTGAACTACGCCACCACCATGCTGCTTTTTGACTTTCAGAAGGCCTTCGACTCATTGGACTGGACACTCTTACAAGAGGTTCTGGCTGAATGGGCTTTGGCGCTCAATTCCAATCCTATATCCGGGTCTTATATGTCAAACCACAGGTGCAAGTGCAGGTGAATGTGGTGGTATCCCCCTAGTTTTTTATCAGAAGAGGCACACGGCAGGCTGCTCCATGTCACTCCTGCTCTTCTCCCTGGCAATTGAACCATTAATGGCATGGATACAGTGTAATGCTCAGGTCTGGGGGTTTGCCTGGGGGGTAGCCCTTGAAGAAAGGATAGCGTTGTATGAGGATGACATCCTCCTATTTATGGCCTGTCTGGCAGAGGCCTGACCCGCCTTCTCCCCATTTTGTTAAACTATCAACAACAAGCTTGGCAATATTGAATGTACATTCTGCAAATTACTCAATTCAACCACACGTGACACTAAATGTGATTAGAAAATAATTGATTTATTTAATCTTTTTTAGATAAAGTTTAGAAAGAAAAAGGTTTGTCATTAATTTTAGAAAATTGCCACTGTGACATCTGAATCTATTTCATGTGTTTATGGGTCACAAAACTTGAACTGCAAACATGTTATCACTTACATGAACAATATGCATGTATAATTCAAACACCATTCAAATGAGAATCAAAAAACAGTTTGTAAGTTCAGGTTTCTCACAATTGAAAAAATAAATACAAACACAAAAATCTATTCAAACAAAAAATATAGAAAGACAATACCAAAGGGGTTGAAAAATATTTCTAGAAACTGTTTTAGAGACCTTTTTCTTTTTACAACCCACTAATAGGTGAAGACTAAGCAGTGTGATATTCAGTTTAACCCAAAGGATTCAATCAGTTTAGTGGTCATTTGGTATTAAGCCCTTGGTGTACAAACATGGTTAAACTGATATAAATTGCATGTACACTTGTTTGGTCAATAACAAGGTCTACGCGTTTCGAACCCCTGTATTCATTGTGGGGGGTTCTCTTCAGGACCTGGAATTAAAACAAAGCTGAAAGAAAAGAAGAAAGAGAGAGGGGATGCTTGTGATATCACTAGCAACTTTCAGACATACAAGATTGACTTCCCTGTGAACTTAATCTATTTGTTTAACTCAGTAGAGATTAGCCAATCTCTATTCCAGTAGGGGATCTCATATTTGTTCCACGTTGGAAAGATAATTAATTATGATCTGCATAAGAAATGAAGAAGGAAGGGGAAAGCAGAAAGGGTATACGTTTTTTGGGAATAACCAGTCAAAAAAGAGGAAGGGGCTGGTAGGTCAATTGATTGAACTTGACTTACTTATTGTTCCAACTATGTGTAGGAACAGGAAACTGAATGAAAGGACCGGTCTTGTGGCACTATGAATCCGCAAGAGAGACAAGAAGAAAGTGCATATAAATTGTTTGCTACACAACTTGGTGATTCCAGAAGCAAAGCATATTGGAAAAAACGTACGCAGATTAGTTTTATGGTTTTTTGAACGAAGGCAATTTAATGCGTTGAGGCTCCATTTTGGACATCTTTGGGTCTGTCTTAGGATTAAAGGTGAACTGTTCTAAATTGACACTGAGCCCTGTGTCGGGTGACGGGAGAGATGGGAGCTGGCACCCAAGCATCCCTATAAGGCACCTTAGCTTCAACTACCTGGGGATTCAAATGTCCTGGTAACCAAACCTGGTGTGGAACTTTAACCTCAGACACCAAGATACCACTCAATGTGTTGAGGAGGGTGGCCCGGTGTAAAATGATGATCCTCCCATGCCTTTTGTATACCCTCCAGAACTACCCTTTCCCTATCCTAAATCACTGGCTGGCCACCATCAGTGCTAACGCCTGTCACATCATATGGGCAGGTAACCCCACCCACCAGGGCCTATTTTGCCACAAGTCTCTGATTGACATTGTTGGACCCGGGCCTTTATGGCTGGTTCACCCCTGAACTTTTTGCTTTTGATGGCGACCTGGCGTTCATGATTTCTGGCTTGGCGCACTTTTTCCCTGGGTCCCAGAGTGAAAGTGCGTGCGTGTAGTATGGCTGGCCTGCTCTCCCATAGGAATGCATGGGGAATGTGTGTGTCCCTGGTAGTTCCTGGTGCGTGGGGAGTGCAGGCTCGAATTTAGTATGTGTAAACTCGTGAGAGTGAATGCTGCAAGATGGTGTATGCGGCATGTATGTGTCTAGAAGGGAAGTGCTACTTCTGGACATTGAGATATGTGTGCAGTGAGGGTGCTGGAGCGTGATTGGCTGGAGCTGGCTGGCATGCCAGTCTCCAGGAAGTCTGGATGGGTCTGCCCGGTGGTGAGTGGGAGATTAGCATGAGTGATGTGTGGGAGGAGTGTACTTGTGTCCTGGATGGGCTGGGTTTTCCCCACACAATGCTGGCTCCGCCCCCCTGTGGTGTGTCTAACGACCCTAGCCTCCCCAGTGAATGAAATGGGTGGTTGGGCCATCAAGAGTGCTCCAGAACCAGCTGCGACTGGTTTCTTCCCCACCCTGCACCTACAGACAAAGGATTTCAGTGTATAAAAATGGGGCTGTGTCCCCACTGAAATTGTTCTCTTCTAGGATCTTGAGGGGGCTGCTGCTGATGCTGCTGGGGCCAGGAGGAACCGCCACTTGGACTGCCTCCCTGCCTGGAGGGCCAGTGAGCTGGCCCCTGGCCCAGCCTTGCCCCCCTGCCTACCTAAGGACTTTGCTGGAACTCTGCCCTGCTGAGGGCACCTGGGAGCGCTGTGCTTGTGTTCCCAGCGCCTGGGAGCGTTTTGGACTTTCCCTAGGGTGCCTGGAAGCGTTTTATCGGCCTTAAGAGCGCTTTATTTGCCTTGAGCGCTTGAGAGCGCTTATTGTTGGTCCTAGCGCTGGGGAACGCTGTTGTGCACAGCCGGTGCCCACCCGGCATTTGGCCGCCTGATCTGCCGATTCGCGGCGCGTAGCGAGTGCCACCTCGCTTTATTTTTAATTTACCGAGCCGGAGCCCACCCGGCATTGCCCCGTGTTGTCCTCGCTGAGGAGAAGCCGAGAAGAGAGCAGCCGCTGACGTCATCGCCCGGCCGCGCTGGGATTGGCCCAGCCGTCCGAGCCTTCCCCCGCGTCATCGAGGCAGCCGAAGGAGCAGGAAGCAGCTTGCAGCGTCTCACCGAGGCTCCCCGTGAGGAGAGAGGAGCCCCGCGCTGCTGCTGGGAGGCTCCCCGTGAGGAGAGAGGAGCCCCGCGCTGCTGCTGGGAGGCTCCCCGTGAGGAGAGAGGAGCCCCGCCCTCCACAGGAGAGCCGGTGAGTGCAGGAGGGCGGGGGCCTCCCGAGTGAAAGCAGAGCAGCCCCGGTTGTCAGCGGGCCGCTCCACCGACAGGAGCAGTGTCCTGGAGAGCCCGAGGCTCTTGGGGGCAATTCTTGATTCTGAGTCCCCCGAGCGGGACTCCAACGACGGCCATTCTTGTGTAGAGCCCTGAGAGGGCTCAGGGGGCATTTCTTCAGTGTGAGAGCCGCGAAGGCTCCCAGAGGGGACAACCAGCTGTCCAGAGCCTGCGAGGCTCCCCCATTTCCTTTGGTCCCATTGTTGTTCCTGAGCCCACGAGGCTCCAACGTTGGCATCCTTGTTATTTACAACTGTCCAGCACTTAGTGGACAGTTGCTACGTTTAGGCTGGGTGTACTTTTGGCTTATTACAGCCTGCCCTGACTTTGGGACACAGGGACTGCCACAGGTTGTGGCTAATGTGGATTTTGTGCAATTGCTTGTGCGTGCACCTCTGAATGTGTTCTGAAGCATCATGTGTTTTTCCTTGCATACACCGCTGAATGTAGGTTCTGCATCATGTTTTTTCTTGTGCTTGCACCTCTGAATGTGTTTGGATACATCATGTGTTTTCTTTCCCTACACCGCTGAATGTTAATGCATCATGTGTAATGTTCCTATGCTTATACCCCTAGATGTTGGTAATTCCTAGGTGGTTGCTTTTCTCCTAGTACAGGTGTTGCTAGTGAGGTCTTTTGTTCCCTGCGCAATAGTTTCCTAAGGTGGTTAGGGTTGCGTAGGAGGTTCTTATGCTTTACCAGTAATTACTGGTTGTGTGCTAATTTGTGCTACATGTTCTATTTGGTTCTAAAAGTATTCTATGTGCTAATTACTATTCCTAAAAAGTGATGATTCCTGACAGTGGTCCAGGTGGCCCTGTCTTGTAAATATCCCCCCTGTAAATTCTGCCCGTGCCTGTTGGCACAGTGTAACAAAATGTGTGTTTTATCTAATGTGTTTTTGACATAATACAAAGGCTATTTTTAAACAACCTTGTGTGGAGTTTCCTTTGTGGTGGGCCTTGGGTGTTGTTGCTGGGTGCGTGCCCAAACACTTAACCTACATAGCCTCCAAGTTTAGCCTTGCTGCTCGCGCCACGTTACCTAGAGGGCGAGTAGGGGTTATCTTGGTGTGTGACTCCCTTGCCCTGACTTTAGAAATGGTGATCCCTGACTGACCTCGACGCGAGTCTTGGCCGGCCAGGGTCCCGTTTCTAACATTGGTGGCAGGCGGTGAGGATCCGGATTTGTGTTTGCGTTGTACTGCAGTGGCAACAGGCCACACTACAAAGCTCTGCATTTTAGATAATTACATGTTGGGGATTATTGTCCTTTGAAGTTCTAGTATTTCTTTTTCCAAAGAGTGTCCAGTACATTTGTCCCCTGCCCTGCTCCCAGAGTTTGGTACCTGTGTCACGTGTGGTCAGGTTGAGAAATCAGGGGTGGTAAAAACTGCCTTACCGGTCCGAGGGGGGGTGTGTGCGTGGATGAATGGTGTGTTGCCTAGACAGATTAGTGTGAGTTCTCTTTAGTAGGGAGCTTGCTGAAATACTTTGAACCGTGTGCTCTTGCTTCAGCTCTGACAGTTAAGTCCCCTGTGTTGCACGTGTCTGTGAGCATCCTGTCAAGATGGAATCTCCTTTTAACCTCTGTGGTCTGTTTAAGTACAGTATGCATGAGTTGGTGCATTTTTGTGAGGAGAGAGACATCCCAGTGAATGAGTCAGACACCCAGTCCAAGCTTAGGGATAACCTGATCCTATGGCAGAAGAATGACTGGGAACGTGAGCACAGTGAGAGAGATAGGGCCCGGGCCGCACGCCATGAGGGTGGTGGGTCTGAGGGGAGCCCTGAAGAGTCTGAAGAGGAGGATGAGGATGACAGTGAATGAGCATCAGCAGATGGTGAGGACCCCCTAGATAGGGAGTCCCTTGCTGGGTCCAGTGTCAGATGTAGCACCCCATCCCTTTCCCTGTCCCCAGAGGAGTGGGTGGATAGGAGGGAAGAGAGGGAGCACCAGTTGGCCATGGAGAAACTCAGGTTAGAGCATGCCAGAGAGATGGCCCAGCTGGGTGTGAATGAGCAGACTGCAGAGGCTGAGAGGGCCTTGGCCAGGGAGAACATAGCCCTAGAGGGTAGGTTATCCCCTGACCGCAGTCATAGTTTTCTGGATTCCCCAGGGAGGGTTGGATCCAGTGGTGGCAGCAAGAGAGAGTTTGGTGCAGGAAGTGCCATGCCCCGTTTCCAAAGAGTGGTACCTTGTTCCCGAGAGGACACATACAGGTTGAAGTTCAGGAGCAGTAGGAGACTGCCTCACCAGGATTGGGCGGATTATGTGGATGATTGCCATGATGCCCTGCTTGATTGGTTAGAGGTTCATGGGGAACCTGATTTGGATGGACTACTCAACCTGGTTATCAGAGAGCAGTTGCTCAATTGTTTTGTGCCAGAGTTGCGCAAACACCTGTCAAGAGGTGACTACGTGTGTCCTTGGGACATTGCAAAGGAAGCAGACCGCTGGGAAGGTGCCAGTGGTTCTGACACGTCATGGGTGAGTGAACCCGAGAGTAGTGGGTTAGGTATCTTCCAGACTAGTGTGGTGGAAGAGGCTCAGAGTAGCCCAGCTAGGTCCCAGTGTAGCGAGAGGGGTGAAGGGGCTCACGTCTTGTCTCCGTGGAGTAAGAGTGAGTGGGGGACTGAGTGTTCCCAGGTGCCCAAAACCCAGTCTCAGAACCTGGATGGTTTCTTGAGGGAACACCAGGTTAGGGACCTAGGCTGTCCTGTTAGACCCCTTGAGGGGGATCCCCTAGTGTCTAGAGAACCTGGAGTATCTTTAAATAGTGTTCCAGTGGTTCTAGTGTCCGGCAGTGCCACTCCAGTTGGGGGGGCACGGAAGTCCGAAGTGAGGAGTGATTGGGGGAGTTCCCCAGTGGGAGAACCAGTGGGTCAGGGACTACCCAGTTGGGCGAAGTTCCCGGTTAGTGACCATGGTGACACCATTTCTGTTCTGGGGGATCTTCCCGCACTGTCAGGTGGACAGGGGACGGGAGATCTGCGCCAGACAGACAGTCACACAGCACATGAGTCATGTGTTAGCCTCAGGGGGATGGTGAGTGAGTCCCCAGAAGTCCTGGAGTGCCAGGCAATTATCCCACCTAGGGGTTTAGACCGAAGGTTGGGAGGCCAGGTTCAGGATCGGCCTGACCTGAAGGGTGGGACTTCTGTAACCAGAGTCCTAGCCAGTGCTTCTTCAAGGGGTACCTCTCCAGTTGGGAGGGTGCAGAACTCTGGAAGGGGGTGCAGAGGGTGGGAGAGCCCGCCTCTGACCCCGGCGCAACCTGAGGGGTTAAACCCTGGGTTGGAATGGCGTTCTAGGTGTACCCCTCGCAGGAGGTGGAGGAACCCTAGACGAAGAGGTAGGGGGAGGAGAGCCTTCCCTGAGACTCCTGGTCCGCCTGAGGTTGTAGACCCTAGGCTGGAGAACCAGTGGCAGTCTGGCCCTGTCTTACAGACAGGAAGAGTGGAGAGTGGCTACTATGTGCCAGGGGTTACTACCCCCCACTTTGTGAGTAGGCGGGAACCAGTGGCACCTGGGTGGCCTAGGGCCTGGTCCTGGCCGCGGAAAGCTAGGGAGTACCAGTGGGGTAGCCCAGTTGTTCCAGATGGTGGTTTGAGAAGGAATCCCAGGGGTTCACAGTGGCGTGGAACAGGACGGTGTCCCGGCAGTGGTGGGCCCGTGTCCGTGTTCTTTCGCCCAAAGCAGGGAAGCCCATCACTGTGGTGATCGTCTACCCTGCGTTTTGGCTGGAAGGGGGTTGTGTTGGACCCGGGCCTTTATGGCTGGTTCACCCCTGAACTTTTTGCTTTTGATGGCGACCTGGCGTTCATGATTTCTGGCTTGGCGCACTTTTTCCCTGGGTCCCAGAGTGAAAGTGCGTGCGTGTAGTATGGCTGGCCTGCCCTCCCATAGGAATGCATGAGGAATGTGTGTGTCCCTGGTAGTTCCTGATGCGTGGGGAGTGCAGGCTTGAATTTAGTATGTGTAAACTCGTGAGAGTGAATGCTGCAAGATGGTGTATGCGGCATGTATGTGTCTAGAAGGGAAGTGCTACTTCTGGACATTGAGATATGTGTGCAGTGAGGGTGCTGGAGCGTGATTGGCTGGAGCTGGCTGGCATGCCAGGCTCCAGGAAGTCTGGATGGGTCTGCCCGGTGGTGAGTGGGAGATTAGCATGAGTGATGTGTGGGAGGAGTGTACCTGTGTCCTGGATGGGCTGGGTTTTCCCCACACAATGCTGGCTCCGCCCCCCTGTGGTGTGTCTAACGACCCTAGCCTCCCCAGTGAATGAAATGGGTGGTTGGGCCATCAAGAGTGCTCCAGAACCAGCTGCGACTGGTTTCTTCCCCACCCTGCACCTACAGACAAAGGATTTCAGTGTATAAAAATGGGGCTGTGTCCCCACTGAAATTGTTCTCTTCTAGGATCTTGAGGGGGCTGCTGCTGCTGCTGCTGGGGCCAGGAGGAACCGCCACTTGGACTGCCTCCCTGCCTGGAGGGCCAGTGAGCTGGCCCCTGGCCCAGCCTTGCCCCCCTGCCTACCTAAGGACTTTGCTGGAACTCTGCCCTGCTGAGGGCACCTGGGAGCGCTGTGCTTGTGTTCCCAGCGCCTGGGAGCGTTTTGGACTTTCCCTAGGGTGCCTGGAAGCGTTTTATCGGCCTTAAGAGCGCTTTATTTGCCTTGAGCGCTTGAGAGCGCTTATTGTTGGTCCTAGCGCTGGGGAGCGCTGTTGTGCACAGCCGGTGCCCACCCGGCATTTGGCCGCCTGATCTGCCGATTCGCGGCGCGTAGCGAGTGCCACCTCGCTTTATTTTTAATTTACCGAGCCGGAGCCCACCCGGCATTGCCCCGTGTTGTCCTCGCTGAGGAGAAGCCGAGAAGAAAGCAGCCGCTGACGTCATCGCCCGGCCGCGCTGGGATTGGCCCAGCCGGCCGAGCCTTCCCCCGCGTCATCGAGGCAGCCGAAGGAGCAGGAAGCAGCTTGCAGCGTCTCACCGAGGCTCCCCGTGAGGAGAGAGGAGCCCCGCGCTGCTGCTGGGAGGCTCCCCGTGAGGAGAGAGGAGCCCCGCGCTGCTGCTGGGAGGCTCCCCGTGAGGAGAGAGGAGCCCCGCCCGCCACAGGAGAGCCGGTGAGTGCAGGAGGGCGGGGGCCTCCCGAGTGAAAGCAGAGCGGCCCCGGTTGTCAGCGGGCCACTCCACCGACAGGAGCAGTGTCCTGGAGAGCCCGAGGCTCTTGGGGGCAATTCTTGATTCTGAGTCCCCCGAGCGGGACTCCAACGACGGCCATTCTTGTGTAGAGCCCTGAGAGGGCTCAGGGGGCATTTCTTCAGTGTGAGAGCCGCAAAGGCTCCCAGAGGGGACAACCAGCTGTCCAGAGCCTGCGAGGCTCCCCCATTTCCTTTGGTCCCATTGTTGTTCCTGAGCCCACGAGGCTCCAACGTTGGCATCCTTGTTATTTACAACTGTCCAGCACTTAGTGGACAGTTGCTACGTTTAGGCTGGGTGTACTTTTGGCTTATTACAGCCTGCCCTGACTTTGGGACACAGGGACTGCCACAGGTTGTGGCTAATGTGGATTTTGCGCAATTGCTTGTGCGTGCACCTCTGAATGTGTTCTGAAGCATCATGTGTTTTTCCTTGCATACACCGCTGAATGTAGGTTCTGCATCATGTGTTTTCTTGTGCTTGCACCTCTGAATGCGTTTGGATACATCATGTGTTTTCTTTCCCTACACCGCTGAATGTTAATGCATCATGTGTAATGTTCCTATGCTTATACCCCTAGATTTTGGTAATTCCTAGGTGGTTGCTTTTCTCCTAGTACAGGTGTTGCTAGTGAGGTCTTTTGTTCCCTGCGCAATAGTTTCCTAAGGTGGTTAGGGTTGCGTAGGAGGTTCTTATGCTTTACCAGTAATTACTGGTTGTGTGCTAATTTGTGCTACATGTTCTATTTGGTTCTAAAAGAATTCTATGTGCTAATTATTATTCCTAAAAAGTGATGATTCCTGACAGTGGTCCAGGTGGCCCTGTCTTGTAAATATCCCCCCTGTAAATTCTGCCCGTGCCTGTTGGCACAGTGTAACAAAATGTGTGTTTTATCTAATGTGTTTTTGACATACTACAAAGGCTATTTTTATATAACCTTGTGTGGAGTTTCCTTTGTGGTGGGCCTTGGGTGTTGTTGCTGGGTGCGCGCGCAAACACTTAACCTACATAGCCTCCAAGTTTAGCCTTGCTGCTTGCGCCACGTTACCTAGAGGGCGAGTAGGGGTTATCTTGGTGTGTGACTCCCTTGCCCTGACTTTAGAAATGGTGATCCCTGACTGACCTCGACGCGAGTCTTGGCCGGCCATGGTCCCGTTTCTAACAGACATTCAATGGTGGCTTGTCCATGGCTGCTATGCATCTCTACTACTGGGATGCACTTTGATGGTGAATGATTGGGTGCATTGAGGGTAGGCAGACCTGGCCTTCAGTAGTCTAGACACCTCATGGACCTGTTATACAGGATGCCTATAAAGTGGTCCTTCCTGGAGGTGACCAGGATGGTGTTCTTGACCTGGAGGGCCATGCTGCATTGGACTGGCTGGGACCGGAAGGTCATGCTGGAGATATCGCTTTGGACTGGCAGGTGGTTGAGTCAGGTGTCTCATCTGGAAGGCGTCAAAGACTGACCTAGAATAGGTGTGTCAAAACGGGGCAATGTGTGGGAGGGTGATCACACAAAATCATTTGCTACCCTACAAATTGAATTCTCTCTCCACAAGTCCCAATTCTACCATTATCTTCAGCCCAGGCACTTCTCGGCTGGTCTCTTGGAGCTCTGGAGGTGTCCCCGGAGTACAACACCCTGGAAGCTCGGTTACTCCTAGGACCAATGTCAAAAGGGGGCATTTCACAGGTGTATAGATCCCTGTTCAACCACTTGCCATGTAACCTTTCATATCTGAGAGGCTAGTGACAAGACTGGGTGGGGCCTCTCGAAGATTCGGAATGGACTGAAACCTGCATGACACCATTTACCCTGACAATATCAGCCAGACTACACCTCATCCAACTACACTTTTTACACTGAACATATTTCACACCCAGATGACCTTGGAAGACGGAAAGATTCCCTGAAGTTACGTGCACTAGATGTCAGGACAGCATGGACATTTCTTCCATATGGTGTGGGGATGCCATCCTATTCAGCAATACTGACTCACCATCTTCCATACTCTCTCTGTTGTCCTGGGTCAACGGATCAAGGCCTCACATAGAATTGCTCTCATGGGGATCCTGGAAGATTTGGGTGGATCCAAGGATGAACGAATCCTGGTGGGAATGGGGATGGTCTTGGCAAAAAGAGACATAGCAAAATACTAAACAAGGCCAACGCCTCTCCACTAAGAGACTAGAGATCAGGTATAGACCATTGTGCAAATAGCCTGTCTCTACATTCTACCCCAATAGGTGTTATGCCAGATGGAACCCTTATGTCCTGAAGAGACCTTCGTTAATTGCATATAGGGTTGAAACATTGACATTTTTAATACAGACTGTCTTCAAATAATTGAAGGCACTATCTGGAGAATATACATTTAACTGCTGATTTATATGGAATTTGGAGATGTCCTGATTGTAGACATGTTTCATTGTTAATGTGGCACAACAGTGCACCTTTGAACATTGCACCATCTGCATTATTTTTAAATGTATATGATACATTACACCTATTTGAGAATAAATGGAGCAGACTGGTTATAACGTTATGAGAGAGTGCTATATCAATTGTATACCAAAAGAGTCCCAGAGAACCACCCAATTAATCCTTGCTTGTTACCTGGTTCCATTTTTCTAGCATACGGGTTAGGTCCTTTGTTGTTGTATTTGTATATGTGCAGACCCAAACCATAGGATGCAGTTCTGCTCCTCCTAAATGTGTAGGTGAAAAATGTAGCAATAGGTGCTCCAAAAATACAGCCACAGCAGTCTGGTAGCCATTTGCTGCCGGTAGCGAGTTCGGGAGGCTGGGCTTTGATCTCCAGGTGCTACCTGGAAATAATGTCTATAGCTGTCTCTCCGTTCACCTAGGGGGTTTATTGATCTTGCATGCTAGGCTCATTGGCTCAGTTTGTTGCCTTGCCAGTGATGGTTCTATTCACTTCAGGTTATCATTAAAGTGATATGCCCAGTAAATTTAATATGTTTCACAGTGTTAACCAGCCTTCCGAAAATAGTATCTTTGACATGTTGTAACTTTTCTGTCTTTTGTCTATACAGCATTATTGTGAAAGCATTACGGCCATGTCCATGCCTCTGTTTTATGCCAATGGCCACTGACATTTTCCCTATGGAATCTTGGCAGTGTGCAAACCTGGCAATCAACATCAAGCTCCTTAAAACATCTCTCGTTTAAACAAGTGTAACATTTAACTTTAGAAGTCTGAGCTTTTGTTGTTTCTTTTTTTTTTGCAGTTTCATATAGGGTGAACCTTTACCTGAAGGTTTTGGGGCACTTAACAGGAGCACCATTTATATCACACACTTACTTATGCCTACTACCCCATCTGGGGTAGAGGCCATCAACATGGACTCTCTAGCCATCTCTAGTTATATCCAGTTCTTTAAATCGCTGATACTCACCGGTACTAAGTACCAGCACTTCTAAATTTTCTGGCGTGGAGTACCAGAACTTTGTCTTGTCTCAAAAAGAGTACCAGTACTTTTTGGGCAGCAAGCCAACTCAGTGCAATTTGGCATATAAAGAAAGAAGTGTGACGCAGATGAGGAGTCGATCCGTTTTCATGAAGCACTCGAGTGCTAACCTGCCTTTACAATCTGCTAATTGAGCAACGTCCATGTGTATTCAATTAGAGCAGCCAGGGAGTTTGGGAGGGGCCCGAGTCACATGTGTAGCGTTGTGCTACAAATAAGGACACTGCACAATATATCTTATTTAGCGAGCTCTTTATTATTGCTCTGTCCTGTTCCTCGTCCCTACTCTAACTGCCCAGAGCTCCTACCCCCAACTCCTCCCATTCCGGTTCTTCCCCCTAGCTCCACCCCAAACACTAGACTGCATCTCAATATTACATCTACCCCCTTGTTAACAAAATAAACTTAGCGTCCAACATGTTTATAGTTCCTCAATCAGCCACACGGGTCTGCAGGCCGCCTGTTTAAGCTATGGAGATGCATCTCCATTTCCTTTGTGTTGCTTTCTGTCGCTTTGACGAGAACATCTTTTATTACAGGAGTGCATCTTTGAAGTTGCGAGACGTCTCGCGTGGCCTTCTTGTGCTCAGGTTCGTGGTGGTTTCCAATCAGCTTCTGGGTGATCCACTCATCTTCAGTTTCTGAGGTGACTGTGAAAGGCTCAGCTTGATGTCGGCAGTCTGCCTTCCTTTGTGGCTCTTGTTTGATTGAGCACCCACATATAATTTTACTTCCTTTTGTCTTGTCCGGTCGAGGGCAACACTGCCCTCCTGTTCAAAGTCATGTATACCAGACGGTAAGGCACTATCTGTGGAGGTCGTCTTAGTTTGGTTCGGGGACTCATTCGCTGCCACAGGTTGTCTCACCCACTCCCACTCACATTTGGGACTGGTGAACCCTTTGACTGTCTGGGCATGTGCATGTTTCTCTCTCATCCGATGATGATCTGTCTCTGTTAACACATCTGGTTTTCCTTGCAGAGTGACTGGATAGTCCTTTCCCATCCGGTGGGTAATGTCCACTATATCTGTTTTCCTTCTGTAGGCCGTTTGAGTCAGGCTCACTGACCCCATCAGGGATGAAGGTATATTATTTATGTCTTGATGTACCCGCGACTGACATGACAGGTTGTCTTGGGGAGTGATTGAGTATTCAGAGACATTGGTGTGAGATATGTTGCTCTTGATGGGAAGGATGTCCTTTGGTTCTAGGGTGTGTTCGGGTGGTTGACGCCATGGCCGTCGTCGAGACCATGACTCGGTCGACTCCAGGGATCGAACAGATGTGCTTTCTAAATCGGAGGAGTTTTTTGTCGATTTTCTTTGATAAAGTTCCTTTGAGCGTCTCTTGAATGGAGGATTTCTGAAACAGGTAGGCCGTGACGAGCTGCTCCTAGAGTCTGAGTTCTCTTTGGAATATTTCTCTGGGTACCTTTCTCGAAGTGACTTCGGTGTCATCTTACTAGAGAGGTTGTTTGATAACCACATATTTATTTCTTGAGTTTGATCCCAGGGTATTTTGTCTCTGCCTCCCTCGTGTAATGATAATGGCCTCCTCTCAGTTTCTTCATTGTCTCGGATGTCGTGGATGCGTTTGTCTTCCCATTTCCAGTGTCTGAGTGGATCAGTCCGTCTTATTGAGGTTCCGTGACAATTGTAAGTGGTGTTTTCGACTCACTCGAATATGGACGAGTTTGGTATCTATGAACCGCAAATGACGAGTTCAGTGGGTGTACGCGTTTTCGCTACGCTAACCTGAACCGTTCATCTTATTCGTGGGTTTCTTCATCTGAACCCACAGGTTCCATTTTAGAAGCAGCATCCATTTTGTTTCTTGCCCTCAAGTAGCCAGCGAACGGACGCTGTCCGCTTCGTGACCCTGGGATTCCCAAACTTTTGCGGAAGACACGTGTTCCTTTGAGGGTGTCTTTATGACGAGGGGGATGACACTACAGAGGCAGATGGCCTCGCTCGAGGCTCATCTTGCCGTGCTGGTCTATTGTTTCAGCCGTGCATTCATTAGGCACGTCTCCTTTGATCCTGCAATCGTGGTTCCAATATCACCCCCCCTTACACTCTTTTCAATCTGTTGACTATCTTTGTCTTCCCTTACACCTGTTTCTGTCTTCTACTTTAACTCGTTTACAGCCGGAATGGAATGTACTCATGGTGGGATAATGTACTTTTACAGTTGGGAACCGGCGATGCCACTGTAATTATGTTCCGGGATCCTGAATACATGAAAGCGACCCTTTTGACCTTTACTGTGGGAACTGAGTCGTAACCTTTTGTTTGCCATGTTGTTCTATGACGAAAAACTGTATAAAAGGAGCGATCCACAGATGCTATTTGAAGCAGTCTCCTAGAACCTACATGCGTTGTACTTCTTGTGACTTCTGTGTTCCCTGCAGTAAATAAACCTTGATCTTTGACGCCGAAGGAAGTGTCCTGTGTCTCTGTCATGTGTACGCCGGAACAGGTAACCCATAAAGGTTTCAGGTGTTGTCCCCTGGCACCGCTGGGTCTTAGAAAAGCCCAGTCCTTCAGTTGGCGCCCAACGTGGGGCGACATCAGCAGTACCGGTCCAAAGCCCGACGATCGTGAGGAACTTCGTGTGAAATCTCCGAGGGAAGGTGCACCCCGCTTCATCGATCCTGTTGTCGAAATAAGTGGCCCGAAGACTTTTCCCGCGAAGATCCCCTGCCTCCTGACGGCTGCGACGGACTGATGCCCTGACTGACGACCTGTTTTGGCGCCTGGCGTAGACCTTTGTACAGCGAGACGATTGACGGGCCTTCCTGGTGACGCCATTGTCCTTTCAGTTAAGTATTTGTGGGTCGCTCCCAGAGTTCTTAGTTGTTATTGGTGCTTAGTTGTTGCATGGTTCCATTGCATTTGTGGTTCTTCGTATTTTGTTCTTAGTTGTTCTATTTGACGATTGCAATCGCCAAAGACCGAGGGTCTTGCATTTTTGTGAGGATATCGTAAATAGATAACCCTTGAAGTTTGTGAAACTCGGTTAGTGTGCACGATGCCTGGCCGTATTACTTGGTTTAGTTGCTTTAAAAGCTGTGGTGTGGATTCCCGATTGGAGGACTCATGTCCAATACCTCCAGTTGGAACCCCGGTCTATGAGTTATATAGTCGCCATGGTGTGGGTCCTATCACATATAATGAGTGCTGGGTCCGTTATACTAAAGATGACGGTGTCCTTAGTTGGTCACCTCATGGTAGTTTCGAAACAGCAATTTTGGATAATCTAGAAGCAAAATTGTTCAAAAAGAAAGCAAGGCCGGCCATGTTTGATTCCTTTCGGTTATGGCGTAAAGAAGCCAAGCAGAAAGAAATCAAACAGCTTAAACGTAATAAGAGGGAAGGTATCGTTACGACGATGAGAAATGCAGAGCAGTTTCAGCGAGATAAAGACGAGAAGGAAAAGGAAGTTTTTGATAGATTGCAACGTATGGCGGTGGACAAGTGTTATCCCGCTCTACCATCGAGTACTGTTAAGAAGGGAGAGGAAGCAGTAGAGGATCCCTTGTTATCATACCTATTGAAGTCGCCACCTCCATATGCACAGGATACTACAGTGCCTGTGGTTCCCCCTGTTCCTCAACCTGTTGTTCCGGCGGCTGCTGGTCAGCCTGTCGTTGGCCCTGTTCCTGCGAATCCTCTTGTTCCTATTCCTTTACCTGCTCCTGTTCCTACTACTCCACTGCCTATGCCTTCTCAACTTACTGTTCCCGCCACTTCTGCTCTTGTGGCTACTCCTACCGCTCCTACTGCTCCTGTATTTAGTCCTCATGTCGTTGCTCCTGTACTTTTTTCCTCTTCTCCGTCTGTTCGAAGACGCATTCCTAACGCTGTTGCTAAGCTTTATTCTCCTTTTGGACCGATTCTTGGGTCCGATGTTTCTGATGTTCCCCAACGACGAAGTCAGCTTCCTGGTGGTAGGGAACGTGATACGTTAATTCGGATAGCGCATAATTGGATTAGTTATCCCCTTAAAAATCCCCCGCGCATAATTTTTGAGACCTTCTCTCAATTCAATGAGCCCACACAGAGATTCGTGTTTGATGAAACGTGCAAATTTTTACGTGAAGCGATATCAAATGATGAAGTAAACGAAGTACCGATCGATGTCACTGAACCACAGCTTCAGTTTTCGAGTGGTATGATTGTGAGTAGCAATGTTCGACGTGCTATAGAACATCTTCTATCCTTTCGTCCCACTGTAATACCTCGAGCATTGTTTAAAGATGAATCTGAGGAGTGGATGGCAACGCCTGGTCAGTATCCCATGCGAGAAGTTCCCCCAGTGTGGATGCCAGGTGATGCCAATGCCGTTCCTATTATCCCGCCACACTTCCAGAGAGTTTGGATACATCTCCCATGGAAGCGATCGGAAGTCTTGCAGGTTAAGCAATCTTTGCCTGACCCTCGCAAAAATCCAGCAGGATACTATAAAGAGTTGTCCCAAGTAGTGGATGCTACGATCATGAATCTCGCCGACATCGACATGTTGTTCGGCAACGTAGTACCTCAACCGGTTTGGGTGAAAATACATCGTGAAGATCACGCAGCTGAGTTAGGCGTGATTGGGCTGCGCTTACAGCGGCTGACGGATTGCAGGTTGGTGGGGCTAAGCCTGAGCAGTTAATCACGGCTTTGCCTCAAAGAATCATTACCTTAATGAAGACACTTATGCCAGCCATGAAAGTTAATTGGGATAAACTGTCTGCGTGTAAGCAAAAGAAGGACAAGAGTGTCTCCGATTTCTTTACGAGATTTGAGGAGGCATTCATCGACCACAGTGGTCAAGATATGAGCACTGAGGGAGGTCAGAGGCTGTTCGTAGATAAGTTTGTAGCGAATTTGTTGCCTGATCTTAGCAACAAATTGAAAAATTCTGAGAGCTCGTGGGCTGTTTCTACCTCCGCTCAGATATTGGCCACGGCTCAGTATTACGAAAATAGGGAGAAGGAGGAAAATGATCGTGCGGATAAAAAGACGAAAGATCTCAAAACGAAAGTTCTGTTGCAACAAGCGTATCCTCCGCGCTCAAATCAGAATGACTCTCAGCAGCGGAATAGATTGCAATCACAGTCTGCTAGGTCACAGTCGCGGAATGACTCTTCTACGCAGAGATCTATGCTAGGATATAACCAATGCGCCTATTGTAGGGGTGAGGGTCATTTGAAGTTTGATTGTCCGGTTTTGCGCGACCGAAATAATGGTGGTTCATCTAGAGGAGGTCGTAGTGGTCCTCAGCAGGCCTTGCGAGGTAGAGGTCGTGGGGTTACTCAAAATCAGAATGAACGTTCTGATAATTCGTCTGATTCTAATTATTGCTTTGATCAGCGTGGTTCATCGTCAGGTAGATCTGCACAGTATCATGTGGATGATTTTTATATCGAGCGTGATACTGATGACGGTAACTACTAGGACAGCCATAGACAAAGGGAGGGAGTAGTATCAGTTCCGGTTGATCAGAGAGGGCCTTACGTCGCAGTTGCCACATCGGGCGTAGTTGAGCCTTTTCTGTTGGACACTGGTGCAGCGAAAAGTTCCATCATGCATTCGAAACTCCCTGGCGCACCTTTGTCTGGCTTAACGAATGTTTCCGTTGGATTCTCTGGCGCCCATGTTAGCAATCCGGTTTCTAGCCCTTTGCCCCTTACAATTGGGCCTTGTGAGCTGAAAGCTCCTTTGATTTTGACTACTGGTTGTGGTGAGAATCTTTTGGGCCTGGATTTGCTGAAACGGTTATATGCAACTCTGTATTGTTCTCCTGCGGGAGTGGAGCTTACTTTGGGTCAGAGAGTGATCTCTCCCATGTACTTGTCATCTGATAAGCTCCCACCGGAATTGAGTTCTCTTCCTGCATCTTTGTGGGCAACGGGTCCCAATGACGTGGGCCTGCTTGACATCTCTCCTTATGTTGTTCAACTGAAATCAAATGTGCGATTGCCACGTATTCCCCAATATCGTATCTCCCTTGATGGTGAACGTGCGTTGTTAGCGATCATCTACGATTTGATCGAGAAAGATGTTATCGAGGAGACTCGGGGAAACGTGTGTAATAGTCCTGTGTTACCTATCTTGAAACGCACTGATCCGTCCAAGCCTCCTGTTTATCGTTTTGTTATTGATTTGCGGGAGGTGAACAAAATTGTGATCCCACAATTTCCTGTGGTGCCTGACATTACGGCTTTACTGACTCTGATTCCAGCCTCTGCTTCTTGGTTCTCAGTGATCGATCTGAAAAATGCTTTCTTTAGCATTCCGATTGCTGAGGAAAGTAGAGATCTATTCGGCTTCTCATTAGGTGGCCGCAGCTTTAGGTTTAAACGCGCTCCTCAGGGCTACTGTGAGAGTCCATCGATATACAGCCAAGCCCTGAAGAGTCAACTTGATGCATTTGCGTTACCAGCTGGTGCGGCTTTGATCCAATATGTGGATGACTTGCTGGTGGCTGCTGATACAAAAGACATCTGCAAAATTGCCACGGTGTCGCTGTTACAGCATCTCTGTGACTTACATCACAAGGTATCACCTTCTAAACTGCAATATTGTTGTCAAGAAGTAACCTATCTAGGCCACTTATTGTCAAAGGAGGGGAGAAGGTTGACCCCAGAGAGAATTGCAGCGATCGCTCGAATGACTGTGCCAACAACTCAGAGAGATGTGCGTGCCTTTTTAGGTATCACGTCATACTGCAGGCAATGGATTCCGAATTTTTCCTTGTTAGCGAAACCATTGGTAGCCCTCACGTGCAAGGATGTTCCCACTCCTTTGCCATGGACGGAAGAGTGTCAGAAAAGTTTTTCTGAATTGCGTGATGCGTTGTGTTCGGCTCCTGTGTTAGGTACTCCTGACTACAGTAAGCCGTTTACACTATACGTTCACGAGAGAGAGGGTTGTGTGTTAAGTGTTTTGACGCAGCAATTTGGCGGTAAACAGCGTTGATGTGCATATTTTTCCTCGACTTTGGACCCTGTAGCTAGAGCGTTGCCGAGTTGTCTAAGAGCGACAGCGGCGGCTGCGGTGTCCATTCGACAATCTGCAGGATTGGTCATGGATAATATGCTTACGGTGATGGTTCCGCATGCAGTTGACACTCTCTTAAATCGTACAAAAACTTAACACTTGACGAGCGCAAGGTTGTCCGGTTATGAGTTGACGCTTTTGGCAAGTCATATTCAAATAAAGCGCTGTAATGTCCTAAACCCGGCGACGTTGTTGCCAACTAATATGGAATCAGATGACGTACCACCACATGATTGCTATTTGCGAACTGAGGAAGAAACGAAGGGTCGTGTTGACCTAAAAAACACTCCATTGGCAGACCCCGATGGTACCTTGTATGTTGATGGTTCGTGTTTTAAGTTGCCGAATGGTGATGTGACGACTGCGTATGCTGTGGTAACATTGAGTACGGTTGTGGAAACTGCGAGGTTGAATCAGAATTCTGCGCAGGCGGCAGAGTTAATTGCGTTGATGAGAGCGTGTGTTTTGTCGAAGGGAAAGCGAGTGAATGTGTTTACTGACAGTCAGTATGCTTTTGGCGTTGCGCATAGTTTTGGTCGATTGTGGCGAGAGAGAGGCTTTATGACATCGCATGGCATGAAGATCCAGCACGGACAGCTTGTGAACGAACTTTTGGATGCACTTACATTGCCCAAGCAGGTGGCAATTATTAAGTGCAGTGCGCACCGTAAGGTGACGGATGATGTTGGTCGTGGTAATGCGTTTGCGGATGAGATTGCTAAAGAGACAGCTAGAAATCTTGCAACTAGAATGTACGTGACGAGTTCAGTAAGGTGGCCTACAGAGACTGGTATGTGTGAGGACACTGTTGAGAGTGTAAAAGTGATTCAGAATGAGGCCACCGAAACTGAAAAGACTAAGTGGAAGGAGAGCACAGGAAAGTTGGATGCGAACGGATGTTGGATTGATTTGTCGGAAAGTCAGAGGTGGATGTTGCCGGATGCATATGTGCTGGCTGTTGTGACTATGGCACACAGCTTGTCACATATTAGCGCGAAAGGTATATGTAAGTTGCTGTCCCCTGTATGGAAGAATGATGGTATTGCTAAGTGTGCTGAGAGGGTGGTTAAGAATTGTATGGTATGTATGATGTATAATCCCGGCAAAGGCACCCCTACACCACCTGGCCATTTTGCTCCTCCGACATGTCCCTTTGAGGTTATCCAACTAGACTTCATCCATATGGAGAAATGTAATAACCTGAAGTACATTTTAGTTGTGGTTTGCACATTCTCCAGATGGATCGAAGCCTATCCTCTTAAAGATAATACAGCCCTGTTCACAGCGAAAGTCCTACTGAAGGAATATTTTCCTCGGTATGGAATGCCACGGATTGTATGGTCTGATAACGGAAGTGAGTTTGTGGGGAGTGTGATGAAGAGTGTGTGTAAGGGCCTTGGAATTACACAAAAATTCCACAGCGCCAATCATCCCCAGTCAGCGGGTTTGGTTGAAGGGTACAATGGTACTCTAAAATTGAAACTTGCAAAGATTCAGGCTACGACTGGTTTGTCATGGCCTGATGCTTTGCCCCTGGCTCTCTTGTCAACCAGGGCGACTGTACACTCTCGAGTAGGGCTTAGCCCATATGAGATTGTGTTCGGCCGTCCTGCAAACATTTGGGGGGTTCCTAGACCTGGGTCCTTCGACAGTCTTGAGTACCCAATGTTAATTGATTATCTTCATGATCTGACTGCTAAACTGAGGTTAATTCATCAACAGGTCTTTGAAGCACTGCCGGCACAGACAGAGGGTCCTGGACATCGGCTCCAACCAGGTGACTGGGTGGTCACCAGAAATTTTGGCCGCAAGCGGAATTCGGAGCCGAGATTTGTGGGACCCTATCAGGTTCTACTCGCCACGAGAACTGCAGTTCGTTTGGAGGGCCGCAAAAACTGGGTGCACGCCACCCACACAAAGAAGGTGGCAATACCTTTACCAGCGGACTCGTGGGTGAGGACCGGCATCGCCGCATCAGAAACAGAAACTCAGGTGAAATTTGTGCCGTTCAGTGATGCTCAGCCTGTAGGAGACACTTCAGTGCAATCAGATAACTTTGTTGAACCTTCACCATTGGGAAACTCAAAACTTGAACTATCGTCTGACCGACAAGACTCTGTTCCGCAACCTGAACAATTATTTGAAGAGCAGACTCGTCCTGGAAGAAGCAGATATTTTCTTCGTTCTCATACCAAAGACTAATAAATATCTTTTTGCTTTTTCCCCTTTTTGAACTTCACGTTACCCCCTCATTATCATCTCGAACATTTTTTCAACAATTGTAGTCTCCATTAATTCTTGAGTTCTTTTCCACGTGTGTGTTTTTCCACAGCTAGGAGATTTTGTATTATAATTGAGCGTCTTGATTAAAAGAACCTTACATCCGGGTTGACCGTAGGGCCGTGCGGGTACTTCCTTCTGTTTAGCAGGTTCCTGACACTAGGTCGGTACTTTTGTCGATTCCTAGGAACTCCTGGGGATTGATAATCGCTACTCAGAACGAAGTGCGTCAAGAACGTTGCGGACGGGTTTTTAGAGGATGGAATTCTCAAAGTTGTCGGACGTGGAGAAGACTCTAGCGCAAAGATTAGTACTACACAGGGTTGTAAAGACTAAATGCTTTCTGTTTCAGGTGTTCCTGCTGTTCTTGACTGTTTCTATGTTATTGGTGGGTGGAGTATATTATGGAATACAATCGTTATTGCCTTCTGCTTCACCTACTTCTTCCTCTGAACCAAAATCTGTTCCTAATGTTTCTTCTCATTCCTTTCACCCTCTACCTCAACACGAACAGGTTAGACGTGCGGAATTCATGAACAATTCCTTTGTCCAGCTCCTACATCATCATCAGTTGGTGATGAATACTACCAACTGTTGGGTGTGGTTTAATGCCACATACCATGGATAGGGGAATTCCGTACTTGGTCCTTCCTTATAGTTCCCAGGGGTCAGCTCGAGCATTCCAAACTATGTTTCGTAGCGCACTAGATTCCTACCCCCATCGAGAGCCGCGCACTGCAGATCATGGTCCTGGCCCATACCACAAGCCTTTGGCAAGAGCGATTGCCGATTTAGATAGAGATATTTTTGACGCATCGCTTATCCCAGAGGAAGAGGTGCGAGCGTACAGAGATCTGAGTGAGGCTGAGTATAGCATGTCAGTGGGTGATTGGCAGCTTAAAAGCTCGTCTCCGATCTGGATCGTACCCCATCTCGGTAACTTCTGTTTGAAAGGTCTTGGCCGAAGTCCGCGAGCCCAGCTCGGGAGGAGTGCCTGTACTGAAACGTATGTTTTACCAACGGCCTCTTCCCCTGTTCTTTTGACTGCCAAGGGTACATACTTTGTCTGTTACGACCGCGCATATACATGGTTGCCACGTGACTTCTCAGGCACCTGTTATATTGCGCATCTGTTGCCACCAACTTTCACCGTCGGGTCAGACTATCACAAGACCAGAGTTGTGAGAGGTGTTATTAGCGAAGAAGACACTGCTGGTCAAGAAGCAGGTGACTTCTTTGAGGGTTTCTTGCCATTTTGGGGACCTATGATCAATAGTAGGAACCTGAGACAGTTGACTCGAGTGGTGGAATCAACTGCTAATATCACTGCCAGTGCCCTTGGTAATATAACAGCGGAGCTTCAGGCGGACAGGCTTATGACGTTGCAGAACCGTATGGTTTTAGACGTTGTTCTTGCAGATAGAGGTGGAGTATGTAAGGTGATCCGTTCGAGTTGCTGCATTTTAATTCCTGATAACGCTCCAACTGTCTATCAAGCCATCTCGAAGTTGCATAAGATCTCCGAGTCCATACACGTGGACGTAGGTGATTGGACGCTACTAGGATGGTTTTGGGGCTTGATGTCGACGTGGGGTTGGAAGATTTTGATGATCATTGGGGTTGGTGTAGCATTTCTGTTCACGTGTTGTTTTTGTGTGCAGTGTGGTCCTGCCTTATGTGGCCTCTGTGCTACGACGTGTATAAGACGGCCACCTGTTACCAAGGAAACATTGATGGATAGAATAATGTTGCAGCAACATCTGGATGGTCTGATGAATATTGAGATCGATGCTGATATCGACTAGTGCTTCCCTACATGAGGGCAAAAGGAGCGTCTGAGGTTCCATGACAATTGTAAGTGGTGTTTTCGACTCGCTCGAATATGGACGAGTTTGGTATCTATGAACCGCAAATGACGAGTTTAGTGGGTGTACGCGTTTTCGCTACGCTAACCTGAACCGTTCATCTTATTCATGGGTTTCTTCATCTGAACCCACAGGTTCCATTTTAGATGCAGCATCCATTTTGTTTCTTGCCCTCAAGTAGCCAGCGAACGGACGCTGTCCGCTTCGTGACCCTGGGATTGCCAAACTTTTGCGGAAGACACGTGTTCCTTTGAGGGTGTCTTTATGACGAGGGAGATGACACTACAGAGGCAGATGGCCTCGCTCGAGGCTCATCTTGCCGTGCCGGTCTATTGTTTCAGCTGTGCATTCATTAGGCACGTCTCCTTTGATCCTGCAATCGTGGTTCCGATATCACCCCCCCTTACACTCTTTTCAATCTGTTGACTATCTTTGTCTTCCCTTACACCTGTTTCTGTCTTCTACTTTAACTCGTTTACAGCCGGAATGGAATGTACTCATGGTGGGATAATGTACTTTTACAGTTGGGAGCCGGCGATGCCACTGTAATTATGTTCCGGGATCCTGAATACATGAAAGCGACCCTTTTGACCTTTACTGTGGGAACTGAGTCGTAACCTTTTGTTTGCCATGTTGTTCTATGACGAAAAACTGTATAAAAGGAGCGATCCACAGATGCAATTTGAAGCAGTCTCCTAGAACCTACATGCGTTGTACTTCTTGTGACTTCTGTGTTCCGTGCAGTAAATAAACCTTGATCTTTGACGCCGAAGGAAGTGTCCCGTGTCTCTGTCATTTGTACGCCGGAACAGGTAACCCACGAAGGTTTCAGGTGTTGTCCCCTGGCACCACTGGGTCTTAGAAAAGCCCAGTCCTTCATTATGCGGTTTGCTTCTTCTTCCCACTTGTTTTGTGCACTGACATCTGTGTTGCGGGTGTGATCGTGTACCGATTTCCAGTGTTGACGTGACTGGTCCAGTCTTCTGTAGTTTGCCTTTCTTGCACATTTGTTGGGCAGGCTGTCATCTGGTCCATTGGTGCGAACTGTCCCACTTGACACTTCATCTGCTTCAGAATGATTTGCACCATGTGTTGAATGACTCCTTGAGGTTGAATAACTCCTTGAGGTTGTATCAGTGAAGCTGTCGCAATCCTGGATCATCCCGGTCTTTTGTGTTGTTGACTCAGAGTATTTCATGTTACTTTGTCTCTCCCGTTGTCTTATCTCTGATCTGTCTTCCCCCTTCCTGTTTCTGGTTTTGTTTGTTTCTTGGGCTTTATTCACAGAACTTAGAGATGTCTCTTTCCTGGTATCTTTGTGTCTTGCACTTAGGTGCAATTCTTTTGATATTTCTCTTGCTTTGACCCGCTCTCCAACTTCGGCCTTCCTGATGACTTCCTTTAGCGACCAATGCCCTCGAAGAATCTTGCGCTTTGTATTAGAACTTGAACAGCCTTCGATTACCCGGAGTCGAACTGCGTCCTCATTTGTAAATGTGTTGAAGTGACAGCACTGTACCAGACTTTGCAACCGGGTGATGAAGTTTGGCAATGATTCTCCTGGTTCCTGCTGTGATGTGTTGAAGGTGATGCGTTCATGATCCACGTCTTCCTTTCGTGTTGAAATGGGCATGTAGCGTCTCTTGGAGTCTTTCATAGGTCACTGTGTCCTTTTCAGAAAATGTTCTGATTAAGCGTCGGCCCTCATGACCCACCAACTGGAGGAGTAGTATCAGACATTTTCCATCTCTTCGCTCACCGGTGGTATCAAGAAAATCATCCAGTGATTCCTGCCACCGGTTCCATTTAGGACCCAAACTCTGAATGTCTGTCTGTGTCACTGGGGGTGGCACTTCAATGCAGGGATTGGATCGTTGTGTTGCTTTTCCCACCGCCATGAGGGAAGAAGATTTTGATCTGCTATGGTCACAGAACTGTTTCCTTTGCTTCCCATCTTCTTTGCTGACCCTCTTCGGCCGCGATCCTTGGTCTAGTCGTTTCCTTTGAGGTTGGTAAGATTCGCAACTACCTCGGTATGCTTCAGTGAGTGAGGCTTGGATTTCTTGAGTTCAGAATGGCCACCACTCAGCTATACTATGTGTGACTCGTGGCTCAGCAAATTCCGACTTTCTTTAGTGTTGTGTGCTAGCTGCAGGTGGGTGAGGGCTCTTTCGCGATGATACGTGGTAACGTTGACATCTTGTTCTTGCGTTTCTTCCCGTACTAGTGCAGGTTATCCAATGACTTAGTTGATGATAGACGGCTTCCTTGATATTTGTCTACTCATGCTTCTGGATCATTTATTTTCTCAGCGTTCTTATCTTAATTATTTCTCTTGACGTAGTGGGGAAAGTTTACTTTGGTACTTGCCTTTACTCGTGCTTGTTGTTTTTGGGATTCATGTTTGCTCGTGCTTGTTGCGTTCCGGATCTGCATTTGCTTGTGTTTGTCGCATTCGAGATTTGCACTGTCTTGTGCTTGTTGTGTTTCCTTATTGCTTGCTTGTCGTTATTTACCGTTGCCTTCATTTATGTCTTGTATTTGCTGGTGCTTGTTTTCTTGCACCACTTGCATTTGCTTGTGCTTGTTTGTGTTGATTCTTGTATTCGCTTGTGCTTGTTTACTTGTTTCACCTCTTGCCTTATCTTGTGCTTGTTTGTCTTTATTGTTGCCTTTACTTGTTTCTTACATTTGCCAGTGTTTGTTTTCTTGCATTTGTCAATGCTTGTTTCCTGTATTTGACCAATGCTTGTTTTCTTCTGTTTGCCAATGCTTGTTTTGTATGTGCCAATGCTTGTTTCTTGTATTTGCCAATGCTTGTCTCCAAACTCCGCTTTGCCTGACTCTAAGATGGCCGCTTACAGTCTTCACATGGGGATGTCTCTCTGGCCGCCTGATTCTAAGATGGCTGTTGAAATCTCGTTTCTTACGAGATTTGGTTTCATTCACTCTCCCAGCCCCGGCATTGTCGGCCAACATTCACCGAAGGCAGCCGGTGGTCCCAGCTGGACGGTGAGTCTAGGGTGGGCTCAACAGCGGTCCTGCGCACGGGCCCGCATCTTGGGTAGGCTCCCACTTTCAGCGCTCGCCGTGCGCTCACGCAGCTTTCTCCGCTCAGCCGCGGACCTATAATTCTTCACCGCTGGCCCTGCAAACTTCGGCGGCGGTTTAGTTTTCTTGGGCACTTGAGTTTCAGCGCTCACAGCGCTACCACAATTCTGCTCCACACGGCGGACCAGCCGCGGAGCTGCATGCACTCACCACTAGCCTCTGCAATCTCGGCAGCGGCGTGACTCGGGACACACATGTCGCAACGGCGACTTCTTCTAAGTGCTCCACGGGACGGGGCTACTCGTTTCCATGGGTCCGGGCAGTGGCATAGCACGCCATCCCACCCTCGCCGCCAGCTGTAGCGTTGTGCTACAAATAAGGACACTGCACAATATATCTTATTTAGCGAGCTCTTTATTATTGCTCTGTCCTGTTCCCCGTCCCTACTCTAACTGCCCCGAGTTCCTAACCCCAACTCCTCCCGTTCCGGTTCTTCTCCCTAGCTCCACCCCAAACACTAGACTGCATCACGATATTACAACATGGTGATTATTGACACAGTGTCCACTCAGGCTCTGTGAAGACAATTGCACTGTAGGTGTGCGAGAAGGACCAGCTAAGAGGCACATCTCCTGACTTGAGAAACCTAGGAGTAGGCTTCCTGCTGGCATAGCAGAGTAGGGCAGCGCTTGATTGGAGACAGATTGAGGAGAAATGTGGTGATGATGGCGCTGTAGCACAGCAGTGGGGGGAGGGGGGGAACAAGGTAGTAATGTGGACATCAGAATATGCGTTTCTAAAACACATGAACTAAATACCATGTCTGCGTGCACAAGTGCTTCTATGTCCCTGTGCATGTTCCTGTATGAGTGAGTGTTCTCTGCAGTGTGCATATCTGCACACCAATTAAACCGCAATCAAATTAAATGTATGCCTCTGGCCCCGTCCCTTAGCACTGCCCGTAGCCCCACCCCTAGCCCTGCCCCCTAACTCCGCCCCCTAATCCACATCTCAGGTGAGTACCTGCACTTATTTGTTTCCATTTAAAGCACTGGTTATATCACACAAGGTCATATTGAACATATTTCTTTTTTTGGGCACAGGAGATTAAGTGATGTGGCCATAATCAAAGGTTTTTGAGCCAACTCGGAGACTCAAACCTGTTTCCTAGTTCCAAAGTCAGCAGCTCTGCCTGTACAGTCACATCCTTCACCTTGCACCGGCTCTGCAGCTGATGAGTGTACTACCTAAATAGCATGTTAAATTAGCTTTCGAGTACGACTTATTTCTGGAAAGCTAAATTTGTTACTTTTTCTATACTTCCTTTCTTTGCAGTTTCATATATTGTGGACGTGGCAAAATGGCACTGGAGTGTTAAAATGAGCCTCAGTAACATTACACAAGGACAGATTAGGTGATTTGCCCAGAATCACTGGATGTTCAGCAGACACCGGTAAACTTGAACCAGGGTCCCCAGTTCCAAAGTCGGCAACTCTGGACTGATCCACATCTGTCTCTGGAGTTGGCAAATGTTGGCAACTGCCTGCTTGAGCAGGGTGATTCCAGGAGGCATCTGTCCGTGACACAGGGGCTGCAATCTGTTTTTGCAGGTGCGGGGAATGAGATTTTGATATCAATTTATGATCAATTTAATAACTTATCTCATTCGACAATTTTGGATCGATTTTTATCTGTCATTGAGTAAAAGACAAACCCCGCATAGGTTAGATAAACCCCATAAACTGACGCCACTCTGAAGAACCACTTACAACTGATAAAGTTTAAAAGTTTTATATAAAATCAAAGTTAAAATGCATATACAATCCTCTCGGGATAAATCTTAATCAATGTACAACAGAATACAATTAATATCCATTCAAGGATCAGCAAATTAAAAGCTTCGATATGAAGTGGTTCCTTTGCGTCATCTACAGAAAGAGAAAAATAATCAAGTTAAATCTGTCCCTACTCTATACTACGTGACATCCCTACTTCGCAAGTTCCTAACCTAAAAAGGTGTCAGCAGTTTGACTCCCAAAGAAGTTCAAACTCTCTTAGCCTCTAAAGGTAACTTAAGTTTAAGAAGCAGTACCCTCTCTGCCTACCCATCCGCTCTCTAAGGGTCCTCGGCCTACTGCTCTCTTGCGCTCTGATCTCTCTCAGCGCATCTGCTCAAGTCATCTACTCTTCGCCCTTCGCTCTGAGCTGTTCCTTCGCCTTCGCTATCTTCTCCCCGGGGTGCTGTCCCTAAAATACACAATCACAGTGTGGGTGGAACGCCCCTTCGACGCCCACCACGGACTTTCCCCGTGAGGTCATCTTCTAACTTTTTCCTTGCTTCTTTTCTTCGCGTCGTCCGTTAAGTTGACCTTTCTTCTTTAGACGCCATCTTCGTCTTCTTGTTGGTGACTTCATTTGACACTTTCAGATCAAAAGTTTATAACCTCAGCAGAACTTTAATCTTTATGACTATGTATATAACCTTTCTTGGTCCTGTGAATGGTCATTTCAAAACAAGACTCAAATTCCAAACGTCTCCTCTCACGTTTAGGCCATAAACTCCGTCCGGCATTGTCACCTTAAATCTAACGAAAACTAGACTCCTTGGCTCTCACGTTCACAGCAAGGCTATTCACGACTCCTGTGAGCCCAGTAAATTACATACAGCGGACTACACCCCTGCGAACCCTTGGTCAGTCAGGTTAAAATCACAAATGACCTAAACCCTTCTAACATTCTTACAAGAAGCTTTCTACACAGTATAACCTTTAACACATATTTATATACAATCGCATTTAGCAAATCCTTTACGTATAAGTGAATATATTGTACATGGAATATAAATTACACAGAGTATAACTTTATATTCTCATTTGCTACATCGCCGTGTCATTTCTCTATGTTACATTTCACGCCGTTTCTCCATTTAAAGTTACACACGTACATGAATTCTACTCTGCACGTTCTACATTTCGTAAGCATTTCTACACATTTCGACATTAGCCCACTACGTATACGGGCCTTCTAAATCTAATACATGTTCTAAAGTGAATACAGTTACATTTCCTATATTACTTTTGATTATATCGGTTAGCTTTATGCTATAAGTGTCAACTTCACATTATGATATACATTTCATTCCTACGTTATACAATGTGCTTGTAAATATGGCTCGCATATATGTTTTATTCAAATTGCGCTCTCTCAGTTCCCCCCTTTGATGACTTTTAGGAGTCATCACCAAATGCAATTTGAATAATTCCTTTACACAGAACTAGTTACAACATTCCCTCTTTTCATCGTTTCGAGAGCTCTTAAGCTTTTGTACTGTTGATCTTGTAACGCAGCCTATCTCCTTTCTTGTTTTCTCATCGATCTTTGTAACCGGTTCGACCTATACCATTTATACAATTTTACTAACCCTAATATTGTGATTATGCAAATCAATACTATCAATACAGGTTTTAATATATACCATACTATGCTTTTACCAAGGTTGGCAAACCAACTCCCAACCTTTCCAACTCCATGACCTACTTTTTCCCAAACATTTATTTTTGATAAATCTTCGATTTCTTGATGAATCTGTGTAATGTTGCTTATGACTTTCTCAAGTGGTTTTGAATTATCAGGAATGTAAGTACAACATTCCTGAACCTTCAAAGCCTTGCAAACTCCGCCCTCTTTTGCTAACAGTACATCTAAAGCAAGTCGGTTCTGAAGAACCATTGCTCTAATCGTCTGCATCTCGCCTTCTACTAGCATTAATGACCTTGCAGTACTTGCAGACAATCTATCTACAACTGTAGCTAGTCTCCTGATCTTAACATCGTTAAGTATTAAACCTAACATGGGAAACATCGCTCCAAATACATCTCCTACTACTTCTGCATCTCCTACTTCCCTTTTCGCTCTCGTCGAAGCCTTTCCTTCTATGATCGCTAAATCCTTCGCATGATATATTTTGGGGAAGACAATTGCCAAATAACACTAACCATACCAATTATCAGGCAGTTTTACATAGGCATTTCTTCCACATACAAAATACACATTCGGAATAGCTTGCATCCCTTTCATGAAATCTTTCGTATAGTACTCTAATCTAAAAGCATGTTCGCAATTTACTTCACCTACAAATACACTCTCATAATACGTCTTGCTTCGAGTTAAACATAACTTTCCTTTCTGCGTCCTATCCAAAGCTATTGGACCATTGCTACCTTTCTTTTTATGTGCCTTCTCTTCTTCGGTCCAATCAGTTTTCCATTGTCCTGACATTTTTAGAATCTTCTGCCTTCTATACCTATCGTCTACTTGTCCTATGAACTTTTTCTCAACCTCTGACACTTTGCAAGTTAGATTATTTCTGCGTGCGTATGAAGTATCTAGTGTATCCCAAGGAAGAAAGAATTTAGCTAGTCTATCCTCCTTTTTATAATAGTCCCACTTATTCATTTGTTTATAATTCGGAACTTCAGGCAGTACCGAATCATAATTTGAAAAGTAGTACTCAAATCCTTCCCTACCATAAAATATACTAAGCAGTAAACTACATGTTATCCCATAAGTCAGTGGGAGATGATGATATCTAATGCCTTCGTCTACAGAAGCCGGCAATTGCATACAAACATAGCAATCTTTGGCCTCCATGGCATCGATATACTCGTACAATAGTTTAGCATATGCGTTTGACCTAAAGTTTCCCTGTGACTCGTCTACGTGTAATCTACGAGCTTCATCTGCCAGTAACGCCTTTTCACGTATTACATTGCTCTCCTCCTTCTTCCCCACAAGAGCAGGTCTCAAAGTCGTTACAGGCTTCACATCTGCTGTTTCTTTATCGCTTTCATGTCCTATTATGTATGATATTGTCACTACTGTAATTATGAGAAAAATTACTATCGTTATAAGTGTAGCTACTATGCATCTAGCTTTTCGGTTTGGGTTGCCGTTCTCCATGTTATCAAACAGCGTAGCTCCTTCTTTTGCGAAAAAGTTTTCTTTTCCAGTCCTTATTTGCTTTATTTGCTTTTTCAGTCTGTAAAGTGCTCTTTATCAACAAAAGTCTCTTTTTCGCAACCAATGTCTTTTTCTCTTTAGCAACAGACAACCCTAACCCTTCTCCGTCCTCTAAATGTAATCCCTAATTTTATTCTTCTTTCCACTCGGCGCTAGGTTATCTTCTTCTTTATAGCTTATATACAAAAGTCTTTATGCATCAACAATTATTTTCGTACCTGCAGCTTTCACAACAATTTCCAATAATTCAAAACGAATGACTTTTTCTTCTTCCTCTGGAATTTGATGACCAAAAGTCGGAAACTGTAATCGATTTAGCACTAGATCTTGAATTTGACTCAAATATGGGGGTATGGGAAGTGTGAAAGTCAGTAACCCCTCAGTCTCGAGTCCAGGCGTCAACATCCATATCTCCACTGCCACAAATGGATCGTGATCGATTACTTTCACTTTCTTCACTCTCCCAGATTTCTGTCCCCAAGACATCTGCTAGATAAGTCCACTCTGGGGTAGCGTACCTTCTGCAGGGCACACGTACCCTTCTCGATCTTCTTGGACTTTCAGTTCCTGAGTCTGTAGTTTCCTCTTCCTGATCCGATTCCTCAGCGATCGGGACAAGAGCTCTTTCTTGATCTGCTTTTAAGCTTGGCCTTCTCCTTCTCTCCGGCCAACTAGCTTCGTCACTCCTTGTCCTCCTGCTCCTTGTTCTTGGACTTGTCTCTTGGTCACTCTCCGCTTGTTCAGTATCTGATTCGATCTCCCAATTACTCTCTTCTCCTGAGGCGACTTCGGTCCCACTGGTGTCCTGACCTTCGTCGACCTGTTCCGTCTCAGTCTCAGCCTCTTCGATCACCTCCACAGCTTGGCTTTCCCCCTCTATGACCTCTCCGCTTTCCGCTGGATTCTCATCCGAGAGAGGAGCTGTTTCTTCTAGAGGTGTTGGTACTCTTCGGGTGTGTGAGGCATGTATCCAGTTTGGCAGGCCTCCACACTTTACTGCAGTATTCGTCACAAGTATGACTTGAAACGGTCCTCTCCAGCGCACGTCTAAGCAGTTCTTCCTGACGTGTTTTTTCACCAAAACCCAGTCCCCCGGACTCAGGTCATGGCACAAATCTTGTGCTGATGGAACCTCTGCAGCCTGGACCTGGAGGGACACAGAATTAACGGCATCAGATAGTCCCTTACAGTAGTCCAAGATCAAATCGTCTGTGATGTTCACTAGGGCTGCAGTCGGAACCGATGGCAATCTCATGGCTCTCCCCATTAGCACTTCATGAGGAGAGAGACCTGTTTTTCTATCTGGTGTGCTACGTATGCTCATAAGAACCACTGGAAGTGCGTCTGGCCAACTCAGGGATGTTGCTAAACAAACTTTGGCAAGTCTGGACTTGATTGTACTGTTGATTTGCTCTACAATCCCTGAAGCTTCTGGTCAATAGCTGCAATGTAGTTTCTGATCGATACCCAAAGCTGAACATAGCATCTTCACTATTTCGCTGTTAAAATGAGTTCCTCTGTCCGATTCCAAAGAGGATGGCACCCCAAACCTCGGTATTAACTCTCTAAGTAACAATTTTGCTACTGTAAGTGTATCGCACCTACGTGTAGGGTAAGCCTCAACCCATCTAGAAAATATGCAAACAATCACTAAAACGTATCTGAGTCTATTGCATTTAGGCATTTCTATGAAGTCAAGCTGCATTCTATTGAAAGGCCCCCCAGACCTCCCAATGTGACTCAACGTGACTGGCGTTCTCTTTCCCACGTTTAGCTGCTGACAGATCGCACAACGCTGACACACTGCTTCTGCCGCTACTCTAAACTTTGGGTTGAACCACGTTTGTCTGAATACTCTCACCATAGCATCTCTACCTATGTGT
The DNA here is from genome assembly GCF_964263255.1 of Lissotriton vulgaris. Taxonomy (NCBI): domain Eukaryota; kingdom Metazoa; phylum Chordata; class Amphibia; order Caudata; family Salamandridae; genus Lissotriton; species Lissotriton vulgaris. The sequence goes on along the minus strand of NC_141698.1, from coordinate 410,138,079 downwards.
GCTGATCCATGCAATTTCCTTGCCATTGGACTAACAAGTTCATTTGGTAAAACTGCCCTCCCATCGGCAGAGATCCAAAAGTTCATCTCACTTCTAGTACAACCCGCTGTTTCCCAACTCTTTTTCTCATCATCTGGTGCATTTTCCTGAACACTTTTTAGCTCATCCCACGTATCTACAGTATCCAACAACATTGTCAATTTAGTTCTTTCTTGGATTCCCCCCACTTTTACATCAGTGTGAGAATATCCCTGTTCTGCGCAGTAACGCGCTACTTCATCCGCATAGCGGTTACCTTGTGACACAAAATCTACATTTTTTGTATGCGCAGCACATTTGACAACTGCAATGGCTGTCGGGCCTTGCAATGCCTCTAACAAGAGTCTCACGAATTCTCCATTCCTAATGGGAGAACCCGAGGAGGTCATGTAACCTCTTTGAGACCATAACTGCCCATAATCATGAACTACCCCGAAACCATACTGGCTATCGGTGTATATGGTGACTCGAAGTTTGTCGCCTGCTAAACAAGCACGCGTCAAAGCAACAATTTCAGCTACCTGAGCGGAGTGTACTCCTTCCAGGCAAGCGGCTTCTATTACTCTCGTAATTGTGCAAACTGCATAAGCTGCTCTCAGCTGACCGATATCGTCTCTTACACATGAACCATCAACAAAGAATATTTCATCGGGGTCAGTCAATGGCTCATCTACGATGTCGGGTCTCGGTTTGGTGCATAGTTCAGTCACATCAAGGCAGTCATGATCTGTACAAATTTCATCATCGATCTCATTTGGAAGTGGCATCAAAGTTGCAGGATTCAAGACGGAGCATCTTTTTAGGGTCACATTCTCGGCAGCCAGTATGACTTGCTCGTAGCGTGTGAGCCTGCTATTTGTCAGATGCTGAGTCTTAGTCCTGGTCATTAACAATTCTACAGAATGCGGTACGTACACCACTAACTGATGTCCCATTACCACGCTTTCAGAATGTTCAATGCTGACACCCGTTGCAGCTACGGATTTGGGACATCCGGGCAACGCTGCGGCTACTGGATCTAATGTAGCCGAAAAATACGCAACTGGCCTACGCGCATCTCCATGTATCTGGGCCAAAACTGCTAACGCGCATCCCTCTCTTTTGCAGCAGTAAAGCAAAAATGGTTTTGTGTAATCTGGCATTCCTAAAGCCGGGGCGCGACATAAGTCCTCCCTCAGCTGCAAAAACGCCATCAAACAATCTTTGTCCCATGGTACCGGATCACTTACTCCTTTGTGCGCCAGTTGTAATAACGGTTTTGCCTTCAGTGAGAAGTTAGCTATCCACTGCCGACAATAACCGACCATGCCTAGAAACATCCTGACTTCTCTTTGTGTTGTAGGCGCGTTCATTTTCATGATCGCCTCTATTCTGTCTGGAGACACCTTCCGCTTTCCCTTTTCGATCCTATGGCCCAAGTATTGCACTTCAGTCTTACAATACTGCAATTTACTTGGAGACACCTTGTGTCCATTCTCGGCCAAGTGATTCAGCAAGGTTATGGTGTCTACTCTGCAAGCTTCCTCAGTTTCTGACGCAACTAGGAGGTCGTCTATGTACTGGACTAGAACCGAATTCTTAGGCAGTACTAGACTTTCAAGATTTCTCTTCAGTAGCTGGTTAAAGATCGATGGGCTTTCTGTATACCCCTGAGGGATACGACACCATGTTAAAACGCGATCTTCCAGCTTAAAAGCGAAAAGATACTGACTCTCTTCATCTAAAGGAATCGAAAAGAAAGCCTGGCACAAATCTATCACGGTAAACCATTCAGCTTGGAACGGTATCTGAAATAATATCACTGATGGATTCGGTACCACTGGACAACACGAGACAACAATATTATTAATCTTTCGAAGATCCTGCACTATTCTGTATTTTCCACTAGGCTTCTGCAAACCCATAATCGGGGAGTTACATGGACTACCCACGATCTCCTTCAGTATTCCCTGTTTAATCATGGATTCGATCACAGGCTTTATTCCTGCAATCGTCTCTGGTGTCAACTTGTATTGTGGTGTTCTTGGATATTCGGCATTGAGTCTTACCAAGATCTTTACTGGTTCTACTCCTTTGATCAGTCCTATTTCCTCTCCAGTAAAATCCCACACCTCAGCTGACACTTTCTCCCTCAAATCCTGTGGAAGCTCTTCCACTGTTAAGGTAGGATATAGTTCCACGCACTCCTGCGAGTTTACAACCTTAAAATCGGCATCCTCATCATTGGTCTGCACTTCTACTCCTTCAGGTGTGCAATGTATTGTGCAATTCAGTTTACACAACAGATCTCTTCCTAGCAAACACACAGGGCTAGAATCACAGATCACAAACTGATGTTCGTCACTGTAATTCCCTATCTTTACTGACACTGGTTCGGTCAGAGGATTCGTCATCCTCTTGTTTGCGACTCCTACCACCTGAATCGTCTCTCCCGATATTGGCAAACCTGGGACTACCGCTGATCTCAACGTGGATCGAGTGGCCCCCGTATCCACCAAAAAGGTTGTAGGACATCCAGCTACTTCAGCCTCTACGTAGGGTCCTCTCTGATCTACTTCCAGGGCTGCACCTAGAGTACAGTCTTCTTCCCTATTCACTCGTTGCCCTGTAAGAGGATCAACGTAGTAGCATTCTTCTCCTCCGACGAACAATGGCATTTGTCTATAGGTTTTTCCTCCATTTGTAATGCGAGGCGGTTGAGGAAACGGGGCTCGAGGAGTCTGATTCCCCCCTTTGATAAACTTTCCCTTCGGGACTGCGGCTCCCTTAACCACGTTGTTCTGTACCTCTTCCTCCTCTTGTTCTAATTCCCCTGTCTCAACATTGTAAGGACACTCGCGTCTCCAATGTCCCACCTCATTACACTGATGGCACCTCGTTGTCTTTTTCAGTGTCGCAATATCCATTCTTGGCCTCGGTCTTTCCTCCTCATCTCTGCTCTGATTATTCTGTTTCTTTGCTTGCGTTCCTGTTCCCTGTTGCCGCTGTCCACCCTTTCCAGCTGCTTGCATTTGTACCAGCATTAGCTTTTCCTTGAGTTTCTTTGCCTTTGAATCTATTTCATCGCTACAGTACCTTGCATACCTCAGAATCTCATCTAAAGGTTTGTTCTGCCAACAGATCAAATGCTGTTGTATCATCAGGCTTATGTCTGGTCTTAATCCTAGAACGAACTTCGACACAAACTGTCCTATGTCCTTGGGATCCATTACATCCAACCCACTGTATTGTTTAAATGCTTTCAGTAGCCTCTCATAGAACTCGTGAACCGTTTCTTTAGGCTCCTGAGTTGTTCGATCTATCTTAACCCAGTCTATGTCTTGCACTGGCACTTTCTCTTTTAGCCATGTTATTACCCTCTCGTACTTTTCCATGACTCTATCTGATGGACCATTTGTCCGGGTATCTCTCGGAGGCTCGCAAGCGGGCCATTCAACACTAAGCTTGCATGCCGTCCACAAATCTCCGGGTACTACGATATCGAACAATGTGTTCAAATCGATCCACAGCACCTTAGAGATCTTCACGAACCTCTCTACCTGCTTGTACCACTCTACGGGGTTTTCTCTTAACTTGGGGAAAGAGTTAGTGAATGCCGCTAAATCCCCCCTACTCCAAGGTACATGAACGTAGTTTCCGTTCGCGATTTCTCGCAAAGGGAAAGCTTCCATTCGCATTAGGTCTGTATCCTGGGACTTCACAATTGTACTTCTTCTGACAGATCCCCTCTTAGACCACTTTTCCTCCCATCTATCCAGATCTCTCCATATTCTAATACACATGACTAGTTCCCTTATGTGTACTCTTAGTCCAATCGTTCTACGTTCATCTAGATCTTGATCTGTGCAATTTAGCCTATGATTGGGCTGTAAAGCTTTAGTTCGTGACAGGTCTATCATATACTTTTCCGCTAATTCAGATAGTTTTTCATGAGCTGCCCTTGTTTTCCGAGTAACATCCTTGGATAAGAACAATATTTCATCTGGTGCGTACAGCTCTAGCCTCTCTATTGCCACTGTCCCGTCTATTATTTCGTCCAAGTCTGATTTTAAACTCATTACATCAATCCGCCTTGCTTTTATTTCAGCTCTCAGTATGTCAGTCCTAGGTGGTTCGCTCATACCCCTCTCACCTCCACTATGCGCCCTACGCCTAAACACGGGTGAGTTATGAGGAGTTTTCCTTCCATCTCTTTGTTCCCACCTCTCAAGATCCCAAGCCTTTCCATCTTCCCTTGGGGTGTGGTGGAACAATGCTCCATCCCCCATCCCTACATTCCGTCTTTTCGGCTCGGTTTCTCCAGATACGAGATAGGATCCACCGTTCTGTTCAGAACCACTGTAACTCGCTTGCTGTCTGGTATCGCTCAATAAACGATAAGGTCCTTCATGGCCCTCCATGCTCCCGCGATCTCGATCCTGATCACCAGAAGTATGGCGAGACGTTTCGCGACTCCCTATATTCTCATGACTTCGCTCGCGATCACCGGATGCATGGCGAGACCCTTCGCGACTCTCCATGTTCCCGTGATTCCAATGTTGCACTGTTTCCGCCGGGGTATGGTGAGTGCATCTGAAAGTATTTCGGTACTCCTGCGTCCTTCGTTCCCCCTCACTAAAGGTGACGCGAGGCACTTCGCCACACCCTGCACTCCTATCGTCGCACATTTGCCTATTGCCGCTGATAGTAGGACAATTATTTCCTCTGCTTTCCTGGCTCCCTCTCTCCCACTCCGGGCTGCTTTCGCCAGTTCCACAATGAGAGAGAATCCTGTTATCCTGGTCTCTCCACTCTGCTCCTGTTTCTAAACTTTTATTCCGAATCTCTTCGCCAGTATCCCATTCTTTCAGGTATTCCCTTAATTCCTTGTAGGATTTCGGTTTTGGTCCCCTTAAGTCCATTGGCCCTCTTTGACCCCCTGTTCTACCCAGGGACCTGTTGCGGCATCTAATGGGGTACTCCGACTCATCGGTGCTAGTATCTGTCTCTGAGGATTTATCATGGTATTCCTATTCTCCATCTCTGCCCTTTCCCTGTCCCATCGTGCCTGTTCCTCCTGCTGGACCCCTTCTGGGTTGTAGATTGACACAATAGGGCCTATGGTAACAGGTACCTGTAAAGCGTCTGGCATTTGGTACGACCTTGCATATTGCGTTTCTGGCATTTTCTGGACCACGAATCTTCCCACTACTCTCTGTTCGGAACTAGATTGAGGTATTTCCTCATCTTTCTTGGTATCCCACTCTGTTACTGGGATCGATTTATATTCCCCCCATCTAGCTCCGTCCCCTTGTTGTAATATGGGACTTGCGGCCCCTCCGCTGTACGGAGGTGGTCTATCTGTTAATAGCCTCTCTATCAGATCCTCCTCCGTCTCGCTTTCCTCATCTTCCTCTAGAGGTTTCTTTTCTCCCGTGGCTTCTATCATTGTAAACAGTTTGTCCGCTTCTATCTTTTGTACTCTCCACTTTTTAGCTTCCTCATCCCATTTGGCATCCTGTACTGCCTTTACTGATCGTCTCACTCTTTCTTGGCGCCTCTTTACGCTCTTTTCGTGTGCTGCTCTAAACCATGCACTAAGGGCTTCAAACTGTGTTGGCCTCGGTAGAGGTCTCGTTGCAAGCATTACCGTTTTCAGATCGTTCAACACGTCTAGCTTAAACGTTCCGAATCTCGGAAACGTCAGTTCCTTATTCCCTTCAGTTAGCTTATTCCACTCGGAGATCCATAGTATCGAGTGTAAGCCTACATTTACTGCCATATGATAAGCTGGTGTGCCTTCTGGTGGAGCTTCTTCTCCGGCATATAAGTTTCTTCTATTCCTCCTAAAGATTGCTCTTAGACTCTTAAAACACTTCATTTTCGCTACTCTACTATTTTCCTCTTTCTCTTCCTTGTTTATGTCCCAATGATAAACCAACCAATCCCTACGCGGCTCTCGCTAAATCGGCCTATCCCAGCGCGACTCTACGCTGACCGACCAATCTCAGCGCGGCTCTACGCTGACGTATGACAAACTAACCAATCTCAGCGCAGTTCTATGCTGACGTCACTCGTTCCCTCTGCAGCAGTTCCCCTCCGTTCTCAACTCGTCTCGCGGTCTTGCATGCGTTTCATTCATACGCCGAAAAATGACTACTTCCGTCCAAGCGATCACTTTTCTCTGACTGTACGGCCACAGTCTAACTGTAATTGTCACCTCAACTGGCAAAACGTCTTCCCTCTTACGGTTAGACAATCGCCTCAACTGATAGGTTACTTACACACAGTAACGTACGACCAGCGTCCGTTACTCATACACTCACTCTTACGCTCCCCCTATCATCGGTCTGTCGGGCGATCAATGGTACCTCATGACCCCCTTTCAATGGTAGACAAATTACTCTAGGTGTTCGATACACCCGAACCACTTAAGTCCTTCCCTGGAGCTTAAGATTTCATCCGGTTGCGCGCGCTCACAACCTTCCCTCAATCACACTACAGGCATTCAACTCCGCTTGACATTACAACACAGGAACAACATAAAACACCGCAATCTTACAACGCATGACCCTTATACTCACTCTCGACCGACTCTGCTGCTTTTCTCTCGACACACCGTCCGCACCGTCTTCGGCTGGGATTCTTCTTCTGGTCGTCGATGACTAGGGACCTTGGGGTAAACTAAACCTGACCTAGGTTGTCTTCCTCAAGAAGAAAACCATCCTCTGCTACCAACTGCGGGGAATGAGATTTTGATATCAATTTATGATCAATTTAATAACTTATCTCATTCGACAATTTTGGATCGATTTTTATCTGTCATTGAGTAAAAGACAAACCCCGCATAGGTTAGATAAACCCCATAAACTGACGCCACTCTGAAGAACCACTTACAACTGATAAAGTTTAAAAGTTTTATATAAAATCAAAGTTAAAATGCATATACAATCCTCTCGGGATAAATCTTAATCAATGTACAACAGAATACAATTAATATCCATTCAAGGATCAGCAAATTAAAAGCTTCGATATGAAGTGGTTCCTTTGCGTCATCTACAGAAAGAGAAAAATAATCAAGTTAAATCTGTCCCTACTCTATACTACGTGACATCCCTACTTCGCAAGTTCCTAACCTAAAAAGGTGTCAGCAGTTTGACTCCCAAAGAAGTTCAAACTCTCTTAGCCTCTAAAGGTAACTTAAGTTTAAGAAGCAGTACCCTCTCTGCCTACCCATCCGCTCTCTAAGGGTCCTCGGCCTACTGCTCTCTTGCGCTCTGATCTCTCTCAGCGCATCTGCTCAAGTCATCTACTCTTCGCCCTTCGCTCTGAGCTGTTCCTTCGCCTTCGCTATCTTCTCCCCGGGGTGCTGTCCCTAAAATACACAATCACAGTGTGGGTGGAACGCCCCTTCGACGCCCACCACGGACTTTCCCCGTGAGGTCATCTTCTAACTTTTTCCTTGCTTCTTTTCTTCGCGTCGTCCGTTAAGTTGACCTTTCTTCTTTAGACGCCATCTTCGTCTTCTTGTTGGTGACTTCATTTGACACTTTCAGATCAAAAGTTTATAACCTCAGCAGAACTTTAATCTTTATGACTATGTATATAACCTTTCTTGGTCCTGTGAATGGTCATTTCAAAACAAGACTCAAATTCCAAACGTCTCCTCTCACGTTTAGGCCATAAACTCCGTCCGGCATTGTCACCTTAAATCTAACGAAAACTAGACTCCTTGGCTCTCACGTTCACAGCAAGGCTATTCACGACTCCTGTGAGCCCAGTAAATTACATACAGCGGACTACACCCCTGCGAACCCTTGGTCAGTCAGGTTAAAATCACAAATGACCTAAACCCTTCTAACATTCTTACAAGAAGCTTTCTTCACAGTATAACCTTTAACACATATTTATATACAATCGCATTTAGCAAATCCTTTACGTATAAGTGAATATATTGTACATGGAATATAAATTACACAGAGTATAACTTTATATTCTCATTTGCTACATCGCCGTGTCATTTCTCTATGTTACATTTCACGCCGTTTCTCCATTTAAAGTTACACACGTACATGAATTCTACTCTGCACGTTCTACATTTCGTAAGCATTTCTACACATTTCGACATTAGCCCACTACGTATACGGGCCTTCTAAATCTAATACATGTTCTAAAGTGAATACAGTTACATTTCCTATATTACTTTTGATTATATCGGTTAGCTTTATGCTATAAGTGTCAACTTCACATTATGATATACATTTCATTCCTACGTTATACAATGTGCTTGTAAATATGGCTCGCATATATGTTTTATTCAAATTGCGCTCTCTCACAGGTGCATATCAAGGATAGGAGGTGAGCCGGGAGCCCACACAAGCAGGCAGAGGGATTTTTGTGTACCAGGACTTAGCATTTGCAGCCTCTGGTTTCAGTGGCGGCTCCTCGAAGGAGTGCTGCGGGTGGTGAGGCGGGGTGGGGGAGGGGCAGGGGGTAGTAAACTCCAGAAGTGGGCCCAACGGAGTTCCATTGCTTGCTCTGCAACGCCAAATCGGCGATGCAGAGCCCAATGTCATTCGTTTTATTTATTTCTGTACTAAACTTTGTTTGCCCCAATTACAGAGATTATGACCCTCCAACCCTGCCCCTCCTCCACCCCACCGCTCCGCAGCACTCCCTTGAGGAGCTGCCACTGTCTGGTCACAGAACAAGCAGCAAGGCCTCCAGTCTTGTGGGTGTCAGCTGGTCCTGGTTTCTGCTGGAGGGAGGCAGTCCTTTCACCCACCACTCGGGTCTCATGAGAGCTGATCATGACTGGTTGACACCTTTTTACAGAGCCAGCCTCCTGCTTCTATGTTATCACCCTTCCCAACCGCTAATAAAGTGGGGCCGGGTCTGTGATGCCTACCGACCCCACCACACCCTAGCCCGATTTGGGAAAGGGTGTGGGTGGGGAGACAGCGATAAGTAGAATGAAGCCCCGGGCAGTACTGGGCTGATACTCACGAGGCACATGGCTGCTTCAGAAACTGACCATACTACATGCCATGTGGGGGTGGACTACAAAGCCCCCAGACGAGGGCAGGCCAGAGCTGCAGTGAATGAAGCCCTTCAGCCTCCATGATGTCTGGCACATGCACACTAGCACAAGTGTCAGTGAAAGTGCTTGCCTGGCTGGCTGGTCAGAGTATGTAACCAACAGAAAGTGCAGGCACTGGTAATGAGGCATTGGGCCTGCTACATTTTTTATACTTTATGCGCCATTCTCACTGGTAATTAAACAATCAGGGTATAATGTGATTATTTAAATACCATTGTGGATGGTACATGAAGCAGGAAAATTGGGAGGGCGGAGCACTGCCGCCAAAAGCAAACAACCACCCCTGCTTGTCCCACTTGAGAACTCTGAGCTCCATTTCAGACAGTAAGTCCCATGGTAGAGATCTTGACCCTGCAAAGGTGCTGAAAGTTTCCAACCTACACAACTGCAGTCCTAGGCTCAAAACTTGATTTTTCGCACCCTGAGCTGTTTTTGCCAAAATCAATAGTGTCAGCGAGACCTTGACCAACGCCTATTTGATTTCGGCGATATCCTCCTAGATACAGCCTGCTGCCTTGCTTACCCTTAAGATTTTAGCCATTTTCCAGACTAAGCCATAAAGTCAAATCTTTGACAGGGCCTTCCAAGTGCTCCCAAGTTCCAAACTATGATAGTGCTTTATGAAGCTATTTTCACTTAAACCTTTAAAAGCTCATATTTCCGGTTCCAGTTATTGGATTTTTGTTGCTTTAGGGTCATTTGGTTTCATATTTTTATTGTTTGCCATTTAGACTTTATTGCTGTTTTTGATCTTTAAAAATTGCCTTAAGTTAATCCTGTCTGCTCTGCGCCACTTTTACACGGGGGCTGAACTAAGGATAATTTAGTGACGTTTGTGATTCACACTGACAGGAAGGGCTATCATTCCTTGTTTTGGGTGATCATAATTCACTTTCTTACAATGTGTTATAATGCAGGTTGACTTGTTTTCACAAACAGATACATTTTGTGAGTCACCTTTATGAGCGAACTCTGAAGGTGTTAGTAGAAGACGGGCAAAGTATGTTCTCCTGAATCCTTTTCAGTACCTGGATCTGGAAACACGTGCAGGGATGTATTACCAAAGCAGAAATGTCTCTATCTGAGGTTATCTTCACCTTCTGCATTTTCAAGAGGTCTTATTTAGATTTTTTCAGGTTGGCTACTTCATCACAAATATGGAGGATGTTGTGCCTATTATATTACAAGTGCATAATAGGCTACCGCAATTTTCATAAAATGGATGGAATATGTGCCACACTTTGACAGAGCATCCCATTTGCTACCCTCTAAATAAGTCCTAAGCCATCATGTAAGAAATGCATAAAAAGGTCATATTCATTATCCAGACAAAAGTCACCGTATCCCCACTGATGACTGTGGACACCATTTCCTCCATCTCGTCCAGCTCCTCCTGTGGCGCTGGACTCCCACCTCCAGTCTGCATTGCTGCCTTCCGGTTGTTGGCAAGTTTCTGCTTGGTTTTGCTCTTCACATCATTCCAGCGCCTCTTGACCTCTTCCATTGTCCCCTCCAACACTCCAACTGCATTCACCTTGTCCACGATGGACTGCCATATTCCATTTTTTGTTGCCAATGACACAGTGGAGGTGACGAACAATAGTTGATGATGTTCTACCATCTCCGCTATCAGGATCCTGTTTTCCTGTGGAATGAACCGGTTCTTCCTACTCTTCTTGTCCTTGATCTTCCCTGACCCCGAGGTCCCAGGCTGGTCCATCTGGGGGCTTGTGGGGTTCTGGTTGTCCTCTCCACTTGCTCTGGCTACCTCCATTGTGCTTTGCTGTTGTATGACTTTTGTTTGTAGTTTTTTTTTCAACTTTTATAGTGATTTATCCCGCATGATGCGTGGGAATTGCAGGCCTGTCGCTGGATTTCGCTGATTTTTGTATCCCGATTGGCCTCATCTCTACTATTTTTGCGTTCGTGTTTTGCATTTTTTCAGCGTTGCGTTCATTTTTACATGGTCATTTGACGCATTAAAGTCAGACTATCGCATGATACGCTATGTTGGGAATACATTGTTAAAACAGTGTTACTTTATCGCAATAAACTGCGATGTGCAAAGTTGCGTTAAGCTAATTTTGCGATGATTATCACTCGTTCTTGAGAATGTGCCCCAGAGTGTATGAGTGCACTGGTGAGCACATCCTCCAAGACCCAGGTGACCATAGGACCTGTTTTATTTACAATGTAGGAGGCATTGCTTATTTTTAAAATGCGAATTTTTGCATTTTAAGACATGTTACTATATAAATAGAAAACGTGTTTTCAAATTAAAATCTTTATTAGAATACACACATAGTACAATATATTTAGAGTTATGTACATAGATGAATATAGCTATAGTCCGAACTAACATAATGTCCAACTTGAGATTAGTAAAGGGACAAACTATCAGCAGTTCAAAACACAGATTGATAATGTCAAAACACTTTTTATTAGCATTTTAAAAGGTTGCTTAAATGTTTGTCTTAATTTTTTTTTAAATACGGCAGAAGTAGCACATGGTAAAGCACAATAAAACATCTTGTTAGGTGAAGTCATGTTAAGTTCAAAGACAATTTCTTTTTTTTGTAGGGTTATTGTTTTGCAGTCGCACCTCTTGACAGCAATTTCAATGCACTTAAGGGAAAAAATGGGTAAACATATTATATCCCAAATCAAATTCATGGGCATCTTTTCACATTGCGTATACACCATAAATTCCCAAATTTTAAAACACAATGTGAATCATCTCATTACACAGGTTGACAGCACTGAAATCTATAAACAATGTTGGTATCAATTCTACTGACAAAGGAGATGCCAGGAAATGTAAATCAATTCAACTTTTGAGTTCCACGAAGTTTGTCAACTGAAATTTTGTTCAGAAAGTTTTCAATAAAACGTCGCATACATTTCCATTGAAATAGCACCCAGTACACCAATTTTTTTGCTGTTTCAAATGTCTACTTTTAATGTTAATGTGTTTGTTACATTTTTAATTTTTTTTAAACTTAATTTTTATTGGTTTATTGACAACTTACAATGCAGTACTGGTAAGCATCATAACGAATATGTATATTGGCATTCCCCAATGCACTTGGTAAGAAACAGAATCATACAAATAGTAATGACTATTGCATTGTCTGCAGCCGCCTCGAACTCCAGTCCTGGCGCGGTCAATGGGTGGGTGCCGTGCTAGTATCCATTCTCAGCTGCCATCCAACCCCCAACCCCGCCCCAACTCAGTCAACCCCAACCGCCTCCCTCCCCACCGCCCCAGGTATGTCATAGTGGACCATTTGCTGCTGCCCAGTGGTGTTAAGATAATGTGCGATCTATGCAATGGCATCAATGAAAGCACTGTGGTGTTAAGTGTCTCATATGTGGGACGAGTGCAGCACTTCGTCACTATCTCATAGTGGAATCCTACCAACTATTGTGGTGAGCTATGCCGTGAGCATCTCAGGGCCATCTCCTCGGGCCTCATCATCTGCATCTTCAGGGATTGAAAGTTCCATAACCAGTCTTTCCCAGGGTCTCGCCCTCTATAACGCCTTCTCATTGCCCGTTCTATGTGCAATTTGTAACCGGACAGTGCCCTCACACTCAGCCCACTTTCGGAATTTCGCCTTCCACTTATCTATGGCCCTTTTTCGCTTTAGCACCCAGCACACCAATTAAGTAGTTTACACACATCAACAATAGTCCAATAGGGCTCAAGCTTGAATTGGTTTCAAAGTCTGTCGGTCTCTCTAAAGCCTGCAGTCATAAAGATGTGATACAATTCCTGAAAAAATAGACCATCTACATGTTGTATCTTCTGCACAATATTCAGGCAGGAGGATGTTTAAAACTTGATATTGTGATATATAGCCTAAAATGACAGAGGCCAAATGGAAACGATGGGAGTTGAATACGTAACAATTCTAGTGAGGACCATGAGCATAGGGACAAATAGATATTAAACACCATGAAAATAAATGAAATGAAAAGGGCATTTGTAGAGCGCATAGCTACCAGAAGGCCTCTCAGCGCTAGGCATGATTGGAGAACAGGCGGAGAAGAATACTTTAGGGAAACAGAAGGGTTTTTAGTTGTTTCCGGAAGGTGGGATGGCTGGGCTCTTTCCGAAGATGGAGGGGCAGTGTATTCCAAAGCTTTCCGGCATTCAGGGAGAAACGTCTGCCGCCACTTCTGGACCGTTTGATTCTGGGGGTGTCGATTAAGTGAAGTTCGCCCGAGCGAAGCTTTCTCCTCGCTTTCTCCTCGCTTTATATGGGCCAATTATGGCTGAAATAAGAGGAGGGCCCATCCCCTGTAAAGATCTATTGACAATGCAGAGGGATTTGAATGTGGTTTGCTCTTTCACTGGGAGCCAATGTAGGAGGCGGAGGGCCGGTTTGGCGGACAGGAATTTAGATGGTACCTTCAGCAATCTAGCTGCGCAGTTCTGGCCTGAAGTTGTTGACCAGAGGTTATTGAAGTCCTATGTACTTTTAAATCGGTGGCTTCACCATGAAATCGATCGACTCTTCAGTACCACTAGGTCCCGGGCTTTAAGTGGGAGGAAACAACTCGGGGATCTCTCATAGGGTCGTGGCTGATGTAATTAAGGGCGTGGTTTAAAACACTTGAGCTAAAAATATAAGCTTAGCATTGTGTGCAACCTCACTGGTATTTTGCAGCTTCTGTCCATAAATCCAGATATATAAAAAAACAATTAGCATTACACCTACACCAAACCAGGACTATTGGATTTGGCAATGACTGTAAATTGCATAGGTTATATAAGCAACAACTATGACTTTGTTGTATATAATATTGAAAATGCTTCCATTTTTGTAGGCGAGGTTGTGGCTAAGGCTAGAGCTACCGACTTTCGAGCTGAGAAAGCAGGTTTGTGCCTCACATTTGCTGAAGATCCTGTGATTCAACAAATGAATGCAAATGAAACCCTCCAAGCTTGCTCTGTAAAAAAATAATACAGGATTTTCTTTGAAGTTACATTAAAAGCAGTGACGGATAGCACTATTGCAGAGTTATTTTTTACAATGTGTGTTCAATCATAACAACTGTTAAAGTAGTACTTGGGGCACTTTCTGTGGGCATTTAAGAACTGCCGGTGCTGAACACCAGCAGGACCCGGCCCACTTAATGCCCTGACTAGGTCCTACTACATACGTATGACTTGTGTGTTTGCTCAAACATTCTGATGTGTTAGACTCTCAGTGAAGTGCTATTAACCATGCAATACTTCCTGCTCCTCTCCATTCTCTCCTACTAGCCTATAGCCTAGACGTAACTCATAATGCCCGCATTTGATTGCATTAGTCATCCTCTCTTCCTGTTCCGAGCCAGTCTAGCTTTTCCTTCTGATTTCAATATTTCTCTGATGTGAAGCACATCATACTCTGTATCCATATTTGGTTTTCTGGTCTCTCCTTATTGGTCGTTACACCTATATCCTCTTGCGCAAGCAGTCCATGAATTGGGTCACCACTCTCCCTGTCACTATGCCCCGCCTTGCCTGTGGTTTCATTCTAAAGTGCAGGTCTCACTGAATTACATCCTTTCCAGTGACATAATCATCTTCTAAGCAAATATCTGACTAGACAGTAGTAACAATTTGTAGTTGTTTAGAAGAGCAGTCTTTTGTTTGTTATTCTGCCCCTTTCATTTCTATAATTATATAATTTGTCTAGTAAAAACTATTATTATATATTAATTTATTTAATAAATCTCTGTTTCTATCTTCACTTTTATCAAGTAGTTAATACTATTAAAGAATGATAAAAAATAAAATATATTTTTCTTTGCATAAGAATTATCATCATCAAAAATACTTTATTTCGGCCAGAATGGCCATTAAAGCACAGAAAAAATAAACTACATTACATGCAATTGAAAACACAACTAAAATAGGCTATATTACATTCAGTTCATTGTCATAACCATTGGACTGGGAGAGACACCAAGTAGCATATTAGAGGTATCATTTAAAATCATGTTCCATGGTCATCTCAATTGTCCCACTAGCTCGCCCCACAGCCCCAAGTTATTATTTAGGTGAAGAAATCATAAAGTGCTTGTGCATTATACAGGCAATCTAAGGAATTTTACATTATCTGGAGAACTAGTTTCAATGGAAACCCTGTGTGCAAGCAAAGGGTGGCCATTTCGATGAACCCAACAATTCTATTCTTGATAGACATTCTATAGTGAGAGTCTGTCAGGAGCTGCTCACCAAAGCCATTACAGTAGCATAACCATTGCAGTGGAGGAGATTTCAACTGCCACATTAAAAATATAAACTTACAATCATGATATGTGGTCATCTCCATTATCCCCCTAACTTACCCC
Organism: Lissotriton vulgaris; assembly: GCF_964263255.1. Classification (NCBI taxonomy): domain Eukaryota; kingdom Metazoa; phylum Chordata; class Amphibia; order Caudata; family Salamandridae; genus Lissotriton; species Lissotriton vulgaris. The sequence continues at coordinate 410,122,613 of NC_141698.1, read as the reverse complement.
ACAACCTTAAGCTGTTATTTGAGTGCGGGAATCATAAAGTGCGTGTTGGATATGCAGGCAGTTAAAAGACTATTGCATTATTTGAGAAATTAGATTCAATAAAATGCCTGCACGTGAACACAGGGTGTCCATTTGGATAAACACCAGAAAACTCTATTCTAAGCAAAAAATATCAAAAATAATTTCAGTAAAGTGCCTTGTGCGCAACATCAGAAACAACTACTCTTTACATTGTTCTGCAACCATGGTCTGGAGAGTGCATGTGCAGATCCTACACTCAACAGGGCCATTACAATACATCTCAACAATTATGTTGCAGTCAAAATTGCCCTCATTTAGCATCAGTAGACAGTCATACAAAGAAAAATTATCAGTGACTTATATAAGCATTGTAGTAAAAAAAAGTTTTTCTTAAAAAAGGGTCCTATGATGACTACTTTCAATTTAAAAGAATACCAGAAATAAAACAGTAGGCTTGCGCTAGGGAGTCATCTTTAAAATGGTACTACGAATACACCACATTGTAAATACGAAACGTGAGACAGAAAACACAATGGGTGGGTGCGTGTCATATTTCACTACTCTGTAAGCCTCTCTACAATGTCTGAATCCCAAATTTCTGCATATCTGGCAAAGCCAGCAAGACCTTGCCCTTTTATATCCTTGTCAGATAAAAATTTACATGAATAGCTGTCTCCTCGGTGTTACTGCAAGGTGGGCAACTCCCATCAGGTGAGTCCACCCACTTACTGGTGAATGCACGCAATGGGAGCCAGCCCCCCATGTCTTAACTGAAGGTATAGTTTCTTGGCCAAGAATGGCTGAACATTGTCCAGATCAGATTTTAGTCTGTATTGAACTTTAACTTCTAAGAACTCGAGTGGTATTAGGCGAACTAGGATACTCCCTAGAATATGAGTTCATTTGTACTCCCCGTAACTCTCCATCAGGACCTTCCTAGAGGTAGCAAGGCAGGTTTCCTCAGTGTTGGTCCACAGTTGCCCCTCTCTATGGCGACACAGGTGTTCCTAATGTGTGCCCGCCAAGCGAGTTTGCCTGCACCCTGTAGCCTCAACACTTCACTCAGCTCTTTCCTATAAGCTGCCAGTGCGGGGGTGCTCCACAGGCGACGCCAAAATAGAAGGGGTCTGAAGGCGGCTTCTTCAGAGATTGGTCTAATTTCCAGGTCCATTCTGAGAAGTGTAAGTGGGGAGCTAGGAGGAAGACCCAACAACTGCCAGGTGAAAGAGTTCTTGATATTTGCTAGAGAGCCAAGATTTCGGCACCGTACAGTGCAGCGCCCCTGGCTTGTGCTTTGAATATTTCTACTGCCGGGCCTATAGATTTATGGGTACAGCTCCTAAATACAATTGTTAGACCATCACTGTCATCTGTACCAGCTTTAAGCTTGCTTTCTGGATTTGGGCACCCCAATCCAGTTTTTCTGTGAGCGTGATCCTGAGGTGCTCAAAGATGGACACTCTCTCTAGCAAGTTCCCTAGTAAGCGGGGATTGGGTCGGATGCTATTGCTTGCATTAAATACCATGTATTTAGTTTTTGTAGATTGATCGCCAAGTCCCAATTCCTTCAACAAATATTAAAGATGTTAATGGCCCTTGGGATTCCCATGGGTGATTTAGAAAGTAGGAGGGTATCATCTGCGAACATCATCGCAGGAATTTCATGATTCGCAAGTTTGGGGACATCAATATCAGTCTCTGTGGTCAGTGACTCAACTAGGCCATTGATAAAGAGGCAGAAAAGTGTTGGGGCCAAGACGCAAACTTGGTGTACACCTCTTTCTACCGGCAAAGGGGCAGGTAATAAAAAAAAAAATCTGGACCTAATTTGGGCATAAGCGCCTTCATAAAGACGTTCCAGCTGGTGGCAAAGATATGGTGGAACACCCATATCCAGTATGAGTGCCTACAATGTTACCCTTGGAACCAGATCAAATGCGGACTTGAGTCCACAAAGATCGAATAGAGGCTGCCACCCTCAATAAGAACAGATTTCCAGAATAACAATTGTAACCTGAAAATTCGATCGGTTGTAGAAATCTTAGCTCTAAACCCTGCTTGAAGGGGGCTAAGAACATTATGCGCATTTATCCAGCTCTGTAACCGCCCAAGAATGACGCACACATATTATTTGACTTAAATTAATAAGACTGATTGGACAGTAATTATTAGGGAGAAGTGGAGAACCTTTATTAAAATTGGGTATGATTTTGGCCCCCACCCAGGTGGTGGGGATCGCCATTTATTGAAGAATGGAGTTGAACAAGGACCACAAGTAGGGGGTCCAAATAGCAGGTTCAGAGCGAAAAAGATCCCCGGGGATCTTGTCACGCCCCGGGGCCTAGGAAGGTATGATTCTGCTTACTGCTTCTGTTATCTCTTTGAGGGAGAAAGGGGGGGTCTCATATGAAGTGGAAGTATTGCCCACTGACCCCTCCTCTTCCACCCCCTCACAGATAGTGATTTGAAGTGTGCCTTCCATTTGTTCTCCACTATGTTAGGTTCTATGGCCCTTTTACCTTCCAGCGTTCCCATGTGAACTACATTCCAAAAAGACAGCATATTGTGCGTACTTAAGGCAGGGTATCCCATTTCTTGTTTCCCCAGCTTTTTTTTGCTTCCATAGTGGCTTTTTAATGGACTGCCCTTTTCTCTATAATTAATGCCCTGTCATTATGTTTAATTGCGACAATGAGATCTGTCTTGGCCCTACGGCATCTCTCATTATACCAAGGGCGTTGAGGACTTCCAACCCCCATCGTTCTTCTGTTGGGGTTGAGAATATTAGCCAAACTGGGTACTAAGTTTTGGTGGTTGTTATGGATTTCGGAGAGGGAATTTAGGATCCCATCATTCATTGTGAGTTGTTCCACTGTTACAAGAAAGGGGATAAGTATTTGATATAATAAGGCCAGCTTTTCTTGGGATTGGCAAAAGTCACCCCAGTGTACTCTCCTCCTACAGCTGCTCAATTTTAACCTGTAGTCAGGAGATGATGATACTTCAGATGCGTTCTTATCACAGGGTGAAGTTACCACTAGTAAAAGAGGGTTATGGTCACTTTCAAAGCGGAAATTATATTAAAATCTAGCACCCTATGCCATGATTTTGTATCTACCAGGATATAATCTATAATGGATGCTTGCCCCTGTCTATTAAAGGTGTAATTCTCCAGTGTATCAGATTTGGTGCGACCATTACACGCTCTCAAAGAGTGGTTAAGTGTGAGGGTGTTCATCTCAAACACTAGTGGAGACCATCCAAGTGCTGGGGGGATGTCTGGCTCTGGGATAGCTCAGTGGAGGTCCTCATCACTTGGGTTACCAGTGACCCAGCCATTCAGTGGACCTCGCTGTATGGGACCTACTACCTCTCCCTGCTACTTGCCCCTGAGCTTGCCCCTGACTTTCAGAAGTGTCATCAATCCTTAGCCTAGCTAAGTGACTCAACCGTTTGCTCACTCCCTCCTGGATAGTATGATTTTGGGTTAAGATGAGAGGCGTTTTACTTGTCAGTGTAGGCTCCACCTGAGTAGGTGAGGGGATTAGCTGTGGTGTTGAATGTTTTACAGACTCGTTCCCCCTTAAAATTGCCTCGTCTTACCAGTTTATGTACTCATGGTGAATGCACCAAGCCTTCTTGCAGGGAAGCCCCCATCTCTGCCTCTCCCGAGTCGTCAGTCACCAAGGGCTCTGTGGGTCAGTGGTTGCGTTTGGGCCCATGTTTGCTGTTGGCTTACATTTGCTTATTCGGGTTGAACCAGGAATGATGGGTTCAGGATGCTGCTTGGATCTGGGTGACTTGCAACCCTTAGCACATGTCCTTGGATGAGCAATAGGTGAGTCTGGGACCAGAACTGGTGGAGAAGGTAAGGCATTCTGGCTAAGGAGGGGTGCGACTAGATCTGTGCTCAGGGATAGACGCCTTTCAGTCAGTTCAATTTCTGTCGCCACTACTCCTATTGCCCTCCGAAGCATCCTGTCAATAGAGGTTTGCTTGGCTGGGCATTGCTATTTGTGGGGGTTGAAGTTGTGTATCTTCTCAGAAGTGTGCTTTCCAATGATTTCAAATGGTACTTTAGGGTGGTCTTACAGCGTTTAGACCCAGAAAACCCTCTGCCTCGGCCCAGCCCAGAGAGGCAAACCTCAGCTGTAAGGAATTAGAGGGGAAAACGGTCTGTAGTAGACAGAATTGATAGCAACCCCCAATAGACAAAAACTATCCTATAGGTATTTCAATATGGTTGGAACTCTATGCAATAAAAATGAATAAAAGGAATTCTAACCTTTACTCCATGAATCTGAGCGACCAGCCTAAGGGGGGTGGTCCAGCCCAGCATCTTCTGGGCTCTGACCGGCGCAGACAGGCCTGCCCCTGGCCCGGGCGCGTCCCGCACAAGGGCACTTTGTACGCCTCCAGGCATCTAGGAAACCGCGTCGGCAGCTCACGGGCCACGGGTGATGCCCGGAGGGGTAGTTTCTCTAACCCCCAGTGTCCATTTTCAATACTGCACTGCAGGGGGCACAAGGGTGCTTTGTACGCCTCCAGGCATCCAGGAAAGTGCGTCGGCGGTTCACGGGACCCAGGTGATGCCGGGGTGGCAGTTTCTCTAACCTCCGGTGTCTGTTTTCATTCCCGCACTGCGAGAGGCAAAAGGGTGCTTTGTAAGCCTCGAGGCTTCCAAGAAAGTGCGTCGGCGGCTCATGGGCCGCAGGTGATGCCGGGAGGGGTAGTTTGACTAATCTCCAGTGTCCGATTTCAATCCTGCGCTGTGGTAGGCACAAGGGTGCTTTGTACGCCGCCAGGCATCCCGGAAAGTGCGTTGATGATTCACGGGCCGTGGGTGATTCCAGGAGGGGTAGTTTCTTTAACCACCGGTGTCTGTTTTCAATCCTGTGCTGCGGGAGGCACAAGGGTGCTTTGTATGCCTTCAAACATCCAGGGAAAGTGCAGCGGGGGGTCGCGGGCCACGGGTGATGCGGGATGGATCGTTTCTCTAACCCCCGGTGTCCGTTTTCAATCCGGCGCTGCGGGAGGCACAAGGGTGCTTTGTTTTCCTCTAGGCATCCAGGAAAGTGCATTGCGGCTCCTGGGCCACCGGTGATGCCGGGAGGGGTTTTTTCTCTAACCCCCGATGTCCATTTTCAATCAATAAGCATTATGTATTACTTGTTCTATTCGTTTTTTCGTGTGTTGGATTTGTGTGCATAGATTGGTGTTCATATTTGTAAAAAAGGAGGTACCCCTGAATAAATTTCCCAAATCAGGGTAAAATGATTATTTGTAAATAGATATTTAGGAAACGGATAAAAAGTGGACCTGTGCTAAACATCAACAATATGTGACCAGAAAACAATAAATATTCGAAAATATGTTATTTTATTTATTTTTAATATAAAAAATATTTGAGATGTTTTCACTATTAAGTTAAAGAATTAATCAAGAATTCATGAAGCATAACATGATCAACAGAATACATTCAACATACAATGTTTCTTTTTGCCTATGTAAGTGGTATACATAAAATATATAGATAATTATAACCATTGTTCATACATATTTATCTAATCATACATGGCTGGTTGATGTGATATGTTTTATGTCAAAATTGAATCAAACACAAAAGACAAAACCAAATTGAATACAAATGAGATAGATCAATACAACATTTATAACAAACTACCAAACGATATAATTATGGCTAACATAATTGCAATCTACGCGCGTTTCGGCGGTACACCTTCATCAGGTAGCCATATGAGTCTCGTAGGATATATAAAAAGCTTCTAACATGAAGGCGTGGATGATTGGCCAATAATACCAATAGATATGTCATTGGCTTCTTATATGTTTTGACGAAAAACCTCTAATGAGTCGAGGAATGTTTCTATAAAAGGATCAGGACGATGTTCAAGGGGTGTGTAAAACTTAATCCATCACAAAAAGACAGAAACCCAATCCATCTTATGATAAGTACATTATATGCTATGGCATCTGTAATGGGATGGATCTTGTCATGCAGAATGCAGTTCTGTTTTGTATGAGTTACTTTTATATTGTCATTGATATATATCTCATCAAATGTTCTTGGGGATCTGGTGGCTTGCCTTAAGGTTATGCTAGTTCTATTTATTACTTTTCATTACATTAGGGCCCCTATTACGATGTCAGTCAAAGTTGCCACTGACCGACACCGTCTTGGTGTGGGAACCGACTGACCTTAGGTCGACAGTTCTGAAAACCGTATTACAATGCAACACCATATGGAGCGGTGGCACTCTCCCATTTCTCTTTGGGAGCCAGTGAGGTGGGCGGAAACCGAATGGAGCACAAGCTCCCATAAATAAATGGGAGTTTGTGTAAATCCCTGCGCCATGTGGCCGGCACCTCATGATGCCTACCACACGGTGCAGGTTTTTTAGGTGCCCCCAAGCCAAAGCCCGACATGGAAAGACTGTCGGAAAACGTCATCAGTAAGGGATTATGAGGGGTATACAATTGATGGACAAGCTCCTTGAGTTCATCGGAGTACAGTCCGATTGACCGGATGGTTTACACTCTGACCGCCAACATTGAAATTCTGCGGTCTTATTGTAAACCTACGTTGTCGTTCGGTAAGCCTCTGACTAGGGCTTACAGACCGACAACGTGGGGTTTACAGTCCAACTGCCAAATTTCAATGTTGGAGTGTAAACCGACCGTTAAATACGACTGTGTTCCGACGGGCCCATCTTAATCCCTTACGGAAGGAGTTTCCACTAACCGACTGACAACATATTGAGTATTAAGTGCAACTGTGCTAATATTTTTTCTGGAACATTTGGAATTTTAGTTTTTGAAGTTGTTCCTTTCACATAGATCTTGCCCTATACTACAGATTTGTACTTCATGTTCGGAGTATGATCATGTATTTTTACTTTTCTACTCTGTAATGGCAGGGTTTTTGGCTTTATTTAGCAGTGATAATAGATCATTATTCTTGCTCGCATCTAGTATAGGCATTCTTAGCCTGTGTTGGCCCTTTTAAGCCCTTTTTCCAGACCTAGAAGAGGATAGCTGCTTAATATGCCTTTATTCTTGACTTTAACCTGTCTATTGCCTATTGGCTTTGACATATTAGACATATTGGTATGGTTTATGTAGGTATTCTGACAGAGCTAAGGAGCATTTCACCCCTTTCAGGCCTAAAGCTAGAGAGACTCCATCTTGATGGAAGCAGAGAGGCTTTTTAGGGCAAAAGTAATGTTTATAGTTATAACTGTTGTTCGCCCTAAGCGGACCGGAGAGAACCGGCCAGAGCTGAATCTAATCAGGAATTGTTCCCGGGCTCAGTCTCTAGACGAAACAAGCAGACTGGTCACTGTGGGAGCGTCTAGCGCAAGGAGCCTGGTGCATGGGATTGGTGGGAAGAAGCTGCTGGCTGGAACTTTCCATGAGGAAACAGCATTCTATATTTGTGAAGTGCAGAGGCGGAGTCAGTCAAGCAGAGGGGAGTCGAGGAGTGAGTCGAGGAGAGAGTCAGTCAGAGGGCAGTCGAGCAGAGGAGAGTCCAGCAGAGAGGAGAGCAGTGGAGTGGAGTTGGCAGAGAGAGAGAGAGGGTTCAATCTGGAGAAGAGCTGAGTTGAATAGTGAGCTGGAACTGAAGAAAGCAGTCAGAAGCAGTTGTTTATCAGGAGGAAGTGTGAATAGCTGGAGTCTGAAGTAATGCCTTTTAGAAGAGATAGAGGAGAGCTCGTGGATTAACCTATGGGAGCAGATGGAATTGGACATTGGCGCAGAGATAGAACGACTAAGATAGTGGAATGAACGGTGATCAGAGCGGCAGGAACTATTAAGAGTGAAGACGCAAGGTGGAGAGACAGTTCGTGTGGGGGAGAGGAGTCCAGAGACAGAGCGATCAGCGCAGAGGTGTACCCAAGAGTGCAGGAGAGGAGAGAGAGCATGAGATGAGCCAAGGCACAGACGAGAGAGGAACCCAGATGACAGCTAGAACAAGACTTCACACTAATCAGGTGATATTGTTTTCATCACATTAGCTACACTTAATCTTTTCCCTTTCAGCGGAGTGTTCCTGTTATGTGTAATCTTTTCTCTTTCAAGCGGTGTGTTCTATCTATAGTCTTTGTTAGATTTGCATAAATGTTTATATTACTGTAATAAAATAACCCCCAGTTTATAACTAACTGGTGTGTAATCCCTATTCTTGTTCACTAAAGGTAAATGGCACTTCTAGGTGTTTGCTAGATGCATGAATGGATGAGTAATCCCAATCAGGTAAGTGGTGATCACATAAATAGGGAGTGAGTGGACCTTTGATGCCAAGAGCAGGTAATACATAATAATCTGGACCCACACTCAAAGTTATTATTGTAGTTTCATCCCGAGTAGACAGCTGAGATAATATCCCAATATATATATATATATGTATAGGTGTTCATAGGAATGTGGTCGTCGTTGATATGCGGCGTTAATGAGAGCGACGGGAGGGACACCGCCGTGTAAATCCACCAGATTGTGGACAAATGAGAGCGACAGGAGGGACACTGTCGTGTAAGTTTCGCAGGATCGCGAACGGTTTGGAAAAGGGAGCATTGGGTTCTGCAGGCCCGTGTGTAGACGCACCAGATTGTGTGTCAGATCTGCCCTAGGGTAGAACGGTCTGGGTCAGGGTGGCCGCGAGACCAACTGATGTAAATAAGTGTGGTGTAGGGTATGGATATCCCTAGTAATCAGTGAGTATTCTTAGTATCCCTATAGATTTAGTGGTGTTCTTAATAATATGAGCTTGTATATTGCGAGTTCCCTATCCTCAGGTAGGTACCAGGTGCCTGGATATAGAGGAGTCCTGAGGACGGAAGGTGAGTACGTTTTGGCTGGGTCACAGGGGCCCCTGGGGGCTGATCCCATCTAAACAGAAAATCCAGCCATTACATACTCTGTCATTATTAATGTGTGCACAATCATAACAACTGGTAAAGTTGTACTTGTGACACTTCCGGTGGGTGTTTTAGCTGGTAGTGTTATTTTTAGTAAACATATAATACATTTGGCTTAGTCTGGATTTCTCTTTTTTTTGTGAAGTGATATGTGAAGCTCTAGTGCATATATTGGTATCTGTCACTGCTATACATATATTATTTATATGTCATTCTTTTATTAAATGGGGTTATACGTCACAATAGAAACACTTTAAACATTTTGCACTTTACATCTAAAATCGTTCTTTTACTTTTTTTAAATGCTCTTGATTTGTGCAGAGTTTCAGACTCTCCTTAAAGTTTGATTTTCACATCTTTACATTCAGTTCACTGTTGCTAACTTTAAAAAAACCTACATATTTGATTCATGTTGTATATAACTATTTTTTCAATTTCAAGCTGAGGGTGCTTTTGGTTTTGGGTAGCATTAAAAATCTTTAATATAATAATTATAAAGGTTTATAATGTTCAGCAAAATGTATTTTCAATATGTTACATTTAGGACTTACAATTTGTGTGTTGAATTGTTTTACTTTGTTTTGGTTTTTGCAGCACTTCAGAATTTTTTTCTTTTTTGAGCTGGTTTTTCATGCTTTAAACATTCAGTTATGTGCTCAGCATATTTAAAAAATGTAATTGTTTTTTCTTTCTAATTATTTTTGGTATTGCAAATAAACTGTGATTTATGTTAGGCAATTTTAGTTTTTAGGAGTCTGTAAACATACTTTTGAATATTATGCATTTCTTTCTTCTTCCTTGAAGTGGGATAACTGTACAGCAGTTTGACTGACTCTCATGTTATGGATTTATACCTTTTTAAATATATTTATGTTTTCCTATCTCTTAACTGTTTTGGTTTTTTTAATTATTTATTTAAATTCTAAGTAGGTTCTATTTCTATTTTAGGATTAGGGTTAATTTTGTAATGTTATATTCATAATATAAATGTAGTGCATTTATGATTAATTTGTGCTTTAGTATATTAATATAAGTGTAAATGTATATTTTTATATTTTTATGATATTAATATAGTCTTGTATTGGTATTTTAGTTGTACTGCATTTGTTTGAGTGTGTTATCAATATTTGTATTTGATGTATTTTTGAAATTGTTAGATTTAGTTTTTTTTTATTGGTGACAATCTTGTAGTCAATACTAATTTTATTTTCAAAGTGGGTAAAGAGAGTTGAAGTATTGGTTATCTGTGTTTTTGTCACACTATGTTTGCAACACAATATTTTTGCACTCGATATTTCGTCATAAAAGCTGTGGAGGAAAGGCTCAAAGTTTTTAGTTTTGTTTCAAGAGTGACAATCCTCCACTTACAGTGGTTCCTCAGATTCACAATTGCTTGGTATATTCCTGCTAGTTTCAAGTCAACTATCTTGGTTTCCTTCCTAAAATGGAGAAAATAAGAGAAATCTGGGCTTCTCAGATAGGACCTGATTTATTTTGCAGGGCCATTAAAGTGCTTAGCATAGATTACACCTTTGACAAATCTAGTTAATAAAACTACCAAAACCTAGATTTGTCACTTTTAACACTCTGAGGGCATACTTATGAAAAGGTTGTGATGCCTTTGCGCCATGTAATGGGGGATTAGAGTGAGGCAACTCTTAAGTTTGATTTATCTTGTCATGTAAGGCCGATTTGCATGGCCCGGTGCTGCTTGATAAATCTGGGAGGCTCTTGTATCTGTTCTGTGGGGCCAAAGTGCTGTCCCTCACCTGCTGACTCGCGCCCCAGACCTTAGCGCTTCTCTATCCCCGCCATCGCTGCCGCTGCCAGGACACCGCAGCGTGGCAGCCGGGACAGGGAACTACATCCCCCAAGATCCTCAGCGGCTGGATGCCGCCTCCAGCAACCAGGGTGCGCCCGAAGGCGCTTTAAAGGAAGGACTGCCCTCCGCGTCGCGGGTAGCACGCGCGTAGCGCCGGGAGAGGCCCGGGACAAGGGCGGGACCATCTAAGGCCATCATAGGCCAGAGGAGGCTGGGTCGGGCCAGCCCCCTTGTCTTTGATTTCAAGCCTTGAGGAACACTGACTAAAGGTACCCTACCAACTGACTATTTTTGGGTTAATTTACAGGTTCTTGCCAAGGGTCCCTGTTGCTCGTCTGCCGATATTGATTTGGTTCTTATTGTTACAAGCTGTCACACTATGTCCTGTAAGGGGGACTTTAGAAAACACTCCTTCGAGGGTGACTTGCTCAGGGGAAGAATGGACTATTATTTCAAGAGTGCTATACTGCCCATTGCTAGCGAATTGGAGAGACTAGAACGATCTCCAGCCATGGACAGTTCACTTATTATGGGTTCTCCCTCACAGACTGCTGATACAGCCCCTACTATATCATTATTGGAAGAACTCAATCTAATGTGTAAAGCCTCGTATGCCCCTGTGAATGTAGAAAATGTGCTAACTCCCGCTCCAATCTCCCCTATAGTTATGACTAGTCCTGGTTCCGGTCGTTCTTCCCAACCAACTCAGATCCTACAGGACATGTCTCCCACAATTCAACCAACATCCAATTCCCTACCCTCCGTCTCTACCCAGGTGCCCTCGGCCAAAAGGAAGAGAGATAAAGTTAACCAAACGGGCAGTCAGGTCAAGAAACAAAAATTAAACAGAAACCGACCAGCACACAATACCCCTAGCACTGATACTCCGAAAGTACCCATACAGGATTCCCTATTGTCCGCGCTTGAAAATATTATGAAATCTATTATATCCCCGTTGATCGAAAAAATGACTAGTTTAGGGGACAGGCTCACAGGAGTTGAAGAAGCAATAAAGGCTAACTCGCTACCTACAAAAACGATGGGAGGACCAGTACAACTACAGCGCCCAGCCCCCATAGATTCACCTGATTCTATTATACAAAACACAACCACCTGTAAACAAACAGCCACCCCACCCATGAATACCTTAAAAAACTCAAAAGCAGCCATGATACCACAGCGTTCTTACCCCAGGGTTGGGCAAAACAAAGAAATGCATCCCAAAAAAGATTTGCGGCTAGTCAGGACACCATTCCACGTAAAACTAACCACCTACATTTGCCACCAGAGGCAGCTCCCATTGTGTGTGTCCTCGCAGGAATACCAGAACTCCCAAAGGGGAAACATGAAAGACAGCAGGACTTAAGGAACAAGGTAGTGTTCTGGCTAACTAAAAACAGACCATTGCCCTCCAATATAGATGAGACTATATTAAGCGTCAGAAGGGTAGGCTGGCTAGAACCTCTTGTAAAAAACACTGTGGGCGAATTGGTACTCGTAAAATTCAGCAACAAACATGTCGTCCCATACCTCAAATCTTGGCAGCCACAAATAGGCGATGGTCCAATATCGATTTGGAGTTTAAGTGATTTTTACCCTAGATCTTTATATGTCTCGCCGCACCGCCAAGTAACTTAGAGTAACTTCCAGACGGCTAGAAGTGGTCCTGTACTGAATGGCCCCCTTCCCCTCCTATTTTTAATTGATCTGTTCATTCTTTCTGTTGTCCAGTGATTAGCTGATTTCTTCTCTTGATTTAATCGTTTCTTAAACGTTTGTTAATTTTTTGTGAAATGAAATGTTTTTGATGTATTGATGTATATATATGTGTTGTTGTTGCTTTTATGATTTTTATACTGAAATCGAATAAAGCTAATCGAATCGAGTAACACAACACATCCCCAATCGCGTAACTCTCCCCCAGAGAGTTTTTCAGTGAATGGAGCGTTGTTTTTCCCACGCATCCTCCCATGAAGTTTGGCACATTCCCAGATTTATCATCAGTTGTAGATGTGGGAATGGGTAAAAATGCTATGCCTCATTCAGAAACACACATAGAAAGAGGAAAATACTTCAGCAGGTTGTTTTTGTGCAGGAAGGTGTCCCTTAAAGCACAAAAAACCCTGCTTAAAAGTTAGGCAGTCTGGTGCAAAGGTGTCTGCATTGGTGCTAGAATCCACATTTCGTGCCAGTGCCGGGAAATGACAGGAATGAGTCATATATTGTTAAGTATGGTGCATTCCTGCCCTTTCCCTACAAAGCAGCACAGTGCAGCAAGGTGACTCGCTGCGCTGGTTGAGTATTTTTTGTTAAATATTCCCCTCAGGTTTAACATGTTAAAAAATAGTTTCTGTTATCTTGATCACAGCTCAAAAAGCTCCTTATCTGTAGTCATCTCTATAATGGAGATGTTTTTCTAGCCCATGGAGGTGTCAGACGAAGTAGTCTAGTTCTGCCCCAATAGGCAGGAGCTCCAGTCTCACACACAGAGGGGTTATCACAGGGCAACAGAGTCAGTCTTGGCCAGAAGCTGATGCAACTTTAACAGGGGCATCACACAACCAGAAATAGTTGTTCAGACAACCTCTGAGGAAATTACCCAGGAGATGCAAAGAAGAAGCCATACTGTGACCATCCATAGTAAGAGGTGTGAGAAGTCCCCTGAAGAGCTTGTGAGGTGCAACCAATCGGGTTGGTCAAGCTAACCAGCCATGTTATATGATCAGAGGAGACCACCCACAAGTGGTAGCTGAGCAGTCAATAGCAAAGGGCATCACACACCAAGCCATACTATATAGTCTGAGGCTCACACATAGGAGTTTGAGAAGAGCATCACAAGGAATCAACTGACATAATGCATACATGGGTTTATAGGAACCACCTGGGAGTGCTAAAAGCAAACCCCATCTATGTAGGCAATGTCAAGGGAAATAGTGTCAATCAGTGATACAATGGAAGCAGTGCATTTGGGTTGCAAAATAAGGAGGTACAGGGGCATGTTTAGGTGAAGAAGAGGGTGAATATTAGGTCAGGATTTATTTTGCCTAAGGCCCTATCCGCCACCAAAGGCTCTTAAAGAGCAGACACCACCAGAAGATGCCCATGGCCAAAAAGGTTGGGTGTACTAGAGAGGTTGGAGGGGGTGGCTAAAGACCAGTGTGGCCTACATAAAAATGCACACAATGGCAAAAATGTAAGCACCTCTTTTGTAGAGATATGCAGTCTCAGCTGAAAAATGCCAGTCTGATTATAAGGGAGAAACAAGTGTTGGCTGAATTAATTGCCTGAATTAATTGTGCAAGCTCAAAAAAAGGCGATACTTACCTTCGAAACATCATCTCATAGTACCCGCCCCTGCTAAGTGATATCAGTGAAAGTTGGCTAGTCATTCTCTAAGCAGAGGAAGGTGCTTAAGAGGGAAAATGGGCAGTCATATGACTACATAAGGCAGTTCCGCTAGACAAGTGGAAGTATTTTCCAAAACACCTCAGGGCAGAATCCTGTGCATTGGGATCATTGATCCCTAAACAATGTGATTTGCTTGACAAAAGTCACACAATGATTCGGGAAATAAAGGAGGATTACATATGTTAGATATAAAGATGAAGCTGAAAAATTTAAATCAATTTTATGAGATGGAAACAAGGGTTAACTAGCTTGTTTTTATATTCATCAGCATTCAGTCAGCAATGAAGGCTTTTAAGGCGGGAGTACCAACATGCCACTACCCATCTTTGGCTACCCACACCTGCTAGGACTACTGTCACTCCGTATCCGTGCTAGGCACCAGGGGCCCGATGTAGGTGGCCGTTTCAGGCCATTTACCGACCGGTAAATGGCCAATCGGTATGTAGGGGCCTAAATCCAAGGCCACATGTAGGTAAATCTACATTTACAGAATCTGTAAAATTACCGATTCGGTAAAATACTGAATCGGTAATTTTACCGATTCTGTAAATTCCATATGTAGGTGGGACTCTTCTGAGTCCCAAAGGCCTTAACGAATTGGTATTTTAGCATGAAATCCAACTTCATGGTAAAATACCGATTCCGGTGTGCATGCACGTGTGTGCATGCACACCTATGCCATGTGGCAGGCAGACCTGCCCCTAGGGCTTGTATGCCTGCCACATGGCACCCAATCCTGTTTAGGGGGTGCCAGCCAAGTGACACCCCCTGCACCCTTGTGAAATTCGGTATTTACCGATTCGGTAAATACCGAATCGGTAAAGCCTATTGATTCCTATGGGCTTTGAAGCCCATAGGAATCAATAGGCTTTACCGATTTGGTATTTACCGAATCAGTAAATACCGACTTTTACCGATTCGGTAAAAGGGAACATCTGGATTCCCTACATACCCATCCCTCACATTTACCGATTCTTAATTACCGAATCGGTAAAATTAGTTAATTTTCGGTAATTAAGAATCGCTAAATGTTACTTACCTACATCTGGCCCCTGGCTCGGTAAATCTGCAGTGTCATAACTACAAGGAGAGGACCTGGTAAAAAAACGCAGGGCCTTTTGTTTGGAGGACAACTAATACAAATAATGTGGTTTACATGGCAACAATATAGCAATGGAAACAATGTATATGGAGCATGTTCTATGTGTTGTAATTGAATCCTCTGAAAGTAGGAGAAGAGATTTAAAAGACGAGCTTTAAATGCTCAACACCGAAGCCAAATATCTTAAGATGCAAACCAAACTGACAGAGCACTAAACATAAAACAGGAACATTCCAATACA
Organism: Lissotriton vulgaris; assembly: GCF_964263255.1. NCBI lineage: Eukaryota > Metazoa > Chordata > Amphibia > Caudata > Salamandridae > Lissotriton > Lissotriton vulgaris. The sequence continues at coordinate 410,107,083 of NC_141698.1, read as the reverse complement.
TCAGCACACATGCATTCAGAACAAAGTTGAGAAGGAACCCCAAAATATCAGATTACCAGTTTGGATGCAACAATATAACCTGAAGAACCTCAACAAGCAAGTACTAAACTGAATAAAACCAACAGGAATGGACTAAAAAAGAAAGCAGAGATGAAGGTCCAGAATCATCACATCAGCTGTGCGGCCCCTGCTACTACTGATTTTGACTCACGGCTGCCCACATATTTGCTTATTGTCAGTGCTTGTTGGTCCCATTATGCCAAGTAAACCCTCAAACTATAGATGTTGTCCTTCTCACTGACAACTTTTGGTGTGCCCAGAGATCGGGACAGTCTCCATTTGCCTCTTAGAGCCCGATGTAGGAGCCCTAATACCGGTCGGAAACGGCCGATCTCGGCCGTTTCTGACCGGTATTAGGGTTTTCTAATGTAGGAGCATGCTTTACAGAATCGGTATTTTACCGAATCTGTATTTACAGATTCGGTAAAATTACCAAATTGGTAAATACAGACTCGGTAAAAATACAGATTCTGTAAAAGCACATGTAGGTAGCACATCTTTGAGTGCCGCAGGCCTTTCAGATTCGGTATTTTACCACCCAATCCAATTGGGTGGTAAAATACCGAATCCAGGTGTGCATGCACATCTGTGTATGCACACCTGTGCAATGTGACACACAGACATGCCCTTAGGGCATGTCTGTGTGCCACATGGCACACCAGTCCGGAATTGGGGTGCCAGAGGGTGTCAAAGTGACACCTCCTGCACCCTTGCAAAAATTGGAATTTACAGAATCGGTAAATACAGATTCGGTATTCACCATTGATTCCTATGGGCTTCAAGGCCCATAGGAATCAATGGGGATACCGATTCTGTATTTACCGAATCGGTAAATACTCGGTATTTACCGATTCTGAAATACCTACATGTGCCCCCTTCTATTTTACCACTTCTTAAATACCGAATCGGTAAAATTCGGTATTTTAGAAGTGGTAAAATAGAATTACCTACATCTAGCCCTTAGTCCCTTAATCTCAAGGTGGTAGTTGGCCTTGATTCTGTCTAGACAAGCAGTAGTGGGTGGCACCATATGCATATGCCTACTGAGTTCCACTTGGAAATTAAGTAGTGTCTTGGGAAATGTAGGGTTCTTTTTTATTTAGTATTTTTTTTTAATGTTTGTGAACAATAAGTTCAAAGCAGGTTGCAGTAATCGGAACAGATATGCACAATAAGTGTTTTATGATATTATCAGTGACTATGGGCCTATTTACGATGGACTGCCGTAGTCACGGTATAGGTAAGTGGACAGCGTATTATGAGTTTGGCGTTTGGACTACTACTCGACAACTGCAACCACCGGGAATTCTGCAGCGGTAGCACAGCAGTCTGAGGCAGCAATATGCTGGCGGTGCCACCGTGGCACCGACGAGCATGTTACAATTTGCCTCAAAGTGACCCTATCCTCGGTGGTGAGCCCGTCATTGAAAGGGTGGCAGTGAGGAAACTCAGGGGGCCCTTACAGATCCTCTGTGTATGCGGGTGCATGCAGAGATGCATATGTTGTGCCCCCCTCTATTTCTGCACCCCAAATTTCTGCACAGGAAGAAATGCACTACATGTGCATTTGTTCCTGTGCAGGAACAGGCCTGTGTGGTCCCACAGCGCTGCCTTTTTTATGGATCTCTTTTAAGCCTTAGAAAAGCACTGCAGTGGAACCACCACAGCACACACCGCTTGCCAGGATTAAACTCGTAATCTGGCTGGTGATCTGATTTTGAGTTTCGTGACCGCCAAACACTTTTGTAAAGTTATTGCAATATGGCAGATGAGTGTAGTCCACAGAGGAAAACTCTATCCCCACTTTATGCTCCTCAGCTGTTCTTTGTTTCCAAGGCTGTTCGGAGGGAATTCACAGATGTTGATGCCGGAACAGTCTACTAGTTGGTTTACATGGCAACGAGCACGTACAGGCAGCTTTAGTTTTCTTGTGGTAGTGGATCGATTGTCTACAATGCAAAATTGCATAGAGTTGACTTTGAATCAGCCAGTGCTCAAAATGGATGGATTCATGTATATCTTAGTTCAATGCCATTGAGTGAATGGCTGGACTCCCGATTGTTTTGTACCATCCCTGGAGCATAAAGTCTTTACCATCATATGAATTGGATTACTTGTTTTCCTTTCACTTCCGAAATAAAGGAACTATTTTCTTGATTAGCACCCACCACCTCCATGGTCCTACGCTGCCCTACTTCCCACTTCATTTGCTTTCAAAATAATCCATCCATCTATCCATCCATCCGTCCATCTTGCTCTGCCATTTCGCCCCACTCCCTTCCCCATCCATCCCTGCTCCTCCCTTGCCCCACCCCTTGCTCTATTTCTTCCTATTTTTTTAAAGAAATTAGCAACATCCTTGCAGCTGTACAATGCTAGCTGGCCACCTGCCTCTTTCTTTATGTACTCCTGAAAACATGCTTCTCGAAAAAGCCATAGACGTCGGCCATCTTCAAATGGCAAAGTAAACTTAGAACTAATTTAAAATGTAAAATGGCCACTGGTGCAAAACATCTCATGCCCACGTAGGCATACGTAGGTCAGAAGGCTACGTTTTTTTATGAGGAAAATAAATAATTTGAAGACGCAGTCCTTGCATGTGCATTTCTATTGAGGCCCAAGCGACCATCTTGAAATGTTTTCCACATTAACTAAAAGCATTTCCAGGTGTTCACGCATATGTGTCCATGAAGGTGCATGAGCTAGGATATCTTCGCTGCCATTTTGTTATTAATTTTCGGTTATGTCAATATAAACAAACTGGCAAAACCAACAGCTCAGCTCTTCCATTTTTTAAAGAAAGATTTCTTTTGTTTTGCCAATGCTTGTTGTTATTTTTGTCTATTTCCTACTTCTTAGTGTAATCGAGCAGTTTTACTCATCTATGTTTGTGTTGAGAAAATCGAAATATTCTATTAAAAGGTGCTCTGGAAATAGACCACCACCAACCGTCTTGTTGCCTCAATGTGTTCGGCACCTCCAGGCGGAGTCGGAAACAGCAGTGAATTATCGCAGTCTTTTCTCTTTTGGTAGCCTGTCCAGACCTTTCTCTGTTTTTTCTGCTATATTTAACACCAGTGCATCATTCAGAGCCAGCCTGCCAGTTCCTACTACTTTGCTGCGAAAACATTTTGTAAACATGGTTTACAGATTGATTCTGGCACAAGCAATTTAAACATTTCCCTTCGGCCCGCATTCGCTCCCACGCACCATATGTACATGTGATTGACAATATCACTGTCCAAGACGGGGTAGTGTGCAATCTGTCAGCGGAGCTGCTGTAAGGCAAGAGAGATTTATGCAGCTTTGCATTGGAAATAACAGCTTTTTTCTATGTCTGATAAATAGAGGAAAATGAGGGTTATGTTGGACCACCTGGTAATCGGCAAAAACAGCCTGCTAAATTGGACTGAAGTTACAATCCATTAAAAGTGACAAACACAAAGGTAGTCAGTCGACAAACCTCAGATATTCTTTTTTCCAAGTAAATACATTGCCAAGGGAATTGAAGGGAAATATAGAAGCAGCGCCTACATACATTTTTGCGGACATTTGAACGTATTTATCATATCCTAGTTTCACAGCACTATAAATCGGTGGTTGCATAACAAAATATTGGGATCAAAAATAGACACATATCTGTGAAAAAAATACCAGGAATCAAAATATTGTGATTATATACTTTGTAGGCGACAAACATTCGGGGCAAAATCATCACGGACAGTGATTTTACTATATGCAATCATATTTAATTACATTTAGATATCAAAGTTTAAAATAATGATACAATAAATAAATATAAAATACAATTAATAAAAAGAAAACATACAAAATGAAAAAAAAAATGTGAACAATTAAAAAAAATTGCATCCAAGGTATTAATAATAATAATAATAAGAAGAAATTATATTACAAAATAATTCAAAACAGTGAAAAAATACATTCCATCATACGTTCAAAAATACAAATCATTACATTTAATAAATAAATAAAAAATAGTAAAAATATATAGGAAAAAATCTATATTATCAAACTTAACAAAGCAATAGTAATGTTTGATATTGCAGGGGTCAGATTTAATAATCTTAGTATTAGCAACACTAGAACTGCCTTGTACTTTGCAGTCAGATTTACTTTTCCAATTCCAATTTAAGCAACAGTTGGAAAAGTGTTGGTTTTAGGAGGGGCCAGATTTACTAAGACCACTCCAATGTGAACAACATTAGGGAAAGTGCTGGACTTTGAAGGGCGTCTGATTTACTATTTCCACTCCCAGGTAGGCAAAATTAGGAAAAGTGTGGAACTTCGGAGAGGTCGGATTTACTATTCCCACCCCAATCCCAGTCAAAGTATGAACGTGTCGGCCTTTGGAGGGATCAGATTAACTATTCCTGCTGCATTCTGAGCACCAGTAGTGAAAGTGTTAGACTTTGGACAGGTAATATTTACAATTCCCACTTTAATTTTAGCAAAAGTAGGGAAAGTATCACATTTTGGAGGGGTCAGTTTTGATATTCCTACTTCATTTTCTGCAACAGTGGGGAAGTGTTGATCTTTAGGGTGGATCAGATTTACTATTCCACTCCAACCTGAGCAAAAGTAGGAAAAGTATTCGATTTAGGATGGGTCGTATTTACCGTTACTACCATAATGTAAGCAAAAGCAGGGACATTTTTGATGTTTTTGGGGGCCAGATTTCCTATTCCCACTTCAATTTTAGTAACAGTAGAGAAGGTTTTGGCGATTGTTGGGGGGAGGGGGCACGAGGGGTCAGATTCACTAATCCACCACAATGTCAGCCAAAGTAGGGAAATTGTTGGGGTTTGGATGAGTTAGATTTAGTATTGCCAATCTTTTAAAAGAAACACTAGGGACTGTGTTCGACTTCAAGGGAGTCTGATTAAGTAATCTAACTCCAATGTAATCAAAAGGCCGAAGAGTGCTGGACTTTAGAGTGGTTAGATTTAATAATCCCTCTCCAATGTAACCAAATGCAGGCAACGCATTGGACTTGGGAGGGGTTACATTTAACATTCCGACACCAACATAAGTAAAATCAGGGAACGTTTTGGACTTTAGAAGGGTTAGATGTATTGTTTTCACTCAAATTTAAGCAACAGTTGGTAAAGTGCTGGCCTTTTGAAGGGTTAGAGTTACCACCCAAATATAAACAGTCGTAGGGAATCTTCTTATGTCTGTGACAACCTGGTCACAAGGAGGATAGTCAGTAGATAGTTATAGTTAGGACCAACATAACCCTAGACAAAGTATTTTTTTCTTTTGCTAAAAACTTTGGCATCGTTTGATGAATCTTCACAACATTTTCAAAACTAGTACGCAAGTTAGTTGAGCTGCAGTCTGCAAAGTTTCGTGGTGATTCTGGAAGAGTGGGCTGAGAAAATATGGAGTCCTAAAATGCTTTTTATTCATGCCAAATTAATGAGGATTTTGCAGTTTGTAGACATGACTACAGCCCAAACCACTGAACAGAATCACACCAACCTTTGCAGAAAGGTAGTTCTTGGTCTAGAAAGATCCCTTCTGTAATTTTGTGTAAACCTGTTCAGCAGTTTGGGAGTATTTAAAGAATGAAATTGATAGATATGTTGGGAAGCAGATCGTCTGCGGATCTATGGGTACCCTTGAATACTTGCGGATCCGTAGCCAAATTGGAGGGGGGGACCTCAACCACTATTACTTTACATTACAAAAACCATAGAAATTCGCTGGAAAAACCAAAGTTACAGGGATGTTATAGTGGGGTTGATGTTTTACCCACACAAACCATAGAAAGTCAGCAGTTACAGGTATACTTATCTGAAAAAAGTATAACTCATGCCATTAAGTAACTTTAGGGTATGAGTTATAGTTTCCCAACATAAGTATAAATATAAGTATAACTGCCAACCTGCTTTGCTGGAATTGATTGCGGCTGTGGCCCAGCCGTGGAGATTTACCCACCGCTTGGATGCGGGTCCTTGCAGGCTCTAAGAGGTTGCTTGCAGTTACGGAATAAAGGAGTACAGCGCCAGTGCAGGATGGTGCTGTGTCGTGGCACGTTTTCTTTGCTGGAAAGCAGGGCATGCAGCACCCTGTGTAGTGCTTTTTCACTTGAAATTTTAATTATGTTCAAATTCGAAGGGATTGGAAGCTACCCCACGGGGGGAAGAAGGTTGGTGCACTGCAAAGCCCAGAAAGCTTTGCGAAGGGACACGTCCACTGTGGCAGGTGTTTGAAATCTCTACCAAAGTGCGCAATAAAAACTGCTCCCAAATCCTTTCTGAACATTGCCTCTGAAGAAAGGATGAGATTCCTGAAACGCGTCAGGCAGATATTAACGTTTTAAAGACTGCATTTGTGAGCTGTCTGCTGGCAATGAAATGGATGCAAATATGAGTGCCGAGTGACTTTATTGTGGCTTCGCTTCTTTTTGGGACCAACCTACTTTGCTGGAATATGTATGTATATATATATTTAAAAAAACTGAGATACTTGCACTCAATCACTTTCAATATATTCTTTATTTGCAATTTTTGCGATGATGGCTGCTCCTTGTTACAAGATGGGAATTTGATACTTTCAAATATGTGTGTTTACATATGGTCTTTGTTTACATACAGCACAGGACACTTTACTGGAAATTCCCACTCGGGATATATTCTTTGAACGTTTTTTCAAAAAGGGTTTGTGAAACACTGTCCTCTTGTAAATCATGAAATTCAACAATGGTTTTAAATGAATTATATATTTATATATTTATATGTATATATTTATGAAGTTTTTTTGTACATGCTATTTATTTGCGTATTTGCACATGTATATACTTCAGTTTATTTACCCACTATGGGTTATATTCAAGATGGAGCTGGACTATACAAAATAGCGGTAGTCCTTCTGTTGTTTCCATGTACCCTTTTGAATGAATGTTGTGTTTTAAATGTGGTGGTTATAATTTAGTCCACCTTTAGTGTCTATGATTAGATGGATAAAATCCCATGTAACTTTGCGATCACATCATGTGATCAAGACAGTGGATACTGTCGAAACGCGTAATGGCGGGCATGCTGAGCGAGATTGAGCTGAAATAAAATCACACTTGTTTGGCACCATTCCTGGGTTCCTCTCTTCGTTTGTCCAGAGCTGTGCAGGATTTTTGAAGTCTTGTGGATTTGGGACGAGTTTGCTTGAATATATATATATATATATATATATATATATATATATATATATATATATATATATATATATATATATATATATATTCCAACACAAATCCCTGTTTACCGGAGTCTTCAACCCTTCAGGGCGGCCTCAGAAAATCACGGACACGGAGAGGCCTGCCAATCACAGAAAAAACCAGGCTGAGGCCCAATTCCGGAGCTGCAGTCTTTTTATTCAGGGAAAACAGCACAATGCCTCCCGTAACCCCTACATGTTTTGGCTTGCGCCTTGATCACGGGAAAGAGGCAGTTTACAAAGTGCTTACGTGCATGTTGTTTTAAATGGTCGTCTCAACTTACGTGACTTTTACAGCCTATGTCTCCCATAATGCAGCAGAAAACATTAGGTAAGTATTGATGTTAAAAGAAAAGTTCTTATTTTGATGCACAAATTGTCCATTGCATTTTTTCATTTCCCACTGCAGAAAAATGTTCCTTAAATCCAGATGGAATGCTGTCACGTTGCTCGTAATATTGTTCACAGTTCGCAATTATGGATGACCTCCCTGTCAAAAGACCTGGGCCCGGAACGTTCAGTGTAGGAGCACATCCTACCCAAAGCCCTTCCATCGCTGCTGCCTCGTTTCACATAATTTGTATCACCACATTGGGAAAAGCAGCAGTGCGTGGGTCGTACTCCCTCATTCGAATTCCAACACAAATCCCCGTTTACTGGAGTCTTCAACCCTTCAGGGCAGCCTCAGAAAATCACGGACACGGGGAGGCCCGCCAATCACATACAAAACCAGGCTGAGGCCCTATTCCGGAGCTGCAGTCTTTTTATTCAGGGAAAACAGCACAATGCCTCCCGTAGCCCCTACATGTTTCGGCTTGCCTGGTTTTTACCCTGAGGACCATGAAGCCAGGAGAAAGATAACCTATATAACATCCAGGTGATAAATAACCTTTTTTTACACTTGATATTGAGCAGTAGCGATAATGGTCCTGATGAAGCAGCAGGATACCTTTTGGCTCCACTTAGTCTGCAGAAACACGTTGACCTAACACACTCAATAATAGTTATTTGTTGACACTACTATCGTCGCACTCTTTTATTGATTTGGAAATGTAGAGGTGCTCATTAAAGGTTCCTTACCCCTTCACTATCCAATTTTATCTGTTAAAACACACCTTCTTCCACTTATTGATTTCCTACATGTTTTCTGTACTGCTCTACAGTTGTCACTTTACACCCTCATACACCATAGAATTCACTGGGCCTCACTGGCCAGATAAGGCATATACATCTGTCTATCTGCAGTGGGTTTACCATCTTACCTTCAAGGTGCGAAGGATCCCAGATGATGAATAGGCTGGTTCCTATCGACGACTGATAGGAATTTTTTCACAAGGAAGGAATACCCGTTGTGTAATGTCACTAGTTCACACTATAAGTTGAGATTAGTTTGTCTTCCCTTGCGCAGATACATAGTTAGTTGCTATCTTTCTTTTTTATTTGACCCATTGCTCCTTATTGTTGGTGTATTTGATATGTCAGGGGTGGTAGCAATGTTTGGCCATTAAACATCCACTGGGGCCCTCAATTCCCTGTTGTGTTCATGCATCAGTTATCTGCCTGGTTTTATTTACAGTGGTAAATTGATAAATGTTTTGTCTTTAATTAATTAAGACAGACTGTTTCGTGATTGAGGCTGATGCCTTAGTGACCCATTGTTTCCTTCAATACCTGCAGGCAGGGAAGACATCTTTGTTCCCACCTGGTGGAAGATTTAAAATTACTCACAGTGAAACTACTGTGTCTTTGAGCCGACCCCCAGGGTGGGGTCCCTGGGACCTTAAGAGGCTTGAGGAGCAGAGGCATGCCGGCCCCCCTCCCTTTTAAGTTCAGTTTGGCTCCAGGAGATAGGGTCCCTGGGTCCTTTTATGGCTCGGGGAGGAGGGCTGTGTGGCCCCCTCCCCTTTTTGGTGCAATTCAACCCCGTGGGATAGGGTCCTTGCGGCATTTTAAGATACAGTGAGGAGGGCTGTGCGCCCTCTTCCTCTAATAAAATTCAGCCCTGTGGATGGGATTCCTAGGGCCTATTAACGCTCGATGATGGGGGCTGTGCAGCTTTCTCCTCTTTTATTATGAATTTCAGCTCTGGGGGAAAACGCCACTTGGGCTTTATTAGGCTCAAGGAGGTGAGCAGAAACTCCCTCACCTTATATTATATATCGGCCATGGGGGTGGGGTCTCTGGGGACTTACAGAGGTTCAGGGAAGGGGGACAAGTGCCACCATCCCCAAAGAAAGATTTTGCGCTTCCCCATGGGCCCTGGCCCACCTGGGGGGGAGATACATTTAAAGAGAAGAGCGCGAGACTATTACCAGTCCTAGGATGTCAGGGTATCCCACCTTGCCCCCTTATGTCTTTTTTTAACCTTTTTTGTTAGGACTTTGAACTGAGTTCTAAGTCCTAAGATAGCGCTGACACATCATTGATGATGTGGTGGCTGCTGATCAGATCTCTCCATGAGATTTGTCAGGTCTGTGGACCGTCTACAACATGCTGTATACAAATTTGTTGAGCATTAAATTCTCAAAAAATACTGCATGGATTTACACCAAATAACAAAAAAGCACTCCATCTGGACCAAGATCAAGCCATCTCCCAAATTTTGTGTAAATCAGTTGAGTGGTTTGGCTGTAGTTTTGTCTAAAGTTACTATAGAAGAATGAAAGGAGAAAACATGTTTTAAGACGTCCCCGTTTCCTTCGCCCCCACTTACCGGATCACCCTGAGACTTCCAGGAAGTAGCTGAGGTGAAAAAAATAATTTTGGGGAACGTTTTGCAAAGAATAAATGTTTTATCATAACATCCAGTTTTTTTTAAAAGAGGCCATATCAAACTCATTTTATTTAGTCCTTGTATGCGGGTTGTCAAATGAAAGTCAAAAACTCTGAGGTTAGTGTACACAATTTATGTTTAACTCATGATACCTTCTTATGTAATACCTACGCTGGTGCAGTACCAGCTCTCTTTCATCCAGGTACTGTCCTATGTTATAAGTGTACACCTAGTGGCAGATTAAAACTCAGAGAGGTTCAGCATTGACATTTCCTTTGTGCCCAGCCTGCTCAAGCTTACAAATTAAAAAAAAAGACTAATATTTCTTGCCAAAGTCGACATATCTCGGAAAATGTAGTCTTGCAGTGGGTCAATCACATTCATTTGGGTACTGGTGGGTGTACATTGGTGGTGTAGGATGATTCAACACCCAGCGTTCCTTCACATCATCTCATTAAGTAACAACTTAATGGATATAAAAAGGAACGGGAAGGTTGCCGTGCAATCAGTATGTACAAAAATAATCCTGGCATCCCTTCCATCTCAAATGAAATCCCTGTAGTGTGTTTTCAAATGAGGAAGAAATATGCGATATTCCGCTACTCAGCGCTCCTGATTTCTTACCTCGCTAGTACTATAGCATTTAACTGTCAGAGTTATGTTATGGTGAGATGGGCCAACAATATTCCGCATGGGAATGATGGATGATGTTAGATGATGTTAGAAATGTAAGAGGTTTAAACATAAGTCAGAGAAAAAATGTAAGGAATATAAATTCCTCATAGGGTAATCAATTCCACTTGAATAAATATTCATCCACTGTTCTTTGTGTGGTGCAGTCACAGTCACGCACACTCAGATATGAAATACATGTTCTTACTACAATATGTTCGATGGAAGATTGATGCACATATACCTAAGTTTAAGACCAAGACAGAAACAACACATGCAGTTTAGGGCATACCCAGAGGCACAGGCATATCACAACAATACCCTGTAGCTTTTTTGAACAAAATCACTGCTGCATCATATGTTGTAAACCACCCTCTTCCAATATGGGTAGTTTATACCAAGACAGTTGACACCATTGTTGATTGCCCCCTGTTATGTGTATAAATAGCCTGTTTACCCAGCTCTGTTCTCAGGGATGGAGTATACACCTAGGTGTGCCATTGTTCCTAGTAACCTGCACTCTGTCAATAGGAGCTGAATGAAGGAATTAAGGTATTTCCCATCATAGTTGTGTGCAGTTCATCATTTTCTTTTTTTTTTTTTTTTACATCTCCAAACTGAAAAAGTTTATTCCCCAAAAATGTTTTCAGCGTTTTGAATATCAAACAATCAGATGTTTCTTCACGTCTAAGTTGGTAGCAGGATCATTTAAATAAATGCAATGTTTTAGCGTAATCTTCTTGCTTCACGCTCAGATTCCAGTAACGTAAGGACATCCCCTTCACGGACTGGCCCCTTCACATTACGTATAATTGATCGGTTGCTGTCATCCATGAACTCAACCCGAACCTGGGTGCACTGGCCCTGTGAGCCGGTTCTGCCGAGGACTTTGGTAACCCTGGCTAGCTTGATAGGCTGCACGCGGCTGGCTTCCATGATGGCGGCTGGAGTTAGAGAGGCAGTTCATCATTTTCTGTGTGAAATCATACCAGTTTAATGCTTCCAGCATGTGCATGTGATCATATGAAAAAGATGATATGACCTTGTTGTTGTCAAGAGGTATTAAGCCCTAACTCAGCTTCCAATGTGAGGGTATATTTCGAGCAAATGCCACCTAAGCCCCATGGGTTTGTTCATTCTCAGTTGAGCCCTATGTATCCAGTGATCAAACAAAGTAGACAGACGTGTCCTTTCTTGGGTATGAAGGAGGTACACACCCACTATTAGAGCTCCCTTGTGTTAGAGGATGCTCTTCTATAGTCGGTTAGTCAGTGGCCTGAGCAATACCACTGCAACAGCTTGACCAACAATACTTCTTCAACTGCCAACTTAACCTGTGACAGTATAGTTTCCATTTTTACTCTATCAACAGAAAGGTAATTTGTGTGCTTGCACAGAGCCTTCTACTCCCAGGAAGGTGGCGCGGCTTGCTATGCAGGAGCATCTGAAGAATGAGCAGTGAAAGGTAAGGGGGCAGCACGGGAATAAGAGAAGGCAATGCCCGGTGGAACCAATAGCCAGCATGGGTACACCCCTGTTGTAAAGAGTACATTTGCATCTAAACAATATTAAGAGCCTGAAAGCCACAACCACCGACACAAAATGTACAATGCAACAAATAAGAGCTCTGAACAGATTACGCATCGTTTTTTTTTGTTATAAGTATCCAACTAGCTATTTATTGGAAACAGTCGTAGGCAGAGTCACATGTGTTCCGACTACGCAAGCCCTACCATGCTTGCCTTAACCACGCATTTGCGTTAACGGTGCATATATGTGGTTACGGCAGTGCACGGTCTAGCTGCTGCCTGCAGCTCGGCAGAAGCAGAAAGACTCCAGGAAGAGAAGGTGAGGTGAGGTAAGTGGGTCTGGCCCCAGGGCCAGGTTTGTCGGGGTAGTTTGTTTGAGTTGGGGGTTTTGTTTTCAGGGATGGGGGTGTCGGGTCACTTTCAGGGAGGAGGGGGTTGGGGGTTGCTTCCACGACTGGGAGAGGGTCAGGTAGTTTTCTGGCTGGGGGAGGGTTGGGGTAGGTAGGGGTAGTTTTCAGGGCTGGGGGTAGGGGTCGTTTTTTAAATTAGGGGTCATGGTATTAGGTTTAAGGGCAGTGGAAGGGGATAGACTTGTTTTAGGGACCACACAGGGGTGGGAGGGGTCGGTGCACAAGGTTTTAGGCCTGTGGGAAGGGAGAGGTGAATGGGCAGTTGGGTAGTTTTTAGGACTTAGGGGTGGGCGAGTTGTTTTTTAAGGGCTGGGGGGTGGGGATCAGGATGTTTTAAAAATAGGGTTTAATGTTATATGCCTAAGCGTAGTGAAAGGAGTTGGGGTAGTTTTAGGGACAGTGCGGTTGTGCGGTGTTGGAGTAGTGTGTATTAAGGGTTAGGGACAGTGTGGGGTGTTGGGGTATTTGGACCGCTGGGGTGGGCAGGTAGGGGCTTTGTATCTAGGGAAGGGGGGTGCAACCTTCACCACGTATACCCATTTACCATTAAACCTTTTACCATCAAATTGTGTTGTTAAGGTATGCATTTTAAAGCAATGCATGGTTAAGACACATTTGTGGTTCAGGCTGCTTGGTAGAGGCATGTGTGGTTTAGCCATGAGTGCTTCTATCCTACAACCATCATTTATCCAAGCTAGTCATTCAAGGACTGCTAGTCCTTAAAATCAGACATTTCTGGATGTGAACATGAACGGTTATAGGTCCTTTTCCCTGTATATCAGACTGAAAGTGTCAGCGAACATATATTCCTCTCCTTTTGCATTTTTGTAAATGATACATCGTGTTCCGTAACAGCTGCAGCATTGCTGTCACAAACTCATGCTGGAACCTTTGAAAAAATGAGATTCTCCCTGAACTTAATAACTTTTAAAAGCTTGGGAGACTGAAATTCTGCTGAATCTGTTTGCTTGGCCTGGCTTGCTTTACAGGGTCTTGCGGTGTGGTGACGATATCAATGGTGTGCACACAGTAAGCTAGAAGTGGAAACCCCAATATAGAGCTAGTTTTCAGCTTTTTGTATAGAGCTCTGCAAAGGCAATACTGTGCAGAGTTTTAGGGCCATATGTATGAAGCGTTTTTCTTGTCGCAAACGCTGCGAATCGGAAATTCGCAGCGTGTGCGACAAGAAAAACGTGAAATGCGATGTATGAAATTATCGCATCGCAAATGTTAAGGAATCGCAACATTTGCCATTCCTTAACATTGCACAAGCATTTAGGAAATCGCAAAATGCGATTTCCTAAATGATATGTATGAAATATTTAAAAATTGCGATTTTGGAATAAGATGTCGCAAATTACCACCAACTTGTAGTTGGTGGTAACTTGCGAATTCTTTTCAAAAAGCATTTTTTTTTTAAAAAAAGGTGCCATGTGACGCTCATACATGCCCTTTGGGCATGTATCTGCGCCATATGCGCACACATGTCATTTTCAGGGGTGCAGCAGGGTGTTCTTGAGACACCCCTGCACCCTGGAAAATTCGCAAAATTTGTGATTAGCAAATTGCTAATCGCAATTTTGCCTTTCATTTCTATGGGCCAAGAGGCCCTTAGAAATGAATGGGATGTATTCCTTATTTGCGAATTCGCAACTTGCGAATTCGCAAATAAGGAATTATTGGAAATCGCTAAAAAATAGCGATTATTTACATACATACCGTTTTGCGATTTCCAAATAGCGATTCCTTAAAATTTGCTATTTGGAATTCGCAAAACGATAGAATGATACATATGGCCCTTAGAACCTTAACAGGACTTTGGTGACAGAATCAGAAGCCTTTGTATTTTGCTTTTGGGAGGATCGTGGAGGGGTCTGATAATGCAGTCCTGGTCTCAAAGCTACCCCAACTGTGGTTGGCCAGGTGGTGATGGGCACAAAGTCTCTTTTTAGACAACGGTTGCCCCATGACCTTTATTATAGACAGTGGTGCATCGATTAAACTCATGCCACTCAAAAAGTTCAACAGCCTATCTCCTTTGCCATGCTTCAGCCCATCGAATAGTACAAACGCACATGAGCTGCATCTAAACTGTTGCAGAGTCAAGGATCATTCATTGTGATAATGAGACACAAAACAGAATCAGTGCAAGTGCCAATTCTCGCTCTTCAAGGAGCCTTGTCAAGTGGATGCCTACTCAGTTTTGCTACAGCTGATAACGTGGAACTGATATCTCTCAATTACAACTTCCACACTCAGTCTGAAGGTGTGAGCCAGTTTCTGTCATTATTTCATGGCCTAGGTGTGCTCAAGACAATGAAAATGTTACTTCACATCAATGAGGATGTTCTACCTGTTGCTCAGCAGCACCATAGAGTTGCTCTACACTTGCAAAAAGCTGTTGAGAAAGAACTAGAAATGCAGTTGAAGCATGACATCAATGAGCGCTTGACCGGTTCTACTGCATGCGTCTCACCCATGGTGGGGGGGCCCAAAAAGGACAGTGAGGGTGCAGTGTGCATCTGTATTGATACGCTACAGGCTAATAAAGTAATCAAGAGAGAAATACATCCTGGTCTACACATAGTGGGCATGATCATGCAACTGAACAGTGCCAAAGTTTTCTCCGTTCTTGTCCCGAATAAGGGATACCATCAACTCGAGTTGGTAGAAAACTGCAGGTACAGCACTACTTTTTTGGATCAGGTTGGTTTGTTCAGATACAAAAGGTAACATTTTGGATTGTCGTCAGCAGGAGTTATTTCAGGATATCATGCGTCGAACAATTCAACCTGTCATGCATGCTTTTAATTACAGTGATGACATACTGGTATTTGGGACAACGAAAAAGGAGTATGACAATGCTCTTATGCAAGAATGCAGGTTACTTGCTGATGCAGGTCTAACTTTAAATGCAGAAAAGTATGAGTTTCGCAAGACCAAACTCAAATTCTTTGGGCACATATTCTCTGATGGGGGAATGACTGAAGTACAAGTGAAATCAGCTACTTGCACCCCACAAGACATCACCAATTCTGCTTCTTAGACATTGGCAGTTATTGTCAATGATACATTTGTGATTTTTCTAATATGAGTGCCCCATTGAGAGACTTGACAAAATGGAATGTTCCGTTCCAGTGGTCTCCTGAATGTGATCAAAGCTTCAGAAGAATAAAACATGTGATTGAAAATGCAACCAATATGACTTATTTTGACACTAAGTTACATACTGAGATCATAGCCGATGTGAGCCATGTGGGGCTGGGGGAGATCCTTGCTCAACACAGTGGCCATCCAAATGCTCAGAGACACATTGTGGTCTATTCCAGTGAAAGGCTGTCTGACGCAGAACATGCCTTTTGTCAGCCGGAGAAGGAGAGTCTGTCTGTAACGTGGGCCTGCAGACATTTTCATGTGATTCTATACAGAAAACATTTTTCTATCATCACAGACCACCAAGCACTGCTCACTACTTTTTGGAACTCGAAAGCAAAAATGCCTCCTCCTATTGAGATGTGGGGTTTGAGACTGCAAGAGTATGACTATGCAATTGTACACAATCCGGGTAAAGATCAGAACCCTGCTGATTACTTTTCACAAGCCCGGTAACAGCAGCACAGTTCGACATCCAAAACAGCTAAGGAGTACATTAACTTCAATGTGAGTTTGAGCAATTCAGCAGCCCTATCCATTGACAGATCATTGCTGCTAATGATGCTGGTAAGAACATGGTTTTGTTCAAAAACATAATTTCAACTCAATTGTGGAATAAGCATGCTCTGGAAGAAGCATGCTTGACCTTTGCTGACAAAGATGAATTTAAAAAATGTACAGAATGGACTGTCTTTTACCAAGTAAGATGTTGTATTGAGAGGCTCCCAAATCGACATACCTAAAAACCTATGACAGCAAGCCAATTAACTAGCCCATGAAGGAAATTGTGGAATAATAGCCTCCACAAGAGCCCTCAGGGACAGAGTGTGGTTCCTGCACCTGGATGAACGAGTGGAGAGGGAGCTAAAAGAGTGTCATCTTTCCTATTGCCTTTCTCCCAAAGTGACGCAGCACCCATTAACAATGTCTGACCTTCCTGTGGGAAAAAATCTGTTATTTTCTTCTGGCCTTTAGATAATGGACATCATCTCATGGTTGTTATGGATGATTTTTCACATTTTCCTTTGTTAAAGAATGTATTGTTATCCACCCTGAACAAAGTAATTGAGCAGCTAGATCATATCTTTGCAGCATCTGATATTCCTGCCATCCTCAAATCTGACACTGGTCCGCCGTTCAATAGAAAAGAATTCAAGAAATTTCTAGGCAGACTAAATGTCAAGCATCAAAAGAGTACACCACTGTGGTCCCAAGTTAATGGTGTTGTGGAACAATTCATGGGTACCCTCAAACGAGTAATTCAATGAGCATTGATGGAGGGAATCAAGTTAAACCAGGCCCTGTGTCGAGCTCTCTGTGCCTAGCATTCAACTCCTCACTCACCACTGGTGAAAGTCCTGCCACTTTGTTAATTGGGAGAGCCATTGGAACCTAACATCCCCAGTGGACAGTGGACAGTGTACCGCTCCTTGGATGCGGATAAGGTTTGTGTCACACGCACTTCTCTGAAGTGCCAAATGAAAACATATTGTTGTCGATGAGCTCAGGAAACAGCCTTTGATGAAGGTGACTAGGTCCTGGTCAGCAGAAACTAAAGCAGAAACTGGACACTCCATATGCTGTCGATCCTTTGGGGGTTATGACGTTCATACGACACACGGCGATGGCACAGTGCCCCAGAAAGTCCATCACATTGGGCTCGTCACACTTTAAGCACCTTCCTCGACGGTCATCAGCTCCTGCAATCATGAATGAAGCACCCCGACTGACACTCCAGATCACGCATCTAAACCTGCACCATTGATGTAAAATCAGGGTGCATCTCAACCATATCATCCCACTCAATCTGGCCGACTAGTGTGAGCGCCTCGACGCCTTATTGAAAAAAATTGACATGACTTTTGTTTGTACTTTTTATTTAACACCTTCGCTGCGGCGGCTATTCCGCCGCAGCGCTAAGGGGACGGGGGGGGCCGCACGGCGCGCACATGCTGGTGACGGAACTGCTCCATCACCAGCCGCGGTTGAGCTGTGCTCATGATGGAGCGGTTCCGTCATGGCCCCGCCCGCTTAATAGAACGCGCTGCGCAGGCGCGAAATCAGCGCCACGCAGGCGCGACTGGCGGGCCATGACGGAACGGCTCCGTCATCAGCACAGCGCCACCACGGCTGATGACGGAGCAGTTCCGTCATCAGCACGAAAAGGGTTAACAAGGGGGAGATGTCGTGTTGTGAGACTATGTGCACTAGGACCCTTCCTGTTCTGGGTGGACTCAACAACGAATTACGTAACTTGCTGGGAGGTGTTAAGGTGTGGTTATTAATGATTATGACGCAATGAGAGAGAGGTGTGTGGCTGAATGCTGAGGAATTAAATACCCACAATCCAGAGCTCCATGTGGGGTATTCTTTTGCATGCTCCAGAGGCTGAGAAGGCTGCTGCATATTATAACCTTAACAACGCTTTTGTTAGTGTGCGTTTGCATGATAATGCATTGGGCAGAGGGTAAACAATATAAGCTTCTTTTTCCCCTACAGCAAAGCCTCAAAGTTGCTTAGTGCACGGATGACATATAAGCCACATAAGAGTTCAATTCGATTCCTTCTCCAGAACTTCTGCCCTTCCGTATAGCACCTCCTTGTATTTTTTCTAATTATAAACACAATTAAATGGCAGAGGAATAAAATTAGGCTGATCTATCCAATTCGCATGAAGCAGCTTCAGCTGTGCAGATTGGTAAATTCTCCTTGCAGTGCGCATTTCGGGGTGAAATGGATGCATTAACACAGCTGGAAAACAACCTTGCCGAGAAGCAGCCCGCTTTCAACGATTATTCACAGTGTGAGAATTAATTTTCGAGGCCGCAATATACTCTGTGATTGTCACATACAGATTTTACAACACGCAGACACTGGATTTGAGGGCGACGTCGCACATTTCGGTTGGTTTTGTATCTTCATTGCGATGTTATATTCATGAATGCGAGTCAAGACACCTCTTGTTATAGTGGTAAATTCGCAAAACGTGACAACGTGCCCGTGCTGATTTGCCTATGGCGGTAACGAGCTTAGGTGGGTGTTAGGCCTAACCATAAGGGAGTCCCCCTAGATGCCGTCAGACTCTTTCCAGTGCTTTCCAGGTATGGAGGGCCACAACCCAGGTGAAGGAGTGGTAATAAGTGGCAGGGAAGCTGGGGGCGGCAATTGTGCCAGGTGAGACCAGACACCCAGGAGGTGACCTGCGTGTCTCTCTGAAACCACCGACGTATCTGTCGACCAGCTGAGCCTATCACTGCGTGCCATTACCTCTCTCAGAGTGGCATTGACCCCTAGACTGATCCCTGCATCAGGATCCTCTCCCCCTGCCAGTTAGTTGTGTGACGTGCCATTCCCTCGCATCTTTATTGCATCTGGACAGCGCACAGCATTGTGGGTCTTTGTTTAACAGAATGTACTGCAATGCGAGGTCGCTTGAAGATATGAGCCCTTGGGACCCTAGTCATCTGGACTAGCCCTTCTTGAGTTGACCTTGGGCCTTCCAACATGAGGTCATTTTTTTGATTAGCTGAGGGCTGGGGGCAGCTACACACTACTCAGAGAGATCCCTTCGGGGGTAATGTTTAGGCCGGGTACCTTGATAAATAATGATTTTGGTACCATTTATTGTTTATACTTTGCTGGTTTTTCAGCACAGGAATGAATCAGCATAGCGCCTTTGCTAAAGGCAACATGTTTAGATATTAAAATGTATAGAATGCGGCTGTTACCAAGGCATTTGCATATCTCAAAAGCATTGATGGGGGCCCCCCGCAGAATGTGAAGAGGGGCCCGTGAGTTTCCTATATCTCTATGATAAGCATCAGCCTTGGGCTGAATGGGGGCTTCCTGAAGGACTAGGGCCCTGAAGGGTCGAGAGCCCCCCCCCCCGCGCCACAGGGGCCTGTGTTACGCCCTTGTTATCCAGAAGGGTGTGCTGACTCTAAAAAGCTAACCGAGCCAAATAACGGTACTTACAAGCATCAAGAATTGTATTTAAAAGGAAGAGGTTCCAGGTTTTCCTAAACTGAAAGTAATGGACTATCAGCCACATGTGCGGGGAATGAGATTTTGATATCAAATTATGATTATGATCAATTTAATAATTTATCTCATTCGTCATTTTTGGACCGTTTTATATCTGTCATTGAGTAAAAGACAACCCCACATAGGTTAGACAAACCCCATTAACTGACGCCACTCTGAAGAACCACTTACAACTGATAAAGTTTTAAGAGTTTTATATAAAGTTATTTTGAATGCGATACAAGCCACTCAGGATAAAATCTCCAAGTATACAAAATACAAAATCAGTTACAATATCAGCCGCTTAAGCTTCGGTGTGAAGTGGTTCCTTCTGCGTCATCTGCAGTAAGATAAAAATAATCAAGTTAAATCTGTCCCTACTCTATGCTACGTGTCATCCCTACTTCGCACGTTTCTTCCCTATTAAGGTGTCAGCAGTTTGACTTCCAAAGAAGTTCAAACTCTCTTAGCCTCTAAAGGAAATCTTAAGTTTCAGAAGCAGCACCCTATCTGCCTACCCATCTGCTCTTCTAAGGGTCCTCGGCCTACTGCTCCCTTGCGCTCTGATCTCTCAGCGCATCTGCTCAAGGCATCTACCTTCGCCCTTGCTCTGAGCAATTCGTCTCGCTGTTCCTAATCTCCCAATTGCTACTTCCTCCCCGGGGTGCTGTCCCTAAAATACACAATCACAGTGTGGGTGGAACGCCCCTTGACGCCCACCACGGACTTTCCCCGATGATGTCAACTTCCTGCTTCTTCCATTGGTCCACTCCTTGCGTCGTTCGTTAAGTTGACCTTTCTCTTTAGATGTCATCTTCATCATCTCATCGTCGACTTTTATTGATTCTTTCAGATCGAATGTCATGTGAACTTAGACAAGGCTTTAACTTATCCGTACAACTTTTTAACCTTCTAGATCCTGTGAATGGTCTTATCAAAACATAGTCCACCTCAAAAGTGTCTCTCCTCACGTTCGAGCAATAAGCTCCGTCCGGCATTGTCACCTTAAATCTAACAAGTGCTAGACTTCTTGGCTCTCACGTCCACATCAAGCTATTTACGACTTTTACAAGTCCACTAAATTACATACATTTGACTATGCTCCTGCAAACTCTTGGTCAGTTAGGTTACAAACACAAATGACCTAAACTCTTCCAACATTCCTACAGAAACCCTCTACACAGTATAACCTTTGGCATACATTTATATATTCGTACTTTAGCCAAGTCTTGGTTATACTTGAATACATTTTACATCGAATATATAATACATAGAACACGACTGCGTAGTGTATAACTTATGCATTCTCCTTGGTTACATCGTCATGTAAGTAAGTTCTTTTACATTTATCCACGTTATTTCTCCATTTAGAGTTACACACGTACACGAATTCTACTGTGCACGTTCTACATTTCCTAAGCATTTCTACACATTCCTAAGTTTACCCATCATGTATACGGGCCTTCTAAATCTAATGCATTTTAACACGTAAATACATTTACATTTCCTATACCATGTTATCACATTAGTTGGCCTTTATGCTATAATCGCCAACTTTACATTACAATATGCGTTTCATTCCTACGTTTAGAACATATACGTCTAGATATGGCTACGATATACTTTGCATTCAAATTGCGCTCTCTCAGTTCCCCCCTTTGATGACTTTTAGGAGTCATCACTAAAAGCAATTTGAATACATCTCTTATACCGAACTAGTTACATCAGTTCCTCTTTTTATCGATTCAAGTGTTCTCAGACTTTTATACTGTTGATCTTGTAGAACAGCTAGTCTCCTTTCTTGGTCTCTCATCGATCTTTGTAACTGGTTCGACCTATACCATTTATACAATTTTACTAATCCTAATAATGTAATTATGCAAATTAATACTATTAATACAGGCTTCAAAATATACCAAACTATACCTTTGCCAAGATTTGCAAACCAACTTCCAACCTTTCCCACTCCATTTCCTACTTTTTCCCAAACATTTACTTTTGACAAATCTTCAATTTCTTGATGAATCTGTGTAATGTTCCGTATGACTTTCTCAAGTGGTTTTGAATTATCAGGAATGTAAGTACAACATTCCTGAACTTTCAAAGCTTTACAAACTCCGCCTTCTTTTGCTAATATCACATCTAAAGCAAGTCTGTTCTGTAAAACCATAGCTCTAATCGACTGCATCTCACCTTCTACTAACATTAATGATCTTGCAGTACTAGCAGACAATCTATCCACGACTGTCGCTAACCTTCTAATTTTAACATCGTTAAGAATCAAACCTAACAATGGAAACATCGCTCCAAATACATCTCCTACTACTTCCGCTTCTCCTACTTCCCTTTTCGTTCTCGTCGAAGCCTTTCCTTCTATAATCGCTAAATCCTTTGCATGATATATTTTGGGGAAGACAATTGCCAAGTAACACGAACCATACCAATTGTCTGGCAGTTTTACATAGGCATTTCTCCCACATACAAAATACACATTCGGAATAGCTTCCATCCCTTTCATAAAATCTTTCGTGTAGTACTCTAGTTTAAAAGAGTGCTCGCAACTAACTTCACCTACAAATTCGCTCTCATAATATGTCTTGCTTCGAGCTAAACATAACTTTCCCTTCTGCGTTCTATCCAATGCTATTGGACCATTGCTACCTTTCTTTTTATGTGCCTTCTCTTCTTCTGTCCAGTCTGTTTTCCATTGTCCTGACATTTTTAGAATCTTCTGCCGTCTGCATCGATCATCTACTTGTGCTATAAACCTTTTCTCTACCTCAGATACTTTGCAAGTCAGATTATTTCTACGTGCATATGATGTATCTAATGTGTCCCAAGGAAGAAAGAATTTAGCTAGTCTATCCTCCTTTTTGTAATAGTCCCACTTATTCATCTGCTTATAATTCGGAACTTCAGGCAGTACCGAATCATAATTTGAAAAGTAGTACTCAAATCCTTCTCTACCATAAAATATACTAAGCAGTAAACTACATGTTATCCCATAAGTTAATGGGAGATGGTGATATCTAATGCCTTCGTCTACAGAAGCCGGCAATTGCATACAAACGTAGCAATCTTTGGCCTCCATGGCATCGATATATTCGTACAATAATTTAGCATATGCATTTGACCTAAAGTTTCCCTGTGACTCGTCTATATGTAATCTACGAGCTTCATCTGCAAGTAACGCCTTTTCACGTATAACAATGCTCTCCTCCTTCTTTCCCACAAGAGCAGGTTTCAAAGTCGTTACAGTTTTTACATTCGCTATTTCTTTATCATTCTCATATCCTGTCATGTAAGATATCGTTACTACTATGATTATGAGGAATATCACTATTGCTATAAGTGTACCTACTATACATCTAGCTTTTCTGTTTGGGTTGCCGTTCTCCATGTCATCAAACAGCGTACCTCGTTCTCTAGCGAGAATTTTCTTTCCAGTCCTTAGTTGCTTGTTTGCTTTCACAGTCTTTAAAGTGCCTTTTTTATCAACAGGTATCTTTTTCACAAAACTGTCATTTCTCTTCTTAGCAGCAGACAACCCTAGCCCTTCTCCGTCCTCTAAATGTAATCCCTAATTTTATTCTTCTTTCCACTCGGTGCTAGGTTATCTTCTTCTTTATAACATACGTACAAAAGTCTTTTATGCATCAACAATTATTTTCGGACCTGCAGCTTTCACAACAATTATCAATAATTCAAAGCGAATAACTTTTTCTTCTTCTTCTGTCATTTGCTGACCAACTGTTGGAAATTGTAATCTTTTTAGCACTAAATCTTGAATTTTACTCAAACGTGGGGGTATGGGAAGTGTGAAAGTCAGTAACCCCTCAGTCTCGAGTCCAGGCGCCAACATCCATATCTCCACTGCCACAAATGGATCGAGATCGATTACTTTCACACTCTTCACTCTCCCAGATTTCTGTCCCCAATACATCTGCTAGATAAGTCCACTCTGGGGTGGCGTACCTTCTGCAGGGCACACGTACCCTCCTCGATCTTCGTGGACTCTCAGTTCCTGAATCTGTCGTCTCTTCCTCCTGATCCGATTCTTCAGCGATCGGGGCAAGAGTTCTTTCGTTCTTTCCTTCCGAACTTGGCCTTTTCCTTCTCTCCGGCCAACTGCTTCGTTACTCTTTGTCTTTCCGCTCCTTGTTCTAGGACCTGTCTCTTGGTCACTCTCAGTCTGCTCGATATCTGTGTCGGACTCCCAATTACTTTCTTCTCCTGAGGCGACTTCGGTCCCACTAGTGTCCTGACCTTCGTCTTCCTGTTCCAACACAGTTTCAGCTTCTTTGATCACCTCCACAGCTTGGCTTTCCCCCTCTATTGCTTCTCCGCTTCCGGTCGGATTTTCATCCGAGAGAGGAGCTGTTCCTTCTGGAGGTGTTGGCACTCTTCGGGTGTGTGAGGCATGTATCCAGTTTGGCAGACCTCCACACTTCACTGCGGTATTCGTTACAAGTATGACTTGAAATGGTCCTCGCCAACGCACGTCTAAGCAGTTCTTCCTGACATGCTTCTTCACCAGGACCCAGTCTCCTGGACTCAGGTCATGGCACAAGTCTTGTACTGATGGAACCTCTGCAGCCTGGACCTGGAGGGACACAGAATTAACGGCATCAGATAGTCCCTTGCAGTAGTCCAAGATCAAATCGTCTGTGATGTTCACTAGTGCTGCAGTCGGAACCGATGGCAATCTCATAGCTCTCCCCATTAGCACTTCATGTGGAGAGAGGCCTGTTCTTCTATCAGGTGTGCCACGTATGCTCATAAGAACTACTGGAAGTGCGTCTGGCCAACTCAGGGATGTTGATGAACAAACTTTAGCCAATCTGGACTTGATAGTACTGTTAATTTGCTCTACAATCCCTGAAGCTTCTGGTCGATACCTGCAGTGTAACTTCTGATCGATATTCAAAGCTGAACACAGCATCTTCACCACTTCGCTATTAAAATGAGTTCCTCTGTCCGATTCCAAAGAGGATGGCACCCCAAACCTCGGTATCAATTCTCTAAGTAACAATTTTGCTACTGTAAGTGTATCGCACCTACGTGTAGGGTAAGCCTCAACCCATCTAGAAAATATGCAGACAATCACTAACACGTATCTGAGTCTGTTGCATGGAGGCATTTCTATAAAGTCAATCTGCATCCTATTGAAAGGCCCCCCAGACCTCCCAATGTGACTCAAGGTAACTGGTGTTCTCTTACCCACATTTAGTTGCTGACAGATCGCACATCGTTGACACACTGCTTCTGCCGCTACTCTAAACTTAGGATTGAACCACGTCTGTCTGAATACTCTCACCATAGCATCTCTTCCTATGTGTGCTGATCCATGCAATTTCCTTGCCATTGGACTAACAAGTTCATTTGGTAAAACTGCCCTTCCGTCGGCAGAAACCCAAAAATTCATTTCACTTTTCCCGCAACCTGCTGTTTCCCAGCTCCTTTTCTCATCATCTGGTGCATTTTCCTGCACTGCTCTCAATTCATCCCACGTATCTACAGTATCTAGTAACATAGTCAATTCAGTTCTTTCCTGGATTCCCCCCACTTTTGCATCAGTGTGAGAATATCCCTGCTCTGCGCAGTAACGCGCTACTTCATCTGCGTATCTGTTTCCTAGGGATACAAAATCCACATTTTTTGTATGCGCTACACATTTGACCACGGCTATGGCCAAAGGTTTTTGCAAAGCCTCTAACAGTAGTTTCACGAATTCTCCATTCCTAATAGGAGAACCCGAGGAGGTCATGTAACCTCTTTGAGACCATAACTGCCCATAATCATGAACTACCCCGAAACCATACTGGCTATCGGTGTATATGGTGACTCGAAGTCTGTCGCCTGCTAAGCAAGCACGAGTCAAAGCCACAATTTCAGCTACCTGTGCGGAGTGTACTCCTTCCAGGCAAGCGGCTTCTATAACTCTGGTAATCGTGCATACTGCATAAGCTGCTCTCAGCTGACCGACATCGCTTCTTACGCATGAACCATCGACGAAGAAAATTTCGTCTGGGTCTGTCAATGGCTCATCTACGATATCAGGTCTCGGTTTGGTACATAGTTCAGTCACATCGAGGCAGTCATGATCTGTACAGTTTTCATCGTCCACTTCATTCGGAAGTGGCATCAAAGTTGCAGGATTAAAGACAGAGCATCTCTTTAGGGTCACATTCTCGGCAGCCAGTATGACTTGCTCGTAGCGTGTGAGCCTGCTATTCGTCAGATGCTGAGTCTTCGTCCTGGTCATTAACAGTTCTACAGAATGTGGTACATACACTTCTAACTGATGACCCATAACTACGCTTTCAGATCGTTCAATGCTGACACCCGTTGCAGCTACGGATTTGAGACATCCGGGCAACGCTGCGGCTACTGGATCTAATGTAGCCGAAAAGTACGCCACTGGCCTGCACGCATCTCCGTGGACCTGTGCTAATACCGCTAAAGCGCATCCCTCTCTCTCGCAGCAGTAAAGCAAAAAAGGTTTGGTGTAATCTGGCATTCCTAAAGCCGGGGCACGACATAAGTCCTCCCTCAGCTGCAAAAACGCCATCAAACAATCTTTGTCCCATGGTACCGGATCACTTACTCCTTTGTGCGTCAGTTGTAATAACGGTTTAGCCTTCAGTGAAAAGTTTGCTATCCACTGTCGACAATAACCGACCATGCCTAGAAACATCCTGACTTCTCTTTGTGTCGTAGGCGCGTTCATTTTCATAATCGCCTCTATTCTGTCTGGAGACACCTTCCGCTTTCCCCTTTCAATCCTGTGGCCCAAGTATTGCACCTCAGTCTTACAATATTGCAATTTACTTGGAGACACCTTGTGTCCGTTCTCGGCCAAATGATTTAACAAGGTGATGGTGTCTTCTCTGCAAGCTTCCTCAGTTTCTGACGCAACCAGGAGGTCGTCTATGTACTGGACTAGAACTGACTTCTTGGGCAGTACTAGACTCTCAAGATTTCGTTTCAATAACTGGTTAAAGATCGACGGGCTCTCTGTATACCCCTGAGGGATACGACACCATGTTAAGACGCGATCTTCCAGCTTGAAAGCGAAAAGATACTGGCTCTCTTCGTCTAACGGTATCGAAAAGAAAGCCTGGCACAAATCTATCACGGTAAACCATTCAGCTTGGAACGGTATCTGAAATAATATCACTGATGGATTCGGTACCACTGGACAACATGAGACAACAATGTTATTAATCTTTCGAAGATCCTGCACTATTCTGTATTTTCCACTAGGCTTCTGCAAACCCATGATCGGGGAGTTACATGGACTACCCACGATCTCCTTCAGTATTCCCTGCTTAATCATGGATTCGATCACAGGCTTTATTCCTGCAATCGTCTCTGTCGTTAGCTTATACTGTGGTGTTCTTGGATACTCAGCATGGGGTCTTACCAAGATTTTTACCGGTTCTACTCCTTTGATCAGTCCTATTTCTTCCCCAGTAAAATCCCATACCTCAGCTGAGACTTTCTCTCTCAAGTCTTGTGGAAGCTCCTCCACTGTTAAGGTAGGATAAAGTTCCACACACTCTTTTGAGTTTACGACTTTAAAATCAGCATCCTCATCATTGGTCTGCACTTCTACTCCTTCTGGTGTGCAATGTATCGTGCAGTTCAGTTTGCACAGCAAATCTCTCCCTAATAAGCACACAGGACTAGAATCGCAGATCACAAACTGATGTGCGTCACTGTAATTCCCTATCCTTACTGACACTGGTTCGGTCAAGGGATTTGTCATCCTTTTGTTCGCGACTCCTACCACCTGAACCGTTTCTCCTGATATTGGCAGACCCGGGACTACCGCAGATCTTAACGTGGATCGAGTGGCCCCTGTATCCACCAAAAAGGTTGTAGGACATCCCGCTATTTCAGCCTCTACGTATGGTCCTCTCTGATCTACCTCCAAAGCGGCTCCTAGAGTACAATCTTCCTCCCTATTCGCCCGCTGCCCTGTAAGAGGATCAACGTAGTAGCATTCCTCTCCTCCTACAAACAATGGCATCTGTCTGTAGGTTTTCCCTCCGTTTGAGATGCGGGGTGGTTGAGGAAACGGGGCTCGAGGAGTCTGAGTCCCCCCTTTGACAAACTTGCCCTTCGGGACTGTGGCTCCCTTAACCACGTTGTTCTGAACCTCTTCCTCCTCCTGTTCTAATTCCCCTGACTCAACATTGTAAGGACACTCGCGTCGCCAGTGTCCCACCTCATTACACTGATGGCATCTCGTCGTCTTTTTCAGTGTCGCGATATCCATTCTCGGTCTCGGTCTTTCTTCCTCATCTCTGCTCTGATTATTCTGTTTCTTTGCCTGCGTTCCTGTTCCCTGTTGCCGCTGTTTATCCTTTCCAGCAGCTTGCATTTGCACTAGCATTAACTTTTCTTTAAGCTTCTTTGCCTTAGAATCTATCTCGTCACTACAGTACCTTGCATACCTCAGAATTTCATCTAAAGGTTTGTTCTGCCAACAGATCAGATGCTGTTGGATCATTAGGCATATTTCTGGTCTCAATCCTAGGACAAACTTTGAAACAAACTGTCCTATATCCTTGGGATCCATCACATCTAACCCGCTGTATTGCTTGAATGCTTTCAGCAATCGCTCGTAAAACTCATGAACTGTCTCTTTCGGCTCCTGAGTAGTTCGATCTATCTTTACCCAGTCTATGTCTTGCACTGGCACTTTCTCTTTTAGCCATGTTATTACCCTCTCGTACTTTTCCATGACTCTAACTGATGGACCATTTGTCTGAATATTTCTCGGTGGCTCGCAAGTAGGCCATTCGACACTAAGCTTGCACGCCGTCCACAAGTCTCCGGGTACTACGATATCGAACAGTGTGTTCAAATCGATCCACAGTACCTTCGAGATCTTCACGAATCTTTCTACCTGCTTATACCACTCGACGGGATTATCTCTAAGCTTTGGGAAGGAATTGGTAAATGCCGCCAAATCCCCCCTACTCCCGGGCACATGAACGTAGCTTCCATTCGCGATTTCTCGCAAAGGGAAGGCTTCCATTCGCATCAAGCCTGCGTCCTGGGACTCCTCAAGCACACTCCGTCTAACGGAGCCCTTTCTGGACCATCTTTCCTCCCATCTATCCAGATCTCTCCATATTCTGATACTTACGATCAATTCCCTTATGTGTACTTTCAGCGCGATTGTTCTGCGATCATCCAAATCCTGATCCGTGCAAGTTAGCCTATGGTTACTCTGTAAAGCCTTAGTTCGTGACAGGTCTACCATGTACCTGTTTGCCAAATTAGATAAGTGCTCATGAGCTGACCTCGCTCTTCGAGTAATATCTTTGGATAGGAACAGTATCTCATCTGGTGTATACGAGGCTAATCTCTCTAATGACACTGTACCATCAATCAATTCATCCAGATCTGCCTTCAAACTCATCACGTCAAGCCGTTTTGCTTTTATTTCAGTTTTCAGCATTTCAGTTCTATGTTCTTCTCTCATATCCCTCTCACCTCCACTATGCGCCCTACGCCTGAGCACAGGTGAGTTATGAGGAGTCTTCCTTCCATCTCTTCTTTCCCACCCCTCTAGATCCCAAGCCTTTCCATCTCCACGTGGGGTATGGTGGAATAATGCTCCGTCCGCCAACCCTACGTTCCGATTTTTAGGCTCGGTTTCTCCAGATGTGAGATAGGATCCACCGTTCTGCTCTAACCCACTATAACTCGCTTGTTGTCTGGTGTCGCTTAATAAAATGAAAGGCCCTCGCCGGTCTTCCGTGTTCCCGTGATCTCTTTCGTGATCACCGGATGCATGGCGAGACGTTTCGCGACTCCCTAAATTCTCATGACTCCTTCCACTATCACCGGATGCATGTCGAGACGCTTCGCGACTCTCCACGTTTCCGTGACTCCAATGTCTCACGTCTTCACCTGGGGCATGGTGTGTGCACCTAAAGGTATTCCGGTACTCCTGTGTCCTACGTTCCCCTTCACTGAAGGTGACGCGAGGCACTTCGCCACACCCTGCACTTCTGTCTTCGCACATTAGCCTATTGCTGTTATCAGTAGGATAAGTATCTCTCCTACTCTCTTGGCTTCCTCTCTCCCACTCGGGGCTGCTTTCGCCAGCTCCACAATGAGAGAGAATCCTGTTATCCTGCTCTCTCCACTCGGATCCCGTTTCTAAACTTCTATTCCGAGCCTCTTCGGCAGCGTCCCATTCTCTCAGATATTCCCTTAATTCCTTATGGGTTTTCGGTTTAGGACCCCTCAAATCCATTGGTCCTCTTCGACCTCCCTGTTCTACCCTGGGACCCGTTGCAGAATCTAATGGGGTACTCCGACTTATTGGTGCTCGTATTTGCCTGTGGGGATTCATTGTGGCATTCCTATTCTCTACTTCTGCTCTTTCACTGTCCCATCGTGCCTGTTCCTCCTGCTGGACCCCTTCCGGGTTGTAGATTGACACAATAGGGCCTATGGTGACCGGAACCTGCAAGGCGTCTGGCATTTGGTATGACCTAGCGCATTGCGTCTCTGGCACCTTCTGGACCACAAATCTTCCCACTACTCTCTGTTCAGAACTAGTTTGGGGTATTTCCTCAGTCTTGTTAGCGTCCCACTCTGTTACCGGGATCGACTTATATTCCCCCCACCTAGCTCCGTCTGTTTGCGGTAATATGGGACTCGCAAGTTCACCGCTGTATGGAGGTGGTCTATCTGTTAACAACCTTTCTATTAGATCCTCCTCCTGCTCGCTTTCCTCATCTTCTTGTTATAGAGGTTTCCTTTCTCCCGTAGCCTCTATCATGGTGAACAGTTTGTCCGCTTCTATCTTCTGCACCCTCCATTTCTTAGCTTCCTCGTCCCATTTAGCATCCTGCACTGCCTTTACCGATCTTCTCACTCTTTCTTGGCGCCTCTTTACGCCCCTTTCGTGTGCTGTTCTAAACCACACACCAAGAGCTTCAAATTGTGTTGGCCTCGGTAGAGGTCTCATTGAAAGCATCGTCGCCTTCAGTTGGTTCAACACTTCTAATTTAAACGTTCCGAATCTTGGAAACGCCAGTTCTTTTTGTCCTTCAGTTAGCCTATGCCACTCGGAGATCCATAATATCGAATGTAAGCCTACGTTGGCTGCCATATGATATGCTGGTGTGCCTTCTGGTGGAGCTTCTTCTCCGGCATATAAATTTCTCCTTTTTCTTTTAAAGATTTTTCCTAAACCCTTGAAACACTTCATTTTCGATAACGTACTATACTCCTTACTTATTTGCGTCTTGATAACAACCACCAATCCCTGTACGACTCTCGCTAATCAGCCTATCCCAGCACGGTTCTACACCAACCGACCAATCTCAGCGCGGCTCTACGCTGACGTCACTTCTCTCTTCTTCAGCAGTTTCTCTCGTTTCTCAACTCGTCTCACGATTTCGCATGCGTTTTCATTCATACATTGAAAAATGACTACTTCCGTCCAAGCGATCACTTTTCTCTGACTGTACGGCCACAGTCTAACTGTAATTGCTACCTCAACTGGCACAGCGTCTTTCCTCTTACGGTCGAACACTTGCCTCAACTGATAGGTTACTTACACACAGTAAACGTACGACCAGCGTCCGCTACTCATTCACTCACACATACGCTCCCCCTATCATCGGTCTGTCGGGAAATCAATGGTACCTCATGACCCCCTTTCAATGGTAGTCAAATTACTCTGGGTGTTCGATACACCCGAACCACTTAAGTCCTCTGGACATAAGATTTCATCCGGTTGCGCGCGCTCACAACCTTCCCTCAATCACACTACAGGCATTCAACTCCGCTTGACATTACAACACAGGAACAACATAAAACACCGCAATCTTACAACGCATGACCCTTATACTCACTCTCGACCGACTCTGCTGCTTTTCTCTCGACGCACCGTCAGCACCGTCTTCGGCTGCAATTCTTCTTCTGGTCGACGATGACTAGGGACCTTGGGGTAAACTAACCTGGCCTAGGTCGTCTTCCTCAAGAAGATAACCATCAAATTCTGCTACCAACTGCGGGGAATGAGATTTTGATATCAAATTATGATTATGATCAATTTAATAATTTATCTCATTCGTCATTTTTGGACCGTTTTATATCTGTCATTGAGTAAAAGACAACCCCACATAGGTTAGACAAACCCCATTAACTGACGCCACTCTGAAGAACCACTTACAACTGATAAAGTTTTAAGAGTTTTATATAAAGTTATTTTGAATGCGATACAATCCACTCAGGATAAAATCTCCAAGTATACAAAATACAAAATCAGTTACAATATCAGCCGCTTAAGCTTCGGTGTGAAGTGGTTCCTTCTGCGTCATCTGCAGTAAGATAAAAATAATCAAGTTAAATCTGTCCCTACTCTATGCTACGTGTCATCCCTACTTCGCACGTTTCTTCCCTATTAAGGTGTCAGCAGTTTGACTTCCAAAGAAGTTCAAACTCTCTTAGCCTCTAAAGGAAATCTTAAGTTTCAGAAGCAGCACCCTATCTGCCTACCGATCTGCTCTTCTAAGGGTCCTCGGCCTACTGCTCCCTTGCGCTCTGATCTCTCAGCGCATCTGCTCAAGGCATCTACCTTCGCCCTTGCTCTGAGCAATTCGTCTCGCTGTTCCTAATCTCCCAATTGCTACTTCCTCCCCGGGGTGCTGTCCCTAAAATACACAATCACAGTGTGGGTGGAACGCCCCTTGACGCCCACCACGGACTTTCCCCGATGATGTCAACTTCCTGCTTCTTCCATTGGTCCACTCCTTGCGTCGTTCGTTAAGTTGACCTTTCTCTTTAGATGTCATCTTCATCATCTCATCGTCGACTTTTATTGATTCTTTCAGATCGAATGTCATGTGAACTTAGACAAGGCTTTAACTTATCCGTACAACTTTTTAACCTTCTAGATCCTGTGAATGGTCTTATCAAAACATAGTCCACCTCAAAAGTGTCTCTCCTCACGTTCGAGCAATAAGCTCCGTCCGGCATTGTCACCTTAAATCTAACAAGTGCTAGACTTCTTGGCTCTCACGTCCACATCAAGCTATTTACGACTTTTACAAGTCCACTAAATTACATACATTTGACTATGCTCCTGCAAACTCTTGGTCAGTTAGGTTACAAACACAAATGACCTAAACTCTTCCAACATTCCTACAGAAACCCTCTACACAGTATAACCTTTGGCATACATTTATATATTCGTACTTTAGCCAAGTCTTGGTTATACTTGAATACATTTTACATCGAATATATAATACATAGAACACGACTGCGTAGTGTATAACTTATGCATTCTCCTTGGTTACATCGTCATGTAAGTAAGTTCTTTTACATTTATCCACGTTATTTCTCCATTTAGAGTTACACACGTACACAAATTCTACTGTGCACGTTCTACATTTCCTAAGCATTTCTACACATTCCTAAGTTTACCCATCATGTATACGGGCCTTCTAAATCTAATGCATTTTAACACGTAAATACATTTACATTTCCTATACCATGTTATCACATTAGTTGGCCTTTATGCTATAATCGCCAACTTTACATTACAATATGCGTTTCATTCCTACGTTTAGAACATATACGTCTAGATATGGCTACGATATACTTTGCATTCAAATTGCGCTCTCTCACATGCATCAAAGGATTTTGCGATCGCAAACGGTGCGAGTCGCTAAAATCTCCCGTTTGCGATCGCAAAATCTGCTTTTGGAATGCATGAAGGGTGAAGGCACTTGCAATTTGAGAATTCGCAAATATTTGCAAATTCTCAAATTGCAATTGCATTTAAAGAATCGCATTTTGTGATTCCTTAAATGCAATGCATGAAACTTAAAAAAATTGCGATTTTGCAATTAGGGGGAGCAAATTACCATGAGGTTGAACCTCATGGTAATTTGCGAAAACTTTGAAAAATGCACTTTTGTGCATTTTTCAAAGTTTCATGTTGTGCACACACATGCCCTAAGGGCATGTGTGTGCACAACATATGTGCACAGATTGATTTCAGGGGTGCAACAGGGTATCCTTTGGACACCCCTGCACCCTTAAAATCGCATTCTCAATTTGCGATTCGCTAATTGCTAATCGCAAATTGAGAATGTCTTCCCATTCATTCCTATGGGCCTCTAGGCCCATAGGAAAGAATGGGGAGGTATTCCTAATTTGCGATTCGCAATTTGCGAGTCGCAATTAAGGAATATTAAGAAATCGCTATTTATTTAGCGAGTTCTTCATGCATTGCATCTTGCATTTTGCAATTCCTTAATTGCGATTCCTTATTTTTCGCAAATAAGGAATCGCAAAAAGCAATATTGATGCATGTGCCTGTTAAACCTTAAGAGATCGGTAAAGGGATTTCCAATACTTAGCTGAAAATAAGCAGAATGCCTGCCTGCATCTTCTTGCTTACCTAAATTGTGGGAGCTTTAAATTATGAGTAGAAGGAAAGAAGATAATCTAAATATCGGATAATTAGCAAATGATGGAAGAGTGGTTGATTCCAGGACAAGAGAAGCATGTCACCAGAGTTGGAGATAGCAAGTCTGTCAACAGGACAGTACATCTTTTAGCTGCAAAGATTTCAAATTGTTGCTGCCAAATACTCCAGTGCATTGTGGAAGTTTGTAATTTACTCTGCACCTACAGTAAACAAGTGGCACAAATAGTGCATTAATGAAAATCTGTGCTTCTGCTCTATGGATTGCAGCTTGACTATGGGCCTGGGACTAAACCTGGGTGAAACGTGTGCTACTTCGTTCACTGATATTATTCATAAATCCAAATAATTACCTTAGAATATGCGTTATTTAGTGACATGCTGGCACTTCAACCTGTGTCAAAAATAGCACGAAATTGTACACCATGCAAATCAGTCAGCCACAGCTATCTACATTTGGTTTATTCAGGTTGTTCCCGTGCTTCAGTTATAGGATGTTTTACTTGAACAAAATCCTGTTCACGTGAAGTGTCATTACGGCTTAATCATGGACATTATGCGTTGCAACCATAATGGTTGTCCCACTAAACAATCGCTATGAGGTTTTATGCCAGTGTATTCACATTTAGGGGAATATTATCAAGGACCGGTGTTAAAATTATCGCCATTTTATCGGCAGGAAACTGCCGATAAAACAGCTATAATGGGCTTGATAATATGCCCTTGTGAATTCCCTAGAAGCCCATGTTCTGATGTTAACATGGACTACTATGGGAATTAACAAGGGCGTATCATCAAGCCCATTATCGTCGTTTTATCTGCAGTTTCCTGCCGCTAAAACTGCAATAATAAACACCGGACCTTGATAATATTCCCCTTAGTGACTTCGGGGCAGATGTATCAAACCATTTTTATGTCGCAAACGCTGCAAATTGCTAAAAAGCAGCGTTTGCGACAAAAAAATAGAAAATGGAATGTATCAACTAAAAAGCCTCGCAATATTAAGGAATCGCAAATTTTGCGATTCTTTAATATTGTGTAAGCATTTAAGTAATGGCAAATTGCGATTCCTTAAATGCTATGTATGAAGCATTTAAGTTTTGCGAATTTAGGCTAAGAAATCGCAAATTACCACCAACTTGTAGTTGGTGGTAATTTGCGAATTCTTTTACAAATGCACTTTTTTCCATTTGTAAAGGTGCCATGTGAAGTGTTAGAACCGGCTGTCTCTAGTTGGCAGAGGTATACACTTCTGACAAATAGGGACACTCCTTTTCTAGTCAAGGCAAGGGGATCACACCCTTCGATAACCCCTGCTCACCCCCTTGGTAGCTTGGCAGAGCAGAACAGGCTTATCTCAGAGGCTGTGTGTTAAGCAATTATGACCACATACAGTAATACAGTGAATACACTACAAATGGACACGACACCGTAGTATTATAAAAATAAGTATTTTTATATAAGGCTTAGCACAAGACCAAAATAACGGCAAAACTGTACACAATCGGAATAAATACGTTCGGGAAGGAAAAAGGATAGTTCAAAGGTAGTTTCTTCTTTAGCACAAGAGTCTTTTATATCAAGCAAATCTTCTTCTTGGAAACACAGTTCTTTAGCAACAGGGTAACTCACACGGGAGCTACACAACGCTGGGCAGAGATAATCCACAGGTTCGGCGTCGACCGCGAGGAGCGCTGCGTCGGGCCTGGAGTCACACGGACCCCCAACAACACAGTACCTTAGGAAAATGAAGCACACGATGATCAGCGGCGTCGAGCAATCCGGCGTCGCGTCTCCGGTGTCGATCAGGCCTCAGCAGGCGTTGTCGATGATGCAGTTGCACAGAGTGAGCAGCGCTCACGGCGTCGAAGGGCACACGGTTGATGCGATCAGCAGCGGGGCAGACACGAGGTCCTCTGGAGTTAGAGCCGTACTCCTACTCACTGGCGTTGCTGCTGGCGTCGGTTGGGCCCAGCGTCCGATCGTCGTGGTTGCTGGTTCTTTCAGAGATGCTGGATTCACACTTCCAGCAGATAGCACTTTGTAGCAGGTGAAGTCCTTTAGCCCTGTGACTTCGGCAGAAGACTGGCACTCTTCCAGTCCTTGGAGATTTTCTTAGCAAGCGTGAGAGTACACACACAGTTCCTCTCTCCTGGTTCCTTGGCAAAAATAAAGAAGCACTGCAGGATTCCCCCAACAACAGCACACTGGCAGAAGGGGTAGGCAGTCCTTTAGATCAACAGGCTTCTTGTCCTTGGTTACAGGGTTCCTTGTCAGAAGTGATCTGATTTCCTAGTTCAGGGGTCCTCCTTTTATACCCCTTTTCGTCTTTGATCCCTTTGTCTATGCCGGGGGTTTCCCAACATCCTGGGTCTGTGGTGGGTGGAGCTAGGCAGTAGCACCTGGCCTATTCATTGAGCCGGGCCGGGTCCTCAGATGCCCCGCAGGAGGTGGAGCCAGCATTGACACTGGCAGGAGCAGAGCTATCGCCCTCCTGGCAGGAGGTGGGGCTAGGATCGTCCATGGCAGGTACAGAGCCATCAGTCGCTCGGCAGGAGGTGGAGCCAGCATTGTATCAGGCAAGGCAGGCTATCAACAACTACTCTCCCCCTACTCTCAACGTAATGTCCCACTCATCCCACACTGACTCATCCAGACCTCTTGGAGCCACCCAGCTCCTGTCACACACACGCAAGACCAGCAGAGACCAGATATGGTTAGACAAGAAAATAGACACTTGCTAAAAGTGCTATTTTCGAACCCAGAGTCCAAAGACCATCCACACCAACGGATGCGTAATTAAACCCCGAGTTCAGGGATACCAAACTCGACATTGCACCATGCTCCCCGGGCCAGCTAGGATTATAGCGTTAATAATCCCGGCGGCCCATTCTATCCAACGGAGAGCAGGCTACCTCGCAATAGTGAAGCCCTAGATGGCGGCACTTCACTATCAGGACATGCCAACTTGGTCAGGCTTGTCCTACCTTACACTTACAATGCACCCTGCCCATGGGCCTACCATAGGGGTGACTAACATGAAGCCAAGGGAAGGTTGGAGGGGCTGGCAAGTAGGTATACCTGCGCAGCCGACGTGACAGTGCAGGACTGCACGTGGGTCTCGCAATGACCGACCCGTAGACATTCGTTTACAAGGCCGCTCCTGTGGGTGGCACAACACGTGCTGCAAACCCACGAGCGGCATTTGTATTTACAAGCCCTGGCACCCCTGGTGCACTAGACTAGGGACTGACAGTAAACCAAATAAGCCAAACATGGATACAATAGATACATCATTTTAACAGAGGGAGCACTTGCGCTATGGCACTGATCAGCAGTGACACGGCGCCCAAAGCATATACCAGCAAAACATTGTAACACAGTAGAGGCAAACAGAAAAAATGGAGGAGAGACTCAAGCCAATGATGTCAGGTCTAACACGTGTCCCCTCCAGCTGAAATGTGGGGAGAACTACCCTTAACCTAGGGAGTCCTCATCACTAAGGCGGAAAAATCTGGACAGACCATCAGCATTGGCGTGATCTGTACCAGGGCGGTGTTCCACCGTAAAGTCCATCCCCTGTAGAGCAATGGACCATCTCAACAGTTTTGGATTCTCACCCCTCATTTGCATTAACCATCTGAGGGGCCTGTGGTCTGTCTGAACCCGGAAGTGAGTCCCAAACAGGTAGGGTCTTAGCTTCTTCAGCGCCCAGACCACAGCAAATGCTTCTCTCTCTATCGCACTCCACCTCGTTTCCCTGGGAAGTAACCTCCTACTGATGAAGGCTACAGGCAAGTCTCGGCCCTCTTCATTCACCTGAGCTAGAACAGCCCCCACGCCATGCTCTGAAGCGTCCGTCTGAACAATGAATTCTTTCGAAAAGTCGGGTGCTTGGAGTATAGGTGCTGTGCACATTGCAGTTTTCAGGGTGTCAAAGGCCGTTTGACAGGCATCAGTCCAGATCACGTTTCGTGGCTGCTTCCTGGAAGTCAGCGAAGTCAAGGGGTGCACAATGTTACCGTAATCCTTGACAAACCTCCTGTAATAACCCGTGAGTCCTAAGAAGGCTCTCACCTGTGTTTGGGTTTTGGGCGGTGCCCAAGCCAGGATGGTATCAATCTTGGGTTGCAGGGGGGCCACCTTACCACTCCCTACTTGGTGCCCCAAGTACACCACAGAACCCTGCCCAATCTGGCACTTACTGGCCTTGATTGTGAGGCCTGCTCCGCGCAGGGCCAACAACACTTCCTGGAGGTGACGCAAGTGTTCCTCCCAGCTGGCGCTGAACACTGCGATGTCGTCCAGGTAGGCGGCGCTGAATTCCTCCAGTCCAGCCAAGACCTGGTTGACCAACCTCTGGAAGGTGGCGGGGGCATTCTTCATCCCAAAGGGCATCACCCGGAACTGGTATAGCCCATCTGGTGTGGAGAATGCTGACCTCTCTTTGGCCCCATCAGTCAAGGCGATCTGCCAGTACCCAGACGTCAAGTCAAACGTACTAAGGTACCGGGCAGCCCCCAACCGATCGATGAGCTCATCAGCTCTGGGGATGGGGTGCGCGTCAGTCTTCGTGACTGAATTGAGCCCTCGGTAGTCCACGCAGAACCGGAGTTCCGGTGAAGCACCAGGCGCTGCAGCCTTCGGGACCAAGACCACTGGGCTGGCCCAAGGACTGCTAGAGGACTCAATCACCCCCAATGCGAACATTTTGGAGACCTCCTCCTTAATGAACGCTCGGACCTTGTCAGTCACCCTGTAAGCCTTGTGCTTCACAGGAGGGCTGTCTCCGGTGTCAACGTCATGGACACACCAATGCGTGACACCCGGAACCAAGGAAAACAGATCCGGGAATTGTCCCAACAGGTGGCGACAATCCTGTTTCTGCTCAAGGGTCAGTGTGTCAGAGAGGACCACACCATCCACTGACCCGTCTTGCTCTTTAGCATACAGGAGGTCAGGAAGAGGCTCACTCTCCTCCTCCGTTCCATCATCTGTAGCTAGGAGCATGCCCACTTC
Organism: Lissotriton vulgaris; assembly: GCF_964263255.1. NCBI lineage: Eukaryota > Metazoa > Chordata > Amphibia > Caudata > Salamandridae > Lissotriton > Lissotriton vulgaris. Next base: position 410,067,735 of record NC_141698.1, on the reverse strand, counting down.
GGACCTTTCTAAGTGGGGCTTCAAACGGTTGACATGCAGGACCCGCAAGGGGTTCCTGGGAGATTTCAAGTCCACCAGGTAGGTGACATCGCTCTTCTTCTCCACAACCTTAAACGGTCCAGTCCACCTGTCCTTGAGCGCACAAGGCTCCACAGGGGACATGACCCACACTTCCTGACCAGGCTGAAGCTCTACCAGAGTGGCATTCCGGTCGTACCATCGCTTCATCTCCTCCTGGCTGGCCTCCAGATTTGCCTGAGCAAGTTCTCTGAAGCGCCGAGTCTGGTTCCGAAAGGCCAGCATGTAGCTGTATACATCCTGGGGAGGTTTCCTGGGAGATTGCTCCCATCCTTCCTTGACCAGACTCAAAGGTCCTCTTACCGGGTGACCGTATAAGAGCTCAAAGGGGCTGAACCCTAGAGCCTTCTGCGGCACCTCACGGTAAGCAAACAACAGGCATGGCAAGAGGACGTCCCATTTCCGCCTCATTGGTTCTTCAAGACCCATAATCATGCCTTTCAGGGTCATGTTGAATCTCTCAACCAGCCCGTTTCCTTGAGGGTGGTAAGGAGTGGTGAACTTGTAGGTTACCCCACACTCCTTCCACAGAGACTTCATATAGTTCGAAATGAAGTTGGTACCTCGGTCGGACACCACCTCTCTGGGGAACCCCATCCGGGAGAAAACACCCATCAGTGCCCGTCCCACCACGGGGGCCGTCACTGTCCTGAGAGGGATGGCTTCCGGGTACCTTGTGGCATGGTCCACCAAGACTAGGATGAACCTGTTGCCCAGGGCTGTCTTGGGGTCCAGGGGCCCAACAATGTCAATACCCACCCGGTCAAAGGGGGTGCTGACCACCGGAAAAGGTTGGAGGGGAGCCTTCTGCTTCCTTCCGCTTTTCCCACTTGCCTGGCAAGTGCGACAAGTCTTGCAATGGATGTCTACATCCCTACGCATCTGAGGCCAATAAAAATGGGTGACAAGCCTGTCATAGGTCTTGTCCTGCCCCAGATGTCCAGCTAACGGTACGTCATGAGCCAAACCCAGTAGGAAGGCTCTGAAGCGCTGGGGTACCACCAGCACACGGGCTGACCCAGGCTCAGCAGCCTTAGGCTCGCTATACAGGAGGTCGTTCTCCCAGTACACAAAATGTGACCCTGACTGATCACCTGAGGATTGGGCTGAGGCCTGCTGCCTCATGCCCACAAGAGAAGGGCACTCTTTCTGTTCCGCACAGAATTCCTCCCTGGAGGGACTACCATCCTGCTGCCAGTGGGTCAGCTCGGGCAGATCTCCCAGTTCGGCAATTTGTTCCCCGGTGGGCTCCAGGGCATCCCCCTCAGGGTCTACCTCCTTCTGGACCACGGGAACAACGGGGGCCGGTTTCCCGCGCCTCCTGCCTCTTCTCTTCACAGCTGGGTCCTGGGCCGTACTTTCAGGCTCCGGGACCCCATCAACACCCTTACTCGCTGTCATGGATCGAGTGGTTGCACACACCCACTCCGGCACACCCAACATTTTCAAGTGCGCCGCTCTCTCCACCTTAGCCCAAGGGGAGTCTTCCAAATCATTGCCCAGGAGACAGTCGACAGGCATGGCGGGCCTCACAGCAACTTGAAGAGTACCTGAAACTCCCCCCCATTCAAAGGAAACCTGAGCCACCTCACACTCTTTCTGGGAGTTATCGGCAGCTATCATGGGGTAGAATGTGTGGGGAACCACCTGCTCTCTGGACACCAAGTGACACTTGACAGCTGTCACACTCGCTCCGGTGTCTCTGAGAGCTTCCACTCTCTGGCCATTAATGGTCACCCACTGCCTATATTTACTAGTGTTACTAGGCAGAGGGGGTGGAGGGACCATTTGCATATCTCCTAGCGAGACCAGGGACATTTCTGCGGGACCCCTCCCACCATGGACAACCATCTCCTCCCCTCCCAAGGCTACACTTGCCAACTGACGAGGGGGTGCACGCGGCGGTGCATTCGAATCCTTCTTGGGACACTGGGGGTCATAAAACCGGTGTCCCACCTGCCCACAACCGTAGCAGGTTAGGGGGCCCCTATGAACAGGTTTACCCGTCGGGGCCCCTGACTTCTTCTCAGGGGGAGGCTGGGAACCCTTCCCTTGGTTCCCTTGGGGATTACTTTGGGGCCCTTTCTGAGACTCCTTCTGTTTACCCTTGTCCCCCCCACTCTTCTGCTGGGGACCCTGCCCACCTTTGGCTGAGTCTCCCACTGGACCCTTGTGGACCCTGGTACTGACCCAGCGGTCCGCCTCCTCAGCAAGTTTTCTAGGGTTAGATATCTTGCTATCAATCAGGTGCTGGCGCAGCTCTGGAAAACAGTTATTAGACAAGTGCTCCCACGCAAACAAATCATAGAGAGCTTCATAACTTTCCACTTTGCTGCCCTTTACCCAACCATCCATGGCTCTGCAAAAATAAGACACATATTCAACCCACGTCGTACCAGGCAACTTCTTACATTCTCTAAAAGCTTGTCTGTACTGCTCGGGGGTTAAACCATATCGCAACATTAAAGCATCTTTCATATGAGCATACGACATCCTATCCGCAACAGGCATGTCTAACAAGGTATCTCTTCCCTCATTCACAAAGCGACCCCACAACCCTGCTCCCCAATTCTTCTCAGGGACCTGGTGGGCCAACAATGCTAACTCATATGCTTTAAACCATTGACCAATATCTTCATTCTTATTGTAATCTTTGATCACATCTTTCGGGAAGTAAAACTTACTTTCTGCAGGCTCGGATGGAATGCTGCCACCAGAGGGATTCAATTCTAACTTTTTAGCTTGGATATCCAGTTCCCTCAACCTGGCTTCACGCTCCAAAGCTAACTTCTCTCGTTCAAACTCCAACTTTTTGATCTCTAAATCAGCTTCCCTTCTACCTCTCGCATTTTCTAACTCCAACTGCCCATTTATCTTTAGCCTTGCCATCTCCATGTTGTAAGCTCGCTCTTTCGCCCTTTCTTCTCTTTCTTCAGGGGAAAGACCTTTGGAGGAAACACTGCTTCCGGGAGAGGCCACAGGTCCATTCACTGGCACCTCCTCATCCCCTTCCTCTGTGGGTACCACCACCACATCAGAGGGATTTCTGGACTCCCACCAGGCCTGCAATGCTTTATAAAAATCATCTTTTCTCGAGATGCCGGTGGTAGGAACTTCAAACTGGTTGCAAAAGTGTTTCAGCTCATCTTTCTTGTATTTCTTTAGCTTACTCCTCTCGAACTCTTCCACAACAACGATAGCAGGGGCAGTGACTCCGTTGTCACTCATGGTTAAACTGGCAGTGTTCAGAAAATCAAGTTTCAGGAAAGCGGAGAACAAAAATAGGATCCTTCCGAATCAGATTGTGACTGCGTTATGGTCTGCTTTCACTATGTAGCGCACACTAATCACTGTACATGGGTCATAAATGCAAGGTCCAAATCCTCACCGCTGCATCCAATGTTAGAGCGGCTGTCTCTAGTTGGCAGAGGTATACACTTCTGACAAATAGGGACACTCCTTTTCTAGTCAGGGCAAGGGGATCACACCCTTCGATAACCCCTGCTCACCCCCTTGGTAGCTTGGCAGAGCAGAACAGGCTTATCTCAGAGGCTGTGTGTTAAGCAATTATGACCACATACAGTAATACAATGAATACACTACAAATGGACACGACACCGTAGTATTATAAAAATAAGTATTTTTATATAAGGCTTAGCACTAGACCAAAATAACGGCAAAACTGTACACAATCGGAATAAATACGTTCGGGAAGGAAAAAGGATAGTTCAAAGGTAGTTTCTTCTTTAGCACAAGAGTCTTTTATATCAAGCAAATCTTCTTCTTGGAAACACAGTTCTTTAGCAACAGGGTAACTCACACGGGAGCTACACAACGCTGGGCAGAGATAATCCACAGGTTCGGCGTCGACCGCGAGGAGCGCTGCGTCGGGCCTGGAGTCACACGGACCCCCAACAACACAGTACCTTAGGAAAATGAAGCACACGATGATCAGCGGCGTCGAGCAATCCGGCGTCGCGTCTCCGGTGTCGATCAGGCCTCAGCAGGCGTTGTCGATGATGCAGTTGCACAGAGTGAGCAGCGCTCACGGCGTCGAAGGGCACACGGTTGATGCGATCAGCAGCGGGGCAGACACGAGGTCCTCTGGAGTTAGAGCCGTACTCCTACTCACTGGCGTTGCTGCTGGCGTCGGTTGGGCCCAGCGTCCGATCGTCGTGGTAGCTGGTTCTTTCAGAGATGCTGGATTCACACACTGAGGGTTTACTCAGACATGAGTCCCTTTCTCACTGCTCCATCAGGATTCAAGCAAGCCGGGCCGAAGAAGGCTGAAATGCCAGAAACCGGTCCCCGGTAGCTTGTCTCCTTTCTGGTGAAGAATTGGCTTGGTAGTTTAGTCTGCCCTGTTCCCATGATGCACTGGGCCAGGGACAGACTGATTTGCATATAGCCAGGTTCTGAGCTGGGATGGGGCAGTGAGATAAATAACGGTGATGGATCAAGCCCTGATCTTTGGACTGGGTAAGAGTGGTCTGTTTAACTCAGACACTCTGTTCATCACCACCCCCTTTTTGTAAATCGTTTTTGGCCACTATAGGTGTGGCAGGGTATACTCAGACATGAGTCCCTTTCTCACTGCTCCATCAGGATTCAAGCAAGCCGGGCCGAAGAAGGCTGAAATGCCAGAAACCGGTCCCCGGTAGCTTGTCTCCTTTCTGGTGAAGAATTGGCTTGGTAGTTTAGTCTGCCCTGTTCCCATGATGCACTGGGCCAGGGACAGACTGATTTGCATATAGCCAGGTTCTGAGCTGGGATGGGGCAGTGAGATAAATAACGGTGATGGATCAAGCCCTGATCTTTGGACTGGGTAAGAGTGGTCTGTTTAACTCAGACACTCTGTTCATCACCACCCCCTTTTTGTAAATCGTTTTTGGCCACTATAGGTGTGGCAGGGTATACTCAGACATGAGTCCCTTTCTCACTGCTCCATCAGGATTCAAGCAAGCCGGGCCGAAGAAGGCTGAAATGCCAGAAACCGGTCCCCGGTAGCTTGTCTCCTTTCTGGTGAAGAATTGGCTTGGTAGTTTAGTCTGCCCTGTTCCCATGATGCACTGGGCCAGGGACAGACTGATTTGCATATAGCCAGGTTCTGAGCTGGGATGGGGCAGTGAGATAAATAACGGTGATGGATCAAGCCCTGATCTTTGGACTGGGTAAGAGTGGTCTGTTTAACTCAGACACTCTGTTCATCACCACCCCCTTTTTGTAAATCGTTTTTGGCCACTATAGGTGTGGCAGGGTATACTCAGACATGAGTCCCTTTCTCACTGCTCCATCAGGATTCAAGCAAGCCGGGCCGAAGAAGGCTGAAATGCCAGAAACCGGTCCCCGGTAGCTTGTCTCCTTTCTGGTGAAGAATTGGCTTGGTAGTTTAGTCTGCCCTGTTCCCATGATGCACTGGGCCAGGGACAGACTGATTTGCATATAGCCAGGTTCTGAGCTGGGATGGGGCAGTGAGATAAATAACGGTGATGGATCAAGCCCTGATCTTTGGATTGGGTAAGAGTGGTCTGTTTAACTCAGACACTCTGTTCATCACCACCCCCTTTTTGTAAATCGGATTCACACTTCCAGCAGATAGCACTTTGTAGCAGGTGAAGTCCTTTAGCCCTGTGACTTCGGCAGGAGACTGGCACTCTTCCAGTCCTTGGAGATTTTCTTAGCAAGCGTGAGAGTACACACACAGTTCCTCTCTCCTGGTTCCTTGGCAAAAATAAAGAAGCACTGCAGGATTCCCCCAACAACAGCACACTGGCAGAAGGGGTAGGCAGTCCTTTAGATCAACAGGCTTCTTGTCCTTGGTTACAGGGTTCCTTGTCAGAAGTGATCTGATTTCCTAGTTCAGGGGTCCTCCTTTTATACCCCTTTTCGTCTTTGATCCCTTTGTCTATGCCGGGGGTTTCCCAACATCCTGGGTCTGTGGTGGGTGGAGCTAGGCAGTAGCACCTGGCCTATTCATTGAGCCGGGCCGGGTCCTCAGACGCCCCGCAGGAGGTGGAGCCAGCATTGACACTGGCAGGAGCAGAGCTATCGCCCTCCTGGCAGGAGGTGGGGCTAGGATCGTCCATGGCAGGTACAGAGCCATCAGTCGCTCGGCAGGAGGTGGAGCCAGCATTGTATCAGGCAAGGCAGGCTATCAACAACTACTCTCCCCCTACTCTCAACGTAATGTCCCACTCATCCCACACTGACTCATCCAGACCTCTTGGAGCCACCCAGCTCCTGTCACACACACGCAAGACCAGCAGAGACCAGATATGGTTAGACAAGAAAATAGACACTTGCTAAAAGTGCTATTTTCGAACCCAGAGTCCAAAGACCATCCACACCAACGGATGCGTAATTAAACCCAGAGTTCAGGGATACCAAACTCGACATTGCACCATGCTCCCCGGGCCAGCTAGGATTATAGCGTTAATAATCCCGGCGGCCCATTCTATCCAACGGAGAGCAGGCTACCTCGCAATAGTGAAGCCCTAGATGGCGGCACTTCACTATCAGGACATGCCAACTTGGTCAGGCTTGTCCTACCTTACACTTACAATGCACCCTGCCCATGGGCCTACCATAGGGGTGACTAACATGAAGCCAAGGGAAGGTTGGAGGGGCTGGCAAGTAGGTATACCTGCGCAGCCGACGTGACAGTGCAGGACTGCACGTGGGTCTCGCAATGACCGACCCGTAGACATTCGTTTACAAGGCCGCTCCTGTGGGTGGCACAACACGTGCTGCAAGCCCACGAGCGGCATTTGTATTTACAAGCCCTGGCACCCCTGGTGCACTAGACTAGGGACTGACAGTAAACCAAATAAGCCAAACATGGATACAATAGATACATCATTTTAACAGAGGGAGCACTTGCGCTATGGCACTGATCAGCAGTGACACGGCGCCCAAAGCATATACCAGCAAAACATCGTAACACAGTAGAGGCAAACCGAAAAAATGGAGGAGAGACTCAAGCCAATGATGTCAGGTCTAACATGAAGCTCATACATGCCCTTAGGGCATGTATGTGCGCCATATGCGTACACATGTAAATTTCCGGGGTGCTGCAGGATGTCCTTAAGACACCCTTGCACCCTTGAAATTATTCTCAATTTGCGATTAGCAAATTGCGAATCCCAAATTGAGAATAACTTCCCATTCATTCCTATGGGCCTCCTGGCCCATAGAAATGAATGGGAAATTATTCCTTAATTGCAATTAGCAATTTGCTAATCGCAATTAAGGAATTTTAAGAAATCGCCAAATAATTTCTAGATACATACCATTTTGCAGTTCTCAAATAGCGATTCTCAAAAAATAGCTATTTGAGAATCACAAATAGGTATTTTAATACATCTGCCCCTTCATCCTTCTTCTTCAGGGGTTATAGGAGAGTCTCTTACTCATTCCCTTGTGAAGAGTTAAATCATTCCGGTACTGAAAGGAGCTTTAGCAAGCCTGCAACCTCTTTTTCATGGATGAGTGGGAACATTGCAGGCATCAGCCCCCAGATTGGATTGGATAGCCTGACTGGTGATTATTCGCCGATACTTTGACTAAAATAAATCCCTTATTGTGTGAGGGCTTTGCTTGCTTTTCAGTTGCTGCTACTCCTCATCATGAATAAACTAAGGGAGGAATCTCAATCTGAGTTGATCTATTGCTTAAAAGTTCAGTGGTTGAACTGGACACTGATTGCTTTGCCCTTCAAGCAGTGTTAATTAAGGATTCAAACTGTTCCTTTTATTTGATACATTTTTACAACGATGATTTTTCTAATGCACCCTGTTGTAATTTTGCCAAATTATTCTCTTTTTAGAGGAGCTTAAGGATCCTTGTTATGGGATCCTGGCCCAGCAAATTGTATCATTTGTGGTGACTTTAACGAATGTTAAGGAGAGACGCTGAAAGTTTGGGGGAAGTGACCACAATTGATCATCTGGAGGATTCAGATCCTGGAGGTTCTGAGCTGGGATCATATTTATCAGCGGGCTATTTGTCAGTGTTATTCAACTCTTTGAAACTCTTTGACAAAGTTGGACCCCTTGTGCCATCATACAGAGGTTGGGGCCGCCCCTCTACAAATAATGAAATGTTTTACAAACGTAACTTGTCCTCCATTTTTTCTGAGGGCTATATGCTAGAAACAAATTGAGCGACCATAATGCCTTGGCAGCAGTAGAGCATTTTTAAATTCAAAAGAGGCTCACCCTTATAGAAAACAGCCTATCGGTCTTCTTATAATGATAGTCATTGGATATGCTAGTTTTTCCCATCCCCAGAGTGTTTTCTTGCTACTGTCATTGTTAAACATCTTGAGATCTTTCAGGTCTGTCTGCCCAAAGATATTGAGGGGTATCCAAGCTTAGTTATTGTGTTAAAGAAAGTGTAATGAAGCCTGTGAAGCCTCCACGCCACAGGGATCCGAGACAAGGCTCTGGATTGGACCACCTCCTTCGTCTCCGGAAGAACCCAGAGCGTCTGCCTCCCCCATTCCGTTCCAAAGCCTCCGAGATCATCTGCGTCGTACCCCAGGGATCCCCCCTCTTCCCGATGCTATTCAACATTTACCTGACCCCGCTCTCACACGAAGCCCGACAGCACGACCTCAACATAACCTCCTACGCCGACGACACTCAGCTGATCCTCTCCCTCACCAAGGACTCCATCACCGCCAAAGTCAACCTCCATGAAGGAATGAAGGCCGTCGCCGACTGGATGAAGACCAGCCGTCTGAAGCTGAACTCGGAGAAGACGGAGGTCCTCATCCTCGGCCCCAACCCTTCAGCCCGGGACGACTCCTGGTGGCCGACGGCACTGGGGGCATCCCCGACACCCACCGACCACGTACGCAACCTGGGAATCATCCTAGACTCAAAGCTCTCAATGACCAAGCAAGTCAACGCCGTCTCCTCCTCCTGCTTCAACACCCTCCGCATGCTCCGCAAGAGCTACAGATGGATCCCGACAGATACAAGAAAGACAGTCACCCAGGCCATCGTCAGCAGAAGACTCGACTACGGAAACACCCTCTACGCGGGAGCCCTGACCAAGCTCATTAAATAAATACAACGCATCCAAAACGCCTCAGCACGCCTGATCCTTGACGTAGCACGCCACGGCCACATCACCCCCACCTGAAAAACCTGCACTGGCTCCCTGTCAACAAGAGGAAATCCTTCAAGCTCTTCACCCACGCACACAAGGCACTCCACAAGCCTGACCCAGCTTACCTCAACAGATGGCTCTCCTTCTACATCCCCAACTGCCAGCTACGCTCTGCTGACCTCTCACTCGCCACTGTCCCACGCATCAGAAGAACAACCACCGGTGGAGATCCTTCTTCCACCTCGCCACCAAGACATGGAACACCCTCCCACTGAGCCTACAACAGACCCAAGGCCTGCTGACCTTCAGGAGGATACTCAAGACATGGCTGATCGATAAGTAGCGCCCCCACCCCCAGTACCTTGAGACCCTCGCAGGTATGTAGTGCGCTTTACAAATGATTGATTGATTAATTGAAGGTTGCATTCATAAAGAACCTGTTACCCCTGATGGGTGTTGAAGCGCTTTTCTGGCGAGTAGCACGCTACTCCGGAACCCATAAAGGATTAGTGTTGAAAATTAGTAGGGTAGGGTAGGTGGCGGGATAGAAGAGGGAAAGAGGTTTGTATTTATATAGCGCTTGCTACCCTTGATGGGGTTTTGAAGCGCTTTTTCTTTTTTTGTTTTTGGCGAATAGCACTCTACTTTGGAACCCATAAGGATTAGTGTTGAATTAGTATGGAGAAACATGAAAGTAATTTGAGTGGAGAATATGTTAGTCAGTTATTTGGATTGAGAAGGGTTCGGGAGGGGTAGAAAAGGGAAAGAGGTTTGCATTTATATAGCGCTTGTAACCCTGATGGGGTGTTGAAACGCTTTATTGGCGAGTAGCATGCTACTTGAGTACCCATAAAGGATTAGTGGTGAATTAGTATAGTGGGATATGGAATTTGAGAAGTGAACATGTTAGTCTGGTTTTTTGATTGAAAAGGATAGTGGAGGGATAGAGGAGTGAAGGATTTGGATTTTATTTTGTTATTTTTTTTTTTTTGAGGTCATAGTAGTAGGAGGAGGCTTTTGGATGAGTAAAAGGGGGTTTGGAGGGGAGGGGTCAAAGGGAAGAGTTTAGAAAAGTTTGTTTTGGGGGATCGGTATAGTAAAAAGAGGTGTCAGATGATGCAAGGAGGGGTAGAGTAGGAGAGAGTCTAGAAGGGTTATTTTGGGTATCATAGTAGTGTTTTTGCCGAGTTCTGAATCCGATGTAGTCTTTTCATGATTGTTAAAGGTGATCATGGTAGAGGCTATTGGCACATTTGAGTTTGGACAGAAGAAGGGAGATGGTAGCTTGGAGCTTGTGTTGAAATCCAAAATGAGGGAAAATTTGTTGTAGCATTTTTATAGTGACAAAGCTTGATTTTGCTAGTTTGTCCACTTGGGCATTCATCAACAGCTTGGACTCCATGGTCATTCTGAGGTTCCTTACTTGCTTCGATACTTTAGGCGGGGATCCCAGTCCATCGGCCCAGGCAGCAAGTGGGCCGTAATGTTTCCAATCGCCACACGTAAGTACTTCCATTTTTGAAGCATTCAATTTGTGATGGCTCCCGGTCATCCACTGATCCACGGCTCTGAGATATCTGAAAAATGTATTTGGGGCATTCCAGTTGAAGGAGTATTTGTGTGTCGTCTGCATAGTTATAGCACTTGAGGGGAAATTGATTGATCAGTACCGGTAATGACTTCATATAGATGTTGAAAAGCATGGGCGAGATGGTAGAGCCTTGAGGGACCACTGCTTTTGTAGAATATGATTTGGACGAGAAAGGTGGGGTATGGATGACATTAGTTCTGTTTTGAAGGTAGGACAAGATCCAGTCTAGAGCAGTTCCCTGTATGCAGGCTTCGTAGAGTCTTTGTTTCAGAGTATCATTGCCAACCGTGTCAAAGGCGCCCGAGAGGTCCAAGAGGAGTAGCACAGCAACTCCGTAGCAGTCAACTGTATTCTCCAGATCATCCCAGATGGCAAGGAGGGCAGATTCCGTGCCACTTCTAGACGGAATCCTGTTTGGTCGTCTGAAAGTACGTCATTCTCTTCAATGATTTGTGATATCTGGTGAACACTGCTCTTTCTATCAGTTTGCCCAGGAAAGGTCCATTTGAAATGGGAATGTAGTTGTCAGGGTTCAGCGGGTCCAAGTTTGTTTTCTTCAGTAAAGGGCATATGTACGATGTTTTGAGTTCTTCTGGAAATATTCTGGTAGTTAAGGAATCGTTGATGATTCTTCTTACTGCAGTGTCAGCAGAAGTAGTTAAAAGAATTGTCCTGAACGTTTGTGGTGGACAGAGGCCAGAAGGGCTGCCGGCAGGCCTGTTTGCTTTGACCAGGTCCATAAATTCATTGTGTGAGATGTGTTGGAAATGGAGAGGCTGGGTTAGAGTATTCTTGGATTGTTATTTTGTACAAGCGTTCATGCTGGTGCTTTGTTTCTGTTTTGATTTGCCTGTTTGTCTGTAAAATCTTGAGTAACAGGCTGAGTTCCTTCTAGGAAATTTGGTTTATGAAATTCATTGAGTATTTTATAGAATACTTTATTTGCACATTTAGCATTTTGAATTCTGTCTGAATAGTACCCTTTCTTATCTTTTTTGATAGCTGACTTGTATAATCTGTAAATTTTTGTAGGTGAAGTTTGTCTTGTTTGGTGTTTTTTTTTTTAGCCAGGTACGTTGCGGCTTTCTAATTTGCTGTTTTATGTCTTTTATTTCTATGTTTCTCCAAGGCACTTTTTTACTTGTGTTCTGTTGCGTGGTTTTGAGTGGTATCAGGATGTCAAATGCTTCCTGTAGCCACTCATATAGATTTTGAACAGAATTTACTGTTTCCAGATTTGTACTTGATGCTAGTTGTGTTTCTATGTGTTCCAAATTGAGGTTGTTCCACAGCCGCTAGGTAGATGAATGTAAGGTAGTTTTAGGTGAGTTGCTTGGTGTGGTTTTATGTTGGAAAGCAAGCAAGTGGTGGTCTGACCATGTGACTGGAGTTATAGTATGAAAGGTACCTAGTTCACTATTAGCAAAAATGACATCTAGGATCTGTCCAGCGATGTGTGTGGGTTTGTGGACAATCTGATGCAGGTTCAGTGCATCTAGGCCAGTGATTATTGTTTTTGGAGGGGTCATATTGGGTTTGTCAAAACAAATGTTGAGGTCACCCTGAACGCATAGGTTGGAGTGTGTTGTTATCAGGTTTGAAACTGTGTCTAGAAGTGCATCTGGAAATGTCGCCTTGCTAGGTGGAGGTCTGTAAAGGAGCAGGAAGTTACAGGAGGAAGACGGTGTAAGATTGCATCTTGTTAGAAGAGCCTCACAATTTTTTATGGAGATGTTGTCAACTTTAGTGACATGTAATGATTGCCTGAATACAACAGCTAGACCACCTCCTTTTTTGCCTATACAATTTTGGGTGATTGATAGCCTAGAGCATGGGTACTCACAAATTTCTCTCGGGGTCCAAATTTACAGTGTGGGTTGTGTCCGAGGGCTGCACCGGTGGGGGCGGGGTCAGTGGGGGAGGGGCCGGGCTAGAGCATAAAAAAAAATGTGACCATGAGGTTGAACACAGGTCCCTGCAGCAGACGCCTTCGTCCATTGAGCTACCAGACCCGGCATACACACCTCTCTGTCTCTCTCTCTCTCTCTCCCTCTCTCTGTCTCCCTCCCTATCTCTCTCTCTCTGCCTCCCACCCTCCATCCCTCTATCTCCCTCTCTCCCTCCCTGGTCTCCCTCTGTCTCACTCACTCTGACTGTTTCACTCCCTCTCTCTCCCTATCTCTCCCTCATTCTGACTGTCTCACTACCTCTCCCTCTCTCTTTCCCTTGCCCTCCCTCTCCTTCCCTCTCCCCACCTCTCTTTCTTTCTCCCTCCCTCTTCCTCCCTCTCCTTTGCTCTCCTTCCCTCCCACACCCTCACTCCCCTTCCCTTCCCCACACTCCCCTTCCCCCTATTCGCCCTCTCCCTCCCTCAATCCCCTTCCCTCATGCTCACTCCCTCCCCTTCCCTCTCTCCCTCTCTCCCTCCCTCACTCCCCTTCCCTCTCTCCCTTCCTTACTCCCCTTCCCTCTCTCCCTCTTCTTCCCTTCTTCCCTCCCTCCCTCCCTCCCTCCCTCCCTCCCTCCACTTCCCTCACTCCCTTCCCTCTCTCCCTCCCTCACTCCCCTTCCCTCCCTCTCTCACTCCCCTTCCCACACTCCCTCCCCCCTCACACCCATTCCCTCACTCCCTTCTCCCCTTACTCCCTCAATCCCCTTCCATTCCCTCACTCCCCTTCCCTCACTCTCCTTCCCTCACCCCCTTCCCTCACTCCCTTCCATCACTCCCTTCCTCACTCCCTCCCCTTCCCTCATTTCCACTCCCTCACTCTGCTTCCCTCACTCCCATACCCTCACTCCCCTTCCCTCACTCCCCTTCCCTCACTCCCTCACTCCCCTTCCCTCACTCCCCTACCCTCACTCCCTTCCCTCACCCCTCACTTACCCCTCCCTTACCCTCTCCCTCACTCCCTCCCCTTCCCTCACTCCATTCCCTCACTCCCCTTCCCTCACTCCCCTTCCCTCACTCCCTCCCTCACTCCCCTTCCCTCATTCCCCTACCCTCACTCCCCTTCCCTTACTCCCCTTCCCTCACCCCTCACTTACCCCTCCCTTACCCTCTCCCTCACTCCCTCCCCTTCCCTCACTCCCTCCCTCACTCCCCTTCCCTCACTCACCTTTCCTCACTCCCTCCCCTCACTCCCTTCCCTCACTCCCCTTACCTCACTCCCTCCCTCATTCCCCTTCCCTCACTCCCTTCCCTTCCCTCACTCCCCTTCCCTCACTCCCTCCCTCACTCCCCTTCCCTCATTCACCTTTCCTCACTCCCTTCCCTCACTCCCTTCCCTCACTCCCCTTCCCTCACTCCCTCCCTCATTCCCATTTCCTCACTCCCTTCCCTCACTCCCCTTCCCTCACTCCCTCCCTCATTCCCCTTTCCTCACTCACCTTTCCTCACTCCCTTCCCTCACTCCCTTCCCTCACTCCCCTTCCGTCACTCCCTCCCTCATTCCCCTTCCCTCACTCCCTTCCTTCACTCCCCTTCCCTCACTCCCCTTCCCTCACTCCCTCCCTCACTCCCCTTCCCTCATTCCCCTACCCTCATTCCCCTTCCTTACTCCCCTTCCCTCACCCCTCACTTACCCCTCCCTTACCCTCTCCCTCACTCCCTCCCCTTCCCTCACTCCCTTCCCTCACTCCTCTTCCCTCACTCCCTCCCTCACTCCCCTTCCCTCACTCACCTTTCCTCACTCCCTTCCCTCACTCCCTTCCCTCACTCCCCTTACCTCACTCCCTCCCTCATTCCCCTTCCTTCACTCCCTTCCCTTCCCTCACTCCCCTTCCCTCACTCCCTCCCTCACTCCCCTTCCCTCATTCACCTTTCCTCACTCCCTTCCCGCACTCCCTTCCCTCACTCCCCTTCCCTCACTCCCTCCCTCATTCCCCTTTCCTCACTCCCTTCCCTCACTCCCCTTCCCTCACTCCCTCCCTCATTCCCCTTTCCTCACTCACCTTTCCTCACTCCCTTCCCTCACTCCCTTCCCTCACTCCCCTTCCCTCACTCCCTCCCTCATTCCCCTTCACTCACTCCCTTCCCTCACTCCCCTTCCCTTCCTCCCTCACTCCCCTTCCCTCACTCACCTTTCCTCACTCCCTTCCCTCACTCCCTTCCCTCACTCCCCTTCCCTCACTCCCTCCCTCATTCCCCTTTCCTCACTCCCTTCCCTCACTCCCCTTCCCTCACTCCCTCCCTCATTCCCCTTTCCTCACTCCCCTTCCCTCACTCCCTTCCCTCACTCCCCTTCCCTCACTCCCCTTCCCTCACTCCCTCCCTCACTCCCCTTCGCCCACCCCCTCCCTTACCCCCTCCCTCACACCCTCCCCTTCCCTCACTCCCTTCCCTCACTCCCCTTCCTTCACTCCCTCCCTCATTCCCCTTCCCTCACCCGCTTCCCTCACTCACCTTTCCTCACTCCCCCACTCCCTTACCTCACTCCCTTCCCTCACTCCCCTTCCCTCACTCCCTTCCCTCACTCGCTTCCCTCAATCCCCTTCCCTCACTCCCTCCCTCACTCCCCTTCCTTCACTCCCCTTTCCTCATTCCCCTTTCCTCACTCCCTCACTCCCTTCCCCATTCCCCTTCCCTCACTCCCTTCCCTCACTCCCCTTTCGTCACTCCCTCCCTCATTCCCCTTTCCTCACTCCCCTTCCCTCACTCCCTTCCCTCACTCCCCTTTCCTCACTCCCTCCCTCATTCCCCTTCCCTCACTCCCTCCATCACCCCCTCTTTCACTCCCTTCCCTCACTCCCTCACTCCCCTTCTCTCCCTCCCTCCCTCCCTCCCTCCCTCCTCCCCTCCTCACTCCCTTCCCTCACTCCCTCTCTCACCCCCTCCCTCACTCCCTCCCTCACTCCCTACCCTCACTCCCCTTCCCTCACTCCCCTTCCCTCACTCCCTTCTCCCTTTCCCTCACTCCCTCAATCCCCTTCCCTTCCTCACTCCCCTTCCCTCACCCCCTTCCCTCACTCCCTTCCATCACTCCCTTCCTCACTCCCTCCCCTTCACTCATTTCCACTCCCTCACTCCGCTTCCCTCACTCCCATACCCTCACTCCCCTTCCCTCACTCCCCTTCCCTCACTCCCTCACTCCCCTTCCCTCACTCCCCTACCCTCACCCCCTTCCCTCACCCCTCACTTACCCCTCCCTTACCCTCTCCCTCACTCCCTCCCCTTCCCTCACTCCATTCCCTCACTCCCCTTCCCTCACTCCCCTTCCCTCACTCCCTCCCTCACTCCCCTTCCCTCATTCCCCTACTCCTCACTCCCCTTCCCTTACTCCCCTTCCCTCACCCCTCACTTACCCCTCCCTTACCCTCTCCCTCACTCCCTCCCCTTCCCTCACTCCCTTCCCTCACTCCCCTTCCCTCACTCCCTCCCTCACTCCGCTTCCCTCACTCACCTTTCTCACTCCCTCCCCTCCCTCCCTTACCTCACTCCCCTTACCTCACTCCCTCCCTCATTCCCCTTCCCTCACTCCCTTCCCTTCCCTCACTCCCCTTCCCTCACTCCCTCCCTCACTCCCCTTCCCTCATTCACCTTTCCTCACTCCCTTACCTCACTCCCTTCCCTCACTCCCCTTCCCTCACTCCCTCCCTCATTCCCCTTTCCTCACTCCCTTCCCTCACTCCCCTTCCCTCACTCCCTCCCTCATTCCCCTTTCCTCACTCACCTTTCCTCACTCCCTTCCCTCACTCCCTTCCCTCACTCCCCTTCCGTCACTCCCTCCCTCATTCCCCTTCCCTCACTCCCTTCCCTCACTCCCCTTCCCTCATTCCCCTTCCCTCACTCCCTCCCTCACTCCCCTTCCCTCATTCCCCTACCCTCATTCCCCTTCCCTTACTCCCCTTCCCTCACCCCTCACTTACCCCTCCCTTACCCTCTCCCTCACTCCCTCCCCTTCCCTCACTCCCTTACCTCACTCCTCTTCCCTCACTCCCTCCCTCACTCCCCTTCCCTCACTCACCTTTCCTCACTCCCTTCCCTCACTCCCTTCCCTCACTCCCCTTACCTCACTCCCTCCCTCATTCCCCTTCCCTCACTCCCTTCCCTTCCCTCACTCCCCTTCCCTCACTCCCTCCCTCACTCCCCTTCCCTCATTCACCTTTCCTCACTCCCTTCCCTCACTCCCTTCCCTCACTCCCCTTCCCTCACTCCCTCCCTCATTCCCCTTTCCTCACTCCCTTCCCTCACTCCCCTTCCCTCACTCCCTCCCTCATTCCCCTTTCCTCACTCACCTTTCCTCACTCCCTTCCCTCACTCCCTTCCCTCACTCCCCTTCCCTCACTCCCTCCCTCATTCCCCTTCCCTCACTCCCTTCCCTCACTCCCCTTCCCTTCCTCCCTCACTCCCCTTCCCTCACCTCACCTTCCTCACTCCCTTCCCTCACTCCCTTCCCTCACTCCCCTTCCCTCACTCCCTCCCTCATTCCCCTTTCCTCACTCCCTTCCCTCACTCCCCTTCCCTCACTCCCTCCCTCATTCCCCTTTCCTCACTCCCCTTCCCTCACTCCCTTCCCTCACTCCCCTTCCCTCACTCCCCTTCCCTCACTCCCTTCCTCACTCCCCTTCGCTCACCCCCTCCCTTACCCCCTCCCTCACACCCTCCCCTTCCCTCACTCCCTTCCCTCACTCCCCTTCCTTCACTCCCTCCCTCATTCCCCTTCCCTCACCCGCTTCCCTCACTCACCTTTCCTCACTCCCCCACTCCCTTACCTCACTCCCTTCCCTCACTCCCCTTCCCTCACTCCCTTCCCTCACTCGCTTCCCTCAATCCCCTTCCCTCACTCCCTCCCTCACTCCCCTTCCTTCACTCCCCTTTCCTCATTCCCCTTTCCTCACTCCCTCACTCCCTTCCCCATTCCCCTTCCCTCACTCCCTTCCCTCACTCCCCTTTCATCACTCCCTCCCTCATTCCCCTTTCCTCACTCCCCTTCCCTCACTCCCTTCCCTCACTCCCCTTTCCTCACTCCCTCCCTCATTCCCCTTCCCTCACTCCCTCCATCACCCCCTCTTTCACTCCCTTCCCTCACTCCCTCACTCCCCTTCTCTCCCTCCCTCCCTCCCTCACCCCTCCCTCACTCCCTTCCCTCACTCCCTCTCTCACCCCCTCCCTCACTCCCTCCCTCACTCCCTACCCTCACTCCCCTTCCCTCACTCCCCTTCCCTCACTCCCTCCCGCACTCCCCTTCCATCACCCCTCCCTTACCCCCTCCCTCACTCCCCTTCCCTCATTCACCTTTCCTCACTCCCTCACTCCCTTCCCTCATTTCCTTTCCCTCACTCCCTCCCTCATTTTCCTTCCCTCACTCCCTTCCCTCACTCCCTTCCCTCACTCTCTCCCTCACTCCCCTTCCCTCACCCCCTCCCTTACCCCCTCCCTCACTCCCTCTCCGTTCCTCACTCCCTTCCCTCACTCCCCTTCCCTCACTCCCTCCCTCACTACCCTCCCCTCATTCACCTTTCCTCACTCCCCTTCCCTCACTCCCTTCCCTCACTACCTCCCTCATTCCCCTTCCCTCACTCCCCTTCCCTCACTCCCTTCCCTCACTCCCTTCCCTCACTCCCTTCCCTCACTCCCTCACTCCCTCACTCCCCTCCCCTCTTTCACTCCCTCACCCCCTCCCTCACTCCCTTCCCTCACTCCCTCCCTCACTCCCCTTCCCTCACTCCGTCTCCCTCACTGCGTCGCCCTCCTCCCTCTGTCGCCCTCCTCCCTCTGTCGCCGTCCTCCCTCTGTCGCCCTCCTACCTCTGTCTCCCTTTCTCTGTCTCCATTTCTCGGTCTCCCTTTCCCTCCCTCCCTTTGTCTCTGTCCCTCTACCTCCCTCTGTCACCCCACCCTGTCTGTGTGTCACCAGGCTGAGACAGCTTCCCCAGCCAGCTTCCCCAGCGCGCACAGACACACAGCCCCACCCGAGCACTTCACAGGTCTTTAAAAAGACCATTTGCATGTGAATGGGGCTTTCCTGTATTTCACCTCCTCTGAGCGCCCCTGCAGCTCCGCTCTGGCCTCGCTGGAATGAACTGCCCGGCCGCAGGGAGCAGCAGAGTGTTTACAGACACTCTTTGAAAACACGGGTACGATGTCTCATGGTCCACAGGCCGCCACGGAAGGCTTGCCGGGTCGCTGCCGGCCCGCGGGCCGTACTATGAGTACCCGTGGCATAGAGGAACAGCTTCATGCAGGACTGGAGCCATATCATCTCCCAACCATGATTCAGTTATGAATAGTATGTCTGGCTTTGCATCTGTGAGAAGGTCGTAGATGAGATGTTTGTTTTTAGAGAGGGATCAAGCATTTATTAGTAGACAGTTTAGAGAATGGCCTTTGGTGATAGTGAGACTTTGTTTTGTAGAAGAGTGATCAGTATTGGTTGGGTTTGTAGCAGGTGTGTTTTTAGTGCTGGTATTAGCTGTATTAGAATAGCAATCGTTTAGCTGTTCTGTATCATGTTCCTCATCCAGCATGCTAAGAATGCATTTTGATGGGTCTGTGTGTGTATGTAGTGGAGATGGTGTGTGAGAGTGAGTTGGTGTGCTGTGTTGTTTTCTTGGTGTAACATTGTTGTGCAGTAGACATGGGGAAGCGAAGTTGTGAGGTGTGGCACATTGTTTGTATTGTTTGCATGTGTTTAGGGCGGAGGATGTATGAGTGAGGGGTGGTGGTGCAGCATGTGGGTCAGGTAGTAAGGTTCTAAATTGTCCAATGGATGAGAGGCGGTTAGAAGAGAGTTGCTGTGTTGCTGTATCTGTGATAGGTGTGGTGGAAGAGAGAAAACTTGGCATTGAAGTTTGTTCCTTTGTGTGGTTTGAAAGGTGGGTGTATGTTTGTATTTTGTGTATTTTGCCCTTTGAAGATCTTGTTGTGCTGGTGTGTGTGATATGTTTTGTTTTTGAGAAGTAGTGAAAAGGGGGTGCTGGTGTATTTGTTTCATGCAATGGATTTGGTTGTATAGTATTGTTTGTGAGGGGAGGTTGTAAGGCAGAGAGGGTGGTGATGTGTTTATGAGTAGAGTGTATGTTGTGTTTAGGAAGGAATGAAGTAGAGGTAAGTGTGTTCGTCTTAGACTGGATTGTTGCAAGAGTTGAAAAGTGTGGTTGTGTGCAGTGTGTGTGTTGTGCATTAAAGTTATTATGGTAGAATGGAGAGGAGGGTGTTGGTTGGGCAAATGATGGAAGGATGATTATATGTTTGTTAGTGATAAAAGGTGGTCTGTTAGGTGTAATTAGAGCAGGGAGCATGTGTCTGGACGGGATGTAGTTATATATGGTGTTGAATGGCATTGTGTTAGTGATGTGTGGATTGGATAGTGGTATAGGATAGAGTTGTGTACTGTTTGTAGGTGATGGTGGGTATGTGTGGTAGTTGGAATAGAAGGTGTGTATAGATGTGGTTTGGTTGGGTTTGTAGTGCATGGTGGTACATTGACCTGTGCATAGGGTTCTGGTGATTATTGTTTATTGTTCGATTACTTAAAATCATGACAATTTAAAAACAAACAAAAAATATGTTTCATCTTAATGCAACAAGTAATTAAAGTTTTAAAAAAAATACAATAGTAGATATACACAATTATTGTTATTATTGTTTTCACACAAGAAGCATAGGGTTCTGTGTAGTGTTCATTTGGTGTGAATGTGTTACTATGTTTGTGGATGGTGTGCGGTGGGTATTACTGAATAGGAACATGGGCAGCATTTCCGGCTCTCGTCCCGACCAGTCTCGAACAGGCTCAAACAGGTAATTGCCCTTGTCCTCTCCGCCCTTGGCAACGATGCCCGGGCTGAGACGCCCTAAGCCTTGGTCTTTTATAGCCCTAGTAATCAGGTGACCACTTCAGCCAATGGGAACCCTAGACCTAACCCTATCCAATCACAACACTAGCCCTAAAATCTAGAACCAATAGGAGACCAGGACCTTACAGTCAATCTTAGCCCCAGTCCAAGCACCCTATCAGTTTAAAAAACCTTGATCTCTACGTCCAAAAGAGGCCCCAGCCCTACCAGTAGTCCCAACCGAAGTTCAAGCAGCCAATCAACACAGGAAGCCCTAGTCCCTACTTCCAATAGAAAGCCTAACCCTACTCTTACTTCCACACCTAGTCCAGCAACCAATCACACCAGAAGCCCTAATCGCTACTTTCAATAGAAATCCTAACACTAGCCCTAGGCCCAACCCTACATTGATTCAGTCACAGACCAAGAAACCAATCAGAACTGTCAAATACCCAACCAATGAGGACACTAACCCTAATCCAATAGAAACACCAGATACAAACACCAATCAGTGTACACATGTACCAATCACTAGCAGACTATATAAGGTCCCAGCGACCTCAGACAAGGATTGCTGGCCAGGGATTTTGAAGCTGCTCCTTTATTCAGAAATCTCCTAGGAGACAGACAGGCTCAATCCACACTTTGGACTTCTGCAGGTAAGGCCCTAACAAATTTGTCCTCTAACAATACTGCTTGTAGAAAATGTTAATCCCTCTCCTGGCCAGAAAACGAAGTGTATATTCACAGCCAGGAAACTGCCCTGGAGGGGGGATGGGTAGGCCAGCAGGGCCAAGTAGCAGAATTCTCCATAGAGGAAGTCACGGTAGGAATCGAGGGCCTGACAAGAAACAATGCCCCAGGCCCTGACAGCACACCTCCAGATTTGTACTTGAGTAACATAGATCTATGGGCCCCTATACTTACTAGAGTCCTAAATGCGGCTATTAGGTGGGGTTTACCTCGTTCCTGGTCCTCGGCAATAATCGTCCCTATTTTAAAAAAGGGTAACAGGGACAACCCCAAGTACTGGAAACAGAGAGGGAGCACACTCCTGACCTCTTAACCGGGTCGCCCCTTCGCATTATGGTCAATGCAGTTCATACACCTCAGGATAAAATTCGTGGGTATAACACCAAGTTGGTGCAAGCAGGTGCTAGTATCTGATGTCTCTAGACGCGAGACATGGCTCGCGTTTCTGGATAGTATCCGTCATCAGTAGAGATAAATTCGGGGTGGTTAAGAGGCTGCAAACAATCCAGGCTTCGTTGCCTCTCGGGCGCGGAGGTGCATCGCCCATAGCTCGTCAGCCAAGGAGGCTCGAGGAAGCCCCAGAAACAGGAAATAGGGAGGGAGCACACTCCTGACCTCTTAACCGGGTTGCCCCTTCGCATTATGGTCAATGCAGTTCATACACCTCAGGATAAAATTTGTGTGTATAACACCAAGTTGGTGTAAGCAGGTGCTAGTATCTGATGTCTCTAGACGCGAGACATGGCTCGCGTTTCCGGATAGTATCCGTCATCAGTAGAGATAATTTCGGGGTGGTTAAGAGGCTGCAAACAATCCAGGCTTCGTTGCCTCTCGGGTGTGGAGGTGCATCGCCTATAGCTCGTCAGCTAAGGAGGCTCGAGGAAGCCCCATAAACAGGAAAGAGGGAGGGAGCACACTCCTGACCTCTTAACCGGGTCGCCCCTTCGCATTATGGTCAATGCAGTTCATACACCTCAGGATAAAATTCGTGGGTATAACACCAAGTTGGTGCAAGCAGGTGCTAGTATCTGATGTCTCTAGATGCGAGACATGGCTCGCGTTTCTGGATAGTATCCGTCATCAGTAGAGATAAATTCGGGGTGGTTAAGAGGCTGCAAACAATCCAGGCTTCGTTGCCTCTCGGGCGCGGAGGTGCATCGCCTATAGCTCGTCAGCTAAGGAGGCTCGAGGAAGCCGCAAAAACAGGAAACAGGGAGGGAGCACACTCCTGACCTCTTAACCGGGTCGCCCCTTCGCATTATGGTCAATGCAGTTCATACACCTCAGGATAAAATTTGTGGGTATAACACCAAGTTGGTGCAAGCAGGTGCTAGTATCTGATGTCTCTAGACGCGAGACATGGCTCGCGTTTCTGGATAGTATCCGTCATCAGTAGAGATAAATTTGGGGTGGTTAAGAGGCTGCAAACAATCCAGGCTTCGTTGCCTCTCGGGCGCGGAGGTGCATCACCTATAGCTCGTGAGCTAAGGAGGCTCGAGGAAGCCCCAGAAACAGGAAACAGGGAGGGAGCACACTCCTGACCTCTTAACTGGGTCGCCCCTTCGCATTATGGTCAATGCAGTTCATACACCTCAGGATAAAATTCGTGGGTATAACACCAAGTTGGTGCAAGCAGGTGCTAGTATCTGATGTCTCTAGACGCGAGACATGGCTTGCGTTTCTGGATAGTATCCGTCATCAGTAGAGATAAATTCGGGGTGGTTAAGAGGCTGCAAACAATCCAGGCTTCGTTGCCTCTCGGGCGCGGAGGTGCATCGCCTATAGCTCGTCAGCTAAGGAGGCTCGAGGAAGCCCCAGAAACAGGAAACAGGGAGGGAGCACACTCCTGACCTCTTAACCGGGTCGCCCCTTCGCATTATGGTCAATGCAGTTCATACACTAAACGGCTCCCGTGAGCCCTGAGCTGACGAGCTCTTGGAGACGCACCTGCGCGCCGGAGAGGCATCAGGGCCTGTGACGGTTACTTGGCGGCCTTCTCATCCACCCCAAACACTGCTCTGCTGACGAGAGAAACTGTCCCGAAACCCGGGCCATGTCTCGGGTCCAGAGAACTTGGGGATAATGAGTAACTACTCGCACCAACTGTGGTGAACTACTTTTTACTCGTCCATCTACATGCACTACATGTACCAGAGTGCCAAGGGGCGACCCGGAGGAGAGGCTAGTGGTGTGCGATCCAACTTGGTTGTACAACCCCAAGTACTATCGGCCTATTTTACTAATTGATGTCTCTGCCAAAGTTCTGGGTCGGGTAATTCTTAATCGTCTCACGTAGTGGACCGAAGAACATGGTATCATCTCGGACACCCAGTACGGCTTTAGGACAGGGGGATCCACAAGTGATCAATGCCTGAACCTTTACTTGCTGGTGGCAAAATACACTAAAACCAGCAAAGAAGCGATCTACCTGGGGTTTATGGACTTGGCAGCCACATTCAACCATGTCAACAGGGAAAAACTCTGGGCCTTGATGGGTAATCTGGGAATCGACCCGGGCCTAATTAATATCCTTAGAGAACTACATCGGGATTCCACTGCCAAGGTCCGCTATAACACGGAGGGGGAGAATACAAAACCCTTCCCATGTACTAGTGGGGTGAGGCAGGGTTGTATTCTTGCCCCCTTTTTGTTCTCACTCTACATTAACAACTTAGAGCAGGCTTTGGTTGCCTTGAAGACAGATTGCCAGAGAGCAGGAGCGCGTCATATCCCGGTGCTTTTCTACGTGGATGACGCGGTCCTACTGGCTCGTATTCCGAAGAGCTTACAGACCTTAATTGATGGATTTGCTAAATTCATGGAAACATTAGATCTTTCTGTGAACCTAAGCAAGTCCTATGCCATGCTGGCTGGCACAAAACCATGCAAACAGTCCTCTTATAGAATAGCGAACCACACATTAGAAAAGGTACAGTCTTTTTCCTATCTCGGCCTGTTAGTTGATGGGTTGCTAAAATTTGATTCCCTGGTGGAAGAACGATGTAGCAGACTGATATCCTCAAAAGGTGCTATAGCAGGTTATGGGCGTAGGCTGGGTCGTTGGTCCCTTGAACAAATAATGAACTTGTACAGCTCTATGGGCCCGATGTAGGTCGGTCGGTAACGGCCGAAAAGCGGTATTTTCGGCTGTTACCGATCGGTAAATAGGTGATAGGTATGTAGGGGGCATTATTTGACCGAATCGGTAAAATTACCGATTCGGTAATTTTACCGATTCGGTAAAATATAAAATCGGTAAATTTACCAAATCTGAGCCACCCATATGTAGGTGGGACTCTTCAGAGTCCCAGGAGCCTTACCGAATCGGTATTTTACCATCAAATCCAATTTGATGGTAAAATACCGATTCCGGTGTGCATGCACATGTGTGCATGCACACCTCTGCCATGTGACAAGCAGACCTGCCCTTAGGGCATGTATGCCTGCCACATGGCACCCGAACCTGTTTTGGGGGTGCTAGAGGGTGTCAAAGTGACACCCCCTGCACCCTTGTGAAAATCGGTATTTACCGATTCGGTAAATACCGAATCGGTAATGCCCATTCATTCCTATGGGCTTCAAAGCCCATAGGAATGAATGGGCATTACCGATTCGGTATTTACCGAATCGGTAAATACCGAAATCATCCGATTCGTTATTCCAGCACATCTGGAATACCTACATGTCGACCCCATAGATTTACCGATTTTTAATTACCGAATCGGTAAAATTCGGTAATTAAAAATCGGTAAATCTATTTCACCTACATGTGGCCCTATATGCTGCTCTAAAGCTACACATGGCTCTGAGGTGTTGGGCTTTGTTAATGTTGACCAACTGCAGTGGGAAGAAAACAAATATCTGTGATCTATTTTGAAAATACCCCGGAGTACTCCTGCTGTAATTGCGCACAGGGAACTAGGGAGGCCATACATTGAGGACCTGGTCAAGCTCAGACCGATTATGGCATGGATGAAAATCTGGGTAAACCCTGAGGCAGCGTTGAGCAGACAAATTTTAAGAGACTGCTTGGACAGGGATAAAGGTCTGGAAACAATGTGGTTGAAATATGTGAAAACTACCTTGGAAGACCTAGACCAGAAGGATCTTTTTACAAACCCAACAGCAATTTTACCTCTGGATAAACCCAAAATTAAGAGAGCATTTTTGGAATGGAGAGCTACCCGTACAGAAGCATTTGAAGGGACCAAACACTCAGTAATTGCCCATGACCTTGTGAAGAACACGGAGGGCATGGAACCGTACCTTTACGTCATGTATAATGCTCAGGAGAAGTTTTCAATGTCTCGTTTAGGCTCAATCTTTTACCTAATTTATTAGCTGACGCACCAGGTTTTACACTATCAATTGAGCAGAAGGGTGCCTGCGGCTGCGACAATAGGTCTCCGCAGGACACCCTTCATTTTGTACTTTTGTGTTCTTTTTATGCTACACCTAGGCATAGCTTTTTGGTGGATATTTTAAAACAAGCCAAGTTGAGACATGCTAAAGCTGCTTTACTCTTTCTGCAAAAAGCGAATGACCCCCGCACTTTGTTTAGTGTAATGAATTTTTTAAAAGTCTCATTAAGATTAAGGAAAACAAGATCATGGACCCTGTAAAGTATTTTAAACTAGTTGTATAATTATGAGTTGAGGTCTAGATAATATGTAACCATGTTTTAAATTGTGTATATATATATGTGCCTTTATGGTGTTTTTTAATCACCGAATAAAGATCCTTGACCTGACTTGACTTGATTTGAAGTGCACAGTCCCTATTAAAAAAGTTTAAACAGCTCACAGAAGATTACTGCTGTCTCAGAGCACCCTCTGATGTAGAATATCCCTGTGCTGGGGGTGGAGGGGAAGGGGGACGGATTTCACTGACTTGTTAACACAAAACTTTGGCTGGGGGTGCACTGCTTAACATACAGGTCTTAGCACAGAGCAAAGTAGAATTTTGGAGGGGAAAACTCATAGTCACCGGGAATGAGAGGGAAAAACTACAGAATTTGGACTTCAAATCCCATAATTCAACACGTTGAATGGAAGCAATCATGGACAGGAAAAACCACAAGTTTAAACACAAAAACAGGTGATAAAATATGCAATCACGGGCAGGTTAAAACTAAAATTTTGAACTGTAACAACCACAGGCAAAGACAGTATTCATAGATAGGAAAAATCGTTTTTTAACTTTTTTAGTAAGAGACAACACTAGTCTTCCTCCTTACTACTTCCTGGACTCTGCTCACTGCAATCTGGAGCACAGGTAGGCTGCAACTCACAAGATGGATGTTGTAGCTACTCACGAGGGTAGTAAAAGGTTCTGAAAGATAGTCAAGGGATTCTGTTAGAGGAGAGCCCCATCAAATACGCTGCATTGCAGCATCACTAGTAGGGAGTGGATTTCCCATTTCCAGTCCATCTATCAAGCAAAGGAGGACAGGGTTTAAGACAGTTACTAGCTATTAGGCTGGAGGGAGCTGCTTGTCACTATCAATCACTGAAGTTACCCTGGCTATTGAGCAAAGCATGGGGTATAGGCATCAGGGCCTGATGGCATACCTATATGTTTGATTTAGTTTAAAGCTGAGATCTGGGGCCCCTTGCATAAAAATGTGTTTAATATTTTCTTGAGCAACAGGCTACCTATGCCTTGGGCACTGTCTCAAAATGCCCCTAAATATGAATGGTCCATTTCCATAATCAACAGTATGGTAAAGAACATAGGAAGGGTTGTGTTTTTGTGCCTTAAAGTATGGGCTGGAAGACAATTACATCATAATTGTCAGTATGGTTTTAGGTCCTAGCTGGCTACAGTGCAGCAGTGCTTGAATTTACATCTAATTTTGGGGAAATACAATCTTGCCAAGCACTGAGCCCTGTACCTAGCTTTTTTGGACCCATCTACCACCCTTGCCTGCATCAGTCGATCCAAGTTGGGGCTGTTTTTGCTGGATTTGAGGGTTGAGGTTTGTTAGACTTGGAATCTTTCTGCATGTTTCTCCTGTCTTTTTGCTTTCTGACCTCCCGGTTTTGTTTTTGCTGCTTTAGTGTCTGTGTGCACTTTCTCACTGCTGTTCAGTGTTAAAGTGCAAGTGCTCCAATTTTAAATTGCATTATGGATTGATGTTTCCATGTTTGGCAAATCTGATTTACTGGCAAGCCCTAGTAAAGTGCACTGGGAGTGGCAGGGCCTGTAAATCAAATGGTGCCAGTGGACCTGTAGCACTGATTGTGCCACCCACACGAGCAGCCTTTCAAAGGGTTCTCAGACCTGCCACTACAGTGTCTGCATCCAGTTTTTACTGCCATGTCGACTTGGCAAGTGCACCCACTTGCCAAGCCCTAACCTTCCCTTTTTTATATAAGAGCCACCCCTAAGGTATGCTCAAGGTACCCCTATGGGCAGGGTGCAGTGTATTTGTAAGGTAGGACATGTACTGAAGTGTGTGGTATGTCCTGACAGTGAAATACAGTATGTTTCGTTTTTCACTATTGAAAGGCTAACTGTCCCATAGGGTAGAATGGGAAGTACTGGGTAACATTTTATAAGTGCACCTTCCCACTGGGACAAAATAGAGAAATGGAGTTTAGTATGTTTGAAGTCAGAATGTAGAAATGCATCTTTTAGTAAAGATGATTTTTATATTCTGTGTTTGAAAATATCACTTTTTGGATTGGAAGTAGGCATTTTCTTACTTAACCATCCTGTGTGCCTCTGCTGGGATGTGGATTGACTGTCTGGCTTTGGAGTGACAGAAGCTTGGTTGATCATTCATTGCAGAATCTCTAGGATCTTAGACAAGGTATGACTGGCCCATTGTATAAATACATGGCTCAATTCCGAATCTATATACTGTAGACTTGTACAGTATAATCCCTGGTACACGCTGGGACTTAACTTCTCTCCCCATATACTTAACTGCATGACAGATACCCCTCTATTGCCACACTTTTTTGACTTTTTTTTGGCTTTGATTCTTATATTCCTTCCCTTTTCTGCTTGTGTTAGTATCTGCTGGTGGCTCTATACCATATTCACAGCATCTAATGCTTAGCTTAAAAAAATAAAATTTGTAGTGGTTTGCAACAAATGTTTTTATTCCCTTCTAGTATTTAAGCACATCACTCCAATTTTTTTAATTAAATCGTGTAGGACTGCCCTTGTTAAAGTTAAACATAAATTTGTGATACATGCATCAGAGTCTGTCTTTTTCATTCCTTAGGTCACATTTTTTCACGAAAACATGGCTTCCTGATGAAGGCACCCAGCCGAAACGCGCATAGGAACGTATTTCTTAGCCATGCTAAAAATTGTACCTTATGATATGACAACTGTGTGTCTTAAGAAATCCAAATAAATGAATGGTTGTTTTTTTGCACATTTTTGATGTAAAGAAATTGAATTGCATTGTGATTGTCAATCTTATTGTTTGACACCTATGGATGAATTTTACTAAAAGCAAATTGTTAATAATTTTTTGATTATTCTGTATTTATTGAACCCCATATATATTTATAAAAGTCCAAATAAAAAGATATTAAAATATAATTGGTTGATACAGACGTATTTGATGACATGTATCTAATGTATAGCATCTATGCTTAGGTCCACTCTAAAGATTTCGTTCCTAAATGATAATACTTACAACCTAGATATTTTCCCTAATTTAGGAACCTGTTTCAGGGGTACCCCTATTTTTTCATACGTGTTCATTCTTTTCAGACAGCCACTGGGGGTGGGGGTTGAGGTGTTTTCTGCCTTTCCTGGATGAGTCAGGGCTGGGTTGAATAGACCTGGGCAGCATTTAGATTAGTGGGAGGAATTTCCTTACACCTGAATGGGCCTGGTCTGCCTTGAACAAGCTGGGCCAGAGAGAATTGAACTGGTTTGGACTGAGCACAGACACTCTCTCCCAGAGAGAACAAAGAGAAACTGAGTATAAATATTGGGGCCCAGACCCCAGAACTTTAGAACTCGCTTGAATCAATTAACCAGGCAAGCAGAAGAGCTGGAAGAACTGCCGGGAGGTGTACTGCCAGTTTGCTGTTTTGTTGCTTTGCTGGGTTGGCTTGAAGTTGCGGATTCTGCCTTGGGCAGTGAAACGGTTGGATTGAACTTTCTTCACTTGTTGCACTTGTTGCTGAGTATCTCCTAGGGCTTGAAAGAAAAATTGCCTCCTGTTCACAAAGTCTCAGTGACAGGCAAGACTTTACTTTCTTCTGGGTACTGCCTCTGGAACCGTTGGTTTCAGTTGCCAAAGAGGGGGAAAGCAGGCGACACCGTCACTGACAGCATTGCTGGTCCTGTGTCCTGAAGGCACAGCTGAAGGCACTGCTGTACTTTGCACAGCAACCCCGGTCTCACCAATGATGATGCCCGCAGCCACCACTGAGAAGTTGCTCGCACCGTGACCTGTGTGCACCGTACTCTACACTGCCTCTTTTCACTCCGCTGCCAAGGTCTTCCTCACCACGTCGCTGCACACTGACCTCAACACCTGTGACTGCACCGTGGTTTGGGTGCACTAGTCGTACATCACACGATGGACCGCCCCATCCCACACCGCAGTCTGGGCCAACCGACACCAGCTCCCATCAACCGACGCTGTCCCTTGCGCAGTGACCTGTTAGCACTGCAGTGAGCAGTGCGGCACTTCAAACCGCAGCCATGGTCTTACCTATGCCGCTCGATGATCGTCACCAAGCTGCTGTCTGCACCACAGCTCAAGGGCGCCACATGCCGCACGACTACCCTTCAAGTCGCATCCGCTACAATTGCCGCAACTGGCCTGCACCACCGCAGTTGTCCGGAACCAAAAGTACTGTTTACGAGTCTGCTGACACTAACACCGGTCCGCACTGATGCGGTCAGCCAGAACTGTTGGATTCTGTTGTTTTCAGCACTGTGGTAGCCGTGGATGGAGCTAACGGCTTTAAGGAGCTGCCTTTTAATGTCATTTTTGCAAAGTGCATATTTTTGATTACTGTATGCTGATGTTTTATCGTTTTAGCCCTGTTTACACAAATAATTATTTGGTTTTTTTCTAAAACTGGCGTGGTGTCCTTTTGTAGTGGTTTCACTGTATTACTGTGCGTTATGTGCAAATGCTTTACACATTGCCTCTGAAATAAGCCTTACTGTTCATGCCAAGCTATCAAGGGGGTGAGCAGGGGTTATTTTAGAAGTGAATCCCCCTTATCCTGACTAGAAGGAAGGGTCCCTATTTGAACAAAGGTGCAAACAATTGCCAACTAGAGACCCCCATTTCTAACAAGGTTTCATTGGTCAGCTTTCTTTATACCTTTCATGCTAATTTGTCTGTTCCGGTCCATTATGGTACTTTGGGGGAACTGTAATCAAGAGGGAGGGACTAAGGGCTTGAAAGATTCAGCATATGGGCCCTATTTAAAGTATAAAACAAAAAGGGTATGCAGTTCCTGAGGAGGAGAGAGAGAAGAGGAAGGTAACAAAAATGAGGACTATGTGATCCTAAAGTGTCAAATGAGAGGGAATGAGGGCCCTCACACACCCAGCCCGCTTGGTGTCATGCTTCATTATAGGGCATGCTCCTCGTCGGGTCGGCGCTGCAATACCCGACGGACACCCTATGCTGGGGCTCTTTGGTGGAGATCTTTTATTCCTTGCCTTTTGGTGCAGTGGGGGTGTGAGGCCTAGAAATTGTAGAAGGGCAGAAGTGTAGGTCAAGTAGACCGTGTGAGTTAAAACAGGGAGTTGGAAGAGTCAAGAGATTTTTTTTTAATGATCATGCCTTCCACCTGGACTAAAAAGGTAATGTGGCAACTCTTGTTATGCTCAATTTTAAACTGTCAACATGTTTCTTGCCTGTTAGTTGGTGGATCTGGCGGCAATTCTTCTGGACCTAGTGAAACAAGGGGGATTGTATGTGTCTACACTAAAAAGGAGGTGGCAATATGGTGTATTAGACTAGCTTTACATCAAGATGCACCTGAGTGGTGTAGTACCAGTTGATACAACAGCCAATCTAAAAGGCAAATGAAAGAATTATTGCATACACTTTTCACTCTTTGTTCACAAAGCATGTGTAGGGACTGTGCAGCTATGGTGGCAGGTTCAGCCATTATTTCTAGGTGCAGTGGGTAACTGACATTTGCAAATAACTTAGAAATAACAAATGTGGTATAAGAGTGGTGAGAAATGACTCTCCTATAAAATATTCATGATCGGCCCCATCGATTTACGGCATGGAATGGACACGTAAAAGTAACTAGTGTCCTAGGGAGGGGGCCAAAAATCATAGAGATGGTCAAGATAGAAAGTTAAAAGTAAAGACAGTGTTTACAATGAAGAAGTAGAGCGAACAACCCAGCGTCTGGCTAAGCAATGGAGACCGAAGTGGCCTCTGTTCAGAACTCAACCACATGGTCTGAGAAACATGGTCTAGGTCGCCTCAGGCCCACAGCTCCCCAAGTACCAGACCCTTGGTGGCCCCAAGAGGCCAGGCACAATGTCCAGTCCACCAGAGAACATGCCGGCATGTTGCCATCCCAAGAGCAGACTTGTGGTAAACGTGCCCCGGGGTAGAGAGCTGCTGATACTAAGAGGCGGTATCAGAACCTGGAACTTCGAAATGCTCACTGTGGATAAACAAGGCACTGGGGTCATCCTAGGAGTTAAGACAGCAGGTACTTATGGTTGTGTCTCGCTTATTAAGTGGAGCACCTACCCCTCCATGCCGGATCCGGGAGGTGACTGCTAGCCCGGTTGTGGTAGCAGAAATACTTCTGGTAATGGCGCGAAGCGTGATACAATTCCATGTGGGTCTCACAGCTAGAAAGTGATCTGCCTAGGGGCGTGGCTTCGCCGTGAATCGTGATGGCCACTTACTCGAGTGGCTCCGCCAGCCGAGCCTATTAATCCATTGAAAATATCTGTACATACACTCTGAACCATGGCCCACCCAGTGCAGAATCCCCAGTGCCAGGTTGACTGCGTTGAGACCGGTTTATTTGCAGAGGAAGAACTGCAGGATGGCGGATAACACGCAATGGAATAGGGCCTGAGAGTGAGGTCGCTCAGTGACGTCGGGGCCTCTATTGTGCGGCGCCCCGGAACGTGAGGTTTGAGACAGGGCATGTGAAACTGTCTGTAGAAAGTGGCTGTGCCTTTGAGGTGCGCGGGGCAGTGGGCTTGCTAGCGCCAGGAAAATACCCTGCTAGCGGGAGGCTCGGGCTGCTCTGCCAGGATCTGGGCACGCTGTTCCACCAACGTGTGAGTAGAGCGCCTTCAAATATTGGGACTGTGGCTGGCGAGCTGTGAGGTGCCTGGGGCAATGCCCGGAGTGTGCGGAGAGCAGACTTAGGCATTGTAAGTGCCACACTAGGAGCGATTGCTGGTGAGAGATGGCAAAGGAATTTGCCTAAATCGAAGTGCTGGTAGGCGGCCGGAGTTGGCTCTGCCATTTTGTGAGTTGGGGCTGGAGACCGGGATAGCGTTCAGTGAGTACTTGAGCCGAATCTGCGGGAGTAGTAGAGGCGGACATTGGATCAGGGGGCCAGCGCCATAAATAGGAAATAACTTCAGGCTGCCCTGCCTTGCACGGACACAGGGCCGGTGCCATGATTGAGTCTGGGGCAGCGAGACGCGACACAACTGAAGCTTGGGTGGTGCCTGTACTGGGCGTTAGCCCCTACACGGGTGGCGGAAAGAGTTGGCAGTTGCTCTCGGCAGGGCCCGGTGCCAGAGTAGACCCCCTTGCACTGACGCTGCTGTCGGGCTTGCATATTGTTGGCTGGGGCCATGAGCGGTCGGGACGTGCTTGGGGACTGAGACCTTGGTGCCCCCATCGGCATTGATGCTTGGATATTGGATATCCCGCTGCCTTCACAGCTACAACTCTGACTGCTAATCGGCGTGTGGTGACAGGACAACATTGGTGGCCATAGTGGGCGAGCGGTGCTGCCCTAAAAATAGCACAGGAAACGACGGAGCGGACGCAGTGGCGGTGGAGGCCGGTGCTGCCCAACATTGTGGGACTTTGCTGGGGTAGGTGGTTCAAGCTCTTAAAAGTCACGCTTTTAGAAGCCAAGGAGGAGGACACGGGGCTTGTGCCCTTGCAAAAAACAGTAGCCAGAGTTTGAGTCCTGAGAACACCTGGCAACTCGCCCCACAGTTGCTGGACACGATTGCACAACGCCTGTTGACAATGGGCTAGGGGGCAGGAGTGAGCCCCTAGACACTGGTGGAGGGGTGATAGGTAGACAGCACAGGGCACTTGGTAAAAAGCTGCATATGAGGACTGTGTCGACCCTGTGCCTCTATCGCATCGCCGCGAGCACAGTGAGCCACAGTGGGGTAGCCAGATACTCGCCAGCCGAGGATAAAATTTGACAAGAGGACTAACAAGACGGTGGAAGGTGCCACTGACCAGCCGGAACACATACAGGACAGCGCCGCGGCCCACCCGCCTGAAGATTACATTAGATCAATGTTCAAAGAGCTGAAAACAAGTCTCCAAGGCATAGACACCAAAATGGACTCCCTTGAGGAGAGAATGGACAGGATAACGCAGAGTGTAGGAAAAACAGGAAGGCCGCTTGAGTGTGCTGGAAATGAGAGTAACGGAAATGGAGGAAGGGCAGACGGACATGGACAAGAACCTGCGAGAATTGGATGGGGTGCTGTACGCTATTAAACAAAAGAACGAGGATTTGGAAGCCAGGTCGAAGAGGAACAACATAAGGATCACGGATATTGCGGAGATGACGGATATCCAAAACATGGATAAATACGTTGAGACGATGATGACAGACCTGTTCGGGCCAGACCTATCCGCAATGTTCTTAATAGATTGTACACATCGATCATTGGCGATATAGGGAGATATACAGTACAAAGGAAATAACATTGCACTGTATCCGGACTTCACACTACAAGTTCAGGTGGCTAGGAAGGAGTTCATACCTGCCAAGAAAATCTTCCAACAGGGTATGCACTGATATACCCTGCCAAGCTTCGGGTTCAGGGCCACGGTAACACCACGTTTTTCACAGACGCGAAAGCTGCATTGACATATGCAAAGCCCACTCAGATAAAACTAACGGTTCCCGAACCATACATACAACCATTTACATGGAGGTTCCCCCCATCCAATGCACTTCTGGATCAGTTGTTCCGGGAGGAGCTGCGAGATAAAATTGTGGAATACTTCACTTTAAACGAGGGAACGGTGGATTCCCCTGGGACGCTGTGGGAAGCATTCAAAGAAGTCACGAGTGGTAATTGCATAGCACTTAAAGTGTCGGTTCTCAAGCACATACGTACCGCACTACATATATTGGAACGTGAAATTGGAGGATTGGAGGATTAAGTGAGCTAGTTATTAGTGATAGCGGAGATAAATCCACAGATATAGAGGACATAAAGAACTGTCTTCTCTCTCTTTTTACAGATTTCTATAAGGAGGATTTGAAACCCTCAAAAAATCAAATCCAGACCTGACTTAGTACTAAATTATTATCGTCCCTAACGCAGGAGGATAGCGACCTCTTGGACTCCCCGATCTTGTTGGAGGAAATTAAAATGCAAATAAAGCTATCTAAAAATAAAAAAGCAGCAGGTCTGGATGCCCTCCCGAACGAGATTTACAAACTTTTTGAGGCGGACATTGCACCAACATTGGGTTCCCCATTTTCAATCAACTTATAGCCTATCGGGGCAAATACCAAGTTCATGGCGAGAGGCGACCATCGTATTAATACCTAAGCCTGGGAAGGATACATTGAGGGCTGACTCTTATCGGCCAATCTCCTTGCTATATTCCGACTATAAAATGTTAACGGGTATTTTGGTAGGGAGATTGGCCAAATTGGCACCTGGGTTAGTTAGCTCCGATCAAAAGGGGTTTATTGGTGGGCGTTTTATTCAGGAGCAGACACAGCTCCTTATTAGAAAATATCGATCTTGCCACAGTTAGATCTAAACCCTTGGCGGTAATCGCTTTAGATGCCGCCAAGGCATTCGATACGGTCTGTTGGTCCTGTCTTTGGGAAGTTCCGAAGGTTATGGGCATAGGTCCTGTGTTTATTCATACGCTCAGACAATGTTACCAAGGAGCCTCTGCAAATATTTTGGTAAATGGGACACTTACTCCTAGCTTTCAGATTCAGAGGGGAACCAGGCAGGGTTGCCCCATCTCTCCCCTGTTGTTCGACATATATATAGAGCTGTTGGCTCAGGCAATAAAGCTCGATGGCCAGATTCAGCCCTTTAAAACTCAACAGTACACATCTAAAATAGCATTATATTCAGACAACATCATCCTATACACCAGTGATCCAGATGCAACAATGCCAAGGGTGGAGGCCCTCTTGGGAAGTTTGGCTCAATTTCTAGATACCTAGCCAACTCCTCCAAGACGGAGGTAATGTGCTGGAATATAACACACTGGACGGGGCAGACCAGTACAGAGTATAAATACCTTGCATTGCTATAGTCAGCAATCTGGATTGAATTGCCCCCTTGAATTTGAAAAGAGTTACTAATGAATTGGATCGTCTATTTGTAAGGTGGAAAAACCTCCTTTTACTATTTTTGGCAAGGTGAATTTAGTTAAAATGACTGTCCTCCCCAAGTTAACATATATTTTTAATGCTATCCCCCTGAGGTTTCCTCAACATGACATCTCTAAAATACAGGGCAAGATTGGGAGCTTTATCCGGGACGATAAGGGAGTGAGGTTGTCCTGGAAAAAGTTGAGGTAGAGCTTGCTTAAAGGTGGGTTAGCCCTTCCGGATATTAGTTGGTAACTGGTGGCATTTCAATTTAAAGCCATCAGGATGCTTCTAACAAAACCCTTAATCTCATCTTGGGGGTGTCTTCTCAGTGAACTGACAAGCAATGTTGAAGGAGGTAGAACAGAAGGGCTTCTTTATAAATTTGGAGCAAATTTCTTTTTCAAGAAGGTGCGCCTGAAGGTCCTAAAAAATGCACTAGAAATCTGGTGCAAAGTAAGGACTAGGTGCCAAATAGGGTATTATTCAGATCACGCCCCCATTTGGGATTCCCCGGGGACTCCTCTTTGTCTTAAAGATGGTTTGGTTGCCCCTATTAGGGAGGCTGGAGTCTCCATCTGGTCAGATCTGGGGGATACCAATGGGGTGTATTCGTGGGAAATACTGAAAGCTAAGATAGGCCCTGGGTTCTCCAAATGTAAGTTTTTACAACTGAAATCATGGTTTGAGGCAGAGAGCGGGGTTATAATGGGAGATGGGGAAATTGAGAATCTCTTTATGTCAGATCAACAGATGAAGAGAGAGGTATCAATTTGGTACAAGAAATTGGTTGAAGCAGATGACAAAGACATTCCATCGCAGGCTATGGTTTGGAGACAATATCCCTTTGAACCCATAATAGAGGAATTATTAGAACCTTCCTTAAATCTTCTATACAAATATACTAAACCGCCAGCCTAAGAAAAAAAATTTCTTTGTAACTAATCGTATCTATTATACTCCAGCTAAAATAGTAAAGTTTGCCCCAACCCAATGTTATAGATGCATGGCCCCTAAAGAAAACGACATCCATGTTTTTTTTTATTGTGCAAAATTGGCAACACTATGGGAAAGGATTGGAGGCTACCTGCGCAGGATTTTTGGTATAAACATCACGGTTAATGGGACTCTAGTATTTTTTGCTGATGACCGCCTATCAACAAAAAACCTGGTAGCAAGGGATAGAGGACTCTTATTGTGCCTGAAATGGAAAGACCCCAACCCCCCAAGAACAGAGGAATGGCTGATTTCTGCATTGGTGATGGCTCGCCTTGATTTAGTTAGTGTTGGTAACATCTCAAATAGCCTCTGGCAACCCTTTATCATCATGGGCAGAGATCTGAGACTGTGTAGATACTGAAGTGCGAAGGCTCCCAGTCCTATGATTACACCTTAAACTCCAGTATAAGGAGTTGGTCTGGGGACCTAAGCATCCGCAGTCCATAACAACGGCTGTAACATTCTGCAAAATGCTTAAAAGTGAGATGAGGACAAAAAAATAAAAAATTGGAGGATTGGATTGATCGCAACAAACAAACCCTTCCTCGGAAATCACAGCACAAATCAGGGTGAAATTGACTGAATATCCAGGAGGAAGAGGAGAGGGAAACAACATATTTACATAAGTATGCACAGGCTAGGTGCTATGGGGAGGGAGAACGGGCTGGGAAGACATTGGCAGGCCTCCTCAGGTCACCAAGAGGGTCAAATTACATAACTGAACTACAAACAAACAGAGGTGGGGTAGTCCGAACGCCATCGGATATTCTCGATGCAATGACTCACTTCTATCAAGAGCTATACACAACCCAAACCAACTCTTCTCAGTCAGACATAATAAATTATCTAGATACTACTGCGTTGGCATGGTTTAATCGTGGCGCCCGTGAAAATATGGAACTCCCCATCACGGTGGACGATGTCAGGCAAGTTATTAGCAGAATGCCGGGGGATAAGGCTCTGGGAGTGGATGGATTAACCGCTGCTTTCTACAAAGAATATGTCAACATTCTTGTCCCCCGTTTACTGCAGGTATATCTAGAGGCTATGGACACAGGTGTCCTACCCCCCCACTTTACGGGAGGCCACTATTATCACCCTCCTGAAACCTGATAAGGACCTAACCAAGCCAGACTCTTACCGTCCACTGTCTCTGATGAACTTAGACGCTAAGATTTACGCCAAATTAATTGCTAACAGGTTGCAACCGATGCTCCCACAAATTGCATTGCCGGATCAGTCTGGGTTTATACCTGGTCGCTCAACTGCTAATAATTTGAGGAAGTTATTTGGACTCCTACACTATTTGGCTCCCAATGTACAGGCGGTGGCGGCGTTACTAGACGCCACAAAAGCGTTTGATTCATTAGAGTGGAAGTTCCTCTTTATATTGCTGACCCGTATGGGACTTAGCCCCAAATTTATTAAACACATGCAACTAATATACACAAACCCGATGGCAAGAGTCAGGGTGAATGGGCAGGTGTCAGAACCGTTTGCGATTACAAGAGGGACGAGACAGGGGTGCCCCTTATCGCCATTGCTATTTGCGATAGCCACTGAACCATTGGCGGACAGATTACGGCAACATAATACAAATAGAAGCATAGGTTTTACGTCCAGAGGCCTCCTAATATCCATGTATGCGGAAGACCTGACAATATATTTAATGAACCCTGGAGACAATTTTGACACTATTATGAGAGAATCGATACGTTACGGGGGACTAACAGGTATACAAATAAATTGGGCAAAATCTACAATGCTACCACTTACAGATACTACTGCTAAGTTTGATACTGAATTCCTCATACAGTGGGCTGAAGGTGAAGTAAGATATTTGGGTATTTGGGTCAGCAGGTCCATGCAGGAAATTTGGTTGGCTAACTATAGGAAAGTAATAGACTGGTTGGAAAGCAAGATACAAAGATGGAAACGGCTGCCGCTGTCACTCACGGGGCATATAGCACTTACTAAATGGTGATACTACCTAAATTCCTATACCTATTTGTTAACATCGAAATGTCACTGAAGACCCATTCTTTCAATAAACTCCACTCACTCGTCTTTAAATTAGTTTGGGCAGGCAAACAGCGCATGGTATCATGGAAGCTACTAACACTGCCGTTTGCCCAGGGAGGTCTCAGTGCACCTGACTTCGAGTTCTATACTTATAATGCACAGGCTCAGTATCTGCTCTACTGGCAGCGCTTGACTCCATATCAGACCCATGTGGCAATTGAAATAGACCGTGCGTCCTCTCTCATGGTGAACACGGCAGTTTATCAACATTATAAGTGTCCCCACCTGGAAAAAGACATTGTGGAAACGACACGTTGGGCATGGAGAAATATTGCAAAAAGGGCAGGCCACAAGGAAGTCTATGCTCCATCTATGCCAATAGGGGGTAATCCACTTATTGGGCCGCTGGCTGACAAGGCTACGATACTGAGGGTAAAGTCCCATGTCCTGGAAAAGGGCAGTGACCTGTACCCAGAGGACAATTTTCTAACACTCCAACAGATGTGTAAATCGCTTATACCTACGGTGTCTGATATGCTATTATATTATCAAATCAGGGTGGCACGTAGGGCTGGATATGTGGAGTTTCCCCGAGCCCCCCTCTGTTACCAGCGCTAGAAAATGTACTGTCTAACCCATCCCCTCGTAAACTGATCACGTGCATCTATAGTATAATGCAGGGTGACTCCCCTATCAGTGACAGCACATCTAAGGCAGACTAAGGCAGACTAGGAGAGAGATGTTGCTATAGCTATTACAGATAAGCAGTGGCAATTTTGTTGTTCAAAACTGGAGACTGAGTAGATAGTACATACATGCGTAATTCAGTTAGCTTCTAACTTATACCTTCTGTACTTCATGAGATTTTCTCACCTTGAATGTACGTTTGCCACAGTTACACAATTCTTATACACCTCCTTATAAATATCCCTATGGCGCTCGCATTAGACTTCATTGTGAGAATTGACACCAAAGATGGCCGCTGCCATACTCCTTTCCGTTACAAGGCAGTTGCCTTCAAAATCAGGAGAACCCATTTGCAAAACATTGCCCACTTCTTTCTTCGATTTGACCCAATCAGTAACTGTTTACTGAGGGCTCTTGTTGAAACTTGTTCTACTTACACCACCCTGCGTACTCCACAATGGCACCCACTTCTGTTGCTCTTTTTAGCTTTTACCCCCAAGATGGCCGCTGCCATACTGCCTCTCTTTTCTAGGCAGGTCACTTTCTAGCTGTGAGCCAAACAAGGAATTGCATCATGCTTTGCGCCATTTCCAGGAGTATTTCTGCTACCATAACCAGGTTAGCAGTCACCTCCCGGATCCGGCATGGTGGAGTAGGTCTTCCACTTAATAAGCGAGACACAACCGGAAGTACCTGCTGTCTTAACTCCTAGGATGACCCCAGTGCCTTGTCTATCCACAGTGAGCATTTCGAATTTCCAGGCTCTAATACTGCTTCTTGGTAACAGCAGCGCTCTACCCTGGGGCACGTTTACCACAAGTCGGCTCTCAGGATGGCGACACGCCGGCATGTTCTCTGGTGGACAGGACATTGTGCCTGGCCACATGGGGCCACCATGGGTCCGGTACTTGGGAAGTTGTGGGCCTGACCCCACCTATACCGTGTTTCTCAGATCATGTGGTTGAGTTCTTAACAGAGGCCACTTCGGTATCCATTGCTTAGCCAGACACTGGGTCATTTGCTCTACTTCTTCATTGTAAACTCTGGCTTTTCCTTTTAATTTTCTACCTTGACCACCTCTATGATCTTTGGCCCTCTCCCTAGGACACAACTTACTTGTATGTGTCCATTCCATGCCGTAAATCGATGAAGGCTGATCATGAATATTTTATAGGTGAGTCGTTTCTCACTACTCTGCTACCACATTTGTTATTTCTAAGTTATTTGCAAATATCAGTTACCCACTGCATCTAGAAATAAAGGCTGCACCTGGCACCATAGCTGCACAGTCCTACACATGCTTTGTGAACAAACAGCGATGAGTGAATGCACATTGGTTTTTATGGGTAGCATGAGGGTGTGATCCTCGATACTTTCACAAATGCAATAATTCTCTCATTTGCCTTTTAGATTGGCCGCTGCATCAACTGGTACTACACCACTCAGGTGCATATTGATGGTAAAACTTGGCTAATACACCATATTACCACCTTCTTTTAAGTGTAGACACATACAATCCCCCTTCTTTCACTAGGTCCTGAAGAATTGCCACCTGATCCAATCAACATGCAAGAAACTTGTTGACCGTATAAAACTGAGCACAACAATCTTCAACATTATTGCAGAGAGTCGCCACTGCACCTTTTTAATCAGGGTGGAAGACAGGATCATTAAAATTATTTCACCTGACTCTTCCAGCTCCCTGTTTTAACTCACAAGGTCTACTTGACCTACACTTCTGCACTTCTAGACTTTCTAGGCCCCACACCCCCACTGCAGCATACGGCAAGGAATAAAAGATCTCAGACAATGAGCCCCTGCATTGGGTGCCTGTCGGGTATTGCAGCTCCGACCCGATGAGGAGCATGCCCTTTGGTGAAGCGTGACACCCAGAGGGCTGGGTGTGTAAGGGTCTTCATTCCGAAAGCAAGGATTACCCGTCCTTCCTCTCGTTTGACACTTTAGGATCACACCACCCTCATTCTTGTTACCTTCCTAACCTCTCTCCCCCTGCTCAGGAACTGCATACCCTTTTTGTTTTGTACTTTGTGGAAATTGTCAGGCCCTTTCGACCTTTCTCAGGGAGAAATCCAAGGCTACCTTTTTGCCCTGATATTGTTTACTTTTTACGTTATTGATCACATTCCCTCTTCAATGAAGGTCTCTGATGATAACCACATTATGGCGGCTTCACAGGTACTTACTCTGTTATACGCAGACGACATGGTACTAAATGCCTGCACACAAATGCCCTCCGTAAGTTGATGGGTTCTTTCATATTGTTTATGGGTGAATTAGACACAGTCGCGAACGTTAAAAAAAAATCTCACAATATAGCATGTGACCCAGGCAAAAGTGTCAAAGTGGTGAGGATAGGGAACTAACCCCTAGACTGAGCACCAAATTTGCAATGAAAACAGCGTTTTCTATTTCAAGTTCATGATGTTTTATTCAATTTCTCTGAACGTTCAGTAATGTCGGATATTCAAAAGATTCCTTTCAATAAACCTCAGAGAAACAACTTGAATTCCAAAGAATGGAACACTCTCAAAAATCTAAGTCAAGATAAAGATTTAACTTTCCAAAAAGCAGATAAGGGCGGTGCCCTAATAGTAATGGATACAGAATTCTACACCTCAAGTGTCAACAATCATGTGAATGATCAAGGAACATATCTACCACTAACTACAGATCCTACACAGGAGTTTCAGAAGGTTCTTTATCAAATTTTGGATCACGCTCTAACTATGAAATGGATAAGTCAAAAGACCCATGCTTACTTTCATTTAAAATATCCCAGGAGACCGCAACTCTACATGTTGCCCAAGATTCATAAGGATCCCATTAGTCCACCATTTAGACCCATTGTCTCGACCTGTGGATCTATCTCAGAACCAGTGGGCAAATTTGTGGACAAATACTTACAACCTCTAGTTCAAAGGAGTGAGACACATATAAAGGATACAACTGACTTTTTGAACATGTTGGGTAAAGTAAATCTATTACCAGGCAAGACATATTGGTTGTGCACCATAGACGTGGTTGCACTGTATACCTCCATCCCGCACAGGGAAGGCATTGAGGCACTCGAATGGAGTCTTCTTCACAGCGACTTGGAAGAATATCAAAGAATCTTGATATTAGAACTGATGCAGTTTGCCCTGTATCATAGTTATTTTGAATGGAACGGACAATTTTTCAATCAAATCAACGGAACATCAATGGGTTTTGGGGGGGCCCCCTCATATGCTAATATTTTTATGCAGAAATTCGAAATGGACCACATCCTTAAGAATGAAAGTTGGATTGAAGGTCTCATCATGTTCAAGTGGTTTATTGATGACATTTTCTTGATATGGTGTGGTGAGAAAGAAAAATTGGAAGACAATATCAAGATTCTTAATGGATTGAACGAAAGGATAAAGTTCACACATACTATCTGTAAAGACACCATATCGTTTCTAGACGTGCAAATCAATATATGTAACCAGGAAATCAACACGAGAGTGTTTCACAAGCCAACTGATAGGAATTCGTGTCTCCTTTTCCAAAGTTTCCACCCTGAGGCATTGAAAAAACATCTGCCCGTATCTCAATACATCAGACTCAAAAGAATCACATCTAACGAAGATCAAGCAAGAGAGTCTATCTCACAACAAACTGTGAGATATAAACAGAGGGGATATCCTGAAGACATCCTCATACAAGCCATGATGAAGGTAGACAAAATGAAAAGGATTGATTTATTAGCATTAAAAACCAAACAAATCACAGAAAAAACGGTATGCGTACTCAATTACTCATCTGATGCAGGAAAGATCAAAAAAGCGATCAACAAGCACTGGCATTTGGTACAATCGGAACCTGATTTAAAGGATCTATATAATGAGCGAATCACGTTTGCATACCAGAGATCGAAAAATCTCAAAGAAATGCTTAATATTCCTGCTATGGAGAAGAAAATATGGAAAGGTATGTCCAAATGTTTTAATTGTACCCATTGTAACAATGTCATGAGTGGTAAAACATTGATGCATCCCACCAAAGGTTTTCCCATTGAACTACAGCACACGAGCACTTGTGACACTGCTAACTGTATATATCTCATCAAATGCCCTTGCGGGAAGATATATATTGGACAAACGGAACGTAAAGTAAAAGTGCGCATCACTGAGCACAAAAGTAATATTAGGCTCAACAATCTGAAGTCATCAGTGGCTTGTCACTGGAAAGAGATGAACCATCAAATTTCTCAACTAAAGTTCATGGTGGTTGAGGTACTCCACCAGCGTCCTGACATGGATCCTATAAAGCAACGACTTAAAGCTGAATTTTATTGGATCAAAAAATTGAACTCGACCCACCCTGTGGGTTTAAATGATCGTATTGAACATTCGTGGGTCCTATAACATCCTTATCCACAGCTTTGACTTTCGCTATATCCTGCTCCCAAAGAAACCTTTCCTCCTTTTGCTGATATCGTATTTATTTTGTATTTATTTTGCATATGTTGTTGAGCTCTTTTCTTTAATGTACTTTGCGTTTAGCTTTTATGTTTGTTTAATTTGCATGTATTCGCTGAGGCATTGTTCGCGCGATTTGTTGTGAAGCTTCTATACTCGTGTCATGTGACTGGGGAACCATCACCTCATTGGTTGTGGTCGCGGTCACATGATCCATTGTGTATCCTATTAGATGCCTTGTAGCTGGTATGCTCAGTAACCTTTGAATCCACAGAAGCGCGGATGCGTGTATTTTCTCGTAAGTGCCCTGCATTGACCGTTTGATTGTGTTAGATGTAAAGAACCAGTGTGTTTGGTTTGACACTATGGTGAAGCACCTTCTGCTTATTACTTTTGCTTAATAGTGTAGCGACTACTTTCTTTTGGTGTATTGGGATCTTCTATTGGGCACGTTTTTTTCCGTTTTCCGTTTCTAGAGTTAG
This sequence comes from Lissotriton vulgaris, assembly GCF_964263255.1. NCBI lineage: Eukaryota > Metazoa > Chordata > Amphibia > Caudata > Salamandridae > Lissotriton > Lissotriton vulgaris. Next base: position 410,023,230 of record NC_141698.1, on the reverse strand, counting down.
CATTGTTATTTTATGTCACGTAGCGTTTTCGAGTCGATTTTAATTTGTGAGTGACTAACTTTGGTCCTGTTTGATTTCCATTTGTTTCAGACCCCTGACGAAGGGTCATGGTTCTCACACGACCCGAAATGCATTGGGTGTTGTTATTAAGTGGATTAATGCACTAAACTCAGTTCGACAAGATGATTATTATGTTGGTGAATTGAACTACATAACGTTGGAAAAGCCTTATGATTTATAATTCAGAGAAATTGAATAAAACATCATGAACTTGAAATAGAAAACGCTGTTTTCATTGCAAATTTGGTGCTCAGTCTAGAGGTTAGTTCCCTATCCTCACCACTTTGACAGTTTCAGTAAGGCACGCTCTGGCTACGTGCGACGACGTGGGCACCAACCTGAACTTATTTTCAAATTCCGATTTAAAAACATTTATTGAGTGCTCAGGATAACACTGTTTTTTGACCCAGGCAAAAGTGACATTTCTAATTTTCAAATTGACTATGGCATCTTCAGTAGGGTCAATAGTTTTCCGTATTGAGGTATACTTTTTAACTTTTCGGGTACTAGGCACACACAGGTTAGAAATGTTTGCTTGAAAAATGTCTAGAACAACAGATGCAATATTTAAACTGCCCCAGTCTCAAAGGCACATGTAAATATTGCCTTTCCTGTCAATATACAAAGCACAGTGCGTCCTTGCTTTATATGGGTCAGGCATATGGGGTTACTCCATTCCTGCACCACTTTAAATTGAGGAAAATCAGATGAGCTGATGCCTCATGTTTGTTCCACCTGACAACTCACACTATATCCTGCATTTGGAGCTGGCATAGTAGTATATCTCTGACTTAGTGTGCCTAGCTCCACTGATGCTTTGGGTATCTGCTTGGACCTCTCAGGAAGCAGGACTGAACAGGAAAATTATTAAAGACTGCCTATTCTGTGAGTACGGGGGGAGGTTTACTTGGTTAGCTTTTGTGAAGAATTTTCTAAGATAGGGTTTACTGAATTCTTTGAGATACCCGAGTCTCTTTTCAAGAAATATAAGTGGCTGATGAAGCTCAGATTCTTTCAGTATAAGTGGTGTAGCAAATGGGGGGGGGGGCTAGGGGGAAAGTCCCCTTACTCCCCCCACCTTGCTATTATTATTATTATTATTTTGTTTCTTATATAGCGCCAGAATCGACCCCCGAAGGGGTATCTCCGCGCTTGCCTTGGGAACCCGTCCTGGCTTTTCCCTGTGAGATAGCCCCTACAAGGCATCCCCAAGGTGAAAGCCAGGCATCCCGCCGCGGGGGGGGGGGCCGTTGTGGAGATTAAGCAAGCTTAATGCCCAGAGTTGCAGAGTGTGAACCCATGATTAGGTCAGGCACCGAAGCAAGAATTATTGAGTCCATGGACATTTGAGCTCAAGACCCTGCCGCGTCGGGAATTGAACCCTGGTCCCGGGTCTGACCTCTGCTTCAGGGTCTGCCTGCTCTAACCAGTGAGCCACACTTCTCCTATGCCACTGAAACTCAAAGTATTATGTGAGACGAGTTTTGGGGGTGGCGGCCTCCACCCCCGCTCTTACTTACGGCCGTCGCGGATGGCAAAAATCACCAGCACCCCCCTAGGCCCCCCCCTCCCACCCCCCCGCCTCCTCGCTCTTCAGGCGGCTGCAAGGCTGCAATGGGGCAGCAAACGCAGGGGCTGCCACGGGCTGCCGCAGGTCTACCTACACCACTGTTGAATATAGTCAATCTATGAGGCTAAGGGCTAAATAGCCAAAAGTTCTGTAAAGAATTACATTCCTGTCAGCGGAATCAGCAACACAGGGTTATATTTAGATTTCCCTTTGATCTTGGAGGGAGAGGTCCCTGCTTTTCCTGGTTTAGGGCGGGGTCATTCTGACGTTTATTATTATAATTTCCTCTTGGGGTGGGTTTGCACAGTAATAGCTTGGTAGCTTTTCCGTGTGATGATGTGTTTTCTCAGCCATTATTACATATTATGGGTTTTTTGTAAATATTTTAAGCTGTATTTTAACTTATATTCAAATCTCTTTAAAAAAATTGCGGTCAGACACTGCCGAATATCCTTGTTTATCTGCAACTATTAGATAATGTTGAGGCATGTGTCATGGTAAGCAGCTTTTTCGTGTTCAAAAGTTTTTATTGGTTGTTTCCCCAAAAAAACCCAATACAGACAATATGAAATCATAAGAACATAGGAAAGAGACATACACAACTTAAACAATGAATGTAAAAAATAGAACTTGAATGGGCAGTAGCAGACATTAAAAAACAAAACATTTTAACAGCAGCAGTAAGAACATGCAAATCAATGGAAGGTTAATTGGTTTTAGCATTTTATTTTATTTTATTCTTTTATGTGTTATACATTTATCATGATTGTTTTTTGCATTCTGCATCTTTGTAAATGCTTTGCAGGCTGTTTCTCTTTGCACACTAGATAAGCACTTTATTATGACTTCTGGAACTCTATTTTATAATATTAATTATGATGTGCTTGTGATTGTACTTTTCTGATTTCGGCTAAAATCGAATAAAGGTTATGAAATTACTCACAATGCCGGAGTAAAGGAACTTTCACCCATGCTTTCCAGGTAAACCCCTCAGGTGCTACACATAGTCAGGTGTTGGCACTGTATTATGCGACCAGGCCCTCTATGCCTTTATTAGAATGCAATCAACGACATTGGAATATCATAATTGGTGAAATGTTGCCTTCTATTAATTCAGGGGACTTCATGGCTACTTTTGTCACCCTGAAATCATAAAGCAAAGAGGCAAGGTATCCCCTAATCCTGGGACCTTCTGATTACTGATGCAGTCAATTGTGGCATCACTGCCCTGCTGATGCAATGGAGAAAACACTACCATGCTCTAAGGTGCACCTCGTCAACGTCAGTGTGGACCAAGTAAGCATTTTGATAAACAGTTGCTGCAAACATCTGTGGGGTTCAATTTTAAACAACACCATAGTCAGAGCACTGCTATCCAGTGGTAGGGAATTTGCTATTGGGATGGTATGGAGGGTAGAGGCTCTTCATCTATGATGGTGGCAGGATCAAACACTATTTGATGCATGTGTAACAGAGGCTCTAAAACCACCTAACCACTCTAGCATTTTTGAGTTCCTGGATCAACAAAATGAAAATCATTTAAGTGGCAATCAAAACATTGTGAGTTCATGATAAAAAAGGCCCTCATTGATATCTGCAAACACAAGGAGATGATGGACAGAGCGCTGAAACTTTACAGACACCCCCCCCCCCCCGAGTCACATATCTGGGTTATATCCATCCATCCATCATCATTCTTTAGCTCACTTTGCCACCTCAGTTCAGACCCAGAGATAGTGAGTGTCTGTAGAGGTTCAGCAATCCATCCATCATCTCCTTGTGTTTCATTTGTTTGCCCTTATTGATATCTGCCTGAGTTAACGAGAAGACAAATTGTAATAATTAATTCCAAAACTAGCGCAATTAACATTTACACACACTATTTCCCATTTATTCACACCATGGAGAAAATCGGGCACTAATTACACTGATAAATCCAGCAGAACATTAATCTACTCCCATTATTAGCATGGGTAACTTACACAATAGTGTAATATATCCCCCAGTCTTTAGGAGGCAGTTCTGATTCAGAAAAATGACTTTCCTCAATTTGAATTGACTGGAACAAGGGTCTCCAACAAATAGCTCGGGAACCACTGTCGTTCTCCAGCTACCTCTGAGTAGCTCACCTGTGTGCAGCCAAGCTTGGGTAAAGTGCGGACTAGAATAGGACGCGCCACCATTATGGCGGTCACCCTAGTGCCCGGACAAATAGGAAGGGGGAAGGCCACTTCAGCAATGACACAGCACCCTCCTGCGCTGCCACCAATAGGGTCGGGAGGCTCCCCCACTTGAACCGGAAGCACTTCTGTGCTTCCGGCTCAACATCCGCCTTACGCCCAGGTAGTCCGGTCTGGTCCGGATTGCCTGGGCGTTCCTCCTTATAAGGAGGAGGTGGGGAGCAGAACAGTCTCTTGTTCTTGCTCCCCGCATAAGCGTGTCACCGGGCCGGCTGTGGGCCCCATAACCTTTTCTTGTTTATTTTTCCCTCTGCAGGTTGCCGTGGTGCGTGGCAGGAAGACGTCGGCCCAACAACGCGGCTGGAAGGAGCAGTGGGAGCAAAGCAAGAGCGTTGGCAGAAGACGAAAGGAGCAGTGTGTTTCCTGCCTGTTTTTTGCCCCCACCCCTTTTGCTTCTCTCCGGACAGTGGCGGTGGATGAGGACGACAAGCGTGTGGGGAGAGCAGCGGTCCCACGTGCAGCCCAGCGGGAGCCAGCAGCAGAGTGCGGCGCAGCAAGAGGTACTGGCGTGTGCACCCGAATTTAAGGTACCGGTGCCCCTCCGCGATCGGGTGCAGTCAGTGCGGGCCCCGGTGGGGTGATTGGGCTTTAGCGGGGAGATACGCAAGGGGTTCTTAGCTCAGTGCTAAAGCGCACAATTTGCATGAACAAGGCCCTAGGTTCGATCCCAGGCATCTCCACTACCTTTTATGAGCCAGTATAACAGCAGGGGCAGTTAGTTGCTATAGTTGTGTTCCACGCTCGCTGGCAGTTAGTAGCTATAGTTGTGTTCCACGCTCGCTGGCTCATAAAAAAGGGGGTCTGTTAGTCAAGTGTGGGGGCATTCCCCAGGGCATTTAAGGGCATTTCACCCTAAGCAGTACTACTAGCGTTCGCTGGTATACAGGGCAGGTACTACGCATGTAGTTGACTTAGTGACTTATAGACAAGACCAGTGACTTATACTGATAGTGCACTGGTACAATCTAGCCGACTAAAGCAATATTTTCTGTCAAAACAGTAGGGCACCACGCAGCGAAACTTGTGTTGTGGTTCTTTACACAAGTTCCAGCGCACATCCTTGGGAGGACGTCACTCTGCCTTGCCCAGAAAGGTGGTTGGCGGTCATTGGAAGGACTTACTCGGCGGCCCCGGCTAGCCAGAAGTCAATCGCTTCTGGGAGCCATAAAGGGTTTGAGCGGGCGGCTCACCTGAGCCTACTGGGCTAGCCAGTAGGTTGTGTCTCTGGTTGCGTGGCTGCAGAGGTTGGCTGGAGGCTGCTACTGCTTGGGGGTAAGAGGTGACACGGTCATCTGTTGGTGGTACAGGTGTGGTTTAGGTTGTGCACGGCCAGGCACATAAACAGAACACGCATTCGCCAATGGCCCTTAATGCGTGGCGGAATGAGAAGCGCTCACACACGGAGGTGATGCTGGAGACTTTAATGTAGCAAGTCGAAGCCATGAGCCAGACCCTAAACAGGCTGCAGGATAAGATGGAGGGACCGGAGGCACCAGAGGGGAGGCACAGGTGGCCAATTGTGCCACCAAGAAATTATTCACCGCCCCCACCAAAGCGGAACAGGTGCAGACCCAATGGTAAAGGGACTGGGGGGACACCACAGGCGCCGCCTGCCCCAGCATTTAGTCCAAACGACGCAGTACCCGTGAGGCCATCAGAGGGCCAAGCTATCCCACCCGTGCCGCCTCAGGGGGAAAGGCCCGTGGGGCTATCAGAAGGCCAAGCTATAGTTCCTGTGCCCCCACAAGGGGGGGTGAAAACACACCAGCTCAGCCCGACATAGCAGCCAGTCTGGCGGCAGTACTACAATGGCTTGAGATGGTGGGGAACTGGCCCCATGCCGCTGGGGCACCCTCCAGGGGGGCGAAGCGATTGAGAGGGCAAGGAAATTGGGTACAGTAAGGTCAAAGGAGGCGCTGGCAGTACCGGCGGTGAACGCCGCCTGCACCCACAATCCCGGTTCCCAGTGACATAGTCGTCCCGATGGGGGCAGCACCCCCGGACACCATACAAGGCCCCAGTGGCGAAGGCATTCCGGTATCAAGCACCAACGCGAAGGACCAGGAGGCACACAAAAAGGCTGATGCGGCAGCGCCAGCAGGTACAAGTGTGACTTTAGCGCCGCTGGGTTTGGGGGAGATGCGCTCGGGGAGGGAACGTTTAGGGCGGCCTCTGTCTATAGAGACTAAGGAGAAAATCTGGAAGGGGGAATACGTCAACATGTTTTCCCTCCTGATTGATGAAGCAGAGAGGGAGGAGGCCAGGAAAAACAAGGAATGGACACATCAAAATGAATGGGCTAACATTCTACTGAAATATAGGGTGGAGGAGAGTCTAGCCAATTGGATACAGGGTTTTTCCACCTACATGGCTGTCATGCTAGAACATTTTCCAGAGGCGGGGTCCGACATGGCATGCTACCAAAATAGGATCACCATCTCACACGCGACTAAGGGTGGTGAAGGGTGGAAGGATTACGACAAAGATTTTAGGAGGGCGAAAGCTCAGGACCCAACGTTAAGATGGGACCCCAGACTGACATGTTTATTTATTTGAAACTTCTGTTGCAGGGCCCAACGGAGAATGTGCGGGGACAGGTATCTGAGAGCGGGCAGTTTGGGCCTTTTAAAGCAAGCCCCGCTGGTAGCGCGTGGGGGGGTACAGTCAAAACAGGGAACAATGGAAAAAAGGAGTCTGTTTTGATTTAACAAACGATCTTGCAGTAGGTAACCCGGCACGTGTAGGTTCAAGCATGCCTGCGGGTACTGTGGTAATGCATCCCACCCTGAGTCCAAGTGCAACAAGAAATCCAGGGACAAAGGGGGCAAGAAACAAGACTAGAGAGGTGCTTTTGGTAAAGGCTAGATCCCCAGTTAACGTTATCACCATGATACCTTGGTTAGAACTTTACAATTGTCCCGAAACAGCCAGGACGATCAGGGAAGGATTTGTTGAGGGTTTCAGGATACCAGCCCAGGGACACAGCGGGGTGAATCACTGTAGGCACCAGCTGTCTGTTAGGTCCAATATGGACGTAGCAATGACAAAAATACAGAAGAAATTAAGCCTGGGGAGGGTGGCAGGACCATTTGAGGATGTTCCAATACAGGATTTTGTATGCTCACCCCTAGGGGTGGTGCCTAAAAGACGCCAGGCGTATTCAGATTGAATCACAACCTGTCCGCACCTAGGGGCAGTTCGGTGAACGATGCCATTGCAGACACACTGTGTAGTGTGAGATACGCATCTTTTGACCAGGCAGTGGCTATGATCAGAACACTAGTTCAGGGGGCTCTACTAACAAAGTCAGACATTGAGTCTGCTTTCAGGCTACTGCCGGTTCATCCCTCAGATTTCCATTTGCTGGGCTTCCAGTTTCAGGGGAAGTACTACGTAGACAAGTGTATGCCAATGGGTTGCTTAGGGTCTTGTGCATATATTTAAATATTCAGCTCCTTTCTAGAGTGGGCATTCAGGAGAGACTCGGGGCATCAGTGGGTGCTCCATTACTTGGATGACTTTCTTTTTCTGGGGGCACCAGGTTCTGGGGAATGCGGGGCGGCGTTGGCAAAATTTTGCACCCTCATGCAGGAGTTTGGGGTGCCCTTGGCCCCAATAAGACAGTGGGTCCAAGCACCCGGATTGAATTCCTAGGAATTGAGCTGGATTTTGTGCAGGGGGTGTCTAGATTACCAAACGAGAAGGTTAGGGACCTTGGGGTCGCTTTGCAGCTCAGCCTTAACAAAGAGAAGGTTACACTACACCAGTTACAGCAAGTGGTAGGGCAATTGAACTTTGCATTGCGCATTATCCCAATGGCGCTCCCTTTCAACCGCACCATCGCACACGCCATGGCAGGCCTCAGGGAAAAGCATCATCACACCAGGCTGTCCAGCGAAGTCAGGCAGAATATGCGGATTTGGAAGGCATTCCTGCGTGATTTTAATGGCAGAGTGGTTTGGCCCGGCCCACCCGTGTCCAGCCCGGTACTGGGCCTGATGACCGACGCTGCAAGCAGTGAAGGCTTCGGGGCTATTTCGGAGTGCGACTGGGTGGCACAGCGTTGGCTAGACTGGTGGAGAAGCTCTGGGCTCACCAGTAACATAAGGTTCCTTGAGCTTTTCCCAATTCTGGTAGCACTGCCTGTCTGGGTAGAGGGACTGAAGAAACAATCAATGATATTCTGGTCTGACAACATGGGGGTGGTGGAATGCATAAACAACCAAACTGCCAAATGTGGCATGATGCTGCGTCTGCTAAAGGAGATTGTGTTACAATGCATGAAGTTGAATGTCCTTTTCAAAGCCAAACATGTCCCGGGGGTTCTGAACCATGCAGCTGACGCACTGTCTCGTTTTAAAATGCAGGCATTCAGGTCGCACATTCCAGAGGCGGCGATCCACCCGACACCTTTCCCAGAACATCTGTGGCAACTTGATGCCCCCGAGTATCGCACCTCCTGGCACCAAATCTAGCGCCCAGAACCAGGAGTGCCTACAAAGGGGCGTTTGGTTCTTTTTATCTTTTCTCTGGGGAACAGTGAGAGCTCAAGTGGCATGACCAGGAGTCAGTCGTGGCATATCTGGCCTTCATGAGGGAACATGGGCGCACAGTTGCAGGGGCAAGGAGACATATTGCAGCCATATCATTTTTTGCAAAAATAGGTGGAAAGGAGATCCCACAAAGAACTTCGTAGTACATCAGGCACTAAAGGGATGGCAGCATCTGCAGGGAGGGCAGCTGGATGTCAGGAGACCCATAGGGTTGGAGACATTGGGGAAACTAGTCGGGGCACTACCACTAGTTTATGTTTCTCTAGGCGAAGCAGTCCTGTTTCAAGCAGCATTCTGCCTTGCATCTTACTGCGCATTTCGGGTAAGCGAGCTGGTTGCAAAGAATAAAAAGGATTGGTTAGGTGGCTTGCAGCCAGGCCACGTAAAAATAGGGAAGGATTCAGTGCTGATATCCATCTTGAAGTAAAAAAAAAAAAAAATGTAATTTGACTTATATAGCGCACAAATCACCCGAAGGTCTCAGGGCGCTTGCTTAGGGAACCCGTCCTGGTATTCCCTTGTGAGATACCCCCGGCAGGGTATCCACAAGGTGAAAGCCAGGCATCCCGCCGCGAGGGGCCGTAGTGGAGATTAAGCAAGCTATTGCCCAGAGTCGCAGAGTGTGACCCCGTGAGTTGAGTAGGCACCGGCGCGAGAATTAACGAGTCCGTGGAATTTTTGAGCCCGAGACCCTGCCGCGTCGGGAATCGAACCCTGGTCCACGGCCGCTCTCAGCCTCCGGGTCTGCCGCCTTCTAACCACTGAGCCACACAAGTCCAAAATGGATCAGGATGGTAGTGGGGCAGCGTAGTCCTACACAGGGCAGGGAACATGACATGCTGCCCTGCCTACAGGTTGTAGGCCTTCATGGCCCAAAGGGCACAGGTCTCGGGAGGGCCTCTGTTGGTACATGGGAACGGGTTACCACTCACAGTATTCCAGTTCAAGAGAGTCATGCTTCTAGCATTGGAGAATGCTGGGTTAGACACCGCTGATTTCGGGAATCATTCTTTCAGGATAGGGGCAGCCACTGAAGCAGCAGCGAGAGGGCTGGGGGGTGAGGGTGTAAAGAGGATCGGTAGTTGGTCCTCAAACTGTTACAAGAGATATGTACGGCTGCACATGCTATAGCTCGGGGTGACTGTTTGTTGTTCTGAGTGCGATTTGCTGTTCCCCTTCTTCCTGTGACTCAGAAACGGGGGGGTCTTGCACTAAAAGATGGTAATTTTGTGCAGTTGTAGTATTTAATGTATTGCATGCCGGCGGGGCAATGCATTTACCTTGGCTCTTTTTGTTCCACGTTCCTTGCAGTTTCTTTATCCTGTGACTCAGGGGAGAAGCCTGCATCCATTTACATTCACAAACCACAGGAGCGACCAAGAGAACGTGGGACAGCGGACTCCGGACGAACAGCAGAAGTGGTGGCGCAAGTTCACTCTTCGCACCAAGAAAATCAAGAGATTTGGGTGGTAGGACATTCATATGTTCGCCGTTTGAAGACTTTCTTTACAGGATCTCTCAGGAATAGGGCCATTAAAATGGGGGCGAGGTTATCATTTTTTGGACAGGGTGGTTTGTGTGTAGGTCAATTCAGGGAACTTGTGAACCACCGGCGACCTGGATCCTGCACCTATGGGGCAATGACTTGGCACGGCTAGGTAGTAGGATTCTAGTGGAAGACCTGCTCACAGAAGTAGGGTGGCTAGCGAAACAGTGTCCTCAATCGATTATAGCATGGTCCCACATGATCCCCAGGATTCAGTGTTCAGTGGATGGGGGGCGAATCAGTCAGAGCGTTGAATCATGCGGTAACGCGGATCAACAACAAATTTGATAAGTTCTTCAGGACCCCCAGATTAAGGTCCATAGGACACCGGTACATCAGGGGGGAGCAGTTCTTCATGCAGGATGGGGTGCACCTCTTGCATAAAGGGAATCAGGAATTCATGGAAGACATCCTAGCTTGGGTGGAGAGTATGAAGGGAAGTACGGGACCTTTCTAATGAGGGAGGGGGAGGCAAGATAGTTGGTCAACTATGCTGGCCTGTGGCGGTAAGGTCAACATTGGTAAGCCTATTCTGCGGACGTTAGCGGTCAGCACCATGTGACTCCAGGGGTAGTGACAGCTGGTAAGTAGGCTGTCGGGGTGCTGGGGCCGTGGGGAGTCATCCTCCCCAGTGGGCCTGGGGACAACCCTGCATGGGCATGTGCATCAAGGCGCAGATATGCAGAAGTCTGCAGCCCCCTAATGGAGTGGTAGAGGGGCCTGGGGAAAGTATCCGTCCGATAAGCTGTACCCCCTGCGCAACCTTACTCCAGGAGTAGGATTGGTAGTACCCTGGGACTGGAGTGGAAGCTGCCAGTCGTTGACTTTGCCGTAGGCTCTAGATGGGGCACGCAGAAAGTAAATTCATGCATTGTTAGTTTTACGGTAGGAGTGCCTTCTGTATTAGACTGTGTTAAGGTTAGCCCTTGGAACAATATCTGACTACCAATGTAACTGTACTTTCTGCGTAAATTTTTGTAATGAAAGTTTTAAAAATTTGTTTTGTTAATTGTTAATAAATACGTCTGGGGGGGTTACACCCCCCTAATCCAAAATTTCTTATAACAATCTTAGTGTGGTTTCCAATGCTGTACGAATGGGGGGGGGGGAGGAGACATCCAGAACCCCTGAGTCTGTAGTGGGAGTAGGGACCTAGGTAAGTACCAGACCATATAAGAATTATAGAGTTTTTGCTTGGTTTAATCCATATACATTTACAAAAAAATTAGAATATACAACACTAATCACATTAGTAGCTCTCCTTGTGTTTAATTGAACAATCAGTATCTCTCAGTACACGAACGTTTGGAGACCTCTGGACTGGAGTTTGAGAGTAGCAGCTTACTACATTTCTTTGAATTGCAAATGTGCTGCTTTCTCCATTTTTTCAACATCACCTGCCAGTAGGTGATTGCTTTTCAGGGGTCCAGTTTAAAAAGGTATTGAGCGGAATTGCCTTAGAACTGGTTTGTGCTTAAAATGTGACTGGGGAAGACATGGTTTTCAATGGCACCATAGTAGTGTCCCTATGAAGATATTCTCACTGTGCAGGTTTTTTTTATGTACAAGTAAAGTTCTTAAAAAATCTGATGGATTGTCTGGTCATCTCCATCCACCAGTTTGTGGTTGATACTTACAAGTGTCAGCCATAAAATACATCAAGGGCCTGAAAGCTACCTTGGTGCATTTAAATGCTGGATGGAGCAAATCTGCCTTATTGGCATGGTTACACATATTTTTTTAACTGTTTCTTGTCCTCTATTTTTGCTGTTTTTTTAACTCTGTGCACTTTTCCTATGTTAAATAGGAGTGAAGTGCATGCGCTTCCTATTGAAACATGGTTAAATTGGCTTATCCTGATTGACACATTTAACTTTCCTATAGGTCCATAGAATAGTGTGCCATGCACAGGTTTCGCCTGTAAAACATGGCTTCAGGCTCTGACCATAAGAACACGAAGGGAACGTGCTACCAGCTACGAAAGGATAAGACGCCCACCATGGCTTAATATAACGGACAAAGACATCACATGCTGCCATTTGTGCCAGGCTTAAGAGAGAGAAAAAAATGGAATTCCAGCACTGGACACTAGTAAATAAATACAGGATTTGGGATCAATACTGGAAGGCTCACTGTAATGAGATCAGAAGTGGTTCATTTTTACAGAAGCTAATATCTGAAATTGAAGCCCTGAAAAAGTCCTCAAAGGAGGACGAAACACGTTGGCTACTATGGTGCTTTGGAAGAAATTAAATTTAAACAGAAAAATCAATAAAGGAATTTGAATAACAAGAAGAATCTGTTTTGATTGTACATATACTTTTCTTGTGTGCTGATCAAAATCTTATGTGCTTATGTTTACAATGATAGTTTCTATCACTGTTTAGGGGAACTGAAAGGTCGGGTTCCCTTTGATCCTTTGCACCAAGGTATGACTCCGTTTTCCCAATCAGACTAATAGGTGTGGCAGGATATCTTTGACCTTTTTGTAAATCTATGGCTTCAGGCCTACCATGTGCAGCCCAAGTGCAGCAGCCTTACTATAAACCCACTTAAGTGTACCTGTGATGAAAAATATGTTCTTGGAATTTACACTTTTTATGTCCGTCTGACTTTTCCGGCCTGCGTTCATGTTATTGCTGCTGGGGGTTGTTGGAGAAGGAAAAGGCTGCTTGGTTACTCAGAGTGATTGAATCATTCAGCCTGAGTCCCGTCTCACCTACTGAGGTTTTGTAAATTACAAATTCGTTCGTGCTCAGCCTCCATTTTGAGATCGCCGCCATTTTGTGTTGCCCTCACTCAGGCAGCTCGACGAACGCAATGTTTTTTTTTCGTTTCTGCTTTACGTGTCAGGTGGTCTCCTCGCCTATGTTTACTAAAGAGTGTCAGGGTCTGGCCGAGTACACTAATTCCTGTCTGAGCTGAATAATCCCCGTCCGGGATGCATGTCATTTCACACTATTGTTTCCTTTAAGTTATCTTATCCGTTGTCCTTCTCTGCACCTCTCATGCATTCTCCTGTTTCTTGACTGTCCTTCTAAGATACACAGCTGTGTTTTTCTCTGCTAGTAAACCGAATTGTATGGATTCACTTGTGATTTGCTTAAGGGGTCGAGTGACAAACATACTCGGGAACTTGAGTTGTTTTGGTCTTAAAGTATTGTCTTTAGCGTTTGCCTATAGCTCATGCTCGTGTGTGATTGCCTTTTTACATTGTGCTGTATGATATATAAACCTGTGCGCCACGGAGTTAAGTGGCCGTCTTTTTTGAACCTCGTTGTATTGACGACTTCTAAGACCACTGTACTGACTGCAGCTAATAAATACCATTGTCTACGCCAGACGAAGAGTCCGTGTCTCTGTTTTGACAAGGCAGGTGAATCCCGGGGATTTAGGCGTACCCTGCGCCACCGGGCCTTAAGGCTGCGGTTCTCCAACTGGCGCCCATCGTGGGGAGACTTCAGCGGTAGCGGTTGAGCCTGAGGGTCGTGAGGAGCCCCGCAGGAAAACTCCGGAGGAAGCGCACCACGTAATCGACCCCTGCATGTCGGAAGTGGACCGAAGGTCTTTGACGGCGCGGCTACTCCTCTCCGACGGCTGCTGACGACTGCTGCCCTGACTGTTGCCCTGCCTTGGACCCTTCTGAAGTTTTGGTAGAGCAAGACGATAGACGGACCTTCACTGGCGCAGAACAATTTTTTGTTAAGTATTTGGTGGGTCGCTCCCACAGACCTTTGTTTTGTTTTTATTCTTAGTCTTTGTTCAGTCATTGCAATAACTGAAGCCAAGGGGTAAGTACGATTGTACTGTTCCACTGATTTATACCCTTTGTTGTTTGTGATCAGACTAGAGAAGTGACAATGCCTGGGCTGTGTAAGTTCAAAAGATTTTGTTGTTTGGGTTGTACAAGGGATTCCCAGTTGGAGGAGTCATGTCCGATTCCTCCGGTTGGAACTCCGACTTATGAGCTCTATTCGAAACATGGTATTGGTCCCATTACCTTTAACGAGACATGGGTCCGATATATGAAAAATAGTGGAGTTTTGAGTTGGCCACAGAATAGTAGCTTCGATCCCGCTATATTGGATAATTTGGAAACAATTCTGTTCAGAAGAAAAGCCCGGCCGGCTATGTTTGACTCCTTTCGTCTCTGGCGTAAAGAAGCCAAACAGAAAGAAATTAATCAAGCGAAAAGGGATAAGAAAGCGCAAGACATGTCAGTCCTTCAGGCTGCCCAGCAGTTTAAAGATAACGAAGTAGATGATGCGAAAGAGATATCAGAGAGACAACATCGTATGGCGATAGATAGATGCTATCCGATGTTGCCTACTTCCTCTTCTGATAAAAGTAAGGAATTAGAAGAAGATCCCTTAATGACTTGCTTATTGAATTCAACCCCGCCCTATGTTCAGAATGCGACTGCACCTCCGTTACCCCCTCCTGTTGCTCAACAAGTGGTTGCTCAATTACCGATTGTCCAGCAACCAGTTCAGCCCCTTAATGCTTCCTTGTCTACTTCTGCTTTGCCTTCACAGCTTGTACATCAGCCCCTGCCTTCTCCCGCTCCTATTCTTCGACATGCTGCGTCTCAGTCTCCATTGCCTTCTACATCTTTAATACCCCCTATTCTTTCGAGGGATTCCCCTGTTTCACAGAGGAGGATAGCAGATGCTGTTACAAAATGTTCTCTCCTTTTGTTAGGTCCCTGAAAATGTCTCCAGCTTTTTCTAGAAGACAATCTCGTTGTCAGCTTCCTTTTGCGGACGAGAAAATAGCTCTGGGTTCTCTCGCTCGCAAATGGATTGAGCATGGGCCAGAATATAGTACAGATGATATTATGAGTTGTTTTCATCAATGGGGGGAGCCCACGCAGAGATACGTTTTCAATATCATGTGTCAAACTCTTATCAAAGGTTGGAAAGATATGGAGTTAGATACAGTCCCTTCGGACCTTCTGAAATTACAAGGTGATTTTGATAAAGGTTTTATTGTAGGAGACCGAGTTGAGGAAGCGGTCACTAGACTCATTGCGCTCCGAACAATGTTTCTATCCCTGTCTTTTTCCGATGTTGATCCCGTTAACAAAAAGGGTAGTAAGAATTATCTGATGCGTGAAGTCCCTCCAGTATGGAGAGACGCGGTGGTTGGTCCACCTGCTGTCCCTGCTCATTTCCAGCGTATATGGGTTCAAGAACCCTGGAAGAGGTCTGAAGTATTGGCGCTTAAACAAACTCTTCCCGATCCCCGTAAAAATCCTGCAGGATATTACAAAGAATTGTCCCAAACAGTTGATGCTTGTATTATGAATTTGGCCGACATTGATATGTTATTTGGGAATGTTGTTCCGCAAAGTATATGGGCACGGATTCGTAGGGAAGATCATTTGGCTGAATTAGGTGGTGATTGGGCTGCTATTAGAGCTGCAGATGCGAATCAGGTGGGTGGTGCAAAACCCGAGGATTTGATTACGGCTCTTCCAGGTAGAATAATTGAGTTAATGAAGACAATGATGCCGGCGGTGCGAGTAAATTGGGATAAGTTGGCCGCGTGTAAGCAAAAGAAAGATGAAAGTGTTTCGGATTTTTTCACTCGTTTCGAAGAAACGTTTATAGACCATAGCGGTCAGGATTTGAGTGTAAAGGGTGGCCAGCGATTGTTTGTGGACAAGTTTGTATATAATTTACTCCCCGAATTATCGAATAAACTGAAGAGTTCTGAAAGTGCATGGACTGTCTCTTCTCCTGCCAAAATATTGGCTACTGCACAGTATTATGAGAATAGGGATAAGGAGGAGAAGGAGAAGCAAGAGAAGAAAAATAAGGATTTGAAAACTAAAGTTCTTTTACAGCAGGCGTATCCGCCTCGTTTGAATCAGCATCAGCAAAACACTCAGTTTCAGCAGCCTCCACAGGTCCAGAGATTGTTACAAAGACCTGAGTATTTTACGCCGAGACCTTCATTAGGTCCTAATCAATGTGCATATTGTAGGGAGGAAGGACATTTTAAAAGCAATTTCCAGTCCTGTTACAGCGTAATATTGGGATGTCTGCTTCTCGAGGTCGTGGTAATTTTCAGACGGGATCTAGGGGAAGAGGACGAGGTACGCCCTCTCAGGAGCAGCGTTCTCGTGTCCCATCTACATTGAACTACTTTGACCAGCAGGCAGTTCCGTCTACGCAGTATTACAACGATGATTGTTATATTGAAGAAGGGGCTGACAATTTTCAGACTGAATAGGACAGCCAAGGACGAAGTGAGGGAGTTGTGCCGATTCCAGTAGATCAAGATGGGCCATATGTCACTGTTAATACAATGGGTGTCTCAGAACCGTTTCTTTTGGATACTGGTGCGATGAGAAGTTCGATTATTCATTCTAAACTCCCTGGGGCCCCTTTGTTTGGCTTAATAAATACTTCTGTGGGATTTTCTGGTGCTCCAGTTTGTAATCCGGTTTCTTTCCCCTGCCTGTTTTGATTGGTCCTTATGATTTGGAAGCTCCGCTGATATTGACAACTGGTTGTAATGAGAACTTATTGGGTTTAGATTTACTAAAAAGGTTGCATGCGACATTGTATTGTTCCCCTTTTGGTGTGCATCTCACGTTGGGAAAAAGATTATTGTCCCCTATGTATTTATCTCGGGACAAGTTTCCACCTGAGTTAAGTTCTCTCCCAGAAAGTCTTTGGGCCACGGGTCCGAATGACGTGGGTCGTCTTGCGATCCCACCGTATGTCGTCACAATTAAGGATAATGTTCGAATGCCACGCATTCCTGAATATCGTATCTCTAGTAATGGAGAGAGAGCATTATTAGCCATTGTTGATGACTTCATTCAGAAAGGTGTGGTCGAAGAGACTAGAGGCAATGTCTGTAATAGCCCTGTTCTTCCGATAGTTAAAAGGACGGATCCTTCACAGCCTCCTGTCTATATATTTGTTATTGATTTAAGGGAAGTCAACAAAATAGTAGTACCACAGTTCCCTGTTGTTCCGGACATTACAGCCTTATTGGCGATGATTCCTGCTTCGGCATTTTGGTTTTCAGTGATCGACCTTAAGAATGCTTTCTTTAGCATTCCCATTGCTGAGGAGAGTAGGGATATTTTTTGGTTTCTCTTTAGGTGGCCGAAGTTTTCGCTTCTAGAGAGCTCCTCAAGGCTATTGTGAAAGTCCCTCTATTTACCGTAAAGCTCTTAAATGTCAACTTGATACTTTTCCCTTGCCTCCAGGTGCTACGCTTTTTCAGTATGTGGATGATTTGCTGGTGGCTGCTGATACGGAAGATGTGTGTAGGAGTGTGACTGTGGCGTTGTTGCATCATTTGGCTGTTTTGAATCATAAAGTATCGCCCTCCAAGTTACAGTATGTCCGACAAGAAGTGACCTATCTAGGTCATCTCTTGTTGAAGGAGGGAAGGCGATTGACCCCAGAACGTATCCATGCTATTTCACTGATGTCTGTATCCACCACACAGAGAGAAGTGCGTGCCTTTTTGGGTATCACTTCCTACGGTAGACATGGGATTCCCAATTTTTCCCTCTTGGCGAAACTATTGGTGGCATTAACGCTGAAAGATACGCCCCATCCGCTCCCTTGGACGGATGAATGTCAGAGAAGTTTTGTTAATTTTCGTACTGCCTTGCGTTCCACTCCAGTGTTGGGTACCCCAGATTATAGTAAGATCTTTACACTGTACGTTCATGAGAGAGAAGGTTGCGCGTTGTCAGTCTTGGCACAGCAATTCGGAGATAAGCAAAGGTCATGTGCCTATTTTTCCTCCACATTAGACCCAGTAGCTAAAGCTTTGCCCAGTTGTCTTAGAGCTACAGCAGCTGCCGCAATTTCTATTAGACACTCTGCCTGATTAGTATTGGATAACACAATCATTGTTATGGTTCCTCATGCAGTGGATACTTTGTTAAATAGAACCAAGACGCAGCATCTCACGAGTGCTCGTTTGTCTGGTTACGAGCTGACACTTTTAGCGAGCCATGTTCATATCAAAAGATGTAACACATTAAAACCAGCTACACTGTTGCCACTCCCAGATGAGAAAGATGATCAGGAAAAGCATGATTGTTTTCTTTGAACAGAAGAAGAGACGAAGGGGAGGATCGATTTAAAGGACACTCCGCTCAAGGACCCGGACGGGATCCTATGGGTGGACGGTTTTAAACTTCCAAATGGAGAAACCACTTCTGTCTATGCTGTTACTACCTTATGCACTATTGTTGAGACAGCACGTATTGGACATAATTCAGCCCAAGCAGCTGAATTGATAGCTTTGACTAGAGCATGTGTACTGACGAAGGGAAAGAGAGTGAATGTGTATACAGATAGTCAGTATGCGTTCGGTGTTGCGCATAGTTTTGGAAAGTTATGGAGGGAGAGAGGATTTTTCACCTCTCATGGGACAAAGATTCAGCATGGTCAGTTGGTAACTGATTTTCTTGAGTCACTTACTTTGCCAGCACAGATAGCGATCATAAAATGCAGCGCACATAAGAAAATCACAGATGATGTGGGTCGTGGAAATGCTTTTGCAGATCAGATAGCGAAAACTACAGCTAAAAACACCACTAGTCGAATGTATGTGGCAGGCCCCGCAAATTGGGTGAGCGAAATTGGAATGTGTGAAGATACGATTGAGAGTGTGAAAACGATTCAGGGAGAAGCTTCTGAGAAAGAATTGAGCATGTGGAGAGAAAGGACAGGAATGTTAGATCCAACGGGTTTGTTGGACAGAGTTGTCGGAACATCAGCAATGGTTGTTACCGGACACTTATGTGTTGCCGGTCGTGACTATGGCTCATGGCCCAGCTCACATTAGTGCAAAAGGCATATACAAGCTTTTGGCTCCGGTATGGCAGAATGAAGGAATTCCGAAATGTGCAGAAAATGTGGTTAAACATTGCATTGTTTGCTTAATGCATAACCCAGGAAAAGAAACCCCAACTCCAGCAGGCCATTTTGCTCCCCCGTCATATCCCTTTGAGGTGTTGCAGATCGATTACATTCATATGGATCGCTGTAACAACCTCAAGTATGTTCTGGTGGTGGTGTGTGCCTTTTCCTGCTGGATAGAGACCGATCCCTTGAAAGATAACACTGCTTTGTCAACTGCTAAAGTGCTAATTAAGGAATTTTTTCCTAGATTTAGTTTGCCGCGCATTGTTTGGAGTGACAATGGAAGTGAATTTGGGGGCCAGATTATGCAGAAAGTGTGTTCTGGTCTTGGTATTAGACAAAAGTTCCATGCGGCAAACCATCCACAGTCAGCGGGTTTGGTTGAGTGTTACAATGGTACGCTCAAGCTTAAGCTGGAGAAGATTCAAGCCAGTAGAGGTCTTGCTTGGCCTGATAAGGGTTGTTTGGACTGATACAGGGTGCCCACTAGAATAGTGAACATCACATATCAGGCCAACTTCTCACACCTTGGACTCCGATTCCAGCTCTGACCTGCGTCAGGACTCTGGGCTAGAGGACACAAGAGTCTCAACCTGGGAACCCAGGAATGGAACCTCAGTTTTCAGTGTCCCACTTTTGAACTGCATTCTTCACATTCTGAAAGCATCCGCTGTGTTGTGTGATGGACTCTCCCACACCTGGGGCCCCAGGTTCCCTAGTCGGCCATTTGCACCATTTTTCTGGTGCTGGTGTTCAGGTGTTTGCAGGCTTTGGGGCAGTGATGCTTCCTGCTGACAGGGTCTACGCTTGGTGTTCTGTCTCCCTACCTGCTCCCTAGTTAAATTTTGCATGGCATTGTGAGCATTTTGCACTAATGGGCATGACTTGAGATATGGTAAAATGCAAACTGCCCAGCCCCTAACTCTTCTCTTGGCCTAGATTCTTCTAGGATATTTTTAGGAGATGCCATTATTCTGTGCATTATGTTAACATAAACATCTTTAATTAAAAAGTTATATTTTGAACATATGCCTCTTATGTAATCTCTGTTTTGTCTGTGTGATACAGAACTATAATTGGAAATGGCAGTTAAGGTCCATATGTATTTACTATTTTGAATTTCTAATAAATGCACATATATTGCTCCAGAGGAGTAAGTTATAGTAACAAGCCCAATTGGTAATCAATTTTTTTGTTTCTCTAAAATTAATTACTTTAACTGAATACTCTA
The DNA here is from genome assembly GCF_964263255.1 of Lissotriton vulgaris. Classification (NCBI taxonomy): domain Eukaryota; kingdom Metazoa; phylum Chordata; class Amphibia; order Caudata; family Salamandridae; genus Lissotriton; species Lissotriton vulgaris. The sequence goes on along the minus strand of NC_141698.1, from coordinate 410,003,124 downwards.
TGTATGAACCAAACCCCCTTTGGCAACTGGAAGTGACAAAGTGGCTCATTGAAGTGTATTGCATGATGTTATTCAATTTTTCTGTTTAGAGAAGTTTCAGAACATTTTGATTTATTTTGTCACATATATGTAAAAGTTGCATGTTTGAACTCATGACACACAATAAGACTCTGTTAAAAATGGCATACTCCAGTATTGCCCATTCCCCAAATCGGCACATAGAGCACTGACATATTTCACATATCTCTTTTCAATGCATTAATGTTTTTGGTAATTTATTTCAAAATTGTGCCTTAAATGCACTTTTGATGTAATCTTTCCCAAAATGTTCACAGAGCAGGGGAACCTCCTATCAAAACCTTACTTGGAGGAAGGGTTCCTTGCTGAAAATCAGATCGGGTATTACAACTGACTTTCAGCAGTGCCAGTTGAGGATGTGGGCGGAGCCAATAGAGCAGTTGGGTGGAGCCAGAGGAGGAAATGGGTGGGGCCAAGGCAGAAATGGATGTGGCTTCCGACAAATATTCGAGCACCAGGACTTCATATTTTACAAATTAAGCTCTGCTACAGGGTGCCACCTTGTGTCACACGATTTCTGCTTGCTGCACACTGTCACCCTATGGGGAACCGAAATCACACAGTGGGAGGAAAAATGATCTGAAACCCACTGTAAACAGTGGATTTTCAGCTGATATTCAGAGGCTGTATGAGCCGATGTCCTTTAAGAGGTGACAGCCTCAATGACCCTTAGTTTTTATTTTTCTGGCAGAGGACACGGGGATGGGGGGACTTGGTGAGTGAATAGTGCCTTCTAGGTAGCTCTCGGTACGAGGCCCTCCAACCTCCATGGTCACGCCCCTCCTCACACATGGCATTATTTTGTAAGTTGGCACATATTGTTCTAGCATGGTGTATGACCAGTTTAAAATGGTAAATTGAAATTTGGTTGGTAACTCTTTGCAACTGCTAGGCTCTTGCAATAAAAAGCATAAATAAATTAAAAGAGAAAACAAACAATTGACACCCGGGGAGGGAGATGGGGAGCAATGAGGCTTGGAGAAACTGGGAAATAGAGAGTGCGCTGGGTAGCAGACGAGCAAGTGGTGGGGAGATCAAGAAAACACCTACACTCCCCAGTGCTGAATGCTAAAGAAACAAAAATTGCCCTGAAGTCAGTGAGAGGATAAAGTTTATTCGCTCAGAACTGTGGGTCAAAAACAAGAATTCATAGGGCATCAGTGCTGGAATTACCGATTAGCCCTATAATTAATTTCTCCGGAGAGTCTAGGTGTCTCACTTATATATGTAGAAATACAGGTGGATTACCGGCCACGTAGCAAGGGCCTAACAGGCACATGCATCAAAAGAAAAACCGGTCACAAACGGGCAGATTCTCAGAATCTGCCCCTTTGCGACTGGTATGTATGCATTTGGGATGCATCATCCCAAATGCAAAAATCGCAATTTAAGTAATCTCTAAATTGCGGTTACTTAAATTGCGATTGTATTTGAGGAATCGCAAATTGAGATTCCTTAAATGCAATGCATTAAAGTTAAAAAAAATTGTGATTTCGCTAATAGGAGGAGCAAATTACCATCAATTTGTACTTGATGGTAATTTGCAAAAACTTTGAAACATGCTCTAAAGTGATTTTTCAATTTTACACACATACATTCCCTCAGGGAATGTGTGTGTGCAAGATGTACTCATATGCAGATTTCAGGGGTGCAACACGGTGTCCTTTTGACACCCTTGCACCCTTATAACTGCATGCTCAATTTGCGAGTACCTATGGGGTACTCGCAATTTGCGAATGCAATTCCCATTCATTCATATTGGCTTCTAGGCCCATAGGAATGAATGGGAAGACATTCCTTAATTGCGAGTCGTAATTTGCGAGTCGCAATTAAGGAGTGTTTAGAAATGTTTTGCGTTTTGTACATGCATAGGCTTTTGCGATTCCTTAATATTCGCAATTAAAGAATCGCAAAAGTCTATCTTGATGCATGTATCTGTAAGTATTTTATAATTTCTTTCTATTCTTGAAATATTTTGATACCATGCTCCATTGCCTCCTAATCAAGAAACATTTTAACTTGTAATTAAAAGTTTCACATATGTAGAAAGCTTTGTCCCTTGTCTACAACCATCGTATGTCAAAGAATGAATGGCACCCGTGGGCTAGTACACTTTATATGGAGGCGTAATTCAGGTTTCCTTTTTACAGCGTCTTAGACGATGGTTCTGCTTTTTTTTTATTTAGAGTTTCGTCATCGCTTGCAAATGACTTTTAGATGGATGTGCTTACCTTTGTTTAACTTTACACTGATGGGTCAAGGACGCCGTCAATCATTCGGAGGCCCTTATTTGTAGCCAGAGAGAGAGCTAACCAGAATGATATAAGCTCACTCTGTTCAAATTCTGGCCTCAGCTGTCAGCGCGCGAGACAATGATAATGAAGAAAGATACGTCCCCGCAGCGTGTCAAAGGCCTTGGGGCTTTGGAGAGAGTAATGATGTTAAAAACAGGCTAGTACTGCGCGCGGAGCCCGTAATCTTTGGATAATTATGACGACCATTCTTCAAGGCAGGCCGCTCAAAGAGGCATTTTCCTCAGAATGCGGCCGAGGGAAGGGCAGGTGGATGCCATTACTGCAATATGTCCTTGTTCTACCAAATGGACAACAGATTGCTATTAAATAACATTTTGGCGCGTTCATTGCTGGGCATTTGAATTTCACCTTGAAACGTATTTTTATGCAGGGCTCGCAAGCCAACCATCGCGGCACTCTTCAACTGAGTAACGGAAAACAGCTCATCCTGTGAGGGATCCTGGGAGTGAGATTTGAGGTAACACCTGAAAGAAAAATGTGCAATTAAAGAACTAGGAGATACAGGCCATCTTATAGTAATAAAATGCAGAAGAAGTGGATTGAAGTTTACTAATATCATTATAACCTGCTCCTGAGGGCTATGTCGGTTGTTAAAGGCCCTGAACTCAATTGTGAGGACCTAGAATGAAGATTAAGGCCTTTAACAACTAGTATAGCCAGAGGCAGAAGGGCTTTAATGCTATTAGAACATCTTACCCACTGAGGGTAGAATGTTGAACATTAACCCCTTGACCGCGACACAAATTCCGCCGTGTTGTTGGGGAAATAATGAGTGGGCAGGGTTCGGACGGCCAGGGGCTGTCCTCCGCACACGCCCACCGTGATGCGTGATGGCTCCCGGCCGTCACACGCACGCAAGAGGTTAAAAACAGAAAGACAAACATTAGGAAAGACCTCAGTTGGCTTCCGGTACAGCACAGAATTTCTTTTAAAATTCTCTGTTTGGCTTATAGAGCTCTGGCAGAGGGATCAACGAATGCGATTAGCTCTTTACTCACTCGTTATGTCCCAACTAGAGGTCTCCGGTCCGCTGGACTCTTCCAACTTGTCGTGCCCCGCTTTAGACTGACTAGATGGGGAGCCAGGGCCTTTTCAGTTGTTGCCCCGCAGCTTTGGAACTCCATCCCAATTGAGATAAAAATGTTACCCTCAATTGATCTGTTCAAAAAGGAACTTAAAACTTGGTTCTTCAGGAGGGCGTACCAATGATTGAATGCTACATGTAGTGACGAGCTGTTATTTTGATGTAGGCGCCTTGACGCCCATTGGGCAAAGTTTGCGCATAATAAGAATCTTTTCATTCATTCATTCATTCAGTCGACCACCTAACATTCAATTTTTCTAACACAACATGGTAACCCACTGCCACCGGCTATACTGGTGGTTATAGGGCCTGTGCTCAAAGTATAGGCCTGATCTACCGGCAAGGTTCTATAATGATGAGAGAAGGTATTTGCCGACCAGCATAGCCGGGGGCATGAGGGCAATAATGGTATCAGAACCTTCCACTTATTAAGGGTGAAATGTTCTAGATTAAAAAAAAGGAATAACAGAAAGACAAACAGTGCAATACAAGAGCAGAAGGTCTGTACCAACCATTAGAATATTGAATGTTAGGATCTACATTAAAGATGATGAAGTGACAGTCTCAATAACATTTGGAGTAAAAAAACAGGGTAGAATTCCTTTAATGAGATATATAGGCCACACCTGCGTGTATAATACTATGTTATTTGCCCTCTGTCACTTCCTTGCTTTCAACTGAGCGCCCAGTAATCCACTTTTCTGTTGAATATTAGTTTGACATGCAGAGATTGGCTCACAGTTCAAAATGCTTTCATTGCTGGCACCAACTACTGTTGTTTACCTGCATTCTAGATGCTGTAAGAGTGCCAGTAGGCACAGGACACAGAAAGTCGCTTTGTCTGCCTGTGTGGGGTGAGATTATAATAACTGCTGCTAACAGCCTCATTTACTTAAATATACGTCTTTGAGATATTGTTATTACTTTACATGTTTGTATCAAATGCATTCCTTTCATTTGTGCACCTTTATTTATTTCATAAATTTTCAAAAATCTCATGCAGATTCCTTTATGTTTTCTATTGTCTATTTATGTTTCTACCATTCATTTTCTCAGTACCGCGAATTGAATTGAGTTTGCGTTTTCTAATGACAGGTGTTACTATTATTGAACTCATCACCACCTATTTTATCAACTCAAGAAGAATGAAAAGCTGAGTCAACCACATTCAATTGACTTGTCGGTTGCACACATTTGGCTTCACTGCTCGCTCAACCTCATACTGGCTTTCATGAAATGTTTGCAGACCTAGGGGCACAGGTACGACCAATTGTAGTGGTCACAAATGGAGATTCAACCCATTTGCGATTGCTAAAATGGCTTGCCAAAATGGCTTGGTACCAGCCCTATTTTTGCTAAAATGGCTTGGTACCAGCCCTATTTTGTGAGTCTGTAACCTATTACTGACTGGCAGAACAGGGTTTTAGAGTCGCCGTTAGAAAGGGGCGTGCCAAGGGCGCCTCTTCCAAATACCTAGTGGCAAGGGCATATACAATTGTTTTGTGACTGGAATGCAGTTGCAAAACAATTGCAATTTACTTCCTACTTCAAGTAGGTGGTAAGCCAGTTGCAAACGGGAAGGGACCCCTTCGTATTTTTGACTGGCAGCAAAAAGGGTTTTTAAGAACAGGACCACTGTCTACACTTCAAAAATGAAACAGGAACATTTTATTTTTATTTTTGAAACGCATCCCATTTTCCTTTAAGGAAAATGGACTACATTTAAAAAAATGAAACAAGTTGCTTTAGCTTAAATCAAACACAGACATGGTGGTGTGCTGTCCCCAGCAGGTCAACATCCCTGTGTTATTGCCTATTACCATTGGGGGGCAAATTGCGACCTGCCTCACGAATATTGATGAGGCAGGTCTTTTGCAACCAATTCACTTTCATTCATTCAATCTGTCTTTATTGGGGTTAAAAGAACCATAAAAAACGTAATATTTTTTTTTATTTAAACACAGATATTACATAAACAAATATTTGTGAAATTTAGTATATCCAAAGGTTAAAATTTAGAATACATTTCCAGAATAAAAATGTCTAATTATCAAAAGGCTTTCACGGCTAAGAGCGCCTTGCATTTAACCTATGTAAAATGCAAAGTGCATGCGAGAATAACACAATCAGGATAGTTAGAGACACATTAATGCGCTTCATTTGGCGAGTCTCTATTGTGAGTCGAAAAAAATCGCACAGAAACGCAAAGTGAAATGTTCCCACACCTGGCATCTAGAAACTGACTAAAATAGTTGGAGGGGATAACTGTGTTGTTGGAATAACTACATTTGTGCCATTTTATATAACAGCAAGTGTGATGGGAAGTATGTAGTGTGTGTGTTTTTATTCGCCAGACTCTGCTAAGGGCCTTCATTACCAGTGTATTGAAGGGATAGCTTTATTATTACTCCCGATAAACACCGATACCCCAGGACCGGTATTTACCGGCAGAAAAATAAATGTTAATACATGCTTTGCGACTTTACCGGACGAGTCGTGGTGGGTGTTCAGGCAGTGCCTGATTGGCTGGTCTTACAATTCAGTGTGAAGGCCGGTTTTATGGTCTTCTACGCCGAGTTTTACTCTTGATTTCCATGACTTTAAAACAAGCATTGCCTGCGGAAATCTCAAAGCCATGCAGTCCTCATTACCTTTAAAAAAACATAGACAGCATATCTTTCCACGTTTAGAACTGCCCCGATTTCCAAACATGGGACACTTTTGTTGGTATTTAATTCCTTTTATTTTGGTGCCCGGGGCTAGTTTTCGTCCATGTCCGACCCTGACAGCAAATAAACATTTTGAGTTTGTTACTCCAGGAGAGAAGTCTTCAAAACATCATGCAAATACACTAAGGCGCTTTTCTGGCTGCACAATCGGTTTCAATAAACCCCACAGATGTCCTTAGACGAGAAAACCCGAGATAAATATGCTTCTCATTTCGGGAATTAGGATACTCCGAAATGTCACCAGTGGATGCTCGTGCCAGCAGGATGTGATGCTAGGATAATGCCCTCGCCCTCGGGACACATTGCCTAACAACGATATAATTGAAACTTGGCACCGTGGCCAGAAATGTCAGCTTTCCTTTTCGAAGAACGCTTAGATAGTAAACCACGCAGGCGGGCTTGCAGGGAAGCGATCGCCAGGTTCTGGGAGGAATCCAATTACCTGCACTTGTCGCGCGAGGATATAGCGACGCCAGAGCCAATAAGCTCAAATGGGCATCCTCGAACCGGCAGGAAAAACAAACCTTCGACGGATCAGGGGAATCAAATCATAGCTGACAGGCTCATTTCCTAAGACTGCATCGTAATGACGACGATCATTCCGAGGGACACAAGTGAAAAATGGGACCTCCGTGCCGCGTGCGTGGAAGGATAACTGACTTTTGAACGCTGGAATTGCTCATGGAAGGCCACCGTAGGTAGAAGTAAATTGATAGAATTACTCCGGGTGACCCTGTGGTGAGCCATAGATACCTGTTGCATCCGGACCAGAGGTAGCGGAGCTGTGTTGCGGACGGTCAAAGCAGGCAATTGCCCAGGGTCAGGGCCCCGTGTTGGTGTGCGTCAAGAACGAGCATGCCCATCCAGGGGGCAGATTTACAAGAAACTGACGCATCTCTGCATTAGAGCAGAGATGCGTCAGTTTCCTTGCGCCGGGCAAAAAAAACCCTTGCGCCACCATTGATGCGTTGTATTTACAGTACGGCGCACTATGGCGCAAGGACAAACCGATCTGTCAGAAATTCAGACACATCTGCTGGCGCAAAAGTAATGTATTGATGGAGTCATGTCGCAGGTACAACGCAATTCCAACACTGCATGAGGAGGCATATACCTAATAAACTGCGTCACTCCTTACTCCTGCTCTAAGCAGGCGCAAGGTTGTGACACAGTGGCGTCCTAGAAGTGGTGTAATGAAATCTAGAGGATTTCACTGCATCACTTCAACAAGGCTTTCCTGCGTGGGTACTCCCACCCTGCATGCATTATACCTGATGAAGGTATAATGTAACGCTGGGCTTTACAACATGAGGTATCTCCCTAGATGCGTTACGCTGTAAATGGGGCGCAACGTGGCACATTGTTTGCGCTCCTGCTCCGTCACAAAAAGTGACACAATAGCAGAGCAAAAGTGTCGCAAAGGGCTTGTATATCTGCACCTAGGTACGCAATTACTGTTTGCTTCTGCGGACTAGACACCAGGCTCCAGTACTGTTTATTAATTACCTGACATCATCTTGGAAAGAACAAAATATATCCAAAAACAGTGGGGTCAAGTATTTCCGCACAAATCTCCTTGATACAGCCAGGGGCGTAGGAGACACTAAAATTCTGGGGGGGACAGGGACAACCTTGTGGATTTTCCATTGACCCTATACAAATCACCACCCGTTAAACAAATACATTCGCATCGTTTTGAAGTGAAATATTGAGAAAAGCAGGCATGCAGTCACAGTTTGCATGTATGCTTTATTGCTGTTTACATTCACATAGTAATCAGACCAAATGTTAAAAAAAATGTACATGAATCTTGCATCTTCATGCACCAAGCAAAAAAGGATGCTGACTTCGGGTGAGGGCATTCGACACGGTCTGCCACCGCACCCTAGTACGGCGCCTCAGCAACGTCGGAATCCAGGACAAGGCGCTGGAATGGATCATCTCCTTCCTCGACGGAAGAACACAGAGAGTCCGCCTACCACCGTACAAGTCAGAGGCCACCGAAGTCATCTGCGGCGTCCCCCAAGGATCATCTCTGAGCCCCACCCTCTTCAACGTCTACATGAGCCCCCTCGCGGCCATCGTACGCAAACACAACCTCAGCATAATCTCCTACGCCGACGACACCCAGCTGATCCTCTCCCTGACCAACGACCCCGCCGCCGCCAGAGCCAACCTGCACGAAGGGATGAAAGAGGTAGCCGAGTGGATGACGACCAGCCGCCTGAAACTGAACTCGGACAAGACGGAGGTCCTCATCCTGGGCTCCTCTCCCTCCGCCTGGGACGACTCCTGGTGGCCTCCCGCCCTGGGCACCGCACCCAAACCGACAGACCATGCACGCAACCTGGGCTTCATCCTGGACTCCTCCCTCTCAATGACCAGGCAAGTCAACAACGTCTCCTCGGCATGCTTCAACATCCTACGCATGCTACGGAAGATCTTCTGGTGGATCCCCACCGAGACCAGGAAGACCGTCACCCAGGCCCTCGTCACCAGCCGACTGGACTACGGCAACGCCCTCTACGCCGGTACCACCGCCAAGCTCCAGAAGAGACTCCAGCGGATCCAGAACGCCTCAGCCAGACTCATCCTCGACATCCCACGAACCAGCCACATCTCCGGACATCTGAGAGACCTTCACTGGCTCCCCGTCAACAAAAGAATCTCCTTCCGCCTCCTCACCCACACACACAAAGCCCTACACGACCAAGGCCCGAGCTACCTCAACAGCCGAGTCAACTTCTACGCTCCCAAACGCCACCTCCGATCAGCCAACCACGCCCTCGCCGCCGTCCCCCGCATCCGAAGAGCGACTACAGGAGGAAGGTCCTTCTCCTACCTGGCCGCCAAGACCTGGAACTCCCTCCCGACCGACCTGCGCCTGACCCAAGACCACCTCTCCTTCAGGAAGAAGCTGAAGACCTGGCTGTTCGAGCAGTAGCGGCTCCCCCCCCCCCCCCCACCCCCCAGCGCCTTGAGACCCTATGGGTATGTAGCGCTCTTTATAAGTGTCACTGATTGATTGATTGATTGATTGAGGGCGTCATGGTTGCAAGTGCATTATGGTAGAAAAGTACCTGCTGCTGCATTCCTGGTCTCCAGAAATTTTCAGGCAACAATAAAAATGTGAAGATAACTTCGGTAATTAATGATCTTTATTGAGAGAGATCAGAGGTCTGAGTACTGGAAGTTTTGACTCATGGTAAGGTAGCCACAGTGGGGTAATATGCCCGCTACAAAGATCGTGTACCACGCAGATCACAAAATGCATATAATGTAAATAGGTCAGTGAGTTACTGCTTTTGTCGGAGAGATTCTTTTGCTATTTGCAGTTTATAAGTTAAAATCCTAACACTGAGCAGTGAGCTATTACCCTTCATCAAAGAGCTGCATGAAAACTGCAAGGTATAGATTAGAACGTTATGATTTTTACCCAGTCTTTCATTATCCTAAAGTTTGAAAATGGGTTCATTAGGATGGAAATCAATTCTGATTATTAAAGAGAACCCCCAACCATGGTGTTATGTTTTAAATTCTGGATTTGTGCTTCCCTAGTGTTGCAAAGCCATCTGTGCCCTGGGCACTCCTCAACTTTTTGCTGACTGGTATTGGTGGTACGTGACTCTGACTGACCCTGGCCTCTGACTAACCAGGCCCAGGGCTAGTGCTATGTTGAATGAGACACTTACAAACACAGTAAAAACACCTACATACAGTAGGGTGCACTATGGGTTAGGGTACCTCCATGATTGACATGACCTCTCCTATTACATAATAGGGCATGGGTATTGAAACTACCTTTAAGTCCCTAGTATATATTAGAGCATAGTGGTTTAGAGCCCAGCACCCCTTCCTGCTCTTGCATGTGTGCACTGCTGTAGCCTGAGGTTAGTTTAAAACCAGACCCGTGTGGGAGGACTGCTTTTAAAATGCAAATTGTGCCCAATCTTGACTTTTGGGTTTAGGGCACTTACAAATTGATAAACTACAATGTTGGGGCATATTAGGTATCCTCAGGGGTTCCCCTAGGTGTCCTAGGGGTTAGAGATCAGGTATCTACAAGGAAGGCCCTTATAAAATGAGTGTTATATGCCCTGGGTTTAGTGAAATTGCACATTTCACTGCCTACATTGTAGTATAGTGCTTCCCAAAAACGGCTTTTGTGCTCGGAGCACTGTGAAGTGAGGATCTGCAATATTTTGATATAATCAGAACCCCTAAAGTCTTTCCTATGTATTCTAGGGGTGGTAGTCCTGTAGGTATAAGGCGGATCCTTATACAGGCCCTGGTATTGGAGAAATTGGCCAGTTAATTTTTCCATTGCAGATCCCCAGCCCATAGATTAACATTGCAAGAGGTTATTAATTAATAACTGGAGAAAGGAAAGCCATACAACTAGGATTAAAGGACTCAGAAGAATGTTAATGATAAATGCAACAATGTGGTATTGTTGACTTTATTCTAAAATGTACAGACAAGAAGTTATAAGATTTTCTTGTCTGCAAGCCACAATTCAGCCCTCTAGTGCCCTGCCTTGATTTGCCAGAGGTAAATGGTTAGGACTGGCTCTTTGAAGAGGTGATAAATGACCCCTGGAGTTAGGTGGCCTGTCTGAGAGTAGAGGTTGCTGGGCATAGGAACGCCAGAGCCAGGGGGAGTGGTAGTAAACAATGCTCTTCAAGAGAAGGAGACAAGCTGGAAAAATCACTTTCATTTACACTTCTCCCACAGCCGGATGGGGGGATTAAGGAGGAATTCCCAGATGTAAGAGGAGTAGGTATATTCAGCCATCCTGTAGGCTGGTTGAGTTAGTTCTGCTCCCTCGGCTGGAAAATCAGCCATGATGAATTTTGGAGAAATGATGCTCTCTTTGGGAAAATAATGCCCCACTTTAGAGGATGTGGTCATACCCTGGAGCATTGCCCTGCACCTCCTTGGGCAGGAGTGTCCTCCTTCTTGACCCAGAGAACTTGGAATAAGTATCTGAAAGGGACAAAGCCTCTCAGATGATGCTGCTTCAAACTTGGGAGAAGAAGGGTCCCTGCTAAGGAGTTTGATTTGAACCAACCAGGCTCTGGACTGAAGATTATGCCTGTTGCACAATCTGGAATTATAGTCCTATGGACTACCTTGCTTCAAAAGGACTAAAGAGTGGACTCCCTGCAAGCTGAAGGTTAACAGAGCCAACCTGGCCCACCAAGAATCCCCAGCCTGGAGAACTACCAGTGAATTTGAAAGGGTTTTGTCCAAGTGGATTGTGGTAACTGAAGTCCATTTCAAGGACCATCTTGGAGATTCCAGACCCGTGGAGTAAGTTTTGGACACTTTGAGACCCTTTGGAAAACTTCAAGAAGAAGTTCCAGAGGTTTGGAGAAGTTTGGAGCAACTTTGCTAAAAAGCTCTATAAGTGGACCGACTCACTCTGACCAGCCAAGCCTACAATCATCAACCATGAGTTGGCCTGCTGCCCAGGTTCTTCCGGCTGAAAAGCTCCAGGGGTCGACTTCCAGAGTTTGATCGGGCGTAGGTAGAAACCCAAGCTGGCAACCCTCACCGAATCTGGCCTAGTGAAAAGCATTGAGGGACCCTGCAAGAAAAAGCTCTGCAAACATTTCTAATTCTGAACTTAGAAAAGGTGACCGGGCCAACCAGGAGAGCCAAGCCACCCACCATCAACTGTGTGCCAGCCTGCATCCCTAGCTCGTACCGCTGGAAAGCTCAACAGGTTGGACTTCCATAAGTTTGACTGGGAGTTCCTTGCAAGGCAAGCTGGCGAACCCTCACCGAATCAGGGGTGGCTGAGAGCTTCGACGGACCCCGTGAAGAAAAGCTGCAGAAAAGTTTCTAAGTCAGAAGGTAAAAACTTTGACCGAGACCTACCGCAAGGAGTAGCCCCTGCAGGGCTTCATCGTGGTAGGCCTGAAACTTTGACTTTGAGCAGGTCCAGCATGACCAGATGTACCAAAAGGGGATATAAGTTTCTATGTGCTATATTGTGCAAAAAATGTTAAAAGTCATATTCTCGTTTCCCTGCTTTGGATTTTTTTCATTTTAAAGAAAAAAATATTTTTTAATTTTATAAATTGGTGTTGGATTTTTATTGTGTTGTGTCTTAATTATTTACTGAATTGGTGTTTTTAAATGCTTTACATACCTGCTAACAGCCAAGCTAGCAAGGGTTGAGCATGAGAATAATTTTCAAAGACTGGTATGGAGCTATATATTAGGGTAGTGTCCTTATTGCCGGGGACAGATATACATTTGCCCCTACTATTAACCCACTTTCCAACATCCAGACCAAGCACTCTTAAACAATACTGTCTACAAGTATGGATGACATGTGACTCCTACACCCTGTAGTTTTATTTAACATTTCCTATACACAGATTTACACACCTATGATTGACTGCCTCTGTGTAGTGTGAATGATGTAAAGTGTTGATATCCTGCACTGGTATGAGTGGCGCTATATAACTAATTAAATGCTTCTGAGAGAGTCCCGACAGAGTCTCCAGCTCTGATGCCCCCACCTTGAATTGAAACGCACCCGGTCGCATGAGACATACTTGAGGTGGATTTGGCTGTCCGTGGGACTCGGAGCGGTGTGTTTGTTGATTGAGTGCCTTTCCCTTCTCGGCGGCTCGGAAGTTCAGCGGCTTAGCAGCTCGGCGGCTCCACGATACAGCTGGACGCCACGGTCAGTGCCGCCGATGTGTTGGGGCGGGTCTACTCCCCCGCGCCCTTCCGCCGGAGAGAGGCAGCCGTGGAGCTGCGAAGAAGCCGGAGGGCGGCCACAAACAGCTTCTTCACGAGGAGAACAACCTCAGCAGCATCAACTACACGGTGCGGTAAGGGGGGGTCACCAGGGGGAAAGTCTTTCACTAAACGTGCAGCTGAAGGCGAAAGAGCTTGCAACACCAGACTCCAATAACATCGCTAATGCTGTAAGTCTAAATGTTGACCCCTTTAGCCACATAAGTACAGATATAGATACTGATAGAAGCCCTTTGGTATAAAAATATCAGGATATAAGCCCTGTGCAGATTGTAGAAAAAAATCTTCACTCGATCCCTACCCCAAATCTGACTAATATCAAGAGAAAATTGCAAGCCCTCTCCTGCGTAGTCCTAACCCAGGAAAATAGCAGAGCACAGCCCCAAAAAAAGAAGACAGGAGCGAATAAGAGATTTACCGGCGAAAACCTGGGGAAGCGAAAGGGAAAGGGAAAAGGGAAAGGGAGTAAGAAAGATAAAGATCTAGGAGGCGCAGGGAAAATTGGCGACATAGACCTGGAGCAAGAACTTGAAAGGGAAATTGTCACAGAATCAGAGACTGAAACTGAGTCAGACTTACCACAATCTTTGTGCCTTAAAGCGCTGAGGAGGGAAAAGAGAGAAAAAAGACATCAGGCATTATATACTAGCCCGAAAGAGCCACCTCAAAAGCTAACGCAGAGCAAGGGTAACTCCAAAAAGACCAAAGCTTTCCAGATTACACCCTCACTGAAATCCTACTTTAAGATCTTGCCTCAGGTCCTTAACATTAATCAAGAATCTCAGGGTCTGAATACCATTCAAAACATACCTACCCCAATCGAAGTTTCTGCCTCACCATCTACACCTAGTAGCCCCAAGACCTCAGCAGCGGAGGTAACGGAGACAGTGGAACAGGAAAATAGTGTAAAGATGGGAGATGCAGTAAAGCAGAGTACAACTACGAAGCTTCCAGCTGACAACCTAGCCGCTAACCTAGTGGAGACAGAAAGCGTAAGCATAACAAAAGACTCGGATCTATGCCCAGGGGGCAATAAAGAAGACAGCGAAGATACCCTTCAACATATACTTCTCAATTTGAGAAATGAGATGAAAAGCGGGTTTGAGGAGTCAAAAAAATACTTCGCTGAATCAAGAAAAAACCAATCTGAGATCCGGACTATGTGTGAAAGCTTAGATACCAAAGTGGATGGGCTCTTTCTAAGAACTGGGAGCTTAGAGAACAAAGTCGATGAACTTAAAGCAAAGCTAGAACACGCAGAAACAAGAATCCTGACTCTACGGAGAGAGGGAGAGGCAGTTAAAGAAAGGGTTGAACCTCTAGAAAATTACTCAAGAAGGAACAATCTGAGGATCTTAAAAAATTCTGGAGGGAAAAGAGGGAAGCGATATCAAGAAATTTGTTGCGACCATACTTAAAGACGCCCTCAATTTGGAGGAGTCTGTATCAGAACTAGAGTCTGACATACAGAGGGTACATCGTGACCCCTTCCATCTCAACCCTGGTAGAACCAAACCCAGAAAGATCCTAGTAAATTTCCTAACCTATGCATTGAAGGAAAAGAAACTGAACTTAGCACTCAAAGCTAAGTCATTGCAAACTTCAGACTTCTCCTTCGAAGCCAGATCAGACCTATCCAAAACCACATTGGATAGACAATGGGAGCTAGGACAGCGGATGGAGAAATTTAGAGCTCTAGGAGCTACTGTACAGATGAGATTCCCCGCTTTCTTGAAGGTTATGTTTAACAACAAAATGTACAACATCAAGACTCCTCTTGAGGCGGACAAGCTACTAGTCTTTATCAGCGAATTCGTAAAAACCCCTTGACACTCGGCAGTAGCTAGTACTTTAAAAAGAAAAGAAAATATAAATAAATGTAATACATAAAAGAGAGTGGTTAACTAATGGTAGAGCACATGGGAGAAAAAAATAGGGTAAAAACAGGCTTAAAAAAAAGGAAAAATAAAATCAACAAACAAAATTAAAGGGGGAATTAAACGAGTGCTCCTATAATGAGAAAGAGAAAGGGAGGTAATATTAAAAAAAAAAAAAGCACCACTATCTGACCTCTTCCCCCCTCCTCCCTTTAGTCATTCTTGGTATTCTTGGTATTAAGAGGTGACCACGATTCACTCTCTCTATGATTCATTTTTCACCACACGCCATATTAGCAATAAAAAAAAAAATGAATTAAATAAACATACCACCTACACAACACTGAGCATATCGACCGACCAACAAGACAAATGGGGCCCCAGAAGGGAGCACGTCGGAGACGAAAACCTGGCAAGACATCCGGCCAGAGTAAGTTGGGGGGGTTTTCCAGGGGTGGAAGGGGGGTGAAAGCACAAAAAAGTCCTCATATGCTAAACTTTAAACTCTTAAAAAACACTGATCCAACAGCGCGCTACAATAAATGTTTGGTGGAAATAGAAATCAATAGACAGACAACTAGTAGGACGGCAGCAGGGCACCTGGATGGCTAAACTAAATGAGAGACATTAGATTTCTGTTCTGTAACGTTAATGGTCTGTCCGTACGTGGGAGAAGACACAAAATCATGCAGTACCTCAGAGACTTGCCCGCGCAGATCATGGCGATCCAGGAGACACACCTAAATAAACAGGAGATTACGGACGTACTAAAAAAACTGAAATGGGTCAAGAAATTCATAGCACAGACCACAACGCCAATATTCGTGGTACAGCCATTATCTTTAAAAAGGGAGCAAGGGCTCAGATCGCGGACTGGAAAACGGATGCGAGCAGTAGATGGATGATAGCTAATGACCAGTTGGACTCAAGGCGACTTACCCTAGTGAGCTACTATGGTCCCAATCAGGATGATCCTTCTTCCCTAAATATACTACAGAACCAACTGATTACCATCACAAACCCAATAATATGGATGGGAGATTTTAACCTTGTGTTAGACCCAAAATTAGATAAATCTCCTAGTTCCAGGGCAGTAGTACATAACAAAATGAGGGACACACTCCGGAGCTGCATGTCTAACCTGGGACTAGATGATCTTTGGAGACAAAGAGCTGGGAAAACCATGGGTGTCTCCTTCCACAATTATAAATATAAACATAAATTGCGTATTGATTACGCCCTGTTCAGCCTTTCTCTAAAAGACTCTATGAAAAAATTAATATATCTACCTCAGCATATGTTAATGTTAGACCAGGAACCCACTCATGCATCATGGTCCTTTGACCGTACCATCTTACTAGAGGAAGAGGAAAGAGAACACCTCATATCTGAAACCGCCTCCTTTTTAGAGTGGAACATAGGCTCTGCCTCCCTGGTAAGTATATGGGAGACATGGAAAGCTTACATAAGGGGCTGTATCACTAACAGGGGCTCTTACAGGAAAAAAAATACAGAGAGGAGATACTAACAATAGAGCAAGATTTGACCCGATCGGAGTCGGTAGATCAAGCTCCCTCAGTCAATCTAGAGAAGAAAAGAGAACTAAAAGGCAAATTAGAAACACTATTGCAGGAGAGACTGAATAAACGATGGCAGGCCAGTAAACTCTCTCACTTTGAATATGGCGAATCGGCAGGGAAGTTACTGGCCTGGAAAATAAAAGCTGACCAGACTAGAAACTACATAAAAGAAGTGAGAGTAGCTGGCGAAACGGATAATAGGAAGACTGATTTGGATATTGGTGAAGCCTTCAGTGATTTTTTTCAAAACATATACACAGACGTGACCAATATTAATATAGAGGAAAGATCTGAATGGTTAGATAAGATAATCCTGCCAAAGTTAAACAGGCTCCAAAGTGAGAATCTTGAAAAAAGAAATAACTGAGATAGAAGTTGATAATGCAATTAAACAACTAAAACAGGGGAAGGCTGCAGGACCGAACGTTCTTCCGGGAGAATTATACCGGGTACTTAACTCCACCCTCACCCCGGTTCTAATGAACCTATTTAACAATATATTAATAAGAGGTGAGATACCGCCTAGTTCCTGGAGAGAAGCTAATATAGCTCTTATACTAAAAGCAGGCAAAGACCCAGTAGATTGCGGACCATATCGCCCAATCTCGCTTCTCAACAATGACTATAAGATCTTCTTGTCAATTTTGGCTGCACGTTTGGGTAGCAAGATTGGATCAATTATCCATCAAGACCAAAAGGGATTTATAAGAGGTCGACAACTGGCTGACTTAACATACGATTTAGTCGGAGCCATCGACATCGCCTCAACTTTTTCCTTACCCCTCGCAATCATGACACTTGACGCAAAAAAAGCTTTTGACAGGGTTAATTGATCTTATCTATATGTAACCATGGAAAAATTTCAACTTGGCCCTAAATTTTGCAGAACGGTAGGCCTACTATATAACAACCCCAGAGCCTGCCTGTTAATTAATGGCACACGCACAAATCCCTTCGAAATCAGTAGAGGGACAAGGCAGGGGTGCCCCCTTTCTCCCGTCCTCTTTAATTTATACGTGGAGCCATTTGCTCAGTCTATAAGAGAAGATACCCATATCCCGCATTTCTTTTTTTCTGGACGGGAGAAGAAAGTCGGACTATATGCCGACGACATTCTCATCTACACAACGGCCCCGGCCCTGGCATTTCCAACGGTCATCAAGAAGGCGGAGGAATTTGGAAAACACTCAGGTTACGAAATAAATGCCGGAAAAACAGAAATAATGACCTGGAATATTACAAATCTTCAGCTGCCGGTGAAACCCTCAATGATATACCTTGTGATAACAATTACCAAAGATCTAAATCTCTTGACCCAAAATAACCTAGATCGGATCTCTCGTGAATCCAAAACCTTGATGAAATCTTGGTCCTTTCTCCCTCTTACCATTTATGGGAGAACCAGTCTGGTTAAAATGACCATCCTCCCCAAATATACATTTATTTTTAACACCATTCCATTAATTTTTTAAACCAAGCAACTTTCAAAATGGCAACAAAATATCAATTCATTTATCTGGGGCTATAAGTCAAGCAGATTGGCATGGAAGAAATTGAGAAGGAGAAGAGAAAAGGGAGGACTCGCCTTGCCAGATCTGGAATACTACGCTTGGTCATTCCATCTGACCCACTCCAGGATGCTACTAAAGATTCCGTTAGACAATGCAAACGGCAATATGTTTAAAGCAATGCTATTGGGCTCGGACCTTCCACTGAATGGCTTTTTATTTAAGTTCGGCCACCAGAGATTTTTCAAAAAAGTTAGGCTGAAGACACTGTATGGTCCCATAAAAGAATGGACACAAATTAAATCTAAGGCTGGGATAGCATATTTCTCTAACTACGCACTGATTTGGGATTTACCTGGGTTCTCCCCACAATATACTGAAACGGTCATAAGGGTCCTACTGGAAGCAGGAATATTACGATGGGGGGAGCTAGTGGCAGGAGGATCCTTTTTGAATTGGGAAACATTCAAAGTCAGAGTAACATCACCACTCTCCTGGCTTGTATATATACAACTGTCCAGTTGGTTGTGAACTCAAAATAAGAAAAAAATAAAAATGGGAGAATATAGCTCCCTAGAAAACAACCTAGTTGAGAAACCTGTAAGAGGCAAGGAAGTTGCGCTATTTTATTGGAATATCATAGAGGATGGGGAGGGAGAGTTTAACTTTCCGATAAAACTGTGGGGAGGAGATGGAGAACCCCAGGCAGAAGACAAATGGACAGAATCCTTCACCCTTCTCTACAAAATCATAAAACCAGCGTGGCTGAGGCGCAATCAACTTTTCACATTACATCGTGCGTATTACTCTCCCAAAAAACTCTCGAAATTCCAACCCGGGAAATGTTGCAGTAAATGCTTTTTCCCAGCAGCCTCAGACCTACATATGTTTTGGGAATGCCCGAACATCGCCACTTACTGGCAAGAAATCAAGGTATCACTTGAATCAATTCTCAGAATCTCCATCCCACTTTCATGGTCTTTAATTATCTTTGGGCTAAATGAGAACATCAAGGGATTAGAAAGAGAATTTCTATACTACGCTATTCTACTAGCAAGAAGACAAATCTGCAAAAACTGGGTTAATATTAACTCCCCAACTCATGCAGAGTGGTTGTCTTCATTATATGCAACATCGAAAGTAGACTTAGCTAGAATATGTAGTCCTCGTAAGGTGAGATTCTGGAATCTTTTGATTGAGTGGAGACGGTATAGTTAACGTACCCGGGTTTTTTTTATTTTTTTCTTTTTTCCCCGGGTCCGATGATTAAGCCTTAGTCTCCATGTCCAATGGGAGGCACCCCATGCCATATTGATATTGGACTATCAGCCAATAAAAAGCTTGTATGGAGATAGTTCGTGCGGGGCTCTGCATTGCTGTGACATCTTGTCTGCCTTCCTGAATATTAGGAGATCATTTTCTGGTCTCTTGATGACACAGAGGCAGCTTGGTCTTGCAGTTGTAGCGCCCCTGGATCGACTATGTGGCTAATGAGGACAAAAAAAAAGAATAAATGTTACAAAAGCGAGTGTTTAATGGCACCCTACTAAGATAAAGTGTGAGTCTTAAATTTGTTTGTGAGCATCTACACAAGGGGAATATGATGGAAGCCATAGAGTCAAAATTCATGCACAAAGAAGTAACAATGCTTACATTGAAGAAATGCAAAACAACAGTAACAACTAATACTAGCAGTGATGGGTCAAAACTCCCAAAAAACAAACCTTTAACCAATTGGAACGGTTATACAAAAAAGAGATAACAAATTGAGGAATAATTACATTAGAGAAATATATTGAATATGGGAGAATTCCATGAGGTTAACAGTATTCACAATGCCAAGTCATCCGAACAAGGGCCCTGATGTGCTCCAAGAATGGGGTGACAATAATATGCAATGCTGAAAAAAAAGAGATGCTAATTTTCATTACATATGCTAAAAATGGATCTTCAGGATTCAAAGGAAATTATTAGAGAGGTAGAGGCAAAAAATCAAACAGGGACATCAGCATGATGGACAAGTCAAATTAAGAAAATACATGGAATACAGGTTGGATAATTATGAGGAACAAGTTCAGCCACAGAAATAGAGAAAGTTTTTATTTTTATTTTTTTTATTTTTTGGTGTTCAAACTGTTTATTGCATCTTACATTCAGTACACCGCTTTTGCGCCTACAACCCTGGGGCCGGCAGCATGTCAGTTATGGCGATGGTGAGGTATTTAACGGTTTGACACAGCCTCGTTACCGACAACCCGGAGGTCCGGTGGCGTTTGGTATTAATATTTGTTACATATTATGTACCTTGGGCAAAACATATCTGACATGACATTACAGTAGAAATTTTTTTAGTTTCTTGTGTATAAACATACTTAACCTTTCCATAACTATACAATGATCACTACATCATAACATTCTCACTCCTATCGTGTTTTGTGTATTTTGTTGTTAATTCCTGACATGGTGTTTCCCCGCACCTGTGGGCCTATCTAAAAGTTTTCAGTCTACTCCTCATCTGTCGACGGCCTCCCCTTTAAATATTGTATTATGTGCATCCAGTAGTCTTTGGGTCTAGAGCTTGCAGGCAGCTCTTCCTCATAGGTATTTAGTGTGTCTTTACAGTATGTGAGATCTGCCAACCAGTTCTTCAGCTTGGGGCACTTTTTGCTGTTCCAGTTGAGCGAGACTCTGCGCTTAGCCATTAGTAGTGCTATCACACAGTACTTACGCTTTCTCGCTCGTATATTCGGAACCAGGCCTAGTAGGCACACTTTTAGAAGAATCTATATGCGTGTCCAACATTACGCCTAGTGTGTCTGTCACTGCTCTCCAATAATCAGCGATTTTGGGGCAGCTCCAAGCCAGATGTATAAAATCTGCATCTTCCATTCTACATCTCCTGCATCTAGAGTCCACACTCAAACCATACCTATGTAGTCTGTGTGGTGTGTAGTACATTTGATGTAAGTACTTGTAGTGAATCATTCTTAAGTTTCCATTCGGCGTAAGCATATCAGTTAGCATACATGCTGTGGACCATTCTTCTGTGGATAGTCGTTCAACTATAGCGTTGTTCCATTTAAATCTCATTTTGTCAGTGCTACCCGCAATGTCTTCTTGTAACCTGGCATACAGCCTAGAGACTATATGTGCTGCTGTGGGCATTGTCAATAGATATTGTAAGGAGAGCAGTTGCTGAGGTTCTTCAGGATACATAGTGTATAGTTCTTTCATTGCTCTCTGCAATCGGTAATAAGTGAAGGTGAATAGTAACTTCGGGTTACTAATATAACTCAATGCGTTTAGTGTATTGAACTGCCCTCCCTCGTAAAGATCACCCATTTTATCTATTCCTGCTCGTTGTAACAATTCCATGCCTACTGTTTCTTGCGTCACCGAGAGCCCTGGATAATGTGCTAAAGGCATGTCAGGTGCTTACAATGGGAGCTTTTTCGCCTTTTTGCCCATCAGGTACCATGCTGTGTTGGTGGCGTCTATTGTATTTATGTCCTTTGCGTGTAGTGGCGGGCGTTTGTGTGGCAGTATTGCTGATAATGGAATGGGGTGGGCATCTCCCGTTTCAATAGCTACGTGCGACATGAACGGTATCTCATGATACCAGTAGAAAGCAAATTGCGCTTGTGCGCACAGATAATAAAGATAGAGATCCGGTACCTTGAAGCCACCCTGTGCATAAGGTAGCGTTAGCGTTCGGAGTTCAAGCCTCGCTTGTTTTCCTGCCCAGATGAGGTTCAATACCAGTCTGTTTATATTTCGGAAGACTTCTGCCGGACGTTTAATGGGGATATTGTTGAATAGATAAAGGAATTTGGGTAGAAGCACCATTTTTACTATGGCAGTTCTATCTGCTAATTAAAGCGGTAATTTATTCCATCTGTTTATTCTCTCCTCCAATTCTGAAATGACCCTCCCATAGTTCGTACGAATGACTAGTTCGGGGTCTCGGTGATACCAGATGCCCAAGTATCACGTGGGTTCTTCCTGCCATTCCAGCGGGCAATCTAATGCGAATGGAGTGGTGCTGTCTGATAGCGCCAGTATTTGAGATTTGGCCTAGTTGATTTGCAGACCTGAGTGTTGGCCAAATTTAATGTATTCCCTCATCAGGGGGTTGAGGTTTTTGGCAGGGTCTTTCACATATAGCACCATATCGTCTGCATACAGGGATATGTGCAGGGGTCTCGTTGGGAACTGGAGCACCGAGTAATGGTGATGTTGCCTGATTTTGCACGCTAAAGGTTCTAGCACCAACGCGAACAGTAGTGGGGACAGGGGGCAACCCTGTCTAGTCCCTCTACCTATCGCTATTGGTTCCGAAACATAACCATTGACCCTTATTCTTGCTGATAGGTCCATGTATAGCATTGAAATCCATTGTGCAAACATTATCGGAAAGCCCATGCGTCTCAACACTGCATGTAAATACTCCTATTCAATTGTATCGAAAGCCTTTGTGGCGTCCAGTAGATCGCTGCAGCTTTGGTTTCTGGCGTTAAGTAATAGGAAAGTGCAAACAGTGTTCTCGTGTTATTTGTCTTTGATCTCTCAGGTACAAAACCTGACTGATCTGGTCTAATCAGTGATGGCATCAGAGGCTTAAGACGTGTGGCTAGCAAACATGCAAGTATCTTGGCGTCTACGTTAATAAGTGATAGTGGCCTATATGAGTCACATATTTCTGGGTCTTTCCCAGGCTTTAGCAGTGTTATTAGCATCGCTTTTTGAAGCGACGCCGGGAGGATTTGCTTCTCATGCGCCTCCCCATACATTTCCACCAAGTGTGGGGCCAACTGATCCACAAACGCCTTGTAAAACTCACCAGTGAAGCCATCAGGCCCTGGTGCTTTGCCGTTCGGGAGAGCTTTAATGATCTCGGTCACTTCTTCAACCGTGATCGGGCTGGACAAGTTTGCTCTATGACCATCTGATAGCCATGCGATTTCAACATCCGCCATATAATCTAATATGGTGTCAGGTGACATTCATAGGTTCGACTCCTATAGTTGGCCATAAGTCTTTTGGAATTCCTCCAATATCCCTTTCATGTCATATCTGTTAGTCCCCGTGGTGTCTCGCACTGTATGAATGTGCTGTGGGGCATGACCTGTACATATTTTTTGAACTAGTGCCCTTCCAGGCCTACCACCTTCCCCGTATGCTCTGGCCATACCCCGCTTCAAGACATACTTAAGTTCAGCATTTGCATATTCCTAATGTTCAGTCAGGATCTGTTTGATATCCCCCAGTATGGTAATGTCTTGTGTGTGTTCGTATCGACACTCCAGTTCACTCAATTTAGACTCCCTAGTCCGTATTTGCTGCCTAATGTCTTTCAGTATCCCCGCTGTTGTGCTGATACACTTTCCCCTTATCGTTGCTTTAAATGCTTCCCACAATAGCCCTTTGTCCTCAGTCGTTGGAGCGTTGAGGTCAAAGTACTCTACTATGGCTTTGCGTATGGTTTCTGTGTATGCTGCATCAAGAAGCGCTGTTGCATTGAATCGCCAGGTGAAGGGCGGTGGTACGTAATTAGGCAATTGTAGTGACAGTAATACTGGCCTGTGGTCTGAGAGTGTACGTGATAGGTGCTTAATATCTGCTGTCCATAGAGATACATCACTTGACCCTAACCAATAGTCAAGCCTCAACCAACTATTATGTGCAGCCGAGACGTGTGTGGCTTCTGTGAAGCCTGGATTACGTGTCCTCCAAATGTCGCTTAGGTGTAACTCTTCTATAGCATCTTGCAACTCTGTTCGTGCTCGTTTGTGTGTTTCTACTGTGTTAGGTGATCTGTCCAACCCATAACGCAATGCTATATTGAAGTCGCCACCCCACACCAAATGTGGTACATTTAAATTGGAGATAATGTGCCATAGTTTAGTGAAGAATCCGGGGTCATCCGTGTTTGGTCCGTACGTGTTTATTAAAGCTACAGTCCTGTGTCTGAGCAGACCAAGCACTATGACATATCTACCTTCCGGATCTTTGAGTACCTTCAATACTCGGAAATTAATACCCTTTTGTATTAGTATGCTTACGCCTCGTGTGTATGATGAGTAGTTCGAGCTATGCACAGACTCCGCCCATTTATTTCCTACGGTTGTCGGCGCATGCGCTGCAATGTGCGTCTCCTGGAGGAAAGCAATGTCTATCCTGTGCCTAGTGAGGTATGCAAATATTAGACGTATTTTCGTCGGGTGATTCATACCCCTTACATTCCAAGTGAGAAAGTTTAGGTTAGTTTCTTTTAGTACTTCCGTGTGTGACTCTGTTACATCTCATTTTCTTGGCGCTGTTTACCATATGCAATTTGCGATTCGGCCTTTTATCAGTGACAAGGAAATCTACCATCTCATACAGAAAATGTAATTCGGAGTTTGCAATGCTTCTCAGATACAGTGATTTGTAATGAAAATCTCCAACTGTTACTCTTCCCCCCCACCCACTTCAGCAACCCAATCCTGCCAAAGACAAAACCCCAAACAGGTTAAACTATAAAACCAACATGTATCGGGGAACACCCATGTAGGGGGTCCACCAGGTGCACACTTCTCCACCCACATTGTGGATGTGGACGGGTAGACTGTCTCATTAAACAAACGCGATCATAGTGCTATTAATCTATGGTCTTTTCTTGCACTGTCGTTATTTTGTGCTATGTGTCAAAGCCCCAAAATCTGCCATCTGAGTTCATTTTGTATTCACTCCTAGAGTGCCGACACCAGTTTCATTATAGTTCAACACGGTTGTATTAGGAAGGTCCCTTTCAGTTACTATGTGGATCTCAGGCAGTACACACCCTGTTATGACCAGATGCCTGCCTAGTAAGCATGGGCGAATTTTGCGAATCTCGCGTTCACGAATTTTGCGGATTTGCGAACTCGCAATTCGTAAAATCCGCGAATTCTCGCGAATTTGCGGATTTTTTTTGTGTGTTCGCGCAGGTTTCTGCCAGTTCGCGAGGGTTTGGTACAATTTCGCAAACGCGAACTTACCTGTCGGGTCGCAAGTTTCGCGAACTTGTTGTTTCTACGTGTCCAGCCTGTTTGGGACACTCTTCTTCATCACTGCCACTCTCTGTCACCACTGCCACTCTCTGACTACTCATGCCACCCTCTGGCCCACCCATGCCACCCTCTGTTTCATCACAGCACCCTCTGGTTGTCCAGTCAGTGTACATTATTGTGGCAAAGCAAGCACACCTTCCCTGCCTCAAGTGACCTGAATTAATTTGGGGCTGATTAATGTGTCACAGAATATTTTTTTAGCTGGCACCTGCTTCCTTAGTGCTTCCTGATTAGTGATCTTTTGCACTTGCTAAGTGCTTTCATTGTTGCAAAATTAGTTACAACACCTGCCCTGCCCCAACTGACAATAATGAATTAGGGGCTGATTAATGGATTTGAACTTCCAGCCTGGCTCCTGCTTGTCTCCCTTAGCTGTAATTCAGGACCTTTGTGGCATATGTGTAACTATTCTGAGGTTCAGAGCAGGGTCACATAATAGTTGCATCTGGCAACTGAACTCTGGAGGGGCCCCTCAGGAAGCACTACAGGAAATGGCTACTAATGATGAGCCTGAACTTTTGAACCTGGTAAGTAGTTTCAGTTTTGCTAAGATCGTATTTCTGCAATTTTGCGCTTATTCGCGGGGCGCGAAGTTGTACTGGGAAGCCGCGAACTCATGCGAACAGTGCGAGCAAGCCATAAAATCCGCTGCTCGCGGATTTGCGGATTTTGCGGGAGATTCGCGAATCTCGCGGATTGCGAATTTACCGAAAACCCGCAAAATCCGCGAGCGAAACGGATTTTCCGCCCATGCTTACTGCCTAGTGTCCAAGGGAAGTGTTTGCGAATCTGGGCCACACAGTCCGCCCCTTCCGCCAATGTTTCCGAGCAGTTCCAATAACTGATTAAAACTCCATTATTTGCTCTATTCAAAAGTATCCTCAACTCGTGTATCTCTGATCAAACGTGTCTTAGGTCTCAGTCACCCGTGCATTAGTGCGGTCTTCGTCTTTCGTCTACATTAAGATGCCATCTCCCTACCTCAGACTGTGTTGGAGTGGCTCATGCATCATGCATCCCTTGTGCCATGATTTATTTATTGCAGGACATATGCTAACATCAATTGTCATTAACATGCTGAGCTTGGTACAAACAGCCTCGGGATCATGTCCCCTGGCCTATGTAATGTGCAAGGCATCCCACCCTCCAACAACACAGATTGTCTTTGTTTTATTGTTTATGTGGATGCTGTGCGATTAGCGAAAGACAGGAAAGCCCGCCTTGTCTCAGTTCACCCGAGCGTAGTCCCTTAGCGCAGGGCATCAGTAGTACTTTATATCATCTGCCACAGGGCCCATAGAAAGAAAAAACAACAGAGTGCGTGGCCCAGTAAGTCAACACTGGAACAACATTACCTTATCAGGACCTCTCAGCTCTCGTCTTCTTGTTGCTCTTCACGTTCCGACATCCGTCTCCGACTATCTAGTTTTTTGATAAATTCATGGGCTGCCTGTGGTGTGGTTAAAACCGTTGATCTTCCTGTGTGGTTCACCTTAAGTTTTGCGGGATAGAGCATGGAGTATTCCACACCCAGGTCTCTGAGCTTCTTTTTCGACGATTGGTACTCTTTGCGGGCCAACTAACCCGCCATGGTGTGGTCCGGATAGAAATCTAGATTGTTTCCCTGGTGAGTGATGTCTCCTTTTTCTCGTGCCCGTCTGAGGACCGTGTCACCGTCCCTGTAGTTCAACAGACGTGCTATTATGATGCGTGGGGGTGCCCCTGGCTTCGGGCGTGTTGCCAAGGAGCGATGGGCCCGCTCCACCAGGAACACCGTCGAGAATTCCTCCGCTCCAAAGAGTTCTTTAAGGAGATTTTCCACATACAGTTCCATCTTACCAGTGTTTGTTGACTCCGGAAGACCCGCTATGCGAATATTGTTGCGGTGGGACCCCGCTTCCAAATCCTCCGTCTTATTGCGTAGTGCTTCCATCGTCTTTTCCATGATGGCGCAGGCTTTGGTGTTGGTATTAGAGACGTCTTCTACTGCCGATATTCTTGTTTCTGCCTCTACTAGTCTTTCCCCATGTTTGTCCATTTTTGCGGCCATGTGGTCAACTCTCTGTGTAAGAGTATCCAATTTTCCGTTCATTTCTTGCAGGCTGCGTTGTATAGCACGCAGTATTCCCTCCATTCCGGCTCCCTCTTCTATCTCATGGTCTCCTTCCGTCTCCGATCCTCCAGTCACCCCTTTAGTCTGCTTTTTTGCTTCAAATTGCAGCTTTGTCTGTTGCTTTTCCGGCGTGCCCATCGCACTTGTTATGCTAGATATTCCGCGGTTTGCACGCGGCAGACTTTGAATGGCGTGCGCCCTTCTCGTCACTGAGGTCATCCGTTTGCTGCTTAGCTCTATGTACGTAGGGTGCAGTTATGATAACTCTGACAGCATGGTCAGTTGCAATTGAGGCAGTCTATTTGCCGCTTGTTGGCCCTTAGTGATAATGCAGGCTAATATCTGTGTCTGTACAGAGATCTCACCAGTAACGTTAATAATCGCTTTCGGGAACTCTGGCATGTATCCCCTCTCGGTTAGTGTGTTTTTTCACATCTCCTCTCATAGGCATTTATTCCGCCAAGTACGTAATCTCCTGCCGCAAGGCACGAGCAGCTCGCTAGGTACAGGCAGCTTTCAAGGTCTTGTAGGGCCTTCCTCCTTTGCCAGATAACGTCGATACAGCACCACCACGCCTATGGGACCATTACAGCGCTCCACTGCGCACGCAAACCCTCCTTATATATCGCCGATTCGGGTTAATAAGATCGCTGTATAATATAATGCGTGGGCACATTCCAAGGGGCTGTCACTCCAGGGCCACACGCCCAGCCGCAGCCAGTATTCCCGCGTGGGCCTGCGGCCTTCGACTCCTCCGTCTCCGTCGTTCTTCTTTTAACAGAGTTACTCCTAGAACTTCCAGCCCCCTGCATGCACCCTCCGACAGACAGTTGCAATCGGCCCAGCAGAGGTACAGTCGCTAGTGCGGGGCATGTAGGCAATTAGAGGCCTCCACGTTCATTGAGCAAACACATTTAAAACAACGCTTTGGTGTGTGCTATATGGCAGAGGCGCGCTTTATGATTGTGCGTTTCACTCGGGCCGACATCTTGCGCTCCGTGGAACGCATGTTGCAGCCTACTCACAGTTCGTCTCCCACACTGCCAAGAGGTAATTCGTATGTTTCGCGGGGCCTCCGGTCACTCTGCCGTTCCAGGTGAGCACTCGGGGGCCAACTCCGATGTCCCGGGGTGCTCGTTTTCTGCCGTCCCCTCACATCGCGGCCGCCGCCATTTTGAAAGGTCGTCCGCAGTCCGCGCTGTTTCGCCCCTTAGGTTCTGATTTAGGTAGCTTCAGACCTCGGAAACACCCGTTCGGCAGTCCATAGATGTTCCGACTGCTCGCTCAGCAAAGTCCGTTCATTTTGATAGCTTTAGCACCGCAGTATTCACCGCAACAGTCTCCCGTCTGACGGAGCTGCCTCAGGAGCCAGCCATCCCGCAGTGCACCCTCTAGCGCCCCCAGAAACAGAGAAAGTTCATTAAAGATGACAGGGCATTATTGTCTCCTTTGCGAAACAATTTGACAGTTTAAAAAAACAACATGCTCACGTTTATATTCAAACAAAATCATCACCATTAGAAGAACTCAATGAATCAGACAGATGTTAGTGCGGGCGAAGGTACATCTTTTATATAAACTCATCACCAAATGTTTTTTTTTATACATGAATGAAATTGATGTATATAAATTCGAGAGCAGCAAGAGGAAGGGGCTGAGGCCACGGCAGAGATAAAAAAAGACACATCGAAAGATGAAACAAGGAGTTAGGAAAAAGCAGATCACCTTGTCAGTAAAAATCAATCAATCAAACAAAATTTGTATAGCACAGCATTGTCACCTGTAGGAGTATCTGGGCGCTGTGTCTCAGTCGAAGAGCCAAGTCTTGAGTCTCTTTCTGAAGTCTGCCAGCAAGGGGGCCATATGAAGCTGGAGGGGACGGTCATTACAGGTCTTAGCTGCTATGTAGGAGAAGGAGCGGCCATTGATGTGGCTGCTATGGTGCGGGTCTGTGCGCGAGGGCGAATGAAGAGGAGAGTGCAGGTGTCTAGAGAACTGGTGGAAGTTCAGTCGATTGTTGATGTAGGCAGATCCTAGGTCATGTAGGGCTTTGTAGTCCTGCATGAAGATCATGTACTGGCATCTCTTCTTGATGGAGAGCCAGTGGAGGTCTCTCAGGTGGGGGCAATGTTGGTTCATTTGGGGAGGTTCAGGAATAGTTTGGCCGCAGTTTTTTGTATGGTCTGGAATCTTCTGAGGAGCTGGGTTGAGATGCCGGTGTAGAGGGCATTGTCGTAGTCAAGGAGGCTGGTGGCGAGGGTCTGAGTGATTGGTTGGGATCCACCAAAGATTCTGTGGAGCATGCAAAGTGTGTGGAAGCAGGATGAGGTGACTGCGCTGACACGTTGTTTCATGGTCAGTTGGCTGTTGA
The DNA here is from genome assembly GCF_964263255.1 of Lissotriton vulgaris. Lineage (NCBI taxonomy): Eukaryota > Metazoa > Chordata > Amphibia > Caudata > Salamandridae > Lissotriton > Lissotriton vulgaris. Next base: position 409,973,601 of record NC_141698.1, on the reverse strand, counting down.
GGATGATGCCGAGGTTGCTTGCATGGTCGGTCAGTGAGGGTGTAGGTCTGAGTTCTGCCGGCCACCAGCTGTGTTCCCATGAGGAGGTGGCCTTCCTGTAGATCAGTACTTCAGTTTTGTTGGTGTTGAGTTCGAGGCAGGTGTCTCTCATCCATTTAGCTATGTTGGTCTTGGCATTGGATGGGTCCTTGGTGAGTGAAAGGATTAGTTGAGTGTTATCTGCATAGGAGATTATGTTGACTCCATGGGATCTGATGACGTGTGTAAGGGGGGTCTGTATGTAAATGTAAGGGGGTCATGCAAATGTTGAACAGGATGGGGCTGAGGGATGATCCTTGTGGTATGCTGCATTTTATGTCTTTGGGTGTGGGTGTGAAGGGAGGTAGTCAGATGCTCTGTTTGTGTCATGTAAGGAAGTAGGTAATCTACTTGAGGGCATCTTGCTCTATATCTATGTTGTGGAGTCTGTTGATGAGGGTTTTGTGGGAGACATTATCGAACGCCGGGGAGACTTTGAGGAGAATAAGGGCCACAGTTTTTCCATGGTAGAGAGGTGCTCTGATGTTGTCTGTGGCAGCAATCATCGTGATTCAGTGTTATGCGTGGCATGGTATCCTGATTGTGATGCATCCAGTAGGTGGTTTTGTTCTAGGAATTCGGTGAGCTGCTGGTTGATGGCTTTCTCGAGTACTTTGGCCAAGTATGGGAGCAGGGATATTGGACAATAATTTTTGAGATCACAAAGAGTTCCTTTGTGTTGTTGGCCATGGAGTCAAACTGGGTGCTGATGGCTGCTTTCTTGGCTTCTTTGATGTGCCTCTGATAGTTGCTAAGGGCTATTTTGTGAGCTGCTGTCAGTGGGGTTCTTGGTGAAACGTCATTGTTTCTCGAGTTGGTGGTAGATGAACTTGATGGTCCTGAGTTCTGGGGTGTACCAGCTAGCATGTTTGGCGGTCTTGTTGGATTTTGTAGGATTCATTGGGGATGCCGAGTCTAAATATTGAGTTTTTTATTTCGACCTACAGAAATATCGGGTTGGAAATATCGAAGGGACAGAATATTGAGATCAAGAATATCGGTGACCACAATATCGACCTAAAGATAAGAAATATTGTTTTGTTAATGTCGAAGTCAGTAATATCGTTTGCAAAAATATCGTTGTAAATAATATCGATATTTATTTTAGTGTTATGTATTTTAGTATGTATTTTATATACATGTGTTCTATATTGTTTGTTAATTGTTGTATTTTGTTTTTAAATATATGTATTACATTTTTAGAAGTTACTGATTTTTTTTAAAGTAATTTTTACATTTTAGTACCGTAGCGGATTGTGGGTTCATAGGGGAATAGGGAGGGAAGTAATTTAATTATAGTAAATTGAATAATAGTTTTTAGAAATTATTAAATATGTTTAAATACATTAGGGCCACATTAGGACGGCGGGCGGATCGCCCCCCCCCTCCCGGGCCGGCAGTAGTCACCGCCAGCCCGGTGGGGCAATCTACCTGCCATCCTTGCAGCAAAGACCCCCCTGCCATATTACAATGGCTGGGGGTCCGCGGCGGACTGAAAGACCGTCTGCTGCTTTTTCGCCCGGTCGACAAGTCAAGACGTTCATGGTGTGAGGGCTTAGCCTCCCATATTTGATTTTTATAGGTTTATCAAGCTTGAATTTTAAAAGGTCCTTCTTTCTACATTGGCCCACTTTTGCTCTACTGTCCTTTTGCCACTCTTACCGCTCTTCTTATGGCGGTCACTATTGCGGCGCCCAACCGTGCTGCGGTCACAGCTTACTTGCCTCAATATGCAGTCCCTAATGGAGGGACTGATTTTATTTTTGTTGTTGAGGCAGATGCAGCATACCACTTCAAGGTTTTCTATTCTTTGGTTACCTTTCCGGCAGTGGATGGAAATGATAATTTGTTTCACGAATATACTGCCTTCGCGGTCCAGCTGGACTATTGCACTTATCGATTACTTGAATTTCCTTTAACAGCTTTGCAGCATACTATCTGTTTTAATGGCGCCCTTGCTCTCCCTGTTTCTGCCACCTGTTTAGGCCCCTTATGAGTCGATGGGGCCTCATGGCCTATTTTGGCTGGGTTTACACCACATCCAAATTACCTTAATGTTCCAATCGCAGAGCTAAGACTATCATTGATAAACATACATAGGGCTGTAATACAGTTTATGTCCCGTGATATTCAGGTGGCTCCACCTGGAGCTGCTGCACACCCACCAGGACATGATGGTGGTCTTGTTATTAGTCCCATCATGATGAATTCAGTAATGAGTAAACAGCCCCAGAATGGGGAAGATTTCCCTTACTGGCTAGAAGAAAATGTTTAGCAACTCGAAATTGAGCCACGCCTGTGGAGAAACACAAAATCCTTACCATGAGTTTACCTAAAGGACTGGTTCCCAATCTAGATGATTGCACCAACTGGGGGAAAGTGTTTACGTCGGTATATTCCCTGTGTTTTGTCACCCACTCGATGACCGTTCTTCTGTCCGTACTTTAAAAGGTTGAAGATGAACACAGAGCAGAGGTTGCCCTGGAGTTGGGGATGAGATTGGAGGGGTGTTCCCTATTGTTTCTGATATGATCTTTGCTATTGTAAAGGGGGACAAATGCAAAAACAACAATTGATGGTTAAAATGCAGAACAATATCATACATTCACCCCAGTACAAAGATATGGGCCTAAATTCATCATTTTGTTGCTCCCCATACCATTCCAGCTTGGAGCCTGCCATATGCAAATCAGTCTTGACCCTGTGCCTCATGGGAACAGTCCAGCCCGAATTGTCAGACCAGGTCCCATATCCTCCCTGGACTGGAAACAAGCATCCTGTGACCGATTTCAGGTTTTCAGCCCTTATCAACCTGGATAGCTTGACTCCAGTGGCATGGAGAGCACGAGAGCCATGTCTGGGCATACCCATCCCACTCAGGTTGACAAATGCGAAAACAACAATTTATGGACAGAATGCAGAACAATGTTATATATTCACCCCATGCAAAGATCCGGGCCTAAATCCATCATATTGTTGTGCCTCATGCCATTCCAGTTTGGACTCAGCCATATGCAAATCAGTCTTGACCCTGTGCCCAATGGGAACAGTCCAGCCTGAACTGCCGGGCCAGGTCCTCCCTGGACAGGAAGCAAGCATCCTGGGACCACTTTCAGGCTTTCAGCCCTCATCAGCCAGGATAGCTTGACTACAGTGGCAAGGAGAGCACGGGACCCATATCTGGGCATACCCGTCCCACTCGGGGTGACAAATACAAAAACAACAAATGATTGACAGAATGCAGAACAATGTCATACATTCATTGAGTAGAAATATTTGGGCCTGAATCCGTCGTTGTTTTGCTCCCCATGCCATTCCAGTTTGGATCCAGCCATATGCATATCAGCCTTGACCCTGCGCCCAATGGGAACAGTCCAGCCCGAACTGCCAGGCCAGGTCCTCCCTGGATTGGAAACAAGGATCTTAGGACCAGTTTCAGGCTTTCAGCCCTCATCATCGCGGGTTAGCTTGACTCCAGTGGCATGGAGAGCACAGGAGCCACGTCTGGGCATACCCGTCCCTCTCGTGGGTACAAACAACAATTGATGGACAGAATGCAGAACAATGCCATACATTCACCTCAGTACAAAGATCTGCACCTAAATCTATTGTTGTTTTGCTGCACCTGCCATTCTGGTTTGGACCCAGCCATATGCAAATCAGTCTTGACCCTACACCCAATGGGAACAGTGCAGCCTGAACTAACAGGCCAGGTCCTCCCTGGACTGGAAACAAGCATCCTAGGACCGGTCTCAGGCTTTAAGCCCTCATCAGCCAGGATAGCTTAACTCTGGTGGCATGGAGAGCACAATGTAGAGCCCGGGAGCCATGTCTGGGCATACCTCTCCTACTCGGGGTGACAAATGTAAAAACAATTGTTGGATAGAAAGCAGAACAATGTCATACAAACACCCCAGTACAAAGATATGGGCCTAAATCTATCATTTTTTGCTCCCCATGCCATTCCAGTTTGGACCCAGCCATATGCAAATCAGTCTTGACCCTGTGCCCAATGGGAACAGTCCACCCGAACTGCTAGGCCAGGTCCTCCTTGAACTGAAAACAAGCATCCTAGGACTGGTTTCAGGCTTTCAGCCCTCATCGGCTAGGATAGCTTGACTCCAGTGGCATGGAGAGCACGGGAGCCACGTCAGGGCATTCCCGTCTCACCTGGGGTGACAAATGCAAAAACAACAATTGATGGACAAAATGCAGAACAATTTCATACATTCACCCCAGTACATAGATCTGGGCCTAAATCCATCGTTTTTTTGCTCCTCATGCCATTCCAGTTTGGACCAGATGTGGGTCCCTTGCTCACTATGCCACTGGATTCAAGCTAGCCTGGCTGATAAAGGCTAATACCCAGAAACTGATCTCAGGATGCTTGTTTACGGTCCAGGGAGGACCTGGCTTGGCAGTTTGGTCTGGACTGTTCCCATGAGGCATAGGGTCAAGGCTGATTTGCATATGGCTGGGTCTAAACTGGGGTATCATGGTGAGCAAAAGGACGATGGATTTAACTCAGATCTCTTGACTGGGGGTGAATGTATGTTTTATTCAGCATTCCATCCATCATGTCCATTATTTGTTTGCACAGCAATGTAAAGGGGGAAGCAGTTAGCTTACAGGTGAGCTAGTGCCTAGAGGCGGTTGCTGACATCATTAAGCAATGTGAAATGCCAAAGATTATTGCTAATGTATATAAATCTTTATTGTGCAGTAATCTAGGAAATCAAGCTTTTTGCACAAACACAGCAAAAGACTCACCCTGAGAAGGACGGGCATCCAGTCTTTCCTAAAAAGAGGTGGAATAGGAATCAGCGGCAGCAACAACACAAGCAAGGTTCACGTGCTGGTTCACCGACACCTGAATCTTCTGAGTGTAGATATGATTTGCGTGACCGCTCTTAAATTGAGACACTGGAGAGGTTTCAAGTTCCTGATCGGTGCTCTCCTCATTCTTTACAGGACTCATTGGATTCACAGTTTGATGGTGGGGAGCGCCAGGATCGCAGACAAGGCGAGACCACTCAGCAAAGACGTGATCCGCCACGCTAGTTTGACGTGAAAGCCAAATCGGAGGGACTGCCTCCTTTTCGGGCAGAGTTTCAAAAGAAGAAAATTGCCACTTTGACAGCAAAATATGCCTCAGATGGTGAGAACCCTGCTCCTCGATTGGAGATGGGTGGTGACACTCCTCGACAGCATGAAGGAAATTGCCATATTGCGGGAGGCACTCCATCCTTGTCTGGAGAGCAACTGATACTTTCATTACAGTGGAAACAGCAGATACACGAGTTGCAACCCCTGATAGGCTTCATGAGATAGTTCTCCAAATTGAGGGTGATATTAAAACAGCCACTAAGGGAGTCTTTTGGGACAACCTTACCTCCTCATATGAAATTTTGTTGGAGGAGACAGATTGGCCTCCTCCTTTTGTTTTGTCAACTTCCCGGGGAGAGGACATGATACTCCTGAGTTTTTCCTGGTACGTCTCTGAAAAGCTAACCAAGATTACGCTTTGGAATGGGCTTTAGCCCTAGCACCGGTTATGTATTGTAATCAGGTAGGCTGGGTTAAGGATTCACTAGCACATGAAATTCCTTTATATTCTATGCCACAGCCATAGGAGGTTGTATGACGTTACAACGCATACATTTACAATGCATGCCTTTACAACGCAGTTTTTACATCACAACATCCTTTACAACGCATTCCATTAGATCGCATAACACTACATCTCATTTTAAGTAACTAGCTTTGCAACGCATTCCATTACATTGCATAATACCTTTACAATGCATACTATTACAATGCATACCATTACATTGCATTTGTGGTAAGTATTGGATAGTATAGGGGTAAAAATTACTATTTTAACTCCAGTGGGTGTGACAGTAGGGTAAATGTTGGATAGTGTAGGGATAAAAATTACTATTCTAACTCCAGGGGTGCAACAGTAGGCTAAGTGTTGGATAGTGGAGGGGTTAAAATTACTATTCTAACTTCAGGGTTTGCAACAGTAGTGTAAGTGTTGGATAGTGTAGGGGTACAATGTGTTGTAATGGTATGCGTTGTAATGCCTGCGTTGTAGAGACATGTGATGTAGTGTCATGTGTTGTAATGGTATACGTTGTAATGCCTGCGTTGTAGTGACATGCATTGTAAAGGATGTTGCGATGTGATGACTGTATTGTAAGTGTAGTGCGATGTAATGACTGCGTTGTAAAGGTTATTTCCCGCCACAGGCTCAATATCCAATCATGCATGAAGCAAAAGCATTCATAAGTGAAATGTTGACTCAGTTGGAATATCAGGGTGTCATTGAACCCTGTGTTTCATCCATGAATAATCCTCTTTTTCCAATATTGAAACGGGGCGGTTCATATCCTATAATTTTGGATTACAGGTATTTAAACAGCCATGTTCATACATTTGCAGTACAAACTACACACAGCTCTGTGTTAGTGAATAATATTGTTTGTAAAAAACTACAAAACAACACTCAGGCCTCATTTATGAGAAATGACACATCGCTGTGTGAAAGTAGCGATGCGTCACTTCTCAGTGCACACTCCTTGCGACATACCTGAGGCGTCATATATACTGTATGACGCATCATGTCGCAAGGAGTTACAGATAAGATATGTCAGTATTTCTGACGTATCTGTATGGCGCAAAAGTGACACATTGCTGGAGTATGTCAGAAAAGTGACGCAACATCAGCAATGCGTACTTTCACACGGGGCAAGCCCCATGTGAAAGGGCCTGCGTTAGTCTTACGCAAAATCTTGCGCCTGCTGTGAGGCAGGCGTAAGATTTTGACGCAACGGCGTCCTAGAAGTGACGCAGTGAAATCTTCTAGATTTCACTGCGTTACTTCTACGAGGCTTTTTGCGGGGAAACGCCACCCCCCCTGCATACATTATATCTGAGGTAGGTATAATGTAGCGCAGGGGTTTACAAAGTGACGCATCTGCTTAGATGCGTCACTTTTTAAATAGTGCGCAACAGGAGGCATGTTTTACGCCACCGATGCATCACAAAAAGTGCCGCATCGGAAGCGCCAAACTGGTGCAAGGCCCCATAAATGAAGCCCTGAATAATTCCAATATTTTTACAGTCATACTTTGGCTCCTGGTAGCTCTGACTTGACATTTGCTATGGGCTGCAATCAGAAGCACTTTACGCATTTGCCTAGGGGCTATAAGAACAGTCCCGAGGCTTTTGCTGCACGTGCTGTGTCTCTGTTACACGACATTGACCCTGATGCATTCTCACACATCAATGACATTTATCTGACAGATGACAAATTGATCCCCGCATCTTGTGGGTGTGGATCACATCATTCTCTCTTTTGCTGACTTGGGTTACAAATTTCACACATCTCTTGTTTGGCGGTTCACTTTATGGGCTATGAGCTCAATAATGAAGGTCGGGGTTTGGCTCCCCACTTTCTGGAGAAAGTGTGGACGATTGAAGCCTCCATCTACATAAAAAAAATTACACTCTTTGCTGGGATATTTGAATTTCGGGAAGACTTACATCCTGATTATGCCCAGCGTAGCAAACCACTTTGATCATTGCTACAACCCTCTTTTTCGTCTGCCAGATGGCTTCCTGCACATACGCAATTCTTTGGTCTTTGCAGTCCGATCTGCTTGCGACCAACTTCTTGCTGACGTGTGATAATTCTACGAACTTATAAGAATTGTGCCAGGGACGGTAAGTTTCACTTACTTGACGTTCAATGAAGGTGACACAGTACCAATAGCATATAAATAGCATTTATACACATCAGCAGGAATGTGATTTTCCCCAGTTGAGAACATTTTGACTGCGGTCCAGATGACGATTCTGAAGGAACGCTCTCTGGCACAGGAAAAACGCATTCTCATGGTTTAACCTGTGCCTACTTTAGCAGCAGTGACTGAGGCGAGTGTACCAAATTCTAAAGCTCTGCATCCAAGTTGGATACAATGGGCGAGTTCTTTGACATCGGCTGATGTCACTTTTATCTTTGATCTCTCATTGCAGACACAGGTGTTTTTACAATTCAAACATGTTCATCCTCCTCCATTGTCGTTGCTTCCTTTGAATCAGTACAAATGCATCATCTATACCGACGGATCTGCTCAGCAAGCCGTCGGGTCAAAGCATGCTTATTCTACGGCTTGTGCTATTATGGCTGGCTCAATTGTAAATGGTGAATTTAAGTCTTCTATAGTCCATACACAGGTACGTGGGGACTGTACGGCTCAATTGGCGGAGCTGCATGTTTTGATTTTAGCTCTAAAGTTCACAGATCCCTATGTGAATACTTTTGTTGTGTGCGATTCCTACTACTGTGTGCAGGCTTTCAATGACAATTTGTTCTTTTGGTCTCAGAATGATTATCAAGAATCTACAGGTATTGCAATACATATAAGATGCTTTGGGCCCGAGTGGCAGAACTTAAAGGACGTTTGCCACTCACACATGTTATTCATACTCTCGACCATCAGCGTGTGGGAACACATGCTGTTGGTAACTCTTTGGCTGATGAGGCAGCCAAATCTGCAGTAGCCACATGTTCAGTAGCAGAAGTTACTAGGTCCATGACAAAGATTGATAATGATATTCTTACGGAGATTGCTGCTTCGAAGGGTGGGACAGACTTCCCACACGGTTTCCCTTCTAAGTATTCTTATCATTTGTCACCTGAGCAAAATCCATTTGCTACGATACTGTTCATTGGGGATTGACTGATTCCCAACGAGGACAGCAGACTTCCTTTGATCATTGCTGCACATGAAGGCATGGCATCTGCGCATGTCAGAGTTTCTGTAACTGTTTCTATTTCACAGCAACGTTATTGCTGGTGTGGTTTATATAAACAAACCCATCAATTTGTACTATCTTGTGACATTTGTCAACAGATTAAACCTTCTACGGTTACACGTCCACCACATACACAGCTAGATATTTCTAATCAACCGTTTGGTTGTATTTATCTTGATCACTGCGATCCTTTAACATCAGAAACTGCATATAAACATATTTTAGCTGCAGTGGATTTGTGCAGTAGATTCCTTTGGTTTTGCCTATAACGCAGTGCTGACGCTCGAAATGTTATTAGAGATTTGCATGTCTTTGTCAGGGCGTTTTCCTGTGGCCCCTTCCATTCTAACCAAGGTCCTGCATTTGCCTCTAAGGCGTACAGGGACGCAATGAGGTCCTTCAGGGTTCTGGTGAAGTTTTCGTCTCCATACAGGCCTGAGGGTAATTCTATAGTGGAGCAAATGAACCATGACTTAAAGCTATCTTTGACAGCTCGAGTATTAGGTACTGGCAGGAGTTGGCTGACTCATTTGTATGGGGTTCATCGTGCACTAAATAATCTCCCAACAAGATCTCTGGGTGGGTACACCCCATACAAGTAGCTTTTTGGCATTAAAATGTTTGTGTATCTCACACAAGGGGTCAAGGGGAAGTATACGCTACTGAAAACTATACTATACTACTTCTGAAATAGCTAAGCTCACACAGTGAGAGTAGAGTAGTGAAGTACAAGAGACAAAATGAAAAACAAAACAGGAAAGGAGTTGGAGCACTACAAGTGTTTGGACCAGAACCCTCACTCACCCTAGGGTGACATGCTTCATCAAAGGGTCCCTCCACACACTGGGACCGCAAGGTACCCAGTGTGGACTACGACTTTTCCACAGGAAAGGAGCAGGAGCATTTTTATGTGACACGTCTATGTACTAATACCTCCAGGGTAAAGAGAGGAGCAGAGTGCAAACGAAAATTAAGACACTCATTTTCACTTGCACTCTGCCGCTCACTTTCCTGTTTTATTTTTCCTTTTCTCTCTCATGTTTTGCTACTCTATACCGCTGGCTTCAGCTTCTTTGACTAGTACCCGTGTTATGGAGGGGAAGTTGGAAACTTCTATTGACCTCTTGCCTGTTGTACCTTCATCTTCCTCCAATGCAGATGTCGAGTATGATTTCCCTCCTATTGAGGTCCTCATTAATGTTCCTGAAAGTACTATAAATCATCCATTTGACTCGGCACAGCCTCCAATGTTGCGCTTGGGAGCAAGCATTGTTACATTGATCACACAAGTTTCTCTTCTATTTCTTCTTCTTTGTACTCATCTGTGTCAACGACACCGACGCGTAACAATCTTTTCCTTACCTGGTTCAAAAAGACTTACCTGGTCCTGTCCTGGACATACATCTGGATGGTAAGCTTGTTTTCCTTTTCATGTGGATTGGGTTTTTGACAGTGTTCTTTTAGCTCATCAATGGTCATTATTTGCCAGAACGCTCTGCTTTGAAGTTGGTTGATGGAATTCTGGCTCCCCATACATCATCCCATATCATGAAATGGGATCAAGCCCTCATGAACATTTCGGCCTTCCCTGTATACACTCAAACAATTGGAATTTTCGGGCAATTAATTTCTTGTTTTCTGATTTAAAATATTATGCTGCTTTGATGCTGAAGATTTTCATATGATTTTGGCCCATTATGCAGACTTACTCTGTTACCAACATTATGAACACAAAACAACCACATTAAGACCGATTTTTAATTTTACTCAATGGGAGCACTGTCGGACTCCTTCACAGGGGAGATCTAATGCTCTACTGAGCAAATTCTCATACTTCTCCAATTATAATACATCCAATCCAGAGTCCTATTTCTATAAGTTAATATTGCTATAGCAATCTAAATGCATATTAACTCACATTAAGTTGATTTACTCTAATTCCTTTAGAAGTGATTTAGCCTTACATGGTTATGAACATTGGAAGGGTACCATTGATTTAAAATCCATTTGGGGCATTAAAGATCGGCAAGTCCAAGGTACTGAAGCTCTGCATCATGCATGTCTAATTCCAACACAAATTTGTTTTTAAATGACACAGTGCAACAGACTACTTGTTTTGGTTTGACTTAACCAATTCTAACTATTGCTTCATTGGCTGAGTACGATACAGGGCGGATGCACACCAATCTCACAATTGATGTATTGCTTGCCCTGTTCACAAATGGTGATATAAATGTCTCTGACATCGACCTCTTGGGATGGTTGTTGTGGCCAACAGGGTCCAATGCATGTCAACTGCATGTTCTTAATGCAATGACAGGTTTCAAACAAACTAGACCTGATCCACATTTCCCACATTCTCATTCAGTCACCACATATTTGGTGGGTAAATTGTATCAGCAATGGTTGGGCCACTCAACACTGTGGTCGGTGAAACAACACCTGTCCCTTTTGTCCGGTGACATCAATTTGGCTGATTTTATTTTAGGTCCTAAATCACCTAGATCAAAATGATTTATTTATGAAGCATATAATGAGTTGTAGAAACTGTCGCAGATGGAAGCTGCGGTGCGTCGGTGCCAATTTGACCTAGCTAATTTGGAAAAAGTTCTGGCAGTTGTAGATAAAAGCATTAATCCATTATCTTCCTGTATATACACCTAGGATAAAATTGTTTCCTCTGTTTTTGATATTATACAGAATGATGTATCTGTGTTGTATCATGGTCAAAATCAATTGCGTTCTGTAATGCAATTTGCATGGACGTTACAAACGGTCAAAATGGGGAGTGTTCAATGGGATTATTTGAATGCTTCTGCACTGTTTTTACTGTTTAATTTTACTGATAAGCAGAGATTTATGTCCATGAAAGACGCAACATACACGCTGTTACATATAGAACCATTAGAACGGTTCCCTTTTTCTATAGCTGAGATGGATTCAGCTGTGTGGTTAATTCATGGAGTAGTTTCACTACCCTTCTCACTATTTCAGTTTACTTCTTGCATGAAACAATTCCCGGTTGGGCGCTTTGAGCCCCTGGGAAGTGCTTTCATCCATGGATTGTGGTGATTGCCTTTCACCTACAAATGTCAACGTGCCGATAAGGAGGTTTTCCAAACGGGAGAATTGTGATTCCACAGTAGGACATTCCCTAGTTTGCAATCAAGTTAAATTGCACGGCACCTGTAACGTGCCGACACCTAATCTGGCTTGTTTTTTAAAAGGTACGCCCGTTCCAGCTATTATTCCCGCACTAAGCATGGGCGAATTTTGCGGATCTCGCGTTCGCGAATTTTGCGGATTTGCAAACTCGCAATCCGCAAAATCCGCGAATTCCCGCGAATTTGCGGATTTTTTTTTTTGTGTTCGCCCGTGTTTCTGCCAGTTCGCGAGGGTTTTTACAATTTCGCAATTTGCGAACTTACCTGTCGGGTCGCAAGTTTTGCGAACTTGTTGTTTCTACGTGTCCAGCCTGTTTGGGACACTCTTCTTCATCACTGCCACTCTCTGTCACCACTGCCACTCTCTGACTACTCATGCCACCCTCTGGCCCACCCATGCCACCCTCTGTTTCATCACCACACCCTCTGGTTGTCCAGTGTACATTATTTTCGGCAAAGCAAAGCACACCTTCCCTGCCTCAAGTGACCTGAATTAATTTGGGGCTGATTAATGTGTCACAGAATATTTTTTTAGCTGGCACCTGCTTCCTTAGTGCGCCCTGATTAGTGATCTTTTGCACTTGCTAAGTGCTTTCATTGTTGCAAAATTAGTTACAACACCTGCCCTGCCCCAACTGACAATAATGAATTAGGGGCTGATTAATGGATTTTAACTTCCAGCCTGGCTCCTGCTTGTCTCCCTTAGCTGTAATTCAGGACCTTTGTGGCATATGTGTAACTATTCTGAGGTTCAGAGCAGGGTCACATAATAGTTGCAACTGGCAACTGAACTCTGGAGGGGCCCCTCAGGAAGCACTACAGGAAATGGCTACTAATGATGAGCCTGAACTTTTGAACCTGGTAAGTAGTTTCAGTTTTGCTAAGATCGTATTTCTGCAATTTAGCACTTATTCGCGGGGCGCGAAGTTGTACTGGGAAGCCGCGAACTCACGCGAACAGTGCGAGCAGTGCGAGCAAAATCCGCTGCTCGCGGAATTGCGGATTTTGCGGGAGATTCGCGAATCTCGCGGATTGCGAATTTCCCGAAAATCCGCAAAATCCGCGAGCGGAACGGATTTTCCGCCCATACCTATCCCGCACTCAGGTTACTTTCAAATGGCAGTTATCTTATTTTGAATAACCACCACTGCTGTGGCTTATGGGTTGGCATCTCTTGTATAGTGACGGTTTCATAACATGTTACTTGCTGCAGCAATGTCCTTTTTCCAGATAGTTCACTTTGGCCTTCCATTCCAACTTTGAAAACAGATTTTAATAAACTAAGCAGCCTGAAAGCGCTATTTTTTCAACAAGAAGTGGCTCTCACATCAGTGTGAGAGACCTTCGAATTGCAGGTGGTGAGGACCACAAGTGAGATACACTCGCTACTAGACACAAATCTCCCACTCCATTTTGGACAATTAATTCACCAAATTTTTAGTGCGTCTGATACTGAAGGCCTTGTTCATTTTTTTAAACTTGTGGGATCATGCCTTGTTGCCTCTTTTCAAACGATTTTTGGAGTAAAACCGTCCTTTATTCATTTTATTTTTCCAGCGTCTTCTGAGGGTTTCCATTGACCCTCCTTCTGGCGTGCGGTGTGCTGGTACTTCTGCTCTCGTTACGTAATGGATGCCCATCTTCTGGTACTGCACAGACCTGGCCTATTGCAACTGTATTGTGACCGAATGCAACAACTGTTTAGATGTTTACCATTGGTGACGCTTGGTGTGAGCTATAGATTTACTTTTCACTTTGCCTACTTCACTTGTATGCAACATGTGTTCTATTGCCGACGGTACCCTTTCTATTGGGCCTTGGATAAATGCCTTGCCAATGCATCCGGCACTGATTCGGTTTATAATCTGTTAAAGGGTCCATTACTGCCCGGGACCCGACTTTGGCCGCCATTTTGGGTGAGGAAGCTGGAGTGGAGCAGAGGCGAGCGGACTAGCGCTCGGCCCCTCCCGCCCTCAGCCCTACAAAAACTCAATCAGTCTTCTGGCCAAATTGATAGAAGTTCACGGCCGCCCGATGTTATACCGGGCTCCGTGCTTACTTTAGAGGCGACGTGATATTTTAACCTTGGAACTGTGTTCTTTTTATTGAATCCTGCACACTGTGCTCTAACCTCTTTTTGTTGTACAGGCTACTTGTAAAATTAGCATCTTGCACATTTTGAATATTTGCCCTAGATTTGTCCCCTGGCAGGCGATTAAAGCACTGCCCGGGACCCGACTTTGGCCGCAATTTTGGGTGAGGAGACTGGAGTGGAGCAGAGGCGAGCGGACTAGCGCTCGGCCCCTCCCGCCCTCAGCCCTACAAAATGACACCCCCCCTAGGAAGCGCACCGGACGAGCGCAGCGGGCGCGACGCAGGCGCGCCGGAGTTGTGCCTGAGTTAAGCCCGTCTGCGCCCGCCCGCGACCGGATGGGACCTGGGGCCACCCCCCCTGCTTCTGGCTCTATCATCCCCAGACTTACCTACTCTCGCTCTACTTTGTATAGTTTACGACCTTCGCCCAGTAAGTACTGCTCTCGCATGCGTGGTCATGACGCACCTCTATCCTGCCCTGTTTGCGCTTTGGCTCTTACATCTCTCCCCTCGGAGTTGTGTACGCCCCCATCCCCTTCTTGGATTAATAACCCTCTCCCAGTGAATGCTCATCTGTCCAACTCCTCTCCTGCTTTTAGTTTTATTAGTTTAAATTGCTGCTCGCTGCCTAAACATAAGAGGGACATATTTGATCTCCTCACTTCATCTAGTCCGTCGGCCTTGTTTCTAACTGAAACTTGGCTCAAGGACTGTTCTGGGCCAGATATTGCCACCGCCCTCCCTGAAGAATACACCTTTGTGGGGCGTAATAGACCTCTCAGGGATGGAGGAGGCATTGCCATTATTTTCAAAAGGATCTACTCCTGTAAGTGGGAAGACCTCGACATCCCTAACTGTGAAGCAGGCAGTTTTAAATTGCTATTATCCCCGAACCTCACACTGTCTGGTGCTCTTTTGTATCGCCCGCCTGGCGCGGTTGGCGCATGGGCAGCTGCCCTTCCGGAACTTATTGCCCCCCTTTTGTTGGATTCTAATAACTTCCTGTTATTAGGTGATATGAATATACATTTTAACGACACTCTATGCCCTACGAGTACTCATCTTATACAGGACTTTGCCGCCCTCAATTTAAGTCTCCTAAACTCTGGTCCTACTCATAAAGGCGGCAACTTACTAGACCCAATCTTTGCAAATCTAGACATTGTTACCTGCCTACCTTCCAGACCTATTACTTGGTCGGATCATTTTATTGTAGAGTTTCACATTAAGATAACGGGTGCACCTTACCCCCTTGGCAGCCCACACCCCTTTAGAACTAGTAGAAACTGGCAAAGACTTAATTTTGAGCAACTTAATAATTCCTTAGTAGAAACCTTACCTCCTCTTGCTAATATTTCTACGGATGATGTGGGTAAAATCAGCACCTGGCTTACCTCTGCTATTGATTCTTGCCTTCCAACACGTAAATGTAAACAAAAGTTCCTGCACCCACCTGCCCCTTGGTTTAACGAAGAACTTAAAATGGAAAAATCCCGCTGCAAAATTTTGGAGCGTATCTGGAGATCCAACTATTTTTCGGCAGACAAAGAAAACTACAAACTTGCATTACATAAATATCACACTCTATGTAATGCTGCCAGGGCTAATCATGTTAACAACACAATACTGAAAGCCCAGAATCGTCCTAAAGCCCTCTTTAAGGCAGTTCAGGAACTATCTGGTATGCCATGTGCTCCCAACGCTCCCTGTCTGGATAGCAATCAATGTAATTCTTTGGCAGACTTCTTTACTATGAAAATTGACAACATCTATGCAGGTTTTAGAGCTTCACCATCCGCTTCACCCAGGTCATCCATTCAGCAATACGACCGACCATCCATACAGGACGACCCTGAACAACCCCCTTCTCCTTTATTAGATAAGTGGGAACGTATTTCTATGCCCGTTTTCCAGAAACTGTTGGCAGAGATCAAATCTGGCTCTCCATTGGATCCCATGCCCCCCCAGATTCTCTGTACTTTAGCCACCGTCCCTCTGGACTGTATCTTGGCTCTCTTGAATGCCTCTCTTATGGAGGCAACTGTTCCTAACATTTGGAAACATGCGATGGTGGTTCCACTTTTGAAGAAAGCCAATGCGGATGTTTGCAACCCTGCCAACTTCCGGCCCATTTCCCTGCTTCCCTGCCTCTCGAAGGTGTTGGAGAAGCATTTTAACCGTCACCTCACCAGCCACATTGCATCAGCGAACGTTCTTCACCCTTCCCAGTCAGATTTCCGGGCGGGCTTCTCGACGGAGTCCACCCTCCTGGGAGTCTCGGAGACAGTCAGGCACCAGGTAGATAGAGGGGAGACAGTGGCACTCATCCTTTTGGATTTGAGTGCCGCTTTTGACACCGTCTCCCACAACATCCTTCTTTCTGCCTTGAAGTCCGTTGGTATCTGCGGCTCCGCTCTTGCCTGGATCTCTAATTTCCTTTCTAATCGCACTTTTCAGGTCTTTTCCTCTCTTCTGTGTCCACTGTTCACAATTCTCCGTATGGTGTTCCCCAAGGTTCTATTCTCAGTCCTTTATTTTTCAATCTTTATGTTAGACCTCTTGCTTTTCTTTCTGAACAGGCTGGACTTTCTATTTTTTCGTATGCTGATGACACTCAAATAATTTTTTCTCTTTCTTCTAATCAGCACTCCCCCTCCTCTTCTCTTCGTTCTGGACTCACTGACATCGCCAACTGGATGCTGACGAACAAACTAAAGCCAAATGGCGACAAAACAGAGCTTCTCTTGTTTGGGCCGGACTCTGCTCTCTGGGGCCCGCAACATTAGCCTCAGCAAATGGGACCTTTGCCGGCCCCAGCAACTACAGCACGCAATCTCGGGGTCCTCTTTGATAATCAGTTATCCATGAGACAACATGTGGTCAAAGTCTTAGCCACCTGTACTACCATCATCAGGTGGTTGAGGAAGATCACATGGATGCTTCCTCTAGACACCCAGAAGACAGTGGTCCAGGCCCTAGTGACATCTCGCCTGGACTACGGTAATGTACTTCTTCTGGGTGCCTGCAAAGAGGTCACCCGGAAGCTCCAAGTGGTTCAGAACATGGCTGCCCGTCTACTTTGTAATTTGCCTAGAACTACCTCAGTCTCTTCTGCCCTGCGTAGCCTGCATTGGCTGCGCATAGAATCAAGGTCCAAATTCAAAGCACTATACTTTATGCACCGTATCAAAGCTGGAAAATCCCCTCACTATCTATCCACTTTAGTTCAACAATATTGTCCCTCCCGCACCCTTAGATCCTCTACTCACTGCAGATTCTCTGTCCCCCGTTTCAAGCGTGCTAGAGTCGGTGGGCGCTCTTTTTCATACCTAGCACCCACGCTCTGGAACTCGCTTCCCATCCCTTTGCGGTCTGAAACATGTTATCTTAAGTTCCGCAAAGGAGTGAAAATCCTGGCTGTTCTCTCTGTAACCTGTTCCTTACACTCCCGTTTTTCCTCTATTACTTCTGTTCTCCTAGCGCTGGGAAACCCTCGGGTAGCTGCGCGTTCTACAAAATCAGATATAATAATAATAATAATAATATAATAATTACTGACCTATGAGCAGGCCTGTTCTCGGGACGGCTGTTTGATGAGTGCGGCTGTTCTTGGGGAGTTGGCAGACTGGCATACCTGTGAGGCTGCACAGCGCCTCTTTCAACGGAGTTTCATTGAATGTCACTCAAGTTGCCCGGATATGCTCCTGGAGGAATCTGATTATGAGGATCACGTGTGTTCATTCAACCTGCTCAATTGGATGACATCCCTATTTGCTATGAACGACAGGGATGACCTTTTGGAATAACTTGCATTCCACGATTCACTTAATCTGTTGAATTTACCTAACTCGCATTTAAAACATTTTTAACAACATTTTGGCATTTATTATGATTTGGACTTTTTTCAAAGCATTTTGATTTTGCTTACAGTTGCATTCTATTTTTTCTATGTACTACAAAGTTACCAAGGGGAGGGCATCACGTGGCCGATAGGGACCGACGACATTGCTAAGTTAGCATGAGCCCGGCAACCATGGTGCTGCTATTGTGAACGTTACTACATGGCTTTAAGTTTTGCAATGCTCTGTTTATTCCTTTCACATGAGAACCATCCGCTTTGTTTGTTCTCTGCCTGTTCCTAGAGTTTAGTCTGAACACTGTGAGCAAGGTGAATAAACAATGCCCCTTGCTATTCTGTTCTAGTCAGTCCCTAGCACCTAGAAAAAACATACTAACACAGCTGCTGCTGGAAACTAGTACTTTGATATTATTGGGATGCATGTTTAGGATACAAACACTTGGAGAGGGAGCTTTCCAGGGAGAAGAGCAATGCGGTTCCTATGATGTAGGTATACCATCAAGGCACTAAAGTATGGGGTCTGTTGACAAAGCCCAGAGATGATCTATTATATATTAATACTTCTTCTCACCAAGGGGAGGGTGGCTAGGCCTTATAGTCCTTTATCCACTCTCTTTATAAGATGACATCTCCCTTTATGATGTATGGTCTTGCTGCAATGCTAACTATGTTAGTTTTATGCATTTTTCTGTTGGTTGTGGCTCGTATACTGTGTTTTAGAGCACGATAGTTAAAATAAACATTTTAAACTGTATTCCTGTTTCGGTCAGTTCTTATTGTGGACAGGTACGAAAGTGTGAGAGAAAAGGTGTGTCTTTTTACCACGATTCCTGAGAGATCCGGGAGTGTTGTGTTCTGGGGTGTCTAATCATTTGCTTCTTCATGAGTGTGTAGGTGAGCAAGTGAGACACTATATCTATTCGGTCCTGGGTTTGTGGGCACTAAGGTGGTGAGAAGGCTTAGCCTCTATACACTGAGTTCCCATATTACTGTGCATAGTTCTGTGTATGTGCAGAATCCCTGTAACGGTAGCAGGATACAATGGAGCAGTTGCATGGTATCTTGATCTTGTGGGCAGGTGTGGTGTGGGATGTTTCATAGGCTGTGTCACAGGAGAAGTGGCAGTGTAGGCAGGTAAAGGGTCCTTTGGTGGATCCTGGGGAGAAGGAGACACAATTGTTGTTTTGGTGCCTGGGGTCCATGTCCAGGAGTTCCTTGGCAGTGTACCGTCTGGTGGTAGGAGGGCCAGGGGTCCTGTTGCTGATTTCCTTTTCACCGAAACTTGGTTCTCTTCTGACTCACTCCCGGATCTTCTTGCTATCCTCCCTAGCTCCTACTATGCCCTTCGCGCTGACCGCCCCGACGGAAAAACTGGCGGTGGTGTGGCGATGATAGTTCGTTCTTCTCTGAAATTCCAGCTCCTTCCGCACCCCCGCATACCCAGTGTTGATTTTTTGGTGGCTCGCTCTCTTAATCTCCCGGTTCCTCTTACGGTGGTACTCATGTACCGCCCCCCTCAAAGCATGCCTTCATTTGTATCTACCCTGCAGGACCTCCTGGCCACTTTGGCTGTAAACAATTCCTCGCTGCTTCTGCTCGGGGACTTTAACTTCTGGCCGGGTGATCCGAGGGAGGACTCCTCCTCCAAAGATTTCTCTGCCACACTTCGGTCTCTTATTTTTTTACCTCACGTTTTGGCCCCTACCCACTCCCACGGTCATATCCTGGACCAAATCTGGTCCTTACGTTGTAATCTCTCGGCTACCTCTATTCTTCCCTGTGTCTGGTCGGATCACTTCATGATCTCCTTCCCCATTCACTTGGCCCAAGCCGAGAAAGCCTCCTTGCCTACAAACATCTTGGCTCGGAGCTGGAACAAGACTGATCTTAATGATCTCTCTTCCCTATTGTCGTCATATGCTCCTATCCTGACTGACCTGCCTTTGGAAAGTCAGGCGGATGCTATCACCGCTTGGCTCTCTTCCGCCTGTGACCAGGTCGCTCCACTTAAAAAGATTAAATCTGCTCGCCGCCATGACGCTCACATGTGGTTTTCCAGCGACCTCAAATCCCTGAAATTAGAACTCAGGCGTTCGGAGCGTCACTGGCGACGTAACTACTGCCCTACCCTCCGCCTCAAATACAAAGCCCTCCTCAATCACTACAAAAAAGCTATCTTAGCGGCCAAATCCAAATATTTCACTGAGCAAGTGGCCCTTTCGGCCAACAAATCTCGCGAGATCTTTTCACTAGTGCACAGTCTTGCCACCTCTGATCGCGCCTCTCTCTCTCCTGCCCCCTCTCAATCTCTTTGCCACTCTTTGAATGACTACTTTATTAATAAAATCATCACCATCAAGGCCAACATTCCTATCGTGCCTCGGCCTGACTCGCCTGATCATTCTCACCTGCCTTCCTCTGCTCTGGATCACTTTGACCCAATCTCATCTGAGCTCTTCCTTGACATGCTTGTCAAGGTTAAGTCTGGCTCCCCTGCGGACTGTGCTCCTGCACGGATCCTCAGAACCCTTTACACCAGCTGTCCCGTCCCCCCCCTTACCTTTCTCAATTCTTCCTTGGCTTTGGGTTGTGTCCCCTCTTCCTTCAAATCTGCTATTGTTCTTCCTATCTTGAAGAAAGCTGGCCTGGACCCCTCCCTTCCATCTAATTTTAGGCCGATCTCCCTTCTCCCCTACCTAGGGAAGATTCTCGAAAGCTATGTGACTTCTTGCCTCTCCGCCTACATTGAGGACAACCATCTCCTGGCCTCCCACCAGGCGGGTTTTCGACCCGGCCACTCCACTGAGAGTGTGGTCCTCGTGGTCCTGGATGAACTCAAGGGGAAGGCCGACAGTAACCTCCCCCAGGCCCTGGTCCTTTTGGACTTGTCCGCTGCCTTTGACACGGTCGATCATGCCATCCTTCTCGACCGTGTCAGCGCAGCGGGCATCCAGGGCACGGCCCTCTCCTGGATCGCGTCCTTTCTCCAGGGCAGATCACAGGCAGTTCACCTCTCTGATTTCTCTGCTCCTCCCCTTCCGGTCACTTCTGGGGTCCCACAGGGCTCTTCTCTCTCCCCCCTTCTTTTCAACCTCTACATCCGCCCTCTTGTTTCCTCCCTTCTTGAGCTGGGGGTCTCGGTGTACAATTACGCAGACAACCTCCAGCTCGTCTTTGATCTCTCATCCCCTGCTGATTCTCTCCCTAAATTCTGTTCCACTCTTGTCTTCATTTCTCAGTGGATGAGCTTCAATCATTTGAAGCTCAATCCCGATAAGACAGAGCTCGTCCTTACTGGTGGCTCGTCTAATCCTTGGTCCTCCGTTCACTGGCCCCTTTCTTTTGGCCCCCCTCCCTCCTCTGTTCCCTCTGTCCGGACTTTGGGCATCAAGATCAGCAATGACCTATCCATGCATGCCCAAATTAGTTCCGTTGTGTCCTCTTGTTTCTCTTCCCTCCGCCTTATTCGTAAGATCTCCCGGTTCTTTTCTGTTGACGCCCTCAAATCCATCATCACGGCCTTGATTACATCCCGCCTGGATTATGGAAACGGCTTGTACGTAGGCATTCCTGCCTACGAGACTCGCCGTCTCCAAGCTATCCAAAACCAGGCGGCCCGCCTCATCCTTCGTCTTCCCAAATCTGCCCACATCTCCCCGGCCCTTAAGACCCTCCATTGGCTTCCGGTTCACCTTAGGTCCCAGTTCAAACTTGCCTGTTTGGCCTTTCGGGCGCACTCTCGCTCTGCCCCGCTTTTCATTAACTCTTTAATCTCTTCCCATGCCCCCAGCCGCTCTCTTCGTTCTTCTTCCCTTTCCCTTCTTCACGTCCCACGCTTTCGCAAATCCCGCACCGGGGGCATCCGATTCTCTGTGCGGGCCCCCCAGATCTGGAACAATCTCCCTCTTTCTATTCGCTCTATCCCTATTTTTTCCCACTTTCGTAAAGCCCTTAAAACTTTTCTTTTCCTTCAGGCCTTCCCCGGCTAAATTCTCTGGGATCCTCTGTTTATACTGATCTGCCCCTAGCGCCAGGAAGCCGCTTGGCCGCAGTGCGCTTTAGAAATACTTTTTTCATTTCATTTCATTGTCCAAAGAGCGGTGCGTTGGCGGCGCACCCCCTGGCTTCATCCACTGCGTGGCCATGCAGCTGCCACAATTTGTGGTCCTTGTAGGTGGTCCTAGTGGTCTTGGGCAATGGGCAAGGACATGGACTGGGCAGTGTGGGGGACCAGGACAGCAGATGGCACATGAACAGTGCAGAGGGAGCAGACATGCAGTGACACGCAGGGACCCACAGATACAGCAGGCAGCGCAGGTACAGCAGGTGGCACAGGGACAGCAGGGAGTGACAGCAGGCAGGTACAGGACAGCAGGGTGGGCAGAGGGACAGCAGGGAGCGGCCGCAGAAGGACAGCAGGAAACGCTGGGACAGGAACAATAAGTAGTGCAAGAACAGCAGGCAGCACAGGGAAAGCAGGCAGTGCAGGGGCAGCAGGGAGTGTAGGGACAGGGACAGCGGGAGGCACAAGTTATGGTTAGGTCAGTGAATTATAACTGGTGAATATCAACGTTGTTTTTCTTTTTTTAATTCTAGCTTTTAATTTGCTTCAACATCTAACTATAACAGTACTTTAACCTTTGGATTTTCACTAAATTTCTAGTTTTCTTTAACAGGTAAGTTCTTATTAGCATACGTAACTATAACATATATATTTATTCAGCACTGTATAATCATAGGTCAGAGTTTTCTCATACGTTTGAAGCTGGTTGACGAATCTGCATAATTTGTTACTGGAGGCCGGTTTTGTTGCAGTAAAGTATTTTTAAGAGCACTGCAGATTTTCCTTGTATATCCAACAGTTTTCAGGCAACAATAAAAGCACCAAGATAACTATGTTGTTTAATGTACCTGCTGGAGACAGATCAGACTTTTCTCTAGTGGCAGTTTTGATGCATCTACAGTAGCTCAGAGGGTTAATATGTCTACTGCAAGCAGCAAGAACCATTCAAATTACAGAACCTTATGTTATGTGCATAGCTTGATGGGTTGCTGCTTTTGTCACAGAGATACTTTTGTTACTGTGCAGTTCACAAGTTACAATCGTAATCTATGTTACAATGTTATGGATTTTTTTCCAGTCTTTCATTATCGTAATTTTGCTAAAAAGGGTTTATTTGGGCTGAAATGATTTCTTATTAGTAAAGTCAACCCTAACCACTGTTACAGTCTGAATCCTGAGCTTGTGCTTCTCCAGACTAAGCACTCTAAAAATCCTACCAGAATGGATAACATGTGAATCCTACACCTTGTGTCCCCTTTGTCGTATGTAACATTTTCTATATACTGATTTACACACGTATGATATATTGTCTCTATGTGTTTTTGATGTAAAATCCTCCAACACCCTACACTTGTATGAGAGATGCTGAAATGAAATGAAAAGAGGATTTATAGAGCGCGATAGCTGCCCTGAGGCATCCAAGCGCTAGAAAAGTAGTGCTTCCTGGTGAGGCAATTAGCATTGGAAAGTTTAGTCAGGCTTTTTTAAAAAGGAAGGTTTTTAACTGTTTGCGGAATGAAGATAAATTGGAGTCAGATCTCAGGTAAAAGAGATGGAAATTCCACAGTTTGGCTGCATTATAAGAAAATGACCGGCCTCCGGATCTTGATCTCTTGATTGTGGGGACTGTAACAAGGAAGGCATAGGTAGAGCGAAGCTGTTTATTAGGATCGTATGGAGTGATTAGGGAATGGTTGATGACCGGACCTGTTTTCCAGAAGGCCTGATGAGAAATACAAAGAGTTTTAAAATTGATTCTTTCCCTAACAGGGAACCAATGCAGACTTCTCAGACCAGGTTTTGACGAAAGGCTGCGGGGGAGCTGAAGCAGGGTTCGGGCGGCACAGTTCTGTATTAACTGAAGTTTTCGTAAGGTGTATTCAGGAGCTCCTAAGTAGAGGAGATTGCCAAAATCAAGGCTGGACTGGATCAGACCTAGAACCACAATTTGTTGGGCTTCAAAGGGCAGGAGGGGAAGGATCTTCCTGAGAAGTCTAAGAAGACCAAAACAGGTGGCTGATAGCTTGGTTGCCTGACTATTAAAGGTAAGATATTTATCCAGCCAGACACCAAGACTTTTTATAGTGTCTTTATGTATTGGGGGAGAGCTTAGACAAGAGGGCCATATTGAGTTGATCGTGGGAGGGATAGAGCTGCCAAGGAGCATAAGCTCCGTTTTGTCTCCATTAAGTTTGAGACATGAGGCGGTCATCCAGTTATTGACTTCCTCTAGACAGCCCATCAGATTGACCTGTGCCAGTTGGCTGTCTCGCTGTGTGAGAGATACCACTAGCTGAGTGTCGTCAGCATATGTAATGATCTTAATACCATATGGACGAGCAATCTCAGCCAGTGGCCTCATGTATAAGTTGAATAAGGTAGGGCTCAAAGAAGAGCCCTGCGGTACCCCACAGCCCAGGGGTTTGCTGAGGGATACGGTGTCCCCTTCAAAGACCTGGAATGATCAGTTGCTCAAAAAAGATTTGAGCCAGGTTATCGCTGTCCCTGACACTCCCAGACTAAGGAGTCGATGCAGTAGAATTCTGTGATTCACCGTATCGAAGGCGGCGCTTAGATCGAGGAGGATGACTGCCACCGATCCCCCCTGATCCAAGATCCCCCTGTTTTTTTCTGTTACCGCAAGCAGAGCAGTCTCTGTCCCATGCTTGGGGCGAAACCCCATCTGGGACGGGTTGAGCAGATGGTTACTCTCGAGGAACCCCGTCAGGTGTTTATCGAGTTGATACTGAATGATTTGACTGGCTGGCCCCAAAACTAAAGAAACTATAGCTCACACCACCACCATTCACAGTGTTCACATCAATGATTTAATTTCAGATATCGCAGTGATGATATCATAGATCATGTGATGAGTGATGTATTACGTGAGGCAATTAGCAGTAGATGGTGAGCACATGAGTTGTAGTTACTTTAGGGCATGAGTTATGGTTAATTGAGATAACTATAACCAGTGAATGTCAGTGGTTTTGTTTGTTTAAAACTTTATGTTTAACTGAGGTTTTCACCTAACTGCAACCCCTTTTTTTTTCCCAAGTGATTCTTATGTTCTTTAAAATTTGAAAATAAGATATTATTACAACTTTTAACTATAATGTCACGTTAACAATTGTTTTTTTCAATGAATTTCTATTTTTTAGAAAACTTAAATTGAGATGTTGATTGCTCTGCGCAACATTGTGTTGGGTGCACAACACCCCATGGGTGCCTACTCCCTCGCTGCACAGGACTTTTGGTCTTGTGTGACGTGGGCTTGGTTGCCGTGCCTGGCGTTCTGCCCTGCACCCAACCCTCTGTAGGTGCTCAACCCTTTGCCATGCACAGCTGCAGTCCTTCTGAATTTGTCAAAGATTCAAAATATAAAAAGCAGTAGGCCTTTTGGGTTTATCAAAGGTCAAGATATCAACATAAATGAAATAGACTTATTGACTTTGTCATGAAATCAATAATAAAAATAATCAAATGTATAATTCTTAAATTCACACATTGCAATGATTAATAATAGTGATTGCCACAAAATATTTTCAATAACGCATTTATTTTAAACACATGAAACATATAAGCCTTTTTTAAAAAACATTTCAGGCCACAAAGTGCAGCAATAGAACAATCAACAAGGGGTTCTTACACTCCAGCTGAAGAGCATAGAGCTACAGCCTGGAGTGCTTTATAAAATATTGTAAGCTCTCCTGGTGTCATGGCTTCAACGACCCAGGAGACTTACTGTATTATTATAAACATTTTCCTGGGGTGCTGTTGCACTCCCTGTAGACCCCAGCCATCACAGGGCATTACAGGGCAGTGAATAGGAAATGAGGGACTCCTGCCTCTCATTTATTATTGTTTATTTTCTTTTTTATTTTTGGGTGAGTTGTTGCCCACCTGGTGCACCCATAGTTTTTTCTGTACATTTCTTTAAAAGTAGGGGGGTTTGGGGTAGCTCAGCTAGCTCCCTAGCATGCACCCAAAATGGTCCGGGCAGCCGCAGGCTATTTCTTTCAAAGTGGTTGCACCAATGCTTGCCTGGGGCATCCACATATGCCAAAATATTGGAGGCTGTGCGTGGAACCCAAAGGCCCCCACAACTCCAGCTGGCCCCCCAGCGAGCACCATTAGCAGTGCTGGCAGGAACAGACAACTTTTTTTTCAAGTGAGTTTGCTCGTTCACACTTGGGGCACCCGCATATGCCAAATCCCTGAGGTCCAAAGGTAGAGCCTCAAGGGCCCAGTTGTCCTAGCCGGCTCACTAGCCAGCACCAATTGTGGTGTTGACGGGACCCGCATCTCTGGTTTTGCTCCTGCGTGAGTGGGAGAAGCTTCTTCCTCTGCTCCCACCCGGGTAGGAGCAACGTTGTATTTCATGCCTGTGACAGTGCAGGAAAGGAATAAAGTTTATATTTGCTGCCACACTCTACCTTACAGGAAACACAGCAGTGTCCTGGATGATGAGGTCCCTGTGACAGTGCTTTGATCGGGTTCTACTGGATGGGCTCCATGGGACAGGAAGGGGAGGGGGACCTGGCATCTCCTCCCCACAATGATTTATACAGCCCCAGGGGATGGGGTCACCAGACCCTTGCTGAGGCATGAGGAGGGGGTGGGCCGCTCATTGATAGGAGCCTGAGGGATGGGATCCCTGGGGCCTCTGAAAGACTCCAGGAGGGGGCTGGATGCCTCCCTCCCTCCATCCAAAAATAATTTTGCTGACCCCCAGGTCCCTGCCCCACTCAATATGGCTTAGTTTTAAAAAGGGCAGATGCCTGTAATTTGTTTTATTGCCCCCACGAATTAACAGATCTACGGTACAGAAAAAAAACTGCACATTTTTGGGCAAACGGGTGGACCTTCTGGGATGCCCCACCAGGCCTAGGTGGGCAGGTTACTCATAAACTGCCACCCTTTCTGCCTTGTTCACCTTTTTGAAGGATAGCGTACTGAGTCCTCGAGTCCTAAACGGGCCGCCACCACATCTTTGTCTACTCAGAAGAGCTGACATAAATTAAAGAATCACAGCCTCATATACTAAGAGTTTTAGCATTCGAAAAATTTCTGATTTAGTAAATAAGAATAATTGCAAATGCAAAAACCTCTTTTATAATATACTAAGCCCATTTAATGATTCAGAAAAGGTTTATGAACCAGTATTCGTAAGGAGGACGTTAAGGCCATTCCTTCCAAATACTGATCCCTAAATGGAAACAGCCTTTACAACTCAACTGTTACATCGCATGCCGTTGCAACAAAAAAGGTGCGCAGCAGTGGATAGAAGGTGTTGGATTTAACTCCAACACCTTCCCTACTGTTGCACACACTGGAGTTGGAATAGAAAATTAATCTAATCTAATTTACCAGCGCTCCCGCGACTGAAAGTCGGGGTAAAGTTAGGCGTTGCAACGGCATGCGATGTAGTGGCATGCGTTGTAACGTCACATATTCTTCCGAAACCTATGTATTAATGTTTTGCAAGCAAAGATGAGCTGCAAAACATGAACATTTTACCACCATCTCAAAGAAGCTGGCAGCCCATTCACACATGGAAAGGGTCCCTTTGTAAATATTAAGAAAATCTGTTTGTTTTAGGAGCAGGCAGTGGTCCATGGGACCAGTGGCAACTCCTAAAAAAAAGTTTGTTACATTTTTTCATTTTTTAAAAACACATCCCAATTCCAATTACGAAATTGCTCTGCTCTTTTTTTTTATTTAAAAATATTCATAGACATGGTGGTCTACTGACCACATCAGGCCACCTTTCCTGTGATTGTGTTCAATTGTATTGGGTCGCAATTAGCAACCTATCTCCTTTTTATTAATTAGGTAGGTCAAATTGTGACTTACTGAGATTCTGTATGCAGGTTTGTGAACCGACATAGGTCGGTTCACAAACACAAATACATTCAGTAAAAGTCGGTGCACAAATCGCAATACAGTTACCTATACATTTTTTTGTGCATGAGGCTCCAAGTGCTTATAGCAAGTGCAATGTACTAACCATTAAAGTATATCAGTTCCTATTGAATGTGTCAGTACTATCACATTACTGTCCATCATGTAATTTTCTGTCTGTCCTATTGCAGGAGCATGAAAACAATGTGAACAAACAGAATGTGAGCGGCTGCTTTTGTGTCATGTACGATTCAGCAATATTTTTAGAGCAAAATGCACAATGGATGCGAGGATGCATACTGCACACAAAACAAGTTTTGCACGTTTACGCGTCATGTAATTTTTCTTAATTTAGTGTAATTGTTCCGAAATATTCTTCTTCACAACTTTTTCACATCTCTCTAATGGTTAGATACAAGGCAATGTATTCAGAAGGGTGCATTTGCCAATGCATGTTTTTCGCTGATAGAGCTGCGGATGTCTCCAAGGACCCGCTCCTTCAATTTAAAACCTAGGAATGTCGTAGAACAGAGATTTTGTGGTGGAGTGCAAGGAGGGGTTAAGAATAAGCGTCCATCCCAGACAATATTGTTTTTTTTTACTGCCACAATACAGTCATTTCCGAAGGGAGATCTTTGTTGCCTCCCCAGCGTGTAGACACATCTGTTATGATGATCTTTCAAATGTGGCTCAACACTCAATAACAAGGTTAATGGGGCTTGTTAATGCCATTACAGGAAAGAGGTTATGGATGCTCTGTATTCTCTAAATTGCCACACTAATAATGTAGTCAGTAGACAATCTGTTTTACAACTCATTTCAGAAGTTCTCGTCTCAGTCTCATTAGCCTGTAAAATTGTTTGAAAACTATTAAAATGTGATGCGGAACACGTCAAGAAATCAAAGTGTTGCGTTTACTAAAGCAGACATATTTCGATACATTATAGCACTCATTTATTGGCCGTTCTATTTGCCATACACGTCTTTTCTAAAGGTTTCTCCCTGGCCCTCTGTTGCATTATTTTTAATATTTTTTGTGCCAATGTATTCATGTCAGTTTTACATCTTTATTTTTGTATAATGCCCACTGCCTAACAGAACTACTAATATACACCATCACACTAGGTGCCAGTGAGAGAGAACGTGGTGAATCAAATCACAGAAGGGGAAGAGATTAGAGTTGTACTAAATCTGCTTATCTACTTACTTATATGTATTTGGGTTAACAATATAATGTTAGTCGATATTCTGGATAGAAAATTTACGTAGAGCAATATTTAATGCTAGATATTTTGGCAGCACACTTCTTTTTTTTAGTTAGGTTTATTGAAGAATTATAAGATGTCTCTACATAGTAGAGTAAATTAAAATCATCTCAGATACATTTACATAATAAGGTTGTAACAGATAAATCAGATGAATCGGACTTGACAATAAAAATAAAAATAAAATAAAAAACAAGTGAAACAACTAAGTGTGATGTACATATCACTTGAATATAAAACATATTTGGAATATATTAGAGGAATCATGGTGGTTTAAAAACTTCTTGTTGGGATGGCAGAGGTTCAGAAATTTATTTTGCACAAACATCAATATACAATGTCACTGGTGACCATAGATTTGAGCGTTTCATGGCCATACGTATAAGGTAAACGAAGGTGGTGTCCAGTCTATGGTTGTGGCAAACGGCATACCACCAGGCTTCGAATGAAATTTTATTGGAGTCCTTCCAATTGGCAGTAATTTCCTGAAAAGCAATTGTTAACAATAAATCAATCACTTTGGCATTAGATGGAATATTCTCCCAGACGGAAGAGAGACTACACAAGAAAACATGTTCAACAGAGAAAGAAAACTTGGTGCCAAAAATCTAATTAATTTGAGTCCAAACTTGTTGCCAAAAATTATAAATGGAAGGACAAGAAAATAGCATGTGGAATAAATCAGCCATTGATTTCTTACATGTCCAACATGAATCTGTCACATTCGGAAATCTTTTGTTCAAAATAACCATATTAAATAAAAGCCTATTGTAGACAAAAAACAGTGTTTGTGTTGTATTGGCTGCTCTGGATGATTTGCGTAATTTATTCCATATTTTCCTCCAAAAAGATATTGGCCAGTTTGTTGTGAAATCCCATTCCCATGCTTCTTCTGACTTGGATTTTTGTCTATCAAAAACAGAATTGTGCAAAAATCTATAAATAGTAGATGCTTTGGGTAATGTTCTTAGTAAAGTATGAAGTCCTAATGGAGAATCAAAACTGGTGGGGATGTCCTGCATAGCTAAAAGTTGAGTATACACATCCATAATCATTTTCTTAAGCAATTCATATTCGTGAATGTAGGAGAAGGGCAAACTGAAGGAGCGGCTAAGTAAGTTGAAGGACATAAAATTTGAGTCTAAAAATAGTTGATGAACCCAAATTATTCCCTTGAGTCTCCAAGTTTTCCAATAAAAAGGTTTACCTCGAATGGTCAAATTTTTGTTGTGCCAGATCGTTGATTCAAAGAAAGAATAAATATTGAAGTGAAGTAAAGGGGAAGCTGAATCATGGAGTTTAGAGGTATGTTTTATTAGAGGTGTAGAGAGTTGGTGTGGTTTACGTGAGAAAGCTAGGTAGTCGTGAAAAGAAAAGGGAGATAAAAAAAGGCGTTCAATAGAGGGCCATAGAGGGCATTCGTCTGTGGACACAAGAAGCCAAAGGGAAGCTTGCCTTAAAAGAAAAGCTTTCTGGTACTTCTGGAAGTCAGGATAATTAACTCCCCCTTCCACCTTAGGGCGGGACAATTTTAGAAGAGACATGCGAGGTTTCTTATTACTCCATAGGAAGGAGGAGAGGACAGAATGAACCTTCTGAAAAAGTTTAGCAGTTACAGGAATTGGGATATTGGAAATCGTATATAAGACTATGGGTGTTAACATCATCTTAATAGTGTCTAAACGGCCCCACCATGATAGATAAAGGGGATGCCATTTAGCGGTTAAATCCGAATTTTTTTTAATACATTTGTTCATACATAATGTTATTGTATCTGAAAATGAGGAGGTGAAATATAGACCTACATTTTTTTAATATGAGTGAAACTCCAAGTGAAATTGGAGGCATCAAATTCTGTTTTGAAAGTGTATTTGGTCAGGGTCAGGATTTTGCATTTGTCATTGTTTAATTTATAACCAGATACTAGGGAATATAACTACACTGCCCTTAAGAAAGCATGGATTGATTCATCCGGTTTTGATATAAATAGCAGAATATCGTCAGCATAGGCTGTAAGTTTAATATTTGCATTGGAGGTTTGAAAACCATGTATATTTGGATGTTGGCGTAATTTGAACAAAAAAGGTTCGAAGGCCAAATTGAAAGGAAAGGGAGAGAGGGGGCAGCCTTGGCGTTCATCTCTACCGAGGTTAAAATAGGGTGAGATCAAGCCATTAGCGCACACCGCCGCTCGGGGGTTAGAGTAAAGGAGAGAGACTAGAGAAATAAAATTTGGCCCAAAACTAAACCATCTAAGAGTATGAAATAAATATTTCCATTCAACTCTATCAACAGCTTTTTCTGCTTCCAAAGCTATTGCTGCTAAGGAATGTTAAAGGTGGGAAGATTTAGCTAAAACATTTAAAAACAATTGTGTATTATCCGTTATAACCCGTCCCTTAAAAAATTCGGATTGTTCTTTCCCTGATAAAGTCGTTGGTAAATAAGAGTCCAAGAGTATGGTTAATGCTTTGGAGAAGATTTTATAATCAATATTGACCAATGAAATGGGTCTATAATTTTTGCAAAATTTTGAATCTTTACCCTCCTTGGGAATAAGACAAATGTGTGCTTCTGAAAAGGAGCCTATGGAGCCTTTCGCTGATTGAAAAAATTGAAGCAAAGTATGTAATTTAGGCAAGAGGAGTTTAGAAAAATAGAGATTAAACTCAACTGTAAAACCATCTGGTCCAGGCGCTTTTTCTTTTTTGAGGGCTTGAAGCTCCTTCAGAAGTTCTTGTTGTGTTACTATTGCTTCAAGGGAGGACAGCACTGATGGGTCGTAATGGGGATTTTGAATATTTGAAAAGAACTGTGACAAAAGAAGATCAGAGGGTTTTGCATCAGACGTATATAGGGACTGATAGAAGAGAGACATTTCGGTATCTTTGAATTTTAGAGTAGATTGATTATTGTATATAGATTCAATATTTACTTTGTTTTTCCGCACCTTGAGATTGTGGAAAATTAGAAATATTGATGTACATAAGCGACGTTCATTTCCCTTTTTCCACTCCCCTCCCTGTAAGCACCATGAATACCGTAAAATATTGACCGCACCACTCCGCCAGTAAAAACCCGTGCCCATATGTACATGACAGCCATTCTAGGCACGATGGCCTTTTGCCCGCTCATTAGAATCACCGGCTTCCCCTCTGCGCGTATTCAAACCCCCCCCCCCTTTTTCACATGCACAGACCATGAAACCCTCTCTCTCTGCGCGACCCTGCCCTGAAAGGCAACCCTCCTGCTTGACCCACGCAAACCCCCCCATTCCCTCTTGAAGAGGCACCCTTCGCCTCAGCTGACATAGCCCTCCCCAGCTGCACCTGACTGCCCCCGCTCTCTCATGTACGGGTCATAAGACCTCTCTCTGTGCGACTCTGTCCCTGTGCACACCCTGGCTTCCCCCCTCCCCTTCTCCCTCACACGGGCAAGTCATAAACCTTCTTCTTCTGCAAGACCCTGTCCTTGGGAGTCACGGCCGCGCCTGACCAGCATTTCCTTCCCTTTCATGAATAACCCCTCTGTTAGTAAACCCTCCCTCCGCGATTGACTGTCCACACATGTCTGAGGTCATCGCCTAAGCCAGGAGATACTGTTTACTGCTTATTGTATGGAATCACTCCTCTTCAAAGGACCCACTATTGATCCTGGCCACCCCACCCCCTGGGCTACGATCAGGCGCACACATCCTAAAAATTGGCGGAACACTCAGCTGCGTGATTACCCTCCCCTCTTATCAGCAGGTCAAGGGTCCCTATTGTGAACATATGTGGGGTAGGATTGACACGAGGATTATGGGGATGTCTTTTCCTTGTTTCACAATATCGTGATTGTAATGCCAAGTGTTTTGTAAAGTATAAAAGACGGAGTCTCAGCTCACTTGTTAGAGCACCTCCCGATGACACCTTGTTTCGTGTCGGAAATGACAGGCTCTCCTCATGAGTAATAAATCCTGTTCTTGTGATTCCTGCTCCCAGCGCCTGTCTCTTTATTTGGTAATTATTCAGAATGGGAACTAAGAGGCGACTTGCGCCAGCAGCCTGGGCATCGATAGCAATGCGGGTTCGTGTTTTACAATTGGCGTCCCAACGCGGGGCCCATCAGTGACATAAGATCCAGTAAGAGAGATCCAGACGATGAGGTGAACATCTAAATGATCGGAGTATACCTGCCTTGAGAGGGCCCTCGTCCGGCTGCCGATTGAATGAACTTCACCGATTCTGAACGGACCTCTCTCGAGTGACCTACTGTCCTGACTGGAATCCCACAGGACTGCTGCAGTAAAATCATGGAGTAAGAGAACGATCGGGCGCTGGAAGGAGGAAGGCGAAGAACTGCCCACATGGTCCGGTCCGGGTAAGGTCGCGTAAATGCGACAAATTGTGAAATGATTGTTTGGTTTGGATAATACTAGTATTACGCTTTGTTGAAACCCTCTGGAGATTCACCGTCTGCAAACGGAGAAAATAACAGGCTCTCTCTTTGCACGCAGTGAAGGATAGGTAACGCAGACTTTTGTCCCCGTTGTAATCCGCCGTGCCTATCTTCCTCCCCCACTGTTTTCCCGAACTGTCGTTCGTGGATTATTGTCTGGAGATTCTTTGTCTGCAAACAGGGAAGAACAAGGTCTCTCTTTGCAGGTAGAGAAAGAGTGGGTAACGTAAACCTTTTCGTACCCACTTATTCTCCCCACTGATTGTTTGATTGACCGAACATTGATTGTTCGGTATTGGTTCTTTTGAGGTATTCACCGCCGGCAAACAACGGAGAATAGAAATATTCTGTCTAGTCTTTGCCCGCCGTGATAAGATAGGTAGTGCAGACCTTTGTCCCCGTTGTAACCCGTCATGCTTATCTTCTCCCCACTGATTGGTAGCCTGTTCAGCCCGGACCGCTTATTAGAGATGAACCATCCAGCTCCACTGGAGGGCACACCTAATAAGGACATGTTCATTAAGTGTGGACTAGTCGCTATAGCTTATAATAGGTTATGGCATAAAAATACAAGAAAAAGAGTTGAGCGAAATCAGTAGGCCACTGATGAATTATCAACTTCGCTAAAAAATAAAATAAGAAACGTTAGAAATAGTTCGTAATAAGAAATATAAAATGGCGAAGGCTTGACAGCAAGACAGCCACGAGGTAGCTAGGTTCCGCTGCCTACTCCTGCTCCAAACATGTCTGCCTCATTGCCCACCACGCCCAAATAACGGTCACATGAAATAGAAACAAACCAATAGGTACCTACCCCCATTCCGGAAGCTCCCGAAGTGCAACAGGTCCGCAGTTACGCCCATCCGGAAGGCGAGGCCTCAATGCGTGCAGGGCTCGGCTGGCCGCAGTCGGAAGGGGAGGCTGTTGGGCGGACGGCCCAAAGAATCGTAATGACCTCTCCTTCTCCCCTCTTCTGCTGCCCTGCAGGCCACGGGGGGGGGGCTGTCTTGCCTCAGCCACCGACCACCCCCCACCCCCTCTCTTGCCTGATCTGGCCATCGACGAGGACTGGAGCCAAGACGAGGTCGGACAACCCTGAGAGTTGCAGGTGGTCCCACCACATGACCACGCCTGAAAATTACAGGTAGTCCCGCCACATGTCAACGCCTGAGAGTGACAGGTAGTCCAGCCACACGGCAACGCCTGGACAGTTGCAGGTAGTCCCGCCACATGTCAAGGGGGGGATGTCTTGCCTCAGGCACCGACCCCCCCATCTTCAATAGCCGGCACGGCCAATACCGAAGCGGTGGAGCCGAGGAACGGCGCGGGGTCACTGGAAGGGGGAGGTGGCGCGAACGAGCCTCCCCCACCTCCCTCCAGGTGGAGGCTTCCAGCGGCACCCCAACGCTCTTTGCTTAAAGAGGGTCCACATCGAAAAGCGGTCTTTTGCCCGGGACGAGCGCACGCCCCATGCCTTCTCTCCTCAACTTTGAAGATTCTATGAGAGCCGGGGGGGCCCCCCGACCCCTCTGCATGGGCGCCCCCGTCCCCCTCACTGGGACCTGCGACATCGACGCACTCCTGCCGGCGCCAGCCTCAGTTTGGAAATGGCTAAAACACAGCCAAGGTACAGACTTGTTCAGTTCCGGTGGAACACCAGAGTGACCCGGTAGGAAAATCGTTGCCGCCCTCCCAACTCTTTGACTGATGGTCCATATTGTTAGACTGTTACCACATCGCGCAAAACTTTTTGAACTACCAATGGAAGGTTCTGGTCCAACCACGAGTCATTGGAGACATTCTGACTATGCTGGAACCTGCCTGACCTCGCCCAAAATGGCGCCGATACACGAAACAAAACTTTCAAACTCCCTGTTCACCCGGATTGCTTGAATCTTGATGCTCTGAGATACGTGTGCATTTTTGGACAATGAAAGTCGATAAGATGGATAGTGATTATGTGCTTAGAGAAGAAAGCAATAC
This sequence comes from Lissotriton vulgaris, assembly GCF_964263255.1. Lineage (NCBI taxonomy): Eukaryota > Metazoa > Chordata > Amphibia > Caudata > Salamandridae > Lissotriton > Lissotriton vulgaris. The sequence goes on along the minus strand of NC_141698.1, from coordinate 409,937,931 downwards.
AGATATTGATCATATGTTTGGACAATGAACTGACTTAGGGTGGGTACTAATTATGATTTGGAAAATGAATTGGTGTAATTTAGACAGTGATTGAGCATTTGGGTAATGAATTAATGAATTAATTGAAAAACTGAATTCTTGACATGCATCATGCTTGCTCTGTAGGGAAGTTTGATACGATTTTATTGCACTGCTGCACTTTATGCAATGAACTGCCACCAACTTCGTTCTTCTTATGTACAGTTTCAATCTGCTCCGTGGCCGGTCCACTGGGTTGTAGGCCTGTATTTATACGCCAACACTTTTTGTTAAAAGTATTTTGAAAAAGAAAGCATAGTTGTAGCGGTTGCATTAATGAGTTTTGGATGTTTTGCTACTGTGAGCGAAGAATAAGTATGATGAAAGCTGAAGGTTAAAAAGGACCCGATATTTAGCAGCTACATTATGTGTCACAGGCGGCCGGAAAAGTGTTTTAGACGCCCTTAAACGACACCACAGAAATGCCACCTGACCGCCACCCTTGCACGCAACCAAAAGGGGTCGCGACCAAGTGACTCATGTAGATACGCAGATCGTCAATGATTATCTATCTGACACTACTGGTCCCACTGGGCTTAAACGCTGAGATGGTAGAGAAATGCACTACATGGAGATAGGTCGAGTATGTGGTAAGTAAAAACATTTTCGGACTACTGCATGCTGAAGTGGTTTGAATGCTGCCCCCACCCCCTTCTTTCTCCTCCCCTCTGCAGGTCGCGTCGGAACGACGACTGAAGTGTGGAAGAGCGATGATCAAACAACCGACGAAAAGGGAAGGAGGGAATATGAGCATAGCCCTTATGTTGATGAGTTTTTAAAAAAAAAGACGTAGACTTAGACATGACTGTTCCTCCTTAGAATGTAGCGACTGGGAGGATGGACTGACATAGAAACTTGACGGGTACTGTATGACGAAAATTGACTCGAAAATAGCATGTTAAATAATGTAACTAGACGTTTGACTAGATAGGGAAAGGACAAAGAAGAGTCCTGGGGTAAGGGTTCTCAGGCACCACCCGTCTGGGAAGTTAGAAATGTTGTTGATGTTCGAAATGTACCACCTCCTTCTCACACTCTCATAGGTATAACTAAGCTGTCCGACTGTTCTCCTGATCAATGCCCTCTGTTGCCTCAGCCTGGAGAACTTCCCACCAAAAGAAGAAACTCAAAAGTGGTTTATGATCCAACCATGGGCAATAGCCCGACCAGGTTAATTTCTGACCGACTGACCGAGGTGTGAGTATTGGTAATTGAGAACGCTCGCAAAAATAGTGAACGAGAGGAAAAGGAGGAAAGGTAAAAAGAGCTCAGCACGTAGATAAATAGGATATTAAAGATACGCAGGATGTAAAAGATAGATCTTTCTGGCCAATATTTGTTTTATATTTTGTCGTGAATGTCTTATATATGTAATACATGTACTGTCTTCCTTCGTCTGAGTTTGTGTGTGTGTACTGTAGGGATTTATGTCCTCCCTCTGTTTGCGTCTCTCCGTTACCTGTCCCCCTGCTGTTCTGTGTTGTGAGCGCACTAAATGACCTATTTTCGTACACGTCTCTCTCTCTCTCCCCCCCTATCTATCTCTCTCTCTCTCTCCCTCTCTCTCTCTCTCTCTCTACATGTCATACGTGTACCGAATGGCTCGTTTAGATTGCGGACGACTCTCACTCTCTATGAGAGTCTCCCTATTTCCTCTTCCTTTTTGTGGTAAAATTGTGCCCCACCGGCACCAGTCTGATTGGATACTTATTGAACGCGAAGGTGTTCAGCGAAATTGACCGAAACTAAAATGATCGTATCTCGCCATATTACTACCTCTCCTTTCTGCAAAATGAATGAACTCGAATTGGCTGAGAAGGAAAGGACAGGTAAGACGACTAAAGTCCCCCAATCTGGCCTTTTATAGGGGAACTGTATGTCAATGGCACCTTATTTTTTAGTTCATCAGAGACGAACGCCAACGTCTAGATTAACCTCCAAATGCCCAGATTGCCCCACCCCCTTTGCACCCAAGCGCGAATGCCCGTAGCGTCCCCACCCCACTTGATCGACCCCAGCTGCTGTCCCCGATATATACATGATGACCATGAGTAACTGTCGTCCCTCGAGAGAAACCTGTTTTACCCTGACTCTCGATGATAGCGCCCCCGCCCTGTTTGAAAAGGTTAGCCAGCCTTGAAGGGAATGTTAGACTGTTAAGGCTCAGGTTAGAAAGACGAGTCTCCCTGGAGGTTCCGAAATGTTGAGTTTGATGAAATGCACAGTTGATAAGAGTCTGACTTTTCTCCATATGTGACATGAATAGACGATGAATAAAACTTGGCATGAACTCAGTAGGAATGCTGACATATGCACTGCTTGGTAATGAACCTCTGACTGTGACCGATGAGCGTATCTCCCAAGTGCGTAGGATTGAGGGAGGAATTCACATGCATAAATGTCTTCTCCTGCCAGTTCTCTAAAGCTTGTTTTGTACCTATTCAAAGATATACGATCACCGGAGGAGAAGGGTCGGACGTGATGTACAGCCTGGCTGCAGATCTTGAGACACATGTGACCCCGACCAAAGGTGGAGCTGCAGAGCGACAAGATACGGGACGAGACAGCAATTTCAGACGTGGAAAACGAAACCTGACGGGCTGCTCTGAAGCCTCCGTCTGCTAACCCACGTGTGCCTGAAGTCTCCGTCCCCCTTTTCTTGGGCCCGATTGATGGGCCTGCCTGCCCGCTATCCTTTGCTCCCTTGGTCCCTTTGGTGTGTCCCAGGAAGTCTGACCCCACTCCGCCCTCTCTCCTATCGACTATTTGAACCACACACCCTCTCCTCCACGTGACTTTTTGCCAAAAGGAAGAACAGCATTCAGGTGGGAATAGGGTGTGCCACGGAATCATGGGTGCCGAGCAGAAGGCGCCACTAAAAGGATTGGTTAGGGAACAGGACTGTGGTCTAACAGCAGAGGACTGACCGCACCCTGCAACGCGTAAGGACAGATCCGAACTGGACCTATAGCTCCACCGCCGGTGCTCAACAGCGCCAACTGAAGGACACGGACTAGAGCCTACCAGTGATGGCTCACTGCTAAAAAGACACTGTGACGAAGAGATCTTGCTTATAGAACTGAATTCCGCCCTCAACTCCTTGGTCAAAATGTTCATTGGTCACATTTTTAAGTCAGAAACATTTATGCTGTGTAGTGCGTTTGAATGTTAGGAACTCGACAAATGCAATTTCCTATGTGCTGCATTCTGACAATCACATCAACTGTCCATGATTATATGCCAAATGTTAGTATCGACAAATGCTAATTCTCCGACTGCACCTGTTTATATGTACCCTCATCAATTACGAAAATGAACTTTGCTATGTAAAAAGGGGCGACTGTGGAAAATTAGAAATATTGATGTACATAAGCGACGTTCATTTCCCTTTTTCCACTCCCCTCCCTGTAAGCACCATGAATACCGTAAAATATTGACCGCACCACTCCGCCAGTAAAAACCCGTGCCCATATGTATATGACAGCCATTCTAGGCACCCTGGCCTTTTGCCCGCTCATTAGAATCACCGGCTTCCCCTCTGCGCGTATTCAAACCCCCCCCCCCCTTTTTCACATGCACAGACCATGAAACCCTCTCTCTCTGCGCGACCCTGCCCTGAAAGGCAACCCTCCTGCTTGACCCACGCAAACCCCCCCATTCCCTCTTGAAGAGGCACCCTTCGCCTCAGCTGACATAGCCCTCCCCAGCTGCACCTGACTGCCCCCGCTCTCTCATGTACGGGTCATAAGACCTCTCTCTGTGCGACTCTGTCCCTGTGCACACCCTGGCTTCCCCCCTCCCCTTCTCCCTCACATGGGCAAGTCATAAACCTTCTTCTTCTGCAAGACCCTGTCCTTGGGAGTCACGGCCGCGCCTGACCAGCATCTCCTTCCCTTTCATGAATAACCCCTCTGTTAGTAAACCCTCCCTCCGCGATTGACTGTCCACACATGTCTGAGGTCATCGCCTAAGCCAGGAGATACTGTTTACTGCTTATTGTATGGAATCACTCCTCTTCAAAGGACCCACTATTGATCCTGGCCACCCCACCCCCTGGGCTACGATCAGGCGCACACATCCTAAAAATTGGCGGAACACTCAGCTGCGTGATTACCCTCCCCTCTTATCAGCAGGTCAAGGGTCCCTATTGTGAACATATGTGGGGTAGGATTGACACGAGGATTATGGGGATGTCTTTTCCTTGTTTCACAATATCGTGATTGTAATGCCAAGTGTTTTGTAAAGTATAAAAGACGGAGTCTCAGCTCACTTGTTAGAGCACCTCCCGATGACACCTTGTTTCGTGTCGGAAATGACAGGCTCTCCTCATGAGTAATAAATCCTGTTCTTGTGATTCCTGCTCCCAGCGCCCGTCTCTTTATTTGGTAATTATTCAGAATGGGAACTAAGAGGCGACTTGCGCCAGCAGCCTGGGCATCGATAGCAATGCGGGTTCGTGTTTTACAAGATAGTTAGCCAAAATCTTCCCTGCCCTGTTTTTACCACTCTCAAATTTTGCACTAGATTTTAAAAGGTATAAAGAGGCATCATCAGTTGAGTTTTTGTTAAATTGTAATTTGGCTTTTATCAGGGCTGTTAAAGTATCTTGCGAATGGGAAACATAATAGGAGTGCTCCAGTTTCTTAATATCATTGAGGAGGTCATTGGTGAGATCACATGCTAATATCCGTTTCCTTGCTACAAAACGGATGATGAAACCCCTAGCTGAAGACTTGAAAGCATCCCAAATCGTGGAAAAAGGTAAGGAATCATTCTGATTTGTCTCAAAATAATCATTGAGGAATTCAGTGAAGGAGGTAGTGAATTTTGGGTCTAAAAGAAATGTATTATTAAAACGCTACCTTTTAGGAGTATTAATCTTAGGCAATATATCTATGCCAATTGAAACCGGGGCATGGTCAGATAGAAGGATAGGACCAATATCAACATATGAAAGGGACTGTGAGATATTGTGAGAAACAAAGATATAATCAATCCTAGATTGAGTTTGATGCATTGGGGAATAAAAAGTGTATTCTCTAGTGGTTGGATTGCAGAGTTTATGTTGGGTTATAGTGTGAACAAAGGATTTGTGCTGACTGTGTGGAACAATAGGTGTTCTATAGTTCCTACCTATAAATGGGTCAAGCTTTTGATTACAATCCCCAGCCAGTACAACATTGTCCTCAATGCTTTGAGAACTTTGTTTAGCTAATATAGGCCAAAAAGAGGTATCTACTACTGTAGGGGTATAAACATTAAGGAAAGAAACTGGAACATCCCTCAATGATAGCTTAACAAGTAACCATCTGCCATCCGCTTCTGATTTTTGTGATGCAATCCTAACTGGGAGAGACTTACGACACAATATCATGACTCCATTTCGTTTACCATCTCCTGGAGAGAAAAACAATTCCCCTACCCAACCTTTCTTTAATTTCAAGTATTCTGTATCTGTAAGATGAGTCTCTTGCAAAAAAACAATATCAGCACCTAATTTGGCAAGATGACTTAAAACTCTCTGTCTCTTAATGGGAGAATTTAATCCTCTTACGTTCATAGAGACCAACTTTAATGACGTAAAACTCAAGCCCAAAAATATTAGGAGAAATAGATAAGAGAATCCAAAGGAAAGATTCAAGTGAAATAGTACAGTGAAGAAAAGCAATTGTTAGCGACCTATAAGAAAGTGATGAAAAGGAAAAATGTGAAGATAAAATGATGAATAGAATTTCAAATGTAAGAAGGAAAGCAGAAGGAGTAAGAAAACAGAAATCCAAAGAGAGAGGAATATAGACATTAAGTACAGAACAAAAAACAACAAATAACATACCTACAGAAAGGGAACACGAAAGTGGGGGTGGGTTAAACCACATGGAGTAGATGAACCATCCGGGGTAGACTGGAAAGAGCCGGGGAATCAGGGATTGCATCACAACAACCTACGGACTGTTGAAAAAAAAAGTATCAAAATTAATGCTATTGTAAATAGAGAGCGAAGAACGAATAATAGAAGAATCAAAAGAACGAGAGGTCATAAAGAAACAGACATCCATAAACTTTAACACTCTTTAAAAATTAGCTAACAGAGCATTAATATAAAACAGATAACCAAATAAAACATGTAATGTAAGGAATGATAGCAGAATATGAAATCAAACCAGAAACCTCTAGTGATACTGGAGGGAGAACCAGAAGAGTCCATATGAGTCAGCTTATGTGAATTGATGAAGCTTTGCAAACGAACTGGATCATCGTCGGAAGTAGTTTTGTTGTTATAGGTAACTTTGAATAAGCATGGGTGGAAATGACTATATCTGGACCCCATAGATCGGTGATCAGGTCTTAAATTCAGGAAAGCCTTGCGTCTGGCAGCTGTAGCCTTGGAATAATCTTGAGCAAAATACAATGTAGAGCCTGACCATGAAATACGTTGGATAGCTTTAGCGGCAGACAACACTTTCAACAAGTCTGTGTACTCGAGAAAACACAGGATGACTCCTATTGGTTGTTAAGAGGAGGAATTGTTGATTGATGCTCGACCCAGTCTATGGGCTCTTTGTATATTTAATTCAACCTCCTCTGGAAAGTGAAGAATCTTGGGGAGGAAGGACTTAAAGAAACCAATAGGATCAGCCCCTTCTTTTCCTTCCACCAGACCATAAATACGTATATTATTTGTCCTGTTACGATTTTCAAGATCCTCGACCTGCTTTTGTAGTGACGATACTTGGGTCTGCATTAAGGACACACTTTTGGAGGTTTCCGTGAAGGAGGAGACATTTTGTTCCACTAATGTGAGCCTGGTTTCAAGAAGGTAGCAATTGTCGGAATTGGGAATTTTTAAGAACTTGGCTTTTGGGCATTAATTCAATAAGCTCAATATTTTACATGCATATTATCACAAACATGTTCATAGAAGGAATAACAAAAGTGCCAAAGTGCATATGTCAAAACCTCTCTTGTCAGGAGCAACAAATCAGATCGCTGCAAATGAACCCTTAACAGAAGCATTAAATCAAAATCACATTTTCACAAAGCTTTTGCAACATGCAGCTCTTCTTATCTCCTGTCAGCCAATGTTCATCTGGGAACAGGATCACTCCTTATCTTCTCACATAAAAACAATAGTCCACAGAAAGCAATGTTACGTTTGCAACTAAATTATTGTGATTATGTGCTAACATGGCGTGTGCCTCATTCAAGTCTACTTTACCACATTTTCACTACATCTTGAACCTTTTATAGTTAATATTCTAAACAATGGTCTATGTAGAAGTTGAAACATCTGTATTAAGGAAAATAAATCTTTTTGCAGAATCAACATTCATTGGGAAAAGCAAGTAAGTTAGAATGTCAAGAAAACGTTTTAAATTCTGCATTTCAATGTTTAAACTCTACATTATCCGCTAAACTGCAAACAATAATCTTGAGTCAATGGTTATCTTTTTGTATACAGACACATTTTTGGGAAATAATTGAAACTATGTAAGTAACTGATTAATTAATTTAAAACAACATGTCCATTGAGAGGCCATGAATCAAACGTATTATGCATATTTAACATTTTCTATTCAAACGTATTTTTCAAGCTGCTTTTAGATATTTGTAGCATAGTATGAGTGAATGGGATAGCTTACAGGTGTATGCATTTTAGACTAATTTTTCATCAAAGCTTGCAAGTTAATTTTGCTAATTTATTTTAAACTGTGTTATTTTCTTGTTATTTGTAAAATTTATTTCTCAATCCTCCATTTGATGGTTACATTAATCAACACATTTTTTAAAATTTCATCTTACATGAATCTCAGAGTTCTCTCTTACTCTCAGTTGAGTCTTTTCTCTTTCTTTTCACACTTTCATATTGTTTTGCTTTTCTATTTTCATCACTGAGTGCTAGTACTCTTTCTATGTGTCTGTCTGTTTTTCTGATGTTTCATCTATTTATATAACATTTTCAACCTTTATGAAAAGCAAACAGGATCCATAAGCAAAGCCCTACAATTAGGGCTTTGCTTATGCTTATGCTTATGCTTATGTGATGCATTCTCAGCTGCTGCAAACCAATTTCCAATAACAGAAACTCCTTTACCTAGATTTTCTAAAATACTAGTGGTCTCTAACTGCTCTAATTTGGGTTTCAGGTCAGAAATTTTCTTTGTGAATTCTAACATTTTCTTACTTTCGTCTGGTATATATGTACAACAATGCTGAACTTTCAGCATCTTGCATACTTCCCATTTTCTGTGAGCAATATGTCTAATGCTAGGCAATTTCATAAAAACATGGAGCTAATAGGCACTAATTCTATATTTACAACTATTAATGCACTGGAAATACTAGTGTTCAGTTTATCCACAACTGTTTAAACTTTTTCGTCATTTAGAATGACTCCTACTGCTGGTATGATTGCGCCAAAAATGTCTCCAACTACTTGTGTTCCATCACCTACACTAAGTGTGTGACAGTGTGAGGGTAGCATTGTTAAAGCACCTATACGAAATGCATGGTACATCTTAGGAAACAGCACAGCTAAATAACAAATATCCTCCCAATCAGCCGGTAATTGAAAATAAGTATTCTGCCACAAACTAAAAAACTCCAGGAATGACTGTCTTCTCCTGGTTAAATTTGCCATGTACCTCCCACAATTTCAAATGTCTGTGCGCAAATGCATTTAGTTTGAATTCTCCTTTTCTAAATGCATATTTTTCCCTTTTCATTTTTCTTCCGTCCAATTTCAATTTAGGGTATATCATTTTCTTTTTAAACTCATCTTCTTCTTTATTCCCAATGCTTTTCAAAACACCTTTCTCTCTATTGTTACTGTGTGGAATGTTTGTATTTCTTGCCTCTAATGTCATGAGGAAAACCATCTCTAAGGGTCTCAATAAGCAGGTTAAATTGTTTTTGTATGCCTTAACACTATCTATAGGGGTGAATGGCCTATGTAAATGCCAAGCTGTAACCATTTCTTTAGCCTGTGTGTGCGAATTCATGCTCTTCTATGATGAAACTATAGAAAGAACTAAGCCATAGGTAAAATAAAAATATTCAAAGCGTTCTCGCCTATATACTAAGCTAAGCAAAATACTACATGTGATTGTATATGACAAAGATTTGTGGTGATAAGTCACCTCCTCTGCAGCTGATGAACGTAAGTGTTCTCAAAGTAACAATCATTTGGGTCTAGTGCTTGTGTGGGTCCTTCCACTAATCTAAAATAAATGTTAGTAGAATAATCTTCTAATTTGTAACTCAAATATGAAGCATTTAATTTAGTCTTATCTATTGTATGTGCGGATGTTATAGTTTCAAAAGTAGAAATAGACTTCTCTGGCTCTGGTATCAAATAAAACTCTATTAATGTTATTAATACTAATATAGTCACAAAACATTTAACACCCATAATAATCTTACATCTAGCTCTATTTAGAAAAAGCACTTTTGTTTGTAGTACGTTAAGCAAACGTATATAATAGCAATATTTCACATTTTGCCTTTTCAGATTTTCTCAAAGCAGTTTCTTGAATTATTCTTTTGCAGTTAGTTTATTTTAAGCTTTATTTAATAATAGTCTTAATAAAGTCATCCCTAACCTTGTTCCGTCTTCCTGTAATTGTGCTATCCTTACTCTTCTTCAGCAGCCTTCGGCCTAGGGAATTTTCTTTTATTTCATTTATACTGCTTGACCATGTTTCCTCTGCAATTGTTGGTATTATGCGAACAAATGACACACTCAATCTTAATTTCCTTTGACCATAATGGTGTGGCTATTCAGCAGTGCTGGGGACTCTTCTTGTTCCAGTACTTGTTCCTTCACCTGGATCATCTACTTTTGTTGGTATTGTCTCAACTGTTCACTCATGTTGAGATCTTGTCTCTTCTTCTTCTTCAGAGACTTCAAGGCCACTTCGAGAAATCTCAAGAAACTGGATTAGTGCAACTGTTTGTCATCCTTCTGCCATCTCTCTTGCTTGCTGTTGTTCCTTTTGCTGTATTGCTCCTTGCAATTGTCCAACTTGTGACAGTGCTGTCATTAGTGCTCTTCATTCTGGCTCATAGAACACTATTTATTCATATGGATTTTTCAGTCTCTGGGTATGTGATGCATGTACTCAGTTTGGTATTCTGGCACATTTAACAGAGGTGTTCGTGCTGAAGGTCATCTGGTAGGGGCCTTTCCATCTCTGTTCCAGGCAAGACTTTCAAACTTGTGTCAGGACCCAGGCCTCCTGTTCAATAATCTTAAACAGGATAATGGCCTTTATAATGCATGCTTTGTATAACTGTACTCTCTCTTTTGACGGGATCACTCGCTGTACTTCCAGGTACTCGGTGAGACATTTATCCACACTCCCTTTTTTTTTTAAACAGCATCATAGGAACAAGCCCTCGCTTGGCTTACTGTTCCTGACCCGTAACCACTCCCCTTTCCTTGTGCCTCGCTCTGCCTAACCGCCGTTTGTTTCCTGATTCCCAAGAAACATTTTATCCTGCATCCGATTACTGAAACTGACTCTCAGCCGCAGCGTACCTCTGACAGCCTCGTGTGTGTGTGAAGGGCTGTTCAAACCTAATTCTATGAATTCCTGCTTTCATCTAACTCCAGTTGCCCCTACACCTCCTATTGCCACTCATACTGTGGAGACACTCCTATCTGCTCACAGTCTATTTTGTAGCGTCTCAGCCCTCTTTCATGCTACGTTTCCCAATGCAATTAAGTCAGCAATGAAACCCTCACCCCGGCTGCATTCCCCAAACCTTCGACTCTCTTTGGCGTTTATCCTCCTCTCATGACTCGTAGCATCCTGGCTCCCCCGAAGCGAATAATTTTGTATCATCTTATTATTTTTGGAACTCTGACACTGAATGAAAACAATCAGTGCATTAAGTGTCTTCTGCACTGAAGTGGGAGATACTTTATAACCAATAACAAGTGAACCAATTAGGAAGAATTCACGCCATTGATTTATTGAGGACTACGTTTCATTGCTGGTAAAGAAGCATTTACTGCATTTCATTTGACAGTGACATTAACTCTGAAAACTCTTCAAAGTACTGTGAGACACATAGCTGTTTACTCCGTCTCCTGCTCTGCTTCCTTGTGTGACCTGTTTTGCTAGCGGGGGAAGAGTGGAGTTTTCATTTTTCAGAACTCTTACCCATGTCTCCCTTGAGAAAGTGATCTTGATTGAGAGCTGCTCTTTCCTCATTTAGACTACTCCTCTTCGTTCCTGTGGAATTGGACAAGATCCAGGTTAGTGGTGATCTTGTGCATGACAACATGCTTCTTGACCACCACCCACTCAGCGGGAATGAGGTCGTGGCACTGCTCTCAATGTACATTTAAGGTGACAGCTTCAACCTGGTGAGAGCCAGACCGCACCTCATCAGCCAATCCTTTGAAGTAGTCAAGTATCATGTCATCTATGATATTCAAAAGTGAATTTGCTGGTATAGCTCGAAGTCTCATCACACGCCACATCAAGACCTCATGAGGAGATAATCCAGTGTTTCGTAGCGCTTTGCTCTGATTGCCTCCAGCTGTGTTTGTTGTGCTCTGCACGCCGGTAGCGACATTGAGCTGCTAACCTAACCCTCATCGCGCCTGTGATAAACTAATTAGCCTGCTGCAAAAATAATTAATTAAAATTGAACCTGCCTGCTTGCACACTTAGAGGTGCCTCTGCCCACGCTTATTATTTAAATCCCACTTTTGCCGATCTATTGGTGCTTCGCGCTGTGTTGTTTGCGGCCATTTTCTCTGTTGTTGTGCCTGCCAGCCCGCCCCCCAACCCGAACACACCTCCCTGCGGCCCCTCCCTCCCACGGATTGTTTAGAGCGGACCTGCCTTTACGTCCGCTGTGACCAACCTGACCTGTGCAGCATCGGTCGCTCCCAAAGGCTCCCTTTACACTGGGTATCGTAGCGCTTTGCTCTGATTGCCTCCAGCTGTGTTTGTTGTGCTCTGCACGCCGGTAGCGACATTGAGCTGCTAACCTAACCCTCATCGCGCCTGTGATAAACTAATTAGCCTGCTGTGAAAATAATTAATTAAAATTGAACCTGCCTGCTTGCACACTTAGAGGTGCCTCTGCCCACGCTTATTATTTAAATCCCACTTTTGCCGATCTATTGGTGCTTCGCGCTGTGTTGTTTGCGGCCATTTTCTCTGTTGTTGTGCCTGCCAGCCCGCCCCCCAACCCGAACACACCTCCCTGCGGCCCCTCCCTCGCCCCTCCCCCTCCACCATCCGCATATGACAGATGCTATCGCGCATAGCGTCCACGCGCAGCGTCCACGCCCCGGTCGCGCCGAAGGTGCGCCAAAGGTAAGCCCGTCTACGCCCGTCCGCGCCTGGACCGCGCCCAGCGCCAGACCCCCTGCCCCTCGCGCTCCCCAGCCCTCCCGCATTACCTACGATGCCGCCACCCTCCTAGCCCTTAACCCCGGCCGCACCCCCAACTGCGTCCAAGCCGCTCCTGGACACACCCATGGACCTTTCTCCTGCTACTCCTGCAAATTCAGCGGCACCGACAACATCTCCGCTACGACCACACCACAGATCCCCGACCCCAACCACCTACAATGCATCCTTCTCAACACCCGATCGGTGCACAGGCACGCCATTGACCTATGGAACCTACTAGACACCTTCTCTCCAGACGTCGCCTTCCTTACGGAAACTTGGATGAATGCTACCTCCGCACCAGACATCACCATTGCCATCCCTGAAGACTATAAGATCACCCGCAAAGACCGTACCAGCCACACAGGAGGAGGAATCGCTATCGTCCATAAGAAATCTATCCGCATCTCAACCAGCTCTGACGCCAACCTCGCCAACTCCGAACACCTTCACTTCCAGATCCACATCGACCCCAAAACAACACTCAGAGGCACTCTCCTCTACAGACCACCAGGACCCCGCGCAAAATTCAGTGAAGACATCACGGACTTCATCTCTCCACACGCGCTCCCCTCCAAAGACTATATTCTTCTGGGAGACCTCAACTTTCACCTTGAAAAGATAAACGACCACAACACCGCCACCCTCGTGGACAACCTCGCCAACCTCGGACTTAAACAACTAGTCACTTCCCCCACCCACATCGCAGGTCACACACTCGACCCTATCTCCACCTCCAGCAAACATGTCTCCTTCAGCCGCACTACGGATCTCCTATGGACCGACCACAGCTGCGTTCACTTCACCAACAACAAGCCGAAACCCATCAACCACTCCCAACCTACCCTGCAAAGAAACTGGAACAAAATCACCACGGACCAAATCTCGGCATCGCTCCTTCGAAACTCCCCAGCCCTCTTTTCTAACGCCAACGAAGCCGCCGCCAACCTCACCCTATGGTTATCCAACACCGCCGACACCTTAGCTCCACTGAAAAAACGTCAAAGCAAACCTGGCAGCAAGAAAGCCTCATGGTTCAACGATGATCTCAAGAAGTCCAAGAAACTCTGCCGCTCCCTTGAAAAGGCCTGGAAAAAAGACCCAACCACTAGCACCAAGGACGCCTTCAAAAGCGCCACCCGCACTCACCACCAACTGATCCGAAAAGCCAAGAAAACAGCATTCAAGGATCGACTTGACAACAACGCCCACAACAGCAAGGAACTTTTCAACATCGTCAAGGAATTTTCCAATCCCTCGGCCAACTCCAACGACATCACCCCCTCTCAAACCCTCTGCGACTCCCTAGCCTCTTTTTTCCACAACAAGATTGCAGACATCCACAACAGCTTTGACAACCAACCCGGAAACCAACCCACCCTACCATCTACTGACCATCCTCCCCCCGTGAACACCCTTAACGCCTGGAACCCAATCTCCACTGAGGACACCATCCGCCTGATGAATTCCATCCACTCAGGATCCCCCACAGACCCATGCCCTCACCACATCTTCAACAAAGCAGACTCCGTCATAGCACCGCACCTCCGAGACGTCATCAACAGCTCCTTCAACTCCGCTACCTTCCCAGAAGTCTGGAAACACGCTGAACTCACCGCCCTTCTGAAAAAACCAACAGCGGACCCCACCGAACTAAAAAATTACCGCCCCATCTCGCTTCTTCCATTCCCGGCCAAAGTCATCGAGAAAGCCGTCAACAACCAGCTCGCCGCTTTCCTCAAAGCCAACAAATCCCTCGACCCCTCACAATCTGGCTTCCGAGCAAAACACAGCACTGAGACCGCCCTCATCGCAGCAACAGACGACATTCGAACTCTACTGGACAATGGAGACACAGTCGCCCTCATCCTCCTCGACCTCTCTGCAGCATTCGATACAGTCTGCCACAGCACCCTTCTACAGCGCCTCAGAAACATCGGAATACAAGGAAAAGCACTTGAATGGATCACCTCCTTCCTCTCCGGAAGAACACAGAGAGTCCGCTTACCACCATTCAAGTCCGAGGCCACTGAAGTCATCTGTGGCGTACCTCAAGGATCCTCACTCAGTCCCACCCTCTTCAACGTATACATGAGCCCCCTCGCGGCCATCGCACACCAACACAACCTCAACATCATCTCCTACGCGGATGACACCCAACTGATCCTATCACTCACCAAAGACCCCAACACCGCCAAAACTAACCTACACGAAGGAATGAAAGAAGTTGCCGAATGGATGAAACAAAGCCGTCTGAAACTGAACTCAGACAAAACAGAAGTCCTCATCTTAGGTACATCCCCCTCTGCTTGGGACGACTCCTGGTGGCCGGAAGCCCTTGGAAAAGCACCCATCCCGACAGACCACGCACGGAACCTTGGCGTCATCCTGGATTCTTCACTCTCAATGAACAGACAAGTCAACGCCGTATCCTCTTCCTGCTTCAACATTCTTCGCATGCTCAGAAAAACATTTCGCTGGATCCCCTCCGAAACAAGGAAAACAGTCACCCACGCTCTGGTCACGAGCCGACTGGACTACGGAAACACCCTCTACGCAGGTACCACCGCTAAACTCCAGAAGAAACTCCAACGAATCCAAAACGTCTCAGCCAGGCTCATACTAGACATCCCACGCAACGAACACATCTCTGGTCACCTTAAAGACCTCCACTGGCTACCCGTCAATAAGAGGATCACTTTCCGACTGCTTACCCACGCACACAAATCACTCTACGACATCGGCCCAGATTGCCTCAACTCTCGACTGTCCTTCTACACCCCCTCCCGCCAACTACGTTCTTCCAGCCAAGCCCTCGCCACTGTACCTCGCATCAACAAGACCACCATGGGAGGCAGATCCTTTTCATACCTGGCTGCTAAAACATGGAACTCACTCCCCGCTTACCTTCGCCTCACCCAGAACCACCTAGCGTTCAGAAAGCAGCTTAAAACGTGGATATTTGATAAATAATCCTCCTCCCCTTCCTAAGCGCCTTGAAACCCTCTGGGTATGTAGTGCGCTATACAAATTTTTGACTTGACTTGACTTGACTTGAAAGGTAAAGCATTTGGCCATTTCATTGATGTAGAACCACAAAGTTTTGCCAATCGGGACTCAATGGTTCGGTTGAGCTGTTCAACTATTCCATACGCTTAGGGTCAGTCACTACAGTGTAATCTCTGCTCAATCTGTAATGCTGCACAAATCATTCTCAGGATTTCATATTTGAAATGAGTCCCACGATCTGACTCCAGAGAAGCCTGTAATCCATACCTTGATATTAAGTCCCTCAAAAACTGTTTAGCTACAGTGAGACTGTCATTTCTCATTTTTGACCGTAACTGTTCATAGTAATAGACAGTACCAAAGCCATATTGATTATCTGTAAATATAGTCACTCTCGATTGGGATGCTAAACTACAAGCTATTCTAAGGGAAATTAATTCTGCAACTTGTGCTGAGGCCACACTTTGAAGCCATGAATCTTTTACAACCCCTCAAATTTTACAGATAGCGCAAGCTGCTCTCAAGGTACCATCATGGACGCTACGGTCCCAGGGAATTATCGTCCCATATCCCTTTTGCCAGCACTCGCTAAAATTTGTGAGAAAGTGGTTCTCGGCAATTGGAGAGTTTTGTGGAAGCCTCCAATGCCCTTCTTCCTGCCCAATCGGGTTTCAGGGCGTCCTATAGCACCGAGACTGCGCTGGTGGAGATGACGGAGTCTATCCGGGAATGTTTGGACGGAGGCGGCAGAGCGGTCCTGATTTTATTGGACCTCTCTGCTGCGTTCGATACCGTCCCTTACGAGCTCCTCCTCGCCAGGCTGTCTGCTATTGGTATTGGTGGGGTTGTTCTGGCCTGGTTGTCCTCTTTTCTATCGGATAGGACACAGCAGGTCTGGATGCCGCCCCACGCCTCAGAGCCTAAACCACTCCTCACGGGGGTCCCTCAGGGATCCACTCTTAGTCCCCTACTGTTCAACATTTACATCACCCCCTTTGTTTATTTAGCGGAACAGTATGGGGCTAAGATTATAGGGTATGCAGATGATACTCAGATGCTGTTCACCTGGCCAGATGACATTCTGGATACTTCTGCAGTCCATTTGTGTCTGTCCTCAGTATTTCGCTGGTTAACCTTGGCCCAGCTGAAATGCAATGAGGACAAATCCGAGGTGCTCTTTTATGGTTCCTTCCCCCCCTCGTTCAGGAATAGGCTGTGGCCCCCGAACATTCCCAGCCCCAAAGAGATGGGGGGCCCCGCGAAAAACCTTGGCATCTGGTTTGGGGAGGACCTTAGATTCGAGGACCATATAAAGAAGCTCACGGGAACCTGCTTTGCCATGTTGAGAATGCTTTGCAAATTCTTCCCTTTGCTCCCTAGGGATGCCAAGGAGACTGTTCGTCGGGCTCTCATACTGGCAAGGTTGGACTACGCGAATGCACTGTTCAGTGGCATTCCGGCTTACCTGGTTAAACGCCTGCAAATTATCCAGAATGCTGCTGTCCGTCTCCTATTCAACGTCCCAAGATGGAAGAGTGTGCGTTCTGATTTGCGCACTCTTCACTGGCTCCCCGTATCACAGCGCATCCTGTTTAAATCCTTGGTGCTTGCGTTTAGAGCAATCCACGATCAAGGCCCTGCATATTTTAGAAACAGATTTGCCTTCTATGCCCCCGCCCATACCCTCAGATCATCTACTCTGTTTAAATTGTCTCTTCCCCGTTTTAAGCGAGCCAGACTCGGCGGTCAGTCGATTGCCGTGGTCGCGGCTCGGGCCTGTAACGCTCTCCCTCTCCATTTGCGCTCAATGCAATCTGTGGCTCAATTCAAGAAAAACCTGAAAACTCATCTGTTCAGGAGTGTAACCTAAGTTGTTTTCTTGCTGCTCTTTTCTCTGCCTATCCCAATTCGCGCCAGGATACTCCCAAGTAACGGAGCGCGTTACAAAATGGTTTATACATACATACATACATACATCATTGTTTATCAGACATGTGCCATCAACAAACATTACATATTCAGGCTCGATCAAACATTCATCTTTTTTGCCTGGTCTTGGCATGGTGCATAAGTCTGTGACATCAAGACAGTCATGCTCAACTTCATCTCCATTGCAATCCTCATTCACAGGCAGTAGGGTTGACGTATTCAGAATTTGCCAATGCTATAAAATTATATTGTCTGCTGTCAAAATCTTTTGTACGTATTTGATAACCCTACAGTTGGTCATGAACTGTTTTTTTTTCTGGTAAGCAAAATCTCAGCAGAGTGAGGGACCATAACAATGAAAGGGTATCTGATCACTATGTTCATACTGCTCTCAATGCTAACTGCAACCGCTGCTACTGATTGAAGGCAGACAGGCAGTCCTGAGGCTACAGTGTCTAGGGTAGTCCCAAAAAAGCCACAGGGCTTCTTACATCCCCATCAATTTGAGTAAGCACTGAAAGTGTTCTGCCCTCCCTCTCCCTGCAAAACAATATAAACATCTTACTGTATCAGACATTCGTAGTGCAAGGGAATCACAGAGACTTTCTCTCAGCTCTGGGAAAGCTTTTAATCACTCGTTGTCCCATTGAAGTCTTGTGTGTCAGCCCCAGTAAAGGCTGAGCTGCTGGGGAAAAGGTATGTATCCACTGGTTATTGATTCCAACCATTCCCAGAAACATTCTGACGTCTCTATGTGTTCTGGGGGATTCATCTGTAAAATGGTCTCAACTCTCTTGGGTGACACTTTCCTTGCTTCTTTCTCAATTACATATCTCAAATATTGCACCTCGTTCTGACAATATTACAGTTTACTTGTAGACACTTTATGTCTGTTCTCAGCCAGGTGATTTAAAAGTGCAATTTTATCCTGTTTACAAACTTCTCTTATATATGATGCCACATGCAGGACATCAATGTATTGCTTAAGAACTGAACTGTAGGCTATCTGCAATGTTTCCAGATTTTTTTTCAAGATCTGGTTGAAAATAGATGGGCTCTCTGTATATTCCTGTGGAACTCAGCACCATTCCAAATCTCTCTTTCTGAACACGAATGAGAACAAGAAATGGCTGTGCTCCTGCAATGAAACAGCAAAGAAAGCCTGACACAAGTTCACAACAGTGATCTATTCTGGGATGCACGGAATGTGAAAAAGTATGGTGGCTGGATTCTGTACCATGAGACGATCTTTCAGAGGTCCTGCACTATCCAATATTTACAATGGGGCTTCCGCAAACCCATGATCAGAGAGTTTTAAGAGCTTCCTACAATTTTTGTTAAAAATCCTTTTCCTCTACATGTCTTCAATTACTGGTATTATTTCTGCAAATGTTTCTGGGCCCACTTTTTATGGTGGTGTTATGGGATACAAAACATTAGGTTTTAGTGTAATCAGACATGTTCTATACTTTGTTCAGGCTGATATCTTTTCCTGAAAAACTCCACACTTCTGAGTTCACGGTTTCTTTTAACTCAGGAGTCAATTCTTTAACTGTCCTTAC
Source organism: Lissotriton vulgaris (assembly GCF_964263255.1). Classification (NCBI taxonomy): domain Eukaryota; kingdom Metazoa; phylum Chordata; class Amphibia; order Caudata; family Salamandridae; genus Lissotriton; species Lissotriton vulgaris. Next base: position 409,918,940 of record NC_141698.1, on the reverse strand, counting down.
TGGATATAATCCTATAGTTGTTTCTTGTTGGGCCCTTAAAAACTCCTCCATCTCATCATCTGCCTGAAATTCAACATATTTCGGTGTACAGTAGATACTGCAATTTAACTTGTACAGTAAATGTCTTCCTAACAAGTTGACAGGACTCAAATCACAAACAACAAATTGATAATTCTCTTTAAATAAGCCCATTTTCATTGGGACATTTTCTAAAACTTGGTTGGTGATCTGTTATTGTGAAATTCCTATAACTTAGATTTCTTGCGAGGGGCAGGTCAGGGACTTCTGTTTTTCTAACAGTGTATCGGGGAGCACCGGTGTCAATCAGAAATGACACTTGTGGGCCATTACCTTCTCCTTCTACCAGTGGTCAAATCTGGCCTACCTCCAAGACTGCGCCAACAATGCAATATTCCTCCCCCCCTCAGGCATCGTCATTGTGAATTATTGAATCCAAAACTTTAATTATCCATCATTGGGAATTGTTGAAATGGATTATGTTTTGTAAATGGATATGAATTTACTTTAGGCATCTGATTTACATTAAATCTAGGCTTTCCCATATTATGAGGAACCACCTGGGCTTGAGTAACTTGCATCAGAAGAACTTAATTCTGCTTTGGCATTTGTATGTGCTGAACCAATACATTCTGCATCTTAGTTCCCCTTGAATTTGATCATTTCCACTAATTCTATTTGGATTAAGTCTACACCGACTCTTCCAATGCCTGATTTTATTACAACGTTGGCAAGGGGTCATTTTCTTTAGTGGTGCAACATCTACACCAAAATTTGGTTCACCCGGAACACCTCTACCCTGTAAAACACCAAATCCTCCCTGTGTTTTTTTATTCTGAATTCCAACACCTTGCATTCCACCCTGATTTCTATAAACAACTGTTTCTGAAAAGCTTTTTGAGCAAATTTCATCTGTGCTAACATCAATTTCTCCACTAGGTTTTTGCATTCATCACTTGTTCATTAATACAATAATTTGTATACCTCGGAATCTCATTCAACAGTTTTGTCTGCCAGCAAATCACACAATTCTGTATGTGCATGCTGATCTCTGGTCTCAAACCAATAACAACCTGGGAAACAAAACTCCCCATATCCCCCCACTCAGGATATTCCAATCTACTGTGTTGTTAAAAAACCAAATGCAACCACTCATAGTAATCATGACCTGATTCTTTTGGCTCTTGTGGGGCTCTTTTAATCTTTACCCAATCAATATCTTAGGTAGGAACTTTGCCTTTCAGAAATGTAATCACTGGTTCATATTTTTCCATGACTGCAGAAATTGGTGCATTAGTGTGAGCATCTGTCATTGACTTTGCACTCGGCCATTGTACACCAATTTTACATTCAGCCCACAAATCATTTGCCAATGCATTGTCAATGAACGTATTCAAATCAATCCACAATACTTTTGAAATCTTAACAAATCTGATAACTTGTGTGTACCACTCTATAGGCTTGTCTCTCAATTTTGAAATATTATTTGCAAATGCTGCAAGATCGCCCCTGCTCCAAGGTACATGAACACATGCTCGTCCTAGTAACATCTAAAGAGATAAGTCAAAGCTTCTCCTTCATCTGGGGGACCTGTTTGTGGTTTTTGTTTGCTTCATCTGCCTCAGACTGTTTCTTTTTCTTTTCATTCTTCTTTGCTCATTTTCTCTCTAATTTGTCAATTTCGTTCCATTTGCAAATGCCTTTTACTAATTCAGTTATATGTAATTGTATTCCTCAAGACGGAATTGTCACAATAGCTTCATCACCCAATTGTACCCTAAAGCTTTTCTGAAATATTGCAGTTTTTGAGAGATCAACTTCATACTTTATGGTTAATTCTGTCAACCTGTCATGAGTACCTGCTGCTCATCTACTAATTTCTTTACAAAAATACATAGTTCCTTTTCTTGAGATTAATTCACTTGGTCACGTTCTAAACATCCTCTAATGATTTCTTAAAATTCTATTTTTAATTGAAAAACATTTTATGGTCTCTTCTTCTCTGTTTGCTGTGTAGTGAAAACCTGGCTTTCTGTGCTTTTATTCTCTGTGATTTCTTCAAACCATGGGAGAAATGTCCAAACCTCAAATAGAGTAGCATGACCCTGTGTTGTCAGTGTCATAATGACAGTCCTTTTCCCAATGATTGAGCTGTTGCAGTGGTGTCCAAGCAACAATCTGGGAATTCTGTGATGTCAGGCTAAACCCTATCACAGATGCTCCTCCAACAGCTCCTTGAAGCACTGTAATTGGAGCGACATTCATCGAGTGGTAGCTGTCCAAATTTCAAATGGTTCTGTGGTTATAACCCTACCTACAGGTGCTGGTACACTTACAAGTGAAACAGTATTACCCTGCGACTTCACAATAGGAACATTATCAATTCATGCATGTACTACATTTGAAATAACAGATTGTAAAACAGGCTGTGCCATCTGTAATAGTCTTTCCATTTGAATCATATTTAGGTCAACAGGAGCTGTTTCCACTGTCAATTTGGATGCCAAAGTACCTTCAACATTGGTTACAGGAGACACATAAGGTGATGGAAGTGGGGACAGAAATGCATCCATAATTTCATCACCTGAATCACTCTCACTATCTGATTTCTTTGCCTCACCCTCCTCATCTTTTTCCATGTCTTATTCTTTTTCAGCTTCTCAGGTTTTTCAGTAGTAATAGCTGGATACAGTCTAGTCCCTTCAACTATTGCTTTCCTCCATCTCTGTTGCTCCTCAATCCATCGATCATCTGTGTAATTATGCACTGCTCTTTTAGTCTTATTCTAGAATTTCTTTTTCTCTTTAGCATGTGCTGTTTTCTCCTAAATGTTTACTGCTTCATATTGTGTGGGTCTAGATGGTGGCTTCATCTCATATATTTTTTCTCTCAACCTTTCAATTACTCTCAGTTCAAATATATCATATCTTGACATGCTCAAAGGACCTTCCTTTTCAGTGATCTTGCACCTTTGGAGAAGCCACAAACATGTGTATAACCCCATATTTGTTGTCATATAATGTGCTGGTATTCCCTCGGGAAGTGCATCTTCACCTTTCTGTATCAGAATTGTTGCATCTCCTCTCACAGACCTCTTTAATCCCTTTAAAACATTTCATGATCTCTGAATGTCCAACAATTTACAAACAAAATAAAATCTTTATTACTTAGAGAATCGTTAACCAATCTCAATGCAGCACTTACACAATAATTAACCTATAGCAGTGTAGCACTCTGTGTCCTCACAAAACAACAGCAGCACAACTGTACACTAACCAACCAATCTCAGTGTGGCACACTATGACGTATGATCTTACTCCTTGCAGCTGCTCACCCTCCTTTACAATTTTCTCTCATACACACAATTTTACAACTTTAAATGAACACAAATAAACAATCTTTGTGCCCACCACAAAAGAGAACAAAAGTAAACCAACAATTGGAATGTAAAAGTTTGAAGACCTTCCAGATTTTTCATGCAAAAAGAATTTCACACACAAATGATCTCGACCTGTGGGAAATCACCCTAATCAATGAGCTTGAACTTTTTGTGCAATTTGGTTCTGGCAACACCAATAAATATTAGTGCATTCACAACAGTTTGTTATAGTCCCTATCTCAATTGTGAGGTTGATTATACCTAACGACATACACCACAAATCTCCAGCAGACAGGAAAATTATGTAAATTGTAGTCTACACTTATCTCAATATCCTGGGATGTTAGACTACAGCTAACCTGTTAACCTCTTCAACTTCTTTACAATAAGCACACAAACATCAATAATTCAATCTGTGATGTCCAAAAATATCAACAACAACAATTGCAACTGCAACTCATAACCCTATTCTCAAAATATAACCTGTCCGAAGCTATTCCTTCTTCCTCTAACAGGGTGGTGATCCCGGGAATCCTCTTCGTTTCCTCCCTAAGGGCACCATCATGTGTGCTACAAACCATGTGATACACATTTATTGTATCCCACCAGAGCTTCCTTGCCTACGTATTAAACTCAATGATATCAGAATTCACTTCAGTGTCATGTCAGGGGTAGGAAGTACTATATACATCATACTGCAATACAATGTGAACAGCAACAGAACTCCCTAATTTGTATGGGTCCCTGCCACTGTGCAGATAAAGGAACTCTCATATATGAATGCTTATACTCTACTGTCGTAAACACTGAGTTTAAACTCCCCATTTTCTTTATACTTTGGGTTTAAACGCTTCACTTTTTACAGTTTATACTCGTCTGTTTCTATAGTTTGAATACTTCTATTTCTACAGGTTAGACTTTTCTATTTCCTTCTTATTGTATGTTTAAGATTGTGAGAAATTGAGTTGTCGGTTTACTGGGGTGTGAGCCCTGTCAAGGAGCAACCACAGTCCTTGCCAGGCTTAATTTAAATTAAACTGTTCTTAACCCTCTGGTAACTTGGCACAGAACAGTGCGGCTTAACTTAGGGGCAATGTATAAAGTATTTGTGCAATGCTTCAAACAATCATTAGTGGAAACATCATACAAAAAGAATCCCACACCAATTTAGAACAAAAGAGCAAAGTGTAATGTATAAACTAGGACCAAAATGACAACACTCCAAGCAATATAACAGGAGTTATACATTTTTAAAGATAAAAGTGAAAAATAGCACCAAAAAGCATAAGGCACCAACTGGGGATATCTGGTCACGCTGGATGGGGCCAAAGTCACACTTTCAGGCCAAACATGGTGGAGCGCAAGTCAGCTGCAGTCACTAAGGTTAGGCCTGCTGAAGTTTTTCTTTCTCAAGTCCGTGGCAAGAGTCCGATTCACATTGAAGAAAACTGATAGGAACAGGGGAATGCATTATGGGAGGTTGTAGGCAAAGTGGGAGTAGCTGTCTGGCATTGCGGACAGGCATTGCTGGAGCTTGGCCTAGGTGGCCCTGGGGAGTGGTTGAAACTGTACTGAGCTGACAAAACCTTGCCCTGATTGCTTTGCAAGTGGCAAGGCCTCATGCAATTTGGCCCATTCATGGTTGGAAAGAGTTCAATAGCTTGATTTCAGCATCCTTGAGACACACTAAGGGTCCAGGATCTGGGAGGCACCACTTGGGGGTCAGGAACTCTCTAGCCCTGGGGCTCATACCAGGAAGCCAGGAGACTAGCCTTTGGAGTCACTTATAGGTCCTGGGTTCAAGATGAAGTTGCAGGTCCAGGTCTCCCTCTCCAGGCAAGAGGTCAGCAGGTCAGCACAACAGGGCAGCAGATCCTTCAGAGCAGCAGTCCAGGAGAGTGGCAGCCCTTTCAGCAGGTCAGCAGTCCTTCTTCCTGGAAGAGCATCCATAGGTACAGAAGTATACTGAACAGTTAATGTATGAGGTCCTTTTTTATACACAATTGTGCCTTTGAAGTTTATGGTATTTGTTTATTTATTTATTAGTTTTATTTAGGGTTGGCTAGACCCGGAGGTATTAAACCACTTTACATAAAATGAAAAATAGGATAACGTAGTTTTACATATGATGCTAGACACCCAGATTCAAGAGCAAACATAAATAGAGACAAAGAGAATCATTGGGCAAAAAGGGTGATTACAGAATATGGGACAATTAGGACAGCATCAATTAAAGTAAATGACATATTAACCAGCTTAGACAACCAACTATCACAACAGCTGAGTCATAGAGAGAGGGTGAGCTATTGTAGCACAATTCGGTTGGCATGTATCTTAAAGTATCTGTTGAAGAAATGGAGTTTCAGGTTCCTTTTGAAGCAGGAAAAAGTGGGGTTGCATCAGAGATCTCTAGGGTGTGAGTTCCACATTTGGGGTGCATTTCCAGAAAAGGAACGAGTCTGGGTGAATTTCCTTTTCAGTTTGGGAGGTATAACAAGAAATGAGTTGGAGCTTCTCAGAGTTCAGGTTCTTCCTGCTTTTGTAAGTTTGTTGTCTAGATACTAGGGGTATGTGTGTGTGAATGGCTTTGTGGGTGATGCAGGCAGTCTTGTAAATACATCTTTCTTCAATAGGAATGAGGGCTAGAGAGATGTGTTTAAACTATTTAACAATCTTTACAATTGATCTCAGGGGTCCGAGGTGTTCCCATAGTCCAGTTTAGAGAGGACTAGAGATTGTACTACCATCTTAAAATCATCGGGGGAATTAATGGTTTAATTCTCTTGAGATGTTTTAGTGTGTAAAGTGCTTCTTTGGCTGAGTTTTTGATGCTATCCTTCATTGACATTTTTTTGTCCAGTGTGATGCCTAAGGACTTTATGGAGCTGGACAGGGTGAGAGAGCAATTTAAGGCATCCAGGTTATTGAGCAAATCTTGGATTGTTAACCAGTTACTTTTAGGGGAGAACAGTATTAATTCGGTTTTGTCAGGGTTCAACTTAAAGTGGTTCGAATTAGACCAAGTTTGTATCTTGATTAGTGTGCCATTGAGGTGTAGGATGTCACTGGGTGATTTGATTTTGTATTTGAGTTCAGTGTCATCAGCACATAGGTGATATTTGACTTCTGCTTGATTCAGGATGATTGTAATGGGTTCTGTGAAGAGATTGAAAAGGGAAAGAATTGAGCCTTGGGGTACACCAAGAGTAACTAGAGTGGGCTTGGAGAGGCAGGAGTTGATTTTCATTTGTTGTGATGAGTACTGAAGGAAAGATGTGGCCCATTTTAGGACTATGCCATTAACTACCAGAGAGGATATTAAGTGTCTCAAGTAATGCTGAGTAATTTATGGGGTCAAAAGCCGCTGATAATTCAAATATCTTGAATAAACATGTGTCATATTCATCTAAGGATCCGTGGATGTCATCTGTGATATTGAGCATGGCATTTTCTGTGCTACAACCTTGCCTGAATCATGAATTGAAGGTGTCTTGGAGGTTGATTTTACCTATATGTTGGTTATGTTTTTGAAGAGCGCACTTCTCCACAGTTTTGGCTAGGAATGGGAGGTTGGAGATATGTCTGAGGTTGGTGAGATTGATAGAGTCTGCCCCTGGTTTTTTGAGTATGGTTGTGATTTGTTCTAGTTGACAGAAGTCTGGTACACTGCCTGAGGAGAGAAATGTGCTGCCGATTTTTGTCCAGAAAGGGGCAATGATGTGATTGAAATTTTGTACTATTGTGAATGGGAGGGGATAGGCAGTGTGGGAAGTAGGTTTTAAGTTAACAATTATTCTGAAGACTTCATTTTCTGTCATGAGTTTTAACTCAGAACAATTGGCATTATTTTAAGTTGAGTGAGGTCATGGTTTTCATTAGTTTTATTTAGGTTCATTGGTCACTGGTAAGGTCAGTAGGGAAGATTAGAAGGCATGGCAGATTTGTGACTTGGATGAAGGATTGATAAATTTTTGTGACTTTATCACTGAAGAAGCTGGCAATTTCTCTACAGCATTCTTTGGTGGCTGTTATTTCATGTAGGGGTGTGAGGGTAGTTTGTAATTTAATAATGTTGAAGAGCTCTCTAGGTCTGTTCTTAGCATGGTCAAGTTGGTTGCAGAAAAAGAGGCTTTTTCTCTGAAAATATGCATCTTATCTGAAAGGTGTATGATTCTAAGTTATGCTAGGTGGATTGTCAAGGGGCTCTGTCTCAAAGTCCATTCTACCTGTCTGAGTTGTCTCCTCTCATTGTTAAGATCTGAGTTGAACGAGTCAGTCAGTCAGTCAGTCAAAACACTTTATTCGATTAATTAAAATCATAAAAGGCAATATAAAACATTTATAAAACATTTTAAAACAATTTAAAACACTCTATATCACATTAAAAACATATATACCTAAAATCCCTACAGATACAAAAGGTAAAATCCATGTGCGATCTTATCGGTGATAGAAAAAGGCATTAATATCAATTTAATATATACAATCACAGTAGCTTACATGTACACCCCTTCTGTGTTTAAGCCTGGCAGCAGCCACCAGGAAGCTAGACACGCTATAAATATCTCGCTTACTCCTAAGCATTTGTAAATACATCAGGGATGGCCTAACTTGAACAAAGCCTTTCTCTCTCAGCATGGGGATTAAGAATTTCCTGCGTGGCTCAGGATAGAAGTCACAGAAGATTACAAAGTGCATGGAGTCTTGTAGCGAAAAGTTATCGCAGGCACATGGTTTTACCGTTTCTGGTTTTCCCCAAGAGGGGTAATCCCCCAGAGTTAAGTGTATCAAATTAAGCCGGAACCTGACCAACAAGTAGCGATGGAATGGCTTTGTAACAATTTTTAAATATGGTTCCATATTCGGTGAAGTTGTCCGCAGATAATTGGCTTTGACACATGGCTTCTCTAACTCCAGGTTTTCCCGCTCCACTTCTAACATGTTCCGATAACTATGCTTGATCCAGCTTATGTCTTTTTTAGTTATACGGTCGGGTGATGAGAACAGTTCAGGACGTCCTAGTTTGATGCACGCCGCTCTAATGTACATCAGCCAGGGAATCCTGCTTACCATATCCAATTTAAGACAATCCCCCAATATTAGGTATTTAGGGTAAGTTCATCATTAAGCCATATATTTGCCCAAGCGATCAACGGTGCCAATTTTAAAGAATCTGAAATATACCCCAGGCCAAGTTCAGTATGTACGGAATAGGTAGGTGGTCGATTGGGGAACTGTCAGTAGAGATCTAAGGAACCTATTTTCCACCACTTGTATCTTGGTTGTTGGCGTGTAGCCCCATGGAGAAGCACCATAGGACGCAATGGCCAAACATTTGGATTTATATATCTTTAATATTGCCTCCATTGGTCTCCCTCCAAGCCGCTTACAAAACCCCAAAAGAGCCGCTGTTGACCTAGATACCGTATTGCTTTTCAACTTGTGTTGGGTTACCCAGGTGCCTTTTTCGTCAAAAAGGACCCCAAGATAAGTAAAAACTGGGACTCTTGATAGTACAGAACCGATACAGGTAAAGGATTTTGTCTTGACCTTCCTCCTGCTGGACCCTGCCACCATGACATGCAATGTTTTAGCATTTACTTTTAAATCTAAACTGTCCATAAAGCCGCCGAAATTATCCAGCAGCCTCTGGAGACCTATACCAGTACGTGAGAGTAACACCGCATTGTCCGCATATAGGAGGACCGGAATGACCGAATCCCCTATACGCGGCACATCCGGTGTAGCCACCCCCAGTGATTTCACTAGGGCATTAATGTATATTGTAAACAGAAGAGGGGCCAGGATACACCCCTGTCTGACTCCCCTTCTGGAATTAAAGTGATTGGTACACCGACCTTCTTTAGTCACCCTGACTGCGGATAAGAGTTCCCTATGCAAGTCGCTTAAGAAATTAACAAGTGGGGGGTCCAATCCTATATTAAGTAGAATAGCCCACAGTTTCGATCAGTTGACTATGTCGAATGCGGACGAGAGGTCCATAAAACCCATGTAAAAATGGCCCTCCTTCGCTCGAGTGTACTTCTTAATGAGGAGATGTAAGTTTAAGCATTGGTCAAGGGTACCCCTACGTTCGATGAAGCCATATTGTAAATTGGAGAGGACCCCCCTGCCCTCAAGCCAATCCCTCAACCTATATAGGATCACTCTGCCAAGGATTTTCACTGCAGAGTCCAGGAGGGAGATTGGCCTGTAGCAAGCCGGGTCACCTCTGTCCCCCTTTTTAAAAATTGGGACTATGATAGATCTAGACCAAGATGCCAGAGATCCCACTGTACTGGAGGCATTAAAAACGTTGGTTAGGATCTTTCCCCAGAAACCCAGATGGGAACAATAAAGGTCTGCTGGTACCCCGTCAGGTCCAGGTGCCTTTTTTTTCGATGTTTCTTTTATAGCTCTCTCTACCTCACTAGCCATAAATGTTAATGTACCTACACCTGCACCGTCGGGTACCATATTATGGTAAGCCAGTGCATCCATGTGTGCTCTGCCATAAATTTCACTAAAATGACTAACCCACCCTTCGTCAGGGACGACGCAGTCCATATTAGCGTTATCTTGGCTAGAGAGGAAGGGTTGGTTTATGGTGGACCAAAATTTCTTGCTGTCAGGCAGCACCTCAGTAGAGAGGAGGTTCTCCCACGCTTCCTCCTTTAGGTGATTTTTCCAAGCAACTATGGCTAGTTTGTTTGACTTACGGGCGTTTGCAACCAAAATCCTATCCCTAGGTCTAGATTTTAAGGCTTGTATCGGGACCCCATGTGCCTTTGTGCAGCTACTATCAAACTATATATACTCTTTTTTCAGATTGCTTTTGGACTCTAACTCTAACTTCTTAGCAATCTGTTGACAGATTTCTTCATATGCCCCAATATTCTCTGAGCTAAGAGCCGTGCTATCTAGGCAAATTTCCAAATTCATATCGGCCTCTATAGCCAGTTCCTCCCGAAAAAACGCCGGTACCACTCTGTCCCATTTGATCATTCTTCCTTGATCTGATGTAACCAGCATTTCCACCCTCCCCCTGCCCTTACCAACCCGTTTGAGCTACTCCAGTCCCCCACATCCATCTCCAATATAATCGGGTAGTGGTCACTTAATGTTGAGAGGACAGTCCTGTACACTCGGACCTTGCCTAATATCCCAGACGAAATGAAAATATAGTCAATAATTGTAGAGGAACCTCTTCCTGCAAATGTGGGAACTCTTTCCTGCCCTTCCTGGCCACCTGGTTCAATTAAGTTCATATTTGCTAAGAATTCTTCGAAGGCCTAACCCTGAGGGCTGTGCTCAAAGTGGGGAACCACTGCGCTAGGTGGACCCCTGGGCTCACCCATATTGCACTCCCAGTTGCATGGGTGTATATTAAAATCTCCCATTAGGATCAACTCGAAAACAGTGTTTTGGTTAAGTCTATACACTGAAAAAACTCCACTCAAGTATCAAAATATTAGGGGTCTCTAATTCCAACCTTCTAAACACACCTTTAAGATTCAGTGAGATTAGGAGAAGTAAACCTCCCTTTGGTCTGCCCGGATGCCCTTCCACCGCCGGGACGGCAAAACTTGAGTACCCATCCATATTAAAACTAGTACTGACATCCCACGTTTCCTGAAGGGATATGATACTGTGTAGCATTACAAACTTCACCCAGAGCTCATCTTGAATCTTAGATCTGCCCCCCGCCACATTCCAGCTAAGGAATTTGCAGGGTGCTATGGATTTAACACCCTCCTCTATATACCCCTGGCATTGCATCAACGCTTCATGTCAATCATTTTGATCCAGATGTGACAGCGGGGAAAAAGGATTTGAGAGCCCTATATCCATATCTACCTGGGGTGGGGGAGTTCTAGCAACAGTTAGGGCTGGGGGAACTATATCTGGCCTTTGTATAGTCCCTCGTACTTCCCTGTACCGAATATGGGGATTGCTTCTGGTGGGTCTATGTGGGGGGTAACCATATTCAGAACCCACTAGGGGATTACTTAGGGGGGCATATAGGGGGGGCCTAGATGGCGGGTAAAAATATCCTAAAGGGACCATTCTTATGCCTGTATTGTCTAAATCTGAGGCATCCCAAAACAATCTATCCGCTACTGAGCGTGAATTAAAATTCACCACCACTCAATCCCCAGTAATATGTTTTGGGCGACGCCCAATCCAGGCAACTCTTCTTGCCTTAATGATGGCTTTTAGAGACATCTAAGGCCCCACTACTGTGCTCTTCACATCAGCGCCCAACTATCCTCATAAGGTCATGTGTTGATTCGTAAGCGTCTTTCCCCACTGGGGGGACCCCCGTGAAGACAGCTACAAATGCTGCCGCTGCTGGTGGTAAATCCAATATAGAACCATGCGTATTCCCCTGTCTTGCATGAGGCGGGACTATGGACTTAACATTATTTGCTCCACGATGTATGTTCCCTTTATTCACGTTATTTACAGAGCCAGATTGGCTACATTACGTACAATTTAGAGTACCTCCCTTGGCTGCCCTTAGATCATGTGAGGCCTTCTGTGGGTTTGCTGCCCTCAGATTGTCTCCTTGTAAAACATTTGTCTGGGTGGGGCTACAATTATTGGCTCTCTGCTGAGTAATAAATTGATCAATATTTCACATTTTTTTAACAGACCCATCACACACTTATTTAGTGTATCTACGATATCTTTGGCAATAGTAATTAAGGCAGGCTCCCACCTTGCAGTAAACAATTCCTCCACCACTTGAGCCACAAGATGCCTGCTAATAGTTTCAGAATGTACAGGCGCAATAGTTTTAATAAGTCTTTTGTGGGGTTTCTTAACCCGCCTACGCTTATGCGCTTGCGTTTACAAAGGTATATCCTCAGGTTCGTCCCTATGCTCCTCCGGTACATCCTCAGCAACAGAGGGGATAGGATTAGAGGCAGGAACTGATGGTGGTTTAACAATAACAATGTTTGGCTCCAATGGTAGTCCCGGAGTCTGTACTAATTCATTCTTGTCTAGATCACTCTCTGCGGAACCCAATCCCAGTTCGATTTCCGCATTAGCTATTTCTTTATTGAGAATCCCAACAGCAGAAGTCAAATAGGATATTATGGAATCAGTTCACCTGGGGACCTTAGCATTTTTGCCCTCCTGTGCCCCGGACATCTGTTGCTTTCTCTTACCCATCACAGATGTAAGAGGATAGGCCCAGCCCGGCCTCTTCTGGCCCTGCATGGCCATAGATGGCCCCGCCCTTGTCCCGGGCTTCTCCCGGCGCTGCCCGTGCGCGTCCCGCAACGCGGAGGGAGCCTCTCATTTTTCTGCGCCTCCGGGCGCGATTCTAGGCGGAAGTGAGGTGGTGCCGCTAAGCTGCCTGGGAGCTGTAGTCTCCCCCTACTGCGGCCGGTGATCTTCGAATGGCGGCAGGGGAAACAGACAGCATTGAGGACCCAGGAGCGGCGAGTTCAGCCCACGCAAGTCTTTTCTCCAGAAAAATGACCCCGCCAGGTAGGAAGTTGCCCCCGCTACACCGAGGGAGCCTCTCGTTTTTCTGCGCCTCCGGGCTTGATGCTGGGCGGAAGTGAGGTGGTGCCGCTAAGCTGCCTGGGAGCTGTAGTCTCCCCCTACTGCGGCCGGTGATCTTTGAAGGGGAAACAGACAGCATTGAGGACCCAGGAGCGGTGAGTTCAGCCCACGCAAGTCGGTTCTCCAGTAAAATGACCCCGCCAGGTAGGAACCAAGATTTTGACTGCATTGATCTCAATTGTTTTAATTTGAGAGTTGCCACTTGTTCGAGAACCCCCGTCATCGCTGCATTATAGTGTACAGTGAGGTCATCAATGGTATGATTCTAGTTCAAATATTGGGACTTTTTAGATGTTCCTGGTCCAGTGCTTATCTGTTATGGCTGGGTGGAATCTGGGGTGGATTGACCCTGCACCATTACAGTGGATATCGATATTAAACAATATAAAAATATTGGTCAGACCAGCCAATGGGTGGGATGGAGCTGAATAAGACCAGGTTATTTTTGGTGACAATCTCATCTAGAGAGGAGCCTTAATTATGTGATGGTTCAGTGCCAAATTGTTTAAGGTCATTTATTTGAAGAAGGTTGGTGAGGTTCTGGACTGTGGTGTCTTCAGAGTTGTTCCAGTGAATAGTGAAGTCACCCAAGAACACATACTTCACGTCAGTAAGGGAGAACCATGTTACTGGGTGAGTTAACTCTTCTACTAATAGGAGGGTGGCAGATGGTATGTAGTTTGATTGGAGAGGAGCCTTTGACTCGGAGTTCAACTCTGAGGTATTCAAAAGTAAAGTATTCTACATTTTTAAAGATGAAAAGATGTATTCTGTCTTTGTGAATGATAGCTAGTCCACCACGTTTTCTTTTAGGTCCATCATGTCTAATGATGATGTATCCAGGTGGGGTAAGCAGGTCTGGAATGGGGGTAGTTTGGTCCTTAAGCCAGGATTCAGTGAGGAAAGCGATATCTATTTCTTCTCTGAGTATAGCTTCAGTGATATCTGTAGGGTGTTGAACTGCTGATCTACACTTGAGGAGCCTGCATGATCAAGGGCAGGGATTATCATTTGTAGAATGTAGTTTTTGAATTGTAGTGTTTTGAGCAGGTGGTCTTGGTGAGTAGATAATTCTAGAGATTATTTTTGTGCTCATTATTACTGGGGTTGTGTAGGGAGGTTTATGAATAATTTTCTGGTTCTTTGTGAGGTAAGAATTGCTGATAGCATCAGCTTCCAGTGCTGATAAGGGGCTGAGAGCTTGGTGGGGTCTATATGACTGATGTCATAAGGGATTAGAGGGCAAGAGGGTGTGTTGTATGGCAGTAGGAGAACCTGTGCGAGGAGACAATTTATAACTACCCGGAGTGTGCAAGCAAGCTAACTTGACCTGGCTTGAGAGTGGGGAGAAGCTTCTAGAGGAGTACCTTTGAATTTCACAGATGCCCAGCTTTTCCAGCCCAGGCTCCAAACTAAAGGGTCGATTAGGATTGTGGATTTTCCACATCCTCCAGGCTGGTGGAAGCCACCGCCGGCCCGGAGGATGCAGAAAATCCGCTGCGGACCCACCAAAGACATTAGGATGACTGGTGGGTCTTGGTTTCAGTCTGCCGCTTTTCCGCTGCGGTCGGCTTACAACCGCAGCGGAAAAACTCTAATATGGTGCCGGTGTCTCTCAGACACAGCCAGACATATTAGGATGGATTCCCATACATGCTTTTCCACGGCGGGTTCTTCTCCGTGGAAAATCATACGGATCATCATTTTGGGGGCCCGTTGTGGGCCCCCTGGGTGAAGGGGAGGTGGGGGGTGCCCATGGGGGGTACCTATGGTACCCCCCTGCATTTACATGCAGAAAGCAGCAGGCACCGCGCGGTGCTGCCGCTTTGTGCATGTAAATGCAATGTATGCGTTTTTAACATTGCGGCGGGTGCAGCTTGATGCAGCACCCACCGCAATGTTAAGAATAGAGGATTTGACCGCTGGCCATCACATCATAATTGCACAGGAGGGAACGCCACAGCACATGCGGACGTTCCCTCCTACTCAGGGCTCGCGGACAGACGCGATCGTAATGTGCCCCTAAGTACAGTGGACATGCAGCCCTTTGTGTGGAGACAGGACACACCCTATTCAAGTGTAAGTTGGGCTGGGCCCACCTCCTCCCTCCCATCATGCCAGTGATGGTGCATCCAATCACACCTAAGCTCTCCATTGTGTGCAGTTATCTAGCAGGAATGCACAAAGCCACAGTGTTATCTACACCCAGTAACGTGACCCAGAGACAGGCTGCAGGCACTAAATGGCTAAGGCAAACTTTCCAAAAGTATAAACAAGATGATGGATGGAATGCTTGAATTATTCCCAGCCTCTGGCAATCGCTCAGCCCGCATCCAAACCCATTGCCTTTCTCCCGCCATGCCACCTCAGTTTGGACCCAGTCATAGGCTAATCAGTCTTGACCCTGCTACCCCTGGGAACAGTCCAGCCAGAACTGTCATACCAAGTCCTCCCTGAACAAGAGCACGCACAATCTAGGACTGATTGCACACAAGTTAGGGATCATCCACCATGTATAACTTGGTTCAGTTGGCACAGTGTGGGGCCCACCTCTGGGCATACTCTGTGCACTTAGGGTGCCAAATGCAAAAACAAAAAGATGATGGATGGAATACTTGAATTAATCTCAGCCACTGGCAATTGTTCAAGGTCAGAACTCAAGCCATCTTTTTTGCCCACCATGCCACCTCAATGTGTTCCCAGCCATATGCAAAACAGCCTTGACCCTGCTTTTCATGGAACAGTCCAGCCCGAACTGTCAGGCATGGATCTCAGGCTCACTGTGCTACTGGAACAAAGCTATACCTGGCTGAAGAGCCCTAACTAGGACAAAACCCTACCTAGGTTGATTGTGTTTCGGTTCTAGGAGGATCAAACTTAGCAGTTCAGGCTGGGCTGTTCTGTCGGTGTGCAGACAGAATATTGAGTAAAAAATATTGAGCTGCACAAGTGTCGAATAATAAATATCGTGGTTCAGAAATATTGACAGCAAGAATATCATGGTCAAGAATATCGACTTAACCCCTTCGGTGCTAAGGACTGCCCCCGGCCGTCATACGTCACGGTGGGCATGTGCGGAGGACGGCCAGGGGCCGTCCAAATCCCACCCACTCATTAATTCTACCACACAGCGGTAGAACTATTGCAGCGTGCAAGGGGTTAACGTAAGTAAAATCGATTTTAAAAATATTGAACTGTTTAATAACGTTTGCAAAAATATTGTTAAAAATATATATTATTGAAATAATGTTATGTATTGTAGTATATAGTTTATATGTATGTGATGTATGTTTTTTGCATAAGAATTGAATATATTTTAAATATATGTGTTTAAATTTTAGAAGTTATTAATTGTTTTTTATTTGAATTTTGCATTTTTAGTTCCGTAGCAGGTTGTGGGTTTATAGGGCAATAGGGTAGGATGTAATGTTAATATATTAAATTAAGTTATTAGTTTTTTATTTATTAATATTTGATTAGTTGGGATTTTATAGTTTTAAATGCGTAGATTAATTACTTATTAATGAATTAATAAGTGGTTGTTAAATAATTTTAATTAATAATTGGTAAATACATTTTTTGTAATTCAATTAGGTGTGTGTTGTGGTGTTTATAGGTGTACAGACCGGAAAATAATGTATTTTAAATTGATGAATTAATAACTGGATGTTAACTATTTGAAATATCTAATTGATAATTAATTATAGTATTTGTGTAATTAATTGTAGGTGTGTGTTTTGGGGTTTATAAGGGTAAAGGGTGTTGTTGTTTATTTATTTTTTATTATAAAATTTTTCTTAATTGATATTAATTACATTAATTAAAATGTTATTATCATAATTGTGTAATTAGTTTTAGGTGTGTTTTGGTGTTTATAGGAGTAAAGTGTGGGAAGTCATTTGTATTTAATTAATTAATATATAGTTGTTAATTAATGTTATATATTTGATATTTAGTTTGGGTAATTGTTTATTTTTGTTTTTTCTTTTTATGGGCTAAATGGTGGGTATTAAATACATTTTAATTTGCTTATTATTAGTTATTAATAGTAATAGTTTTTAATTTAAAAATAAGTTTTAATTGTGTTTTATTATTTTATAGTTTAATTTAGGTTTGTGTTGTGGATATTATTGTGTTAAAGTGTGTGTAGTCAATTAATGTTGAATAGTTTTTTTATTAATAATATTTTTGAAATGATTATCAATTATGTTAATTATGGAAGTAAATTTAATTTAAAATGTTGAAGTGTTTTGTTTTTGGTGTGGTGTTATAGGGTAGGAAACCACATAAATACGTTTATGGATTACTTAATTTTTTGTTTGTCAATATTTTCTAGTTAATCATTATTTTTTAATGTATTGATTATTTTATTTTATATAATATTTTTAGGTTTTTGGTATATGTAATGAATATTATAATATGTTTTCTTTTTATATATTTAATATATTTGATCTTTCATTTTTTAAATATTGTTTATTTATTTTTATGAATTTATCTATTTTTAATAACTGATGGATTGCGAACAGTAATTTTTGTCTCTCTGCTATCCAACACTTTACCTAATGTTGCACTCACTGGAGTGGGAATAGTTTTTTTACCTCTCCTTTATCCAGCACTTTCCCTACTGTTGCACTCACTTGAGTGGGAACAGTACATTTTGCCCCTCCGCAATCCAACACTTTCCCAACTGTTGCACTCACTGGAGTGGGAATAGTAGTTTTTACCCCTCCACTATCAAGCACTTTCCCTACTGTTGCACACTTTGGAGTAGTAATAGTAATTTTTGCCACCTGCTATCCAACACTTTCCCTCCTGTTGCTCTCACTGGAGTGTGAATAGTACATTTATCCCCTCTTCTATCCAACACTTTTTCTACTGTTGCACTCACTGGAGTTGGCATAGTTATTTTTACTTCACCGCTATCCAACACTTTCCCTACTGTTGCACTCACTGGAGTCGGAATAGTAATTTTTACTACTCCTCTATCCAACACTTTCCCTGCTGTTGCACGTACCGGAATGGGAATAATAATTTTAACCTCTTTGCTATTCAACACTTTCCCTACTGTTGCACTCACTGGAGTGGGAATAGTATTTGTTACCCCTCCGTTATCTAACACTTATCCTACTGTTGCACTCAGTGGAGTGGGAATATTAATTTTTACCCTTCCTCTATCCAACACGTTCCCTACAGTCGCACTCTTAGGACTGGGAATATACATTTTTGCCCCTCCGCTAACTAACACTTTCCCTACTATTGCTCTTACTGGAGTGGGAATAGTTATTTTTATCCCTCCGCTTTCCAACACTTTCCCTACTATTGCACTCACTGGACTTGGAAAATTAAATTTTATTTCTCCGCTATCCAGCACTTATTCTACTGTTGCCGTCACTGGAGGGGGAATAGTTATTTTTACCCCTTTGCTATCCAACACTTTCCCTACTATTGTATTGTGAAATGTAAGTTTAAATATTTTTTAATAGTTTAATGCTTTAATTTATTATAGATTTTAGTTTTTTTATATTTTAAATCATTAATATATCATTTTATTTTTTATAATATTTTAAACTTTTAACATAAATTTAAAATATGTGTTTATTAATTGTTTTAAAGTAAATATATATTTATAAATTATTATGTTTGTGTGTTTATTTTTATGTTAAAATTATATATTTTTTAAAATATATTTAATATATATTATTTTATTTTTTTATTTATATAAAAGTCGGTATTTTATACATCTATATTTTTTACATCAATACTTCTTTGTCAATATTTTTGTACTTACCTGTTTAAGTATGGGAGTCAATGTTTTTGTCGTCTGTATTTTTCACTCAATATTTTTAACATCGATATAATTTACATCAATGTTGTGTCAGTGAACCATTCTGACAGGAGCAGGGTCAAAACTGATTTGCATATACCTGGAACAAACTGAGGTGACATGGAGTGCAAAATAACAATGGGTTGGGATGTGCCCCCGCGTAATTACCTGTGTCTGAGAATAATTCAAGCATTCCATCTATCACTTTTCTGTATACTTTAGTAACTTTCTAAAACTGGCATTTCCAGAACTACAGTTTCAAATTCGACATTGCCATGAATTAGGATTTAAAATTGTGATTCCAGAGACACCAAACATAAACTGATAATTAATTCCCAATTTGGAAAATACACTTATACATTATAATAAGTTAACTGAAGTAGTATCCTATGGGAGAGGTAGGCTTTGCAGTAGTGAAACATGAATTGAAGAGTCTTTCACTACCAGGACATGTAAAACTTAGAAGTATATGTCCGACTTTTTTAATACATTGCACCCTGCCCTCTGGACTGTTCAGGGCCTACCAACTTACGAGTGACCTTTATGTATTAAAAATGAAACTTTGAGCCTTGTAAAAGGTTTACTTTACCAGGTCGAAATGGCAGCTTAAAACTGCACACACAGGCTCTGCAATGACAGGCATGAGACATGATTAAAGTGCTAATTTAGGGGTCGATTATGTTGGCGGTGAATCCACATCCTCCGGGCCAGTGTAAGCCACCGCCGGCCTGGAGGATGCGGATTCACCGCCGCAGACATTGCAAACACCCACCGCGACATTAGGATGCCGGTGGGATAGGCGGCGGATGGCAAGTCCGTCCGCCGCTGATCCGCTGTAAAGGCACACATATATGGTGGTGGTGTCTGTAAGACACCGCCAGCCATATGAGGTTGCAGGCGTAAACATGCTTTTCCACAGCGGCTTTTCCGCCGTGGAAAAGCATGTGGCCTTTTGTATTTGGGGGCCCGTCGGGGAGACCTTCCTGTTGTCTTTTTGAAACCGGACTGCTGGGCATCTCGACTGAAGGAGTTCCACGGCTCGTTTTGACCTTTGCTGCCTGCCTGCTTTCAGCGCCCGCCTGCACAGACACCTCTCGCGTTTCCCGCTTCGCGGGAAACGCTCGCAGCTGGAGTGCCGCGGATAGTGAGGGGGCATAGAACGTCAACGCCCACAACACACCTGGGCCTGAAGCCGCCTCCCCTTCACGCCCCCACAGGTGGGATAAAGCCAAGACCTGCACCGCGCACTGCGGGGGACCTTCCTGTTGTATTTTTGAAACCGGACTGCTGGGCATCTCGACTGAAGGAGTTCCACGGCCCGTTTTGACCTTTGCTGCCTGCCTACTTTCAGCGCCCGCCTGCACAGACACCTCTCGCGTTTCCCGCTTCGCGGGAAACGCTCGCAGCTGGGGTGCCGCGGATAGTGAGGGGGCATAGAACTTCAACGCCCACAACACACCTGGGCCTGAAGCCGCCTCCCCGTCACGCCCCCCACAGGTGGGATAAAGCCAAGACCTGCACCGCGCATCGCGGTCGGCGCCGGGAGAAGCCCGGGACAAGGGCGGGACAGTCTTAGACAGTCCTAGACTGGCCGGGACTGGACTGGGCCGGCCACTCTGTCCGTACTACCACCAAAGCAAGCTGTTTGAAGTAAGACCATATCATCTAGGATATATTAACTGTTACCCTGAGATTGCATTTAGCGCACACTTATTTGGTTGATACTTGTTTGTGTCGTACTGCAGCGCTTATTTACACCTGAAAATATGCCAAAGAAAAATGCCAATGGAGCCCCAGAGACACTTAATACCATGGACAACGACATGGTTCAGGTAGTAAATAAAATAAATAGCGAAAGAAGGCAATCGTTGGGCTTGAGCCAATCCCCTGTCCTTCATCCAGCGAGCCCCTCCATTAGCGCCCAAATGTCGGATATACCACTGCAAGACCTTAGCACGAATACTCCAGATACCAACCTCCTTGACATTGGAAATCATGACCGAAGTGTAGATTTGTTGGTAGATGTAGAGACAAATGTAGAATCTGACCCCGAGCCTCTGGTGGAATTTATAGCAGAGGAGTCCCCACCCACAGCGCCAGTGACCAGGGCGATGAGAAACTGCAGAAAAACTCAGCCTAAACAGGGGGAGCCACTGTCAAGGAGGAAAAGGACTGTTTCCCCACCAAAGCCTAAGGGAAAAAATCCGGACCATGAGGAAGATAACCTCAGACAAATTATAGACGATGACCTATTCAACAGTATAGCAGACATGATAGATCAAAAGATTAAGACCATCATCAAGCCATTGATTGGGAAAATTGACAAGCTTACTGCAGAGGTGAAAAGGATGGGAGGGTTGCAAAGTAAGGTTGCAGAAGAAATAGGGCATGTAGTAACCATTGTTTCTAAACCAGTAGATACTATGAAGGGAAACATTGAGGGCAATATAGTTGTAGAGGAAGGATTGTTAGAAACCCTACCGCCCGGTCAGGTACCACCAGTTAGCCAGGAAGTAGTGAATGAGGCCCCCATACTTCCACCTACTGTACCTACACCGCCACCCCTAGGGGAGGACCCTTCACAATTTATAATGGAAGCCTCACCACTGGTATTGGTACTAGCTAATGTACCCACTTTACTCCCTGGCCAGACAAAATCTATTTCATCCCTGACAAGTAAGGCGCTACACTGGTTGACAAGTAATATGAAGATGACACACCATGGGAAAGAGCAGTTGGCAGGGGAAATTGTAATGGCGAGGAGGATGACATGGATAGGAAACAGGCATATAAAGTTCAAGGGGGACTGCGTAGTGTTAAATTTTTCAAACGCAGCCGTGCTCCCAAATATCCTATCAAATATATTTCCGTCCCAACGAAGGAGTGGTTCTATAATCCCTCTTACCCTAAAATTCTTCTACAGTGAACAGCAAAACGCGATTCAGCCAAATATCCTGAGATCAGGGTGGTCCACAAGAAGTAACAGATGGGGTGGGGGCCTCAGACCTATACATAATGATTACAGTACTGGCCCAGTAAATAGATTTGGTACAGGGCCAGGTGACCAACAGAATGTGTTATTTGCCAGGACCCCTAGATCACACTGGAACACAATAAATAGGTGGTGGTTGGGTGCCCAGATAAACGACCGTGGGAGCTGTGGAAATGGGCCTGGAGCCTGGTTGGTTGATGAACAGTTCCCAATGCGTCCCAATACACCACTACCTGGGTGGAATGCAGTAACAAATGGTTGGGGATTGGGGGCCTCAACCTACGATTGGGGGTTTGGCACAGCGAACAGGTTTGGGGTCTTGGCAAACGTAAATGATTGCGACTGACGCAAGGGGGGTCCATGTACAATCACAAATGGAACAAGGGTCCCATGCACAATAAGTAACCCTAAAGATAGGGGCAGAGGATTTAGAAATGGAGTAAAAGGGAATGAGGATACAAATTTGGGAGGCTGTAAAGCGCAAGTTTCCCTAGATAGAGAAATCGCTTCTGACCAAACACTGGCCAACTATGTTGGCCGCCCCCTTAACAAGAATGCTAGTAATAATGAGAATGATATTCCTCACGATCAGCTAAGTGTAGTAGAGATAGTGGACAACGTATCGGCTAATAGAACCCCTGATCTAAATGCAGTAGAGGGGGCACCCTTGACCGATTCTGTGCCGAAGAAAATTGTAGAAACTTGTAAAATACTAAGTTGGAATGTAGCGGGTCTCAATTCCAAACGTAACGATAAGGAGTGGTCAAGTTTTGTTGTAAAACACAATATCATCGCCCTCCAGGAAACCTGGGACACAGATACTAATCTGTGGTGGGATGGTTTCTCTAGATTCACTAAGGCAGCTATTCCTAGCCGCACTGGCAGAGCCAAGGGGGGTCTGCTAATGTTTCAAATTCGACATTGCCATGAATTAGGATTTAAAATTGTGATTCCAGAGACACCAAACATAAACTGATAATTAAACTTTTAACATAAATTAAAAATATGTGTTTATTAATTGTTTTAAAGTAAATATATATTTATAAATTATTATGTTTGTGTGTTTATTTTTATGTTAAAATTATATATTTTTTAAAATATATTTAATATATATTATTTTATTTTTTTATTTATATAAAAGTCGGTATTTTATACATCTATATTTTTTACATCAATACTTCTTTGTCAATATTTTTGTACTTACCTGTTTAAGTATGGGAGTCAATGTTTTTGTCGTCTGTATTTTTTACTCAATATTTTTAGCATCGAAATATTTTACATCAATGTTGTGTCAGTGAACCATTCTGACAGAAGCAGGGTCAAAACTGATTTGCATATACCTGGAACAAACTGAGGTGACATGGAGTGCAAAATAACAATGGGTTGGGATGTGCCCCCGCGTAATTACCGGTGTCTGAGAATAATTCAAGCATTCCATCTATCACTTTTCTGTATACTTTACTAACTTTCTAAAACTGGCATTTCCAGAATTACAGTTTCAAATTCGACATTGCCATGAATTAGGATTTAAAATTGTGATTCCAGAGACACCAAACATAAACTGATAATTAATTCCCAATTTGGAAAATGCACTTATACATTATATTAAGTTAACTGAAGTAGTATCCTATGGGAGAGGTAGGCTTTGCAGTAGTGAAACATGAATTGAAGAGTCTTTCACTACCAGGACATGTAAAACTTAGAAGTATATGTCCGACTTTTTTAATACATTGCACCCTGCCCTCTGGACTGTTCAGGGCCTACCAACTTACGAGTGACCTTTATGTATTAAAAATGAAACTTTGAGCCTTGTAAAAGGTTTACTTTACCAGGTCGAAATGGCAGCTTAAAACTGCACACACAGGCTCTGCAATGACAGGCATGAGACATGATTAAAGTGCTAATTTAGGGGTTGATTATGTTGGCGGTGAATCCACATCCTCCGGGCCAGTGTAAGCCACCGCCGGCCTGGAGGATGCAGATTCACCGCCGCAGACATTGCAAACACCCACCGTGACATTAGGATGCCGGTGGGATAAGCGGCGGATGGCAAGACCGTCCGCCGCTGATCCGCTGTAAATGCACGCATATATGGTGGCGGTGTCTGTAAGACACCGCCAGCCATATTAGGTTGCAGGCGTAAACATGCTTTTCCACAGCGGCTTTTCCGCCGTGGAAAAGCATGTGACCTTTTGTATTTGGGGGCCCGTCGGGGAGACCTTCCTGTTGTCTTTTTGAAACCGGACTGCTGGGCATCTCGACTGAAGGAGTTCCACGGCCCGTTTTGACCTTTGCTGCCTGCCTGCTTTCAGCGCCCACCTGCACAGACACCTCTCGCGTTTCCCGCTTCGCGGGAAACGCTCGCAGCTGGAGTGCCGCGGATAGTGAGGGGGCATAGAACGCCAACGCCCACAACACACCTGGGCCTGAAGCCGCCTCCCCTTCACGCCCCCCACAGGTGGGATAAAGCCAAGACCTGCACCGCGCACTGCGGGGGACCTTCCTGTTGTCTTTTTGAAACCGGACTGCTGGGCATCTCGACTGAAGGAGTTCCACGGCCCGTTTTGACCTTTGCTGTCTGCCTGCTTTCAGCGCCCGCCTGCACAGACACCTCCCGCGTTTCCCGCTTTGCGGGAAACGCTCGCAGCTGGGGTGCCGCGGATAGTGAGGGGGCATAGAACTTCAACGCCCACAACACACCTGGGCTTGAAGCCGCCTCCCCGTCACGCCCCCCCCACAGGTGGGATAAAGCCAAGACTTGCACCGCGCATCGCAGTCGGCGCCGGGAGAAGCCCGGGACAAGGGCGGGACAGTCTTAGACAGTCCTAGACTGGCCGGGACTGGACTGGGCCGGCCACTCTGTCTGTACTTCCACCAAAGCAAGCTGTTTCAAGTAAGACCATATCATCTAGGATATATTAACTGTTACCCTGAGATTGCATTTAGCGCACACTTATTTGGTTGATACTTGTTTGTGTCGTACAGCAGCGCTTATTTACACCTGAAAATATGCCAAAGAAAAATGCCAATGGAGCCCCAGAGACACTTAATACCATGGACAACTACATGGTTCAGGTAGTAAATAAAATAAATAGCGAAAGAAGGCAATCGTTGGGCTTGAGCCAATCCCCTGTCCTTCATCCAGCGAGCCCCTCCATTAGCGCCCAAATGTCGGATATATCACTGCAAGACCTTAGCACGAATACTCCAGATACCAACCTCCTTGACATTGGAAATCATGAACAAAGTGTAGATTTGTTGGTAGATGTAGAGACAAATGTAGAATCTGACCCCGAGCCTCAGGTGGAATTTATAGCAGAGGAGTCCCCACCCACAGCGCCAGTGACCAGGGCGATGAGAAACTGCAGAAAAACTCAGCCTAAACGGGGGGAGCCACGGTCAAGGAGGAAAAGGACTGTTTCCCCACCAAAGCCTAAGGGAAAAAATCCGGACCATGAGGAAGATAACCTCAGACAAATTATAGACGATGACCTATTCAACAGGATAGCAGACATGATAGATCAAAAGATTAAGACCATCATCAAGCCATTGATTGGGAAAATTGACAAGCTTACTGTAGAGGTGAAAAGGATGGGAGGGTTGCAAAGTAAGGTTGCAGAAGAAATAGGGCATGTAGTAACCATTGTTTCTAAACCAGTAGATACTATGAAGGGAAACATTGGGGGCAATATAGTTGTAGAGGAAGGATTGTTAGAAACCCTACCGCCCGGTCAGGTACCATCAGTTAGCCAGGAAGTAGTGAATGAGGCCCCCATACTTCCACCTACTGTACCTACACCGCCACCCCTAGGGGATGACCCTTCACAATTTATAATGGAAGCCTCACCACTGGTATTGGTACTAGCTAATGTACCCACTTTACCCCCTGGCCAGACAAAATCTATTTCATCCCTGACAAGTAAGGCGCTACACTGGTTGACAAGTAATATGAAGATGACACACCATGGGAAAGAGCAGTTGGCAGGGGAAATTGTAATGGCGAGGAGGATGACATGGATAGGAAACAGGCATAAAAAGTTCAAGGGGGACTGCGTAGTGTTAAATTTTTCAAACGCAGCCGTGCTCCCAAATATCCTATCAAATATATTTCCGCCCCAACGAAGGAGTGGTTCTATAATCCCTCATACCCTAAAATTCTTCTACAGTGAACAGCAAAACGCGATTCAGCCAAATATCCTGAGATCAGGGTGGTCCACAAGAAGTAACAGATGGGGTGGGGGCCTCAGACCTATACATAATGATTACAGTATTGGCCCAGTAAATAGATTTGGTACAGGGCCAGGTGACCAACAGAATGTGTTATTTCCCAGGACCCCTAGATCACACTGGAACACAATAAATAGGTGGGGGTTGGGTGCCCAGATAAACGACCGTGGGAGCTGTGGAAATGGGCCTGGAGCCTGGTTGGTTGATGAACAGTTCCCAATGCGTCCCAATACACCACTACCTGGGTGGAATGCAGTAACAAATGGTTGGGGATTGGGGGCCTCAACCTACGATTGGGGGTTTGGCACAGCGAACAGGTTTGGGGTCTTGGCAAACTTAAATGATTGCGACTGACGCAAGGGGGGTCCATGTACAATCACAAATGGAACAAGGGTCCCATGCACAATAAGTAACCCTAAAGATATGGGCAGAGGATTTAGAAATGGAGTAAAAGGGAAGGAGGATACAAATTTGCAAGGCTGTAAAGCGCAAGTTTCCCTAGATAGAGAAATCGCTCCTGACCAAACACTGGCCAACTATGTTGGCGGCCCCCTTAACAAGAATGTTAGTAATAATGAGAATGATATTCCTCACGATCAGCTAAGTGTAGTAGAGATAGTGGACAACGTATCGGCTAATAGAACCCCTGATCTAAATGCAGTAGAGGGGGCACCCTTGACCGATTCTGTGCCGAAGAAAATTGTAGAAACTTGTAAAATACTAAGTTGGAATGTAGCGGGTCTCAATTCCAAACGTAACGATAAGGAGTGGTCAAGTTTTGTTGTAAAACACAATATCATCGCCCTCCAGGAAACCTTGGACACAGATACTAATCTGTGGTGGGATGGTTTCTCTAGCTTCACTAAGGCAGCTATTCCTAGCCGCACTGGCAGAGCCAAGGGGGGTCTGCTAATGTTATTCTCTCTAGAACTGAAGGGCTCCCTAAAAGAGAATAGCACAGACTCGAACAACATCCTCATAGTGGAGAGAGAGATCAACCCCACTAGGAGGTCTTTATACATAAATTTTTATAATTCAGGGAATAGGGACAATAATGGTAGCAATATTGCCACCTTAGACGTTACACTAAGGTCAGACAGCCAGAACACACAGCTGGACACAGAGTATATTTTATTAGGAGATTTTAACATTCACCCCTGCATGTTAGCATGCAGTTCTAATTACAATTCAATTCAATTCATAATCTTTATTCGATTGTAGGTTTTACAATCATAAAAGTTCATTTTAAAAACACACAATTAAAAACGGTTACAATTCATTTTCAAAGGCAATTAATGACACAATAGGCAGTACAATATATCAGACAATAAAGCATGGGAAGTATATGGTTAAAAATATAAATAACTGTAGACTTAAAAATCACCAGCACATTTTTACAGCATGGTTAGCCGTCCATGCTTTTCCTAAAGCAGATGGCTTTTTTTAAAAAATTACAAATAAACAGGGTACAGTCAATATTCAGTAGTTGTAAGTAATAAAGTGCGGGTTTAATTTGTGTGAAGCTCATTTTTTTAAGACACGGTTTAAGGTATAATTTCCGTGGGGTGGAGTAATAAGGGCAGATAAAAAGGAAGTGTGCCAGATCTTGAGGAGACTTTCCGTCGCAGCCACAAGCTGGCAACACTTCGCCCCGCTGAGCACCACTTGGGAATGCCAGTAGAAGGTGATAGAGGTCAAAACGGAACCTTGTTAGAAGAAACCGTTCATAGCTGGACATAGGCCATGTCAGATAAGGTTCTATTTGCAAGCATGTTTTTAGCAATAGATGTTTCCTAACACTGACCTTCTGTGTCTCAGCCTCTTCTCTGTCGGTACATCTTAACAAAACTATGGCATTCTTGACCAGGTTCACATCAGATTTTCTAATTGTATTTGGGGCATAAAACAAATCATGTCGGCCTATTGCCGTTAGGCTGTCCTTTATGTACTTTACCCACGGTACCTTAAATCTCCCGTCTAACTGTAAAGCTTCTTTCAGTAGGGCATGTGTTAATGGAATTTCATTGTTTAACCAACATTTCAGCCAGCATGTGACTGGGCTTACTGCTATTCTGTCACCTAGAAAGGGGACCCCCAGCTCCTCGTGTACTGAGTAATTCCCAGTACCCCTAGGCAGTCTTAAGATCTTTTTTAGGAAGTTATTTTCTGCGACCTCTAGGTCTTTAGCCTTGCGATAGCCCCAGAGCTCGCTCCCATAACAGGCAACAGCAACGCTTTTTGCCTGGTACAATTTAAGCAATGCGGCCAACGGGCAATTGCCGATTTTTTTTGCAAAGCCGAGGATGGCCGCATTGACCCTTGTAATTTCTCCCTTCTTTTTGGAGACTGCTGGCCCCCATGATAACTTGTGGTCTATCAGGACCCCGAGGTAAGAAAAGGAGTTGGTTGATGGAATTTTTTCCCCGTTTAAACTGAAATGACCAGGTTTCAGAATGCCCTTACCTGCCTTCATAACGAAGGACTTGGAGTTATTTATACTTAAACCACGTGACTCCATAAATTTGTGGAAGGAGTTTAAAAGTTTCTGGAGGCCGATTGCTGTTCTAGAAATAAGAACAGCATCGTCGGCGTAAAGTAGGACAGGTACCCCTTTGCGCTCGACTAAGGGGTAATCTGCTTCTACAAGCAAAAGAGATTCCTCCAGTTCATTAATATACAAATTAAATAAAAAAGGGGCCAAGATACAACCTTGTCGGACACCCCGATTTATTTTGAATTCATCCGTTACCTTAAGGTCTTGAGAGTAACGGACGTTCGCCCTAGTGTCTGTATGCAGATCAGCGAGGAAATTGACAAGGTTCCTCTCTACACCCATTCTCAGCAAGGTGGCCCATAATATGCTTCTGTCTACGCAGTCGAACGCGGACGACAGGTCCATGAAGGCCATATAGACAGTGCCTTGTCTCGCCAGTGTATACTTGCTTAGGATAAGGTATAGGTTCAGACACTGCGTGATGGTCGAGTGATCCGGTCTAAACCCGTATTGTATGGGTGAAAGGATTTTGTTTTCTTTAGCCCAGGTAGATAACCTATTAAGAATTACTCCCTCCACCACTTTAACTACTGAATTCAGTAAAGAAATTGGCCTGTAACATAACGGGCTACTGCGGTCACCCTTCTTAAAAATGGGGACTATAGTCGAGAGACCCCAAGTTCTTGGGCAACCAGTTGTCACCGCTGCATTTATTACAGCCGTGAGAACCGGGGCCCAAAACGGGATACTGGACTTAAACAGGTCCGGTGGTAAACCATCCGGACCCGGGGCCTTGTTGGTAGTTAGACCCTGTATTCCCCTAACGGTCTCTTGTACTGTGAAACACAGTGGGGTCGCAGTTGGAATTAAAAGATCGGAGACTTCCCGTTGCTCATTGCTCTTAAAAATTGTACTGAAATGGGACACCCACTCCCCCTCAGGGATGTTTGTTCCAATAGCTGTGTCATTTGGGTTTTCGAACATAGGTTTATTAATTATTTGCCAAAACGTACTGCTATTTCCCAACACAGATGGGTCTAAAAGGGATTCAATGACATTTGCCTTAATTTCCTTTTTTCTAATGGCTATTATTTTCCTGTAGGCCATGCGAAGATTTTTTATCAATTCACGATCTCTTGGTTTGGTTTTTAATGCAAGTTTCAAATCCCTGCTTGCCTTTGAGCAATTATGGTCAAACCATTTAGAGTTATTCTCACTATGACCTTTTGTTGGCACTGTGAGCATGGAACCAATTTTAGCGACCAGCCCCTCGAACCTAAACAAAGTGTTCGAAGGGATTGAATCAGATGAAAGACAAACGGACAGCTCCTCTTCACATGCGCTGGTTATGTTAGAATACAAGGTGTCTTGATTTACCATTGACCATTTAATGCGACGCCTGCCATTTACGCACCTTAACATACCATGGTCGAGACGCGACTGACGTTTAGCAATAAATGGACCACTCATGTCTATAACAAGGGGATTATGATCACTGTATATACTAGTGAGAATAGAAAAATGCAAGACCCATTGAGCAGCATCTGGAGATAATAATATGTGATCAATAAAGGAACCCTGCCCATGCCCTTTAAAGGTTGGGGTGTCAAAGATTTTTATGTCGGGGACCAACGACATTGCTACAATCAAATTGTGCTCGTTCATTAGGTCATTTAGGTTCTCACCACCCCTACTATGGGAGAAGTGAAAACCTTCCTCATTATGACACCCTAAAGACCCCATTGGCGTACTAGCTGGGTTACCGCATGGTTGAACATTAAAATCACCTGCTATCAACAAATGCCGTGATACATTATAAACATTTTTGCTCAGAATGTCATTTAGAGAGGCAATATAGCAAGTTTCATTGTTACTGTTAGCATTGTAAAAATTAACCAGTGTCATCACAGTCTTCCCATTTTTTAGATCAATCTTCTGTAAATTCAGATTTACGCTATGGTAGTTGGTTATATTACATTGCAGATCTTGGCTAATGAAGATGGCCAAGCCACCCTTGGCTCTACCCCTGGTCGAGGCAACTGCTGGAGTAATGAAGCTTAAGAAACCCTCCATATGAACATTATTTTCCTCTGACCAGGTCTCTTGGAGACACACAATGCTAAATTTTCTAATAAATGATAGCCATACTAAATCTCGTAACTTATTTGCCAAACCTGCAATATTCCAGGAAATTAATTTTACACTGTCATTGGGTGCAGGACAAACAACAGACTCTCTAATTGGTTGTGAAGATGTTAAAGTAGGCGACAATACGGCTGCCACCACCGGGCCCACAGTACACACTGCATCCGGCTCCCGGAGCCCAGATATATCACTAGTAACTACCCTTATATCTGAAGGAGGTGTGGGGGGCACCACATTTTCCCCTGTTAACACTGTGAGTGGTGTTTTAGGGGGGCTACTGTTTTTAACAGCGGTGGTTTGGACAATATGTGAATTTATATCATGACACCGACCCCCTAGCTTCTCAGATGACCTTGAGTTACATGAAGCACTTACCCCGCCCCCCGTAGCTTCTGCGTTCCTTAACCATCAATCGCAGTCCTCTAGGCTGCTAAAGACCGCGAACCTGTTGGAGAGCTCTAAGGGCGTAAATGGTAACAGGCTTGACATGTTCCCATTGAAACCAGTTTTGTGATTAAGAGGTATGGTGTTCCACCCAGGTATGGCTGGTGGTGGAGCCAGTGGGTGCATATATACGGGGTTTAGAGCCGACTCAATGTTAGGGAACTGAGAAGAAGAGAAGGTATTACTATTATAGTGTTGTGGAGGGAAGACAGTGGCTCTTGGATAAAAATATGTCAGGGGGCGTGGTACAATGCAGTTCTTTTCATTTCCGTAGGGCCAATTCAAGATATGTTGTACGGCTCTCCTGTCTCTAAAGTTTATTACCACGACATCACCACCAATGTCCTTTGCTCTGCCCCCCAACCAGGATAGGCGCCGGACATGAACTATCTCACCGTTAATCGCAATGGGTTTGGGTCTATATAGAGAAAGCCAATGCGTTATTTTGTTTTTTAACTGTGAGTATCCCTCTCTTTTACCGTTGGGCAATTCTGGGACCCCGGTGAGTATGACCACATACGGTAATGCTTCTGGGGGAAGTTCTGTCGGTGGTGTCCTGGACGGGCCCCCTCTTCCCCAGTTATTCTCCTTCCCTTCAGGTCTAGGGGATCTTCCCGGGAGAGTACTAGGTGCCCTGGGTGGGATATTTGCGGAAATAGTTGGTAATAAGGTGGTTGGTTTACCCTGTATATCGGTTGAAGTTGTTATTAAAGAGTTTTTACCGATGTTGCCGCCGAGTGCTTTTGGTGCCACATTTAGGGAGTTAGGGGTGGCTGAGGTTGCTACAACAGCCTGGCTATTACTTGTGCTGGGTTTAGGCAGTGTGGGACCCACGGTGTTTTTTAAGAGGGGTTGGGTTGTTGTGGTGCCTTGTTGGTGCTGTACTTTAGACTGACCTTGTAGACGTACAAAATTCCCTAACGCAGTCAAATCCCCCTCAATTTTACCTAAGCGTGCCTCCATCCCCTTAAATCTATCTGACAAGGCAAGCATGTAACTACGTATAATCAATTCAATATTGTCCAGAAGCGACTTAGGGGTGGCGGGTTGCAAATCCTCCTCCATCTGGATAGGGGTAGAATCAGAGTCTGTAGGTGCTTGAGGAAAGGATGACGGTGGAGTAGGGCTAACTGTTATAGTTTGGTTTATAACAGAGGATCCCGTTAAAGGTAATGTAGCAGTGTTCTTCTTTTTGCCAAACTCGGTGTGACTTGTTTTGGGCTTGTTAGCTGTTATAGTTTTCCTTCTTCTTTTGGGTGGAGGTGGCCCATGCGTTTTATCTGACACTGGCCTCGAACTTTTACCTCGTACAACTTTACCAGGCCTTATTGTGGGGGATATTAGGATCTTAGAAATATTATTCTGTTCAATGGTCACTGTAGGGACGATTTCTTGAGGATGAGTGGGTGACAATGCCGGAGCTAGACATTCTTGGAGGAGCAAGGGTATGCTGCAGGTCAGTAAGGTGTTATCTACTGGGGCGCTACTCAGATCGTCGTCTAGAGAAACGGACATTATGGGTTCAGAGAATGTTCTGTTTTTTTATTTGCTCGATGGAACGGCGGCGGTCTGCCCTCCTCTCAGCTAGCGAGAGCTCCTTGTTGCCATCTATGGATGGTTTAAGGAAATAATCATCCAATGTTCAGTTGGTGATGTTTTTATCCAACCCCACTAATGCAGGGCTTATTGCCGCAGCGGCCATTCAATAGTGAGGAATGTTCACGAGGTGGGCACACAACAGAGGCAGTTACTTACGTACACCTTATACCAGGATCTCTGGCCCAGCCCAGCCTCTTCTGGCCGATGAGGGCCGTAGAGGGCCCGCCCTTTGCCCGGGCTTCGCTCCGGGCGTCCCGCTCGCGTCCCGCGTTGCGGGCGTGTGGCCGCTTTGTAGCGCCGCCTGGCGCTAGATGATGACGCGCTCCTATGCGCGATAGCGGTGCCCCCTGGGAAAGCTAGTTCCTACTACCTACGGCGCTGTTGCTTCTCGCGTCCCGGCAGGGAGGAACCAGCGGTGTGAGGCAGTCAGGTGCGTGGGCATCCCGGTCAGCAA
This sequence comes from Lissotriton vulgaris, assembly GCF_964263255.1. NCBI lineage: Eukaryota > Metazoa > Chordata > Amphibia > Caudata > Salamandridae > Lissotriton > Lissotriton vulgaris. Next base: position 409,885,785 of record NC_141698.1, on the reverse strand, counting down.
ACAAACGTTCTCCCTCATTGCGTGAGCCCTCACAGACCCGTCTGCAAAGATCAGCAGTTCGCCCCTCTGGTCGGGCGTGTGGCCGCTTTGTAGCGCCGCCTGGCGCTAGATGATGACGCGCTCCTATGCGCGATAGCGGTGCCCCCTGGGAAAGCTAGTTCCTACTACCTGCGGCGCTGTTGCTTCTCGCGTCCCGGCAGGGAGGAACCAGCGGTGTGAGGCAGTCAGGTGCGTGGGCGTCCCGGTCAGCAAACAAACGTTCTCCCTCCTTGCGTGAGCCCTCACAGACCCGTCTGCAAAGATCAGCAGTTCGCCCCTCTGGTCGGGCGCGTGGCCGCTTTGTAGCGCCGCCTGGCGCTAGATGATGACGCGCTCCTATGCGCGATAGCGGTGCCCCCTGGGAAAGCTAGTTCCTACTACCTGCGGCGCTGTTGCTTCTCGCGTCCCGGCAGGGAGGAACCAGCGGTGTGAGGCAGTCAGGTGCGTGGGCGTCCCGGTCAGCAAACAAACGTTCTCCCTCCTTGCGTGAGCCCTCACAGACCCGTCTGCAAAGATCAGCAGTTCTAATTACAAGGAAAGTGGCGAAGGCCTTGAGGGACCTCACTTCGAACACACCAAAGAAGGAGAGGAGTTAGAAGATCTTCTGGCAAATTTTAATTTGTATGAACCAGAGGGTGGACTAAGAATAGCTACATTTACTGGCACCAATCCAGGAACCATAATAGATTACATCTTCACCACACAAAGTATCCTAAATCAGGTGATTTTCTATTGTACCGTCCCATCTCACCATAGCGATCACAACCCTGTCCTACTTGAAGTGGCTTGGGGAGATTATATGGGGCCAATCCCAGGGAAAGTGAGATTGGAGCATACTCTGCGTACTACTGATCAGGGCAGGAGAGTTAAGTGGGCTAAGGTGGTTCCAGAAAACTTCTATGCAGAGGTTTTCCCAAAAATTAAGGAGCAGGTTGAGGTGTGCCAGAACCCTTGTGCCCCGGGCTGTGAAACCATAGGGGCCTTTGAGTCGATCTGTAGCCAGGTGGCGTCGGATCTCTTGGCGAAGCCATTTAAAGGAGTACCGAATAAGAAGCGCTGGTTTGACACCGCATGTTCCAATGCTCATAGGTCCCTGATGGTAGCCTTGAAAAAAGTACCAAGGGTAAAGGGTGAGATTGCCAGACTGAGGAAAATCTACAAGTCAGCTATTAAAACAAGAAAAGATAGCATCAAACGGGAAGCTTGGGAAAATCTCCTTTCTACGGCAGTCCTGAAGGACAGTCGGAAATTCTGGGAGATAATTAAACAACCATTCTTTTCCGATCAAAGTAACGAGGCCATGGACTGTGTCATCTCAGACGACAAGTGGTTGTCCCATTTTAAAAATGTATATGGGGATAATGATCAGGCAACCCAAGATACCTCGCTGACCATCTTAGACGCCACTCCAATACATTTCTTGAGCACAGAAGTGGAGAAAGCTATCTTGGCCACAACCAAGTATAAGGCCCCGGGCCCCGACGGGGTGCCAGCCGACTTTTTCTTACATTCCCCATAGCTGTGGGCAGAGGTATTGGCCAATGTTTTTACTGCCGTCAATAGCAACCCCACACCATCCTCATGGGACATCTCAACCATCGTCCCCATTTTTAAAAAGGGCCAGCGGGACGATCCTGGGTGTTATAGGCCCATATCCCTTTTGTACTCGTCAGTGAAGATCTTAGGGAGAGTCCTTCTGTCCAGGTTAAGGGACAATGTGGAGAGTTGAGGAGGGTTGTCAGAGATCCAGTATGGGTTTAGAGAAAGGAAAGGCACAATCGAACAATGCTCTAACCTGCACCTGCTCATATCAAAGTATACTGTGGCCAAGGAGGGGTCCTTATTTCTAGCATTTATGGACCTCTCCTCGGCCTTCGACTTGGTGAACAGGGCCAAGTTATGGACGGCCTTGCTGAGGATGGAGATCGACGAGGCATTGGTAAGGTTCATGGCTTCCCTACACCAGGAGCTTTTTGCGGCTGTACGGGTCACAAACGAGGGTAAGTGCATGGCCCTTTTCAAATCCCTGAAGGGGGTAAGGCAGGGCTGTATCTTGGCGCCCTTGCTCTTTACCATTTACATTAACGGCTTGGGTGCATACTTGGAGGAGGACGAAGTAGACGTTCCGCGTGCAGGAGCAGTTAAGATCCCAGCGCTCCTGTACGCGGACGATTCCATGCTAATCGCGCGCACGGGTGTCGGCCTTCAACGCCTCTTGAATGCCTTCTTTCAAACAAGACAGGAGTATAACCCATAGACCAAGTCAGGACTGGGTAGGTAAGGTGCAAATTAGAATACAGTGTCCTGAAAGGTAAAAGTCAATAGACAATTATTCATAGCATGCACATAGCATTACTTGGGTGGGCAAGAAGGAGGTAACTCATAATTTTTGACACAAGGTACTTATTCAGCTTTATGTGGTAACATTCATTTCAAGGTCAGATATGTACAGTTAGAAAACAGCACTGCATAGAATGTATTGACAACCACATGGGACTTGGTGCATCAAACGTGAATAAATAGTGCAGGTGGCGACGCAAGTGAAAGAGAACAGCGTAGTCGGCGCACTGTGCATAAGGTGCAGACTATTTACAGCGCAGACAATTAATTCGGCCGACAGCAACGCTGATTCTGCCTCCAGTCATTCACCGGAGCAAGGCCATCTCACGGGGCTAAAATAACACTGCCTCTGCGATTTTGAGCACGGCCCGCCAGCCCAAGACATAAAGCACCTCATGGCCCACTAGTGATGACACCAATTTACCGGTGCATCACCCAACGTACCGAAGCTACCTCTAACCACCCTACTTCACCATACCTTAAGGACTCCTAATTCCTGGGATCCTTTGAAGTACTTCCTAATTCAGACAACCAGTCCTGATGAGGATCCTAATTCCTCTGGATCGAAACGCCGTCGACCCAACAGCCTGACTAATAGGCGCACTTCTCTTTAGTGGCTTTTTAGACCTGAACCAAAACTAACTGTGCCCACTGTGATTTCACAATGTCACATGCGCCGTTCTAGCCACCCACTGTAAATAGTCTGCACCTTATGCACAGTGCGCCGACTACGCTGTTCTCTTTCACTTGCGTCGCCACCTGCACTATTTATTCACGTTTGATGCACCAAGTCCCATGTGGTTGTCAATACATTCTATGCAGTGCTGTTTTCTAACTGTACATATCTGACCTTGAAATTAATGTTACCACATAAAGCTGAATAAGTACCTTGTGTCAAAAATTATGAGTTACCTCCTTCTTGCCCACCCAAGTAATGCTATGTGCATGCTATGAATAATTGTCTATTGACTTTTACCTTTCAGGACACTGTATTCTAATTTGCATCTTGAATGCCTTCGGCACATTCATGGAACAGCTTGACCTAAAAATAAACGCTAGCAAGTCACATACCATGGTGGTGGGACGAGAACGCCTCAAAAGGAGATCAAAAACTTTTACATGTAGAGGAGATATGGTGTCTAGAGTCCCCACGTTCCCCTACTTGGGAGTCCTCTTCGACCAGAGAGGAACCTGGGGTCCTCAAGTAAGGGCGAAGAGGTTGGCGGTTATTAGATCATCGTCTGCCCTTATGGGCTTTGCGGGCAGGTTGGGGGCTAGACCAATGGAAGCGCTGTTAAAAATCTACAAGAGCAAATCGGTCACCCTTGCCTCATATGGTTCTCCTCTCTGGGGCTATGTAAATGTGGAATCGATCCAGAGTGCCGCAGTCAACACCAACCTATTCTATACACATGGAGGTGGGCCTATATTTTCTAACTGATGGGCTGAACATGGCTCTCTTAATCTTTTGGTTAAAGACGTGGCTCAACGAAGACCTTCCGCTGAATCATAAGATCATGTCCGACGTCCTGTCCCTAGATCATTTCAAAAAGATTCCCTGGCTGGCCTATCTGTTGAAGGCATTCTCTGATTTGGGGCGACCAGAGCTTTTTACCTCCCCACAAGACATTAAGGCCCAAGATATCGATCAGGTTAAAAAACACTTTATGGGGAGGGCACAAGCATCCCGTGAGGAAAGGGAGTTAGTGAAACCATCAGTTAGGGGTCATTATCTACTTGTCAATTCATTTTCGCTAGCTCCTTATCTTGGTTTTGTCACAATCCCATTTCATAGGTTTCTTTTAATTAAGTTTAGGTTTAATTTGTTACATTTTTATTTAGGCACTTTTAAAACATGGGAAAAACCGGACCTACCTCCACCCTGCAGCTGTGATCATTTCTCACCACAAGATACTATGCATTTTGTTATGTTTTGCGGGTTTTATTTAGAGCCAAGGAAAAAATATTTGGTACCAGTTTTGAAGGAGGCGGGCTTCACACAAGTGAGACCGGCCTTGCTCTTTTTACAATCATTGGCTAACCCACGCATTACCTTTTGTATAGCTAACTTCTTGGTAGCTGCAGCTAGGATGAAAAAACATACCCATTAGAACCATTGTTATTCCCTTTTCTTTTAACCATCGTACGCCTACATTTGTTTTAATGTAATCGATTTTACTGTTACAGCTTAATATGTATGAAATGTAACTGTTTTTATCGTCATATTTTAATATGTATGAAATGTTCCTAAAAATTCCCGCATGAAATGTTTTTTAATTTCTTTGTATGACTTTTAATTAAGTCGAATATAGATAATTTGACTGACTGACTGACTGATTTATCCCCTCTTCTATCCAACACTTTTCCTTCTGTTGCACTCACTGGAGTTGGCAGAGTTATTTTTACCCCACCGCTATTCAACACTTTCCCTACTGTTGCACTAACTGGAGTCGGAATAGTAATTTTTACTACTCCTCTATCCAACACTTTCCCTGCTGTTGCACTTACCGGAATGGGAATAATAATTTTAACCTCTTTGCTATTCAACACTTTCCCTACTGTTGCACTCACTGGAGTGGGAATAGTATTTGTTACCCCTCCGTTATCTAACACTTATCCTACTGTTGCACTCAGTGGAGTGGGAATATTAATTTTTACCCTTCCTCTATCCAACACGTTCCCTACAGTCGCACTCTTAGGACTGGGAATATACATTTTTGCCCCTCCGCTAACTAACACTTTCCCTACTATTGCTCTTACTGGAGTGGGAATAGTTATTTTTATCACTCCGCTTTCCAACACTTTCCCTACTATTGCACTCACTGGAGTTGGAAAAGTACATTTTATTTCTCCGCTATACAGCACTTATTCTACTGTTGCTGTCACTGGAGGGGGAATAGTTATTTTTACCCCTTTGCTATCCAACACTTTCCCTACTATTGTATTGTGAAATGTAAGTTTAAATATTTATTAATAGTTTAATACTTTAATTTATTATAGATGTTTTTTTTTTATATTTTACATCATTAATATATAATTTTATTTTTTATAATATTTTAAACTTTTAACATAAATTAAAAATATTTGTTTATTAATTGCTTTAAAGTAAATATATATTTATAAATTATTATGTTTGTGTGTTTATTTTTATGTTAAAATTATATATTTTTTTAAATATATTTAATATATATTATTTTATTTTTTTATTTATATAAAAGTCGGTATTTTATACATCTATATTTTTTATATCAATACTTCTTTGTCAATATTTATGTACTTACCTGTTTAAGTATGGGAGTCAATGTTTTTGTCGTCTGTATTTTTTACTCAATATTTTTAACATCGATATAATTTACATCAATGTTGTGTCAGTGAACCATTCTGACAGGAGCAGGGTCAAAACTGATTTGCATATACCTGGAACAAACTGAGGTGACATGGAGTGCAAAATAACAATGGGTTGGGATGTGCCCCCGCGTAATTACCTGTGTCTAAGAATAATTCAAGCATTCCATCTATCACTTTTCTGTATACTTTAGTAACTTTCTAAAACTGGCATTTCCAGAATTACAGTTTCAAATTCGACATTGCCATGAATTAGGATTTAAAATTGTGATTCCAGAGACACCAAACATAAACTGATAATGAATTCCCAATTTGGAAAATACACTTATACATTATAATAAGTTAACTGAAGTAGTATCCTATGGGAGAGGTAGGCTTTGCAGTAGTGAAACATGAATTGAAGAGTCTTTCACTACCAGGACATGTAAAACTTAGAAGTATATGTCCGACTTTTTTAATACATTGCACCCTCCCCTCTGGACTGTTCAGGGCCTACCAACTTATGAGTGACCTTTATGTATTAAAAATGAAACTTTGAGCCTTGTAAAAGGTTTACTTTGCCAGGTCGAAATGGCAGCTTAAAACTGCACACACAGGCTCTGCAATGGCAGGCATGAGACATGATTAAAGTGCTAATTTAGGGGTCGATTATGTTGGCGGTGAATCCACATCCTCCGGGCCAGTGTAAGCCACCGCCGGCCTGGAGGATGCGGATTCACCGCCGCAGACATTGCAAACACCCACCGCGACATTAGGATGCCGGTGGGATAAGCGGCAGATGGCAAGTCCGTCCGCCGCTGATCTGCTGTAAATGCACGCATATATGGTGGCGGTGTCTGTAAGACACCGCCAGCCATATTAGGTTGCAGGTGTAAACATGCTTTTCCACAGCGGCTTTTCCGCCGTGGAAAAGCATGTGGCCTTTTGTATTTGGGGGCCCGATGCGGGCCCCCAGGGTGTCGGGGGTGGGGGGGACACATGGGCGCTACCTATGGTACCCCCCTGCATTTACATGCACAAAGCGGCAGGCACCACGCAGTGCCTGCCGCTTTGTGCATGTAAATGCAAAACATGCATTTTTAACCTTGCGGCGGGTGCTGCTTCAAGCAGCACCCGCTGCAAGGTGAAAGATACGAGATGTGACCGCCAGGGTGGCGGTCACATCCTAATTGGTATGGAGAGACTGCCGATGCCCCTGCGGACAGTCACTCCAACTCGGGGGTGGCGGACGGACGCAGGGCCGTCCGCCATCCTAATAGGCCTCTAAGTGAGTAACACAATCAGTGCTGCAAGTCCACCAGAGACATTTAATTTATAGGTCCTGGGCACAGATAGTGCCTGACAAGTAAATTAAATATGCCAATTGGGCATAAGCCAATCTAACATGTTTTAAGGAGAGAGCACATGCACTATAGACCTGATTAGCAGCGGTAAAGTGCACCAAGTCTTAAGGCCACCAATAACAAATTCAGCAAAAAATAGAGGAAGACAAAACATCTGTGGATAAAACTGCAGAAATTAACAAGTCCCAAAAAATTCTTCTGATTCCATGCTATAGATTCCTCTGTTCCTTCAGGTGGAACATTTCTATTTTTTTCATAGAAGTGTGAATTTCTTCACAGGAGTAGAAATGCTTGTATCAAGGCATCAGTTTCCCCGTATTTTTTCGGTTTATCTTGAATATGTCAGATAAATGTGATAATTGAACTAACCCATTAATCTCCATCCTTCATGGTTGTTCATCCTCTTGTCAAATTAATCAAAACATAGATGTCTATTAATTTTAACATTATTTTTATTATATGAAATAAGTATATAACAAAGATAAGGTGTTCTCAACAAATCTCTCGTTCAAGTCCTGTAATACCGAATGTCTGACATAATATCGACAGACAGAATATCGAAATACAAAAATATCGGAGTAAAAATATCGACATCAAAAATATTGGAATCCTATCTTCATAAAGGTAAGTACAAAAATATCGAAAAAATAATATCGTAGTACAAAAATATCGGAATCAAAAATATCGTTTTTTTAAATGTATTAATAATAATGTAAAAATAATTTTAAAATACATATAATTTTACAAATATTAAATAAAAATATTAAAACAAAATTAAAACTAATACATATACATTTAAAAGAAATAAAACACTTAATAATGTAATGTAATTTTTTTTAATGTTATTTATTTGATTTAATGTAATATATTTTATTGTTTTTACCCTGTACGCCTGTACCCCTAAAACCCAAAACTGACCCTGAACCCTAAAAATATCCCTGTACCCCAAAAACCCAAAACTGACCCTGAACCCTAAAAATACCCCTTTACCCAAAAACTGAAAACTGACCCTGAACCCTAAAAATACCCCTTTACCCAAAAACTGAAAACGGACCCTGAACCCTAAAAATACCCCTTTACCCATGAACTGAAAACTTACCCTGAACCCTAAAAATACCCCTTTACCCAAAAACTGAAAACTGACCCTGAACCCTAAAAATACCCCTTTACCCAAAAACTGAAAACTGACCCTGAACCCTAAAAATACCCCTTTACCCAAAAACTGAAAACTGACCCTGAACCCTAAAAATACCCCTTTACCCAAAAACTGAAAACTGACCCTGAACCCTAAAAATACTCCTTTACCCAAAATTAATTAATATTATTTAATTACCAATTAATTATTAATTAACAATAACAATAAAGTAAATATATTAGCAGCACATTAGCTATAATTAATTTAATTTAATAATTAATATTATTTTTCCCAATTAATTAATTTAGAATAACAAAAAAGTATATATAAAAAATTACTATAATTTATGTAATTAAATAATTAATATTAATTAATTACCAACTAATTAATAATTATAAAAATTTACAAAATTATATTAATTAATTAACTAGTTAATATAAATTAATTACCAATTAATTAATAATTAAAATATGTACAAACATATATTAATTAATTAATTATTATTAAATTACTTCCCACCCTATTCCCCTATAAACCCATAACCCGCTACAGAACATATTTATCAATTATTCAAATAATTAAAATTAATTAAAAAAAAATTCTCAATTAATTAATTAATAATTCCTACTAATTAATAATTAATTTAACATAATTAAATTACTTCCCACCCTATTCCCCTATAAACCCACAACCCGCTACAGAAGTAAAAGACAATATTTAATTAAATTACATTAAAAATAAATAATAAAACATAATAAATACAATATAATATACACTAAATGTATTTAAAAATTGATATTAGTAACATCGAAGTTATTTATTTCGATATTATTGACATCGATATTTAAAACTTCGATATTACTGATATCATACTAATATCGATATTAAGACTGTCGATATTACTTACCTTCGATATTTTGTCCCATCGGTATTTAAACTTCGATATTTTTGTATATCGATATTTAAAAATCGATATTTTGTCTGTGTACCGTAATACCAAGGTAACAGACTACAGGTTAGAGAGGAGCTTCTAGAGAAATATCACAGATGAGGTCATACAAGATTGCCGCACCCACTTCAGCCTAGATCAACAGCGAGCAGAGTCTCCTTCACTTATTGCTGTTTGTGTTTTAGAGCTGAGCAAAGGTGATAGGAAATAGCTTCTTTGCTACTTGAAAATAACACAACAGTTTCTTGCTGTTTTGAAAACAGGTATGTTACACACATCATCTCTGAAACTCAGAAGGAGGCTTACTCTTTACTGATTCACATAAAGCTAGCATAGTGCCTAGAAGTAGTAGTACGTGGGTGTTCGGACTATAATTTTCAATAAACATGTTATACATCTGTTTATTCTCATTATCCATAATGTAGTTCTCTGCCTTACTGTTCATATTCTGTGTGGTTACAATTTACATTTTATGCACTAGTTTAGGATTTTAAAAACTTTTTTAAAAAACATATTCGACTTCTTAGTATTATTTTGTGTGCTATGTTTTTACAAAAGATGGTTTTGAGTTCCATCATTGTCCATGATTCTATCTTATAAGACTGGTTGTTACCAGTAAACACTTCTATTTCAACATTGCTCATAGTTTTGTGTATGGGTTGCAGTACTACTGGATTTTTACTTGAATTGGCACATTGACAAAGTCCTTAGTGCCAGGGGTCAAAAATTAAACCCTGCAACTCTAGGGGGTTACCTCTAGAGCATGGATATTCACAAAAATGTTTCCCGGGGACGCAAACTTTGGTCTTTGGTGTGAATGAGGGCCACACTGATGCCAACAGGGTGTAAAGTAGGTGTAGGGGAAGCAAAGCATGTATATTTGGTGGCTGAACAAAATTGCACAATGGGAAACCGGAACACCTGGGATGAATCGAAGTTTCTCCACTTGACCAACTTGTGTGACCCTGGGTAATTGTTTCATTTTAATTTCTCTCCTGTTTGTTCATTATCATATAAAAGGAACTTGAAATACATGACTTAAGGATGCTGCTCAAAACTATCTCCTGTACTTGGATGTAATTGCTAATAGCATTGTTGTCAGGTTGGCGAGGGCCTGTCATGAACGTTTCTAAATTCATGTTTGAAAACCATCACTTTAAGAAAAATACTTCTGAATGCAATTTGACTTACTAAGGTGAAATAGTTCTACAGGTCAATTAAATACACTTTTTGAATTTTGAAAAATCTTTCATTTCTTTACACATTTGCTGCATTTAAAAATGATGGTGCTCCTAAAGTTAATGGCCTAGTTACTGCCTTTCCCTACTGCAAATAACCTTGAAATAATTTGTTTCTGTATATTTAACATTTGTCTTCATATTAGTGCAGAGTCAATTGAACAGCACCCCAGTGCTGCTGCTGCCCAGGGGCCACATGTTAAAATGTTAGGACGGCCGTACTTTGAGTATTACTGCTCCAGAGAATGTATCACTACCATGCCAAGTGGGAACGCATGTGGTACATCTTACATTTGCTGTAGAGGGCTATTAGTGCAGAAGGAGCAGTTTTAATAAATAAGACGCTATGTTATAATTACTGCCATAGAGCTGTGGTGCATTAATAGCACCGCCACAGCAGAGCAAGTTAGATTTTATTATCATTCAAAGCCCAAGAGAAGTTTGAAATACTTCAGTTTACCAATTACTCTTGTAAAGAAGCCTGGGCTTTCACAAGCAGCCACCAAACAGAACACTAGAATGTTCCCGATGACTAACATATTTTAGGGGAAAAAAATGGCAACTACGAGCAAGAATACAAGATGGCCGCCGTTCAAGAAAGTCCGTTCGGAGGTACGCATAATCAGGCCACGAGTTGGGGTACCACGAGGGTGGACTGCGTCCCCCGCTTATTTTCCAGGGAGAACGCCGCCCACCCTGCTTATCAAAATGCCATCCACCCTGCCCTGCTCAACAAAAGCGTGGTAAATGTGCGCACCAACCACGCATTTCCGGGTGATTGCCGCTGAATCCACCCGGGGCAGCCAGCAGCACCCAGTGTCATGCTTACATATAGCTAGGCCTCTCGGCGCCTGAGTTGCAACACTGGAGCACACACAGTGGTACGACCAAGGTGACTAGATTAGCTTGGGATTCTCTTCAGTAGTTTCCTTTAATCCCAGACATATTTATTATGTTTTATGTTTTCATAGAAGAAAGATTTCAGTTTCTTGTATGATTTCGCAAGATAGACAAATTCTCAGTACTATATTCTAGCAACACGGCTGATGGTTTCAGCTGCAGGTAGCGCTATGTAATTTACGTGTGGTGAGATGGTTCCCTTGTGGTGCCTCCTCTATGTTAGAGTTTCTCCAATAAATGTTACATGAAGGAAGTTGCCACATCAAACAAACCGATGTGCTGCAGTGGGCTGTGGCCTTGAGCAGGACCGTTCTCTGGGCATGGTATGAAGCCACTGCAGTCTTTCCATGTACAGGTGTTAAGGTGTCTCCAATAGGGGTATGAGATGCCTGATTCAAAGAGTGGGCTGTACAAGTACTTCATTTTCGCTGAATGCAAGGGCGTAGCTTCCACTGATTAAGAAGTTTCAGAGGCACCAGGGCCCAGAGGCCTAGGGGGCCATTTATCCCTGATTATTCTATCATTTTCAATTTAAACAGCAACTAAGGGGTCCATTTCCTTTTTTGCACTGGTGCACGTGACACAATGCCTACTCTGTTGGTTGGAATGCTTTGTTTATCTCTGTGAAAAAACAGGTAGGTATTACAACAGTTCAGATTGTTTATGCACATGCTGCCGAGATGTTTATGAGCAGAGGGGGTAGTGAGTCAGTGATTCCTCTTTCCAAGTTCTTTGTAGTAAGCGCCACGTAATATGGAAGACATTACTTATATCACTGTGTGGTATAAAGTGCCTATGCGCTTCTGATATAGTATTGCATGCCTCTTTAATGAAAAAGTTATTGTTTGGTCTGTAAATCTGCTGTATGCTTGCGAAGGGCCGCTGCTCAGTTTGTGTCAATCCCTACCTGGAGTTTTGTATAGACGTGTATTACAGTCTATGCTCACCTGCTCCTTTGAACCCGCCTGAATTGATAACTCCTGCACTCTGCTCCCCTCTCATAGGTATGCCAGATCATATCTCCCTTCCCAGTACTCCCTTTACCGCCAATAAAGCCAACTTACACATTTTGTCTTGTGGTGGTCATTTGTTGGCCGCAGTTTATTAGGAATACAAGGACACATGTATATACTTTGTGCTTTGCATGTTATGTCATAGTATACTTTCTTGGAATTGTCTCTAGGCCCTTCTGGGCCGTTTCTTTTGTAGGTTGGATTTTTTGCGCCTATTTTCCGCGGGAAGGGAGTAGCTTCTGTCCCAGAGTTAGGCCACCTCGCTACCTTGTCTGACTTTGTTGTGCCGTGCCATCCAACGGGGGTTGGGCTGCGAGCGCCGTCTCCGTTTGATACCCCCTCCTTTGGTAGGCCAAGCTACCCACCCATGAGGCACCCAGAGTCACAGTCATTAGGGCAACTCACCTAGCCATGAGGCATCTGAAGGTGAGTGGACCTATTCTGGCACACCGCCCTCCGGGGTGCCTCCGTACCAACAGATATCAGCATAGTTCTTCGCCACACCTTGTCTCTTCCTCAGCCCTGCAACATTGCTGTTCCTTAGGTGTGGGTGGGTGAGACAAGATCCTGTTCTCACGCCATGCTGATCCCCAACTCCTTGAAGATAGGAGCTTGCCTGGGGGAGCAGTGCTTATAAGCCCCCCTGACTCGCCTTCCCTGTGTAGACCCCCACCCACTGGGATTTGAATCCCGCCCTGGTCATTATGGGCCGGAGTGATTTGGTGCCACTCTGGACTGCTAAAGGGGTGGGGGGGGCGGGTCCTTCGCGCGCCAAACTGCGGTTCCCCGCCCTTTTTGTCCGGGGGCGCGGCACTGGGTTATGGTGCCGGCTCCTGAGACCCATTCAGGTGAAGCCTCTGCGAAAAAGCCCGCACTCTGCCCCACTCTCATAGGTATGCCAGATCATATCTCCCTTCCCATTACTCCCTATCCGCCAATAAAGCCAACGTACACATTTTATCTTGTGGTGGTCCTTTCTTGGCCGCAGTTTATTAGGAATACAAGGAAACATGTATATACTTTGCGCTTTGCATGTTATGTCATAATACACTTCCTTGGTATTGTCTCTTGGTCCTTCTGGTCCGTTTCTTTTGTAGGTTGGATGTTTTGCGCCCATTTTGCACGGGAAGAGAGTAGCTTCTGTCCCGGAGTTAGGCCACCTTGCTACCTTGTCCAACTTTGTTGTGCCCTGCCATCTGGCGAGGGCTGGGCTTCGAGCGCCGTCTCCGTTTCCTACCCTCTCCTTTGTTAGGCCAACTCCCCCAGCCGTGAGGCATCTAAAGGTGAGTGGACCTATTCTGGCACACCGCCCTCTGGTTTCCCTCCATGCCAACCAATATCAGCGTAGTTTTCAGCCGCGCCGTCGGGGAGGCTGCCGTCTCCCTACGGCTCCCTCCAACTACATCCTGAACTTTTTATTGGCAACCAGCCAATACCATTGTGCCCCACAGGTTCCTCCAGAACATTCCCATGCCTTCCTCCAAGAGGTGCACCCCATCGCTGGCATAGCATTCCAGGCGGCCCATGTGAATGAGCCCGTGCCTGATCGTTCCCAGGCAATTTGCCCTGCAGAATTTGCTCACCATGAGGTTTCACTTTTTCCACGAGTTCTCGACGCCTTTGTGAGATTCCACCCTGCGCCATTCCCTTCTGCTGATCAACTCAGACCAGATAATTGCAGTGTGTCCAAAGGCTCTGGCCCCATCCGTGAGGTCTTTTTGTATTCCCTGGAGGAGTGCACTCCGCCTGAGGCTGGCCAAATCGTTCCAACCAAGGTGTATGATCAGCACATCCGGGTGCAACCCTGAGTCTGCACGTAGGTCCTTGAGGGCAGCCGACAGATGGTCCCATCTCATGCCTGATTGGCCGAACCATCAGATGCAGGTGTCTGCTGGCCGTTCTTTGAGCATGCGGCCCCCGTGTTTCCACCAGGCATCCATCTGCCTGATAAATGAGTGCCCCACCACCCACACCAGGTGCAGTCTTCTCCCTGTCAAAGTAATGGAAAGTGACCAGTCACTTTCTTGTGTGCCCCGGGAAGGGGGGGGTGGCTCCCTACTCCCCTGCTGCGCCTCCCTGGTCATAGCAGTTGTGGACTCACGTATGTTCTTTACGCCCGTGACCCCATCTCGCCACTGCCTGTATTCCTGCCTCACTCATCCCGTACTATGCCGCAGTTGTTGTCACACCTATCCGGAATGAATGGGACCCGAAACCTCTTGGTGGCAGGCCGGCCCTGCTGAGCGCGAGGCATATGACTGCAGTGAATTGAAACTTGCTCAGTTGGGTTCCGACTCTGTGTTTGAAGAGAGGGCCCGCCCGCTGGACGCACAGCCATGAAGGTGAGCAGACAACATACCGCACAGCACCTCTGGTCCTCGATGCATTGTAGCCTCACTACAGTCCCTTTGCCATCTTGGTCTGTTTTTGACCATTTTAACACAATCTCCACTCCTCTCGCCCTGGGTGTTATGTCGTTTGCCTGCAAGCAGTGTTCTGCTTGGCCCTCCCAAGCTGGGGCCACTACCTTCTAATCAGAAGGTGGTGATAAATGCTGCCTTAAATAGTACGAGCTCTAAGTCGTCCGTTGTTATGCCCTCCAAAGCCCCCAACAGTGCCCCTAGCCTCTTGAACTCTATTGGGCACCTGGTGTCGACCTTCTTGCCCTCCTTCCGTCTCCACCCTTTCATTGCTGCTCTGATGTAGTGGGATGCAATTGGGTTTTGTCCTGTTTCTAACTTTACGTGGTGTGCCACGGCGGTCAGGTGGGCCTGTGCCCATGATCTGGACTTCTTGCCTTCATATGTCCAACCAATGAACAGTTCCTCTGCCCTGCGCGTGTCTCCCTCACTGTTTAGCGATTGGATGTCCTCCACCCTCATCACAGCTGCTACGTATTTTTCATATCTCCTTGCTGCTGCTGGGGCGAGTGTGTGGAGAACCAGCTCCGATAGGTCAACCTGCCCGGTCCCACAGCTGTTTCGGGAAGGGGGTCATGCACAGCTCTGTCCCGGGCACCAGTTCCTTAAACTTGTTCATCCTGTCCCTGGATAGGACGTCTCTATTTCGTTCTCCACCCCTGGGACATGCCTTGCTTGTAGGTCTATGTTGCCCTCCAGCTGCAATGTAACCAGACGGTGCATTAGTCGCAGTGTGTCTGGGCATCTGGCTGACCCCTTGTTAATGACCTGCACTACACCTTTGTTATCTGACCAAAGCATCAGTTTTATGTTTTGCAATTCCTTCTTCCAGATTGTCAATGCCACTATGTTCTGGAATAACTCCAAAAAGGTAATGTTGCTCGTTATGCCTTGCCTACGCCAACTGCTGGGCCACTGCACTGCACACCACTTGCCCTTCAAGATCACAACAAACCCTGTGCTCCCTGATGCGGCAGTGAATAGCTCAATTTGTTTGCTAGTCACCCAACCTTCCCTCCAGATCAGCAAACTGTTAAAGTCTATCAGGAAAGTGTCCCACATTAACAGGTCCCTCTTCACCTCAGCCCCGAGCCTGACGTGGTGGTGCTTCTGGGTGAGGCCGCTTGTCAGTTGTGTCAATCGCCTGGCGAAAACCTTGCCTGCTGGGATGACCCTGGTTGCATAGTTTAACTTCCCTATGAGCTGCTGGAGGTCCATCAGTGTAGGTTTCTTGCGACCGCAGAGACTCCTGATGTCTTGCCTGAATCCCTCCACCTTCTCGGGGGGTAGCCTGGATGTCCCAGCGACTGAGTCTAGCTCGATCCCTAGGAACGTGATTTTTGTTGTTGGCCCCTCTGTCTTTTCTTTAGACTGGGGGATCCCCAGCTTGCCCTCTAGGCCTATAAATCCCCTCAAGGTATCCCTGCACTCTCGGGACGCTGCTGGGACAGTGAACAGGAAATCGTCTTGATAATGGAGTTTCCCCCTCAGCGGGTGCCTGTTGTGCAGTGCCCATTCGCTGAAAGTGCTGAATATCTCAAAGTATGAGCATGATACTGAACACCCATTGGCATTGCTTTAACATACTATCACTTCCCTTCCAATTGGAAGCCTAGTAGGTGAAAGCTATTGGGGTGTTCAGGGAGTAAGCGGAACGCCGACTTGATATCTGCCTTTGCCATAAGGGTCCCTCGGCCAGTCGCCCTCACCAAGTCTATTGCATTGTCAATTGTGGAGTAGCTCACTGAGCAAACCTCTGAAATAATTCCATCATTTACTGACATGCCATCTGGGAATACTAAGTGGTGGATCAACCGGAATTGGCCCTGGTTCTATTTTGATACTATCCCCAATGGTGAGATTTCCAAATTCCTACCTCGTGTGGCGGAAGGGGGCCTTCAATCCTGCCTAACTGCTTCTCTTTCTCAATCTTTTTTGTCACCTTTTTTGGGTGCTGCATTGCTCATTTTAGGTTTCTCTCACAGCTGGGAGGGAGGGGGTCTGTGAACGGGATGGGAAATCCTTTTTCAAAGCCATGGACCAGTATCTCTGCGTCTGTCTTATTGAGGTACCTGTTGGCTAGCATGCATAATTTTTTCGTGTCAATGGGGAACCATGCTAGCGTGACACCTCTCTGTCCTGCCGTCCTCTCACTGTCTCCTATGCTTGGTTCACTGCTTCTTTTTCTCCCTTTTATCCCATTTTGGGTTATCTTTGTGGATGCATTCTGCAGCTGGGTGTCCCCCCCACATGTTGAACATATGTGCTGGAACTTACATGCTGCACCGTATGTGCATTTGTTGGCCTCGAATTTCCAACATATTGCTGGTGGCCCGCTGGAGTGTGCTCCCTTCCCTTCGCTGAATTGTTTGGGTCTTTGAAAAGGCTTCCCTTTCCCTTTTTGAAAGGACCCTCGAAAGGAATGCTCGCTCCCCCCCATGTCCTGACCTCCCTCGCTACCATCATCTTGTGGATAAAACCAGGACATCCTCCTCATTCCACTCCATTTCAGGGTGCGTCTGCTTTTTTAGCCCAAACCCCCTTATTGTACTCTAGCCATGCATCACCTTGGAACTGCCTCTGTGCGCTGTGTATGTTTGCCTCATAGAGCCATAGGTCAGCTGCGCAGCCCGGGATTTTTTCTACTATGATGCATGCCATGATCCGAAATGCGTCCAACCAACTATCAAAGGCCCTATCCTTGCGCTCCTTCCTCATTTTCCTCCTATCTTCTTCTTTTTTGTCACAAGTTGTCAGGTCCAACACTCCTAACTGTATCTCTAGTAAGGAAAAGATTTCTATGAATTCCTTCAACCAGATTCTCTCTTTGACCGCTAAGGGTATGAGGCTTGCTAATCCTGTGGCCCTAGTGGTCAGGGACGCCGGGCCTGGCGAGGGCCATGTGTATGCCTCGGGTACTTCTATCACCAGGGGGGTATAATAGCCATATGGGGGTTTGGCCAAGCCACTCTGGGTGACCCTACCTCCTCCCCTGCGCCCGCTGTAACCTGCTCCCCTATCCGGCGTTGCCGTGCCAAACCGGGATCAAGCAGGTGCCATGGTAACCCTGTGGTTTCCCCTCCCCCCTGGGTGCTTGTGGCTTCCTCCCTCTGTAAGGACCCCTGCCAGCTACTCGCCTGTGCCCTGCATGCCCAACCCTTGCAGCAAAAGCGGTGCCACAGTCCTGCAGCATTCCTGAATGATCGTGCTAATATGCTCACCGTTAGCTACAGTGTCACTGATCACCCGGTCTGGTCCCGCCGCCACATTGCTGGCTGCAGGTGGCTGGGCCCACTTCTGGGGAGCCTTTGTGGGCCTTGCTGCATTCGCTGGCACCCTCCTCCATCTCTTGGCCACTGGTGCGCTGGCGTTGTGCTGTTGTCCGCTTGTTCCTTTCCCCCGCGTCGAGCCCCAGGTGGGGCTGCAGCCAATCACTCCCATGCACCTCTGAGGCTGCCCTTATCCCCCTCAGCAGATTATTCAGGTCATCCTACCCTTGCCGTGTGCTCCTCTTTTGTGCCATTCTCCGTGCCCTCTGTAAGCGGGGTGCTGCTGCTGCTGTTATGCACCAAGCTGTGAGGTCTGGGTGGGGTGCTGCCACCAATGCCTTGCACCAAACTTGTCTCCTTGCTGTGTTGGCGGGGTGCTACTACTGGCCTGTGCACCAATTTGCCATTCCTTTTTACTGCGAGAGGTTGCTGGTGGCATCACCCCCGCTCTGTTGGCAGCCGTTTATCCTGTGCTTCCCCTCTCGTGTGCTGTGGCCTGGTGCGCACGCTGCTCCCTGGTGCCCCTGGCTCCCCTGTTGGTGTTGCCTGCCGGCTTCCTCTGCCATCAGGCTCAGTGTCCTCTACCGCTGTTATAATTGACTTGCCCCCAAAAAGGCTCCAGATCGATAGACCACAGAGGGTGCTCAAACTCAGCCTTCTCTCACTGAAGTGCCTAAATAGCTCCGTGCTTCTCTCCTTCACCGGTGTTGTCCTAGGTCCGAGGGTGCTGTTCTCCTGCACTTTCTCAGCCAGGGTCGCGGGCCGCTTCTCTTCGATTGTAAGCCTCCCTCGCTGCACGCAAGCCCCGCCTGCTCACCTCTCAATACACTTCGCTGCTTCTCCCAGCCCGTGCGGCTGCTCCGAGGTGAGTGGGGGATGTAACGTATCCCGGGGTGGGCTCATGCTGGGCGTCCCTCCCGCTGCCGGGTAGGCTCCGGTAGCGCTACGAATCTGGTATTGTATGGCGCAGCGGGGTGGGCTCCCGCTCGTCACTCCAATCGCTGCCCGGCGCGCTAACTCAGGCGGACTTCATGGTGTCCCGGGGTGGGCTCCCGCTCGCCGTTAGTCTTTATGCCGGGTGGGCTTTGGCTGCGCCTCACAAGGGCTGGTCGTCCGGCGTCGCGGGGTGGGCTCCCGCTCGATGCTCGTTTCCTTGCCAGGGGTCCTCTGTCTGGCAGGCCTCGCGGCGTTGCATGGTGGGCTCCCGCTCGCCGCCATTCACACTGCCAGGTTGGCTCCGGCTTCATCCCTTCTTAGTGCTGGAAAGCGCGGGGTTGCACAGTGTCACGGGTGGGCTTCCGCTCGCTGCCGAGGTTGCTGAACATTCCCTCTTCCTCCTGGTTGTCCTGACGTGCCTTGGCCCCACAGGGCTTCGCAAGATCCTGACAAGATCTTGTGCTCACGCCGTGCTGCTCCCCCGCTCCTTCAAGATAGGAGCTTGACCGGGAGAGCTGTGCGTCCAAGCCCCCCCGACTCGTCTTCCCTGTGTAGACCCCCACCCATTGGGGGTTTGAATCCCGCCCTGGCCATTATGGGCCGAAGGGATTTGGTGCCACTCAGGACTGCTAAAGGGGGGGACCCGGGGGCTTCGACTGCCCTTTGTCCCGCTCTACACGCCAAACTGCGGTGCCCCACCCCATATGTCAGGGGGCACGACACTGGGTTATGGCGCCGGCTCGTGAGCCCCCTTCGGGTGTAGCCTCTGCGAAACACTGGGGTGCACGCGGCCGCTGGCACATGGGTGCTGAGAGCCGTGCTACCTGCTGCTACATCAAAAGAACTGACTGGCACACTCCTGTCCTCACTGTCCCTCGTCCTTATACCCATCTCGGCATCCTCCTGTCTCCCTCCCCATCCCTCATTTCCTATCTCCCCCTCCTCCAGTTATCTCTCGCTTTCTCCTTTACAACCCTCACTTTTCCACTGTTTAAAGCTGCGCGCCCATTTCATATACATCCTCCCTTAACTGTTCTCTGTGTCTTCTCTCTCTGTCTCTTCCCTGTCTCCCTCTTCGCTCTACTCTCTCGTCTACATACCACTTTCTTTCACGTCCCTACACACTTCTGTTCATCGCGCTGCATACCCACATCTATGCATCTATGCATTTATCTGATGCATCATGCCTTGCGTGCAGTCTGATCTTGTAATCCAACTCTAATGATATGTCATTGTGTAAACTTAGGCTTGGTTCTGCTCCAAAGCTGAGAACAAGCTTTAAGACTCAAATCCTGCAACATTAATAATATTAATTTGGACAATCCGGTGTTACATCACCTATGGAGGCAGCAATAAAAAGATTTAACTTTTATTTAAGTAAGGTAGAATAATCCTCACCTCTGTGTTCCTAGTAAATAGTAACTTCCTTTTCTAACAGCTAGAGAATTTTACATTTCTTGGCAGGACTGTATATGCGATTGTTCAAAGCTTACTAATTGCCAGAGAGGTGAAATCTGATACCAGCATAAAAAAAAACTTTTCAAAACTAGACTCTGGTGACCAGTGTGTTGTTCTTAAAAGGTCCTCTTGTGGAACACATAAAGAAGAAGCCTTAGGCGTGCATCACTCCCCTCGATCAATGTGGCAAAAGAGATTGGGGGAGCTGCCACTTGCATCGTCCATCTTGATAAGGTCGTTGAATAGACTGCCATAAGAGGTTTTCATGAAGCTGCTCTAGTTATCATTGCACTGATCATGTTCTCGCACTAAGATATTGTACCCCTCTTAGCCTAGGATGTTCAGAGCAAGCTGGGTATGGAATGGCATACTTAATGGAATTTGCGCTCCTGGAAGCAGTAAACATCACACTGGCCAGGTTGAAGGATCTTCTAGCCAAGTCCAGCACATGCACATTCAACACTTTATGGCAGGAGAACAACTAAAGCAACATGGAGATCTTAGCAATCAACTGTTTATGCTCCAAATCTTCATTGTCCACCTATACAAAAAAAATCCAACACCTTCCACAACCTAAGCAAATGTGTATGTTTCTTCTTAGTGCTTCACCATCCAAGTGCCTTTTAATAGCATGCACATCAAATACAGCAGTCATGCTATGGTTCCCTCAGTTTAGTCTAGCTGGAGTTGGGTGCCAATAGTTGTAAGCTTAACAGCTGTTTCTATGCTTGCTATGTTATGTGCTGTATGTCTCTGTAGTAGATCTCTTCCCATCGTTTGTGTATCAGGGTCATTCCTAGCTCTCGTTCCCATCGTTTTTTGCCCAGAAGTTTAGTGGGACCATAAAAGGAAGAGGGCGACAAGGAGTATACCTCGCTTACAGTACTTAATGGCTTGACTAATGTAGTTGACAAACTTCATCCACATTTGGGTGGTTAATTCCTCCATATAGGGGCCTTAATTCACAGGCTTAAGTACTGAGCAGCTTCAATTGTTAAATTTTGCAATATGTGCAAATTATAGATCTGCTGCACATGTGATGCCACTTCCTTTTGTGATGTCACTTCCTGTGACACCACCTAACTTGGAGAGTCCCCCCACTTCAATTTTTTAGGACTTGTGCCTTGCACTTAATGTAACGGTCTAATTTTGGCTAGTGCAACATTTACGCCAGGATGATCTTGTTTTATTTCAGATTTTACTGTGCATGAACGTGCTCCGTTTCCCCATTTCTCATAACGCACCATTACAAGTGATTTTTTCCACAGGAAACTAGTTCAAGTAGAAAACGTCGGGGCATATTACCAAGGGCATTATCGCCGCATTAGCGGGACTTTTTCCCGCTAATCCGGCGATAATTTTATCGCCCTATTACCAAGCTGTCACTAACACCAGTTAGCGACAGCTTTTAGGCGATAGCGGGCATTTAGGGGCCCACTTTGCATGTCAGCGATAATTATCGCTAATGACATGCAAAGTGGGCGTGCCAAGATGTTAGGGACTGAAAACAGTCGCTAAGGGGCATATTACCAACAACTAGCGATAATTTTTGTCTCTAACTTGTTTAGAGACAAAAATTATCGCCGCACATTGGCGATTTTTATCGCAGATAAACCTTGCTATTAACAAGGTTTATCGCAAATGCGATAAAAAACAGCCGAAATGCATGAATATCGCTGAAAAGTCAGCGATATTCATGCATTATCGAGCAAATGCTCTTAGCCATGTTATCCACCTCCCATTGGATAACATGGCTAAGAACTGCTCTTTGCAGGTGTTAGCTTTTGGAGATATTCCCGCTTAGCGCGAATATCTCCAAAAGTTGGTAATAGGAGATAGCAATGTTAGCGACTGTTTTCAGTCTCTAACATCTTGGCACGCCCACTTTGCATCTCATTAGTGATAAATATCACTGACATGCAAAGTGGGGCCCAAGATGGTCGCTATGTCCTACTAGCTGTCGCTAACTGGTGTTAGCGACAGCTTGGTAATAGGGAGATAATTTTATCTCCGCTTTCTTGGCTTTTAAAGCCAAAAAAGCGGAGATAAACCCCCTTGATAATATGCCCCTAACATCTCTAACTACTATTAAAAACTTTTGGAAATATTCGCGCTATGCGCAAATATCTCCAAAAGCTCACGCCTGCTAAAAGCAGTTCTTAGCCATGTTATCCAATGGAAGGTGGATAACATGGCTAAGAGCATTGTCACGCTAATGCATGAATATTGCTGATTTTTCAGCGATATTCATGCATTTCGCAGGATTTTTACTGCTTTTGAGATAAACCTTGATAATATCAAGGTATCTCAGCGGTAAAAATCCTCGGTGCGCGGCGATATTTTTTCCTGCTAACCAAGCAATAGCGATAATTATCGCTATTGCTTGGTAATTGGGCCCCGTCTTTCCTAAAGACATCTTGCGGAAAGAGACATGCTTTTCTTGAACGAGATCCTTCCAGGCAGATATCTGATTTGACTTTTTGTGCGAGGTGTTTGTTTACTTGTAGAGTAAAGCTACTTGAAATTCTGGCAAAGTTTATTTTGGATAGTGTGTATAATGTCAGTTAAGCTTGTTTCACCGATTTTCGGGGGGCACATTTCGCACACTCCACGCACTTACTAACGCGTATTCTTCAATGGTTAAAGCGCTAAGCATTGAGACAGCCAGCCAGTCAAAAATAAGCACTGCAGTATATAGCAAAGCCGATGAATCTTATCTTACACAAAGACTCACAGTGGCGAGTGATTAAAAAGTGATTTGCTGAAGGAGCGCTGGTATGTTACGATAGCAACTTTAATGAGTTGAGTGGTTCGCGCCGAGAATGCTTTTATGTGAAGGCAGGGAGCTTGGCTGTCACTTATCTCTCCCGAATAATAATTAGTGGTGGAGTTGTTGTTTTTCTGTGTGCCTTGATTGGGTCATAAATAAATGATGATAGCTTTGAAATATTGTTATTTGAGTATTTATATTACTGTTCTTTCTTGTTAGAATGTAAATTAGGTTCTAACAAATGGAGGGTGTATATGAACACCACCTAATAACTGCAGTCCGGCCGACAGTTATTAAACCCGATGTTTTATGACTATTAAGCCATTTCTATTTTCAAATTTGAAAATGACTGTAAGTACGAAATTTAGTGCACACAAAATATACATGTTTTCAGTTGTGGTTATTCACTCTCTCTCTCTCTAGTCCAGTTTTCTTCTAAAATTACACACGAATCCACTTAATCAAAAATACATTCCCTAAAAAACATCACTGCATCAAGTATGACGTCACCAACAATATATCACTGGTGCTTCATACCTATCATTCCTCAGACGGGGTATAGATTGCAGGCAGGCTATATATTGGCAAGACTATCATTTTTTGGGTAAGGGCAAACCCTCAATTTTTTATCACACTTTAGCACATTACTTTGTGGAATTCAGTACACTTTTGAAAGTATTCTGCGAATAATGCCTGAACAAAATGCCATGATCTTGACTCTGGATCTGGGGCCCAGCTATTATTGGTGCAGCAGGCGCAGTGGCACTGGGGTCCAGCGCACCGAGGGTCCCATTAACCCCTCCCATGCTTGTGACGGAACTGCTCCGTCACAAGCCATGGGTGAGCTGTGCTTGTGACGGAACCGTTCCGTCACGGCCCGCTCGCCGTGCCTGCGCGGCGCTGATTTCGCGCCTGCGCTGACGCTTTAATGGGGTGGCGGGTTCGTGACGGAACCGTTCCGTCACAAGCACAGCTCGCCCGCGAGCCGTGACGGAGCGGTTCCGTCACTAGTATGGAGCTGCCGCGCGGCCGCCCCACCCCCTTAGCGCTGCAGCGGAATATCCGCCGCAGCGAAGGGGTTAAACCTTGTATTCTGTTGTCTATAAATACCCCAACAGCAGTCAAAGGGCCATTTCTCTTGCCTGCACCATCCTTGCTAAGCGCCTATCTGGACAGGCCTGTTGGCTCTGTCTCATCCAATATAACAGGACCAAAATCTAGGAAAGAGACTTACTAAAGAAGGTAGGAGGAGTCGTTGGGCTAAATTAGATTCCTCAGCCTTCTCTATGTATAGGGATAATATCTCTAAACATACTCAATAATATCTTGCATAATTTGTTTAGACCCTAGGGCAAGTCATAAGGAGGTTCTTTCTTGCTTTGAAACCATGAATATTTGCAGTTCTATTTACCTATGGCCTACCTTGCCCTCAAAGTCGCTCTGCCTAACCAAAATGGCATAGGGACTCCACGAAAGCCAAACACAATTTATGCTGCTTTTTAAAAATGTCCTCGTGACCAAGCACTTGTACCTGAAAGACGAACCCACCATTAGGATATCATAAACAAAGCAACATGGGTTATATATGAGAACCGTATAATCTGGGTTAAGGAGGCCTGTAATATCCATGATGGAAGGCTTGTTTGGAGATTAGTCTCAGCATTTACCACTAGTAATGTTTCTGAGCACATTTTTCAGTGGCTATTCCTCTCCCCAAATCCTAGAGCATTGTAAACATCTATTTTGGTGAAGGGATTTTGGTGACACAAGCCCTCTCATGACAAATTGGGCTTGTCATGATTTCCATTTTACTCTTGAAAAAGTTCCATTGGCTATTAAAGGTAGTCTGAGGAACAAGAGGCCAGTGGCCATATTACAGAAGAGCCCTGGGGTCGCAATGGGTGTTTGTGTCTGCTTTGCATGGGGGGGGGGGGGGGCACTTAGGTATTCCAGAAGGGGCACAGACCCTTCTGTGTCCCCATCTGTAAAACTGATTGAGCTGCCGTAACTAAAGCACCAGCACTATCATCATAGGGTGTTCCGTCAATTGCATGAGGGCATGCCCACGGCATATTACAGATGCAGACGTAGAGGCAAAAAACCTGTCAGGAGACGCTGGCACTCCTCTGAAGTGGGGAATGGGGGTCCCATGGAACCCCAGACATCCCCTTGCAGGCAGGTGCAGTCACTCACTACATCCGCCTGCAAGGGGATCTCTAATCCCCCTTCAAAGTGCAGGTGGGTTTCAGCCAGCACTTTAAAACATGGAGCGGCATCAAAGCAGCTGTTTCTTTTTTCACATGAATGCACTGTCCCCAGGGCAGCGTGAGTTTGTGGCTGCACTGGGGGCAGCACATTCATCCTAATATGGAGCATTTTCCTTGTTTGCGTCAGGTGCACCTTTTTTTATAAGGTACGCCAAGTGCAAACAAGGAAAATGCCCCATATGTATGATAGAGCCCCTGGTCTTGATTGTGTCTATAGGGGTATTTTTTTGCAATTGGTATATCATCTTTATTGCATGATTACTTAAAATCATTGCAATCACAGCATCATAATTAACCTAAAAAAACACAATTACATTTTAAAACAAGAGATCTTCTCTTCACATAATTCAAAAAACAATCCCATATATACAGTTTAAAACCTTGCTGATAAGCCCAAATCTAGCCACCTCACATCTCGAATTACATAATACAGGTTAAAGTGACGGTGTGCTTTACATACTTTTCCATAAATATCATAAGGAAATATTATCGACCAATAAACATTCATTTCCCATCCTTTCGATTGATCTAATGTGCAAAAAGTGCATCAGTTTGCTGCGATGGTAACCCCGCTGATATTACATTTCAAATTAATACCATCGTAAAAAAAATTATTAATTTAATCAAGATTAAAAAATCATTAAAATCAATAGCACCAAGGTCACAAATTTAGAGGGGATCTACCCTATATTAAACATTTATCTACTGCCATTAAAAATTCTACCAATTGACATAGTAGTGGAACCGATTCACCGGACAATAACATGATTAATGCCTGACGAGCAGATCTCACACCACTCATCAGAAAATAAGGTCTCAGAAAGAAACGTCTAAGATTAGTCAACCTCGGGCATACACATACTATATGTACAAGAGTTTCCTGTGGCCGACCACAGAATCCACAATTAGAGTCCGGCCACTGTTTAACCCAAGAACGTGTGCCCTCCTTTGTTATGTTTATACCCATACATAGCCTTAGAATTTTTTTTTAAAACTTTACAGAAAAGAAGACATTTAAATATGGCTAAACACACGGTGATTGCGATGAATTAATCACGTACCATGCATAGTTTTTTTCCGCTAAAGCAATTTTATCTAATTTAAATGATCCCGCTTTGATATGCTTTTTTAAAATTAGTTTATAGTTAGGCATTTTTAAAGCTGACAGTTCAATTTCCAGGCCGATATCATGTAAGGATGCTAAAATATAGGCTCTCCATTTTGCAGTGTAAGCAGATTTACCAATTTCTTTCCAGCATATATTCCCTAATGATGCTGGGGCTGATGTTGCTAAAACAGCCATGCATTTTAGGAAGGATCCTTTTGATACCAGGCACTGTCTTTGGAGACCAAATTCCAGTCTAATTGCTGCTTGACACACTGACCTGTCAATTACAAAGGCTGCTTTAAAAACCTTAACAATCAGTAAGGCAAGCAACTTCACATCTTTTCCTCTAGTAATCGGAGAGCCATAAATGAGGCTAGGTTGTAACTTGGCTTTAATTACTTTTAGAATAGACTCATACGATTGACAATTCAGTGATTTCTTTAAACATTTAAAAGCATGGATCAACGTCACAGTCTTGGCTCTTAAATCTTTAAGGTGAAATTTAAAAGACACATGATTATCAAATATTACCCCTAGGTATCTATATGTCTTACCATATCAATTTTGCCTGCTCTGGCTTTCCAGGAATTAAACTTCTGTTTAACTACACCGATTTTCATCACTTTTGTTTTTTTGACGTTCAGTTCAAGGCCATTCAGCTGTATATAATCATCAAAGGAAGTAATAAGTCTTTGTAGGCCAATGGGAGTATGGCTCGCCAAGATCGTATCATCAGCATACTGGAGGTAGCCAATTTGCACTCCCTCAATCCTAGGAGCATGGCCCTTGGCAACATCCAAGTGCTGTGGAAGGTCTGATAGAAATAAATTAAATAGGCAGGGGCAGGGACACAACCCTGCTTTAGGCCACTATATGTTCTGATCCTCCTTGATAAGCAGTTACCCTCCCCAATCTTAACTTGAACCCCAGTGCTAGCATACAGAAGCAAAATAGCTTTCAATAGTTTCATTGGAATTCCCAGATCTGCCAGTTTTTTTCTATAACAAGTTTTGAGGCACAGAATCGAAGGCTGCCTTAAGATCAATAAAAGCAATATATAGATTTTGCTTATTCAAGACAACCTTCTCCGCAAGCAATGTTAGGGCCAACATATTGGTGATAGTGGATTGACCTTTCTGAAAACCAGTCTGATTGAATGGAATAATAATCCCCTTCATAGCCCAGTCTTCTAGGTCTATTAGAACACAGGAAGCAAACACTTTTGCATCAACATCAGTCAATGAAATTAAACGATAATTGGCGGGGTTTGAAACTGTACCACTTTTATAAATTGGTTGCACTATGCTACCTTGCCACGACTCTGGAACAACTCCCAATTTCAGGACATCCCTAAATAGATTATGCAAAAAGGCTGCCCACAAATTACTATTAACACAAAACAGGGCATTCGGTAACCCATTAGGTCCTGGGGCACAATTTGATCGCAGCCCTCGTAACACGGTCAATACTTGAGTATAGCTCGGAATTTCTAGATCAAGTTTTAGATCAGGATTAGAATAAATAGCATGATCATTAGGGTTCGGATCGGAGCACTCTTTATTGCCCACATACATTGACAATATATTATTTACCTCACCTGAAGCCTTAGCCAACCTATCTGAGTGTTTTCCTACCCCAGCCGATACACCATACAAATTGGATATAAATATTACCCAACTCGGTTCGGGTATATTTACAGAAAAAGCCCTACTGCTGGAGAACCGGGCCTTATGGGCCTGGCGGCGCAGTGCACACCTTAAATCCCCGAGTTCACCTGCCTTGTCGGACAGAGACACAAGACACTCTGTTAGGCATAGAAAACCAGGTTTACTAGCTGCAGCTAAGCACAGTTGTCCCAGAAGTACAGAGTAGGTTCTCAGGAGACTGCCATTTTATTCCGTGGCGCACAATCTTTTATAGCACACATATTTACAACGTATAATCCCAATACATACAAAGCAAGCCAATAGGAAAAGTTGGAAAACAAACTATCAGGTGTACCAAATATGCCCCTCTTTCAGACCCTGTGTGTCACCCCTCCCCACAAATTAATCAGTGCTAGTGCCTACAATCCAATTTGCAGGTGGCAGGACGTATTTGTATGCCTCAAAGGATAGTTGTGTAACAAGAGAATACAAGGAGAGAATAGCGAAGGACAGTGGGAAAAGATAAAGTAAGGAAAGTAAAGGGGAAGCCAAATAGTCAGTCGAGACAGGGATCAATCAACCCAGACATGGATTAGTGAACTCGGCCAGACCCTGACATCGGTTTCGTAAACTGAAGAGACATGTAGCAGCTGGGAAAGGCAAAAAACACTCCGTTGGCAGTGTTGCCTGAGTGAGGGCAACACAAAATGGCGACGGGACACAAAATGGCGACCGAATACGGGACGAAGTCGGAAACCGAAGAACCTCAGACCCTCCTTTTGCCATTACTCAGGCAAAATACAAAGGACTCAAGTTAATCTGAGTCGATGTCAATGGCCATGAGGTCATCGAGCTGTTGCTGCAACATCATTTTAATGTTCTCTCTTTTCTGTGACCTTGGGACACATATGGTGGCACAAAGACCGTGGATGGCAGGGCCATACTGTAAACAAAGACAACAAGAAAAAATGATGGCAAAAACCATTGCAAGGAAGGTTAATACCTTCCATCCCCATGTGGACAGTAGTCCCCAAAACCATCCTATCACAGTCCAATCTCCTGTGTCCTGGTGTGTAGACTCGGAAATTACATGCAATTTGGAAATGGCTTGGTATACTGTAGGGGAAATATCAGGAATATAAATGCAGCAACTAGACCCGATCAATTTACAGACTCCTCCACGATCTGCACGGACAATGTCTAAAACCATCCTATTCTGCAAAGTCATAAGGCGATCCGCCTGAAATTTGGCTGTTAGATTACTTAAGGCTCCAGAAGTTACATTTATGGTAGCCTCAACAACGTGAACTAACTGTCTAATGTTTCTGCTATTGGCCATTGGGCACCAGAAAGGAAGTAACCCTTTGATAAAGTCACCTCCTTCTTGTCCTGCTGTGTCCTTAGAATCAATAACCCCTCTGCCATGTCTTTTTCTATGATGACCTGAAGGAGCAGTATATGTCGGAGGGAGAAAAAAAGCCACATAACAAGTTCCTGAAAAGTAGGTAGGAAGCCACATGTAGGCTCTGTCATGACAGACTAAATATGTCCTTGTGATGGCACTAACGGTGAGGAAATCTGGGGTGTATAGATGTATGTATGGGAACAAACACTCTTTTCCTGTTGGTTTTTGATATTTTAGCCATTTATCTGCAGACAGAAATTACCTCGATGAGGCACGGTCCAAATTGGTGGGGATCTCCTTCATCAAGCCTTATCTGTAAGACTAGTAATATAACGAGTCACGTTCCAACCGTCATATGCTCGTTTCTCATCAACGGAAATCTTACTAATTTCGGCAATTCTAGCTATGGCTAGTATTCCCTTTATCAAAGAACTGTGACTGAAATCTGCCCCACCACCATATGGACTACCAGGAGGATATCGAAGTTGGTTCTGATATACATTAGAAACATGGCCAAATAGGCCCAAGCAGAACCTTCGTAGGAAAATTGAAGGACTAAATATGGCATCCCTCTCTCTGTGTTATGGGGCATGAGCCCACAAACCCAACCAGTTGATGCTGATGTAACAACTGAATAAATGAATTGTTGAAGTATTCTGTTCTCCTAGTTTGCTCATGTTCTGGGAGTGTATAGAACTGATGTGGTTAGGTAGTAGTAGGAAAAGACAAGGAAACAGAAGTTGGAACAGATGCTTGCCGCATAGTGTGAACAACCCATCTCCACAAGCCAATAAAATACATGAACATATTAAAACACATAAGGGTACGCCACATGGAATAACCAACATTTTCTTATATTTACTTTTCATTTTTTGCTTCTAATCATTCTTTTCCTCTTTAATATCCATTCTCTAAGGCGTTGCTCACGGCAATCTTCCTAGATAACTTAGCTGTGATTATTAGCCGTCCTATGACACTGCAAGTCCTGCAGACCTACTGTCACTACTCAGGTCACAGCCTAAGACTCCTACCATGACCCTGCAACTTGATGGATAGTGAAAAGAAATGTCTCTCAGAAGTGTAACCAGAAAAAGGAGAAAGAAAAAGTTCAATTGTCTTTAATCGATCTGGGTCTTAAGTTGTACCGAGTCATATCAGGTACCTTTGCTCTCGAAACAAAGTCTCTGAATTTACTGTGCTCAATCGCAAATATGATGGTACAGCTTCTTGCAACACGTCGTCATCTTCTTTTTCAGAGTTTGTTCGATCCAGACGTGCACTACTGAAAGGTACAAACCTAGGGACCCTTTCGCTCACACTGTCACCTATACCCTTGCGGACCCACTGGTCAAAAGGCAAAGGCAAAGGTACCCTTTTGCAGTGCACGCCATGAACCCAATTCTTCTTTCCGACGACCTTTACTGCTGTACGTGTTGCTAGCAGAACTTGCCGAGGCGGGCCACAACGAGGTTCCAAATTCTTTTTCCTCTGAAAATTCTTCAGGCAAACCCAGTCTCCGGGTTGAATGGAATGACCTGGATCTGCAGAGGCCTCCGGTAAAGCGTTTTGAACCTGTTGGTGAAGAACATGCAATTTAGTGGTGAGGTCATATAAATAGTCAATCAACATAGGATATGGAATGTCAGAGTACTTTTTAGGTCGAGGGACTCCCCAGACGTTAGCTGGGTGCCCAAAAACGACTTTGTATGGGCTGAGTCCTGAACGAGCATGTTGAGTTGTTCTCGTAGATAAAAGTGCCAAAGGTAAAGCGTCGGGCCAAGCAAGACCCGTACAAGCTTGAATCCTTGCCAGTTTGAGCTTGAGAGTGCCATTATAGCACTCCACCAAACCTGCTGACTGAGGGTGGTTTGCCGCATGGAATTTCTGCCTAATACCAAGACCCGCACACACCTTCTGCATATTTTGGCCTACAAATTCACTTCCATTGTCACTCCAGACAATTCGCGGCAAACCAAACCTCGGGAAGAATTCCTTCAAAAGGACTTTGGCAGTGGACAAAGCAGTATTGTCCTTTAGGGGGTAGGCCTCTATCCATCTGGAAAAGGCACACGCCACCACCAGAACATACTTGAGGTTATTACAACGTTCCATATGAATGTAATCAATTTGTAATACCTCGAAAGGATGCGTAGGGGGAGCAAAATGACCTGCTGGAGTTGGGGTTCCCTTTTCTCGATTATGCATCAAACAAACGATACAATGTTTCACCACATTCTCCGCACATTTCGGAATTCCTTTATTCTGCCATACTGGAACCAGAAGTTTGCATATTCCTTTCGTACTGATGTGGGCTGGACCATGCGCCATAGTAACTACATGCAGTACATAGGCGTCTGGTAACAGCCAACCCTGATCTTCTGACAATTCCATCCAACACCCTGTCGCGTCCAACATTCCTGTACTTTCTCTCTACTTACTCAATTCCTTTTCAGTAGACTCTTCTTAAATCATTCGCACACTTTCTATTGTGTCCTCACACATTCCTCCTTCTCTGACCAATCTTGCAGGGCCTGCAATACACATGCAACTCGTAGTATCTCTTGCTGTTTCTTTTACTACCTCATCTGCAAAAGCATTCCAGCGGCCCACATTATCAGTGATCTTTTTATGTGCACTACACTTCACTATCGCTATTTGGGTAGGCAAAGCAAGTGATTCGAGAAGGTCAGTTACCAACTGACCATGCTGTATCTTAGTCCCATGGGAAGTAAAGAATCCTCTTTCCTTCCACAAATGACTGAAACTATGAGCCACGCCAAAGGCGTATTGGCTATCCGTGTAAACATTCACTCTCTTTCCCTTAGTCAACACACATGCTCTCGTCAGGGCAATCAGTTCAGCTGCTTGGGCTGAGTTCTGTATAATGTGTGCAGTCTCCACTACTGTATACAAGGTGGTAACAGCATAGGCCACAGTCGTCTCGCCATTAGGAAGCTTGAAAGAAGACCCATCCACCCATAGGATCCCACCGGATCCACAAGTGGTGTGTCTTTTAAGTCTATTCTGCCTTTCGTTTCCTCCTCTGTTTGGAGAAAACAATCATGCTGTTCTTGAGTGTCTTTCTCTTCTGGAATGGGTAACAATGTTGCTGGATTCAAAGTATTACACCGCTTGATGTGTATACGACTAGCCAAGAGCGTCAGCTCATACCCAGACAAGCGGGCACTCGTAAGAAGTTGTGTTTTTGTTCTGTTCAAGAGAGTATCTACTGCATGTGGTACCATAACAACAAGAGTGTTATCTAGTACCAATCCAGCAGATTGATGAATGGAAATCACTGCTGCTGCTGTAGCTCTGAGACAACTAGGCAATGCCTTGGGTACTGGATCCAATGTAGCCGAAAAATAGGCACATGGGCGTTGTTTGTCTCCAAATTGTTGCGTTAAAACTGACAACACGCAACCTTCTCTTTCATGAGTGTGAAAGGCTTACTGTAATCTGGAGTACATAGCACAGGGGCAGAACACAAGGCCGTACGTAAGTCAGAAAAACTCTTCTGACATTCGTCAGTCCAAGGAAGAGGTTGGGGTGTATCTTTCAGAGTAAGTACCAGCAGAGGTTTAGCCAACAAAGAAAAATTTGGAATCTACTGTCTACAATAAGAGGTAATGCCCAGAAAGGCACGCACCTCCCTTTGTGTGGATGGTACTGACATTTGTGTGAACGCTTGAATACGTTCTGGGGTCAATCGTCTTCCCTCCTTCGACAAGAGATGACCTAAGTAGGTAACCTCTTGGCTGCAATATTGAAATTTTGAGGGTGACACCTTGTGATGCAGGTCAGACAAATGACGCAACAGTGAAACAGTCACATCCTTACAAACATCCTCTGAATCAGCAGCAACTAACACATCATCCCCATACTGAATAAGAGTGGCACCAGGGGGCAAAGTGAAAGTATCCAGCTGAGATTTCAAAGCCTGACTATAAATGGAAGGACTCTCACAATAGCATTGAGGTGCACGTTTGAATCGGAAACTTCGGCCTCCGAGAGAGAAGCCAAAAATATCCCTTCTCTCCTCAGCAATAGGAATGCTGAAGAAAGCATTTTTGAGATCAATAACTGAGAACCAGGCAGCTGAAGCAGATATCATTGTGAGCTAGGCAGTGATATCTGGGACAACAGGAAACTGGGGGACAACAAATTTGTTGACCTCCCGAAGATCGATCACAAAGCGATATACAGGAGATTGAGAAGGATCAGTGCGTTTAAAGGACAGGTAGAACAGGACTGTTCCAAACATTTCCTCTCGTTTCTTCAACCACACCCTTCTGAACCAGATCATAGATAATAGCCAACAAAGCTCGTTCACCATTGTTGGAAATGTTATACGGAGGAATGCGTGGTAGATTAACATTAGGCTTAATAGTAACTACGTAAGGCGGTATCTGGAGCAGGCCAACATCATTTGGACCGGTAGACCAGAGCGTAGCAGGAATAGACTGCAATTCGGGTGGGAGTTGGTCCTTAGACAAATACATAGGAGAAACCAACTTCTCACCTAAAGTAAGATGTACACCAGAGGGGGAACAATACAATGTTGCATAAAGACGTTTCACCAAGTCCAAACCCAACAAATTATCGACGCAACCAGTCGTTAAAATGAGCGGGGCCTCCAAATTATAAGGACCAATTGAGATAGGCAAATGACAAGAAACCGGGTTACTAACTGGGGCACCAGAGAATCCTACAAAAGCGTTAGTTAAGCCAGACGTAGGTGCCCCAGGGAGTTTGGAGTGAATTATAGAACTTCTCATTGCACCAGTATCCAAAAGAAATGGTTCTGAAACACCCAATGCAACAATTTCAACATAAGGCCCATTCTGATCCACTGGAACTGATACAACTCCCTTGCTTTGTCCATGGCTGTCCTAACTAGTGTGAAAATCCTGAGCCTCACTTTCAATACAATAATCGTCATTGTAATATTGTGCAGACTGAGTATTCTGCTGATCAAAATAATTCCTAGAATTCTGAGGGGGAAAGGAATGCTGTCCTTGAGACAACGCACCTTGCCCTCTACCTCTGGGCGCTGATTAAAAACCACCACAGCCTCGCGGCCCTGGAAATCCACCATTACGCTGCAATAAAACCGGGCAGCTATTCTTAAAATGACCTTCCTCTTTACAATAGGCACATTGATTAGGACCTAGCAAAGGTTGCGGAACAAAAGGTTTAGGTTTTTGTAACAACCTCTGAAGCTGGGGAGGCTGTCGAAATTGGCACTGAGCACAATGAGGAGGATAAGCCTGTTGCAAAAGAACCTTCGTTTTTAATTCTTTAGTCTTCTTCTCGATCTTATCCTTTTCCTCCTCATCCCTATTCTCGGAATACTGAGCAGTAGCTAATATCTGTGCAGATGAAGAAACAGCCCACGAACATTCGGAGTCTTTCAATTTATGCGATAATTCTGGAAGTAAATTAAATACAAATGTATCCATGAATAATCGCTGTGCACCTTCAGTACTCATATCTTGACCACTATGGTCGATGAACGTCTTCTCGAAATGAGTAAATAAATCGGAGACACTCTCATCTTTCTTCTGCTTACACGCAGCTAACATATTCCAATTAACACGTAAGGCAGGCATCATCGTTTTATTTTATTTTACCGGGCAATTGTGCAATCAAATCATCTGGCTTAGCACCACCTACTTGTGCTTCATCTGCGGCAGTTATAGCAGCCCAATTACCACCTAAATCTTGGTCGTGGTCCTCCCTACGAATCCGAGCCCCCAACGCTTGCGGAACTACAATCCCCATCAGCATATCATCCTTTGACAAGATTGTCACAAATAACATTAAAACATATCTCTGTGTGGGCGCATTCCACTGCATAAAGGTGCTCAGGATATCGGGCACACTATACTGTGGACCACTCATGATCCATTTGTGAGCAAGAGAGTCCAACACAATTCGCTCGTCGGAACCTGGGATTTGACTACGGGATTGCCTTTGGGACAGAGCAGGAGTCATGGAAAAAGACCCAAAGAAGGGGGAGAGAAGGCCAGAATCAGTATCGACCAACCGTTTGCGAGCTGGGGAGAACCTGACAGTAAAACTGGAGACAAGGTATTAAGCAAAGGAGGAGAGGGACTGATCGTTACAAGAGGAACGGAGGGTAAAGGAGACTGAGGTACAGAAGTCGGTGGCAAAGGAGGCGGGGTGGCAATACTGGAAGGGGCAATTGTGGAAGAGCTGGATCAACTGGCTGAACAACAGGTCGCTGGACAAGTGACAACAATGGAGGTGCATTAGCACCTGGTACATAAGGTGGAGGCAATCTCAACAAATGGGACATTAAGGGACCTTTGTCAAGATCCATACTCTGTGGAGAAGTAGGCAACACAGGGTAGCATCTATCTATTGCCATACGATGCTGTCTGTCTGAGACTTAAATCGCTCGATCAATCTCATTTTCTTTAAACTGCTGGGCAGCCTGTGTAATCGTCATATCTTTCACTTTCTTATCTCTTTTTGCCTGCTTAATTTCTCTCTGCTTGGCTTCTTTACGCCAAAGGCGGAAAGAGTCAAACATCGCCGGCTGGGCTTTTCTTTTGAACAAAATTACTTCTAGATTATCTAAAATGTCAGGCTCGAAGCTACCATTTTGTGGCCACTGTAAAACACCATCTTCCTAAATTTGCTAAAACCAGGCATCTTTAATTCACTGGTCTGTTTACAAACTTCAAGGGGTTAAAGTGAATAACACAGCACAAACGTACTCACCCCCTGGCTTCGGCTATTGCAATGGTCGAATAACAAAACCTAAAAACAAAACAAAGAAGTGGGCGCTACCCACGAATACTTAACTAAGTATTCTCTCATGCCAACAGAGGTCCGTCTAACATCTCGTGATACCAGTTATCACCAAAGGGACCAAGGCAGGGCGGCAGTCAGGGCAGTAGTCGTCAGCAGCCGTCGGAAAGGAGTAGCCGCGCTGCAAAAGACCTTCGGTCCACTTTGACATGCAGGGGTTGCTTGATGTGGTTCCCGAAACCTCCGGAATTTTTTTGCGAGGCTTCTCACGACCCTCGGGCTGAACTACTACCACTGAAGCCGCCCCACGTGGGCACCAGTTGGAGAACCGGGCCTTATGGGCCTGGCGGCGCAGGGCATGCCTTAAATCCCCGAGTTCACCTGCCTTGTTGGACAGAGACACAAGATACTCTGTTAGGCGTAGAAAACCAGATTTATTAGCTGCAGCTAAGCACAGCTGTCCCAGAAGTACAGAGTAGGTTCTCAGGAGACTGCCACTTTATTCCGGGGTGCACAATCTTTTATAGTACACATATTTACAACGTATACTACCAATACATACAAAGGAAGCCAATAGGAAAAGTTGGAAAACAAACTATCAGGTGTCCCAAATACGCCCCTCTTTTAGTCCCTGTGTGTCACCCCTCCCCACAAATTAATCAGTGCTAGTGCCTACAATCCAATTTGCAGGTGGCAGGATGTATTTTTATGCCTTAAAGGATATTTGTGTAACAAGAGAATACAAGGAGAGAATAGCGAAGGCCAGTCGGATAAGATAAAGTAGGGAAAGAATAGGGCAAGCCAAATAGTCAGTTGAGACAGGGATCAATCAACCCAGACATGAATTAGTGAACTTGGCCAGACCCTGACATCGGTTTCGTAAACAAGGGCAGGGGGTTACTTTTTAACAGAAGAGACACGTAGCAGCTGGGAAAGGCAAAAAACACTCCGTTTGCCGTGCTGCCTGAGTGAGGGTAACACAAAATGGCGACGGGACACAAAATGGCGACCGAATATGGGACGAAGTTGGAAACCGAAGAACCTCACTGCCACCCCATTCGAGGTTATTGATAACCCCCCCCAAAAAATGTTTGCGTTATTTTGCTTAGTGGCAGATAATAAGCTATTCCAAATCCCTGTTTGATATTTTAGTTTTGCTTTCCATATTTCTTGTATATAGGTCTTCTTAAGTTCCTTCAGGTTTTCTTTATACACTGAGTAGGTCTGACAAAATCTAAAGGCGTATGCCTCATGAACAGCTCTATTGAGTACTTTCTTTAACCTTAATAATTTGGGGAAAACCATTTTTTATGTTTATTCAAATTGGTATTAATTTTCCTGATCTTACCAGTAGAAAATGTCCCCACAATAGACTCTGTGATAAATTTCCATTTAATAATCATATTCATATCACCCTGGTAGCCTGATCACTTTCCTTAATCAATACCTCAGCCGTTTGCATAATATCCTCCTTATTGGATAGATTCCATACCACCCTCCTCAGGTTGTATGCCGAACATGCAGAATTGGGAAGATCATTAGATTTTTAAAGATTTTCTACCAAAATATTACATTTTACAACCTGAGGGTTATGGTCACTTTCTGGTCTGCTGATTACCTTATATTCAGACACATGAGGTCTCATATTGTCCGAAATGAATGTATAGTCGATGATTGAACCATGCTTAGAGTTCTTAAATGTGGAAATTGGTCCAGATTTTACTTTTAACTGGCTGGTTCCAGCCTCTGACATAATATCACAACAATCCTTAACTAAACCACCAGAATGAAAGTTATATTCTGAGTACCGAGACAGTTGCAAATGAAGATCACCTGATACTATTAGACCAGCATCCGGGTATTGAAGTAATAAAACACTCAGTATATAAAGCCATTTTCTTTTGAAACCTTGTATGTGCCCTTCTTATCCCTATTCACAACATTTTGTGCTTTTACAGATGGTGCCAGTGACTCGCTGGGAACTGATGGTCTCTGCAGGGGGTAAAGAACTGCGGTCTCAGGACTCTTCAGGGGCCTTCCAGTCTCGGTGTATGCTGCGCAGCTGCTGATTGGACATAGTTTCCTGCAAGGCCCAGACAAGAAGGCTCCTGTTGATAAGCCTTTGACAATAGACACCACCAGCTTCCTTTGAGCCATCAGGTGATTTTGCCACAGCAAAGAAGGACGCATACAACGGCATTACTGGTCTGATGATCAGGTAGGCAGTGCTTAACTGCACTGAACTCACTTTTAATAATTGAATGTTGTTTTTCTAAATAAATCAGAGGGTACACACTGAGATTCATTAGGGGTCTCTAGGGGAGGTCTGAGGGCGCCTTTAAGATAGGTGCCTGAGGAGGACTGTCCAACCTGTGAAAGATCATAAGGATCCCAAGGACAGGAGAGGGACCGTGGGAGGTCGCCTCAGAGGGACCGTGGGAGGTTGCCTCAAGACAGAGCATGCTTCCGAAAGACGTCTAAAAAATATGCATATTGTTGAAGTAAGGTGTACAACAGTGTATTTCTAGAAAAGAAATAAAAAGTGACAAAGGAAGAAAAATAATTAAATTAGTAACTAAATAAAATTAAAAATGCTTAGCAAATTATTTCTGAGCACAGCTAAAGGCTGCAGGGCAGCCTTAGATGTCACCCAACCGACACCTCCTCGTGGCACACCAGCATGGTACGTGTCACGGAAAAAAGGGTACCATACAGCTGTTCATCTAGATCAATGGACTCATTATACCAGGAAAAATCCTGATTTACAATGGCCAGAATATGGCACGTTTGATAGAGCTAAAATGCTTTATTTAGAAGATTGTTTAAGGGAACGTGAAAAGAAAGGGAAGAAAGTACGTTTATTACAATGGGATGCATTTCATGCATGGTGAACATATGCCGCCAATAGATGGTCAGGGGAACCTACAACAAGGTGGGCAAAGTCCATAGAACATGATAGAGAGAAGGCACAAGAATGACGTGTAACTAATTGTAGGGACAAAGAAATGGAAATAGACAAATGCTTCACAGTTCATAAACCAATACCAGATGTGGACCCCACTCTACCTAATGCTCCCTTAGAACAGGAAGATACAGAGGATCCTGTAATAGAAGCATTATTAACGACTCCTCCTCCATATAGCCCACAAACATCACAAAACGCATCACAGGAACAAAAATACACAACTGCTATACAACAGAAAGAAGTATCTGGTACCCCTATAGGAAAAAGGGGTCTGCGATCACAATTAGCACTTTCACAGAAAGAACAGAGTGAAGTACAGGCATGGGTAGATGAAGTGATGAAGAAAGGGTCCTCATTGTGGTTGAATGAAAGGTGCGCATTCCCAGCGCATTACACACCAGCATTTCAACATTTTGCTTTGATAGATTTGGACACCAAGGCGTTTCACAGATTTAAGAGTAGGGAGAGGTTTTGGCCCTCTTCTGCTGGATACCCACGTGTTGAAAATTTGCCTAATAAAATATATAACAAATTACTAACTGTACTAGAAGACACAGCAGCAATAGAAAAAGAGAGATTAGAAGCACTCCAGATATTAACTGAATGGGTGGACGCACAGATAATGATAGAAAGAAAATGTGAAGGGTTTAAGAAAAGTAAAGAGGAGGGGGAACTACAACAGCCATCTAAGTCTTGTGTTCTTTCACCGGATCACATCATGCCTTTGAGAGAAGTACCAGGAAGTCAGCCACTACTATTAAGGTGCACACACCATGGTCTAACGTTGAGTTACATAGATTTGCACTTCAGTTTCCAGATATTAGACAAGACAGAGAAGAATGGTATAGACAGACAGAAATAATACTAAGAGTTGGCACTCTCACACTGGATGACATAGAACAAATGTTTTCTATAATATTGCCACCAGACATTTGGGGAAAAATAAGGAGAGAGGATGATGAATTTTTAAAAATAAAATGGGAAGATATAACTTCAGAAAAAAGGAAACAAGGAGAGGATATATCGGATGATATTAGAGACTTACCAGCAAAAATAAAGGCTAAAGTAAATACACTGGTACCCAGAAAACAAATAGACTGGTCAAAATTAAATGCATGCATTCAAGATACCGAAGAAACAGTATCTGGGTTTTTCACTAGAATACAGAAAGTCTTCACAGCTTCAAGTGGTTTAGATACTGAAAAGGAAGCAACACAAAGCGCACTTGTCTCCTGTTTTGTAAATAATTTAAAACCTTCAATTAAAAGAGGGATTCTAGAGTACAACCCTACTTGGTCATGCAAACCTCTGACAGAAATTTTACAATTAGCACAATATTACGAAATGCTAGGGAAAAAGGATTTGGAAAGTAAAAATAACAAAATAAAGGAGTTAAAAACAAAGGTTTTGATTCAGCAAGCAAACCAGTATAGCGGCAGAGGAAAAAAAAGCAGGGGGAGAGGAAGAGGCCGTGGAGGCCCACAAAGGTCATTTTCGCCTCCCCCTACACAGCATACCACCACAAATGAACAAACACACACACAGGGATGCTTTAATTGTGGGGAACATGATCACTGGAGAGCTCAATGCCCACACCCTGTCAAACAGTCACAAAGAGGGGGTGGGATGGGGAGATCAAGAGGCCGGGGAAGGAGCATGGGAAGAGCTGGATATCAACAGCAAGGACGTGACTCACAACCTGGCCCAACAGGGTATCCCCCCAACACAAATTTCTTTGATAATGAACAAATACCAAAAATGCAGGTGCATCACCCTTATGATGGAATATATCAGGAAGGGCCCCAAGGGGAATGGGACTATTATGCACCATAGGGAGGCCCGAGAGAGTTAATACAGCGGATGGTAATCCCTGTAGATCCCACTGGACCATATGTGAGGGGTAAGATTGAAGGTACACCTGTGGAATTACTAATAGATACAGGGGCCACCAATTCCTCCTCAACAAAGAAAAAGTTTCCAGATGTTCCTCTCTCGGGAAAAATAAATAAGTCAGTGGGATTCACCAACATACTTGTAACAAGCCCAATTTCAGCACCCTTGACATACAGTATAGGCCCAATTCAGGACACGCATTCATTCCTTATATCAGACAAATGTGCATTTAATTTGTTGGGATTGGACTTGCTAAAAAAGATGAATGCCACAATTAAGTGCACTGCAGACGGAGTTTTCTTGGAAGTAGATGGACCAATGGCACAGGAAATGGGCAACTGTTTCCTATCAATAGGAATACAAAATATTACAGCACAAATAATGGATCAGATAGATTCAAGGATATGGGCAAAACACAAAAATGACACTGGGAAAATGAACATCACACCTGTAAAAATTACAGTCAAACAGAATGTGAAATTACCAAGAATACCACAGTACAAAATAGCTCCAGAGGGTCTAAAGGGATTGCAGGATATAGTAGCTGACTTACTAAAGGAAGGGATTGTTAAAGAAATATCAGGCAGTCCTTGTAACAGCCCTATTCTTCCGGTCTTAAAAAAAAGCGAGGGAAATACTAATGAAAAAATTTACAGATTCATAGTTGATCTCAGAGAAATTAATAAAATTGTGGTGCCACAGTTCCCGGTTGTCCCAAATGTAGTATCAATATTGTCAACATTGTCACCAAAAATGGCATATTTTTCTGTAGTGGATTTAAAAAATGCCTTCTTCTCAATTCCAGTAGATGAGGGTAGCATGTACCTCTTTTCATTCTCTGTAAGCGGGAGAACCTTCTGTTTCTGTAGAATCCCTCAAGTGTTCACAGAGAGCCCGAGCATTTACAACCAGGCCTTGAAAAGAGAACTAGACACATTCAATTCATCACCTAATTCTGTGCTAATACAATATATAGATGACCTGCTGCTTGGTAGCATCTCTGAGACACAATGTACAACTGACACCATTAATTTGTTAAATTTCTTAGCTGAACGTGGTCACAAAGTTTCACCAGAAAAGATACAATTTGTTCAACAGGAAGTATCCTACCTAGGACACATCCTGTCGAAAGGGCAGAGAAGATTGGATGATAAGCGCATTAAATTGATTCTACAGACACCAGTGCCATGCACCCAAAAACAGGTGTGAGCCTTTTTAGGTATGGCCAGTTATTGTCGACATTGGATTGCTAACTTTTCCTTGATTTCAAAACCTTTATTGGCCCTGACCCACAAGGACACGCCCAAACCCCTTCAGTGGTTGCCAGAACATGAACAAAGCTTCCTTGCCATTCGGCAAGCTCTCTGCTCTGCTCCTGCTTTAGGCCTACCAGACTATTC
Source organism: Lissotriton vulgaris (assembly GCF_964263255.1). Taxonomy (NCBI): domain Eukaryota; kingdom Metazoa; phylum Chordata; class Amphibia; order Caudata; family Salamandridae; genus Lissotriton; species Lissotriton vulgaris. The sequence continues at coordinate 409,843,166 of NC_141698.1, read as the reverse complement.
TAAGTCTTTCCAACTCTATGTTCATGAGTCTGACGGGAGTGCTCTTGGGGTTCTATGCCAGCAGTTTGGTGACCACAAAAGACCATGCACATATTTCTCTGCCACCTTGGATACTGTAGCCAAGGCTTTACCTTCCTGTACACGTTCTGTTGCAGCAACTGCCTTATCACTACAACGTGCAGAAAGCATAATAATGGGACATGAAGTTGATGTCTATGTTCCACATGCCGTAGAGCTGATACTGAATAAGACACGTACGCAGCACCTTACAAATGCCAGGCTCACGCAGTATGAGATCTGTTTATTTGCACCACATATAACACTTCACAAATGTAATGTGCTTAACCCTGCCACTCTATTACCTATTCCCACTGATGATCTAGTGATTGTATTTTGTTAACTGAGGAGCAAACAAAAGGGAGAATAGATATGACTGATACACCCTATGCAGATGCTGAAGGAGAATTGTGGGTGGATGGTTCCTTCCTTAGGACAGAGGATGGAAATACATCAGCAGCCTATGCAGTTGTAACATTTAAAACTGTAGTTGAGTCCTGTAAGATACCTGAGTTGTCTGCACAAGCAGCAGAACTTGTGGCACTCACACGAGCTTGTTAATTATCTGAAGGAAGGTGTGTCAACATATATACAGACAGCCAATATGCCTTTAATGTGGCACATTCCTTTGGAAGACTCTGGAAGGAAAGAGGTTTTACTACCTCACAAGGCACAAAGATACAGCACGGAGTGCTTATCACCAAATTACTTAACTCCCTGGCACTTCCAAAGAAATTGGCCATAGTTAAATGCAGTGCTCACAAGAAGGTTACAGACAAAGTAGGCCAGGGAAATGCATTTGCTGACATAACAGCAAAACAGACAGTAAGAAATAATTCAGCACTAGTACTAACGGCCCAAAAATTACCTGATGAAGTGAAGTCACTAGATCTAACAACTGAAGGTATAAGACTAATGCAACAAGGAGCAACAGCAGAAGAACAGATGGGTTGGTCAAAGGACGGGTCATTTGTTCAAGGATGTTGGATGAATGACGCCAAGGAGAAATATATGTTACCAGACAGGATGGTCTACTCCATGTGTTTGGCCATGCATGGCCCGGCACACATATGCAGGGATGCAATAGTAAATTGTATGGACAAATTCTGGGTGAACAAGAACATAAGAAAAATAGCACAGGAGATATGTCAAACATGTATGGCATGTGCACAGTACAATGTGGGTAAGACTGCTCCAGTACCCAAAGGCCACTTTCAAAAACCAACAATGCCATTTGAAGCCCTGCAAATAGACTATGTGGAGATGCCCCCTACAAATAAGTATAGGTATATTCTGGTGGTGGTGTGCATGTATTCAAAATGGATAGAGGCATACCCGGTAAAACACAATGATGCCATCTCAACAGCCAAGTGCCTGATAAAGGAGTTGATCCCACGTTTTGGGGTCCCAAAAACAATATTTTCAGACAATGGCAGTCACTTCTGTAATGAAATAATAAAATTGACATGCAAAGCCTTGGGAATACAGCAGAAGCTACACTGCGCCTATCATCCAGAGGCCGCTGGTGCAGTAGAAAGAAAAAATGGCGTGCTCAAGGGCACGATAGCAAAAATATGTGCTGACACAAAATTGACCTGGATGGATGCCTTACCTATTGCCCTAATGAGCATGAGGAGCACACCAGATGCCAAGACCAAACTCAGTGCACACAAAATTGTCACTGGGTTGCCAATGGTAGCTTGGGGAGTTCCGGACAAAAATGTTCTGCCTATGATGATGAATGAACTGTTGAATGATTACTGCATGTCACTTACACGCACTCTTGCTTCTATCAACCAGCACGTGAAGGGGGCCCTTCCAGAGCCACTGCAGGTCGACGGGCACAAGTTCAAGCCCGGTGACTGGGTACTCATCAATGCATTCCAGAGGTCCAACTGTCTCCAAGCTCGCTGGAAGGGTCTGCAGCAAGTCCTGCTCGCCACAAAGACAGCAGTGAAGTGCACCAACAACAAATCTTGGATACATGCCAGCCATATAAAGAGGGCACCTCCTGAGACTGCATCCAGCCAAGACCCAGGTCAGCAGCACATGCCAACACCAGAACTGATCAAAGAGGAAAAAAGGTACAATTTGAGGTCTACAAAGAAGAAGGAGATGAAATGTCAGTAATTCTGGTAACTGATCTTCTGCAGGAAATAGATGAAGTACTACTATTAGATATTATCCTCACAGATATTTTGACAACAATTTTTGACCTTGAGAATAGCAGTGAAGAAGACAACGAAGACGCACTCATTTACCTTGAGGAAGTAATTGATCAGCTAGAATACCAACTAATGCGAGATTTAAATAGTATAGCATTACAAGAAGCCTTGAGTAGAGTACTTTCTGACTAAGAAAATTCAACTAGGGTATATTGAACACTACCACCAGGAGTAATAGCTCAGTTGCAGAACAAGAAAAGTTTAGCACACTTAATCAGGGAGTTCTTAGTAAAAAGTGGGCCAGTACAACGTTGAGTAGATGAACTGATCCAGGAGGTATCTGCGAGTCCTTCTGTAACTGCATAGTGCCTGTGCCACTGCAGCAATTAGTAGATGAACTGATCCAGGAGGTATTTGCGAGTCCTCCTGTACCTGCATAGTGCCCGTGCCACTGCAGCAATTAGTAGATGAACTGATCCGGGAGGTATTTGCGAGTCCTCCTGTCACTGCGAGCACCCGTGCTGCTGCAGCAACCAGCAAATAACTTTTCACAGGTTGGCAGGACAACCTGCTCTAAAAAGCTACCTTTAGGGTGAGGTACAGTGGACAATATTGTAAAAATTAAGTAAGGTTGCACTAAAGGTTGAAATACGTGACCAAAGGGTCGTGCATTACAAGAATTACATGCATATCTTTGGGAGGCGAGAAGTACCAAGAAATTCTCAGAGACCATCTGAAATATTAACGAATAGCTGTTCGCAATATATTCTATACTACAGCCTCACCTTATATGTGTTCATGCTTTTTGTGTGTTTAGCTTATATTATAGTAAAGATTCATAGTGATAATTCACAACATAGTGTCATCAATAGCACTACATCCAATTAAAGAAAGTATAAGATTAGATAGGTATGGATAGGGAAAATACAGCTCTAAAAATGAAGAAAAAATGGTATAAGTCTAAAATGTGCATACCTGGGGTGATATTCTGTCTGTTATTGCTAGCATTAATTACTGTATACCTATTGGATGTGTTCTATCCCATGGAACAGTTGATCCCAACACCAACAACACCTGCTACAATACCTGCATACACTTTGTCACCTGAAGAAATAGCCCACAGAGAAGATATGCACCACAATTCCTTTGTAACTTTGTTGCATCATACAAATAAGATATTACCAAGGGGAAATTGCTGGATATGTTTGCAATTCCCAGCTTCGGTGGACCAAAGTTTGCCCCTGGTTCAAGTCCCACTGCCTTTTGCAGCATCCTGTTATGCCATTTACATAACAATAGTAAAAATAGAACTAATAGCTGTTTTGCAGAATTTAAAGAAAAGTACTGCTGGTGCAGGGACAGCTATGGCCCCACCTGCAGGAACATTATATAACAAATATATGGCAGATATTCTGATGCTGAGGAACTGCACGGAGGTAATAGAACAGAATGCAACATTCCCCCTGTCTGACATCTTTACTCCGCTCTTTCCAACTCAGAATACAAGCACTGGGATAGCAGGCCCATCAAAAGAGGCAAATAAGAATATACAATTTTTGAAGTTAAAATTAAGAAAACACAACGCAATAGGGAGTATTTGTATTAAGAGTAATGGGACCTATCAGGTGGGAAATAGCACAAATTGTAACATGACATTTGAAATGACGGCCGGAAATATTAGCATTCCACTTTACGTAGGCGACTCAATTTATTTCATTTGTGGAGAGAAGTCTTATACATGGCTTCCAACAAGCTGGAGTGGTTGTTGTCACCTAGGTTTTGTATTACCTGCTATAGCAATAAAAGACACAAAGGAAGTACGAAGGGACATGCAAAGACATGCACCACGGCGAGGCAGGAGAAGTGTGGATCAAAAAGATACAGCATCACAGATAGCGGGTGATATATTTAAAGGGGTGATACCATGGATTGGTCCATCTATCAACTCAGGGGATATGCGTAGATTGTCTAGACTACTAGAAGCAACAATAAATGAAACGACAAGTATACTTGAAAATATTACAGTAGAGCTTCAAGCTGTGAGATTAGTTTCGTTACAAAATAGAATGATTCTTGACATGATGCTAGCAGAAAGGGGTGGAGTCTGTGCAATTATAGGGGCGTCCTGTTGCACCTATGTCCCTGACTCCTCTGTTACTGTCAGGGAGGCAATAAAAAGATTGCATCATATAAGTGTAGAAGCACATCAGGATTCTGGTACATGGGATATAGGAGGTTCACTTTGGAGTTGGTTGAGCGCATGGGGTTGGAAGATAGGAATGGTGTTCATAACAATTTTCCTACTAATAATAGGCTGTTGTCTATTAATGAATTGCCTGCCAATGTGCTGTCAACTATTGGGACAGCTGACAAAATGCCAAGTGAGGAAATTAAAGGAAAAAGAAAGAATGCTGATGCAAACAGTCACTACTGAGTTGATGAACATAGACATTTCTGACAATGATAAAAATGGACAATATAATTATTAAAGTGTGATATGCTTTGTGGTGAAATTATTTTAAACTAAGGTTCAAAGGGTTGTTTTGTAAAAGATGAAAAATTAGTTGGCCCTCTTGAATGAATACATTAAAGTGAACCGTAGTTTACATTAATTTATGTCTGACATCTGCCTGTAAATGATATGAGCCACTCATAATGGAAGGTAGCTCCATGCTGCACAAATGGTTAAAATTAAGTTGTCTGAAATTCAGCTGAAACTAGAAAGAGTTGCAAGTGAACGAGTACGTGTCCATTCTGCTGTAACTCCAACTTGTTTAATGATTCACTAGCTTTCACCTGTGTATAGAGCCAGTTCGGCGAGCCAATTCCTAGAAAGGGTTCGCTGACCTAGGACGTGCCAAGTTTGCTCTGCCCTTGCCCGGTTAAGTGAAAGGGTAAAGTGTTTGCTCAGCACAGATAGCAAGGGCGTCATTTGTATGGGGAAAGAAGAAAACACGGGCCTCTGCTTATAAGATCAAACAGTGCACATTGACATTTCAAGGATAACCGACCAAGGCTGTTGGTCAGGAGGTAGTGGTGTAAATATTAACCAGTATCTGCATGGTCAGCTCCGTCAGGAAGAATGTAAAGTGTGAACGTAGACATATTTCTGAAATGCACCATGATGTTGTAATGTACACGTGGCTGAAATGGTCACGCCACAATGTAGTAGTTAATAAATATTGTGTCAGGGCTCTGTGAAAACATATATAAAAACTGATTTCCTCACTGTAAAACCAGATCACTTTGCAGTCCTGCAAATTGTCTCAGCTGCAGCTTATTGACAATAAAGCCATTTTCTTTTGAAACCTTGTATGTGCCCTTCTTATCCCTATTCACAAAATGTTGTGCTTTTACAACCCCAGAACTTTAGAATACTTCTGGACTCAAGAGGAACCTCTGTCAAGGAGAAGAGCTGGAAAAGTTGAAGGAGAAGTACTGCCCCTTTGCTGTGTACAATCTGGAGTTGGCCTGCAGTGGATGTTTTTGCCAAGGAGAGGACACAGACTTTGCTGTGTGCTGGCTATCCTGCATTAAGAAGATCTCCAAGGGCTTGAAGTTGATCCTGCCTCCTGTTCTGAAGTCTCAGGGACACAAAGAGTTCACCATCAGCTCCCTTGAACTTCCTTGCTGGGAGTTCTGACCTGAAAAGAGATACTTATTCCTATTTTGCGCCCCTGGAGGTTGTTCCTGCTGCTGGGTGCTGAGAAAACGGAGGCAACTAAAGAAGTGTGATGCATCTGCACCAGTTTCTGATGCAATACCGCAGTACGGGAAGAATTCCCACGCATCGTCATTGTGCCACTGAAGAAAGGAAAGCAGCGCCTGCCCGCGGCTACATAACTCGCTGAACTGTTTTGCATGTTTGATAGTCAGTGCCCTGTTCAAGCATATATGACTCAAATTGAATTGGTGAAGACCATAATAGGTTACAGATTCAATGATTCTCCTACACATTATTCTCGGGCCCAGGGGGGAGTAGCTGGCCCAACAGGAATCCACATCTGGTATAATCATCAAGCACAAGCTGGCATCAGAGGTTTATGAACCGGTATCACTGGAATCCCGTGGACACTAAGTCTGTTCCCCCTGAGTGCTCACCATTATGGGACTGATAACTTGACTTTTAAGACTGATAGGATAAATAATTATTGCATCTTATCTGACCTCCAGAAGGGGGTGAGGGATGGGCAAGAGAAAGGTGGGAAGCTTGTCAAAGCATATAGGGTTTCAAAAGCAATCTGTACTGAAGTATCTAACTGGGGCAATGGGGGCTATCAAAAAACAAATCAACTCTTTGGAAGAGTCTTTAACTCTCGGGAAGGTAGGAGGGGAGTGGGTAGGAACCCCCGGATATCTGATAGTACTACCTCCCAGTTACCCATTGCGATGTCTAGCCTAACTTTTCTCTTTCAAACTCCAACCTTTTGATCTCCAGGTCAGCTTCTCTCCTACCTCTTGCATTTTCTAACTCCAACTGCCCATTTATCTTAAGTTTTGCCGTTTCCATGTTGTATGCTCGCTCCTTCGCCCTTTCTTCTCTTTCTTCAGGGGAAAGACCTTTGGAGGAAACACTGCTACCGGGAGGAGACACGGGCCCATTCACTGGCACCTCCTCCTCCCCTTCTACTGGCGGTACCACCACCGCATCAGAGGGATTTCTGGCCTCTAACCAGGCCTCCAAGGCTTTCAGATATTCCTCCTTTCTTGAGAGGCCTGTGGTAGGAACTTTAAACGGCTTGCAAAAGTGTTGCAGCTGCTTCTTCCCGTATTTCTTTATCTTCTCCCTATCAAATTCCTCCACAACAACAACAGGGGTAGTGACTCCGGCATCACTCATTGCCAAAACTGGCAGTGTTAAAAAAATCAAGCTTCAGAAAAGCGGAGAACAAAAATAGAATCCTACCAAATTAGATTGTGGCTGCGCTATGGTCTGCTTTCACCATTTAGCGCACACTAATCACTGCACATGGGTCATAAATGCAAAGTTCAAATCCTCACCGCTGACCCACCAATGTTAGACTTGGTTGTCTCTAGTTGGCAGTGGTATACACTTCTGACAAATAGGGACTCACCTCCTCTAGTCAGGGCAAGGGGATCACACACTTAGATAACCCCTGCTCATCCCCTTGGCAGCTTGGCAAAGCAGACAGGCTTATCTCAGAGGCAGTGCGTTAAGCATTTATGACCACATACAGTAATAAAGTGAATACACTACAAATGGACACGACACAGTAGTATTATAAAAATAAGGATTTTTATATAAGGCTTAGCACAAGACCAAATAACGACAAAAATATACCACAATCTTAATGAATACTCTTGGAAGGAAAAATAATAGTTCAAGTGTAGTTTCTTCTTTAGCACAAAATCTTTAGTAACAAAAGCAACTCTTCTTCTTTAAAGCACAGTTCTTGGCAACAATGTAACCCCCACAGGAGTCACACGCCGTTGAGGCAAAGTTAATCCAAAGATTCGGCGTCAACCGAGAGGAGCGCTACGTCGAGCCCGGAGCCACATGGACCCCCCACAACACAGTACCTTGGAAAAGCAAAGCACATGATGATCAGTGGCGTCGAGATGTCCGGCGTCGCGTCTCCAGCGTCGATCAGGCCTCGGAGTCGGGGCGATCTGCAGCGACGTCGACAGATGTCAGGCAGGAGCAGCGCTCGTGAGGTGAAGCAGGATACGGCGTCGTCGTCTATGTCGATGATGATGTTGCAAGAGTGAGCAGCGCTCACAGCGTCGAGAGGGCTCGAAGTCGATGCGATCAGCGGCGATGCAGACACGGGGTCACTTGGAGCTGGAGCCAAACTCACTACTCACTGGCGTTGCTACTGGCGTCGATCGGGCCCGGCGGGCGACGTCGAGGAAGCGGGACACTGGAGCCGTTACTCACGATGTCGAGCTGGATTTGGCGACGTCCGTCGGCGTCGGGATTGCTGGTTTCTTTCAGAGGTGCTGGATTCTCAGGTTCCAGCAACAAGCACTTTTAGCAAATAAATGAAGTCCTTTGGCCCTGTGACTTCAACAGGAGGCTGGCACTCTTCCAGCCTTTGGAGATTTTCTTTAGCAAAGTTTGAGAGTACACACACAGTTCCTCTCTCCTGGTTCCTTGGCAAAAATAAAGAAGCAACTGCAGGATTACCCCAAGCAAACAGCACTCTGGCAGAAGGGGTAGGCAAGTCCTTGGATCAGCAGGCTTCTTGTCCTTGGTTCAGGGTTCCTTGTCAGAAGTGATCTAAAATCTTGGTTCAGGGGTCCTTCTCTTATACCCCTTTTTGGCTTTGATCCCTTTGTCCATGCAGGGGAATTCCCCTCATCCTGGGTTTGTTGTGGGTGTAGCCAGGCAGAGGCACCTGGCCTATTCACTGTGCAGGGCTGGATCCTTAGACGCCCAGCAGGAGGTGGAGCCAGTATTGTCACTGGCAGGAGCAGAGCTATCAGTCGCCCGGCAGGAGGTGGATCCAGCATTGTATCAGGCAAGGCAGGCTATCAGGAACTACTCTCTCCCTACTCTCAATGCAAATGCACCACTCACCCCACACTGACTCATTCAGAACTCTGGAGCCACCCAGCCCCTGTCACACACACCAAACCAGCAGAAACCAGAAATAGTTAGACAAGAAAATAGCCACTTTCTAAAAGTGTTATTTTCAAACCCATAGTCCAAAAACCATCCACACAACCGAATGCGTTATTAAACCCCGAGTTCAGGGATACCAAACTCAACATTGCACCATGCTCCCCGAGCTAGCTAGGTTTATAGCATTAATAACCCCGGCAGCCCATTCTAACTAATGGAGAGCAGGTAACCTCGCAATAGTGAAAAACGAATATGGCTTTAATTCACTATTAGGACATGCCAACTTGGTCAGGCTTGTCCTACCTTATACTTACAATGCACCCTGCCCTCAGGCCTAACATAGGGGTGACTAACATGAAGTTAAGGGAAGGTTTAGTAGGTGAACTTGCGCATTCAGCGTGACAGTACCAGACTCCACGTAGGTCTAGCAATGGCAGACCTTCAGACATACTTTTACTAGGCCGCTCTTGTGGGTGGCACAACATGTGCTGCAAGCCCACGAGCAGCATTTGTATTTACAAGCCCTGGCACTCCTGGTGCACTAGACTAGGGACTGACATTAAACCAAAAAAGCCAAACATGGAATTCAATCAATACAGTAATTTTACATAGGGAGCACTTGCACTGTGGCACTGATCAGCAGTGGCACAGTGCCCAAAGCAATATACCAGCAAAAACATCGTAAACAGAGGAGGCAAACAGAAAAGAAAAACATGGAGGAGAGACTCAAGCCAATGATGTCAGGTCTAACAATAATCATAAGAAAAACCATCACCTTCAAAGCTAAGGCATTATCAACTACTCCCTCAATTCATTCTTTCTGTTTCACTGCATGTCTCCTTCTTTTATACTTCTTAATATTTCTCATTAGATTTATAACTACTCTATTAGGTAGCAGAAGGACAACAGCGGATGTGGGGCAGGACTACAGGCCTCAGCACTCATAGCGGCAGTCAGGAAAGCCACCAGCACATTAGCCTGCATCCCGCGGCACCTATTTTGCCAGCATGGGGTCCCCGCTGTACAGGGTAGCGGAAGGAGAACAGCATACTTGGGGCAGGACTACAGGCCCCAGCTCTCACAGCAGCAGGGAGGAAAGCGCCCGCGTATCAGCCAGTGCACAGAGGTGCCTATTTTACCGGTGTGAGGTCCTTGCTGAGCGGGGAAGCAGAAGATGAACAGCAGATTTGGGGCAGGACTACAGGCCCCAGCACTCACAGCGACAGGCAATAAAGCCACCAGCACATCAGCCTACGCCCACAGGGGCATATTTTACTGGTGTGGGGTCCTTGCTGTGCAGGACATGCCCGGGAGCATGCCAGGCCAAGACCAGGCCTAAAACAGGCCTGTCTGCACCCGTAAGTGGCAGGAAGAGGCTGGGCTGGTGGCCACCTTCTTGGTCTGATTCCTATGATCCCTGGACCTGGATTAGATCTGTCAGAGGGAACCCCAGTACTGCTGAACGCTGGGTGAACCACCAAGCTAGTAAGTGATCTATTGCTACTGACATTTTATTAAGCATGGGCGAATTTTGTGAATTTGCCGTTTGCGAATTCGCCCGAAATCATAAAAAAATCTGCGAATTCGCGGATTTCCCAGCGAAATCGCAGATTTTTTGCAATTTGCACCATACTTACCTGGAGTACTTTCTACTGGCAAATCAGTAAGTGTTACCACGTTGGGTAAATCTATAGTGCTTTTCCTACACTACAGCTGCGTAAAGGGCCAGAAGAGTTGCCTCCAGTGACCATGTGTGTGTAACTTTGCCATCGCGCTGGCCGGAGTCCCTCGAGTGAGCTGTCCATCTAATTTTCAACGGTAGATATGGGGAGAACGCACACCTGCCCAGCCTCGACAAAGCGCACATTTTTTTTGGGCTGATTAACTTTGCCATCGCGCCGAATGGCGCCGGGGTCCCTCGAGTGAGCTGTCCATCACAGTGTGTAAAGGGCGGGAAGACAGTGCACGCCGCTAGTGTGCGTGGCGGGGCCAAACGGGGGGGGGGGCTTCTATGCCAGTTCACATGCCTCTTGTGTGTGTATAAAAGGTCAGACACCGATCAGAGCAGCACATGACGAGAAAGAAGCTCCTGGTCATGGGGATTGCGCCCATGAAAGTCAAGGATGCAAAGGCCTCTATCAAGCATCATAGCTAATTTTCGACGGTAGATATGGGGAGAACGCACACCTGCCCAGCCTCGACAAAGCGCACATTTTTTTGGGCTGATTAACTTTGCCATTGCGCCGAAGTGTGCCGGTGTCCCTCGAGTGAGCTGTCCATCATAGTATGTAAATGGCAGGAAGATGGTGCACACCGCTAGTGTGAGTGGCGGGGCCAAACTGGGGGGGGGGCTTCTATGCGAGTTCACATGCCTCTTGTGTGTGTATAAAAGGTCAGACACCGATCAGAGCAGCAGATCATGGGAGAGAAGCTCCTGGTCATGGGGATTGCACCTGTGAAAGTCAAGGATGCAAAGGCCTCCATCAAGCATCATAGCTAATTTTCTATGGTAGATATGGGGAGAACGCACACCTGCCCAGCCTCGGCAAAGCGCAATTTTTTTTGGGTCTGATTAACTTTGCCATCGCGCCGAAGGGCGCCGGGGTCTCTCAAGTGAGCTGTACATCATAGTGTGTAAAGGGCGGGAAGACAGTGCACACCGCTAGTGTGAGTGGCTGGGTCAAACAGGCGGGGGGGGCTTCTATGCGAGTTCACATGCATCTTGTGTGTGTATAAAAGGTCAGACACCATTCAGAGCAGCAGATGGCGAGAAAGAAGCTCCTGGTCACGGGGATTGCGCCCGTGAAAGTCAAGGATGCAAAGGCCTCCATCATGCATCATAGCTAATTTTCGAAGGTAGATAGGGGGAGAAAGCACACCTGCCCAGCCTCGACAAACTGCACATTTTATTTGAGCTGATTAAGGAGTTACTGAATTTGAGCTTCAACTCAGGCACCTTCTTTAATTATTTGTATCTGTAACTATTCTCTGACCCTGCTTCGAGGGTCAGAGAATTGTTGCAAGTAGGCAACGAGGCACCGCTCAGGAAGCACTTACAAGGTTACAGCTGGTGCCCAAGTTGAAGTTAATTTCTTTATAGCCCTTTTGTAAATGGTTACAAAGAAATTAACTTCAACTTGCGCACCTGCTGCTGTAACCCTGTAAGTGCTTCCATGAAAGTTCATCCCGCTTGCGAATTCGCGGATTTTCTGCATTTTGCGAGATTCGCGGATCGCGAAATCACAGAAAAGCCGCAAATTCCGCAAGCGGAACAAATTTTCTGCCCACACTTACATTTTATCAGGTGTTCTGGAGACTTATCTCACAAAAGCAAAATGGTTAAATGTAAGGTTGGAGGTACTAAACCTTCTGTTGAGTCAAGTACCGTTCCTAGGCAGACCGCCATAGATTCTTTCTTAAAATGTGCAGTGGGAGCCTTAACAAAGGAGAGAGGTTTGGCTGAACTGCGCTTATCGTTGAGTGTACCTGGTACAAATGGGGAAGGCGAATCTGTGGCACCTACCTTGGAGCAAGATCTTGGGGTATCTAAGGATCAAGAGTGCCTGAGTAATTGGTCCATTGAGGGCCGGGAGGATATCTCAGACAATCAATCACTGAACACTCTCAGACTGGTAGTACCCTTGTCACCACAATGTTAAACTTCCACCAGCATCAAAACATAAAGGAAAGTCTCGGAATAATGTAACTCTAAATGGGAGACTTCCTCAAACTTCAGTTTTTCAGGGGCCCATTGACTACAATAATGTTATGGACAAACCTTCTTAGAAAATATTTTGGGACCACTTAACAGTTATTGTAATTTAATAATTGTTGCCACTTAAGAAGCAAATGGGTAAACTAGAGGGTTAAATAGAAACTGTTGTCTTCTGTTGTAAAAAACCATCCTGTACACACATAACAGGGGATAATGAGATTTGACCGAGAAATACTAAGCTGCTTAATGTTGGAAAAACTCTGCCCCATTTTGTGATGTTGTTGACCAACCTTGTGTGAGCTCAGTCTCTAGTCAGACCCAGTTGAATAATAAGGATGGCCAAGTGATGAGGTCTATAAATACAACCCCTACATAGTCACCTACCATGGACAACTATTAGTCTCCCTCCAGCATTTTGCCCGTATGAGGCAGTCCTGGCTAATGTTTTCTCATTGAAAACTGGAGTCAAGCAGTCCGGAGAATGTCTAAAAAAGAATTTGGCCATTGGCTCAGCGCTTAAAGCATGTGTTCACAGCTAGAGCTCAACATATTCTATTCACAGGGAGAGTGAGGTGTATTGGCCCCTAAATGGAAAGTTTTGAGGGAAATTGTATAGTTGTTAAACTCCAAAATACTAGTATAGTCAGAGCTATCCATGCAAAGGCAGCACTACCATCATAGGCTGACCTAAATATGGCCATATTCCCACTGTTTTTTTATAGCCTCTTACAAAACCCTAATCACCTCCATGTTAGTACACAAAATGCACAGACACCAAAGCTGCCATACCCTCATTCACATGACGCTGATTTGTCAAATAGAAATCAGGTCCTAAGTACTTTAGAGGATATTGACTGACACAGTTGTAGCAAAAACAGCATAGTTGATACTGTAATTTACTGAAGAGAAGGTGAATGTTTGGCCAGGAGCATCATTTGTCCTTTAATGTTGTTAACTATGTACCTGGCCTGACAATCGAGGATAGAGGGGAGAATGCCTAAGTCTTACCTAACACTAATTGTGTTAATTCCAGTAGCCCATTAATTGATGCCCCAATTACGAACTCAGCTGGTGAATATTTGGGCGGAAGATTTAAATGTGAATTGGCTCATGGATAAATATGGAATATTGACTTGATTAATACCATATCTGGCTTCAATATTATATGCATGCAAGATACCTGGTGCACGAACCCTGTATATGTTGAAGGGTCCTCCTCATACTTCTTAGAATTAATAGCATCACAAGCTGGGTGGTAAAAATGTGGGCTCTTGACTATTATCTCTAATAAAATCTCAGTGATCGTTAAAAAAATCGCATCAGCGGATACAAGCTTCCAATTATTGTGGCTGGAGAAATAGGGGGTAAAACTTTTGGTCATAATAAACTTCAATAATAAAGTTTTTAATTGTACATGCAGTAGGGTGGCAACCCTACTGACCATAGCCTGGAATTCTTTTTAAGTATGGGCAGGTGAATTTAATATACAAGCTTGTGCATTATTTGATACAAAGGCATGTGGCCACACTGGACAGGAAACGACCACTTCTGTCACAATGAGTTTGGAAAAGCCTTGAATTTTTATTTATTCCAAATATGATTTACAGCTATTGAGGTGTGACTACGACACTAATGGGTAGCTAATACCAACGTACATTGGTAGAAATTCGGCTACAATTATGGATCATGTACTGATACCTGTGTCAGTAAATGCTATGTGTGGCACACCTATTATACTACCGGCGGCCCTAAGTGATCATAATCTGATTTTATTAACATTCTAATTTTGGGGTAAGAGGTATGAGTTATTCCCTACAGTGAATAATATCACTGCAAGCAGGACTAATGGTGTAAGAGTTAAGTGGGAGGGTGTTGACCCTAATAATATGCTTTGGAAAATAGTAGTGACTAATTACAGGGAAATCGACTACTGCCTCAAGGAGGCTATTGCAACCAAATTGTTAGTTAAATTTTGTAATCATGATATTAGCTCCATAAAATTACTCCTGACTTGTTATCCTACTACATTAGGGAACAATAACAGGAAATGGTTTGCCAATGCCTGCACTAAAGCCCTTCAGTCCCTTAAAAATGCCATGAGTAGTCACACACGGGATATTTTGGCTATTAAGACCTTGTGCATTTAATACAAACAGGCCCGGGCCACAAGGATAAAAACGCTCCAGAATAATGCATGGGAAAATGTTGCCCTTGCAGAAGAGAATAACAACACTAAGGGCCTGATTACAATGTTGGTCGGCTGACATTCGGATTCCCCTAGACCGTGTCAGAACTCATCCGCCTGACTCGGTCAGAAACAATGGCGACTGACCATTTACGATGCTCGGGGTTGGATGGGAACTGTTCGCTCATTCTGAATCAGTTCCGACCGGCATTCGGAGAATCCGAGTTTGACAAAGCCGATTCCTACAGCTCAATGGACAGTGTTTCTGACTGATCGATTACAATGTCGGATTCTGACAGCCTTAGCGACGCTGTCTGATTGACTCAAAAGTGCTGTTGGAAAATGACTTTGGGGGTAAAAACATGGCTGAATCAAGAATTAACCCTTAACCAGCCAATCCTGACTGATGTCATGTCCTTGGACCATGCTAAGCATATTCCCTGGTTGGAATATGTGAGACACACCTTTGCTCAGTTGGGGCGTCCAGAACTCTTCTTATTATCATCCACTATTAGGAGGGAGGATGTCAATTGGACCAAAAAGCATTTTATGGACAGGGTCAGACTATCTCTTGAGGAGCAAGAACTGGTACAATCTACTGTGAGATCCCATTACATAAAATTAATTTCTCCCTCACTCGAGCCATACCTTAGGATTGTAACTAAGCCTTTTCACAGATTTTTATTAACTATATTTAGATTTAACTTGATCCATTTCTCCTTAGGCAGTTACCAATCCTGGTGCAAACCAGAAGGGGGTCCATGTTGTAAATGTGATCATTTTTCCACACAGGATACCATGCATTTTATTATGTTTTGTGGGCTATACTCGTATTTAAGGCAAAGACACTTGGCACCAATTTTGAGAGAGGCTGGCTTTGTCCAAGTCAGGCCTGCCCTAGCGTACCTACAGTCTTTGAGTAGCACCCGCATTATATTTGGAATGGCAAGTTTTTTGGTGGCAGCATGTAGAACTAAAACAAAAAAAGCGTCATCTAGTGTATTTATACCTCCTAATTAATTGTTCCATCCACACTGTTTACAGTCCGGGCTTTTGTATTGTATTTGTTTTAAATGCCCCTGCATGGTGCTTGTAAACCTAAATTCATGAATTATGTGTTTTTAACTCATGTACATAAATTTGTTATGCCTTTTATGATTTTTTTAAAAATTGAATAAATTGAATTTGACTGACTGACTGACTTTGGGGGCACATTGCAGTCTCCCTTTCTTCCTGCGGCCTCCGGTTGGGGTCCATGGGAGTATCCAAGGGACCACCTGTAAAACTATGCTTAGTGTGGCAGGCACCATTGGGTGCCTGCGATAGGATGCAAGGTTTTCCGCAGACACCCAATTTTCCCATAGGAGCCTCTGTTGATCGTAACCGGTTGGGCAGAACCACAGATTGCGAGTCGGTCGGACCAAAATCCGACATTGAGTCGGGCGGTTTAGTTTCCACCGACATGCTAATGAGGCCCTAAATGTTCTGGGACACTGAGAATGCATCTTTTTTTTAAAATGATGATATCCTTGAGTTCAGCTACTTCATTCCCTGTGACAGCTGGATGTCACACTTTTCTGAACTTTTTAGACAGAATAATGAGGTTGCCACAGGGCAATCTTGGGGGTTGGTATGTGACTGGGGACCCATAATGCTGGAATTTACTAATGAAGATGTTATGCTGGCCATACATGCCAATACTGGGGGATTGGCCCCTTGATCATATGGAGCACCAGTAGGTGTATTTACATCTGCCCCTACTGGGAGCCTATTTTTACCAGGGTACTTAATGCAGCATCCCCCCGGGGGACATCTATTATTGTACCTATATATAAAAAGGAAGATCAAGCAGATCCTAAAAACTATTACCCCATTTCCCTTTTGGACTCCTCAACAAATGTAATGAGTTGAGTCCTACTGTTAAGGGTGAAGGAATGAGCACCTATCCAGCCATGTTTGTTTTGGCCCCCAAGGTTCAAAGTGGGGCATGGAATTCATCAGGGCTGTGTACTGGCCCCAGTACTTTTTTCACTTTTCATTAATGGGGTGGACATTCATCTACAGTCCCTGCAGGCACATGCCCCAAAGGCTGCAGGATTCCCAATACCAGTGGTGCTTTATGCTGATGATGCAGTACTTTTAGCAAGAACACCGGTGGGCCTGCCAAGACTGATGAATGCCTTTAGTGATTTTATGACTTCCAAGAAAATGGTTATTAATAAAACAAAAACATTTACCATGGTTAGTGGACCAATGTGGCTGAAGCCATGTAGAACCTTTCTTACTAATAACACCCCAATATGTTTGGTAAACTCTTTTTGGTATCTGGGGATCCTATTTATAGGTAACGGGTCATGGACACAGCATGCATTGAATACCAGAGCTAAAAGAAGTAGGGTCTCCCAGATGATTTTAAGGTTTTTCTCTAAACTGGGCAGCTGACCCAGCAAGGAAATGGTTGTTGTATATAAAACTAAGAGAGTGACCATTGCCACTTTTGGGGCAGTCCTCTGGGGCCATGTTAATGGCTTTGCTTTGCAAATAGAGGAGATAAATATTTTAAGCGGCTTTTATGCTTGCCACCCTCTTCCCCAAATACTATCGTTTATGAAGAGGTTAGCCTGCAGTTTTTAGAGGACTACCTTTTGGTGAGACCTTTCCTATTATGGGTATCACTATGGGCAAAGGAAGAAACTAGCTTTACCAGAACTATTACCCTAGGCTGTTTAGCCTTGGATAAGGTTTTAAGTATTCCTTGGCTTTCCTATATTAACTGTTTTCTTGGCAGGCTGTTTAATATCTCAATTTGGTCAGACCCTACCCAGGTTACATCACTAACCAAGAATAGGATAAAACATACTTTCTTAAATATAGATTGGATAAACCTGAGTTAGATGATGGGAAAAAATCATCACTAGTTTTCTATAAGTCCTTTGACCAGGAGGAGAGGGCTAATAATGATCTATTACACGTAAGAAATATGTAGCACCGTTTTGTGCTGGTATGATTGTGATGTAGCATTTTTCATCATCTAGTTGCCTTTACTAACATAAGGTCTTGCACCCCGATACGATGTCCTGCCCCTGTGATGGCCGAAGTAAACAAAGCACACTGTACTTTTTATTGTTCTGCAAATTGCATCAAAATTGTAGGTCTTTTTTATTAGAAACCCATATTTGTTGCCTAGAACATTAGATCTTATAAAGGTGCTATTAAGTACTTGGTGACACTAAGTGATGCCCCTGTGGGTTATAAGGATGCTGTTTTTGAGTTGAATGCCATTAAAATAAGGAATGCAAAAACGACAGTTGATGGACAGAATGCAGAACATTGTCATACATTCACCCCAGTACAGAGATTTGGGCCTAAATCCATCCTTTATTTGCTCACCATACCATTCCAGTTTGAACCCAGGATGCTTGTTTCTTGTCCAGGGAAGACATGGCTTGGCAGTTCGGGCTGGACTGTTTCCATGAGGCACAGGGTCAGACTGATTTGCATATGGCCATGTCTGAACTGGGTTGGTGGAGTGAGCTAAAGAATGGTGATGGATTAAACCCAGATCAGTTGACTGGGGGTGAGTGTTTGAATTGCTCAAGCGCTCCGTCCATTATCCCCTTTGGTATCGATTAAAATAAAGAAAGCATATTGCAGTAGTTGAGGAAATAGAGTACTTTTCAATGTTTTGTAGAATGTATCTGACTCTTAGAGGATATATCTAAACTAATGACTGTTGTATAGAATATTAGATTATATAATGCATATATGAATTTTTAGTTGACCTTGAATATACCTTTTATATGTTAAAATGATGCAATAGGGTAGTGATTGTATACACTACTGAGCTTTATGTACTATATAAATTAGAGTTGTTAATGATGTGACTTGGGACATTTTATTGTTTTTTATCTTATGAAGGCGTTTTTATTTATTCACTTTTATGCCTCTATCTCTATTCAGCCGAATAACATTTATGAACTGAACTGAACTACTCTACTACCAAACATCCTAGCTCTGATTTCCTTAAACTGCTTCTGTCTCCTGGTTAAGTGTTTACATCTTTACTACATTCTTTCCTGTTGTTGCTATATAGATTTTTTCAATTGCCATACTTTCTCATATTTTGAATTTTACTGTCATATTCTCATAATCTATGGAAATGTCCACATATACTTTAAACAAATGAGTTTGTCCTCTTACCAATAGCTCTTATTTCATTCACCACTTTTTCTTCATTTTCCCCCTTGTGAGTCTCAGTTCTGCATAGATACTGTACTTGCTTCAGTTTATTTTCCCTTCTAGCTTTTGTAGGCAAACCGTCTGTAATTATGCATATGTTGTTCTGTAAAAAAAAACCTACATTTGAATTTTTTTTCCTAGCTAATGTACCAGCAACTTTATTACTGGCTTGCACATAATACAAACATAGTTTTTATGTTATGGTGCAGTTTTAAATCTACAAATCAACCTACCTACATAACTACAAGCACTTACTTCAATGTACCATTCACAAACCAAAACACAAAACGTAATTTATTACTTACCTTTTAATATTATAGCACCATCTCCTACAATACAGCTACATCATATCTCAGTTCTCACTTGTGCATGGTGAAAGACCACTTTATGCCTTTTGCAGTAAATTTCAAAATAAACATCAACGAAAGTGTAAAAGTACATACAGGGTCTAAATACTCTAAACCAGAAAAACAACATAGGGGCTATTTCTGTGCCTCTCTACCACTGTGTCACTGGTAGATCAAGGGCTCGATTCCGATCCGGTAAAAAAATCCCCCGTACAAATCGTATTCGTAGCCGAATCCGTACGACTCATAAACACACTGTACGACCCGGCGAGTACGATCCGGACTGGGTGATCAGGACGCTATTCGTATGGTCCGCGTCAGGTAAGGGAGATTCGTACGGAAAAGCGCTCAATCACATACACACCATACGCCGCGTACCCCCCATGATCGCCAGGGTATGCGCCGTACCCCTGCGATCATGTGGGGTACGCACCGTACACCCAGCTTACACGGGGTGCGCACCGTACACCCACCGTACATGAGGTACGGTGCGTACCCCATGTACGCTGGGTGTACGCCACGTACCCCACATGATCGCAGGGGTACGGCGCATACCCCGGCGATCATGGGGGTACGCGGCGTCCCCGGGGGGGCCTTCTGTACTTGTTTCGGCCCAAACTATGCGTTTACGGCTGTTTCCAGCTCCCGTAAAAAAAAGGGTCGTACGTTGCGTACCCGACACGAATCGTACTTGCTGGGTCGTAAAAACCAGCTGCGAACGGTTGCGACGTCACGTACAGCGGGTTCCGAGTGAGACTCGTACGGATATTTTAGTCGTACGGAGTCCTGTACGACTCGTACGGTCTTTGGCTCCTGGTACGGATCGTACTTCGTCGTACGTACGGGGACGTGTACGGGTACGATTCGTACGGGGAAAATTGCTCCGTACGACGATTCGGAGCGCATTTTACCGGATCGGAATCGACGCCTTAGTGTTTCAGTACTCTTCTACTTACTTGCCAGATGTATTTTTTGAGAAACACTGCATATAAAAATCTGCACATTAATCTGTATCACAGCATATACCTCTTGAATTCTTCGAAGTACATGCAAACAGTGTGTTACAGGTTATATATATATTTCCCCAGATGGTTCTAAAAGAGTACATATTACTCACTAAAATGTGGAAATACATGTGTTCGTGGGTGTGTTAAAAATACTCCCTAGATGATTAGATGAGTGCATAGATAGTGCCTACGTAATTCACTCAAAATATAGGTAGTGCCTGCATGATTCCATGAGTATGTACAAACTACATTGGTGGTCCCAAAGCAGCATAGTTAGTGCCTGTGTATGCCTATATAGCTACTATCTAGGTGATTAGATGAACGCATGGGTGTTGCCTGTGTAGTACAGTGAGAACATATTTAGTGCCTGCATGATCGAATACTGCATGTGTAGTGCATGGGTGACTGAATAAGGCTAGATATCACACTTGATGAATAATTGCATACATGCTCTGGTACTCAGCGTCCACATGCATCTATACATGTCTAAAACTGAAAACAACAATTCACACCTTTTGAAGGCACAACAACTTTTCCTAATGGCATACATACATCATTTTGCAAATATTTCTTGTGTCTTTGAAACATATATTCAGATTTTCTCACAGAAAGGTTACATGCCAAATGAAGTTGACACACACACTTTCAAAAGACATTTTTCACTATTACCCATCTTTCCAAAAATATATAGTTTCCTTCATTTTAAAGTAAACTCAACAGTCTCATCGTACATATAACTATCCTCAACCAGGAAAACCATATCTCACCATCTAAACAAATGCAAACCAATCATGTAAGTTAAAAAACACATTGACAAACACTTCCTAATACATACCTAATAAGCATTACTACTTTACAATTTATATACAGGCCCAGCACATTGTCTAATGATTTATTCATGACTACAGTACTCCTGTTTAATAATGTGACTAAAACTACCACAACTCCCAGAATGCATATAGTATAGATCCATCTGTTCTGCACACAAGGATTAGACATTTAAAACATTGTCATTGTTGAAGGAGTTACTCATGGTAATTTTCAACAGTACTAACATCTTAAACACATTCCCTTTACAGTTCATCCGATATATTGTTTTTCACATCACTGTGATAGTCTTTTTAATAACACTCCCATATAGATCTTCATTTCTAAAGTACATTTTTTATATAAATAAAAATGTATATACATACCAGTGGATTGAGTTTGTAGATTACGTTGTTGTTTTAGCTCAGTCTGGATAGTTTTGACTCTGTTGAGATTTGTAAAAACTAAGCACAAGAATGGTTCACCACTCTCAAAGAAAGCAACTCGAATATGGCAGCCTCTTCAATTTTCCACTCTATCATCATGAGAAAGGCAGCAAATTAAATCATGTCTTTAATTTTAGACTATTGGATCTCCACTTGTGAATGGTTAGAATCTATTAACCTTTTCCCTCTCTTTCAAAATGAGGTTCCTATTGGCGCATTTTCGCAATGTTTTCACAATGATCGTGGTGAAATCATGAAAAAAATGTGAGTTGAAACTTATAGATGGCTTTATTTCTTTTATTTATATACTGAACAACACTTTATTATACAGCCCTGAGTTGGAAATTAAAGCTTGCCATTTCTTAAATTGTGTCCTCTTCTCAACTTTAAAAAAAACAATTCTGTCTCTTTTACACCCTTCCCTACAAAATACACTCTTAGCTCAGTGTACATAGCAACATAGTGGAACCAGTTCAGAGCACATTCTAGAAGGAACATGCTACTTCCAAATAAGATACAGCAGGTGTGCTTTACTCCACATATTCAAAAGCATATCCATGTCTGTATTACATTTCTTTTTTTAAACAACAGCAAAAATAAGTCTTTGTGCTAATGCATACAACACTCTACCAAATTTCATTCGCTTTCATGCTGACAGCATCCAATGAAATATATCTTTTTTTAAAACATGTTTTTAACTGCTTTCCTTTGTAAAACGTATTCAATAAGCTCCGGCCATGTCCTGACTACTATTGCTACTTCACTTCAAAATGCTTAGGGTATGGATTGTGGGCCACAGCTATATCTATTGGGCTAAAGAGGCTGAAAAAAAGAGAGGTATTGGCAGGGATTTGGGTTTGGCAAATATGCAGAGTACTTGGTTTGGCCAAAGAGTGTTAAAGTTTCATCAGTTGCTGGCTTTGGTTAAATCCATTGTGGATTCCCAAGCTCCTCACCTCATGATTGTTCACTGTAGTGGCAATGACCTAAGGGCATTGACTGGGGTAGAGCTGGAAATCCTGATGAAAGAAACCTTTGCAAAATGATGTCGATTTTCCCTCACACTGTCTTGGTGTTCTGTAATAGTTGCCGAAGACAGAAATATAAGAGGTCAAATCAATGCTGTCCACAGATTGACAAATCCAGGAAACGTATTATTAAAACTGTTTCTGCATTCCTCAGAGACCATCGCATGTGCTGTTTCTATAACAAAATATGCATTTTGACATGCATGGAATTTATAGAAATGATGGAGTGCATTTTACAGATGAAGGTAACAGGGGGTTTCTAAGTAACATGGAACTCTGCATCCGGTCTTATGTGTAGCAGCCATATACACACCACCAACGAAGCAGCTCCTGTCAGAGCCACCCTCATACCCAAAATACTGTAACTTTTTTTCTACATTCTTTTTTTTTTACAATCTTCCCAGTGACATTGCAATCCCCACGGACACATTGCAAAAAGTGAAAAACAAAAGCAGACATTCAATTTTCACCAACACATCCAAAAATATTATGTAAAAAATCCATTCTGAACATTGCATAACACATATTACTATTTACATACTTCTTTTAAAGCATGTTTAAACTCATATTTTGTTCTAAGTTTCATTAAAAATATCTTTCAGACCTATTTTCCGTTTTTGCAGTTATTAGGGGCATAGTGACATTGTCGTTAACTACGACGATTGCCCGTTTCCATAAAGGAAAAACACATATATGCACACATATTACATCATTTTTTGCACAAATGGGGTTTATTACTGTACACTTCAAACTTATGTTTTTCTAGTGTGTTTCTAGAAAATCCATCTCTAAAACCTACTACGTGTTTTCGCGATGAGGCAGGAGATCATGATGACGTTGATCAATTAGATTCCCACGGTTACGTTGCAAAAGAGGAAAGCAAAAGCAGGAATTCAATAACCACCACCACATTAAAAAATGATAGCGATATAATTGATTCTAACCATAACAGTAGATAACTCCCAATACAACTAACTTTATAAAAACATTTATCAGAGTATCAATATCTCTATAACAATGCATATTAATGATTCACTGATATATGTTTTATTATCCCACCAATCTTCGATGCGGTGTTGTTGCGAATATCATGTACAATAAAAAAACTATTTTGAACATACAATTTTTATCAAGAACACTCCCATTTCTCAAATAGAGAGGTACTCTGACCCCTTATGTTAGGTTTTTTCAGAAAATATCAGCCCCGGGAACCATTCCTGAGAAATAAAATGGTAGCCGCAACTTTCTGTTCAGATTAAATCCAGCCAATCAGACACAAAGAGATGATGGACAAAGTGCTGAAACTTTTCAGACACTCACCCCCAGTCACAGAGCTGGGTTGAATCAATCATCGTTCTTTAGCTCCCTTCGCCACATCAGTTCAGACCCAGCCATATGCAAATGAGTCTTGACCCTGTTCCTTGTGGGAATAGTCCAGCCCGAACTGCCATGCCAGATCTTCCCTGGACCAGAAGCAAGCATCTTAGGACCAGTTTCAGGTTAAAACCCCTCATCAGCCAGGCTGCTTGAATCTAGTGGCAAAGTGAGCAAGGGACTCGTGTCTGGGCATACCATGCCAACTTAGGGCGAACAAGGAAAACACAAGGAGATGGTGGATGGAGCACTGAAACTTTTCAGAAACTCGCCCCCAGTCACAGATCTGGGTTAAATCCATCATTGTTCTTTAGCTCACTTAGCCACCCCAGATCAGACCCAGCCATATGCAAATCAGTCTTGACCCTGTGCCTCATAGGAATAGTCCACCCAAACTTCCACGTCAGGTCTTCCCTGGCCTGGAAACAAGTATCCTGGGACCAGTTTTGGGGTAACACACCTCATCAGCCAGGCTAGCTTGAATCTAGTGGCAAAGTGAGGAAGGGACCCATGTGTGGGTCTACCCTAAGAACTTAGGGTGAACATAAGCAAACACAAGCAGATGATGGTTGGAGCGTCAAAACATTTCAGACACTCACCCCGAAGTTACAGATCTGGGTTGAATCCATCATCGTTCTTTGCGAAACCATATTTGGGGCATATTCCCAAGGACATATCGCCAAGTTATCGGCACTTTATAGCAGCAAAAGTGGCAATAAATGTATTGCCCCATTCACAAGCTGGTGCTAACAGCCGATATCACCAGTTTACCTATGAAATCAGCTGCCAAAAACATCGCCACAGATGACCCCGGCAACTATCTCAAATGAGATGCAGAGTAGGCGTTCCTGTGCAAAATGCAGCGACAACACCACTCCGTAACATTCTCAACGACCAGCCAGATCCGCGATAAGAGCCCAAAACAGGTGATAAGGTGCCTTAGCAGCAGGAATTTAACACCTGCTCTGACCTGGTGTAAGTAAAGTCAGATGACAACCTGCACCAGAAAAGGGAGCCCAGAGCCGCACATGAAGAACAACAGATGCCATGGAGCTACTGATCATGCAGCTCGGAGCCCAAAGAGGGCTACAACACCCACCGCCACCACAGCGAGGCCCGCCACCCACCCTAGACCCCAATCCGCCCCCACAGACTACCACAGAGGCAGCGCAGACCAAGAGAGTGGACCTTCAGAAAACACACCAGCCTCACAGACCCAACACGAGCGGATGTCATTGCCCACTACAGGCTCAAAAGTAAGCATGAGCGAATTTTGCGGATCTCGCGTTCGCGAATTTTGCGGATTTGCGGATTCGCAATCCGCAAAATCCGCGAATTCCCGCGAATTTGCGGATTTTTTTTTTTTGTGTTCGCCCGTGTTTCTGCCAGTTCGCGGGGGTTTTGTACACTTTCGCAAATTGCGAACTTACCTGTCGGGTCGCAAGTTTCGCGAACTTGTTGTTTCTACGTGTCCAGCCTGTTTGGGACACTCTTCTTCATCACTGCCACTCTCTGTCACCACTGCCACTCTCTGACTACTCATGCCACCCTCTGGCCCACCCATGCCACCCTTTGTTTCATCACCACACCCTCTGGTTGTCCAGTGTACATTATTTTCGGCAAAGCAAAGCACACCTTCCCTGCCTCAAGTCACCTGAATTAATTTGGGGCTGATTAATGTGTCACAGAATATTTTTTTAGCTGGCACCTGCTTCCTTAGTGCGCCCTGATTAGTGATCTTTTGCACTTGCTAAGTGCTTTAATTGTTGCAAAATTAGTTACAACACCTGCCCTGCCCCAACTGACAATAATGAATTAGGGGCTGATTAATGGATTTTAACTTCCACCCTGGCTCCTGCTTGTCTCCCTTAGCTGTAATTCAGGACCTTTGTGGCATATGTGTAACTATTCTGAGGTTCAGAGCAGGGTCACATAATAGTTTCAACTGGCAACTGAACTCTGGAGGGGCCCCTCAGGAAGCACTACAGGAAATGGCTACTAATGATGAGCCTGAACTTTTGAACCTGGTAAGTAGTTACTTTCAGTTTTGCTAAGATCGTATTTCTGCAATTTTGCACTTATTCGCGGGGCGCGAACTCACGCGAACTCACGCGAACAGTGCGAGCAGTGCGAGCAAAATCCGCTGCTCGCGGATTTGCGGATTTTGCGGGAGATTCGCGAATCTCGCGGATTGCGGATTTCCCGAAAATCCGCAAAATCCGCGAGCGGAACGGATTTTCCGCCCATGCCTACTCAAAAGAACAACCATCCTACGCATCCTGAACATCATTGCCCCACAGGCTAATGGTACTCATACAGTGGATGATCAACATCCCTCAGCAGACAAAGCTGCTGGCTGTGCTGCATCTGTTGGCCTCAGGTACCTTCCAACCAACAACTGCCAGAGTCGGAGGAGTATCACAGCACACCCTATCAAAGTTCATTACAACTGTCTTGGATGTCATCAGCTTGGTACCCCAGTACCTTCACTTTCCCCACACTGTGTAAGAACGGCTGGAGACCAGGCAAGGCTTCTACGCCATAGCTGACTTTCCGCACGTGTTGGGGGCAATTGACTGCACACATGTCCTACTTGTGAAGCCTGCCGAGCCTGTAAACAATTACCGCAACAGAAAGCGCACGAAATCCATCAATGTGCAGCCAATAGTGGACCACCGGGGACTCTTCACCAATGTCTCTGCCAACTACCCAGGCAGTGTGCATGATTCCTTTATCTTCCGATGAACACACCACAAACCCCTACTCCATAATCATGCAACACACAACTCTGGTAATGCACACGTTACAAACTTACATACAACATGCCCAACCACCAGAAATGACAGCACAACTTACTGTGGTAACCTAGGATAGCCATGTACATGAGCCATCAACGGCATTGCACCTCAGCCACACAATAGCTGAATGTGAGGAGAGATGGGAACCAGGCATGTGCTAAGGAGGCAAGTGACCCATGAATGAGAATGTACACAATGCCAAGTGAGGCGTAGATATGCTGGCCAGACTGCAGTTTGCAGACCACAGACATATTTATGTTGACATACACTGCTGCTGTTTGGAGTGTAGTGGACAGTGGACGCAACCATGTCACCCCAGCCAGTGGGGAAGATTGTGGAAATGTAGCTTGTTACCTTTCCCCCCGAAAGCGTGAGCGGAGTGGGCTGGCCCGGCCTATGCCAGGCTAGCGTAGGGGGGTGAATAAAAAGCACGTCGCTCTGGGCGTGGTTCTTTTCTGGAATGGTCAACATGTCTGCCAGCGCGGTGCCTCTCACCCCACCATGAGAATGACGCCATTACTGTGAGCTGTGTTGCCTGCACTCCTGGGCGCCTGCTGCACCCCGGGCCGCTGGTTCCCAGACCTGTCTTGCCCGCCCCTGCACACCCAGGCCTTACTGCTCACCTGCCGACACTGGTGTGTGTCAAAGGGGCCCACCTCGTGCCGGTGCAAGCTCCAAGCCTGAAGTCTGTGACCGTGGCAACCTCCTCCGACCATCACGGCCTCTGCGACACAGGCCCACAGTACTCCTTTCTCGTTGACGTCCAGCACTAGCTCCTGCCAAGTAGGTCACACATTTGGAGTGTTGATATGCTGATGGCTCAGTTCATATGTTCATGGGATGTTTTATATCACTGTACTCCCTTCGATGTGGTGCCATCAACTCTGTGTATAGCATTCCAACAACATGTGTCTGTGGTCCCTCGCTGATTACTGCCTTTGGCCCACACTGCAGTCCAGTAGGTCACACATTTGGAACTGAGTTTTGATTTCTCAACGGCAGAGTTCATATCATTGTACGCAAGGCGAGGAGTAAGAGGAAGACACAGTTCAGCCCGGAGCAAAAAAGAATCAACGTTACGAAGGTGATCGAACACTACCAACAACTGCTCAGGTGTCACTAACTCTGCATCGTGAGCCAATGACACATGGCTGTGGGCCCAGGCTGACCATTGCCTCTGGCCCACACTGCAGTTGAGTAGGTCACACATTTAGAACTGAGCATTGATTTATTTATGGCAGAGTTTACATCATTGTACAGGCCTCATCACAGACTGCATCCCCTTTCAGCTTCAGTGCCACTAGGTTTGTGCCCCGACATACATGGACACTCTCTGGTTGAACTTTGGTGGCGTCTGAGTCTATGGACTGGGGGTTGTCTTCATCATCATGAAGGTGATACTGACTTGGTGGTAAAAACTAGGCTGTAGCATTCTACTCCTCCATTTGCCTGTTTCTGCCGGCTTCTGCCCTCTGCATCATTCCCTGGAAGGACAGCTTCCACTGACCCCCGAAACACTCAGTGACATTCTCCTTGGACATCAACGAGGACCCGCTCAGCTCAGGTGGCCCTACCTCAGTGCATCGCAAGTCACCGTCCCGTAGCAGTGTGCCTGTGCCGGCCGCAGTGCATCTGGGGCTACTAACTCTGTGCAGGTCAAGTCGTGGACCCTGTCTGATAGAATATTGGATGGCCTCTGGGTCCATGGACTTGGGGTCATCAATGGCATGTGACTGTGGCCCTGCGCTGTCCACTGCCTCTGGCCTCAACTGCGGTCCACCAGGGCTTACACATCAAATTGTGTCCTGACCTGCCTAGATGTATCACCGCTGGATGCACACACCACCACAGCCAGGAGCACTTCCAACCAACAAATGCCAGAATCGAAAGAGTCTCACTGCCAGACTATTAGAGTTGCTCACCCCTGTCGTGGATGCCATTATCAGCTTGATACCCTGCTCAGCTCTTCAGGTGCCACTAACTCAGCGCACCACAACTCATGGCCCATTTAGGATTGAGTTTTGTGCTGTGGACAGCTCACACAGCAATGTCACCTCAGGCAGTGTGGAAGACCTGGGACAATGATGAGGAAGATAATGCAAGTGTAACACATCCCGCTGCAGCAGGAATATCCAGAAGGGAATCAATCCTAGACAATTTATTCACATGAGCACGCTCAGCTCTGGTGCCCCAACCTCAGTGCACTGCAACTCATGGATCCTTCTGATTGCATATTGGGTGACCTCTGTACTTTCTCCATCTACCACCATGATGCTTCACAGTTGTTTCTGTTATGTTGGTGTTTTCTGTTTCAGCTTTAATTGTGATCACTGTTCAAGTTGTTGCCAGCACCAACCACTTCATGAGGGCTGTCTTACACTCACCCCACACACATTCAGCACTGGGGTCACTGTACATGTGACCCTGGCAATATTGATGCCGGTCGCACGTGCCCGTAGCCAGTTACACAAACTATCTGAGTGTGTCCGTGTGGTCATAATGTATGCATGAGGGCCCTGGGCCCTACAACATTACATTGTGCTGTGTACAGAGGATGCACCCAGGTCCCTGCAGGCAGCGGGTAAGACCTTGGACATGTAGCTTTGCTGTCCCCCACTCAATATGTAAGAAGAGTGGACTGGGCCAGCGTACGCAAGTCCAGCGTGGGGGTGTGAATGATTGTCCTAGGGCTCTTGGCTTGGTTTGGTATTGGAAATGTGCAAATGCATGTGCCTCTGTCGCAGTGGGGGGTTACGTTGGGGAGTGTAAGTGGTCCCTAATGGGACTTAGACATCCATGTATGTGATCTAGTTTGGCTTCCATGAGGTCAAACCCCACCCACACCTCCTTCTGGCAGTCTGACACCTGGCCTTTGTATGCGATGTGGTATTCAGTGGGGTGCTAGGAGCCAGCTGTGGTTGTGGGTGCTTCCAGCTGTGTGGTATGTGCTGGGGTGGGGTCTCCTCGATGCAG
Organism: Lissotriton vulgaris; assembly: GCF_964263255.1. Lineage (NCBI taxonomy): Eukaryota > Metazoa > Chordata > Amphibia > Caudata > Salamandridae > Lissotriton > Lissotriton vulgaris. The sequence continues at coordinate 409,813,439 of NC_141698.1, read as the reverse complement.
CCGGGCTGCCCTGCTCCTGGAGGTGGGTTGCCTAAGATGTCCCTGAGCTGTTGTAGGGCGTCGGTGTCGTAGGTGTGTAGGTCCTCTTCAGCATCACTGATGATTTGACTGGTCTGCTCTACTGGAGGTGCTATTTGTCCCTCTGCAATGTGAAAGGGGGAGATGCATTTTGACATTGTGTTGACATGTATGTTGACGCATTGTTCAAGTTTACATACAGACTGCATGACAATGTACATTGTGGCTGTTTGGGAGGAGTGGACTATTTGATGTCGGACAGTGGACATTTGGACTACATGATGGATGTGAAATTGTACACATACATTTTCATTTCACAGTTTCCTGCTCTGTCAGATGTGACTGGCCAGTTTCTACGCATCAGCGGACCCAGTTGTGTCCTCTGTTCTGCAGTGTAGGTGTTGCACTTTGTACCACATTGTCGTCAATGTGGTTGTGCTGTTATTGCTATATGTGTGTGCTGCACTGTGAGGGAGTCACCCCTGCAGCTGTGATTTGGCTGCCCCTTATCCCTTTGAGGCGGTGTGCCTTTGACTTTTGTGCTTTTACGGTGCTGAAATGCTTGGGTCATTTGTGCTCTTGGACGTTTTTTGTACTCTTGTGTATTGTTTGTCTGCAGATGTATTGTTGACGTTAGGGGTTGTTTGTGCACATGGATGTGTCAGAGTGTAACCTGCTCCTTTCTGGATGTAGTCCACACACAGCCACCTCAATGTCATGGCATGCACAATGTCATGATGATTGTACTGCAGCCATGCTGATCATCATGTAGTGTCACTTGCATTGGCAGTGTGACTCACAAATATGCATCTTTTCTGTGTTTCAAACGTATGCATGTATTGGTTGTGAGATTCGGGATGAGTGGGGTGGGACCCCTTTGGGCACATGGTGGACAGGGGCTTACTTGGTGTTTGTATGTGTGCTGCAGTGTGCCACTGGAATCAGGGACATGATCCAGGGTCATTGTGGGTGTGCAGTGTGCTACACATGATTGTGCATGTGTACCATTGTGCCTATCTCCCCCGTACCCCAGTCCCAGGTCGTTACTCACCCTGTTGATGTTGTGTCAGGTCATATGGAGCTGTGTCTGGACTCCTGACTCCTTGCACCATCTCCACACTGATGACTGTGGCCACCATTTAATCCAGCTCCTCCTGTTGTGCCAGACTCCCACCTCCAGTCGCCATGCCTGCCTTCCTGTGGGCAGTGGGCTTCTGCATGGTTTGGCTTCTCACATCATGCCAGCGCCTCTTGGCCTCTTCCATTGACCTCTTCAACACTCCGACTGCATTCACTTTGTTTGCGATGGGCTGGCATGTTTCCGTTTGTGTTTGCAATAACACAATGGAGGTGACAGTTGTTGTTAGTGCTCTAGCACCTCTGTAACGAATATCTGGTTTTCCTGCGAACTGAACCCCGTCTTCCTCTCCCTCTTCTCCTTGTCCTTCCCCGACCCTGAGGTTCCTTGATGGTGCTCTGTGGGAATTGTGGTGTTCACGTTGGCCTCTGCAGTCGGTCCGGGTGCATCCATGGTGCTACGCAGTTTATTTTTTCCCCCTTTTTCTGATCCTCTTTTATGGTGCATTTTTCCGCATAAAGTGTGGGAATTGCAGGCCTGTCGCTTGGTATTGCTGATTTTTGTATCGCAATTGACCTCATTTCTACTATTTCCACGTTCGCGTTTCGGATTAATTATAACTAGGTCATTTGAGCGTTATCGTGAAACTATCACATGGTACAGCTGTGTTGAGAGAATACCACATTAACACAGCTTTATTTTCCCATGATAGACTGCGATGTGAAGAGTTGTGTTAAGCTAATTTTGCAATAATTATCACACGTTCTTGAGAATATCCCCCATAGTGAAATATCCGCATTCAGAGATATCACTATCAATTTCAGCTTGAATTTAGCAAAAACTGCTGAACGGATTTACACCAGATAGGCAAAAGGCACTTCCTTGAACCAACATCTATCTCAGCGGTACAGGCTATAGGTGTGGCTAAAGGTTTCCATAGGAATTAACTTTTGAAATGCACCTTTATTTCACACCCCACATTCTCAGTCTGCACTGCACAGATCACCCTCGAACTTTCCATGACAACCAAAACCTACCTTGACTCTTTTTGGGGAAATTTATTGAAGATTGGTCAAACGACGTCAAAGTCAAAAAATGCTTTTCCTATGGAAACTAGGTCCTAACTATAACAGTAGGCAGTTATAATTAGGACCTATTTTCCATAGGAAATCCGCAATATTCTATTTGGAATAACTTTGGCGCCGGTTGACAAATCTCCTCAAAATTTTCAAAACTTACGGTCTGCTCCGGTCCACTCCTTCCCTTAAAGTTTCGGAGTGATTTGTGAAGCAGGGGCTGAGAAAAAAGGGGGTCCAAAAACATGTTTTCCCCATGCACTTTCCCATAGGACCTTTAGCCACAGCTACAGCCTGAACTGCTGAACGGAATTTACGCCAAATTTGGCAGAGATGTAGTCCTCAGTTTAGACTTGTGCCTTTTGCTTAAATGGTGTCAATCTGTTCAGTAGTACCTGAGAAAACTACAGTTTAAAGCATTTATATATCTATGGGCGCAGTCGATCTGCAGATCCTGAGCGCACCATGAGCGCACCATAGGAGCACCCTTCCGATCACGCGCTGAATGCTAATTGGCTGTCAAGTGGTTGACAACATTCGAAACCAGGAACTGTTGGCAGCCATTTTGTGCCTCTGTAGAAGCGAGGCTGAAGAAGTCAGTTGAACAAATGTGCAAAACTTATAAATGGGGCAGGGTAGAAATACTTTTACCCTCTAGACCTGCTTTGGCGGTCCCAGAAGGACCCCCACGGCCCACAAAATGTTATTTTATTTTTAAAAAGGACCCAGCGGGTGCGTGTAGGGTGTGTGGACTCTGGGTAAAAAAATGAAATAAAATAAAGTGGAGCTTTTTTTATAATTAGCCCCCGGGGGGGATAAATACCGGGGGCAAAATTATTTAATTTTATGGGGACCCAGAGGGGCCCCCCAGCCCCGGGGAACGTCACCCCCGGGGCTAAAAAACAATTGGTGGGGGAGGGGTTCAAGGTCCCCAAAGCCGCGGGGACCACCCCCCCCTGGGCTTTATGTATTGTGGGAGGGGGCCACAAGAAAAATTTCTTTACGTAAACCTGGACTGCTGAAAATTCCAGTACCACTAACTGAATTTTAAGGAAGACAGCTGGCACATACATTGTGAATGAAAAATTCCCTGGCTTGTGTTGTGTAAGGAATGATTGTTTGTGCATAGGTCCTGAGGAAGGTGGCGGACAACCCACCGAAACGCGTGTCAACCTTGCGTGGAATCAATCTTTAACATCTGATGGTTTAAAGTTAGGCAGAAAAATCTTTTTCTGCCACATGACATCAAGATTTGTTCAGATACTGCATTTGTATGGAGTGTGTGGATGGGAATTAGAATGAATGACAGTGTATGAGTGTAATTGCATTAATATTGTTGTGTTTTTATAGCCAAGGGGCTATTTACTTTAAAATTGTTTTTGTACTTGCTGGAATATGTATTTTGCACAAAACTATATATATAAAAAAGATAAAAATACTTTATAAGAAATGAAAATGTAAAACAAAGAATGATGAAATAAAATACCAAAGAAATGTTATTCATTAGTTCTGAGGTTATTGTTGTGTGTGAACAAAGTGAAATATGCAAATCATGTTGGTAATTCAAAGTATATAGGTCTTGAGGGAATTTCTTTAGTACACAGGACCTTTTGATAACACTCAAACACACACCATGGTGGCGTATCAATCAATCAGGGATGTATAGAGCACAATACTCACCTGTGAGGGTCTCCAGGCGCTGGGGGAGTGTGTGGGTGGATTTGTGCAGCTTTGATCATTCGAAAAGCCAGGTCTTATGGCTCTTCCTGAATGCTTTCAGTGTGGGGCTTCATCTGATGCTGAGGGGGAGTTCATTTCAGATCGTGGCCATGATGTAGGAGAAGGGTATGCCTCCTTTCTTGGTCTGTGGATACAGAGGATTTCAGCCAATGACTCATCAGAGGAGTGGAGGTTTATTTTGGGGGTGTAGAAGGAGATTGAGGTATTGGAGTTTGGTGTTGTGGAGGGATTTATAGGTGTGTGTGAGCAGCTTGAAGGTTACTCTTTTTTAGACGGGGAGCAAGTGGAGTGCTCGTTTATGCTGGGTGATGTGGTCTTGTTGTGGGATGCTGAGGATGAGTCTGGCTGCGGTGTTCTGGACAGTCTGAAGTTTGTGGAGTAGAGATTTGCTGATTCCAGCATAGAGGGCGTCTCCGTAGTCCAGCCTGCTGGTGATGAGTGCATGGTGGCGGTCTTCTTTGATTCAGGGGGTGGGTCCATTTGTAGGTCTTGCTGAGTATGTGGAGGGTGTTGAAGCATGTGGAAGCTGCAGCGTTGGCCTATGGGTCTCTCACATGAAACATGTTTATCCAATTTAAATCTGAGTTGGGGAGAGTTACTGCTGAGGCAATTTCGTTTGTGGCACACTGCATGTGATGATTTGAATTTACTTGATTACAAGCATTTAATATTGATAAACCTTTTCCTAGCATTCTGATTATAACTTCACCTGGAATTTTTGGGTGGTTACTACTGATAATTGTGCTTAGGGTGGTCATAGTGTAATGTTAATACATACCCCCAGCACAACCCCTACACTTTACAAACACCACTACACTACACTGCCCTAAACCCTAAAACCCTACCCCCAGCAGGACCCCCTACACTAGACAAACACCACAAGCCTGCAGTTTAAGCAGCAGTGCAGAGGGAAGCACAGACTTCCAACATATTTATGTACATATGTTGCATCCCTGTGCTTCGGAAGTACCTTAGCACGAAGTAGCTAAAGAGCTTACAGTGCCATGCTACAGGACTTCCTTATAGTTCTGCAGTTATACATTCACCATATACCACAAATGCATTCTTTAGTCAATTATGCAGTACGTATACATTTATGTAAACTTTCACACAATAGCATATACATTTAGCTCTTTCTTTACCAGAGTAGTTGGTTCTGAAAATAACGTTTTTGGTTTTTTTTGTACTTTTATATTTTTTTTTATTTTTTGAATTTTTTGAATTTTTTTGTTTTTTTTAAAAAGAAAAAAGTCAACAGGACGAACAAAACCATGAATTTGGAGGGAATAAAAAAAAACTAGCATCAATGGTTATCAATTGCTCTGCAAACTAGGTTTACTGATTGTAAACAGCCTCTGAGGCGGAAGCCGGAGGACTGCATGCTACCACTTGTTTTTTAAAACTGTCACTTGATTGAATTTGTGTGTTTATTTTTAAAAAAAACGAACGAAGCTCACCTTCGCTACAGCGCTGTTACCCACGCGCTAAGGCAGCCCTCCCAGAGCCTCCTGACACAGCGTGCCCACCGCTGATACAGGGGAACACGCCCACACCGCCAGCGCGGTCTCAAGGTGGAGCCACACCCACTGCGAGGCCACGCCCACGCGGAAAGGATATTTAAACGCTGTCAGTCAGCGCAACGACTCATCCTGTTGTACACAGCCTCTGAGGCGGAAGCCGGAGGACTGCATGCTACCACTTGTTTTTTTAAAACTGTCACTTGATTGAATTTGTGTGTTTATTTAAAAAAAAAACGAACGAAGCTCACCTTCGCTACAGCGCTGTTACCCACGCGCTAAGGCAGCCCTCCCAGAGCCTCCTGACACAGCGTGCCCACCGCTGATACAGGGGAACACGCCCACACCGCCAGCGCGGTCTCAAGGCGGAGCCACGCCCACTGCGAGGCCACGCCCACCCGGAAAGGATATTTAAACGCTGTCAGTCAGCGCAACGACTCATCCTGTTGTAAACAGCCTCTGAGGCGGAAGCCGGAGGACTGCATGCTACCACTTGTTTTTTTAAAACTGTCACTTGATTGAATTTGTGTGTTTATTTTAAAAAAAAAACGAACGAAGCTCACCTTCGCTACAGCGCTGTTACCCACGCGCTAAGGCAGCCCTCCCAGAGCCTCCTGACACAGCGTGCCCACCGCTGATACAGGGGAACACGCCCACACCGCCAGCGCGGTCTCAAGGCGGAGCCACGCCCACTGCGAGGCCACGCCCTTTTCCCGTTCTACAAATGTGCCGGCCATACCAGCGCAGCGGACGAGCGCAGCGGGAGCGCCGATTGCGCGCCTAAGGCAAGCCCGTCTGCGCCCGTCCGCGCACGAACGGGCCCAGGGCCAGACTCCATGCCCGTCCCCGCCGCCCCAAAGGTAAGCTACTCGCGCAGAGAGCTATTAAGCCTAAGACCTACCAAACACAGCTCCTGCTTTGTATTACATGACCCTACTGACCCTCTGCCCCGCTGTGACATTTGCAAACCAGGAAATCTTTGCTTACCAAAACCCCCTGTCCCACCCCCTGCTCTTAAAATCTCCACTCTCAACTGTAGATCACTTCCTAAACATGCCCTGGTCATCAACCATCTCATTGTCGACCTCAATCTGGACATACTTCTCCTCACAGAAACGTGGGTTACGGAGCATTCCGACGCAGACATAGTCCTGGCCCTCCCCCCGGGCTTCCTCATTATGTCTCAACCACGCCCCCTAGGGAGAGGAGGTGGATTAGCCATAATCCACAGGGATCACTTCACCTGTCGAACCAAGGACTGCGCAATACAGGATTCAGAGAACTGCCTCTTTACGATTCAGTACTCCCCGACTAACTCCCTGTCAGGCCTCCTGGTGTATCGGCCGCCCGGCCACTCTGGCCCCTTTACGGCCGCCCTTCTGGAAACTGTTTCTTCCTCGGCACACCTGACACCCAACTTCCTTTTAACAGGCGACCTTAATATTCATTTCGAGGATCCTCTGGATGCAGGAGCAACCGACCTAATTGGCGAACTAGCGTCCTTTGGTCTACTTCTGGCCAACTCTGGCCCAACACATACGAAAGGGCACCTTCTCGACCCGGTGTTTTCCAATATCCCCTCCCTCCGTTTCATTAATTCTCAACCGCTCCCGTGGACGGACCATTTTCTGGTCACAACCCACCTCCCTGGAGCATCTAAGAAACCCCAAAAACCCCCTACCCTCACTAGAGACAGAGCGTGGGCCAGTCTCTCGGTGGAGGCATGGTCCACAGCCCTGGACGCTACGACCCCAAGTCTCACGGAGGACTCCTCCACCGCCGACTTCCAAGTGAGTAACTGGATATCCTCCTCCCTCGATAGTATTATCCCTATAAAAAATCGGGAGATTAAAAACAGGATAAAAGGCCAGGCCCCCTGGTACACCTCTGACCTTCGTGACCTCCGCAAAGAGTGCAAAAAGGCTGAGAGACAGTGGAGAAAGGACTGGCTCCACAGTAACAAAGACATCTACAATAGCAAGGTAAGGCGCTACACATCGGCTCTCAAACTAGCCAAGGCAGGATTCTACGACAATAGAATACATAACGCCACTAATTCCGCAAAGGAATCTTATTTGATCCTCAAGGAACTCCTTACCATTCCCTTGGCACCCACTGATGCCCACGCCCCTCCGGACAGAAGCAACGACCTTGCCTCCTTCTTCGACTCAAAAATCTCGAGAATACTGGACTCTCTCCCGCCCACCACCCCTCTTAATTACGCTGATACAGAGGTCTGTACTAACAGCCCGCGGCTGTCCTTCTTTAGAGCAGTTTCCCTTAGTGAGGTCACCTCCACGTTAGCCAAAATGAAAAGTGGCTCACCCCTTGATCCGGCCCCGGCCAGACTTTTAAAATCTGTGTCTCCCAGCATAGCCCCTACCATCATGGATCTTATTAACATCTCCCTATTCCAAGGCATACTACCTCCCAACTGGAAAAACGCGGTCGTCAAGGCCCTGCTTAAAAAGCCCCATTTGAACCCGGACGACATGTCCAACTATAGACCCATATCACTCCTTCCCTGTATCAGCAAAATGGCTGAGAAACTAGTTAACTCACAACTTTCCCTATTTCTTGAGACCAACAAAATCCTGCGCACATCCCAAACCGGCTTTCGGCCCAGCCAGGGCACGGACACAGCCCTCCTCTCTGTCATCGAGGAGTCAAGGTGCATTCTGGATTCAGGAGGATCAGTGGCAGTGATCCTCCTGGACCTCAGTGCCGCCTTTGATACGGTGGATCACCGTGTCCTTTTACATCGCCTGGCAGGGGCAGGAATTGTGGGTACAGCACACGCTTGGATTAACTCCTTCTTATCAGGTCGTTCATTCCAGGTGTGGGACGGCAACTCTCGCTCAGACCCCATACCACTCACTTGTGCAGTCCCTCAGGGGTCCTCGCTTAGCCCCACCCTGTTTAATGTTTATATGGCCCCCCTGGAAGATGTCGTGACCCCTTACGGGATAAAAATAGTAAACTACGCTGACGACACCCAACTTGTCGTCTCTCTCTCCCAGCTGGACAAACACCCAGACAGCCTGCGGAACTGTCTCCAGGACATTTACACCTGGATGTGCAAATCCTCCCTGAAGCTCAACGGTGCAAAAACCGAAATTATGCTGCTGGGCAACAAATGGTCTGCCATCCCCCCCGCGGTCTGGCCGGACGCCTTTGGTGAGATACCCACACCAAAGACAGAAATCAAAACGCTAGGTGTCTGGCTGGAACCGAACCTCACCATGAAGACCCAGGCCACCAAGACCGCTGGAACTTGTTTTGGCCTCCTGCGGTCAATCCGCAAAATTCTCCCTCTCCTCCCCCCCCCTGTCCAGGAAACTTCTGGTTCAAGGGCTCATCTTAGCCCGGCTTGATTACAGTAACGCCGTTTATCTCGGCGCTCCGGAATTCACCTTGGCCAAACTCCAACGGGCACAAAACGCCGCGGCTAGGCTCATTATGAACCTCCCTCCCAGAGCCTCTGCCAAACCGGCCCTCAAGGCTCTGCACTGGCTCCCTGTCCGCCAGCGGGTAGAGTTTAAAGCCATGTGCATCAGCCACAAACTCATCAATGGTGCCGGCCCGGCCGCCCTGAAAGACATGGTCGCCCCCTACAAAGCCCCAAGAACACTTCGATCTGACGACGAACACCTGGCCATCGTCCCAAAATTCAAGAAGGTTCGCACCGGTGGCCGTCGCTTTTCGGTTAAAGCCTCTGCAGGCTGGAACGCACTTCCCCGTAGTTTGCGCCTGGAACCCTGCCACGCCCTCTTCCGGAAAAAAACTAAAAACCCTTTTGTTCCCTAAATAGCCTTCCGGTCCTTTCTTCTCCTGGTTTTTTTACAACTCCATAGCGCGGGGATGCCCACGGGTCACCAGGCGCTCTATAAATTTATAAATAAATGTATAAATAAATAACAAATTAAATGATTGCACTTCCCGCAGTGCATTCTAACTTTCACAAATTGGGGATGTATGTCTCGTGGTGATGTTGAAGGTGATGCCCCAGAGGTACTTGGTATTGTCAGGGGTGGAGGTGCATTTTAGCGCAGTCTTCTACATTCATCATGAGCATAGTTTGGAGATGCTTTCGCATACTAGCAGTGCCACAGGGGTATTTCTTGTTTGGATCTCCTCTGGACAGTACTGCCTGGCAAATCTTTCATGTTACTTTGGTGGCATTACATTTCTTTTGCCCCTCTGGAAAAGTAAAAAATTATTAAAAATGTGTAATGTCATGAATGATGTAATATGTGACATTATCACCAGTGGATTGTGGGCGCGAGAGTTACAGTTAGTACAACTAACTATAACTAAGGAATTTCAATGGTGTTGTATGAGTGAAATGTCCAGCTCACTATAATATCCCTGAAAACCTATGTTTTTTTCAATTAATTTCTAAGGTTTTTTATGATAATTCCTAAGTGTAACCTGCTTGAAACCTATGGTTTTTACGGTGAATATATATATATATATATATATATATATATATATATATATATATATATATATATATATATATATATATATATATATATATATTACCTACTGGCGGTCGCCAGTAGGTATATATAGTTAGGATTTTTTCCCTATGGCATTTTTGAAAATTCTATGTCTAATAACTTTGGCGTTTGTGGACGGAATTGGCTGAAATTTTCAGGAAAATGGCACATTTTGTTTCTGAGCAGCTCCTGGAAATTTGGGGGGGGGTCGTCAAGGGGGGGCCGAGAAAAAAGGGGGGTCCCAAAACGCGTTTTTCCCATGTTAATTTCCATAGGGCGGTTGGACTCACTTTTAGCCCGAACGGCTGAATGGATTTTCACGAAACTTGGCAAAATTGTAGGGACTGTTAGCCCGATGTGCCTTTGCTAGGTCTCAATATATGTGCTTCAGTGGATTTTGAGAAATTAACGTTTAAATCAAGATATATATCTGTAACAGCGCTCCGGGCAGCGATCCGGTTAGCGAACTTTTCGCGTATCGGAACTTTGCGAAGCGAAGCTGATTGGCTCTTCGGTGTCTGTCAACATTCTAAACAGTCCGGAGCGGCCGCCATCTTGTCTCTCGGTAGGATCGAGAGACAAGAGGAGGCCAAAACAAAGGGGGAAATTACCATAAGGGGGCATAGTAGATCCTCGTTGACCCCCTAAGTTTTATGTGGAGGTTTTAAAAGGGCCTAGGAGGGTCCAAAAAAAAAAATATATTTTTTTTTTTTGCGGGGTAAGCGCCAAGTTCGCGAACCGGAAAGCGTTCTGGGCAGCGTACTTTAAGGATAAAAGAATGATAGACTTTTCTAATACTGTATGTTAATTATTTGTTGTTTTTGTTCGTTTTTTTTAATTTATTTATTTATTTTGATTTAAAAAAAATGTATTTATTATTTTCATAGTTCATTAAAACTTCCAGCATTATATCATCTGGTATCTCATCAAACATGGATGTTTCTGTCTCTTGTAAGGTTTGAATAAATTGTTCGTCAAAAGATTGATCCATAAAATCTTCATCCACATTTTCTTCAGTTACAATGTCTTCGGATGTAATCTCGAAGGAAACATTAGTTTTTTCTTGCTCCCCTTCCATTTTTTTGCTGTAAATTGCATAAAAAAATAATTATATTAGAAGAGTTAGGGCACTGTTGGGTTTAAGTTCAGACATGTAGTTCTGTTTTTTTAACAGTGAAGTTAAAGTAAGTAAATTCATAATTATAGCAGAGAAGTGTAAGTCAATCAATAAATGTAACAGAGGAGGTTATCTGTATCTATAACTATAGCAGGGGGACAGTAAATAATTATCAATAAACGTTTTTACAAATTAATTTAAAGTGCCACTTACAAATTATCAAATAACTTTACAGGGAGGTGAAAAGGCTCTTGAAATGTAGTTCAGGAAGTAGCAGTGAAAATGGCTGTGTTTCCTTCTCTTCCTTTATATATATTCAGGTATATAACCAATCAAATGTCAGGTAATAAAAATTGTAAATGAAAGTAAAGTTTTCATTGGTTGTCAATTCCAATATTTTAGATGTGTTTTGTGAAGTAATTTACCTCAGGGTATTTAGATAGGTCTACAGGCTAAATGGCTAAATGAAATTTCAATCAAATTTGTGAGAATGAAAGGGATTGTTATGTAGTATGAGCTAATCTATATTTGGTGAGAGTGTCTCTAGTCGTTTTTCTGCTAATTACTTTCCCACCTTTTTTTAGGACCGCTTTCTGGAAAGCGGCCCGGTTAGCGAACCTTAAGCGTAACGGGAGTCCACCATTTTGTGTTTCGGTCGCATTAAGATACAAGATGGAGGGCAAATAATGTTCAGAATGTGTAGAAGGGGGCACGGTAGACTTATCTTGACCCCCTAGGTTTTCTGAGGGTGGCTGAGGAGGCTTAAATGTGCGGAAAAAAAACATTTTTAAAAAAAATTCCGCGAGGTTAGCTTTCGGTTAGCGAACCGGGGAGCGTATTTTGTGGAAAATTAGTGAAAAAAGTTAGAAAAAAATAATAATTGTGAGTGATTAGATGAAGGGTAGCTCTGAGAAGAGCTTTTGGGTTTATGGTACATTTAGGTACTTATAAGTAGGTACCAATGCACATTCTTAAATTCAGAATGAAAATTCTGTTGCCCTCATCTGAGAAGTGAACTCCATCTCCTCTGTAGATATCTTGCATGTAGTAACGCAAGTTATTGTTGTACAGGGAGCCCATTCCATGGTCTCTCATGAAAGCTGAAACAGATTTGTTTACATGCTTCCTCGACTTCTCAATTTGTGGACAAAATTGGTTGGACCACCTCCATTTCTGTCTTTGGCATATATTGGAATATACCAAGGCAGTTTGAGGAAAAAGTGCCATTAATTGTTCAAAGGTGTCCTTTAAAAGCATTTCCAGACCTACCCCTGTCAAAGTGCCCAAATCATTACCTCCACAGTGCACTATTAACAGGTCAGGTTTTGGCAAATGCATAAAGGTTTTCACCAATGGTATCAATTGGTGACATTTTAATCCTCTTTGGCCCAACCACTTAATTTCCACATCTTGTAAATTGAGGTTGGGTAAATTTCTGCTCTCAGCATACCTTTGAGCCCAGTGGATGAAACTATGTCCAACAATCCAGACGTTAAACATGGTGGGAGAAGGTTGTGCTGCAGTCAGATGAAGTGTGGTAATGAAAGGGCAGTTGAAACAGTAGGAGTTTGTAAAGAAAAAAAACTGTGGAGTTCCAATGCTAATGATTCATTAGCAGTGATTGGTGTATTTCCATTTCTGAAAACAGAAAGTTAGGGTGCATGGATGTGTTCTTTGAAAGATGTAATTTGAATGGTCAAGCAAGAAACTTTTAATGAAAGATTGCACTGGATACGCAGGTGCACTGAGAGTTCAGAGTTCAATTGAAACATTGTTGTGTGAATTTGCAAACATGAGAGGTCTTCCAGGAGGTCGTTGCTATGGAAAGAAGGCAGAGAGGGCAGAGGGGGGAAGGGTTTTGATTTGAAAAAAGTGAGGGAAGAGTTATGATTGGCTAATATGAGAGATATGTGAAATGAATATCTGTATTTCTGTGCTTTCAATAGCTGCAGACTCTGGAGTGCATCCTTTTCTTCTGCTGAAGACAATTTGGTGTATTTCTGAGACTGTTTTCAAAACTCAAAAAGTATTTGCTAAGGTGAGAAAAGATTTATTTATTTTAGATAGAGAATAGTATGAATTAAGGAGAAAATGATGAAGAAAGATGTGTTTTTAAACTGTGGCTTTGTCTGTAGTGATATAGAAATAGATTTTGTTACTTTGAGAAATTGTAATTGCATATTCGGTGTAGCATTCTGGCATGCAGTTATACAAGTTATTGTTGTATATGAAGCCCATTCCATGGTCTCTTATGTAAGCTGAAACAGATATGTTGTTTATAAAAATAATTTTTGAAATCAATTACATTTCTGCATATGTACTGCTAGAGCTTCATAGGTTGTTTTGGGTCATATTTATAAGGCATTTGAGTGTCTTTGATGTTATTTTTCCTTTTAAAATGGAAAGCATTCCTCATGGGGCAAGTGTCTTGTAAATACGCTCCCACCTGCGCTTGGCAAATTTAGATTTTGATTATGGGAGTTACATAGCCATGTTAATAATGTCGAAAAAATGGTGCTAGGGCATTCCAGAAAACGCTTTCATGTGTCTCAAGGATATTTTCAGTCATTTCCTCTTGAATGCAGGTATACAATTGATTTATATGTTGTGTTTAAAAACGATTCTTTTCTATAATGTTATTTTTTCCTTTTTAAATGGAAAGCGTTCCTCATGGGGCCATGAGCAGTTCTTAGCCATGTTATCCAATGGGAGGTGGATAACATGGCTAAAAGCATATGCTGGATAATGCATGAATATCGCTGACTTTTCAGCAATATTGATGCATTGCGGCCGCTTCTTATCGCATTTGCGAGCAGTTCTTAGCCATGTTATCCAATGAGAGGTGGATAACATGGCTAAGAGCATTTGCTGGATAATGCATGAATATTGCTGACTTTTCAGCGATATTCATGCATTGCGGCCGTTTTTTATCGCATTTGCGATAAACCTTGCTAATAGCAAGGTTTATCTGCGATAAAAATCGCCGATGTGCGGCGATAATTTTTGTCTCTAAAGAAGTTATCGCTAGTGGTTGGTAATATACCCCCGCGTTTTTGGTTGCAGGAATCGGGAGGCGGGAGAGTAGCACTGAAATCAGTAGTCTGACGCCTGAATCGGGAGGGTTGGTATGTGTGGATTCTCTACAGCTGGGGCTAGGTGATAGCCTGGGACCGGCCTGGCATCTAAAATGGCTACCGTGCACGACAAAACTGTGGCATTGTAAAAAAGACAAGATGGCGCAGACAATGTTTATCAATAAGGATTCATTTATAACGAAATATTTTATCGCACTGACAAATTGGTTGTCAACACTTCCTGATTTCCTTCGAATCGAACGTTAACAGACGTGACGCAGCAAAGAAAAAAAAAAAGCTCATGCACAGCCGCTGGAACACATGTATCAACATATATGAGCCTTCTCAGCCACCCTCAGAAAATATAAGGGATTAGGATACGTCTCCCGCACCCCCTTATACTTAGTAATTTAATTAAAACGAAGCACAAAATGGTCTCCCGCACCCCCTTATACCTATTCCCGTTTCGCCAGCAGTTTGCGGCCCAGTTCGGTGTTCGGAAAGCGCTTCTACCGTGAAAAATATATTTTTTTTATTTTCCCCACGGGACCCTTTAAAAACCCCAACAACATTCCTAGGGGGTCAAGAGGGGTATACCTTGCCCCCTTTCATTAAATTCCCCCTTCGTTTTTCACCTCTTCTTCTCTCTTGATCCTACCGAGAGATAAGATGGCGGCCGCTCCGGTCTGTTTAGAATGTTGACAGACACCGGGGAGGCAATCAGCTTCGCATCGCAAAGTTCCGTTTCGCAGGTGGGAGCGTATTTATAAGAAACTTGCACCATGAAGAACGCTTTCCATTTAAAAAGGAAAAATAACATTATAGACACTCATATGCCTTATAAATATGACCCAAAGCAACCTATAAAGCTCTAGCAGTACATATCCAGAAATGTAATTGATTTCAAAAAATCGTTTTTAAACACAGCACATAAATCAATTGTATACCTGCATTCAAGAGGAAATGACTGAAAATGTCCTTGTGATGCAGTGCTGGTGCAAAAGATTTTCTATGTTAAATAATAAGTAGGGCGTTAAGTTTTTGATGACTGTTATTCATTTACTGTTTGGTAATAGTGGTTAATAACATTTTTTATTATATTTTTCCACAGATTCAACTGCAGATCTTTTTTAAATTTGAAAAATGCCTACGAAAAATAGAATTAGAAAGGCTAGAAAACGTCAAAGACAGCAGGATGATGTTTTATTGCAGCAGTCCTCTTCCCCAAATACACCAAGAAAGCTCCGGGTAAGAGCACAAAATCATTCTTAAAAAATATTTTTTGTAAAAAAAGTATTTTTCCCCAAAATGTTTCAGTTCAGAAAAAGAAGAGTAATTTAAATGGAAAGGAAAGACCCATCGAAAATGTTATTGGTAGAGGAAGAGATAACTCTGTGCATGATAGTAGAAGGAAACAACAGTTTAGGGACATTCGAAAACGAATGTTCCGTAACAGGATAATAGTTAATTTATTAAGAAATATTAAAAAAGGCCAACAGAAAGCGGCATTTTATAAGAAGAAGAAAAATGTAGAGAAAATTATTGATCATGCTTTTGAAATTAAGCGAAAGTTGTTTATTTTGGTAATCAATAGAATTAGGAAACTAAGCAAGGTAATTTCTGATTTCAAAACAAACAGTAGATTGAAGAGAGTAGTAAATCGTAGTAACTTTTGTGAAGTTTTTTCCGGAGAATGGATGCATAGTTCAAGTTCTGAGGCATTTTTTAATGAGGAGAGTTATTTTCAGGATAATGATTTGATGTTTGCAGTTGACACCAGTGGTCGAGCTTATGAAGTGAAGGATGGTTGTCCAGTTGAAAAAGAAAAACTTGTGACAACAGAGACAGAAGAGGTGCTAAGTGATGAGGTTTTAGGAAGACGTCCTAAGGGTCCTGTGTACATTTGGAAGTGTAGTTCTATTTGCAGTGTGCGACAGGTTTCCATCAATTTGCTTTGTGATTTTATACGGACATTTAATAAGAAAAGTTTGAAGCAGAAAATGAAGTTGTTGCAAGATTTAGATCCTTGCAGAGTGAGACAAATGACAGGTTTGCGTGGTCATTCACTGGCTTGTCTTTCCAGGAGAGTATGCCAGAGTGTTTTTCATCATTTCAGGATGCTAGCAGTGCATCATAATAAAGTGAGAAAATTAGTGAGAATGTTGTATTATGCTAAGAGTCCAGCAATTATGCTTAAACAATTATGTGCTGCTCTTTTGCATGGTTCTGAAATAGATGTGAAGAATATTTGTGCAGAAATTGAGTTTTGTTACTTTAGTAGTAAAGATGAGAATGTTCAAATTGACCCTGAAGTAGAGGGTAATGTTGAAGATAATGTACAGGTTTCCAGTACAGATAATTTTCAGAAGGAAATTGCCACTTTTCAGATGAAATCAAGTGAGAGGCCTAATTTCAGTTGTGTATGTTGTCGACGCACTTATTATAAGAATCAGACTAAGGTAGTGGATTTATATACAAAAAGTGAAAGGGAAAATAATAGTGAATGGAAGGATTTTGCCACATACTTGATGGTAGAAAATTATTTTGATTTAGGATCGGATCAACGTGTGTGTACTTATTGTTGTAATAAATTAAACCAAAACCAGATGCCTGCTAGGGCAGTTCATAATAATCTGGAATTGGTTGAGATTCCTTCTGAATTGAAGGATTTAAATACTTATGAATGTATTTTGATTCAAAGTATCCATCCCTTTCAGGCTATTGTAAGAATGGAGCCAAAGACAGGGAAGTTGCCTCCAGCAGATTTACAGAGAGGATTAAAGGGAAGAGTTGTTTATTTGCCTCTAGATTTGAACAAAAACATTAACACAATTGGAATAGAAAAAGTGGAAGAGGAACCTCTGGTTATCTTAGTTAATGGGGTTCCGACAAAGAATAAGAAAATATGGCAAGATTTAGTGGATGTTAGGAAAGTCAAAAAGGCAACAGTGTATTTGAAGACAAATAATAAGTACTATAAGAATGTATATGTTGCAGAAGAGGAAGTAAGTGATGAAGAGGATAGCGATTTGTGTGCTGGCCAAATTGAGAAAGTAGAAGCCTCTAAAAGTGAAGAAATATATGAACATTATAGTGTTCATCCTTTGCATTCCAAGGAAGTCATGGGGAATGCTATTGAGTTGTTTCAAATGAAACAAGCTAAAGGGAGTCCCATTAGTGTTTGGGAGGAAAGTTTGGAAGCTCGGTGTTTCCCACAGCTATTTCCCACAGGTCGAGGAGGAAGATATGATGAGCGACCTCATCAAATTCCTGCGTCTGAATACCGGACTTTACGATTGTATGCAGACGATCCTAGGTTTCGTCAATGCATTCCCTATTTGTTTCATCTCCTGTTTGAAAGCGATCTGTCTGGACTGTCATATGCAGTGAACCACATCTTAAAAAGTGGTATACAGATGCGAAATATCTCGGCAAGGGACTTTATGCATAAAGTCAATGTCCAAGACAGTATTTTGGATTCTCACTTAATTAATCTCATGGCGTGTCAGCGTGGTACTAATGAGTACTGGTACCGTCGTCATGGTGATTTAAAATGTATGCTGAGGAACTTAGGAACTCCGACATGGTTCCTCACTCTGAGCTGTGCCGAGTATGGCTGGGAAGACTTACTTGAATTTCTACGAGAGGCAAATGGAAATATTGAAAATATTGAATTCAAGACACCTGGAGAACTGTGTTCTTTGGATCCTGTGAATGTATGCAGGTACTTCAATCATAGATTTGAAGCTATGATGTCTTTCATCACAAATAAGAAGAATCCACCTCTTGGAAAGGTGTTGGATTTCTTCTGGAGAAAGGAGTACCAAGCAAGAGGTGCTCCTCATATACATATGTTGTTGTGGATCAAGGATGCACATAAATTTGGAACAGATCCGGATGACTTAGTGATGAATTTCATAGAACAGTATTCTACGTGTGCTGTTCCAAACGCAACGGAGAAGAAAAGCCTAAGAGAACAAGTTCTACGTTTCCAAAGCCATCGTTGCGGAAAGTACTGTCGTCGTAAATTCAGAAACAAGGACAAGTTCTACACCAAATGTCGTTTCAACTTTCCACGACCGGTGATTTCTAAAGGAAAAGTGAACAGTTTGATGTCTTCACTGCGACATAATGTGACGAGGAAATCACCCAAAAATACATACAATTTGAAAAGGAACGAAGAGTCCAAGTACATCAACGACTACAACCCAGTGATTTTGTCCATGTGGAATGCTAACATGGATATACAGTTTGTGGGTGACAACTGTATGGCTGTGGCTCGGTATGTGACATCTTACATCACCAAAAAAGAAAAGACAGAACTGAAGGATATGTGGGAGGACATTTCCCATGAAAAGAGCCTCAGCAAGAAGTTGTACAGTTTCAGTCTGAAGATGTTGTCGCATCGAGAAATCGGAGCTTACGAATGTTCAGATCGATTGTCTTCAGCAAGTCTCTATGCCAAATCCAGGAGTATCGTTTGGGCGAGTCTTGGTCTTGCTGCAACGCGAAATCGGGTTCTAAAACCTGTCCGGGAAATTGAATATTTGGCAGAAAAGGAATCAAACAGTACCGACATTTTGAAGACCAACATGTTGGATACCTATTATCCAAATCGAAGCAGTCACCTTGAGAATGTTTGTCTATATGAGGTTCTCCAAAATTATATATTTAAGAGGAACATCAAAGAAGATATTGACAAAGGAGTGTATGCTGTAATTGGAAGTGAGGGATGCCTGGTCAAGCAAAGAAAATGCCAATTAGTAAACCATCGAAAATTGAGTGGCGAATCTTCAGAAAAAAAGGAGTTTTTCTATTTAGCACTTTTGCAACTTTTCAAGCCTTGGCGTGCAGAAGAGGAACTGCTTGGAGATTTCCTCTGTTACGAAGACTCTTTTACTGCTGCTAAGGATAGCATAGAATGTCCTGCTTTTCCCAAATATCAAGAAATGCTAACTTTGGAAATTGAGCAGGAAGCAACGATTGCAGCCGAGATTGCCAGAGACAGTTCTCAGGACAGTCAGAGTTCTGTTTCATTGAGTCAAGATCCACTTGGAGGACCTATTATCGAAAATGAAGCTGCCACTGCTATGAATGAAGTGGAAAGAGCCATGGCACATGCTCAGGAGGATTCAGTTAACTTAGAAGACTTGGAAAAACAACTCAACGTTGAGCAGAGGAAAATATATGATGAAGTTACCAAGCAAATTGAGCATGGATTAAGTCATGAGAAGAAAGAGTGCTCATGTACATCGTTGAAGCCTGTCCTACTGTATGTGAATGGAGAAGGGGGAACTGGAAAAAGTTTCCTCATTAAAGCAATTTCATGCTATCTGCAGGAAAGGACTGAGTCATCGCTGTCTTGTGTTGTCACCGCTCCTACTGGACTTGCAGCACATAACATTAAAGGTATTACTTTGCATCGTCTACTGATGCTGCCGGTGGAGCATGACAACAAATTACAATATCACAAGTTATCTGGGGATGCTTGCTGTGAAGTTTCAAGAGTCTTGAGGAAAATGAAACTACTTATCATTGACGAAGTAAGCATGGTTTCCAATGTCATGCTTGCCTTTGTGCATTTGAGAATGCAAGAAGTACTTAAAACTGAATATGATGTGTTATTTGGTGGCAAACACATCATTGTTTTCGGAGATCTTCTGCAGCTGACACCAGTAAAAGGAGAACCTGTGTTCAAAATACTCACGCATGAAGATACCAGGAAGTGCCTAGGGAGCATTGGCAACGTCAATATATGGTTAAACTTCAATTATGCTGAACTGCATGAAAATATGCGTCAGGCAAAAGATGAAGATTACAAGAATATTCTACAAGATATTAAAATTGGAAAAGTGACCGAGCATGGAAAAGAAGCTTTGAATGCACGATTACTTTCAAATTTATATCCCGAACAAGAGATTGTGGCTGAGAATATTTTTCAGAAAATTACTGAGAAGAAATCCGGAATATGTTTGATGCCAACTCTTGCAGAATGTGCCATCTTCAACAACAAAATGTTGAATTTAGAAAAGCAAGAGATTGTGAAACTTGAAGCTATTGACAAAATAGAGCACATGGGATCAACAATTATTTTGTCAGAAAATTTGAAATCAAAATTGGATTCATTAGAGAAGACTATATCTAAAACAGCGGGTTTTGAAAAGACTTTGAATGTGTGTTTAAATTGCCGAATCATTTTGAGAAGAAATTTACATGTTGAAAGAGGTCTGGTAAATGGATCAATGGGTAATGTTGTTGATTTTGAGAAGTACAGAAATAGAGATGGAATAGAATTTTTAAAAATTAAATTTGATGGCATTGAGGAAGTACAGCTAATTGGTCGTTGTTCTGCTAGGTTTTTGCTTGTTAAA
This sequence comes from Lissotriton vulgaris, assembly GCF_964263255.1. Lineage (NCBI taxonomy): Eukaryota > Metazoa > Chordata > Amphibia > Caudata > Salamandridae > Lissotriton > Lissotriton vulgaris. Next base: position 409,792,946 of record NC_141698.1, on the reverse strand, counting down.
GACTTATATGTTCGCCGTAAACAGTTTCCTGTTTGCTTGGCATATGTGGTAACAATTCATAAATCGCAAGGTTTAAGTGTAGACAGTGCATTGGTGAATATTGGCAGTTCTGTGTTCAAGGAGGGTATGGCATATGTGGCATTGTCACGAGTTAGAACTTTATCAGGATTGTACTTGATTGACTGTGATGTCACAAACATTTGTGCGGATCTAGATTGTGTTAAGGAATACAATAGGTTAAGAAGAGAGTATGCGCCACATTTGCCTCAATATCCTTTGTTTGAGAAACGTGTGGTAGGCCGCAAACGTAGAAATATCTGTAATAGTAGGGAGGTTGTTGCAAAAAGACTAAAAGTCAATGAACCGAAAATTGTTAGCAGAAACAAAGTGGATTCTGTTGAAGATGTTGTCGGTTTTCAATTTGAAAACAGTTCTGGTGTCAACTGCTATGCAAATGTAGTGGTTAATGTTCTCTTTTCACTAGAGAGTTTAAAAGAACAGATTCTGTTGAATTCAGAACAAATTTTATGCTGTTTATTGAATTCTGTTTTCGAGAAATGTAGCAGTGATCGAACAAAAGTAGAAAGTGTGTCTGAAGTTCGTTATCTGTTAGATGAATGTTCAGGGCAAACAGATTTCTCTGAAAATAATCAGCAAGATTGTCAGGAGTTTTTAATGTATATGCTTGATGTATTGCAAGATGAGGGTGTAGATGTAGATCACCTGTTTGGGCTTTCTTATCAATGGCAGCATGACTGCGAGAATTGTAGGGTATCAAGTACTACTAGTGTAGACTCAGAAAGATTTATATATTTAACTTTGCCAGACAGTAAATCAGTCTCCTTTAATAAGCTAGTAAATGCAGCGGATCACAATATGGAGTGTAGCCAATGTAAATCTGAAATGATGTCAACATTATTTATACGTAGATATGGACAGTATGTCATTTTAATGATTCAACGATGTAGGCCTGATGGATCAAAATTGTCAACTTTAATAAAAAATGTTGTGGCTTCTCAGCTTTCAATATCAGGAAGGACTTTTGTAACTGTAGCAATTATCTATCACGATGGTCCTTCAACAACATCAGGACATTATACAGCTTATTTAAAGTCTCGAAACGGCTGGTCATTCTGCAATGATTCCGTTGTAACTTTCAAAAAAAAGTTACCTGGTGTTTTTAAAACCAAAATTTTAATGAAAGAATCTCGGGATTTCCTGTGAAGAATTGCAAAAGGTTCATGAAGTAGAGGGAATGTAAGTCTGCAATGCTGTCTAGATTATTGGTCCAAAACTTTTAATTATAATGTCAATTTAAAAATCCAACTATATAAACCTGATGCAAGTAAGTCTGCTTCATAGTAAGCAGTATCAGTGTCATAGGAAAAGGAGAACATGAGTGACAAAGAAGGGTAAGATATTAGTAGTCCAGGATTGTGAAAATAATCTTAAATGTATTCTTTTTGAAAGTTGCGAAAATAGAAAATGTCGGGATTTGATTGGAATTACAAGAGTTGCGAATCGCGGCAACATGATTTGGCCTAGTGGAAACATGTGATAGAATGAGAGAAGTCTTTTCTTCTATGTAACATATTTTTCGTATCGATGGAGGTTTTCTTTCAGAAAGTGGCGGGCTGAAAATATTTATAGCACAACAGAGTGAATGCTGTTCATAGGAGATCCTTCGACGTCATTGAAAGTAAGTTAATTTTAAGGAGTTTTGAAATCAGATTTCTTAGGTTGTATGGGTTTTTTAAACACAGTCATTTTGATTGTGTTTTTTTTCCCCGCTGTTACATGATGAATACATTCAAGTCACTGATTTAAGTGAAATTTGATACATTCTGAGAACAGCAAAAATAAACCATATAACATGTATAATTAATGTTCTTCTGTTTGTACTTATGATATACATTTAGAAATGTGAGGTAGATATGGAAAAACTGAGTCTTCTGTAAGTGTCAATTTTAATGCTTATAGTGCTGTATTTCCGGGTACTGTTTTTTTTAAAAAAAGGAATAGGCCTCACCTCAAAGAAAGCTCTTCAAAGCACACATCTTATTTGCATCCTGAAACTATCATTTAAAATATTAGAGACAATTTTATGATGGCTTTACATCTTTTTTGCGCTGCTATTGCATCACTATTGTGAGACATCAGCAGTGCAAAAGAAGTACCATGTTCCAAAATAGGTCGCAGTTCATCAGCATGAAGATACTGTTTATTTAAAATATATATTTTTAGGATTGTGTAGGGGACGTAGAGAAGCAGAGGCTTCTGTAAATGTCAAAATTGTTGAAAAAGTGTTTCTTCTTGAACCTTTTCCCTTTTCTTTTGTAATTTTTAAATACATGTAGTAATATTTTTGGAAATGTTTGTTTTCTCTTTTACAGATTGAAAGTATGAAAAAATATTTAAAAAAGGTAACAAGAATTATAAAGTAAATGTTTTCTACTCTTTTTACTCGCAATGCACTGCTGATGATGTCACTGACCATGTCATGAATGATGTAATAAGAGGACATGATTTACTTCATTGGTAGGCCTTCACATGCTTTATCTGCTCTGTATTCTTCAACAAGTGTAAAATTGATCTGTAACCCTGAGTAGGTCTCACCTTAAACAAACCTCACGAGACATCACACCTTATCGTCATCCTGAATTAATAAATAGATCTATTAAACACTATCTCTGATTTACTCTCTATAGCTGTCTTTCTTTTTACATTACTCTCTGTTTACTTCCCTTATACTAACTCTTCTTTTTTTTAAAAAAATATTTTTTTGGTTCGCTTCAAGTTCGCGAACCGGGCAGCGAACTTGAAGCAAACCAAAAGAAATAGAGCTTGCTAGAGTGTTAAACATTCTAGCAATTTTATTTGAAAGGGGAGGTAGTTCTGAAAAGAACTTTTTTTTAATGTTTTTGTTGTTTTATTTTTTATTTTATTTTTTTCAGAACATTTTTTGGTTTTTTTGTATTTTTAGAACAGTTTTATGTTTTTTTTGTGTTTTTCATGGAGGGGAAACAACAAAAAACAGGCATTGAAAAGGGCTCAACAGGAGCAAAGAAAAAATTACTGCTTGGGTGGGTTAGGGCAGTTATGGTTATCAAACACCAAGTTTATTAAGTTTACGCTCATGTTGCCACATGAGAGCATAGCACCACAATGTATGCACGTTAACTTCATGTGCTTGAAGTTTGGCTGTATGTTTGGCACAGTTTCCTGTGCCTCTCTTACAGTCAAATTTATATTAGAAGTTGATTTGGCCACAGGAGTTGTCGGGGGATTATCTTGCAGATCCCTTAACTCTGCCCGGCTGTAATTTAATGGATGCCACCTGACCATATGGCGATGCATAGTATAGTTGCCCATACTATACTTTTTCTCTGTGCCTCGAGATAATCTTTTTTTGCAAATTAGGCAGGTGGCATATTTGGCATTAACCTTCTTCTCCCCTCGAGGAATTGAGAAAAATTGCCAAATGAAACTTGTTTTCCTTCCGGAAACACGGGGCAACTCCTGAATAAATTCAGGTTCATCAGTGTCCTCTTCTTCTAAGTCGTCTTCTTCCTCCTCTCTGTTTGAGATGAATTGAGATGGTGGTCCTCTCTTGTCATGAGGAGGTTGAGGTGGTGGTGGGGGTCCACCAGCTGAAGGAAAGATAGAAGCCATTGCAATCAAAATTGGAAATGGTCTTTCTCTCACCAAGATGAAAGTCAGAGTGAGGAAAGAAGAAGGGGTTTACGTGATTTTGGAAAAGCAAAAGTTCGGAACCAATGAAAAGTGTTATTTTTAGGTCACATGACCTAGTCATACATCATTTGGAAACCAAAAGTGAAATGAACCAATGAAAACTTTGATAAACAAGTCACATGACTTGTTCCGCTCACGTTACGCGGTGCGCGCCGCGTCCCGCATCGTTTCCGGTTCGCGGTCCCGAGCACTTTCGGGAGTGGTAAAGCGGCGCGTCATAAGACGCATTACGCGACAATGATACATCGCGCTTCCGCGACGCGTCACAGTTCCGCTAACGTAACGTTTACCGGTTCGCGTACTAGATCCCGGCATCAAGATGAGCTAACGGAAAGCTTCCCGGTTCGCTTACCAGAAGCGAAGAAAAAAAATATTTCAATTAAAATTATCAATAAACATCTAAAATATATTTTGGGTTTTAAAGTAGAATACATTTTACAGCTACAGATGTTAGCTTTTAAAAAACCAATGAAATTCACAGAAAAAACCATAGGTTATAGTCCATATATAGTTAGGAATTTGCATTTACAAAACCTTGAAAATTCAATGAAAAAACCATTGGTTATAGAACATATATAGTTAGGAATTTGCATTTACAAAACCTTATTTTACTCGCATAAAACCATTGAAATTCCATATATAGTTAGATGCGCTAACTATATATCGCGCACCCGCAATCCACTGCTGATGATGTCACATATTACATCATTCATGACATGGTCAGTGACATCACTGATGACATCACTGATGACATCTCAAATGACATCACTGGTGACATCTCAAATGACATCACTGATAACATCTCAAATGACATCACTGATGACATCACTGATGACATCTCAAATGACATCACTGATGACATCACTGATGATATCATTCATGTGACAATACAATGCATCTCCTCACACTTTAATATAACCTCTGTTACATCCAGTGTAAAATACAGAATATAATTTTTTAAACCATTGACACACCAATACTAGTTAGTACATACACACTCACTGATTCCAATGTCTACACACAGATTCACTCATTCACCCATACAATCATTCAAACATACAATCACTCATCTTTACAACACTATCATATGCACTCATACACCTATACAGACACTCACACTCTGCCATTCATCCATGGAGTTACTCACACACCTAGTCAGTCCTGTAAAGAATCAATCACACTTCCATTTTCTAATCAATACAGTTAAACATAGAGTACCTTACATTTTCAAACATATACTAACACATACTTACTCTCTTATACAATCATTGATACAAGAACACATTGATCTCCACAGAGTCATACATCTCCCAGCCAGCCACACACACATTCAGTCTCCCATACAAATACTTCGACAATCAATCAATAACCCATATAGTTACTCATATAGCTACTGATCAAAACATGCAGCAGTTTACAGAACAACAGACATAATGATGCACAAATTAAGACAGTTTAGTCACTAACCCATGCACTTAGTGAGACACATTTGATCACTCACTCATACAGTCAGTCACGCACCTACTAAATCCTTCATCCAGACACTTCTACATCTACTCATTCTTCAATATGTAAAACATATTTAAACTTTACAGAAACACACAGTCACTGGATGATGTCCTCAGTGATGTCATCAGTGATGTCATTTGAGATGTCATCAGTGATGTCATCAGTGATGTCACTGACCATGTCATGAATGATGTAATATGTGACATCATCAGCAGTGGATTGCGGGTGCGCGATATATAGTTAGCGCATCTAACTATATATGGAATTTCAATGGTTTTATGCGAGTAAAATAAGGTTTTGTAAATGCAAATTCCTAACTATATATGTTCTATAACCAATGGTTTTTTCATTGATATATATATATATATATATATATATATATATATATATATATATATATATATATATATATATATATATATATATATATATATATATATATATATATATATATATATATATATATATATTACCTACTGGCGGTCGCCAGTAGGTATATATAGTTAGGATTTTTTCCCTATGGCATTTCTGAAAATTCTATGTCTAATAACTTTAGCGTTTGTGGACGGAATCGGCTGAAATTTTCAGGAAAATGGCACATTTTGTTTCTGAGCAGCCCCTGAAAATTTGGGGGGGGTCGTCAAGGGGGGGCCGAGAAAAAAGGGGGGTCCCAAAACGCGTTTTTCCCATGTTAATTTCCATAGGGCGGTTGGACTCACTTTTAGCCCGAACGGCTGAATGGATTTTCACGAAACTTGGCAAAATTGTAGGGACTGTTAGCCCGATGTGCCTTTGCTAGGTCTCAATATATGTGCTTCAGTGGATTTTGAGAAATTACCGTTTAAATCAAGATATATATCTGTAACAGCGCTCTGGGCAGCGATCCGGTTAGCGAACTTTTCGCGTATCGGAACTTTGCGAAGCGAAGCTGGTTGGCCCTCCGGTGTCTGTCAACATTCTAAACAGTCCGGAGCGGCCGCCATCTTGTCTCTCGGTAGGATCGAGAGACAAGAGGAGGCAAAAACAAAGGGGGAAATTACCATAAGGGGGCATAGTAGATCCTCGTTGACCCCCTCGGTTTTATGTGGAGGTTTTAAAAGGGCCTAGGAGGGTCCAAAAAAAAAAATATATATATATATTTTTTTTGCGTGGTAAGCGCCAAGTTCGCGAACCGGAAAGCGTTCTGGGCAGCGTACTTTAAGGATAAAAGAATGATAGACTTTTCTAATACTGTATGTTAATTATTTGTTGTTTTTGTTCGTTTTTTTATTTATTTATTTATTTTGATTTTAAAAAAAATTATTTATTATTTTCATAGTTCATTAAAACTTCCAGCATTATATCATCTGGTATCTCGTCGAACATGGATGTTTCTGTCTCTTGTAAGGTTTGAATAAATTGTTCGTCAAAAGATTGATCCATAAAATCTTCATCCACATTTTCTTCAGTTACAATGTCTTCGGATGTAATCTCGAAGGAAACATTAGTTTCTTCTTGCTCCCCTTCCATTTTTTTGCTGTAAATTGCATTAAAAAAAAAATTATATTAGAAGACTTAGGGCACTGTTGGGTTTAAGTTCAGACATGTTGTTCTGTTTTTTTAACAGTGAAGTTAAAGTAAGTAAATTCATAATTATAGCAGAGAAGTGTAAGTCAATCAATAAATGTAACAGAGGAGGTTATCTGTATCTATAACTATAGCAGGGGGTCAGTAAATAATTATCAATAAACATTTTTACAAATTAATTTAAAGTGCCACTTACAAATTATCAAATAACTTTACAGGGAGGTGAAAAGGCTCTTGAAATGTAGTTCAGGAAGTAGCAGTGAAAATGGCTGTGTTTCCTTCTCTTCCTTTATATATATTCAGGTATATAACCAATCAAATGTCAGGTAATAAAAATTGTAAATGAAAGTAAAGTTTTCATTGGTTGTCAATTCCAATATTTTAGATGTGTTTTGTGAAGTAATTTACCTCAGGGTATTTAGATAGGTCTACAGGCTAAATGGCTAAATGAAATTTCAATCAAATTTGTGAGAATGAAAGGGATTGTTATGTAGTATGAGGTAATCTATATTTGGTGAGAGTGTCTCTAGTCGTTTTTCTGCTAATTACTTTCCCACCTTTTTTTAGGATCGCTTTCTGGAAAGCGGCCCGGTTAGCGAACCTTAAGCGTCACGGGAGTCCACCATTTTGTGTTTCGGTCGCATTAAGATACAAGATGGAGGGCAAATAATGTTCAGAATGTGTAGAAGGGGGCACGGTAGACTTATCTTGACCCCCTAGGTTTTCTGAGGGTGGCTGAGGAGGTTTAAATGTGCGGAAAAAAAACATTTTTTTTAAAAATTCCGCGAGGTTAGCTTTCGGTTAGCGAACCGGGGAGCGTATTTTGTGGAAAATTAGCGAAAAAAGTTAGAAAAAAATAATAATTGTGAGTGATTAGATGAAGGGTAGCTCTGAGAAGAGCTTTTGGGTTTATGGTTCATTTAGGTACTTATAAGTAGGTACCAATGCACATTCTTAAATTCAGAATGAAAATTCTGTTGCCCTCATCTGAGAAGTGAACTCCATCTCCTCTGTAGATATCTTGCATGTAGTAACGCAAGTTATTGTTGTACAGGGAGCCCATTCCATGGTCTCTCATGAAAGCTGAAACAGATTTGTTTACATGCTTCCTCGACTTCTCAATTTGTGGACAAAATTGGTTGGACCACCTCCATTTCTGTCTTTGGCATATATTGGAATATACCAAGGCAGTTTGAGGAAAAAGTGCCATTAATTGCTCAAAGGTGTCCTTTAATAGCATTTCCAGACCTACTCCTGTCAAAGTGCCCAAATCATTACCTCCACAGTGCACAATTAACAGGTCAGGTTTTGGCAAATGCATAAAGGTTTTCACCAATGGTATCAATTGGTGACATTTTAATCCTCTTTGGCCCAACCACTTAATTTCCACATCTTGTAAATTGAGGTTGTGTAAATTTCTGTTCTCGGCATACCTTTGAGCCCAGTGGATGTAACTATGTCCAACAATCCAGACGTTAAACATGGTGGGAGAAGGTTGTGCTGCAGTCAGATGAAGTGTGGTAATGAAAGGGCAGTTGAAACAGTAGGAGTTTGTAAAGAAAAAAAACTGTGGATTTCCAATGCTAATGATTCATTAGCAGTGATTGGTGTATTTCCATTTCTGAAAACAGAAAGTTAGGGTGCATGGATGTGTTCTTTGAAAGATGTCTCGAGGAATTGAGAAAAATTGCCAAATGAAACTTGTTTTCCTTCCGGAAACACGGGGCAACTCCGGAATAAATTCAGGTTCATCAGTGTCCTCTTCTTCTAAGTCGTCTTCTTCTTCCTCTCTGTTTGAGATGAATTGAGATGGTGGTCCTCTCTTGTCATGAGGAGGTTGAGGTGGTGGTGGGGGTCCACCAGCTGAAGCAAAGATAGAAGCCATTGTAATCAAAATGGAAAATGGTCTTTCTCTCACCAAGATGAAAGTCAGAGTGAGGAAAGAAGAAGGGGTTTACGTGATTTTGGAAAAGCAAAAGTTCGGAACCAATGAAAAGTGTTATTTTTAGGTCACATGACCTAGTCATACATCATTTGGAAACCAAAAGTGAAATGAACCAATGAAAACTTCGATAAACAAGTCACATGACTTGTTCCGCTCACGTTACGCGGTGCGCGCCGCGTCCCGCATCGTTTCCGGTTCTCGGTCCCGAGCACTTTCAGGAGCGCTAAAGCGGCGCGTCATAAGACGCATTCGCGACAATGATACGTCGCGCTTCCGCGACGCGTCACAGTTCCGCTAACGTAACGTTTACCGGTTCGCGTACTAGATCGCGGCATCAAGATGAACTAACGGAAAGCTTCCCGGTTCGCTTACCGGAAGCGAAGAAAAAAAATATTTCAATTAAAATTATCAATAAACATCTAAAATATATTTTGGGTTTTAAAGTAGAATGCATTTTACAGCTACAGATGTTAGCTTTTAAAAAACCAATGAAATTCACAGAAAAAACCATAGGTTATAGTCCATATATAGTTAGGAATTTGCATTTACAAAACTTTGAAAATTCAATGCAAAAAACTATTGGTTATAGAACATATATAGTTAGGAATTTTCATTTACAAAACCTTGAAAATTCAATGAAAAAACCATTGGTTATAGAACATATATAGTTAGGAATTTGCATTTACAAAACCTTATTTTACTCGCATAAAACCATTGAAATTCCATATATAGTTAGATGCGCTAACTATATATCGCGCACCCGCAATCCACTGCTGATGATGTCACATATTACATCATTCATGACATGGTCAGTGACATCACTGATGACATCACTGATGACAACTCAAATGACATCACTGATGACATCTCATTTGACATCACTGATCACATCACTGATGACATTACTCATGTGATAATACAATGAACCTCTTCAGACTCTAATATAACCTTACATACACTCAGTATAAACAGACACTCACAGACTGTCACTCATCCATGGAGTTACTCACACACCTAGTCAGTCATGCAAAGAATCAATCACACCTCCATTTCCTCAACTATACAGTTATACACACCTTACTTATTGAAACATATTCTAACACATATTTACTCTCTTATACAATCCCTGATACAAGCTCACAGTGATCCATACAGCCACTCACACATTCACTGGCTCTTATCCACAGTTATTTATATATGTCAACTCTCAGATGTATTGTGTTTTACATACGTATTTACTTGCACATGTAGCACTGAGATATACATTCACTCACCAAGACACCCATGCACAGTCAACCGCCCATATAGCTGTTTCCACATGCACTCTTGAACTCATACACCTAGTGAATCAACTGCTTACACATCTATGCACAGAGTCACACACCTCCCAGCCACCCACACACACACTCAGCCTCCCATTCAAATACTTGGGCAACCAATTAATAACCCATATAGCCACTCTTATAGCTACTGATCAACACATGCAGCAGCTTACACAACAACAGACATACTGATGCACAAATTAAGACAGTTTAGTCACTAACCCATGCACTCAGTGAGACACATTTAATCACTCTTTCATACAGTCAGTCATGCACCTACTAAATTCTTCATCCAGACACTTATACATCCACTCATTCTTCAATATGTAAAACATATTTAAACTTTACAGAAACATAGTCACTGGATATTGTCATCAGTGATGTCATCAGTGATGTCACTGACCATGTCATGAATGATGTAATATGTGACATCATCAGCAGTGGATTGCGGGTGCGCGATATATAGTTAGCGCATCTAACTATATATGGAATTTCAATGGTTTTATGCGAGTAAAATAAGGTTTTGTAAATGCAAATTCCTAACTATATATGTTCTATAACCAATGGTTTTTTCATTGAATATATATATATATATATATATATATATATATATATATATATATATATATATATATATATATATATATATATATATATAAATCAACAACTTACTCCCTCCTCAAATTAAAGAAAGGTCCTCTCTCCTCAAAGTAAGTAAAAGTGCTAATGCCTTCGGGTTGCTGCAACTTTTTATATTTTATGATGTTGCCAAGCTGACACATTTTGGCTACAGCAGTAGACTTTGTCAAAATTTGGGGGAACACTTTTGATATTTATTAGGATGGTGGATGGATGGCCGCTGCCGGGCTGTCGGTGGATATCTGCCCACGTTTGCAACCTGCACACCGCCAGTCCCATTAGCATGGCGGTGACGACCACAGCGGTGAGATTTTCCGTCTGCCACTTTTTCCACGGGTACCAGTCCGCAAGCCTGTCTAGTGGGCGGTACTGGTCCACCACAATGGTGCTGGTGCAAGGCCAGGCTCTGCCGGCATGATTATCATGCCGGCGGTAGCCAGCCTTTCAGCAGCGGTGGAAAGGCATGCAGAGAATGTCTCCGGGGGCCCATTGCGGGCCTCCAAATGTGTTGGGGGTATGGGGGTGCACTGCCGGGTACCCCCCTACATGCCCCTGTACCAGGTGGCAGGCACTGTGCAGTGCCTGCCACTGTGCAGTGCCTGCCACTGTGTGGCAGGCACTGCACTGTGTGTCAGTGCCGGCCACACAGTGCAGTGATATGCATGACATGCTCCTTTTCACATCACGGCGGTGCTGCTGGCAGCAGCAACTGCCACAATGTTAATGCCTGCGATTGTACCACAATGATCGAATTTCGACTGTGGAGCATGGTAATCAGACCAATGGTTATGCTGCAGTCTTTGCAGGCGGTCTTTTCCTGCCAGCATGGCAGTCGGGCTGATCTTCAGACTGTCATCCTAATAGACCCCTTTGTTTTGCCCTTTTTTGTGTCACACCTAAGTGAATCCGTTTGCATGAAAACATACTAATACCCAGCTTTTCAAATTACAAACATTACTAAAAAAACAAATTTCCAAATAAGTACTGGCCAGATGCATGCTGAGATACTAAGTCCATTTCTCAACAATCAAAAAAATTGAACATTCTGTGAGGGTGCACACATAGGGTCAGATTATGAGTCTGGTGTTCCAAAGACCGCCAGACTCGTGGTGCACCGGCAGTTCGACCGCCTGATTACGTCTGCCGAGTTGGACCACACTAGGACAGCTGGCTCTGGCAGTGAACCCTTGTTCCCTGATGTAGGAGTGGTGGTCAGAGGCCACAATATGCTTGGCAGGACTGCCACGTCCGACAAGCATATCGCCAGTTTCCTCTCAGCTAGGCTTTTCATTGCAGTTCCACTGCCATGAAAAACCTGGTGGAGAGGAACGAAAAGGTAGGGCCATGTGCCTCAAACATATGTGGATGCAGACAGGGGGGCATAACTTGTGACCCCTATGTGCATGCACATAGATTCCTGCACAACATGGACTTTCAAGTCCATGCAGGAACCTTGTGAGCCGTTTCCATTTCGGTGCACTTTTAAAAGGCACTAGCAACTTTTAAAGGGTACCGCAAGGCAGCGGCGGCCTTCGGCGGAGCAGTGGCGCAATGGTGTGCACCACCGCTCTGCTGAAAGGTCATAATAGGGCCCATAGTGCTTCATGTCAAACATCAAATGACATAATATGTCCCTCTTTACCATCACCATTCTAACCATAACTATCTTTAAAATGACAGGATGCTAGGTACCATATTATGTTTAAACATTTTGAAATTCATTTCAGGCTAATAGATATTCTCCGTTTCATAATAATGAGACAATTGTAGTATAGACATTTTCAGTTTTATATGTTACTTCAAAAGTCAAAGTCAAATTAGGCTTTATTTGATTTAAGACATTTAAATCATAAAAGCACATCGTAAAACACAAAACATTTGAAACACAATATACCTATTCGTATAAATAAATAAATACAACATTTTATTAAAGCAATGTTTTAAAAAGAAGAGCGGAAACAGACTAATATCCTTACACATCACAGATAAAATTACAATCTGTAAACAGTTACAATAAAGGGGTCCTTGCATTGAACTCCTAAATCTAACCACCCCTTTTAGATATTTTGCAATATGAGCAGTGTAAATTTCATCGTCTAGAAGTTGCAGTTTAATAAACACAGGTCGACATTGTCTCAGAGCTTGTGATTTCAGAATAGGTACAGTCCATCTTTTTCTAATTAATAAATAGAACTTTCAAAAGAAGATAACATGTATTGTCATCTGAGGAACATTTTCGTCACAAGGACATAGGCACAACGAATGGGACCAATCGTTTACCTGGGGGAACGTGACCATTATATGGAGGTTGCCTAGATGTGGACGTGTCAGAAGTATCTTATCGTAATCACTCAGGTTAAAAGTTAACTAGGGTTGGATTCCTGGATGGGTCAGGATCGGTAAACAACCTTTACAACGAAACTTTTACAATGCACTACCATTACAACGCAACCAATACAACGCAAACCATTACAACGCATTGCGCTGGGGGGCGCTATAGGATAGGGAATAGATTTAATTTACTATCCAACACCTTCCCTACTATCCACGGGGACTGGAGTTGGAATAGTAAATTAAACAATTTACTATCCAGTACCCCAAAGTGCTATGAGTTGTAATGGTATGCGTTGTAAAAACTGCATTGTAACGGCATGCGTGGTAAAAGCATGCGTTGTAACGTCATACATCCATCAGGATCAGTTGGTTAGCACTGACCCATGTTTTCGTAATATTAGAAAACAGTCTTAACATCTCCAGGTGGCTAGTACATAATGACTTTAGTTCCTTTCTTGTGAATTTGGTCAGACAGTCTGGTTGACAAAGTACTTGTGGTCACTATCATTAAAGAATTTTTTACGTAAACAAACCAGGGAATATGTAGCGCCCCTTGTAGACTCAAACAATCATTTATCCCATCCCGGTTAAGGCCAGTAGAAACGCAGGTCCAAACGTTGTGCTATAATAATATTGGCTGGATTTTAATTAAATCAGACATGCATATGTTACTTATAATCCCTTACAAGTCCTAGTATTTGTAATGATCAAATATATAGTTCAATCCTACCCCTGTAGAGTACCCAGTATTTGTGACTCATTATCTCATATAAGCTGATTCTTCGGCAGTTGCCATCAATCATACTGCCCAAGTGGGCACTTCCAAAGTTAATACATTATGCAGACCCCCAAAGTTGCATTTCACACAAGATATTATCATCTCTTCAAATGGACACAGGAAAGTATGGATTTCATTCAAAAGATTGCAAGCATCCTGATCTTCGGGATACCAAATGAATTAATTTGACTTTACAAGACTCCTGATAGTCCATGCTCCGTCTACTCTAAATGTAAATATTTGTTTTCCTCAATATTCAAGCCAATAGGGATTAAGAGGCCGATAACGATGTCGGCCGGAAAGTCTCCGATCTCTAGTTTCCTGACCACGATCGGAGGCTTTCCAACCGACACAGTCAGTTTGCAGTCTGACCACCCGAATATGATGTCAGCGGTTGAAAGGCAAGGCACCCAGTCATTCTGACTCAGTGCCGACCGGCTCTCTGAGTCTTCCTGCCGGTCAGAACAGCACCAAAATCCCCTATGGACGGCGTTTCCTCTGTTGGGATTATGATGTCAATTTCTCACAGTCTTACCAACATGGAAAGGCTGTCGGAAAGCGACTGCCTCCACGGTCTACTGTTGGTGCTAGAGGGGGTACCTAGGGTATCCCACTGTAAAACCCTGCACTGTGTGGCAGGCTCCATGGGTTTCCTGTCACAGGGTGCAGAGTTTTACACACACACCTATTTCTCTATAGGATCCTAAATGACGGCCTGTTTATGGCTGTAGCACAAGCTACCATAGAGAAAAGCGAGGATGCGATCAAACATTGTTCGGTCCCATCATAATCAGGAGGTCAGAACCGCCAACCGGTGGTCAGTCAGTCCCTTGACGGTGTCAGTCATAGGCAGCTCTCAGCGTAATAAGACCCTTTATATACACCCAGTTTATTGATCTATATACCAGTCTACAGAAAAAAGAAACTTTTCTTTACAATTCCCTGGTGTTGAGACAGAATATTGAATTTAAAATATCGATTGAAATTAATATTGACGCAAGAATATCCTGATAGCAGAATATCGAGGTAAGTAATATTGAAGCTTACAATATCGAAAAAAGATTTCGTTGAAAATATTGATGTTAAAAATATAGTTGCATAGAATCTCGATTTTTTAATGGCATTTTATATTTTTTAAGTGTTATTTATTTTATGAAAAATGTATGTCATTTAAAGAATTTTTTTAATGTCATTGTTAGTGCTGTGCTAGCAGCAGAGTACAAAGTTCCCCAGAGATGGTGTGAATGCGTGGAGATAAGGGTGGGTATGGTCAATACTGTGACTGGAAGGATTCCCTAGTCGGAACTTGGAGAGCCTCATACACCCAGAGTATTAGGTGTGAAACACACCCTTACTGGATGGTATCCAGTGTCATCATCGACTCACTGCCCCTCGACAGACCGGCGCTGCAATGTCTGCCGGAGTACCGAAAGGTACTCTTTTAGCGGGGTTCTTTAGTTCCTTGCCGATGGTGGGTGTAAGTGAGGAGATAGAGGAGTGTAGTCAGTGTAAACGTGAGTGAAAGTAAAAAGGGTAAAACAGTCCACACTAATTTTATTAACGTGGCTGGTTCCCTGGTTAAAAGGGGTGAGAGGGGAACTAGAGACCGTAAAAGTGTACATAACTCTAACTCAACCCCCTGGTGTGGTCAACATGTTTCTCGCCTGATGGCGATTCGTCAGGACCTAAATACAGTACTACACAGAAAAACACATATGAACTAAATGTTCATACAGTATGTAGAAGGTAAATACAACCTCTCTCATTCGGAGGAAAAGAGGGCCTCCGGGTCCTGCCCTATTTAGGCGACCCTAGGGGGATTGGATAAGGCCTCGCAGTGTACTCCCGTGAGGCCAGCGCTATTAAGTTACTGGAACCTTCGTTATGGCACTGGAGCGGTGGAACACCTACCCCTCACGCTCGCGGCACCAATTGTTAGTACTGTATCTTAATTATAATGTTGATTATAATTATATATTATTTGTAATATATTTTTTTTGTAGCAGGATGCTGGATTTATAGGGGACAAGGGTGGAGAGTAATTAAAACAAATATGTTATTACTTCATTAATTCTGTTGCAATTTTTTTTAAGTTCAAGTTTATTGAAACCAAAACATAGCATTGAATACAGAATGTAATACACTCAATCAATGAAAGGTATATGAGATACAAAAATAAAATTAAGAAGGCATAATAAAACGGAATCAATAAACACCTATATCTAAGTCATGGAAAAGGAAAACAAATGGGGAAAAGGATACGAAACAAAAAGGGAAGTGAAGTATGAACATTTCATAAAATATAACATTGTATGCAGATATTAAAACTTAAATTAAACTGCAATTTTAAATGTTTTAATATATACAAATTTTAGAATGTTAACAGTTTCAGGAGCGGGATATTGGGTTTATAGGGAATAAAGGTGGGGAGTAATTTAAATAATATTTGAATAGGTAATGTATTTTAAAGGAATTTTAATTATTTATGTAATATTCTTAGAAAATAAGTTTTTATTAAGAATGGGATATTGGGTTTTGAGGGGTTAAGGGTGGGGAGTAATTTAATATATTTTTTGTTTTATTATGTGTTTAATATTTTGAAAAATTTGTACTGATATGTTTAGTTTTTGAGGTATAATTAACAAAATTATTAAAATAATAAGTTGTTTTTAAATTATAAAATGTGTAGACCTTTGCCACATTGCGTTTGACGCAGCTCTATTTCTTGCATGCTGCCTATAGGACGCTGGAGCACCTTCATCGCGCAGGGTTCTGATCGAACCCAACTGTGATAGGTGCGGTCACGAACCCGCTGACTTTTCTCACATGGTATGGACATGCCCCCGCTTGGCACAATTCTGGGGAGACATTGAAGAGGAACCCACTGAGGTGTTGGGGTGGGCGATCCCGCACGACCCAAGACACGCACTGCTAGGCATCACAGATGGGTTGGATGGGACGAGGAATGAAAAACATTTTTACATTATGGCGATGGTAGTGGCCAAAAGGGACATAGTAGCCGCCTGAAAATATCCTGACCCTTCCATCGTAGGGAAATTACAGGCTGGGGTGGACTGGTGTGCCACGCAAGAGAAGATAATGTACTTAGCACACGGCTGCCCCAAGAAATATTGTAGGGTCTTGGGGAAGTGGTTGGAGGGAACGGTCTGATTTTGTTGGAGGTGCTCCAAAATCCGCCCTTTTGAATTTGTATGTCTTTGGTCTTTGGGTTGTCCAGAATAATGCAAACAATCCTTTGTTATCAAGGTATCTTGGTGATTGGCTGGTGTTTTTTTTGGAGAAATAAATAAAAATGTGTTTATATAAAAAATGTGTAGAAATGAAAAATGTTTAGTAGTTGGTCATAGTTTTTGTAAAAATTGGTGTTGGGTAGTGTATTCATCTTTTAAAAACTTTAAAAACAATTAAAGTAAGGTAAAAGAAATGAACATTTAGAGAAATGTATACAAATGTATATAACATTCGGGGTAACATTTTTTATTTTTTTAAATAATATTTTTGGGTATATTTAGAAAAATTTTATGAATTTGTTTTTAAAAAAAAATTGAGGAACATACATTTTGCATGTTTTACTATAAGTAAGGATTTTTAAAAGAGGGTTATATTGTTACAGATGAATTTTAGTAGTGTTAAGTTTATTGGTGAATTTGTTGTGGAATTTCAGTTTTTAAATTTTTTTTTTTAAATATTACAAATAAGGGGCTTATTACACCATCTCGGGACCTCCAGTCAGAGCTACGGACTGCCTGATTACGATGCGACCGAACAATGTTCGATCGCATACTTACTTTTTCTCTATGGGAGCTTGTGTTATGGCCGGTTTATGGTCATAATGCAGGCTCCTATATAGAAATGAGGGTGTGTGTAAAACCCTTCACCCTGTGACAGGTACTCCATGGTGTCTGCCACACAGTGCTAGGTTCTAAAGGGAAGTACCCTAGTGTCACAGCTAGGCTGTAGCTTATGAGAAATAGGGTATGGGACTACATGTCCCAGAATGCTTGCAACCTTAAGTCCTACTTCTCTGTTCTCCGTTTTGCTATCTAAGCTCCTTTTCCGCTTCACTCCGGTGCTTGTCACCTGACTATTTTGATTCGGAACTTGTTGGAGGAAGAGTTCGTTTACGGAGACGCGTGTTCAGAGGAAGCGTTTGGAGTCTTGGTTGATCGCATTGACACGCATTCAGCAGTTTCATTTTGGCGTGTCAGAACCGTTAGTGGTACGCAACTTTCCTTTTTGGAGCTAGCGCTGCAGCGCGAATACGGCGGCTGCCGTGTTCATTTATCTTTCTTGCATTATCTGAAAAATTATCATGCACTAATTCGAAAGAGACTTGGAGTGCGTCAAGGCAAAGTCCGAGGGGGGCTATTGTCGGAGAACATCGTGGGAGGTCTACTGTTTGTATCTACGCTATCAGCAAGAGAAGAAAATGCTTAGATACATTTAAAGGAACATTTAACCGGCCTTCACGGAGCTGCAGAAAAGATAAAGGAGTTTTATCTTCACTTTCACGAGGCAGCTTGAGACTGTCTGTCAGCTAAGAACTTATCTGTGACAATTCTACACGGTTGGGTAAATTACTTGGTGGAGTCCTTGCAGCAATTCGGACTTTACTAGTAGACAACACTTTTTGTTTTCTTTATTTTATTTTTTACTTTTGTGCCTTTTCTTATTAAGGAGTTGGAAGCAGATTACTATGTAAGTGTAGCATATGCCTGGGTATTGGGATATCGAAAGAGAGGAAGGCAGGGTAGGTTCCACTCATGGTATGTTTCTTTTGTCTTGTATGCAGGAAACAGAGAGCGAGCATAGAAGTGACGTTCCAACTTCTGCTTCATGATTTCTCTGCCACAACTTTATTGTTTCCTTTGTCCCTTTTACCCACCCCCCGCTGTGGTATATCTCTGGAGTCGTTTATACATAACTCAGAGAATACCATAGAAGGGGTAGGGGTAGCTTAGCATCGCTCCTGTTGTATCCGGCTGAAAGGTTAGTGGAACCTTCATTCTTGACACCTAGGCACCCCCTCGATCAACAACCATAGACCGTGGGGGTAATGGGACCCTGCTAGGGGCCCCCAAAGTTATTTTCTGACAGCCTTTCCATGTAAGAAAGGCTGGCACAGAAAGGCTGTGGGAAACCGACATCGTAATCTCGACTGCAGAAACACTGTCTGTAGGGGATTACGGTGTGGTTCCGATAGGCCGGAACACTGCGAAAGCTGGTCAGAACCGAATTGGAATGACTGGACGGTTTATGTTCCGACTGCCCACATCATACTTGGGAAGTAGAACCGCAAACTAACATCATAATCAGCCTCCTATAATTTCAGTTTTTTTAATTTTGAAAAATGTATTTTTTGTAATGTTTTAAAATATGTGGTTTTTAGAAAAAAATGTTTTATTAATATAATATGTTTTGTTTTTTGCAAAATGGTTTTAAGTTTTTAGGTTTAAGATATTTGTAAAGTTTACAGTGTGTTTATTATTGTTTATTACAGTGAAAAAATTCCTGTATGGAAATTTGAATATATATTTCAGTAAATTTTGTTGTGAATATTTTCTAAAATGTTTATAATCTTTATTTATAATTTGTTATTGTTTTTTGTTTATGTTAGTAAACGATTTAGGGCCTCATTTTGATGTTGGGACATCTCAGCTGTTGCGGAACTGACTAACCTCCCGTCGGCAGTCCCAAACCTCAAATATGATGCGGGCGTACATTGTTTGGTAGCAAACTCCGATTTCTCCATGGGAGCTTGTGTGGCAGTCAGAAACTGCTCACAGCACAAGCTCCAATGGAGAAATGGGAGTTTCTGTAAATCCCTGCACTGTGTGACATGTCTTGTGTAGGGATTTATGGTGCCCCCAGGCCCACAACCATAGGCCCTGGGGAGATGGGAGCCGTGTAGGAGCCCCGAAAGTCACTTTCAGACAGGCTTTCCATGTCGTAAAGTCCAACATGAAAAGCCTTTCGGAAATCAACATCATAACATGAAACAATACTCCTGTCGGACCTTTATCTATTTGGCGAGTGTCCTACACAAGGCTCAAATCTACCTGTCCCACAAAAATCTGTCCTGCCATGCTTGAATATGCAAAAATATATTCATTTTTGTTAATTTTTTCTTTTATGATTTTAATAATGTTGACATATCTATTTATAAAAGTGTATGCAAAATCATAATAGGCAGTTGATTTGTTGTCTTACACAGTTGACATGTACAACAAATATTATTTACAGATAGAATACATAGGAAGACACGTGTTAATTAAGTATGAGCGGAAAATCCGTTCCGCTCGCGGATTTTGCGAATTTTCTGTAAATTTGCGATCCGCGAACTCCTGCGAATTTACCGAGAATTCGCAAATCCGCGAGCGGCGGATTATTCCGGGGGCAAAAGTTGAAGCCTGGCCTGTTGTAACTATTTTATGATGGCGCCGGCAAGCTGCCAGCACCATCCTAAAATAGTTACTAAGTTAGCTTCAACAGGAAGCTCTAATAGATAAAATAAAGCAGGTGCTCGATTTTATCTGTTTGAGCTTCCTGTTGAAGCTAATTTAGTAAGTATTTTAGGATGGCGCTGGAAGCTTACCGGCGCCATCCTAAAATATTTACAACATGCCCTTCCTGTGACTCATTCATCAGCCCAAAAACAATCGTGAGCGTCGTCGAGGCAGGTGTGCCTTCTTCACAAATCTACCGTGGAAAATCAGCTGTGATGCTGGATAGAGGCTTTTGCATCCGTGACTTTCACGAGCGCAATACCCGTGCTGTTTCTGTGACCAGGAGCTTATTTCCCTTCATCTGCTGAACTGATCTTTCTCTGACCTTTTATACACACAAGAAGCATGTGTAAACTCGCATGGTAGCCCTGCCCGTTTAGCCCCGCCCACACACTCGCGGTTTGCACCGTCTTCCCGCCATTCACCCACTATGATGGACAGCTCACTCAAGGGACCCCTGCGCCCTTCGGGGCGATTGCATAGTAACACACACATGGTCGCTCGAACTAGTTGATGCTCAAATTCAGTGACTCATTCATTAGCCCAAAAACAATCCTGAGTGTCGTCGAGGCTGGACAGGTGTGCCTTCTTCCCAACTCTACCGTGGAAAATCAGCTGTGATGCTGGATAGAGGCTTTTGCATCCGTGACTTTCACGAGCGCAATACCCGTGCTGTTTCTGTGACCAGGAGCTTATTTCTCTTCATCTGCTGAACTGATCTTTCTCTGACCTTTTATACACACAAGAAGCATGTGCACTCGCATGGAAGCCCCGCCCCAAATCCGCGGATCCGCAAATCCGCAAAATCCGTGGATTTTGCGGATCCACGATCCGCAAATCCGCAAAATCCGCAGATCGTGGATCCGCAAAATCCACCCATGCCTAGTATTAATCCTAATACTACAAGCACGTAGCCCCCAAGCAACTAAACCTCACTTCAAGCAATCTCCCCTCCCATACCACACTCTCACAATCAGTACAATCTCACACAAAGGAATATGTGGATAACCCTCAGTAATTGGCTGGCATACACCGATGACAGAGATAGCGGACTGAGCAAAATACAATTTTGATCCGCTTTGGTGTTGTCCTTTGGGGGTTCCCAGCAGTCTGGTCAATGTACATTTCAGTGGGAATGATTAGCTTCCACCTTCTTCAGGACCACTCTTATTGGATACTTTCAGGTGAGTGGAGGGGGGAAATCTGACCATTTCCCCATAATTGGCTTGGTGTTCCTCTGATGCACTAGAAGGGCAGTACAGGTTGCATATCCTCATTTCTATTGCTTATGACCCATTGTTAAAGCAATGCTGCTATGATCCAGCAAATGGTAAATAGCAGGGATTGTTTTTACATGTATGCAGGCCTTCAAAGTATTACATGCCTGGGCTAATCCTCTGAGGCAAATATTAGGTCATAGCCTGCTACTTGAAAAGGGTTTCCTCCGCAGAGTTTTGTTTGCAGTCCTGAAATAAAATTAGTTCTTCTCGAATCGCCTTCTGATTGGAAATGACGTCCTTCCTCGCCCTGTTAGTCATTTCTGTCAGGCTTTCCATGTCATAAAGTCGGACATGAAAAGCCTGTCAGAAACCAGCATCATAATCTCGATGGCAGAAATTCCTTCAGTTCGGGAAAATGTGTGGCTTCCGACTGGCTGACGAGCTCCTTGAGGCAGTCAGACGCCAGTCGGATTAACCAGCTGGTTTAAACTCCAACCACCATCTTTGTAATGAGGCGGTCATAGTTTAAACCTTGGATACCAGTCGGAAAACCTCCGAACAACATCCAAATCAGGCCAATAATATAATTAAATTGAAAAATATAATAGTTTTTAAAATTTTCTCTTAATTTCGATGTATTGTAGTACGAATAGTTAATTATTAGGTTTTGTTGTTTAGTGCTTTCCCTGATTTTTGTAATTTTGGAGTAGGAATAATATATTTGTGGGGTTTGGTGTCCAGCACTCTTCCTGAATTTAGGTGTATTGTAGTAGGAATAATTAAGTTTTGGTTTTACTGCCCAGCACGTTCACTGAATTTAGTGATATTGGAGTAGGAGTAGTATTTTTTAAGATTTATTGTCCAGCACTTTCCCTAAATTTTGTGATATTGGAGTAGTTATAGTCATTTTTTGGGGGTTTAGTGTCCAGCACTTACTTTGAATTTAGTGATTTTGGAGTAGGAATAGTATTTTTTTAGGGTTAAGTTTTCAGCACTTTACCTGAATTTAAAGGGGCTGATTAGGACATTGTAATCCCTAAGGAGGTGCCTGGCATGCACTATCACCATTGTAGGGAAGACAATGCACTTCGATGCACCGGGTGGCTCAAGGTGCCCGTCGGATGTGTGCCAGTTGGTCTTTCTGACCGCCAACCATCCACTCACCATTGTAATATAGCGGGTGGAAAACATAGTTAAGATGGCAGTGGGGCTGCCACCAACTTACTGTCGGTGGCTGTCCCACCGTCATCATAATCTGACCCTTAGTTATATTGGAGGAGGAATAATTAATTAGTAGGATTTAGTGTCCAGCAATTTCCTTGAATTTAGTGATATTGAAGTAGAAATAGTCATTTTTTAGGTTTAGTGTCCAGCACTTTCCCTGAATTTAGTCAAATTGGAGTTGGAATAGTAATTTTTGTGGGGTTAGGGTCCAGCACTTCCCCTGATTCTAATTATATTGGAGTAGGAATAATTAATGTGTAGGGTTTAATGTGAAGCAATTAATTTAGTTATATTTGAGTAGGATTAATTAATTTGTAGGGTTTAGTATATAGTAATTAATGTGGTAGGAACATTTAATTTTTAAAGTGTAGTGTGTAGATTTTTTATTACTGTTGTTTTTTTACAGTATATTACAAAACAGAAGTCAATACAATTTTAATGTTTTAGAATATATTTTTATTAAACACAAAAGGGGTTATAACGATGTTGGATGGACTCATGTCTGCCTGATACAATGCGAAATGGGACCGGCTGACCTCAGGTCGGTGGTCCAGACCGCCTAGTCACGATGCCAACAGTGCTTAGTCGCATACTCCCATTCCCCCATTGGAGCTTGCGTTGCGGCCAAAACCGGTAGTAACACAAGATCCCATAGAGGAATGGGAGTCTGTGTTCATCCCTGCACTGTGTGGCATGTCTTGTGCAGGGATTTATGGTGCCCCCCAGGCCTACAACCATAGGCCCAGGGGAGAAGGGGAGAAAGGAGCACTGTTAGGGGCCCGTAAAGTCGCTTTCTGACAGGCTTTCCATGTTATAAAGTCCGACAGGAAAAGCCTTTCGGAAACCAACATCATAATCTCGATGGCAGAAATTTCTTCCGTTAGGGATTAGGTGTGGCTTCCGACTGACAGACGAGCTCCTTGAGCCAGTCGGATTCCTGTCGGATTAATCTGCTGGTTTGAACTCCGACCACCGTCTTTGTAATGAGGCGGTCATAGTTAAAACCTTGGATGTCAGTTGGAAAGCCTCCGAACGACATCCAAACCAGGCCCATAATATATTTAAATTGAAATATATAATGAATATAATAATTTTTTAATTTTCTCTTAATTTCGATTTACTGTAGTACAACTAGTTAATTTTTAGGGTTTGGTGCTTAGTGCTTGCCCTGATTTTAGTAATTTTGGAGTAGGAATAATATATTTGTGGGGTTAGTTGTCCACCACTTATCCTGAATTTAGGTAGATTGTAGTAGGAATAGTTAAGTTTTAGGTCTTAGTGTCTAGCTCGTTCCCTGAATTTTGTGATATTGGAGTAGGAGTAGTAATTTTTAAGGTTAATTGCCCAGCACTTTCCCTGAATATAGTGATATTGGAGTAGGAATAGTAATGTTTTGGGGTTTAGTGTCCAGCACTTACTTTGAATTTAAGTTTTGGAGCAGGAATAGTATTTTTTAGGGTTTAGTGTTCAGCAGCACTTTACCTGAATTTAAAGGGGCTGATTAGGACATTGTGATCCCTACGGAGGTGCCTGGCAGGCACCACCACAATTGTAGGGAATATAATTCAGACATCTTCGCCATTACAGAGCACGCCACAGACCTAAACAGGCAGCCAGACAGGCCGACTTGATACAGCACCATTGATGGGATTTTATAGCAAAATTTGGGCCACTAAACCTGACTTGAAATAATTCTATGGTCTGTCCTGTTTTACTAATACGATGGAATTTTCGATGAGCACACCGCAACAGAGCGGACGGTCATTGTGATTGACACCTGCGAGCAACAATCTATCGACACCCTGACCGGGTTGGAAATATCACCGGTTAAAGGAGATTGATCCTCTTGGACATACAAGTATTGTCGGCTGACGCTGTCTAGTTTTGAGTATTAAAACTACAAGATCAACGACGCTTCAAATATTCTTTCTTGCATTTGTGAAATCTAAAAAATTGTACATATTTCATGCATTACTATATATGTGTGCACAAGATACTGTTGGTAAATGACACAGTTGTTGTTTCCCGAGGGATTTTTAGGGTCATCCCTCCTCTTGTAGCACCATCTCATCACGCAACCTTTTCTGATAATTTAACAGGAACTGTGCGCAATGACTCCCTCACACGTTGAACCCTGTTTCTTTGGTAGCATATAATTCCCTCCAACAACCCGGCGGGCTCAAGGAGCCCGTTGGATGAGCGGCAGTCGGTCTTTTCCGACCGCCGACCATCCGCTAGCCATTGTAATATAGAGGGTGAAAAACAAGGTTATGATGGCTGTAGGACCGCCATTGACGAGCTGTCGGTGGCGGTCCCACAATCATGGTAATCAGGCCCTTAGTTTTATTGGAGTATGAGGAAATATTTTGTAGGGTTTAGAGACCAGCAATTTCCTTGAATTTAGTGATATTGAAGTAGAAATTGCATTTTTAAGGTTTAGTGCCCAGCACTTTCCCTGTATTTAGTAATATTGGAGTCAGAATAGTAAATGTTGTGGGTTTAGTGTCCAGCACTTTCCCTGAATCTAATTATATTGGAGTAGAAATAATTAATTTATAGAGTTTAGTATGAAGCACTTTCAATTAATTTTGTTACAGTGGAGTAGGAATAATTATTTTAATTTATTTAATTTTATAATTAAGCCTGTGTTCCGACCGGCTACACAGGCTCCCATTGAAGAAGGGGTGGTTGTGGTGGGTACCCCAGGGTGCCTGCCACACTGTGGATGGTTTTGAAGGGGGGTCCCTTGGGTACACCCACTGGCCCCAACTTGAGGGCGAAGGGGGGCCAGCTACGACCTCCAGAAGTCATTTTCCGACAGCTGATCCATGTCAGACAAACGGATTCAGAAAGGCTGTCCAAATCTGCCATCGTAATTGCTTGGTCAGAAACGAGCCATACAAGTTGACTCTGCCCAACTCGGTTTTCCCCCAACTCGGTTTTCCCCGAATGCTTGTTCGAAAAATAGTCAGAAGAACAGAACGAGTACCTAACATCCTAATCCGTTGTTCAGAAATGTTTCTGAGTTGGTTGGAAACACGGGTTCCAAATCGGATTCAGACAAACCGAATGCTGTTCGGAACCTCTCTGACCAACATCATAATTGGCCCCACAGTGTGGTCAGAAGAATCCACATTAAAAAATGGATGTTTTCAAATATCTCTGCACCATGTGGCAGCCACCTCATAGTGCCTGTCACACTGTGCAGGGATGTTTAAGAGCATCATAGGAGCCACCAAGGTCAAATCCAGAGGGTCAGGGGTGAAGTGGGCCCTGCTAGGGGCCTCCAAAGTCAGTTTACGACAGCCAATCCTTGTTAGAAAGGCTAACATGGATTGGCTATCGGAAACCGACATCATAATCCCATCCTTAAGGGATTATGAGGCCTTTCCGACTTGCCCGTTGGAGCTGCGTTGGATTCCCCGGCCGGTTTAAACTCTGACCGCCATCATCATAATAGAGCGGTTAGACTTTAAACCCACAGCGTCGGTCAGAAAGCCTACAACTAGCAGACGGAGGCTTTCTGACCGACATTGTAATTTGGCCCATTTTGTTAGAATTATTACAAAAATAATAGTTTGTAATTTCTTAATTTAATTAGAAATAGAAAAGATAAATATTATGACATACATTTGTATATGTTGTATTGATGCAAGATGGTACCTATTGTTTAACATTTGTTATAAAAGATTATATTTAAAAACATATTATTTTATTTTTACATTTTTTGGAAAGTATTTACTTTTTTGTATGTAGAAAATGGCATTTGTTTTACATTTTTTAATAAACAAATTTGTATACTTTTTGGGGATACCATATTTTTAAACAAAAGAAAAACATATGCATTAGTAATTTCTAATCATTCAGTAATATATTTTAATACATATTGAATAGCTTTATAGAAATAATAATATTTTATATATATTTTACAATGTAAAATAATATGATACAGTAATTTCTGTAATTCTTTTCTATGTATATTAAATAATATTATTTGTATGTAGAAAATGGCATTTGTTTTACATTTTTTAGTAAACACATTTTTATACTTTTTGGGGATAACATATTTTTAAACAAAATAAAAACATATGCATTAGTAATTTCTAATCATTCAGTAATATATTTTTAATACATATTGAAAATGTTTATAGAAATAATAATATTTTATATATATTTTACAATGTAAAATAATATGATATAGTAATTTCTGTAATTCTTTTCTATGTATATTAAATAATATTATTTGTCTCAGAATAATATTTAATTTTTGACCTTTTTTGAATTATGTTGCAACACAAAAATTCTCTTTGTAAACAATATTTTGAAGTAGTTATACATTTGTATTTTTTACACAATAATGACAATATATAAACATTACACATTTTGTATGTATTGTAAACATATTTTTAATTGTATTTTACAATATCAGATGTATTGGGCCTGATTACGATGTTGGGTGGACCGCAGCTGATCAACCGTTGGTTGGGATCTGCCAAACATCTGCCATTGCAGTCTGCCCACCACATTACGATGCGGCGGGTAGAGGCATCGGGCAGAGCGTCTGTCAGCTCCGCTTAAAATGGATTCAAGGAGCCCATTGGAGCATCAGACACACACATAATCTCATATTGACGGTGGAACCAGCCTTGGCTCCGCCATCTAGATTATGAAGTCACTTTCCATGTCGGTCTTTCTGACATGGCAAGGCTGTCAGAAAGCGACAAGCACAGCATATATGTAAGCCTTTAAATCAATAAAAATTTAAAATTGAGAATATAGCCTTTACATTTAGTAATTTATATTTATATATACATTTACAGTATGATCCAGAAAATGACAGATGGGGCTAAATTCATATCCTCTCACATAGGGAAAATGTTGCTCTGTTACATGGGCTATACTCACAATCAGGAAAGAATATCATCTAACCATATTCATTTGACATGTGCCAAATACTACTCTAACTCCATAACATAAGCTCCCGTAGAAGACTGGGAGTCTGTGTTCATCACTGCACCCTGTGGCAGGCACCCCGTCAGAAGCCAGGCCAAATGACTGTCTGGTTTCAATTTTGACTAGCTGTAACATGATCACCCGGTCAGAATTGAAAACAAAGAGTGTTGGAAAGCTTCTGACCTGAGGTTAGAGGCTTTCTGACACTCATCGTAATTGCCCCATAGAGTTAAATGTTATTTAGTTTCGTTTAGATAAGTATAGTTAGCGTTTAATTGTTGTTACCAATTTATTTAAAATAATACTTACAAATTTAGGTGGATATATTATTTGGTTTGATTCTTTACAGTTGGTAAAGGCTTTAGAAGAGAGGAAAACTGTCAGAAAATGTTTATTAATTTTATTTGACAGGATATTTTGTTTTGCATGTTAGTTAGCTAGATTTCAAAAATAATTAGCAGTGATACTTGCTTTGTTTTATAGATGATTAGTTTATTTTCTTGTGTTGATAATATGCTGTTGGTAAAACGCTGCACAGTTTGTTTTCTCTGCAGTGTTTGATTTTGGTTAGGTTTGTAAGGTTAAGGTGTTTAGGACTGTAGAGAGGAGAAAAAAATAGGTATATGTTTATTTTTTTATTTTGGTACTTTTTATTTGTTTTAGGTTTAGCTAGAGTATTGTTTAGATATATTAGATATTGTACTTACTTTGTATTGTGGTTTCTTGATTTAGAGGTTTTGAAGGTCTTGGGGAAGCAATTCGGCAGTGTTTCATTCTTTTGTAATCTTTGTAAGTTGTCAGGTAATTTTTTGTTAATTGATTGGCTATTTATATACTGGTATTCTAATTAGTTGCATGTTTCTATTAGTTTTTGTTGTTTATAATTTTATTTTATTGGTTTTTGCAGTGCCTGTTTAATTATTTTGCCAGTTAAATGTGTGTTTAGAAAACAAATCTTTTATTTATTTAAAATAGTATTTTGTATTTAGGGGCCGATTACGATGTCGATCGGAAAGGCTCCCAATGCCATTCAGTTTGTCCGAATCCAATTCAGAACCCACTTTTCCGACCAACTCTGAAACACATCCGTCCAACTGACTACTATATTCGGAAACTATTTGGTCGTTCTGACTCGGTTCCGATCGGCATTCGGAGAAACCGAGTCTGTCGGAGCCGAATCCTACAGGTCTGAGGACCGTGTTTCCAACCGATGCATTACGATGTCGGATTCGGAAAGCCTTTCCTAATCGGTTTGTCTGACATAGATCGCCTGTTAAAATCCAACTTTGGGGGACCATAGCAGGCCCTTCTTCACCTGTAGACCTCTGGTTGGTGCCCGTGGAGGTAACCCTGGGTCCCCTCGTTCCAACCATGCATGGTGCGGCAGGCACCAAGGGGTGCCCGCCACAGGGTACAAGATTTTCTGCAACCACCCCTTTTTTTAATGGCAGCTGTTGTTGTCCTTCGGAACACAGGCTTCCATTGAAGTCAAGGGGAGTCCAATCAAACGGTGTTCGGAAACATCGTAAGCGGTGGGTTGGACGTCCTGAATCCGATTTGGTTGAAAAACTATTCCGATACCGAATTAGTCAGAAAGCTTTCCAACCAACATCTAAATGAGTCACTAAATGTATATATATGTTAAAATTTATATAGGTTTTAATATGTTTAAAAATGAGTTATTTGCAGTTAATATATGTTTAGTGCTTTTTTAATGGTAATAAATGTTATTTGTTAGATAGTTTTTTGTATATTTGTTAATAATATATATTTTATAAATATACATTCAATTAAAACAATTATTATATATGTTTCATTTGTTTAATTGA
Source organism: Lissotriton vulgaris (assembly GCF_964263255.1). Taxonomy (NCBI): domain Eukaryota; kingdom Metazoa; phylum Chordata; class Amphibia; order Caudata; family Salamandridae; genus Lissotriton; species Lissotriton vulgaris. The sequence goes on along the minus strand of NC_141698.1, from coordinate 409,763,347 downwards.
TAATATTTTATATGTGGCATATTTTAGTAGGTTGCTATATATATTTAATTGTGTGGTTGGTTTTATGTTTAGATACTTTTGTTACATTTTATATTGATATTTATGTTGTCAATATTGTGAGTTTCAATATTTTTGTTAAAATCTATGTTTATTTAATTTTTGTGATATTTTTGTTTACAATATTTTTGTATTTGATATTAGTTATATTGCTTTTTTTACACTGATAGTTTTTGTATTGATATTTGTATCTTTTAAATGATTAGTATATGTAGTCGATTTGGTACATTACATAGTGTCTCAATAATTTTGTAGGTCGATATTTTAGGTGTCGATATTGTGTCAGTGATCCCAATTCCCTCTGAAATCTTAAGAACTGCCTGAAAGGTAGGTTATCTGTCAGTTGTGATTGGTGAGTTTCTGAAATGAAGTGGTAAATAATTTATTGATCTTTGCGTTAATCTTACCATCAAGAAAACAGATTTCATGTGAACTACAAATCATAGTAAGATGAATGTTTTCTAAAGAGGTTTTAGGCACTGAACAAAATGATATGACTGTGATTCTGACACATTAGGTCACATGACCAAGTCACATCACTAAAACATTATTAATGTATTTTCAGCAGATATTAGGAGTACATAAATTAGTGCCTATATATGGGCACCTCCTTTTCAAAATTATCCATAAAGAGGTTGGGCAGATCTGGAGCAAATCGAACTCAAATAGTATTTCTGAAATTCAAAATAACTCCGAGCTAATGCAATCTCAGTGAGGGGGGATAATGTAATCAGCATTGCGCTTGCGTAGGAGGTACTGTTTATCCAATGTGGATGTTTTTCAGGTCTCTTTTTATGACTTGAAGTGTAACATTATGGAGAATATTGGACTACCAACACTGTATGTTGAGTGCAAACAGAATCTGTTACTATGTCAAATGCAAACTCTTCAATATCTAAGATTATGGGCCCGATTTAGATCTTAGAAGGCACATAAATGTTGATGGAATACAGCACAAATCAAACTTTCATCCAAAGTCAAGAGCTCTGGATTCCATTGTTCATCGTTCTTTTTATCACCATGCCACCCCAGTTTAGACTTAGCCATAGGCAATTAGTCTTGACCTTACCCTAAGTGCACAGGGTATGCCCAGATGTGGGTCCCCGGCTCACTGTGCCACTGAATACAAGCTAGCCTGGCTGAAGAGGGGCGATACCCCGAAAACGGTCCTAGGAAACTTGTTTCTTGTCCAGGGAGGATCTGGCTTGGCAGCTCAAGCAGGACAGCTCCTATGAGCAGCAGGGTCAAGACTGATTTGCGTATGGCTGGGTCTAAAATTAACCGCGGGCGGAGAACTCAGCTCTGCCCATGGAGTGTGCCGAGTTTTGCCTACACCTCGTTCCGCGGAGAATGCGGAGTGGGCTAAACTCAGCACACTCCGCAGCGGAGCGGAGTTGACCCACTGCCCGCCTCTACCCCCCTATTAATAATATACCTTAAAGTACATTAAAGCAAGTTAAAAAGACTTACCTTTTAACTGCGGCATCTCTGGGCTGCCCTTCTCCTCTTCTTCGCCATTAGAAATACTGATAAGAAAACTGCACATGCGAGCGAACCCATGCATGCAGATTTCTCGTACGAAATGCACATCGTGGGCGTGCGTGCATGCGCATTTTTCTCATCATTATTTCCAATGGCGTAGAAGAGGAGAAGGGCAGCCCGGGGATGTTGCGGTTAAAGGGTAAGTCTTTTTAACTTGCTTTAATGTAATTTAAGTTATATTATTAATATGGGGTGGAGGCGGGTGGCTTTGTTGAGCTACAACGAGTTCCACGGAGTTAGTTGCCAACCCCGTGGCACTCCGCGTATTCGCACTCCGCAAACTCCACCCAGGCTTATCTAAAATGGGGTGGCTTGATGAGCAATATAAAAATGGATTTAACCCAGATCTCATGACTGGGAGTAAATGTTTGATTTGTTCTGTATTCCACCCATCATTTGTGTGTCTTTTGATTTCTTGTCCTTAGTGTGTTGAGTTTGCCCTGGCATGGGTCTCAGGCTCACTGTTTCACTGGATTCAAGCTAGCCTGTCTGATGAGGGGTGATACTCCGAAACTGGTTCCGGGATGTTTGCTTCTGGTCTAGGGAGGATGTGACTTGGCAATTCGGACTGGACTGCTCCCATGAGGAACAGGGTCAAGACTGATTTGCCTATGGCTGTGTCGAAATTGAGGTGGCCTGGTGAGCAAAAGAACAATGGATTTAACTCAGATCTCTTGACTAGGTGTGAATTTTTGATTGGTTCTAAATTATGCCCATTATTTGTGTGTTTTTTGTTTTTTCACCCTAAGTTCACCGGCTATGCCCAGATGTGGGTCCCAGGCTCACTGTGCCACTGGATTCAAGCTAGCCTGGCTGATGAGGGGTGATACCACAAAACCGGTTCCAGGATGTTTGTTTTTTATCCCTGGGAGGATCAGGCTTGGTAGTTATGGCTCGTCTGCTTCCTTAAGGAGCAGGGTCAAGACTGGTTTAGATGTTGGCGGATCAGGTCCCACCTTCACTTGTTTGACTGTCATCCCACCACTGACTTGGCCATTGGCCCACTGTATTTCAAAGTTGGATGGCCCATAGATGAACGACTGCCAGAGTCTGGCTGACTCTGTAAGGAGGTCTCAACTGCATGGACAGCGGTAAACGCAGAAGTTACTGTCAGCGGAACTCCAGCCCAGATTCCCACTGTCCCGATTATGATGTGCTTTTTCACCATGGTAACTATGGCGGTAATCCCTCCTACTTTGTGTTGGCAGAATCAAAGAAAACTAGGTAAAAATGTCCATTTTATTCTGCTTCTCGCTTCCCTTTCAGTCTTTTACGCCATCGTCCAGGTGTCTCCTTTGCTGTAGCGACTCCACACGGTGCCAAATGACTCTGCTGTCACCGACATCTACGGTAAGCTACTTGTACAATTGTCCTATGTTTCATGTACTGACAATAGCTGTAGGCTTGTGCACTCCTTCATTGCTCTTACATGCAACATTTTTTCTAATGGCAGTAGTGTTCATTTTCCTATTCATCAAGGTAAAATGAACACACCTGTATTGGGACTTAAAACAAATATTGCTTTTGTGGGGCTTGTTGGGCCTGTGGGTGTAAATTTCAATACTGTGTGTATGTTGTTTGTGTGGCATGCAATATGTACCAAAAAGGGGCATTACACATTACCTACATACACATTATGAACACATTAACCACATATATTTGTAGCAAAATAATGGTGAGTAACACTGACCTGTCGCCACACCACCATGGCCTCAGTACCATCAGTACACCACCAGAACACCAACAGCATAACTGGAACATCTAAATCTGCTTGGTGCAAACTCACTGGAATGATGACGATAGAGTACTGTTAGCCAGTAGAGAAGACCACCCTAGTCTGCTGTCTATTTCTGCAACATATAAATAAGCCTGTCAGCTTAACAGAGTACTTGGGACCGCCACCACTGTGGGATTGTTGTAATACCACTAAGATCTACTTCAGGCCCTATGTCTAAATTCTCTCCCACAAATGCCCTTGTTTAAGGAACAAAGAGCTTAGGGCCAGTTGTACACCAGTTTTTGTGGTCGCAAATGGATATTCAGCCTGTTTGAGATTGCAAAATAGGTCTGCCCTATGTATTTTGCAAGTCGGTAACCTATTACCGACTTGCAAAATAGGGGTTGCGACTCACTATTAGGAAGGGGTGTGCCAAGGGCGTACCTTCCTAATTGCGAGTCATACTTCAATGTACAAATGCCTTTCGACTGCAATTGCTTTGGTAAATCACTCACAGTTTACCACTCATTTCAAAAGGGTGGTAAGCCACTCGCAAACACAAAAGGGTTTTGAGGGGACCTCTTCCCGTTTTTGACTGGCAGGTAAAACATAACACAGAAACATTTCATTTTCCTTTTTAAATGCATCCCATTTTCTTTTAAGGAAAAGGGGCTGCATTAAAAAAAAATCTGCTTCATCCAAAAAGCAGTCACAGACATAGTGGTCTGCTGACTCCGGCAGGCCACAATCCCTGGGAGTGTTAGCCATTCCCAATGTGGTCGCATATTGCACCTGCCTCATTAATATTAATGAGGCAGACAATTTGGGACCCTATGAGGAATCACAAACAGTTTCTGAGACACTGTTGGAAATTCCATTTTGAGAGTCGCAAATTGCAAGTCTCAAAACGACACAATTTGCGAGTTGAAAATTAGAAGGGTCATACATCAGCCCCTTAATGAAATAATCAATTATTTAACAGAAGGGTTTCAAAATGGAACCAATCTGTGACAATAGGCCATCCTGGACATTTGTTAGTCTCACATGGATTTTTGGTAAAACATGAACAGTAGGTATTCTGCGGTCCTTTTTATGAAAGAATTCATGCACATTCTTACACAAGAACCCTTCCTTCGAAGCAGTCTCCTGGAATGGATTAGATCGGCACATCAGCTCCATTTGCCTGGATGGTCGGTGTCTGTTGTTCCCAGATTCCAGGTTTATGCTGTAGTGGTTAGGGGTAGGGCCCACTGGTGATATGTGATGTCATCACTGATGTTGTCAGTGATATAACTGACGATACAATTTAAGCTTCCAACATTAATATAATGAGTCAGTTTTGTCCTTTTACAACTGTCCCAGCACTGTGTGCTGGATTGTCGCTAATAAACCTTTTATTTCCTCTGTGAGTGAATTTGAAAGTGAATGTACACTACTTCATGATTGTTCATCCACGGTTTTCAAACATCCGATCTATTTCAAATTTTGTGGATAGTCTTATTGAATAAACGTATATGTAATTGATCTAAGTAGGAAACATTGACATAGTCATTAGTAGTCCTGCAAATCTGTGATTGGACCGTTCTTTGTGGATCAATGTTGGATACCCCAGTGCTACTTTTCCCCATGCTTGAATATTTTTTAGTAAAAGAGAGAGGGACCCCAGAACCAAAGGGATAGGGTTCCACAAATGACGCAAGTCAAAAAGTAATTCCCTTTGGGCGAATTAACCTAATACATAAGTACTTACACACATAAAGTGAACTGACCAATACCAAACATATAACAGGAAGCAATGAAAATAAGTGAAAAAATTCAATACATGTGAAAACACTATGGTGAAAATCAAGTATAAAACAATTTATTAGCATACATTACATTTGTTAAAAATTGGGAAACACATACAAGACGGAACAATACTTAATAAAATCAACATTCCATTAAAAAAGGAACTACAGGGAGACAGGACTAAACTCAAACAAAACAATATTTTTGAATTTTCCTTAATGTAATCCCAGATTTGCTCCCTTAGCATCGACGCGTTTCGGCGGGTTATTTAATCTAATACCGCCTTCATCAGGACAGTGTATACAAATGTTTCCCAATGTTTCTCCGGTAAGAAAAGAATCTCTATCTCATAAGGGGTATGTTGCCTCCTCGTTGATAGGTAGAGATAATCGTCCCGCGAGTTATCTTCCTGATTTAAAAAGATTACTGATTTAAAAATGGTAACAAGTACATATTTGTACTTTCAATAGTGGCGCATCCAGCATAATGGCTGTCAGACAAGAGTTAAAATTCCTGCGTTTAACACACGCGGTAGTGATATTTTCAATAATGAACCCACTCGAAAATAGAGCGAATATCACCGTTGTAGGGGTAGACAGGGTTCCAGTAAGATACCCCAGACACGAGGCGAATCCCTCTGCGATGACTCTGTTCAGTCTGCTATAAGGCGTCCCGCGTGGTTGTCTTCTCGTCCTACCGATTGGCCAATCGGTAGGACGAGAAGACAACCACGCGGGACGCCTTATAGCAGACTGAACAGGGTCATCGCAGAGGGATTCGCCTCGTGTCTGGGGTATCTTACTGGAACCCTGTCTACCCCTACAACGGTGATATTCGCTCTATTTTCGAGTGGGTTGATTATTGAAAATATCACTACCGCGTGTGTTAAACGCAGGAATTTTAACTCTTGTCTGACAGCCATTATGCTGGATGCGCCACTATTGAAAGTACAAATATGTACTTGTTACCATTTTTAAATCAGTAATCTTTTTAAATCAGGAAGATAACTCGCGGGACGATTATCTCTACCTATCAACGAGGAGGCAACATACCCCTTATGAGATAGAGATTCTTTTCTTACCGGAGAAACATTGGGAAACATTTGTATACACTGTCCTGATGAAGGCGGTATTAGATTAAATAACCCGCCGAAACGCGTCGATGCTAAAGGAGCAAATCTGGGATTACATTAAGGAAAATTCAAAAATATTGTTTTGTTTGAGTTTAGTCCTGTCTCCCTGTAGTTCCTTTTTTAATGGAATGTTGATTTTATTAAGTATTGTTCCGTCTTGTATGTGTTTCCCAATTTTTAACAAATGTAATGTATGCTAATAAATTGTTTTATACTTGATTTTCACCATAGTGTTTTCACATGTATTGAATTTTTTCACTTATTTTCATTGCTTCCTGTTATATGTTTGGTATTGGTCAGTTCACTTTATGTGTGTAAGTACTTATGTATTAGGTTAATTCGCCCAAAGGGAATTACTTTTTGACTTGCGTGAATATTTTTTAGCACAACTTTTGAGGACAAAGACTATGGGGCATATTATCAAGGATGGCGATAGGGAATTTTCACCGCTTTAGCGGCCGTTTTCGGCCGCTAAGCGGCAATAATTCCATCGCCCTATTAGCAAGCTGTCCCTAACAGCAGTTAGTGACAGCTTTTAGGTGATAGCGAGCGGTTTGGGGCCCGCTTTGCATTGCAGTGATATTTATCACTAATGACATGCAAAGTCGGCGTACCCAAACTGTTAGCGACTGAAAACAGTCGCTAACATCGCTATCGCCTATTAGCAAGCCAGGCGTAGCGATGGAAATAATCGCGCTAAGCGCGAATATCTCCAAATACTAACACCTGCCCAGACCAGTTCTTAGCCATGTTATCCAATGGGAGGTGGATAACATGGCTAAGAGCATTTCATCGCTAATGCGTGAATATTGCTGAATTCCCAGCGATATTCATGTATTTCGCCGCTACCGCCGGAAAATGTATTGCTTTGGAGATAAATGTTGCTAATAGCACGTTATCTCAGCGATAAATTCCGGCGATGCTCAGCGATAAAAACATCAACGCTAAGCCTATTTAGCGATAAATATTACTACTTTTTGGTAATATGCCCCCATGTTTCTCTCTGCTTTGTCATTCATATTTAAGACTTGCCTACAGGGACTCAAGCATGTGTTGTCAAAAAAGGTATGGTAACCAGAGTTACCAGACGGTTCAGGATTGTAATAAAGGAGGTAACACTGCAGTTCTCGACAGTTTGATCAAAGCAATTGAATCTTTTAGCAACAATTGAGTCACGAATGAGGAATATACTGGTTCTGTGAGCGGTTTTGAGTAAAGCAGGACGAATGGCGCTCAAGCTAATTTGCGATAAGTGTGGGAAACAAGAAAAACATTACGGTGCCGCCAGGTCAGAGGAACAACCCTAATAACCCCTGTCAATGTGTGGAAAAGGATCCACATTGAAACATGCAACAAAGTCCCGGGCACACGTTTAAATAGTAAATGCTGAATTTGGTTTTCTCTTATTTGTGGTACAGTGAGCTGTGGTCAACACCAGTAGGTGCTGTATGTTGAATTTTTAATCCTTGGAAAAATTTTAAAAAAACACAACCAGCCGCCACGTGAGTCGTCATCTGGGAATTATCCTATGACTCTTCAGGACTGTACGGGAAGTTTCCGAAATTGCGAAATCGCTGAACCAGTGATAATACCAACCGGTCAACATGGGTATGAGGAGCACAGTAATGGAGATAATAATGTAGATAGTGCAAAGGCAAAAGAAACGGGGAGGACGGGTGGGTCACAAGCCCTGTTTGCCGGATAAAACAAGAGTGAGCGGGCGGGTACGTCCGTTCGGTGGGTGGTCCTATGTCCGTGGAGGTGAGTGTTGAAATGGATCTGAAAGGAGTAAGCGGACAGGTGCGTCCGTCTTACAGGTGATCCTCATTTCGTTGCTGCAGGGGAGTAGGAGATGGATCCAGCTTGCTTTCCGGTTGCGAATGAGGAATGACCAGGGAAATCAGAAGTAGCAAATCTGATTCTCCTTGTTATTCCTCTGCTCTTAGTGGACCCAACCCTTAATGGTGCATTGCTTCCGACCCCGAAGTTACCATGCTCATGGGCAGGGCTTTAAGTGGGCCAGGTCATGCCGGTGCGCACCAGCAGTTCTAAAAAGCAGCCGCTGAGACTGGTCCCTATCGGGCTCTCCATTTTTGCCCTCAAGTTAAAAAAAATCTTAACTCTACATCAGTAGCACCCTCCAATGCCGTTGATGTAACTTCAAAGAGACTCGGTATAGTTCTTTCACAGTCTCATCATTTCAGAACTGAAGTATTTTCAATATTATATACAATGAAACCGCAATTGTTCCTTTTTTTCTTATACAACTAACAAACTTTACCAAAGCCAATAATCCTGTCTTATTGTAGATATAATGTTACTTGTTATATTATATATCTGTATGCAGTGACAGAAACAGCAAAATACCAGTCAGATCCCACACTATGCTAAGCACAGATTTTTAGCATATGTGCTTTAAAGCCACGCCCTTAATTAAATCAGCCTCACCCCTTTGAGAGACCCCCCCCCCCTCCCCACCCCCAGTTGTTTCACCCCATTTAAAGCCCTGCTCATAGGTAATGGTAACCCCAGGGATTCGGAATCAACAGCCCCTTTATTTGGGCATTCCTAAGGTCGCAAATGTTGGAATAAGTTAAGAAAATTACAAATCTACAAGGCTAAGACCCTTTATCAGCTCAACGCGGTTTACATAGCTAAGAAAAAAACTATAAAAATGTCCCTTGACCTTACCATTGTCATTAATTCAATCACTTGTTAGATACTACGAGGGAAAACTTTTCTGAGCAGGCCTTCTTCGCGGTGTAATAGTTTTTTTTCTCTTGCAGCATGTCATTGCAAGTCAAGAAACTGTCTTGTCGAGGATATTCATCATTATTTATTATGCGCTCACTCCCAGCTCCATAGCTCGCAGTTAAAGCAAACAATAACAGCAGGATCGCTGAACATCCCCCCGGCAGAAAGTTGATTTCAGCAATGCTACCTCTGCACAGATGTCGTCGCCGAGCTCAAGATTACCTGATAGATATAAAAAACAAAATGGGCTTTATCTAGGGAACCCGGGTCGCCTGGAGTCCTCGGAAAGCCAAATTGGTTTCCATGGCAGCCTGTCACTCGCTTAGTATTCTGGCAAAGTGTTAGTTCCTCGGAAGCATAATTGCATCATTCAAATATCTGCGAGCCATGGTACATCTACAAAGCCCGAAGAGTGATTAGATCCGGCCTATTCATCTCAGCAAGCCTTGCTTGTCTCGTCCCTGTAGAAAAAAAAACTAATTTTCTCTGGGAATTTATAAATAAGAAATCTGCATGCCGTTTTACCTGGCGAACACGAGGAGGCGAATACAAAGCTCTCCCTCTCCTTTGATGTGCATACTTCATATCTGCCTTTATTTAATTGAAGGCATCATTTACAGTTTCATTGGAAATTCATGTATTTCTCTAAGGCAGAAATCCTCAGAGATGTGCTGGAATTAAGCTATGCCTATTTTGGTGAAAGGGTGACAGACTTTAAAAAGGATAAAGTTACATGAAGAAAGTGCATTACATTCCCCCCCCCCCCGCCCCCCCCCGCAAAAAAAAACTATAGAAAATTATATAGAGTCTGTTCAAGCCACATTGAATACCCAAATAGTACATTTTTAGCCAAGTAAGTGAGGCTCACATAGCACTAATTCTGCTACAAAATGCTTTATTGGTTTTCCCTCTTCCTTTCTCTATTTTGTGGCTGAATGCCTTAACGTTTTTTTAAACTTGAGTTTTCTTAAAACCTTCTTCCAGTATTCATATTCCATAATGTAAGTATACATTGTTTGGAGGTAAACTCACAGAAACATATAAAAAAAAAACAGGCATGGGCAAAGACAATAGCTCTGCCTTTTATGAGCTTAGGGATGCACCAATAAAACACATTAAAGTCAAACACAGACTAACCTGATTGCAAAGCAATCCTGCTTTTTTTTTACTATGTAAAATAAAGTCTGGATGGCAAAGAAGCCTTCTTAATAGCCCTCCTTTAGCTTCGATGGCATTGGAAAAAAGGGTGGATTCTAATGAAGGCCTCTTTGCAGCCCGATCCTTATTTGATCTCGGAAACAAAAGCCCGATGTACTGAAGCTCGATCCCGTTTTCACAGCAGGAAACTCCATCACCTTCAGCCACTTCTCCAAATTCCCATGGACGGACCACCACTGTGTTCATTTCACCTTACACATCCAACATCCCCTGCAGATGCCCACATCAGCTCCAGTGCAGGAATTGGAACAAGATCTCAGATGACCAGCTCGCCGCCACCCTCAGAAGCTCCGCTCCCGACACCACTGACGATGACCCCATCACCGCCGCGTACACTCTACACAACTGGATCACCGACTGAGCCAACACTATCGCCCGCCTCAAAAAAGCCTCCAAGCCCCACGCCAAGAAAGCCTGCTGGTTTTCCACCAAACTCCAAGACTCCAGGCGCACCTGCAGACAACTCGAAATACTGTGGAGCATCTCCAAAACACAGACAGACCTCCACAACTTCAAAAACGCTACCGCTGCCCACCACAAGCTCATCAGACTCTCCAGGAAAAAAGCACTTCAGGACAGAGTCTACACCAATGCGCACAACAGCAAGGAACTCTTCAGCATCATCAAAGAGTTCGCTCAACCCAACAGCAAGTCCACAGACATCACTCCCTCCCAGGACCTCTGCGACAGACTAAGAGCTTTTTTCCATCACAAAATCAAGAACATCCATGACAACACTGACAACAAAAAACCCCACGAGGAACCCCCCCCCCACCGCTCCCAGCAGCACGCAGCTGACACTCAACAGCTGGCCCGTCCTCAGCATCGAAGACACTCTGAGGATCATAAAGACAACCCACTCTGGGGCCCCCACATACCCCTGCCCCCACCCCATCTACCACAAAGCCGTAGACATCATCGCCCGAGCTTCAACATATCATCAACCGCTTCTTCAACCTCCTTCTTCTCCGACGACTAGAAACACGCCAAAATCAACCCTCGCCTGAAAAAACCTTCAATATACCCCAAGAATTTCAGAACGATATCCCTACTCCCTTATCCGGCCAAAGTCATGGAAAAAGCCGTCAACAGCAAACTCGCTGCTTTCATCGAAGAAAACAACATCGTCAACTCCTCCCAATCAGGCTTCAGGAAGAACCAAAGCACTGAATCCACACTTCTCGTAGCAACAGACAACATCCACACCCTCCTTGTCAGAGGGGAAACTATACCTCTCTGCGGCCTTCGACACTGTCTCTCACTGCATCCTACCCCGCAGAATCCAGGATGTGAGAATTCGGAAAACGACCCTCAACTAGATCCTCTCTTTCCTCTCTGGCAGAACGCAACAAGTCACACTCCCTCCATTTTTCTGAGAACCAACTCCAACCACCTGCGGAATTCCACAAGGATCCTCCATCAGCCTAACCCTGTTTAACATCTACATGGCCCGCTCGAGCCCATTGTCAGAGCACACGGACTCAACATCATATATTACGCTGACGACACCCAACTCATCCTCTCCCTATTCAATGAACCCAACATCACCAAATGCAACTTTCAAGGTGGAATGGAAAGAACAGCTGCCTTTAACTCAACACAGACAAAACCAAGGTTCTCATCATGGGCCCGCAACCCGATGCCTGAAACAACACCTGGTGGTCCTTGGAGATCCCCTGACCCCACGGACCCTGCACGCAACCTCGGAATCATCCTGGACTTAGAACTCAAAATGAACCACAGATCAACGTCATCACCTCCTCCTGCTACCACACTCTCCACCTCCTCTGAAAGACCTTCAAGTAGATCCCCCCAAACACAGGAAAACTGCCACACATGCCCTCATCAGAATCAGACTGGACTATGGTAACACACTCTACACAGGGATTAACAAGAACCTCACCCACAAACTCCAGAATGTCCAGAACGCTGCCGCCAGACTAGTCCTTTGAACCTACTGTGCCCAGCCACATCAGCCAGCACCTGCGGACCCTACACTGGCTCCCTGTCAAGAAGAGAATTATCTTCAAGCTTCTCACTCACGCACACAAGGCCCTCCACAAAACCGGAACTACCAACCTAAACCACCGCCTCGCGTTCCACGCTCCCCAGGTTCCTCTCCACTCGACCCAGCTCTCCCTCGCTACGGTACCTTGGATCAAGAAAAGCAGTACAGGAGGGCGCTCCTTCTCCCTCCTCTCGGCCAAGATATGGAACTTCCTCCCTCTCCACATCCGACAGACTGCATCACTCCCTGAGTTCCTAAAGGACCTCAAGACCTGGCTCTTCGATGGAACTCAGTGATTATCCTGGATCTGCGGAACCCCTACCTCACACAGCCCCTTGAGACCTGTTCCGGGTGAGTGGCATGCGCTATAAAAGTCATCATACATCTTATATTTGTCCATACTCATGTACATGGCAATTAATAGGGAACTAAAATTTCCGAGTTGGGCAACGTCATTTAGTAGTTTCCTACTGCCCATAACGTTTTTTGATTTTATTGACAAGTGCTGAGGATAGAGCATTTAAAGATTAGTGTACCACGATACCTCTACATCACAGGAATCCCTACTGATGCAATCTTTCACAGACCTACCAAGGTCGCATGTCAAGGATAATGCACCAAAATCTTTGTTTACTGATTCTACAGTGAATACCCTGGACAGTAGCCTCTTGATTTTAACCAACTGTGGAAACAACATAAACAGTGAACACACTTCGTCTCCGGACCCCGATGTCCAATCAACAGAGAGCCACACAACGGTCACCGACTTGACAGAAATTCAAACTTCCAAACAAACCAGCATCCCCAAGTGTACCCGGAAAAAACGCAAAACAAAATTCCTTATGAAAAAAACCCGCTGCCCATTAGGCAAACCGAAACGCTCAATTAAAGACATGTGGCAGAAACCAACTCAGGGGAAATCCACTGAATCCATCCTCACGGGGGCCCCATTGACTCCCTCTCAGGTCCTGGACGCATACCGAAACAACAAGCACAATGCAGAGAGTACTCAGGTTAATGAGCAGACAGGACACATAGACAAGAGACCCACCACGAAAACACCAACCATGAGTGAGATCGAAATCTTGGTTAAATCCCTCTAACAACCTATTAGCCAACAGATCGCCAACATTGAAAAGGCTTTAGGTAAATTTGAGAGAGCACAAAACGAAATATCTTCTAGCATTCTCAAACTACTAAAAATGCCCAACACAAGCCCCACCTTTTGTCCCAGCAAGTACAACCCTTAATGCTAAAAATCCAAAAACTGTAAAAAACTCAAGTGACCCATTAATAAGTACAGGTAAACAGAAAAAGGCACAGCAACAGGGTCCCCCTGCTACTAATATTTCATCATTAACTCCACAAATAGCACACGTCTCAGAGAAGACTGTAGCTACATCTACTAACAACACGCAAATCACTCACACACACGAGGATGACAACGACAGTGAGTGGGCCGCGGAGGGTTATCCTTCAAATACAAATACAGCTCCCGTTGAGACATCAAGACATCCCATCTTACAAACCGCGAATACATCTACTAAAGCAACTGGGGTACAGCAATCCAGATCCACCACGACACGAACACCCACCCACATAAACTTACCACCAGAGTCATGATCGGGGTACCCAAAATAGTTGAAAACAGGGGGGGAATCCTATGTGGAATTAAAGAACAAGGTGATGCAATGGCTAACTACCCACAGGCCACTTCCCTCCAATATAATAGGAACCATCTCCCATGTGAAGAGAGTAGATTGGGTGGGCACACGATTAAATCTACAGAGGGTGACTGTATCGTGGTCACTTTTAAAAACAGAGGAGCGGCGAAATTCATTGCAAACTGGAGGAGCTCCGCGACAAATAGTTTGATTCGCACAATGGGCCTAAGTTACTTTTATCCCCTTCACTTGGATGGCCAAAGGAAAAATTACAAACACCATTACGCTCAAGAAGGGCCACTTGCACCGCAACCTCACCTTCAACCATGGGCCCCCCCTTTTGACCCAATTCAAGGGATGTCTGTGGACTTAGAACCACACACATATGACCATTCTTGGGATGGCAGAACGTACAACTACCCACCTGCAGTAACATTTGAGAGACTAGGGCCCATTCAACATCGAGATTATAAACATTCGAATCTACACTATAATCACTTTGAGATCCCAACATCAAACAGATATGACGCCCTATACACCTATGATTATCTGGACGAGGTGGATTGACTGCCACCCGCCTTGCCTCTTGGTCCCTCACTTGACCGGTTAGATACTCAAGTCTACTCTAACACAACATATAAGGTTAACCCAACAATACCCTCTGACCTCTCAGGTGTTATTCCAGCGAACACTGTAATAACGACGATAACCCTCTGCTCAGATAGCCCTCCCCTAGATGACGCTTCTACCCTCCCTCTACCTGAAGCAAGTAGCTCTTCTACCTTCACAGCTTTGCACCCCTTACCCACCATCAGAAGCCAACTGACAGACTCATCAAGTAATGTTAACATAAAACCGCATCCCTCACCCAACATGACCACAGAGTTACTGACAGAACACAATGATTTCAATTCCATCAAAATCCTGTCATGGAACATCGCAGGATTGGCTGCTAAAGTAAACGACTCGATGTGGGTAACCTTTGTCAAAAACGACACCATATTGTGTTTCCAGGAGACCTGGCTTGTAGACAATAACGTTTTCATTGAGGGTTATCAAAGCTTCTTTGTCCCCGCATCTCCCTCACCTAGTGGAAGGGCAAAGGGGGGCCTAGCAACATTTATTAGTCTGTCTCTCATATCCCAGATAAATAACACACAGCTGGATAGTAGGAATATCCAGATACTGGATCTCAGGAAGGGAAAAAAAGCATTAACCCTGATCAACTTCTACAACTCTGTTACATCACCAGGAGAATGTAATATCGTCACACTCCAAAACTATCTATGCGACACTCTGTCAAAACTATCCCGGGATAAAATAATTGTTGGCGATTTTAATACGCATATTTGTGGAAATCCATCTGTGACATCCCTGGGCTCCTTGGGTTGTGGAAATAGATCAGGTCCTCACTTTGTACATTGCCCTCGAGGAACAAATATGAACGCCCTAACAGATGTCTTGAACCTGAGTATGGCACTGTCTTTGAAAGATGACTCTTTCATCTTTAAAACTTCAACCTATAAAGGCTCAGAGTCAGGTTCTTTTATAGATCACATACTTCTTTCAGCTGGTATGGTAAACCAGGCCTTAAACTTTGACATACTTGAAAGCACCTATAGTGACCATAACCCGCTCTACCTTGAGTTACAATGTGGCCCTTTTGTACTCCGGAAAAACCACAAGGACCCGGGTGTACTAAAACCGGTTAATAGAAACCGCCGCCTGAAATGGACCACGATAAATAGTGACATCTTGCACGAGTCTGTCATAAAGTGCTGCGAACAAGAACTCAACCTTTGTGCCTCAAACACCACACCTCCTGAATCCATCTTATCTGCTTTTGTTGTGGTCACAAAAAGAATAGATCAACTGCTCTCTGTATCAATAAAAGGATCAATTGTTCAACAACCACGATGGTTTGATCACACCTGCTCATCAGCCAGTCGAAAACTGAAAATCGCCCTCAAGAATAAGCCAAGAGATCCTGCACTTATTAAGGTCTTGCGCTCAGAATACAAAACAGCTCTGGCATCCCGCAAAAAGATCATAAAAACGAACATTTGGGAGTCACTGCTTGATCCCTCAACCTTGGGTAACAGCTCGAAGTTCTGGAGCATAATCAACAAGCCATTGTTTGACGATCCCAATGCTACCAGTCTCGGAACTGTTATACCCGAGAACGAATGGATCTCCCATTTCAGTTTCATTTTCAAGAGCGACGCCCCACAAACAACACAAGCTCCTAAACTCCCTGAAGGTGCACCTTTGCACTTTACAGTCAAAGAAGTTGAAATGGGGATCCGTGGTTTAACCAGTAACAAAGCCCCAGGCCCGGATGGCCTTCCCCCGGACTTATTCAAATCAAACATTCCTTTTTGGGCTCCAATTCTTACAGCGGTTGTTAATGCCGGGGCCGCAATTGGAGCTCCAAAGACCTGGCGAGCCTCCACCATCATTCCAGTATATAAGAAGGGCGACAGATCTAGCGCAGCGTGCTACAGACCAATCTCCCTGATAAATTCAGTCGCTAAAGTAGTGGGAGGGATTCTCCTAAACAGGCTGACCACATGGGCCAAAAATAACAACATAATGGCACCCGCTCAATATGGTTTCAGACCCGGGCACTCAACAACAACTCAATGCCTGAATTTATACTTAATCAGTGGCAAGTATACCCTGGCCAGAAATGGAACATTATATATGGCCTTCATGGACCTTTCATCGGCCTTTGATTGTGTTGATAGAAGCAAACTCTGGGACGTCTTACTGAACATGGGTGTTGAAAACAACCTGATTAATTTCCTGGCTGACCTCCATAATGATACACGTGCAAATGTTCGTTACACCAAAGACTTCAAAGTAACTAGAGACTTCAAAATCAATCGGGGGGTTAGGCAGGGCTGTATTTTAGCGCCTTTTCTTTAATATAAACGGTCTTGAGGAGCATCTTTTAAAAACTAATACGGACTACCCTTGTATAGGGAAAAAGGGCGTCCCTGTTCTGCTTTACGCAGATGACACCGTCCTTATATCCAGAACTGCACTTGGACTTCAGAAATTATTAGACTCCTTTCTCCAATTTATGAATTTGCGTGGCCTGAGCATCAACAACTCCAAATCATTTGTAAATGAAGGTAGGCTCAGGATCAAAAAAGCCCTACCCCTTCTCTGTCAACGGGGAAAAAATACCAACAACAAAAACCTTCTCATACCTTGGAGTATTGTTTGATCATAAACTCACATGGGGACCCGCAATAAACAAAAAGAAAGGTGAATTAATAAGGACCAATGCTGGAATAATGGACTTTGCATGCAAAATGGGCAACACTCCAGTGATCGCCGTGATGAAATTATATCAAGCTAAAAGTATTGCGGTCGCTTGTTATGGAAGTGAACTTTGGGGCTTTTCCCTAGTGGACGCCCTTACAACCACTGAAAATAACTTTTTAAAACAGGTCCTGTGTCTACCAAAAAGCACTGCTAACTTCTCCACTCATGAGGAATTGGGCATACCATACTTAGGGGACAAGCTCGCTGTAAACCCTCCGCTTTGTTGGCTAAAATGCTGGCTGAACGACGCAATACCATTAACCCATAACATCCTTCATGAAGCACTCACCTGGGAAGGGAAACTCAAGATACCCTGGCTAAAATACATCAGAAACTGCCTTCAAGACCTGGGCAGGCTGGATCTCTTTTTAACACCTCAGCATGTATCCAAGCATGATGTAACATATGTAAAGGACACTTTCCTATTGAACCGACAGCTTGCTAGGGAAGAAATTGAATTGAAGAAGGGTAGTGTAATGAGACATATTTTAACCAAAACATGCATACAAATTGAACCATACCTATCCTGGCCCATTTCCAGATATGAGCGCTTCTTGTTGAGCAGATTTCGTTTTGGTTTATTTCACCTGATGCTAGCCGTACCGAGTGGAGCCCACAGAGGACAAGTGTTGCCACCTTGCGGCTGCAACAACAAGTCTCCACAAGACCTGGCACACTTTTTATTCATCTGCTCATATTATACGAGACCGCGGAAAATATTCTTAAAACCTTTGCTTAAGAAACTGAACTTTGTGCAAATAATGCCAGCACTACTACATCTCCAAATGCTGCACTGTGATAGCACTTTCTTTACATGCAACTTTTTAAAAACAGCCCTGAAATTCAGAAAAAGCATGGAAGGCTAACTCCCAGCCGAACTATATTACCCCCGTAAATATGCCTCTGACAAACAGTATACTTACATTTGACCGTGATACCATATATTCTCTCGTGATTATCTGCCTCTGTTGTTTGAACTTTTTTTTTTTTTAAATATGACTTGTATATATATGTATTTTATTGCACTTTTATGACTGTATTTCACTCAGTCGAATAAAGAACTTTGAATTGAATTGAATTGTGTACCACACAATGAAATTCAGTAATGATTGTCCCTTATTACACGCCATCGAGTGGGGGAATGTAGTTCATAACCAACATTCTACATTATCCAACATGCGTGACATCACCTTGTAGTTCTTTGTGATGTGGATGTTGAGTGCCCTGGCCGTTTTTTATACACTTCAGCTGTAACTCTTTACGATATAAAAAAACACCCGAACTTCCTGCACGTTACCTACACATCCAGCACGGGTCGAGCTAGAGTCAACGACGGATAGGTGAGATCTCTAGTGCCAGTTCTTTTTGGCATGACTTAGTAATCTTTTAGGGGTAGATGTATCAAGCTTTTTTCTTGTCGCAAACGCTGCGATTCGCAAAATAGCAGCATTTGCGACAGGAAAACGGGAAATGAGATGTATAATGCTAAAAGTTTGCAATATTAAGGAATCCCAAATTTTGCGATTCCTTAACATTGCGCAAGCATTTAAGAAATCCCAAATTGCGATTTCTTAAATGCTATGTATGAAACATTTAATTATAGCAAATTTTGACTACGAAATCGCAAATTACCACTAACTTGTAGTTGGTTGCAATTTGCGAATTCTTTTACAAATGCACTCTGTGCAATTTGTAAAGGTGCCATGTGACGCTCATACATGCCCTTAGGGCATGTATGTGCGCCATATGCGCACACGTCATTTTCAGTGGTGCAGCAGGGTGTCCTTGAGACACCCCTGCACCCTTGAAATTATTCTCAATTTGCGATTAGCAAAGTGCGAATCGCAAATTGAGAATATTTTCACATTCATTCCTATGGGCCTCCTGGCACATAGAAATGAATGGGAAATTATTCCTTATTTGCGATTAGCAATTTGCTAATCGCAAATAAGGAATTTTAAGAAATCGCGAAAAAATTGTGAATTTCTACATGCATGCCATTTTGCAATTCCGAAATAGCGATTCCTTAAAAATCGCTATTTGGAAATCGCAAATGGGTATGTTGATACAAGTACCCCTTAGATTCGTATTTCATTGCACTTTCATGCTTTCAATACATCTGTGGATTCCCTCTCTAACTAGGCAGCCTGACTTAGTACCTAAAAAGGATTGTATAAAGTCCTTCCAATTTTATTTTATATCTAAGGAAGTGGTTTGCAGACTTCAAGTAGAGCCAGGAGGAGTAGGCACAAGCATTCTCCTTGATTTCCATGAACATCGGAGTGAGGATACTCGCAGTTTTCAGCATTCTCCTGTTTTCCTGTTTTGTATGAACATCATACTGAGGATACTCGCAGTCTTGTGCAACTGGAGAGTATGCATTATGGAAAGTTGACGATGTTGTTCAGAGTATTTGAGATCATTGACACTGACTCTGTGATATTAGCTGAAGGTGGTGCACAGGTACATATGTTGTTCCTCCCTTTACATAGATGGTGCAGTTGTCTGTCTTCTGAATTGTAAAACGCTACCCGATATATTTCATGTCATGTTGTTATAGCTTAGCCTTACACCTGACACTGTGTATGGATATGTTATCATTCCATTTTTCTGCACATTAAGCGATGAAGATGGCTGTTGGCATACAAAGGGTTGTGTATGTGGGAGGATAGGTTAGATAGACTGATACAGGTGGTCAGGAGGTTTATCTTCACCTGTTCCCTCTTCCTTTGTGTTTGCCAGAGCGGGGCCTTTTTGACCTGAGTTGTTACCAGGCGAGGTGAGGTCCAGTCCTCATACAAGACGGGTGAGCAAACATTTTTTAATTGATTGTGCTGCACTACAAGCATACAGTAGTTTGAGGCTGACGCTTGCTGCACCTCAATATTTCCCACCAATGTGGAGATTCTGCCCTTTTTGGCATTGAGAGTACTACAATATGCGTTTCTTTACAGGTGCCGTCTGCATCCCGTCGATACAGAGGATTCGTATTTGGCACAATAGGTTGTATTAATTCCAACCTTTATTTTCATTATCTTTAATTGTTTTTCATTTTTCACTGTTCTTGGCACATCATTTTTAATGCAGTAGCAACAACATTTACAGACAGGTCCTGAAGAAAGCCGTGGACTACCAGTCCAGAAGGCTGAAACATGTCGACCTTATTTAGAAGCAGTTATGTTTGAAACTGATTTTTGCACTGTTTCTAATAAGGATTACAATAGATACTCCCATAAAAGTTTCTCTCTCTTGTAAATACTTTCTTAATTTTCACTGTCACACTATTGCACTGCACTCATCACTCCCACATACTATTTGTGATCACTTCCATGGGTTCCTGAGAGCCCAATTCGTCTTGTTTCTTTGTTCATCCTACATGACCCTTTTAACCCCTTCCATGCGGCCGCGATTCCCCTGGTGTGCTGTAAACAGCACGAACAGGGGCGGGCCGTGACGAACCCCAGCCGTCATCAGCACACAAGCACCGTAGTGCATGACGGCTGGGGTTCGTCATCAGCATGGAAGGGGTTAAAGTACAACCCACTAAGAATCCCTTTATGATCAAGAGGCATAGTGGAAGGTAGGATGGATACCCAGATGATAATACTGATCACTTTGGTGAGTGATGGGAATCCGATTATTTGCAAGGGTCTCTTTACTCTGTAATTTCTTTCTGTGGTATTCTTCATGACATAGGTCGTCAGTGTTTTCCCCCCCAGATAGGTGGCTGGTAATGCAGACCCCCAGATTAGTTATTTGTTTTGGTATGCGCTATACAAGCCCATTATTGATTGATTGATTGATTGAAGACGACAGAGCCGCCAGGATAGACAGCATTTCGATATTAAAGAAAAGACAATACCCATTCCCAGCTGTATTATTGAGAAGCTACCTCATGGAAACAAAAGGGACACAGGGGAAAGAAGAGTGAGGCAGGATAACGGGCAGCAGAAACAGTGAGACACAGGGGAGAGTGGAAAGATGGAGGCGCGTGAAGTCCAATGCAACCACGCAGTGAAGGCAGAAAGATACACCATGAAAGCCAATAGAATCAGCGACAGTTAAATAGTCCTCTGGGCTGAGCCAACATGTGGATGCTTCTGTTACAGATTTTGTTTTCGAGTTTTATCAGATACATATAATAACTGAAAAACCTGCATAAGCATCCACATGCAAAAATCTTCTGCAGAATATGTTAACTATCTTCTAGTTAATGGCACTCATGTTAGAGCTAAGGTCTTTTCCAAAGTGGTGTCAATACCTTGGGATATTACCATTGGAACCCTAAATCAGATTTCTTCAAGTGCCCGTTCTGGTGCTCTTTCAAGTTTGTGTGGGTGATTTGCACGCACTTTGCATGAAAATGTTAAAACTCATGTTTGTCAACTAATTATACCTGGGACCCCCTGAGCAAAATCAATATATTATGAAAGCAAACATTGCAAGTGCATTTAGCACACAATGTAATAACACTACCATATTCGTCATGTAACAACAACAAGGGGATGGATGGGATGTTTGAATTAAACTTAGCCCCTGACATTTGCGGATCCAAGGGTGGATCAGAGATGTGAAGAACCTGAAAGCATAGGGGACAGAGTCTGGGTCACTAGCCAGTGACTAGAAAGGAACCAGGAAGGAACCAGGCGATGTCACATGCTTGAAGGTGAAGAAGGTGAGTTTGTTTCTTCAGCCACGAGGTCCAGGAGGCATCAACGATGACCAGGAGCGGGACTCAAGCTGTCCCACAATGGATCTAGATGACTGCAGCGTCGATATCCGGATTGGACCCAACAAGCCTTGGCAGCCGCAATCCATGCAAGATATCGAGATTGGCTCTGTTGCAAACCAGCAAGGTTTGTGGCGCTTCTCCTTTGCAGGGAAGCTGGGGGAAGCCTGGAGCAACCAGGATCGCAAGTTAGATTCAAGATGGTATCTTCAGGGGGCTCACTAGCCAACAGGCAAGGAGCCAGGAAGACACATCAAGCACAAATGTAAAGGCGGGGCCCAAGGGACACTCGCGGAGTGTGGGGGCCTGGGCTTCGGATCGAATGATGCTCCGGCTGGGGCTTCTTGTACTCCAAAGCACAACTTACTGAGGCTTCAGGAAAGGAGTGCAGGTAGCAAAATGCAGGTTGTTCAAGATGTCCAATCTCATGTCTCACGTGTCCGCCACGGGTCTCAGCTTTGCTGTGGATGTGGGTCGGGGTCAGAGAAGTCTGGAAGTCCAGTTCTTGAGTCCCAGAGTCTTTGAGTTCCAGCGGGAGCCGTGAAACTGCAGGCCGGCATAAGTTGCTGTTGGTGCCTGTTTGAACAGTGTGGTCACTCCTTGACCACAAGGGAGATGTCTTCCATCTTCTAGTCAGAATAGAATGTCAAAGGTCCAAGAGTTCTGTATCAAAGTTTCGTTCCAGGATAATCTGAAGTCCTGGGGACACAGCTCCTATACTTATACTAGGGATTGGGGCTGGATTACCTGCCTAGGTCCCTCCTATGGGTGGACCTGAAAAGGGGGTGGCTACACCCCTTTCCCTTTGTCCAGTTTCACGCCAGAGCTGGGGCTGGAGTGCCCCAGCAACTGGTTTGAACCAGGCTATGCATGGAGCACCTTATGTGCCCCAGGCAGTGTCTAGGTGCATTCACTGAATGGGGAGGTGCTGGCACCTTCCTGGACAGGAAACCTATTGTCCAGGCCGCCCTTGCTGGAGTTTCCCCCAGCAACAGGAGGTCAGACTCGTGTCAGTGGCAGCAGCATCCATTTTGTGCTGCTGAGGCTCTGTTTAACTTTACATGTCTTTTCCTTCTAGAAGGAAACATGTCTTTTCCTTCTAGAAGAGTGGAATGCTACCCCCGTCGCCAGAATTGGCGGGGGGGTAGTATTCCAAAGTGTTTGACACCTTACACAAGATGTTGGGATAAAGCCAAACCAAAGTTAGCATTAACCGATAGGATTATAATGCACTTAAGAGTATATGGTATGGCTATATCATAGAACAGCTATAAGGAGATGGTTCCGAAAGCTGCAGAGGAGCTCAGTTCATGCTAGGGCACCCTCTCACATAAAACCAACCTTGTGGGACACTTACTTTTGGACGGAGGTTCCAGGCTCTGCAAACGAGGCATTCTAGTGCACCAGCGCACTTTGGCATCAGCGCACGAGGCTCTCTGCCCACTGCTCGCCGCACCCGCTCCGCGGGTGCCGCTTCACGGGTGCCGCTTCGCTGGTGGGTTCCTGTGTCAGCAGCTTTGTGGGAGAACACGCAAGGACTTAGGCGGCAAGGCGGTAAGGGGCGCGAGGCACCAGCGGGGCTGCGAGCGTGCGGGGACTTCATTTCCCAGAAGTCCCTGCGAGACCGACGGAGAGCTTCCGGTCCGCTCTCCCTGCTGGCCCGCCCCCCGCCCATCAAAGGATTTTAAAAGCGTCCCTGTAATCTCCACCTTGTGGGACACTTACTTTTGGACGGAGGTTCCAGGCTCTGCAAACGAGGCATTCTAGTGCACCAGCGCACTTTGGCATCAGCGCACGAGGCTCTCTGCCCACTCCTCGCCGCACCCGCTCCGCGGGTGCCGCTTCGCTGGTGGGTTCCTGTGTCAGCAGCTTTGTGGGAGAACACGCAAGGACTTAGGCGGCAAGGCGGTAAGGGGCGCGAGGCACCAGCGGGGCTGCGAGCGTGCAGGGACTTCATTTCCCAGAAGTCCCTGCGAGACCGACGGAGAGCTTCCGGTCCGCTCTCCCTGCTGGCCCGCCCCCCACCCTTTTCGCCTCCTACAAAACGCCATCTTACTCCCGCAGCGCGGGACGCAGCCCGGGCTAAGACTGGGCAAAGACAGGGCCGTTTTAGGCCGTTATAGACCGATTAAGACCAGACCGGGCCAGCCCTCTTGGTCTTTTCTTTGTGTGAACTTTTAGTTGGGCTTCCTGCTTTGATTAAATTTCACATACCGCCCACACAATGTCTGCTCGCGAAACTAGAAGTAAGGCTACTAAGACCTCCAAAAAAGCTACAGGCACCCTAGATGATTTCATCACCAGGACCAGCCTTTCTATCGATAATGAAATAACCAAACTCCAGCACAAAGTATCATTAGAACTAGAGTGTGCTAGGAGGCTCTCTACTGAACTTGCACTTAGGAAAAAATCTTCTCTAGGCAGTATTGCCACCTCAAAAACTCCCGAACGTACTACTGGTCCAACACCAATCATCACTTTGGCCGAGGTTCACTCTATTGTAGAGGAAACAACCCCCCTTATTGATCATGACCTCACTGGGCCCTCCGTTAGTGCTGAATCCGAAAGCCTTCCACCATTGGACCCTCCAATAGGGAGTACTGAGGATAGCACAAATGGGGCGATCTGTAAAGCACCGGTTGAGATAGAGACTAATAAAAGTCAGGTACCTGCTAAGGCACCATCAAAACACAAGAGAAAACGCAAACATCTAACTGCCTATGCTCGGAAAAAGGCAAAAGTAGCACTTAGCCAAAACATTATGGGGGGATCTTCAAGTATGCCTAGCGTAACAGCTGATAATACTATACATGATGAAGCGCCCGTAACTGTAGAAAGTACTAATGTCAGCTTAGATGAACAAAACTCTATTGTAATGGCTGACCATTCTGTCCATGAGGGCCAAAGAGTCTCGTTTGACATGACAGAACAAGAAGGGGAAGGGAAGAATTTCTAAAACTAGTGTGGGAGACGCTTAAGAGACTACTTAGACCATTAGAAGTCAGGCTAACTGGCATTGAGAATCAGTTACTTGAGGTTGAGAAAAGTGTCATCACCCTATCAAGCTTAAGCCTCAATTGTACCGATGTATCCACAGTCCCTAAACAAGTTCCAGTTCCCGCTCCTGTGTTACCATTGAATAAAAACCCAACCAATGTCCAGCAAAAAAAGGAGGGAACAGTAAGAAATACAAACACCAAACAGCCAATAAACACTACTGACAAATCAAATTCAACTCCCTCAACTTCTACAACTGTAAATTCCACCAACAAACCCTCGCAGAAAAGTCATGGACATAGTAATACATCCCAACTGCCAAATGCTACCACTAGTCACTCTTCTATCCAGAGTGCACCGGCCCCAAAGAAACCCCCATCAAATCCTCCTGCATACCCTCATATCACCCCTGCAAGCAATAAACCCCTGTCTGACAGATCCTTCGCAAATACCACCTATAAGACAAACTTCCAGTCTAGCCATACGTATAGCAATTTTAAAGGAGGGTATATAGATCTGCCACCTGACGCCAGTCCATTTGTAGCCGTTCTCACAGGGGTGCCTGAACTAGATAGCCAATATGAAGAGAACTTCCAATCCCTAAAAAATAAAGTGATTTATTGGCTAAATACAAATAAACCCATTCCGAACCATATGAAAAGTAAAATCCTTATGGTTCGGAGGGTACCGTGGGTAGGGCCCATGGCTAAATCAATCACGGGTGATTGTATTGTTATATCCTTTGAGGAACCCCATAGTGCTGAACAGATCTGTAATTGGAAATCGTATGGAGCAACTCCTCCCTTTGAAGCTAGGCCCCTATCGTTCTTTTACCCCCCACCCAGGCCCATTCAATACGGCCCCAACTGGAACTCTGCCAACCAGTATCATGGCTACGCACCTAACTTGGCCAGACAGGTTGATCATAATATGTGGTCTGGCATCCCCACTTTCAATAGATTCAGTTGTTTAGATGCCGTCGACTGACTTGGAATTATGCCTGATTGTATTTCCAAGCTATATGACACCTTTTGTAACCTTGGTAATGGCAATCCTCATCTTGGAAATGCTCAACGAATGTCTGACGATGATAAGGACATTGAGGATAGGATGCGTAGGATTATCCCAAATCACCAGAAAAAGGAATTGTCTTTACAAGCTGGAAAAGCATGCTATAGCCTAGTTAGGGGTAGTCCGGACGGGGGATCTGATACTGTAGCTAGAGAAATAGCCAAAGACCTAGAGGAAGACATGCCCAATTCACAGATAGGCAGTGTACCTAATCAGCCGGTAACTAAGTCATTCTTTGATGACCGGAGCCTAACATCTCGCTTACTTATTTTATCGTGGAACATCGCTGGTGTTGCCAAGAACCTAAAAGACCCCGACTGGGCAGACTATGTTGACACCTGTGATATTTGTCTGTTACAAGAAACCTGGGCGACTGAAGTTCCACACCGGTTTGGATACAAAACTTATAGAACCGAGGCAGTCCAGTCTGACAGAGGAAGACCATCAGGGGGCCTAATCATTTGGCTAAAGATCACTCTGGTCATGAAGGTTGAACTTATCGATACAGGCACTCCTGATATTTTGGCCCTAAAGGTTACTCCTCCTAGCGGAAATGAATGCTACATCATTAATGTTTACAACAGACCAATCGGCCATTCCAAGGTTTCGCCCACACTTGAAGCCTTGGATCTCCTTTTGAAAAACGTAGTTGGAGACACTCCGGTTATTTTGGGAGGAGACTTAAACTGTAATTTCGAACCTGTTCCTGGCATCTATGATGTCTTTGAAGATGAGGACCAAGCGTATAAAATTCCCCAGCTTGAGACCACAAAATTTGTCAAGTACTCTACCTTGGCCGGCCAACTACTAAGACTAACCGCAGATCATGGTCTTAGAGCATGCAACGGCCGCCTCCCGTCGGATTTGCTAAAACAACCAACCTTCTCCAAAGCCAATAGCAACCTAGACTTCGTAATTGTTTCTCTTAGCATCTGGCATTTTTTGATTGACTTAAAAGTGACAAGTAGGGGGGAAAGTGATCACTATCCTCTGGAGCTTTACATCGATGTGTATATGGTTAGTGACACTATTACCCCACCAACTGAGAACACCAACGGAAGAATGTGTGAGGATGTTCACATAAACAACAATAGACGCGCAGTAAAATGGCCCCGCATTTTGGCAGATGGTAAGGCCTTAGCGTCGGTGTATTCCCTTTTTAAGCAAACGTTTGCACACATAGCTGACCACACCTTCTTACCTGTACACTTTGATCATTTCATTGAACTTCATAATGTCTTCTTTAGAGAATTAAAAACATATCTGTCAAAAATGCCAAGAAAAAAGCAACAAAACATAAGAGTGGCCAATCACGGAAAACTATGGTATGACCACTCATGCAGGATTGCTAAAAGAAACTTATTGCTCGCCATCAAAAGTAAGTCAAAGGAAGAAGTTAAACTTGCAAGGGAGGAATATAAACGTGCCCAAAAAACATCTAAAAAACTCTGGGAGGAATCGATATGGGCTGAAATGTTAGCTGCTGCAAAAATCAATGATAATGTTGGATTCTGGAGGCTGGTGGCAAATGAGGGGCACGCTGGGAGAGTTGTGAAAGATACGTTCCTGGACGAAATGACTTGGGTAACCCACTTCACATCTCTTTATAAACAATACGATGGTGACAACAATAGGAGTATATGGTCTCCTCCTCCTATCGAACCCCTTAACTTTACACTGGAGGAGACAGTAAGGGCGATCAACGAACTAAAAGATACTAAAGCACCAGGCCCAGATAAAATACCGGGGGATCTATACAAACACGATGTTGGAGTTTGGGCCCCTTATGTGAACCGCCTGTTTAATGTTTTGTCTTCAAACTGCAGCTTTCCAGATAGTTGGCGTGCAGCGGAAGTTGTGTTAATATTTAAAAAGGGGAATAGACTGATACCTTCTAACTATAGACCAATTAGTCTTATGGACACGCTTCAAAAACTGTATGCCAAACATCTGCTATTCCGGATCAACGACTGGCTGGACGACTCTAATATAATCTCCAAAGTCCAAGCTGGGTTTAGGAGCAAGACCAGCACTATAGACCAACTTTTTCGATTCTGTTGTTTGATCTGGAAGTATGTGCACATTAGAAAAGGTCACCTGTATGTAGCTTTCGTTGACCTGAGAGCTGCATTCGATCTTGTCCCGCGCAGTTTGCTCTGGAAAACCTTAAGAGAAGTAGGTCTACCGGGATGCCTCTTAGCTCAAATAGTTGAGTTGCACGCTGGCAACTTTGCAAACATTAGGTGGGGTCCGAATGGTGAGCTGACGCGCAATATTCCTATTGAACGCGGGGTTCGCCAGGGGTGCGTCTTGGCCCCTACCTTGTTCTCTCTGTTTGTTAATGATGTCCCTGAATATTTGAATGGCTGTACCAATGATTCCCCACAGCTCAATGGAGAAAGGGTGCCCGCGTTGCTCTTCGCAGATGACACCATACTCATATCTCAGACAAAGAAGGGACTCCAGGCACTCCTTAACTCCTTCAGCTGTTACTGCTTGACAAAGGGTTTGGAAATTAATGCAGACAAAACAAAATGTATGTCATTAAATCCCAGCAAACCAGACAGAGGGTTCTTGACCTTGAATAGTCAAAAACTAGGTACTGTGGAAAACTTTTCCTATTTGGGTGTTGCACTTGATTCGAAACTTAGTTGGAAGGCCCAAATCGAGAAAAGTAAGATATCATACGCCCACAATGTTAAACCGATCATATGCAAAATGAATGCCAGCACAAGCAAAAGTGTAACCCCTGTTTTAGAACTTTTTAAATTCAAAATTCAATCTGCTGTGCTATATGGAGCAGAGATATGGGGCCCTTGGGCAAAAGATAGTTTTCAGAGCCTGGACAATAAATTTATGCGTGCTATTGTAAGGGTCTCAAATAGTACACCTTTAATACCCCTTCAACTTGACCTGAATTTTAGAAGAACAGACTATTTTGCTATCTTAAGACCACTAATATTCTGGGTTAGGCTATGGACCACCCCAGAATTGATAGAATACAGAAATGGTCTACAAGAACTGTTGAATCTTGATTCTCTTAACTCTATCCAGTGGCTTGTGCACATTAAAAAATGGTTTACCCTTCTGGGCTTATACTCAATGTGGGAGACGCCTGACAAATTGCCTACCTCTTCCAAATTAATAGTCAAGCGAGCCTTTTGGACTCACATGAGTGACAAACTAGTAGATGGAAGTAGAGTTGGGTCCGCAGTTCGGGATTTTCTATCATTTAAGGATGAGTTTTATTTTGAATCATTCCTGGACAAGATAGAGCCACCCATCGCAAAGTCCCTATATTTAAAGTTCAGATACGGGATACTTATGCTGAACCATAATACAGAACGATGGTCACAAAAAAGACTGGGAGAATTGAATGTTAAAATGGGGTGTTGCCCTATGTGTTCCAATGTCTGCATAGAGAACATAGAGAACGAGGTTCATATGTTTTTTATATGTAGTGCATACATGAATGCTAGAAAGAAATGGCTAAAACCAATGTGTACAAAACCAGAAGAACAGAGTACCCTGCCTCAAGATATATAGGCCCTAGCTAGAGGGTCCTGACTGATATATTTGGAGGGGTGATTAACCTAGGGGTTGACAAGAACAAACAGACAATCACATGGTCAAATCAGGAAAACCAAGCAATTCAGGTATTTTAGAAAATATATTTTTTATTTTTATTTTCTGATGATAGGAATTAAAAAGATTTTTTTTGAACAAATATATATTTTTTTTCATATATCATAGATACATATAGTACATAAATAAGACAAACAGATATTAGAAAAAGTGTCACAACAATTCGTCCTACCCAGTAACAGCCTATATTTACACACACAACATCATTCACTTCAATCTCCACTAACACTATCTCTCCTAATTTAATACACCACTCACTCTATCATTCATTCTACTTTTCCTTGCAGTTATAGCACATAGATGGTCAAATCGGGATGTTCATCCAGGTAATTGGTTTTAGCCAAACCAATGTGTAACCTCTTGGGAACTAGATCCCGCTCTATAGCCTATAGGATCATGAAAAGTAATTCAACCCAGTACATTGTATTGAGCATAAGTAAGTTCCTTTATTCTGTTTATATTATCCGTAAGAAACAAGGACAGGTACCTCGAGTTGGACAGGTGTATATGTTTACAAAACCTCTACTATACAAAATGAAATGTATCTTAAATGGTATATGTTTACAAAACCCTTACAATACAAAATGAAATGTATCTTAAATGGAAATTGCAAAAACTATTTTTTAAGTATCACTTTTTAATTAATTGTTGTCATGTATGTTGCTTGATTGTTTATTTTTTATGTATATATGTGTCTTTTATGGCCAAACTGGCCGAAATAAAGAAATAAATAAATAAATAAATAAAACCAAGCAATCTGCCTCCAGGATTGTCGAGGCCTACCATAGGAGTGATTTATAGGTGCATATGTGTCTATATATAAGGTAGATATAGGTATACTATATCTAATTAAGCGGTGATTACACCACCTTACCCAGGCTGTGTGAACAGACCTGTGGTGTCAGTTTGGAAGGCAAACCAGGGGTGGCACAATACATGCTGCAGCCCCTGGTATGCCTAGGGTGCACCTATGCCCTGGGTACATATGGTACACTATACAGGGGCTCACAAGAGTGACCCAGTAACCAATCTGGTATGTACCTAAAGTACATGGTACCGATTTAGAGACAGAACAGGTGAGCTGCGGACTGATTAGCAGGCCCACAGCTACACCAAAGGAAAAGAAAACAGAGAAACACAGTAAAATGTGGGGGTGACCATAGGAAGCAGACCCTGCTCTCCTACAAGGTTTTTTCAAGAACCTTTTTTCTGAATTCTACTGCCTAACATCCTTGAATGACTCTTAATCTGACAGCTTCTTCGTTATTGAACTTATCAAATTCACAAAACATGACAAATTTTTTTTATTTAGTTACAAACTCATCAATGATTTCGTTGTTTTGTTGACATGTCATGTTAAAAGTGTATCTTTCAAAGTCTACGTTTCTTTGTGGATCAAATCTTTCATTCAAACTTTTCATGATGCCTTCCTACGTATTTTTATGTGCATATGGGAATGTAACAATAATATCTTCCACTTCATCACCCACTAAATTGAGCAATATCTTTTGCTTGCTCATCGGTATATTTTTTGCATGTTGCCTTAAGAAAATGTTCAAATCATCTTGTCTACTTTCCCCATCTTTGAGCAATTGTTTGCTCATCTGTAACATCAAATGATAATTGCGCTAGATACACTTTCCTCTTCTTGTTCATCCATGTGTCTGTGTGTTGACACGCTGTTTTAATTGTCACCTTCTTCTATTAATACAGTATCCATATTATGTTATTTAGTTGTCCAATATTTTAAATTTGATTGTAATTACGTTGTTTAGTTGTTTAATTCTGTTTTATTTGCTTAAAACTGAGTTTAAATGATTTTTGCCGGACCTTAAGATGGAGAGATATGGTATTTCAGTGCAATGTCCCAATACTTGCCTGACTCCAAGATGGCCGCCAAGATTTTTAAAGTCTTGTGTTGTTTCCTTTTGCCTGAATCGAATATGGCCGCCAATTATGACATATCAGGCGAAGTCATACAAGATTTGCGAGATCAAGCGCATTTATTTCAATTGCTCCTCGTGCTGCACCGGTAAGCAGTTCTTCTTTTTTTTTTTTTTCTTTTTTTTATTAAGTTATTTTATTAGGAAAAAGCACCTCACAAAGTACATAAAGCGCTCGCCTACAACCCATCTCGGGCCGGCAATAGGTCTCCGTGCGACAACAATGACATGCACCATTATACATTAACATCTTAGAGTCCAGTATAAGCGCTCGCCGGAGGTCGATGGATGGAAACTCTCCTCTGTAGGCTTGTACCATCTGCTGAGCAGCGTGCATTTGGAAGAAATGAACAAAGCAGTAGATTTTTACTTTTTCTCCCAACCAGTCCCTAACCCCGTGAACACCCCCCCTCCCCATAACTGGTCCCTCAGTTGTGCTCCCCGAGTAAGTCCTCAGGTGTCGCTAACACCTGTTGTGTCTGGTGCAGCCTACCACTCTTCCTCCATCTAAGGTGTTGCCCTCCCACCTCACGCCTCTATGGATGGGGTGTTTCCTAACGCCTATAGCGCGCTAGGTGTGCAGGGGAACACACCGGGCAGGTGAATCAGGTGGCTCTTGCAGGACACTCTCCGGTTCCTCCCCTCCTCCTTCCTCCGAGACGTCCCCGTCCGGCCTGGAGGACAAGTGGGTCTGGTATAGCCCCCAAAAGTTCTTGGGGCGACTTCTGGGCGGAAGGAGCTCACTGTATGTATCCGCCTGCGTGTTACAGTACTTCATATCGCTAGCCCATCGCTTGAGTGTAGGTAATGGCCCCCTCATCCAACATAATGCAACTACCCGCTTCGCAAGGAGCATCCCCATGCCCACCAGCTTCCTAATCGAGACGGGCATCGATTTCGTATAGCCCATTAGGGCAAGGGCTGGGTCCATTGCCAGGTCCACCTCAACTATAGTGCTCATTTCAGCGAATACGCCTGCCCAGTATCTCTGGACCCCCGGGCAGTTCCAGGCCAAGTGCAAGAAGTCCGCAACCTGTGCCCGGCACCTCTCGCAGTGTGGGGAGTCGCGGAGGCCGTACCTGTGGAGCCGTTCCGGTGTATGGTATACCCTTTGCAAAAATTTAAAGTGGACCAAACGGTGCCTCCCGTTCAGGGAAATGCGCCTTGTGGCCACAGAGCAGTATGCCCACATGTCATCATCGACGTGGGTGCCCAGGTCAGTCTGCCAGGCCAATCGCGCCCTCGTGTAGAGCAGTGCCGTGTGGTCGTGTCCTATCCTGTACAGCCTAGTGAGCAGCTTCTTCGGAGAGTCGCTGTCTATAACATACACCAGTTCCGGGACTGCGGGGGGTTCCTCCATATCCGGGCCCAGTAGTTCCGAGAGGGCACTACGGACTCGATGGTACTGAAAGCGTTGGAGTAACGTGGAGCTCTCCCTCCGATGCGAGATCTGCGCCCACGTCTTTGCCTGGCCATTCACAAATAGGTCCCCCAGAGTGTGTGCACCTAGTTCGTGGAGGGCCCTATGGACACCCGGTTCCGCCAAGGTCGGCAGCCAGAGCGCCCATTGTATAGGCATGTTGGGAGCGTACATCAGCTCCTTGTTTTGCCTCTGCACAATGGAATGCCATGCGTGGTTGGTGGATAGCAAGGAGTCCAGAACGCCAACCCTGCGGTCTTTGGGGCCGCATATGGTAGCAGGAAGTGGGGTAGGGTCTGCGAACAGTCGTTCCAGGATCACGTGCGGAATGTCTTGGTTGCCATGAATCCAAGTGTGGAGGTGGGAGGCCTGTGCAATCCTGTAGTAGCGCTCCAGATCTGGGGCCGCCAATCCCCCCTGCTCGTACGGTAATTGCAGCACCTGCCATTGCACCCTAGGTTGTTTCCCAGCCCACGCCAATCTCACCAGGAGTTTGTTTAGAGTTGCAAAGAAGGCTTTCGAGAGGACAATCGGGAGATTATTGAATAGGAATAGGAACCTCGGGAGAACGACCATTTTCATTAAGGCGATCCGTCCCACCAGTGACAGCGGGAGCTTAATCCAGAGCTCAACGTCATCCACGAGTTTGCTGTAGGCAACCCCGTAGTTCTCCCTTAGCATGACGTCCGGGTCCGTGTGCAGCATAATGTCCAGATATCTTATCGGCTCAGAGGACCATTGGAGCGGGTAGTCCATCTCGAAGGGGACAGTAATTGGGGTCAGTGGGAAGGCGACTGACTTCGCCCAGTTGACCTTCAGCCCGGATAGCGCGCCAAACCTTACAACCTCCCTCAGTACCGATGCAATGTTATTGGCCGGGTCCCTGACATAAAGAAGGGTGTCGTCCGCATACGTGGAAATACCTAACTTGTAGGTGGGATAATTGATGGCTTCGTACGAGTGGTATTCCCGAATCGCACACGCCAGTGGCTCCGCCACTAGGGCGTATAGCAGCGGGGAAAGAGGGCACCCCTGTCTCGTGCCTCTGCTGATGGAGATCGGCTCCGAGACTGCATCTCCCAGTCTGACTCTGGCCGTGGGCTGGTGATAAAGGGCGCCCAGCAGTTGAAGGAAGATCTCTCCCAGCGCAGCCCCAGCTTCCGCAGTACTTTGCGCATGAAGGGCCACTCCACAGAGTCAAAGGCCTTCTCCATGTCTAGAAAGACCGCGATGGCTTTGGTATCATGCCTGGTGTGTTGCATGGCACCCAGGACCGTGCGAATATTGTAAGTGAGGTTCCTAGCCGGGATGAACCCAGCCTGCTCCGGGGCCACCAACTCGGGCGCCACCAGGGCCAGTCTGGTCGCCAGTACTTTTGCGTAGAGTTTAGCGTCCACATTGAGAAGGGACAAAGGGCGGTATGAGCCTGGCAGGTCGCTGGGCTTGCCAGGCTTAAGTATAGTGACGATGAGCGCCTCCCGCATAGAGGGGGGCATAGCGCCATTTTCGCAAATTTCGTCAAAGAGGGTGGAGAGGTGAGGGAGCAGCCTATCTTTGTACGCCTTGTAAAAGGCCACCGTCAGACCATCTATCCCGGGGGCACTGTCTGCTCTCATGGTGGCCAACGCGTCAGATATCTCCTCGCAGTGGATAGGGGCCATTAGGAATTCCCTCTGCCAATTCTCCAGGAATGGCATCTTAATGTAGCTAAGGTAATTGTCAATTTGGTCCTCCACCCCCGAAATTTTAGTGGTGTATAGCTCCTCATAGAAGCTCCTGAATTCCGCCAGTATATGTGTCTCCTCCGTGAGTATCACCCCTCCAGTGGTGCGCAGTTCCGCGACAGACTGTTTGCGTCTAGTGCCTTTCATAATCCTGGCAAGCAGTGCACCCGGGCGGTCACTCTCCCCGTACGCGCGCGCCGTCGCATACTTTCCTAAATGTCGTACCTCCCTGTCCGCTTCCTCATGGAATTCTTTCAAAAGTTCTTGCAGGGTGTCATCCCCAGGCAGGCTCGGATTAAGGAGCTGGCGGCGTTCGTAGTCTGCTATCTGCCCCTCCAGGAATTTCAGTCTGTTTCTAATTGCCTTGAGGACCCCTGAGTGCTTCGCCATGACCACCCCCCGTACATACACCTTGAATGTCTCCCAGATTGTCCCGAAGGTGTCCACTGAGCCCAGATTGGTGGTAAAGAAATTGTCTATGTCCTCTCCCAGGTCAGCCCTGAATGCCTCGTCCAGCAGCGAGTAAGGTGGGAATCGCCACGTGAATGGCGGGATTCTCTGCAGGGGAGTGTGCAACTCCAGGAGCACCGGGGAGTGGTCCGACAGAGTGCGGGGAAGCACACTGCAGCCCCTGACCATGGGAAACAGGGAGTGTGATGCCAGCCAGTAGTCAATCCTGGTATGGATGTTGTGGTATGCTGAGTAGTGCGTGTACCCCCCCTTGGCGCTATGTCTTTCTCTCCATACATCTACTAGGCCCAGCCTCAACATTTCTGCCTGCATGCGCTGCGCCGCCACAGCAGGGCACCTGGCGGGGCCCGTGGACCTATCCAGATCAGGGCTGAAGGTGAAATTGAAGTCCCCTCCCCAAACCATATTCCCAGCGGACCATTCATTACAATGTTCCGCAACCGCTGCATAAAAGTCAGGGGAGTCATAGTTGGGGCCATAGACATTCATGATCAATAGGTTGTGTCCCTTGCCCGTGCACTTGCTTAACACAAACCTCCCCTCCGGGTCCGCCTTCACCAGGGCGAGTGATAGCTTAGATTTCGGGTTAACCCAGGTTAGGACCCCTCTGGCGTGTGTGGTGAAACCTGCAAAAGTGGAGTGTCCCTGGAGCCCCCTGTGAGTTAGCATCTTGCTGGTGTTAGGGAGATGTGTTTCCTGCAGCAGTGCCAAGTCTATGTGGTGTCTCTGTAGGTAGTGTAGCACCTTGCGGAGTTTCCTGTAATCATTTAATCCCCTTACATTCCAGGTGACAGCCCGTAGGGATTCCGAATCCCGCAGCGAGTCTGCCCGAGCCGTGTCAGCCATTAACATTAAAAGAGGACATCAATTGTAGCGTGGTGACAGGGGCCATCCCCTTCCAGTAGTGGCAGCCGCCCACCCACCTCGCAGAACTTAACCTGTTAGAGCACATGTCGGACCTTACCCCAAACATCCCAAACAACCCCAAATTCAGAACCCCCATGACCCCCCTCCGCCCACAGTCAACCAACCCCAACCTGGTGTGACCGAGATCCCTGCATCCACCCCCCCCACCCATCTTCAAACTTCCCCAAGCAGTCTCAAGAAGAGCCGCAAGCACTGTAAGCACCAGGGCAGAGGTAGCGCACACAATGTCCAAATCGACCTCAGTCCGGTCGTCCCTCCTGCGCAGTATAAATAGGCCGCCCCCACGCCAGCGCCCCCAATCGCAAGTGCGGCTGTAAGATATGAGAGCAGTATAGTACCCGCCTTAACAGGCGTCTCCCCCCCCCCCCGGCCCTTGTCGACAATCCCATGTGGCAGGGCCCCAGCAACGCCACCCCAGGGCAATCTAACAGTGTCATGGTACTCGCCGCCCTCCACCATAACCCGTGTGGCTTGTGCAGATCTCACCCGCAGCAACATGTCCAGAAGTCCGTTCACCGCAGTGGTGCGCCCCGAGTGGGCTCCCCTCGGTTCCACCTGCAAGGATTAGCGCAGGGGCTAGTGTAGTCAATCCGCCAGAGGAAGCCACTGCTCCCCCTCTCCTCGCTAGTCCTGCTCATCCAGGTCGCCATTGCCAGCACGCTCCTCCGCAGGCGCAGATCGGTCTTCTCGATGTTCCTTGATCCATTGCTTCAGGGACTTCTGCAGGTCCTTGGGGTCAGTGAAAAAATGCGAGTGGCCCTGCCTGTTGATGCGCAGCCGCGCCAGGTACAACATGGCATAGTCCAAGCCCAGGTCTCTGAGTTGCTGCTTGTAGGGGACAAATCGCCGTCTCTCTTCCTGTACCTTGGAGGTGAAGTCAGGGTATAACGAAATGTTCATCCCCTCGTACTGCAGGTCTCCCTTCTCTCTAGCAGCCCGGAGGGCGGCGTCCCTGTCCCTGTAGTTAAGGAGTTTTGCTATTATGGGCCTAGGGTTCGCACCCGGTGGAGGCCTCGGTCCCAGGGTGCGGTGAGCACGTTCCACTATAAACATAGGGGAGAAGGTATCGTCCCCCAGCAGAGATTTAAGTAGTTTCTCGACAAATAGCTCCATTTTCCCCGTCTGGGTCGACTCCGCCACACCCGTGACGCGGATGTTGGATCGCCTGGAGCGGGCCTCTAAATCTTCGGATTTATCCTGTATCACCTGGAGCAGCCTTCCAAACTGCTTGCGGTCAGCGTCCCATGTTGTTTGCGCCTCCTCCGCCTCCGTTAGCCTGCGCTCCGCCATGTCCAGCCTCTCTGCATGCTTGTCCACCCTCTCCGTCATTCGATCCATCCGGTATGCCAGGGCGTCAATCTTGGTGCCAATGGCCGCCATGCCCTCCTGTAGGCCCTTCTCCATCGTGTTGAGCATACCTTTAATTTCTGCGCACAGTGCGGAGCTCGGGTCTGCAGCTGCTCCCGGGGTCTGGTCTGCCGGAGGGTCCGGCACCTTCTGTCTTCTCTGGTCAAACGACAGCTTAGTTTGAGTCCTGTCGCTCTTGCCCATCACTGCGGCGGATAGTGAGGCCAGCGCCCTCAGTCCTTATAGTGCCGGTGGTCCCCCAATGGGACAGTCCAGGCCCCAATCGTGTGCAGGCCTGCCTGCCCAGCACCGCCACCGGGCGAGGTAGGCGCCCGCCGCTTTCACTCCCCCACTGGGTGCCTCGGTGTCAGGGCACCCCCAGCCAGATTAGGGGTGCAGGGCTCGTGCAGAGGGTGCACTATCACAAAGCAGCCCGCCGCTCCTCAGGGCCTCCTCCAAGCGGTCAGGCTGCCGGTCAGGCCACTCCGGTAGGAGGTAATGGCGCCCGCGGCGATGTAGAGTCCCGTCTGCGCCACGTGTGTCCTCCCGGCGGGTCCGCCTCACCGCCGGCGCTCGCTCTAGACCCCAAAGGCCTTCAGGGTGTGCAGTTATTGTAGCGGGAGTCCGCTGTGTGGGCTTGGGGCACCTAAGGGGTCGTGGCTGCCGCCGGCCTCAGTGCACGCGGGACGTCTTCACCCAGGGGCCGCACGTCGGGTGACGCAGCCCGGCCCCGCGTCTCAGGACAGCGCAGGGATCCCGGCCTGGTCCGCAACTCTCCGGTCGGTGGCGTCGCCGGGGGAATCCGCAGTCGCAGCTCTCCCAAAGCCGCGTCGGAGGTCCACGGGGGGGAGAAGGGACAGCCCCCGCCGGAATTCCACGATAATCGCCGCTCTGTGAGGATAATTAATGGATTGTTAGCGGCGCTAGCGCGGAGCTTCGCGCTTATGCGTCCGCCATGAACGCCGGCTAGCTCCGCCCCCGGTAAGCAGTTCTTCTTATTTTGATTTATTTCAAAGCGCGATTGTTACTCAGCGCGCATTACACAAGCAGGCATATTATTAGTTCCCTTCACATTCTGAGGACGTTGATTTCTTCATTTGAACAATTTTCAGCGAGCGCTCCTACCGTATTTATAAGAGCAAGATGAGGTAGATGTGGGGTTGCATCAGCACTCGTCGCCATCTGTAACGATGTGTAGCCTTAATCTTGTTTTAATACATTTATTGTATGTACACAGAGCAGCCCATTTGCATCCAGCTTCCCAGTATCCAGTAACTGACTGAAGTAGAATTCTTGTAGATTCTACGTGGCCATGGCTACATGACCATAGTTCTATTCATGACATCACTACACCCTGTCTAGACGCAAAGGTCCCTATTTGGTCAGAGGTACCTACCTCTGCCAACTAAAGACCCCCAAATCTAACAGAAACGTACTACTTCATTTTCTCAGGCTCCATCATTTTCATTTTCTTGTTAACCATAGTAATGGGTCTTATAATTGATGCGGCTGACAGGTTGCCCTCTGCGTCCAGTTTGCCCAGAAAAACTGTTGACTGAGACTGACTGAGGGTATTTATAAAGGGCACTACTGCTGAAGCGTTTTGGCACTGGGGTAAGTGGCAGACACACCAACTGGCATGTTCAGGGTTGGGAAGAGAGCCATGTTTTAATGTTGAAAACTCTGTTCATATTGAACTGTGCCTCATCCAAACTGGTAAACATTTGCATGTACTTCTTCAGGACTTCACCATGCTTTGCCAAAAAAATGCCTTTGGCATCCTCACTTGTCTCTCTCCTGTCCAAATAACCAAACTTTGGATTAATGCACATCAATACAGTTTTCCAATGCTCTGCTAGGAGGCCTGCATTAGCATTGCCTAAAAAACATATTGTGTGTTGGCACTAACCGCTCAACAAATCAATATTCAGATCTTTAACTTTAAGGTAAGGGTCTTCCACCAAGTCCAACATTCTTGCCAAGAGACCCAGAACATCTTGGAGCCTCTCTTGACACTGTTTGAGAGATCGCTCCAAACCTTTTCTAGGATCTTGCTCCGATTTGAACAAATAAATGATCATCTCCAGATCCAAATTCAGAGTCATTCTCCATCCGTACTCTCCGGCTTGGGCCGGATGTAGAGGATTTCATGAAAATGAATCTGGGGAGGGAAAGGGGTGTGGCCAGAAGCTACATTATATTCCAGAAAAGTTAGCTTTTTTGCATCATGGTACACACATTGCACAATTTGCATTCACCTCAGTGTTGACTTTATTGTTAACACCACAGTCAACACTGAGGGGAGCACAAATTCTACCATGATGCAAAGGAGCCAACTTTTCTGGGATATGATGTAGTGTCTGGCCACACCATTTTCCCTGCTGAAACTGATTTTCATGACCCCCCACTATCATTTATCACACTTTCCTAATCTCCCTTTTTGTAATAATTTCATTCTGGCCCATTGATTACACTTCATCCGACCTGAGCCAGAGAGTATGGCTCGGGTGCGGAGAGTACGGCCTGGGTGTGGAGATTCCGGCCCGAGTGCGGACAAAAAGCTACAACTCGTAAATGATATCTGTGAATACCAAAAGTTGTAAAGTTAGACTTTAGTCTCAGATTACCTTTGTGAATCGTCCCCTCTATTTTCCATTGTGATGTTCTTAAAGTTCTACTTCAAAGCTTTTGAGGGTTTAATGCTCAGAAGGAGTGAATAAAAGAAAATGCATAATGCTAGCCTCCTGTCTTGATATAAAATCTTGTTAAAAAGGACAACATATTCTAGAGGTCAGTTGCATGAAAGAACTTTACAGCAACCTTTTGTTAATCTGAAACTCCTTCAGTGAAACCAAAGAATTCTCACTCTAGACAATCCTTTTGTGAAGGAAATTCCATCTGTTGATTCCCTCCTGATTTAATACTTCCTTCAGAAATCAAATGATTTTCCATAGTACTTACCTTTAAATTAGGTTGTTATTGAGAAAATAACTCTATAGCTGCCGGCTTCTAAAGTACGCGGAAAAGAGCCAAGGAATTGAGAGCCTCTTCTCTCAGCACATGAGACACATTTTACCACCTTCAGATGTTTGTCTTATCTTATATTTTTAGGGAACCCATGCATAAATAATTTCTGTATATGAATTCTCTTTTGATAAGTTGCAAAGTTAAATTTACCACCATCTGAAATAAAATACCAGCTATGTGACTTCAGTTCTTTTTGTAATGGCCAAGGTCACAAAATGTTTAGCACACTTAAGATCAACATAGGTACATAAACATTTAAATTTCCAGTCAGGATTTACAAATCATGATTAAGAGGATAATTATATTCATATTTTTCCACCACCACATTCCATTTTTAACTGGGAGTGATTTGTTGGTCTGTCAACTTTTCTGCAGTTACCTAGTGTAGAGGTAGGGGTGGGAACTTTGGCTGTGCTGAAACAAGTGTGAGACCACATTGATCCTTAACCCCTTCGATGCTCATGACGAGCTCAGCTCGTCATGAGGTACACCTCTCGTGTGCTCATGACGAGCTGAGCTTGTCATGTAAAAGGGGATTCAGAAAATATCGCCACAGAAGGGGGATCAGCCTAGCACCCAAGGTGTTAAAATCTGACCAAGATCAAACATCTTAATGAAATTTCAAACGTTTTTTATACTATGGCTTCTACCACAAATGTGTTACTTTTCAAAATAATACAGACAATTAACTGAGCAGCCATATGCATATTCACCTTCAAGAACATAAGTTTAATGTGAATTAACTTTGCTGGGTATCGCAAGTATGTGTAGTTCTTTTTTACTCTACTTTCTTTGATTTGCTGCAGCGCATTTACAATACCTTGATTATGTATATAATCTTCATTATATCTTCTCCTATCCTACCTTTTTCAATTCTTGTTGTTTCAGGTGTGGACTCTCCAGGTTTGTACACATAACTCCATTCCCTGACCCTTCTCCCATCTTTTTCTTCTCCATCTCTTCCCATCAGTCTTGATCTACCCCGTCACGGGTGGACCAACAAAGAGTGGATTGCCTTTAGGACAGGTCCTTGTTACCAGTTGTGAATTAATTCTATTTGGGCCATAACAGAAGTAAATGGCCCCAACTGAATTATAATATACTTGGGAATTCTGTATGTGGGGCTTTTTCAAGCAAACATTTCAAATGCTGCAAGAAGGCACATTCTGGGG
Organism: Lissotriton vulgaris; assembly: GCF_964263255.1. Taxonomy (NCBI): domain Eukaryota; kingdom Metazoa; phylum Chordata; class Amphibia; order Caudata; family Salamandridae; genus Lissotriton; species Lissotriton vulgaris. The sequence goes on along the minus strand of NC_141698.1, from coordinate 409,721,661 downwards.
TGGAAATACCTGGGAAAACATACAAGAATCCGTATGTTAGATACCCACAATTTATTCTGCAAAAAATCACAATGATTCCCTCATCAAATTACCAGGATACTTAGTAATGGTATTTCTGGAGTGGGGAGATGACAGTTATTATACTGGGCCACTGGGCTTTGAAAACACAAAGGACAAACACAAGTAGCCTATCGGCAAAATAAATTCAGGTGTAAACCAATGTTGATAACCCTGGTTGACCTTCCCTTTTACCTTAGTTATGCCTATCAGGAAGTCACAGGGGGATTCCAAGCAGATCTAAGCCCCATTACATGTGCAGAGATCCCTACCACGTGAGTGGAATTCTCCACACCACTGTTGTTTGTTAGCTTTCCCAAGATCCTCTACTTCCCATTTCCATGGTATACAGGTTCAGAGATTTACACCAGACAAAAGCAGGCATAACTCCTACTACAGAATGGGAAGTGAAACTGAAGAACCGCAAATTGGCTGGAGATGTAGAGAAGGAGTTCCCATCATGGGTACAAATATTTTTCTTTTTCTCAATGAGGAAATAAAACATGAGAAAAGTGTGTTTGGAGAATGAATCCTATTTCTCTATTTCTCAGCTATGGGCAGCTCTGCATGGAAGCAATAGATCCTACTTGGAAAGTCACATGACCTTCCCTGGAAAACTGATGGAAATATCTGCCTGACAGTTTTCCTGGCATTTTCTTAGGAATGTCTTTGATTTCCCTGAGGACAGATTTGTGATTTTCTTTGTGAATTGTGGACATTGAGAATGATTCACAAAAGTAAACTTGCACTTTGGTGTAAGTTTAATATTGTTTGCTATTCGGCAAGGGATTTTATGAGTAGTATTCTTACAACTGCAAAGCCTCCAAACATAAAAGGTTAGGACAGTCCTGGTAGAATCACTCTGTGAAATGGCTGCAATGCAGTTTGGACCCATTTCCTCACCTCCACTCGACACACATCCAAGGAACGAGGGAGCAAGTAATGCCAGATGACTGACTCTCTCCCCTTCTCTTAAAGCATACAGGATTGGTAACAGCATGTGGAATTCTGGCTGTAAAAATGGTTCACCACAGTTATTTTCCATTCTGAGTGAGTGATTTCATAATTGTGGGAATCCCATAAAGAGATTTTGACCATTATCTTCAATTTCTGCTGCATCAAATCTCCTCAAGGAATTCTGCAACACTTGTAATTGGGCCTCAAATCTAAAGAAATGATGGAGATAGCAAAAAGAGCATCAATCCCCACAGAAGACCTGATTAAAAAATGAATAATGGAGGCAGTCTGTAACATGCCAGTGCCTCCAAAATGAACAGTCACTTCATCTTTCCAGGCCATCATCCCTGCCCCAAAATCGAATCATGATCAGTAGTGCTAGGATGCTCTCAAACCTTCATTAACAATGTTCTTTGATCAAGAAGGGTGATGAGAGCACTGCTATCTCTGCTGTGCAAAAAATCATTAAAACTTGTGAAGATGCGCTTCCATTTTTCCACAACAGGAAAAGGAAGTTATATAGGGCCATGTGTATGAACACATTTTCCCATAGACACAGAATGGCTAAAACCCTTTGATACATCTGGCCCATATTGAAGTATTTTGCAAATGAAATGCACATGAAACCCAGAGATATGAAAAATTTAGTTTTCTTTTGCATCTACAAGAGTTCTGGTTTATAAACATTATTGTGAAGAAAGTAGCAGATGTTTCACTTTTGCAGGTGGCACCACACCAGCAACAATTCAACAGCAACGCCAAAGTGTTATACGTAATAGATCCTCCTTTTTCTACATTCAAGTCAATCATCATGCTATTCTTTCAACGCTCCAGTAGCTTCACCACAACAATGCCATTCAGTCCTTCAGTATCAGTGGACAAAAACAAAACAAAAAGTCAGCCCCTTGTTACAGAGGTACATATCTGTATGGATTGCTTCATGTGTGGAGCTATCAACCTACATTTGGATGAACATTTCCACCTGGATAGAATTCAATGGAGTTGGAAATCTCCATTCAAAAATATGTCTTTCAGCCACAACACTCTCAAATGACAGGGACAAATCTTTTATACTCAGATAATCAGATTTACAGGTGTACAATTACTTCTAGCACTTCTAGTAGGAGTTCAGGTGGGTAACATAAATTTGCAGTTTGGGTAAACCATAAAAACATGGCAAGACACAAGTGTATTTACTTGAGAAATAGTGTAACAATTGAAAATTAAATAAAAGTAGTCCAACCTAAAATATTCCAACCTCAAAGTACATTTGTCCTAAATAAAATAAAAAGCATAAAATAATTCTTAAATGTCTAGATAAGAAGTAGAGTCACTTCCCCAACCGAGATGGAGTGTTCGAGTTTTAAACTTAGATTTGAGGCAAACATATCTAGCCATCTTCTGGCTCTCATTTCACTACAATATAAAAGTTGTTTTCACTCACAAAGGGAGTATTGTATGGGCGGGACATGGCAACCCTGGAGGAAATGAATACATTGGGGTAGGGATGGAAGTAAATTGGACAGAAAAGTTGGATGACAGGACAACAGCAAGTGAGGTGGCATGGGAAATATGACAAAATGTTAAGCACAATATCAAGGACATCAGGCAGGTACATAGTTCTTTATGTTGGTCAACTAGATTCTCTCACTAAACTACTTAACTATTTAATTTCCTTAAAGATCGCTAATTGACCTCAAACTTCATCATGCGTTTCTTGAACATGGCCATTATGACATATTTAGGACAGGGGTGGGGACAAGACGTAAGTACCCACGATGTATGAGGCAAATGCTTCCTTTGGACATTTCTTTTTCTTGTAGCCACTCTGAGAGAAGGATTTTTAGCAGGGAGTGAAGCCCCTGCCCCTGTGGTATGATGGCCTCCGGAAAGATTATGGGAGTGATTATGGGCAGTGACTGTATGTCAGAAAATGTTGGATATCATTGTAAGATCTCCATTAGGAACAACAAGAGCAACATTTTTCATCTCCACCTGGCATGTTAATTCTACTACCAACCCCCACCACCTATGTGGGATTAATTAAATAAAATTAATTAATTGTGGGTTTGTAATGCTCTAGAATCGACTCCCGAAGGAATATCTCTGCGCAGTAGACCGCTGGGGAACCGTCCTGGCTTTCCCTGTGAGATGGTCCCTACTGGGTATCTCCAAGGTGAAACCAGGCATCCCCGGCGTATGTGGGGGGCCGTTGTGGAGATCAGGCAAGCTAATGCCCAGAGTTGCCGAGTGTGATCCCTGGTTAGAGAAGGCACTGAGGTGAGAATTATCGAGTCCGCTGACCCTGGTCCACGATCCTGCCGCGTCGTTAATTGAACCTGGGTCTCGGGCCGTCCTCTGCTCACGGGTCTGCCGCCTCTAACCAGTGAGCCACATCACTCCACTTCTCCCACAATCTTTTCTCAGAAGCATGTGAGAAGCTCAAGTAGATGAATTTTATCGTGGTGCAAGGGTTCTCCATTTGATTGGCAGTATTTATGTATTGTGCCTAGCATCTGTGGAACTTTGCACATGGTATACTCTCCTCTTGCTTTACAAGCAATATCCACTGAAAAAGAATGGAGCCAAAATAAAGAAATGGTGAGTACATATGTCCAGAAATTAATCGGCTACAACTTCTTATGTAGAAGATACATACTTTAAATGATCTGTAGCCTGGCAATGGCAAGCACTCTACTTCCCTTTTGCTAATCATGTGTGTAAATTACCCCCGTCGCTTAATATTAGTCATGCGAAGCTCAAAAGTGAAACCCAACAACAGGCATGATTTCAGAATCTTAAAACCAGGTCCATAATGCAGAACCCCTACGAAGATAAGAGCCATATGGTTATAACGGGTGGTTTCAACTCTTCCAGCTAAGCACCAGTCCCCTTAGCCTGCTGCCTCCCAATGAAATAATAGAGAGGTAAAATTACCAGTCCAGTCTTGTTTGTATGACTAAGGAATGTACACCTGAAGGACATGTAATGTCACACTAAAACATTATCATTCATTTTTGGTACACATATGCCAAAATTACGCAATTGAATGGTGGATGGAAAAATAACATGAGCAAGTCAGCTTCATATAAATTTATGCTTGCAAACCAGAACGTAGGTATGGTTAATGGGCGAACTGTTTCAAGTGACTGTTAGAATGCCTCTTTTTGCTTGATCACCCCAACTTTTGGAATGATGCTGCTGGATTTTCAACGCTGTTGCACTAAGGCCATGCAAGCCAGGTTCAAGGGCATGTGCACTTACCTCTAAAATGTGTACTATTGGCTAAATACTGAATAGCATATTCAACTTACATGTAATTCCCAAGTATATGGTGCCCTGTGAACCCAGGGCCTGTAAATTATATGTCACTAGTGGACTGTGCCACCACTGAATTGACAAGGTAAAACATGACTCTTGGCCTGTCTCAGCAGCCTACCTGGATGGTTTTAAAACTGCCATTTCGACTTGTTAAAGTCACCCTTTCAACAGGCTACACCTTCCTTTTAAATAGTAGTAAGTCACCCCCAAAGTTGGCCGTACAAGCCCTAAGTCAGGGTGCATAGTATTCAAAACTAGAACATATAAATTACATGTTTTACATGTCAATACAGTTAAAATGGCCCCCAACCTGTTTTCACTGCAGCAAGGCTTGCTGTGCCATAAAACAACTGGGTTACTTTATTACACTTAATAAATCTAACTTCAGATTGGCACACGCTAGAAAAATACTTCAAACACTCATTTTCATAGTAAAACAAAATTCAACATAATGCTATAATTGAGCCTTACTATTTCAGAAATAGACACTTTTTTCCTGCCTCAAGCATCTGGTAGCCTTTTCAGAGTTAATCCCCAATTTTCACCTTGCAGCCTGCTACCGACCTGCAAGGAGGTGTGAATGGCCCCCAAGAAAGGAAACAAAGGGCCTTGTATGGGAGGTGTGAACTCCTTCTGACTGGATGGCCTGGGGGATGTGTCCACCACCTGCAGAAGCTTTAAAGGGGCCTCCCCGTCACAGGCAGATGAAACTCATACCTAGGCATGCCCTTTCTGTTGGGTAATTAGTCATGCCTGCACCAATCCTTGTGAGGGAAACTATGTTTCATAACTAGTTTGCAGTGGTAGTTTCTTGTTTCCTTAGACACAGCTCAAGGGTGTGACCAGAGCTCTGTCAATGGGAAGGAAGTTTGGTAGAGCATTGTAAAGTGGAATTGTTTAGAGCCAAATCCACAGGAGATGATGTCAATGTAGGTAGGATTACACCCTGGGAACTTTCTACCTATTGGTCAGGAAGTATCTCACTCCCACAAGCTAGTGCCAGGCAACAGTATCGCTCCCTGAAAACCTTCTTCAAAACACATATGGAGCTGTGGATAACAGAAAAAGGACTTGACCTTCTTTAAACCTGTGGGGAGAAACCCCAAGGGCTGAACCTGCTCCCACATGTACCTTGGACAGAAAAGTAGACTACAAGAGTCAGTTGTCCAACCTTGTGTTAAGCTACAGGTCCTCAATAGCTACAAGAACCTTACTTTCGCCAAGATTCCACATGACCAGTTCCAACTGGATTTGTTCCATACCCTGCTGGTGACTTCTGGAAGATTGAGTACCCACGTGGTACCCAAACGATCCTCAACCCCTGGATGGTGTTAAAGTTTACTTTTCTGACCCTAAAACTTGCCAAACTCTAGATTTAGAAACTTTTTCAGAACCTTTCCTCCAGAGAACCCACAGAGACAGAGATTGATAGTGTAGCCGCTGATGCGGAATTTCCAGTCGGTCAACCTCCTGATTTCCCCCCTGTGAAAGGATCTTGACTTCCAGAAAAGTTTCTCAATCTGAGAGTAGAGAGACTTCAATTAAATTGATACTGAAAAGTATCCGATCAAGACCGTTGTTGGCACGGATTCTGAACTTCACTCACTTACAGCTTCCCTGCTGTTGATGCCACCCATGGAAAGTTTCCAGCTGGAGTTGAGGTTCACACCGAGGTCCTGTGCTTCATGAGTCCATTGTAACTGAGTCTTCCTTGGGATCCAGCCTGCCGCAGGCTTATCAAGAACCAGTAAATGAGGATTTTTCTTCAGAAAAACGTTGAAGTTAGAAAGTAATCTTTTCACTGGGAAATACCTAGTCCCTGTATTCGACTTGCAGCAGCTCATGATCAGCCTTAACTTTTGAGTTGAATCTCTCCTAGCATTGCAGCAGATAACCACAATTGGGGTTTGCAGTTTCAGGAGCAATTTTAAATGAAACATTCTAAAATCCACATCTTTGGGGCCCTACATCTGATTATTTCGTTTTGGTGTTTATTTGTTTCATATATTATAATCTATTTTTATGAACTGCAAAAGTGGAGTGGGATTTTAATTGTGTTGTTTTCTACTTTTTTAACTGTTTGTACAGATAAATGCTTTAAACATTTGACCTAAATTGTGTCTATCCTGTCTGCTCAGTGTTTCAGCTACCAAGGATCGGGCTCAGGTTTAAACTGTTGAGACGTAACTGGACCTGGTTCTGAATTGTGGTTTTATTATTGGTGAGGACTCACAACTCCTCTAACTAATAATCTATATGTTCACAGTGCTAGGTAGAGCAACGATGACTACTTTCTCTGCATGTGAAAGTCAAAAATATATAAAGTCATTATAATAGCAAAGGATTACTAGGATGTTTATTATTAATAAAAAAAATACTGTTAATATTAACTTATTTTCTAAAGCGCATAGCTACCTCAAATGAGGTGTTCCAGTTCTAGGTACATATATCCACAGGCTGAAATTAAGCAATTCCATTTCCCTAGATCCCATGCTAGAGAACGAAGGGACATAATAACAAGCTTATTATCGCCGCTTTAGAGGACGTTTTTGGCCAGAAAAGCGGCGATAATGGCAGCACAGTATCAGCAAGAACACGCTAGCGCGTGTTTCCTTGTCGTAGCACCCATTTTGCTTATGCCTTGCATCACATCTCTAATGAGATGCAAAGTAGACCTTCCCTAGCAAAACCACAGGGAATAAGTCGCTAACCGCATATTGCAGTATTTACAAGGCCTGCCCTGACACACATAGCGATGTCAAAACCCGCGCTAACCTCGCTATCGCTGAAAGCTAACGTCTGCTGAAATTCAGACTTAACTAAAAGTGTAAGGGGGGTGGAATCTCAGGCTACAACCACCATTGGCTATTTACAAGTAATTCCGTATCGCTGCATTTCGCCGGCTATCACTGGATTTGTATCGCCTGGGTGATAAGAGTTGTTAATAACGTGCAACCCGGGTGATAATATCCAGCGATAGCCTGCGATAATTGAAATCGCGCTACTCGCGCATAGCGATATTTAGTGCCCGTTGTTGGTAATTTGCCCCCAAGTTTTAAGCTTTTGCCTAAAAGCACACACCTACTGAACCTAAGAAACCACCAGTGGCAAAGCATTCCACAACTTTGGTGCCAAGTAACTTAAAGAAATTCCACCAAAGCATGCTCTCTTTACTTTGGGAACAGACGCCTACATCTCCACTGGCGATCCTAAGTTTCTCACTGGTACATATGGTCTATCCAACGATTGGAGGTACCTTGGTTCTTTATTAGCAAACACCTTGTGACTGTAACACAAGGCTTTAAACGAATACCTCTGACTCACCGGAAGCCAGTGCAGCTTCTTAAGTGCAGCCCTCATTGACATACAATTTGGAAGGTGCAATAGGAGATGCACAGCAGCGCTCTGCACTCTTTGGAGTCTCTTGATCTGGTTGTGTGTGACTCCGAGATACAACATATTGTGGTAATTGAGCCTCGATACAATCAGAGTCTAAACTACTGTTTTTCTTGCTTGCTCTGGCTGAAGGCATAACCTTTTTATCAACATCTTGTGAATTCCAAAGCCTCTTTCTGCCACTGCAGCAGGGCCGGCCCTAGGCATGTGCAAAGTGTGCACCTGCACAGGGCCGCCAAACCCCAGGGGCCGCCACTACGAGGATCGGATGATGGAAGGATCATGATACATCGTGGCACTGGCGGCCCCCTGGCAGGATTTGGCGGCCTTCGGCTCCGATCCCGGTCCGGGGCCCCCACCTACACTGCCTGCACTGGGCCACCATGAGCCTAGAGCTGGCCCGGACTGCAGTAATTTGACTGTCAAAATGAAGTTTTCTGTCAAACCAAATAAACAGCTTCTTAACCTCAGGATTTGGATCACGTGGCGGACAAACTCCCTGGGGCACCATGCAGAGGGCCAGGTGTTTCATTGATTGCGCAACATCAGAACCTCGATCTTTCCAGCATGGAACTTAAGACATTCCAAGTCCATCGACCTGGAAACTTCTGCAAGGCAGGGGCACAAGAATGAAGCCATTTGGGAAGAGTTCTGTGACAGTGTGATGACGAGCTGCATGTCATTCACATATGAGATGATGGTGAACCCACAGTGTTCAATGACCTCGCATGTGGTTGCATGCACACATTGAACAATGTTGGAGTCAAAGACAAGCCCTGAGGCACTTCTTGTTTCAATGGGAGGACTTTTGATTGGTACAGTGTTTGTGATACCTGAAAGGTACACCCCTGCAAAAAAGATGTGACCCATCTCAATGCTTTATGGCCCACTCAACAGTTCCAAAGTCTCTCAGTCAGGATGTTATGGACACAGTGTTGGAAGCTGCACTGAGATCCAATAATAACAATGCAGCAGAATTGCCTACTACTGGGTGAACCACATGCAACCCTATAATATGATGAATCAACCCTGTCACCAGCAACAAGGCAGACAAAGGACTGTGTGAGGGGCTAAAGCATGATTGTGCTATGTGGAGTAAATTGTGACTCTCTATAAAGCTCAAACTTTGCTTATTAACTAACTTTACAGTGATTTTGGAGAATAATGGTAGGAGCAAAACTGGATGGTAATTCTCCAGCTTGGTTGGATCCAGCAATTTCTTTTTTTTAAGTGGAACCACCACAGCATGTTTTCACTACCCAGGTACCTGGCCAGAGGCCAAGGGTCTATTGATCAGTTCACCTCCTACTGGGTGAACCACATGCAACCCTATTTCCAAAATGGACGAGGATGCTGGGTGCAACAGTGAATCTGATTTCACAAAAGCACATAGCAAGGTCAGCTCCTCGGGCTCAATCAGCCTAAAATTCAACTGCTTAGAGCTATGAACTGGGAAGTTGACCTAAAATTTCATGTACTGGGTATCTCCTACATTTTCAGGAAAAGAATCATATACCTTGATCTACCTTTTCCGTGAAGAAGTGGGTCAAGATGTTGCAACCTTCTTCAGAAGGAGCAATTGTTGCTGGAATCTGAAATAAAGAGGAGTGTGAATTCACCACTGAGAATATTTTGCAGGACGAGCATTGGGCTTCCTGAATTTTATTGGTGTAAAAGTCACTGCAAGCTTTCCTAATATGACAGTGATAAACTTTCATGCAGCCAAACAGTCCCTCTTACATGCAGTATAATACGCTCTGCACCATCAGTGCTCAAGATACTTACACTTCTTTTTTAAAACCAGGAGATACTCATCAAACCAGTAAGGCAATGGATTTAACTGTGGAAGATCTAGTTCTCTAGCGGAGCTATTTTATCTAAAGCTCCATTGATCCACTTATCCACTTGTGCATTAGCTCTGTCTGTACCGCTATCAAAAATAAGCTGGCTATTGACCAAAGCATCACAAATTTAGGAGTGGTAAGTTAAGTCCACGGCTGTACCCGTCCCAACGATCCTGAGGCATGATTTAAGGGCACTTTCTCATAAGGAACTAAGAAAGAAATAGTCATTTGGCCAGACCAAATGAGGAGGATGGGTGTGCCCAGATGTGGGTCCTTTGTTCACTGAGCGGCTGGATACAAGCTAGCCTGGATGAAGAAGGGTGACATACCCTGAAACCTTTCCCAGGATGCTTGTTTTCGGTCCAGGGAGGACCTGGATTGGCAGTTCGGACTGGACTGTTTCCATGGGTCACAGGGTCAATACTGATTTGCATATGGCTGGGTACAAACTGGGGTGGCGTAGTGGGCAAAAGAAAGATGGATTTAACCCAGGTATATTGACTGGGGGAGAATGTTTGCATTGTCAGCATTCCGTTCATCATTTGTTTGCTGCAACACTTTTCACCCTAAGTGGGATGGGTTGCCCAAATGTGGGTCACTTGGTCACTGTGCCACTGGATTCAAGCTAGCCGGGCAGAAGAAGGGTGACATATCCTGAAACCGGTCCCAGGATGCTTGTTTCCGGCCCAGGGAGGACCTGGCCTGGCAGCTCGGACTGAACTGTTCCCATGAGGCACAGCATCAAGACTGATTTGCATATGGCTGGGTCCGAATTGGGGTGGTGTAGTGGGCAAAAGAACAATGGATTTAACTCAGATCTTTTGACTGAGAGAGAATGTTTGCATTGTCAGTATTCCGTCCATCATTTGCTTGCTGTAACACTTTTCGCCCTAAGTGGGATGGGTATGCCCAGAGGTGGGTCCCTTGCTCACTGTGACACTGGATTCAAGCTAGCCTGGCTGAAGAAGGGTGACATACCCTGAAACCGGTCCCTGGATACTTGTTTCCGGTCCAGGGAGGACCTGGCCTGGCAATTCGGTCTGGACTGTTTCCATGAGTCACAGGGTCAAGACTGATTTGCATATGGCTGGGTCCAAACTGGGGAGGCGTAGTGGGCAAAAGAATAATGGATTTAACCCAGATTTGTTAACTGTGGGAGAATGTTGCATTGCCAGCATTCTGTACATCATTTCTTTGCAGTAACACTTTTAGCCCTAAGTGGGATGGGTATGCTCAGACGTGGGTCGCTTGCTCACTGTGCCTCTGGATTTAAGCTAGCCTGGCTGAAGAAGGGTGACATACTGTGAAAAAGGTCCCAGGATGCTTGTTTCCGGTCCAGGGAGGACCTGGCCTGGCAGTTCGGACTGAACTGTTCCCATGGGGCAAAGCGTCAAGACAGATTTGCATATGGCTGAGTCCTAATTGGGGTGGTGTAGTGGGCAAAAGAACGATGGAATTAGCAAAGATCTTTTGACTGGGGGAGAATGTTTGCATTGTCAGCATTCCGTCCATCTTTTGTTTGCTGTAACAAATCAGGAGGATAGGCTGTTTAGTCAACATACCAGTAAAATTTGAAAAAATGTTGTCAAGAGTATGCCCAAATATATTTGTGGGGGAGGTCACAGATTGAATAAGCTGCAGCCCCTCCAAATCTGTGATCACAGGTGTCGCTGCCACACAAGTGATATCATCATAATGCAGATTAAGATTTCCAACTACTGTAAAGTTACATTATGTAAACCAGAGACGTGTTTTCCATCATGAAAAATCTGCAGATGGTATAATGTAAAATAGAGAGACCATAACAGTTAATCATAAAACACAGAAGGCCCTTTCACAGAACTAACTAAAGACAAAATCCTAAACTTACTACCATTTACTCATTTTGGTATTCACAGAAGGCAGTTACTCCTTTTGGTATTCACAGAAGGCACTTACTCATTGATGAGTAAGTGCCTTCTTCGAATACCAAAATGAGTAAATGCCTTCTGTGAATACCAAAATGGTAGTACGTTTAGGATTTTGTCTTAAGTTAGTTCTGTGAATCGGGCCCTCATAAAACATTTTAGAAATTTAAAATAAGTCATGTGGCAATGTTTCTTCAAAGAATTTCAAATATTAGTTTATTTTTCTCAATATGAAGTTCTGTTTTGTAAACGTATTTTAAAACAATGCAATCAGATTAAATCAAAACATTTGACAGTACAAATAAGGTACAGACAACATGGACAAAAAAGTAAACATGAGGCATTACTTAACCCCTTTGCTGCTGCCGCGATTTTACCGCTGTGCGGTAAACAAAAGAACAGGGCGGGCCGTGACGAACCCCAGCCATCATCAGCACACGCCCACCGCGGGGCGTGACGGCTGGGGTTCGTCACCAGCATGGGAGGGGTTAACAAAACTTTCAAAATATATATGTACCTATGTTATCAGATATATATTGAGCTCACCAGCTTTCTGTTGCTCAAAGCATGGAGTGTTGGCCAGGCTGCAGTAAAGACACTCCACTGTAGTGCTGTCATTCGGGGACGCCACATATGCAACTGGGAAGATACACCCTGCACGTCCTGTGTTTTCAATCATGCCCAGCACCAGAAGTCCTCCCAGCATTTGCAACATTACTTCCTTCAGTGGATGCAGATATCCACTGTGCTGCAGTGCACAGCACTGTCGCGCCAGATCTGGGACCATGCTTCATTACTTAGCTGGATATCAGTACCTAATATAGCTGAGGATACTGTTGGATGAACTCCTCGCAAATGATACCCAATTCTTTATCAGGAAAGGTGTGGTCTATCTTCATGTCCATCAATCAATTTGGAGTATTCTACAACCAAAGAAGGATCAGGATGGAGGAGGATTCTCTTGTACGTAAGGGGTGATTCAAAAATGGCCCACTAAGCCCTTTCTGAAGAATCATTCTCAATTTTTTTTCCTTAACTCCTCCTATTTTCTGAACTCGTTTTTGTTGCCTTTTATGACTGTGCACTTTACCACTATTAACAAGTGCTAAAGTGCTTGCACTCTTACTTCTAAACATTGTGAAATTGGCTTGCACTCAATTAGCACATTGATTTACTTATAAGTCCCTAGTAAAGTGGTACTACATGTACACAGGGAGCATAAAATAAATGCTACTAGTGGGCCTGCAGCACTTCTTGTGCCTTCCACCTAAGTAACCTTTTATATCATGTCTCAGTCCTGCCATACCAGCCTGTTTGTAGTTTTAAACTACCATTTTGGTCTGACAGAATACACAGTTTTCCAGGCATAGACCTTCCTCTTTAATCATATCAGTCAACCCTAGGTTAGTCCCTAAACAGCCCTTAGTTCAGTGTGTAGTGTATTTAAAAAGTTGGACATGCACACTTAAGTTTTATATGTTCTGGTATTGAAAAACTCTTACATTTGCTTTTCAATACTGCAAGGCCTATCTCTCTAATAGCATAACAGTGTGGTACCTTATTACATTTAACTAATAAGTGATAACCTTTGTTTGGGAACATGTAGAAATATCATGAATGGTCTCTACGGAACGGTAATTTAAAATCTAATTTAAGGGTAAAGTCGAATTTTAAGTCACAATTCTGATTCTGCATTTTTTTTTCATTAAGTTGTCATTTCCTTGTCCCAACCATTGAATGCCTGCACCCTAAGTGTTGGGTCACATGACCAGGTGTAGTTGGCAGTTGGTCTTTATGTATTCTTCCAAAACAATGTCATAAAAGGGAGACTGGGTGTTGACAGGAGAGGTAGGAGCAGAGTTGTCACCTACCACAAATGCACTTCAGTAGGAGCTGTTTCAGAACCTTATGTGGGGGAAAACTTGAAGTTTTGCCTACTTTAATGCTGGTACCAGGTATAAATATTGGAACGTGGGACCCACTCTCCTCGACACTCCTGGACCTGCGTCCTCTGTAAGAAAAATACCCAGCTGCCTGAGGATTGCCCTTCTGTTTGAGGACTGCGCTGCTGTTTGAGGCCTGCCTTTCTGCTTGATCTCAGAGTGTCTCCAAGGGTCAGTTTCATGTGTATGTCATTTTCTTTTTATCAGAGTAGGCAGAGATCTATACCCTGAGTCCCAGGATCTCCACCTATTGCACAGGGATCTTTGCACCTTGCACTCAGATACAGAGATCTCAATAGACACAGTGAAGAAACGAAAATGTTGATGCAGCTTGACTTACAATGTATGAAACAATACTGAAAGATTAAACAAATTGTACTGAAAAACATGTATTGCATGTGGATGTTGATTGTATTACTAATTTGTAAGGATGAAGGGCTCATTGAAAAAAGTAATGTGTTAAGGGGTTACAATGATCTTTGCTAGTTTTGTTTTGATATCATAGTAGAACAACATTGTTGTCTTCAGTTGATATATGTGGATGGTGTTTAAGGCCACCAATCATCATTGACTAGACACTGTCCAACCACTCTGAAGCAGCAATCCTGTTAGCAGCTCAAGTGAAAAATTAAGCCACACCTTGATCATGCTCCTGCAGAGCCTAGCCTCTATACTGTGTCCCAGCCATGACCCTGGATGAGTGGTAGTTCAGGAGTAAGTCCGATATGTTAACCTCACGCCATGGCGATTTGCAATGCAGAACAGGCTGCAATAATTTTACACACAACTTCTGGGGAGTACAGAAGCAACACCCTGTATGGTCAAGGCAGCAAAAGTAGAACTTATGGATTCCAAAAGAGCATTCAGTGATGCCTCATATACGTATCTGCGTCATATTGTGCCTCTGTTGAGGGGTTGTGGCCAGACGCTGAAAGGTGTGAAGAGACGGGGAGAAAAAGGGCATAACCAGCATCATCAATAACAGTCATGAAAAAGTTGTAAAAAGGCGATTTGGTAAATAATCTATACAAGCCTCCATATTTAAGCAACTGAGAACGAAGTGTCTGCTGGAAATATAATGGTTGTGCGCTTCCAGGGTAGGTAGTATACAAATCAGTGAAGCAGTTGCTTGCCATTGCGGACAACTTGCACATTGATGGAGGGCGAGGAGCATCTATTGCGAAGATGGTGTTCCTGTGGGGAGTATCTGAAGTCACAAATGGGTGCAATTGATTGCACCTAATACCCAAGGGAAGTGGGCAATGGCATAAAATTCCATTAGCACCGATTTATTTTCCGACAGTGAGTGTGGTATGGTTCTAAACTGGTGCTCCTGGTTGGCTCTGCATCGCAGTACCTATTACTTGTCTGTGATATGCCAATAATGACTTCGGTGACAATCTGTGCCAATCGGAGACCATCTGAAAAGAGGCTAGGGGTCAGGACATGGAGTGCACCTCGAACTTTGACAAGAGCAGCAAAGTGGCTGAAGTAATTCAAACTCCTGCTTTCAATCTACAACCATATCTAAGATCACTTCAGCGGGGAGGAGGTATCTCGAAATGAGTGCTTCCTGAACATTCCAAAGATGTTGATTATTTGTAAATCTTCTCTTTCCTCCTCAAATAATTATTCCTCAAAATAAAGGGAAAGGCAACAAAGCATTTCCTGACAGAGTGAAATGAATTTTTCTTGAGTTGTGTGTTGTTTTCTCATGTGGGCAATCTGCTCATGATTATCTGATGATGGACAGAGCTGTTGATGTGTATGATTATTTCCTGACTGTTCACTCTCTCCGCTAATGCAGCTCCAGATGTGTTGAATATGAATACTGCTTTGTAACAGTTTACACTTTTTTTTTAAATGCAGCATAGATGACAACTTATCTTTTTTTAATTAAAATGTTTATAGAAAATGTACATTATACATATCTTTCAATATTTAATTACTTTCAACAATGAAAAATATTTTGGTATTTGTTTCCTATGTGATGTTAGAGTTATTCTTTGGCGCCATTCATTTCTATGAGTGTGTTGCAGTGCCAATTGTTGCCAGGTGGGGTGCTTGACCTATTACAAGGCCTTACCAGAGTAGATTTAAGTCTATATTGTCAGTAGGAATATTAAAGTCAATGTAAGTGTATTTTATGAATAGCAATATTGTGAGACAATAATGGATTTTTGTTTTTGCATCACCCTCTCTAAAAATCTCCTTCTATTTCCCCAGACCCCTCTGAGTCAAAATATTGAAATTTGCAACCACTCTCCTTAGTCCCTTCCATATTTACTACAATACCATATAGCATTGCGTGTAAAGAGCACTAAACTAAGACCTCCGCACAGAAGAGACAGTAGAGGCCGTGCAAAGACAGAGATCTTTGGATTATCTTTGGCCCCAGTGCCTCTTTAAAAGTATTCAATATATTCCCATGACCCTTAAAACATAACATAACATGTATTTGTAAAGTGCACGTTTACCTGTGGGCAACTTGGTGCTGAATAACAGAGGTTTATTGTTACCCAACTCAATGATACTCATTTTATCGACCTCAGAAAGATGAAAGGTTGAGAGGATGTCTTTCAACCTCAACAATCCCAAATAGGTGTTACGACAGCCAACACCCTTCCAACTGTGCATGTTTTTACGGTTGGCTAAGAACTAAGGAAAATCGTTGCACTCTATCACCTTGTTAGCGACATAAAACACTGGAAATGCTCAAATTCAATGCATTACAATACTACAGTTGGAACAGGCTACAACATAAAATACTTGACCTCTGCTTAATTCATTTGAGGAAGGTGGAGGGTTCAGAGAATGTATCCAGGGCATTAATCCAAAATGGTAAGACATGTACCATTTGTCAAAAGCTGTGTCCTTAAGCTTCACAAGAAAGTATACTTTTGCAATAATTCTTAGACTGGTATGGGGCTGCTTGTGTTCTCGTTCAATGGGGATATGGCCTTGAAGCATGACTTGGACTGCCTTTCTGAGATGCGTTTGAGACTAACTTCAAATGGTTGGTTACTGTCTTTAAAGGCACAGCTAGAAACAATGGACGGGAATGTGTCATAAATAATTACCATTAGTTGACATGAATTCAAGCATTCCCCCATCACTTTTGTGTGTGTGCTGTTTTATTTATTTTTGTTGCATGTACTGATACTGATCTAGAGAGTCTTTATTTGTACTGCATGGTCAATTGAAAGGTTGCAGGTGAACTTTCAGAGCCTCTCCACTTACTCTAAGCTGTAATTTACACTAGAGCAGTCTCAGTGAAAGTAGTTTTCCACAGTTTTAACTATTCTGCAAAGCAACGATAAGAACTTCATGAAAAAAGGTTGACATTTGGAAGTTTTTGTACGAGCAAATCAGGGAAGCCTAGAAAGTTTACTATAACACTTTTTTTCCCCAAGGAAATGTATTACTATTACTATTATTCAATCTTTATTTCAGCCATTTGGCCATAAAAGATAAACAGTAAAACATATACAATCACAGTAAATCAACATGTATAATCCATCAATACGCACTTAAACAATAAAAACCTTGGAATTACATGTGCTAAAAATGCCTTAAAAACTATGAATCTTAAAATTAAGAGGGAGCTTGCGTCTTTAAAATACGGTTGCGGGGGTAACAGACATTAATGAGAAATTTTGACAATGCGAACACAGTTGGGCCTGTAACATCAGATTTTAAAATCCTATACATTGGGGGCATACTCCCTACAACCCATGTTTCTAATCAGTGGAAGGAGCCAGTATTTCCTTGCAACCCTATAAGCTGGGCAAAAGAGAACCACGTGTAGATCGGTTTCCTCCTCGGCATCACAGGCCGGACACTGCTTAGTAGTGGAAGGTGATGACCAGGAGCTGGTGAAAGATCGAAGAGGCAATGTGCCATATCTCCATTGGAGAAACAGCTTCCTGGCCAACACAGGGGAAATGGCATCTAAAGCCCCCTCAAACCTATATAAGTCCTTACTTTGTACAAATACAGAGGATAGTGACCCTTCACCCTGGCTGCCTAGAGCCCTAGCTAATTTTTGTTCATGATATGCATTGGCCAGGGATCTCTTTGAAATGTTTAGTGCGGCATTGGCAGGATCAGTCCATAGGTCTGAGAACCCCATTTCCATACAAGTATTTTGGATGTATTTAATCCAGGGGATCCGAAGCACTTTCGGGTGGGTCAATAGTTCCATCAATTCCGCCCTATAGGTTGCAAGATCGTTGCTACTCCACAGCCTGCGCCAGAAGGCTATGGGTCTCAAACCTATTTCATCGGCTATTGGTCGTAGCCCCAGATCCAACCTCAAGGGGAGGAGCGGGGTGCTGGACGGAAGTGCGACTGTCTGTCTGATGAAATTATTCTCCGTTAAGGACAGACTACGACAGGATGTGTGTCCCCACAGTTCCGCCCCATACATAGTTGCGCCCCTGGCCTGCACCTTGTAGATCTGGATAAGCGACCCCAGCGGACGGTATGAGGAGCCATTCATCATCCGGGCTATGCCCCCTGTTGTTTGTACCAATTTAAGGTTCGCCCTGCTCTGGTGGGATCCCCAAGACATGGTTTAGTTGAGAGTCACACCGAGATATTCAAAGGTGGATACTCTCTCGAGCCGTACGGCTCCCAACAGCGGGTTCGGCCGCAGTTTTTGGCTTGGGTTCAAAACCATAAACTTGGTTTTAGCCGCGTTAATTTCTAACCCCCTGTCAGTGCAGAAGGCCACAAATGAGTCGAGGATCCTCTGTATCCCCATAGGGGTTTTAGACAGCAGCAGGGTGTTATCTGCAAACATAATTGCAGGCACCCTGCTGCCATTCAGTTTGAGGGCGTCAGTGTAGTCGATAGCATTCAGGCGGGGCGATTACCCCGTTGACGAAGAGGCAAAACAGGGTCGGTGCCAGCACACAACCCTGCCTTACCCCTCGGTCAACGGGGAATCTATCCGTAAGTGCCCCAGACCTCCCACACCTCACTCGAGCATAGTTGTTGTGGTGCAGTCTCTGTAAGATTAAAAGGATGTCCGTGGGAACGCCCATCTCTGCCAGGACGCTCCAGAGTTTCCCTCTGGGCACCAGGTCGAAGGCGGCCCGTAAATCCACAAAAATTGTGTAGAGACTGCCGCCTTCGAATATTGCTGCCCTCCAATAGATGATGTTCAATCTAAAAACCTGGTCCACTGTAGAAACTCCCTTCCTAAATCCCGCCTGGTAGGGGCTGAGGACACCCACCTCTTCCGCCCAGTCCTGGAGCCGATTCAGCAATACCCTGCCAAACAGTTTCTGTGCTACATCAATTAAACTGATGGGTCTGTAGTTGGCTGGGAGGAGGGGCGAGCCCTTCTTAAATATAGGGACCACCTCTGCCCCCAGCCAAGTACTAGGGATTTCCATGCCGCTAAGAACTCTGTTAAACAGAGCGGCAAGGTAGGGGGCCCAAACAATGGGCTCCTGTTTAAACATGTCCCCGGGTAGGCCATCCAATCCTGGTGCCTTTCCCGAGGAGAGTCCTGCTATAGCTGCAGTGACCTCGCCCAGAGTTATTGGATCCCCCTCATAATCTGGCCAACCAACCCCAATCTCAGTGATAGATTCTCCCGGCTCAGAGGTGTAGAGGGACTGAAAGTGTGCCTGCCACACCCCTGGAGCGATGTTTGGCTCAATTGCCGACTGGAGATTTTCCGACCCCCCACTCACTATCCTCCAGAACTGTCGATGGTCTTTGATCGCTAGGGCCTTAGTAAGTTCTTCCCAGTGATTTTTCTCCCATTCAGCTTTAGCGTGGGCAACGAGTTTCTTATAGGCCCGTCTACTTTCTCTTAGCTTATCCCCCCTAGACCCTCCTTGATAGATCTAAGGAGAGCCCTCTTTGCCCTTCTGCAGGCTGTGTTGTACCATGAGGATTTGCATTTCCCCCCCTACTTGAAATCCGTGCGTTACTAAAGAGGTTAGGGGCGACAGCTTTTATGAGGTCCTCATGAGCCTTATATAATTTAGCCTGGGAGTAACAATGTATTGCATTCTGGGAGCTGTATACTATGTTCACTTCAACTAAGGCAGAGGCTTAAAAATGCATAAAATATGTGATTTGAATAAGGAAAACCCAGTAAAGTGGTGTTTACAGTGACATGGACTCAACTGGTAACCATTGTTCAAATGGGGATAGGTCTAGTCAGTCTCAAGTTAGAGGCATTTTTGTTTTGCCCGACGTAGATGCAGTTGTGAATGGTTTCCCTTAAAGTATTTGGGGGCATATGTACAAGCGTCTATCACGACCACAACATCACTTTTACCGATGCTGTGGTGTCAATAGGAGCTGCGCCTTATGTACAAGGCAGCATTATGCCACTTAACGTGGCTTAACGTTGCCTTGTACATAAAGCCCCCTTTTCACGCTATGGTTAGCGTGAAAGGGGTGGGCAGTGGGTATTTTGCGGTGGGTGTTCCACCGCAACACCCATTGTTTTTGACGATGACCCCTATGTACAAGGGTGGCGTACATAGGAGGCGGCGTGAAAATTAAGCCCAGGTAAATACTGGTCTTAAGTCGGCGAAAGGAGGAGAAATGCATTATTTCTCCTTGTTTTTGCTTGTTTCATGTGTGTGGCCCTGTGCAACACACATGGAAAAGCAAAATGCCATGGTTTGTTTATGTACAGGAAGGTGTCCCTTCATGAAGCAGCACACATGAAAGTGACAGAATGGCATATTAGGATTGTTTGTGTGCAGGAAGGGACACCTTCCTACACATAAACAATCCTCGCCTGCAGGCAGACACCCTTGAGCTATGGTGCAAGTGTGCCTGAAACGCAAGACTGCACCACATTCTTATAAATATGGTGCAGCCTTGCGTTTCAGAAGTGGCGGAGAGAGGCGTTAAGCCAGGAAGGCTGATGCCTCTCTCCGCCACTTCCTTGTACTCCACTCCCCCCTTACAGTTTCGTGGGGCATCTGACTGTTCATACGATTAGCGCTGAAGTTGTAATATGTATTTGCAAATTTTCTAAAGTACTTAAAGCGCAACACTTAATTGGAATACAAGCAACTCTTTTGAACACGTTGCCTCATTAGGGTTGGAACATGGAGTTGACACAAGGAACGAACCTATTGCCAGACGCTACAATTAATTTCCGTTTGGCTAAAAACAAGGGGGCAGATTTATGTTAACTGGCGCATCCCCAGGGATGCGCCAGTTAACATGCGCCACAGTGCGCCACAGCTCCGCCAGCCATGGTGCGCCGTATTTATAATGCGGCGCACCATGGTGCAAAAACGGCACAGATGCGTGACGCATCTGTGCCGGAAATGTGGCGCATTGCTGGAGTTGCGTCGCAAGCGCGACGCAGCTCCAGCAAGGCTCGGGGGTGCCCCATTTTAACAATGCTGCGTCAAGACCTACGCCTGCTTCAAGCAGGCGCAGGCTTTTGACGCAGCATTGGCTTAAAAGTGACTGAGTGAAATCTCATAGATTTCACTCATCCACTTTTGCGAGGCGCACCTGCCCCGGAACGCCCACCCTGCGCCGGAACGCCCACAAGCGGCGCAGGGCTTTACAACGTGACGCATCTGCCTAGATGCGTCACGTTGTAAATCGTTCGTAGGGATGCACCACGTTTACGCCGCCTTGCGTGACGCAACAGCGGCGTAAACGTGGCACAAGGGCCTCATAAATCTGCCCCATGGAGTCTTAAACTTTAAAGTCCCAAGGATTTACAAATAATAATAATGTTCTCCGAATGTTGCACAGCAGTTCTCATATAGACGCCTTTGTTGATCATTTGAAAAGCAACTGAAACCCCCAAAAAACTCTGAAAGGTCCGTAATTCAAGATGTTTTGTTGAATGTCAACAAAAGACAGTCAAACCAATCAAATTATGCAGTAACTTACTTCTTCTATCTTACCTTCTTCTGCTGACGGTGTCATTCATTTGCCATGCAGCTCAGTAGGTTGAGAAAAGTGGCGGAGATCTGTAGGGAACTTGAAAGTGACAGGTTTCAAATCTAGGAAGGCCAGCTCATCCTGTAATTCTTCCGAGGATGATACGATGAGTACAATTACACTTCTGATGTGAGTTTGAACAACTTCTGATACAGTTATAGCTGTAATGAAGACTGTAGCAGAGATACTTCCCACCACCCAGTTAAGATGCCTTAAGCCAAAGGAGAAGACAGAACAAGGACGAACGTCAATTATCTAAATGATAATGCCTTTGTAATGTTCCTTAATGCCATTAAAACATACTTGCTGAGAGTAGAAGTCATTTTGAAACATCTCGGGAGTTAACTTTATAAAAAATCCAGCATTAAGGTTATGCTTTTGCTATTACTATATGATTTCATAATAGGTACCTGGAAAGTCGCTGAGCAGAAAGATCTGTGAAAGTCACATTTTCATTGAACGTTATTAAGCCACAGCTTTCAGTTCTGTTGAAGGTAGACCTTGGTTCCCAGTTAGAGTCTTCCAGGTGAGCATGCGCACCATGCAGCTTATGTACTAATCTTAAATAGTGCACCCAGCCATTATGTGACTAAACGGACATCATTGATAAAGGTTGGTCACAGGCTTAATTATCTGTGGGGCCAACTCAGCCTTTCATCATATTCAGGTTGATAAAAATGAGTCCCGTTTGACCTTGTCTTTATATATATCCTGGCTTTTAGCCAGTCCCTATGCACAAGTGAACAATAGGGCACACAGAGTCGGCCGTGCATACTGAACATGACCAGCAAAGCACCATCCATGAGTCTGATAATAGCCTGGCCAGAGGTCTTGCCTTACACGCACCCCATCACAAGGAAACTAGGAGTCGCTTCTACCAAGCGTCACTACAAAAGCACCATCTGACAATGGCTTAGAATCTTCAGGAACAGTGCAATGCTCTTTGTGGGCCACCTTCAGGCACCTCCTACTCTTTAAACTACTAAAGCATACGTTTCAGAATGGCCAGATGAGTGGAGAGGGGTTCAGGGCAAGGGACTGACAGGAGAGAGATCTCTTCTGAAAGAGAGCAGAGAACAAATGGGAGGAAATACTCAACATTAAACTGGTCTAAATTTCTACTATCTCTTTAATTCAGGTTTTAAAACATACGCCTAGTCAACCTCACCTGCTAATCAGAGCTCAGTGCCAGTGTTCTAAACCATTACAAAGTATATGTTGAGTTGGCTGTCCCCAATTGGCAGGTATTGACTTACTGGTACCCAGGGTATCTAGGGCATGTAAAGCAAAGTATCCCCCAGGTCTACAACCCTGTTTGTATTACCTCTGTGTGACAACATACACAATAGCTCCCAGCCTGTCACTGCAGACTGGAAAGACAGTGGTAAAACTGCTAGTTCAACTTTGCTATTTAAACTACTGGCAAAGCACCCACTTTCCTTAACAATATGTGGTAATCTCCCCTAAGGAAGTCCTACAGAGCCCAAAGGCAGGGAGCTGTATATTATTAGGTAGGCCATGTATTTTTTATCAATGTCTTAACGCCTTAACCGCTGCGGCAATTCCGCCGCAGTGCGGCCATTCTAAAAGGTGGGCGGGGCTGCGACAGCAGTTGGCCATTCGCAGCACCAGGGAGGGAGTGCTCCCGTCGGCCAACGGCACGGAACGGGTTAACAGCCACACATCTAAATTGTCATTTTGCTGTGGAAAGGCTGCTAAGGATGACCAAAGAATGTAAACCTGGATGTGAACATGCAGTGCAGCTGAACATCATGCTGATAATTTGGTTCTGGAATAGATTGTGAGGCCCTTGAGACTGATGACTTGGTTCATAATTCTGTGTGGGACCATTTGATATGGACATGCGACCAAGACAGGAATACTGGGATTGATGGTTGTGTAATTTGGTGTGGATTGATTGGCTGGGACGACTGTGATTTTGGATAAGTTTATAATCACACCACAACAAGTAGATACCTTATACCATGTTGTCTGGGCCACAGAGGAATATGATGACTCTTTGGTGGCAAATTGGCTTACATGGACTCGCGTTTGATTTGATATGAGCAATGTGAGCCAGTCCTCATTTTGATTTTAATAATAATTTTTACAATAATCTTTGATGCACTGCACCGGGGGGGCAGGATTTATGATACATACTCTGTTCATTTCATTGCTGGAGTGCCCGGATCAGTATTTTGTATTTCGGGAGAGACCCGGGTCCTTTTTGATGTACGGGGGATCTGTTTCCCTGTTTCTCCTATGGGTGATGGGTTTTGGAATTTAGCAGGACTCATTGGTTTTGAGTCCGCTTTCTATGTCCTTGATGGACTGAGTATGATGCCATCGCATGAACGTTTATTGTACGTCCGCGATGGAGGTGTCCTGAGCGTGTTTCTTGGATGCGAGCAGAATGGTAGTCTGAGGATTTGTTTGGTGTGATGGGGACCTGATTTGCAGGTGTTAGAACTGGGGGGTCTCTAGTTGGCAGGGGTAGGTACAAATAGGGACCCTTGATTCTAGTCAGGGTAAGGAGGAAACCCTCTGGGATAACCCCTGCTCACCCTCTAGGTAGCTTGGCAGGAGCAGTCAAGGCTAATCAGAAGGCAATGTGTAAAGTATTTGTACCAACACTCACAGTAACACAGTGAAAACACCACAAACTGACTCCACAACAGTTTAGAAAAATAAAGGTATTTAATCTAGTCCTTTAGGTTGCGATAAAATAATCCACTGATGCGTGAAAAGTTCACAGTTGCATCACGTTTACTCACAGTACTTTTTAGTTGCGACAAAGTTCCAAAAGCAGAAGCTGGTGCGGTGGAAAACAAGCGATGCGTTACTCCTGAGACCCTGGTGAGGCGATGCGACAGCACCGCTGCAGCAGCAGGCGTGTTGCGACGAATCCGGTCTGTATGGGGAGGAAGGCCACTTGTATGGATTCCGGTGCGTAGGTTCCATAGGAAGTTTGTTCTTGCAAAGGTACGATGCGGAGATCTCTGGAGTTGCGAGGATCTCCGGGACGACGATGCGCGAACCAGTGGTGATCTTCTCTCTCGCAGCTCTTCGATGCGATGGCTTCTGCGACGACATTCGCAGCGACGTGATGCGCTCCGCAAGCAAGCAGTGCGGCGTTCTCACCCAGCGACGACAGGCTCTGCGACGACACTCGCACCGATGTTAGACTTTCCCGCACCGGTCTGGTGCGTCCCGCAAACGAAGGATGCAACGGCTCTGGCAGCGGCAACAGATGCTGCGACGATCTCGACCTTCCTAGCGGCGGGAAACTTCTCGCCCTGTCGGGGATGCGCTCCGCAAGCGAGAGATGCAGCACTTTTCAATTGCAAAAGTCTCTCAAGCTTAGTTTCAAGCTTCCCAGCACAGGTACAACTTCCAGAGGCCCCACAACTGGATCAAGCACTCTAGGAAGGACAGAACTCTCTCAGCAGAGTTCAGGGAAGTTGGGGGTGAAGTCCTTTTTTCCCTGGTACTTTAGAACAGGAAGCCAGCTCTTCTCAGGCCCTTGGAGATTCCTTCAAGACAGGGGACACAGCACACAGCAAAGTCCTTCCCCTCTCCTTGGCAGCAAAGCAACAGGTCAGTCCAGCAGAGCAACAGCAGGACAGTCTTCCTTCTTCAGATTCAGCTTTCTCCTTGGCAGAGGTTCCTTCTTGATTCCAGGATGATCTAATTTTCTGTTGTCAGGGGTCCTGTACTTATACCCCTAAAAGTCTTTGCTCTCTTTGTGCATGTGGGCCCTGAGCCCGGTCTGAACCAGTTCTGGGTGTTTCTTGAGAACTTTGTTTTTCTGGCTTCTCCTTTCCTTTCAGAGTGGAAGGCAGGCACAACCCTATTCAGGCCCAGGTGCTAACTCCTCCCACCACTCAGGTTGCAAATGCAGTCATCCAGCCTGGGGAATCTCCAGCCCCTGTCACTCTCAAACCAGACAGTCAATACACAAACAGGCCAAGGCACACAGAAGGGTCAGACAAGAGAACATCAACTTTCTAAAAGTGCTGTTCTCAAAAACAGGATTTAAAAACAACCTTTCCTAAAAGATGTGTCATTAACCACATCGCTGCTGCGCATTTTCCCCTCCTGTGCTGAATATTATGGAGCTCCATTGTTCATGACGAGCTCAGCTCGTCATCAGCACAACTCCACTGTGCCTCATGACGAGCTGAGCTCGTCATGAGCATGGAAGGGGTTAAATTCTGAGTTCAGGGATACTGGACTCTTATGTCCTATCGGGTTCCTATGAGAAGAAATGCTGGTAGCCACTGTAGCCAGCATCCCACATGTTAATCTATGGAGGAATATAGCCTTACAATAGTGAAAAACGAAAATGGCTGCCTTTCACTACTAGAGCATGTCACCTGCACCAGTACATGCTCTACCTTTCACATACACTACACCCTGCCCAGGGGGGGTACCTTGGGCCTTCAATAGGGTTGACTAATGTGCACAAAAAGGGAAGGGGTAGGCCTGATCAGTGGGGACACTGACCAGGAGGACATGGCAGTTCCTAGACTGCACACAGGCACTGCAGTGGCAGGCCCGAGACACCATTTTAGGGCTACTCATGTGGTTGGCACAATCAGTGCTGCAGGCCCGCTAGTAGCATTTTTCATCACCAGCCCTGGAACACCCAGTGCGCCTTACTAGGGACTTCATGGTGATACAAATATGCCAATCATGTATATCCAATCATGATAACAATTTACACAGAGAGCATATGCACTTTAGCACTGATCAACAGCCACGGGTCAGGAAAAATAAGGGAGGAAGAAGCAAAAAGTTTGCCTATGACCCTCCAAGAAGGGCCAGTTCCAACAGCAGGTAATTAGAGGGTGCAGTGAAAATAGATTAATAACACGTGCGTTGTAAGGCGCGCACTGTGTTGGTATACCGGTAGGAGTGTATAATTTGGTGGTTTGGTTTCTTGTTAGGAGATGAATCCCTGTATATATAGTGTAAAGTGGAGAGAGAGCGCTTTGGGGTTTTTGCTGAATACTTGGATTACAGGACTTATCTTTTGTCTATATTTCAGCAGGATTCAAGTGGGTTTATGAGCCGGGTGGTTGCGGGATTAATCCTACTAGCTGTGAATTGGGGAGGGTTTACTCTCAGTTAAGGTATTTGAGTGAGCACCACCTATGTTGTTTTACTTCTGACTTGGGTGATGGCTTGGTGCACACAGGTTTTTGAGTATGGTCGCTGTTGACACTATATGACAGAGAATGGGTGAGTGTGACCATGGCTGTTTTTCTGTCTTGCTCAACCTGGATTCACCTATAATCGCCTGACCTTCTGGACACTGCATGGTCACTGATGGGATAGTTTAGATATGGTAGAATTAAATGTAGAGTTAAGTGTTTTTATTACTATTTTAGAGATGTTCATACCCATGTCCTAATGAAGCCAAAAGGAATTACTGGCTGAAATGCGACCGCGACTGTGTCAACATATTGACGAGGAGTCCCATTATTTTGAGTATTGTTGAAAGAGAAAGCACCAATAGAATAATTTGATTAGAGGTGTTATTCCTCTGGTGCAATAGGGATTTCCTCAGAGTGTACTACTCGGAGTAAGGAGTGTACATTCCGTTTGTTTTGTTCTCAGTAGGGGTGTATATACATATTTGTTTTGAAAGCTTTGAATATGTTGTATATGTTGTATATAATGTATATATGTATGTGATTTAAATGTGATTTTCAGTGATTGTCTTTGTCTTGTACATATGAGGTGTATATATGATGTAACTCTGTTTTGATTTGATTTATTTGTGCTCTGCCCCGTTATATGACACATGTATGAGTTTGAACTTTTGGATATAAAGTTTTTTGTGAATAACAATTGTGACCATCAGGGTAATTAATGGTACCTCGAATGAGAATAAATGTTGGATTGGTCCCTCTGTACCTATTTTTTCTTTATACACATCTTGGATGTTTTTTTGCTCAGGGGGGTGATTTGGGCAAAACCCCTTCTTTATTTGTACCTAGCCCCATTGGCTAACACAGGGTTACTGGCTGACCCCTCAGCTTGGATAACTTATGAATGGGACAACCTAGCTTGGTAATGTAAGGTATCAAATTAATCATGGCATTAAACCTACCTGATGCCAAGGTCAAATTTATTTTCACTGTTAAAGAAATGTAACTTTTAGAAAGTTGCCACTCTTTGGTCCAGTTATCCAGTAGCCTCATACTGACACTGGAAAACGAACAGCATTCTGCCTACCTGAGGAGTCATGTGAATGGCTCCCAGGCTTATAAATAATAACAGCCTGCTACAGGGTGAGGTGCTGCCTCCGCTTCGCAATGAGCTATTCACGGTGTTTGCCCAAAAGACAAGTTTCAAATGATAAGCCACCTTAAAAAGCTGCACATACGGAACCCTTTGGAGGATTTTATCATCTTGGGCTCTAAAATTTAGTACATTTATAAACATATTTTTATAAATTGGTGTCATATATATATTGTGTCATATGGCTTTCTTATTTCATTGTTTGGTATTTTTAAATGTTGCACACTAGTTCCTTTGTTCAACCTTGCTGCTCAAAACCATAGCTACCCAGGGTTGAACTTAAGGTTGTACAAATGAGCCTGACTGTACCCAAGACAGTTCTTGCAAGTGTATTCCATGGTAAGGCTGCACAGCCATACCATATAACACACCCAAATCTTCATATTGGTGGCTAGCAACAGGATACAGATCTTGTGTTTAGCTGTACCAGATAATTACCAACTTAGCAATCACCAAAATGACCTGCCAAGTTGACATTGAGCAAAAAGTTGTAAAAGTTGCCACGTTATGTCTGTTAAAGGCATCGTTTTCCAGAAGATAAAAAGTCGGCAAAAGTATAAACAAAGTGGCAAAAGGATTTGCAAAGTCTTCAAGGATTGAGAACAAAAAAATCAACTTGGTCACCCTGTCCACATCAATGATCAACGAGTTAAGAGTGTTGGGAAGAAACAGAAAAATCAGCCTTGGGATCACTGCAGAGATGGAGAACCTAGAGAAGGCCCTCAGGGCCTGGGAAGAAGCAAGGAGAGCTTAGGCTCCACCAGAAGAAGAGATCACCCCTGGCAGTGGGGAGGAGGGTAATGAAGCAGAGGGCAACAATGACAGTGTGGCCCCCACAATTTGATCAAGTCATGGCCCCCTATCTGGGAGTGTAAGGAGCTCCACTTCTTTGAGGAGACCCAAGAATGTAGAAGTCCAGCTCAACCTCCTAGAAATCCAGTAGAAGAAACTGGCACTAGAGGAAATGAGAATGGCACTAGAGAGAAAAAAGGTAAATCTAGGGATGAAACCCCAAGGACATGGTGGCAGCAACAAAGAACCAGAGGTCAATACAGAGGGTGCCTGTGATACCAGGTTGTCCAAGGGGATTGTTTCTAAGTATGTAGAGGTGGAAGACATAGACACATGGTTGGCATCCTATGAGAGAGCTCTCAGGAAGGATGGGTATCCAACTTTGGGGCTCCTTATTGTGTGAGTTAGTACCAACAGTAGGGAGAGATAGGCTTCTGACACTGGAGGATGAGGTGGCACAGACATACACCCACACGAAGGGGGCATGCATTAAAATATTTGGTCCTACCTCAGACGAGTACAGATGCAGGTTTAGGAATGCACCACAGGGTCAACTCATACAATGCATGGACTTTGTAGATACTTCTGTGAAGTCACTGGAAGGCTGAATTAAGGGTAACAGGGTGCATACCTATGGAGGGTTCTACAAATTGATGGAAAAATACCACCATTTTTGGTTACACCAGCATCTAGTAGTTTATAAGCCATCTAGCCCTAGAGACGTGGGGAAGATGGCTGATGAGTGGGTACACACAAAGGTGCCCAAAAGTCCCTAGGTGGCCAATACTAGAACGTAGGACAGGCTCCCATTCGGGAGAAAGATGGTGCCAAGTTTAAAAAGACAGAAACATCAAGAGACCCCAAAAGATGCCCAAGCAGGGGATTCCAGAGCCACATCCCAGTCAAAGGGGAGGTAGTACCTGGGAAAGAACTATCATCCAACAAAGCCTGGGGTGTGCTATGATGGTACACAGCCAGGGCACAAGGCGGGAGATTCTGCATGCACCAGAAAGTCTCCCACAGGTGAACATCCCAAGAGCATTGCCAGTTTAGGGATGGGGTGGAAGTTTCCCCTGTGGATAGCAGGGGTTATACTGAAGCCACTCTAGTTTCCTTGTGTGGGGAGAAAATTGAACCCTTGGCCCACTGGCCTGTCAGTATGGTAAAATACAAGAAGTGGCCAAGAATCAATGGGGCTGAAGGTCAGGCCTTGAGAGATACAGGGGCAAGCATTACCATGGTTATGTCAACACTGGTTTACCCAGGCCGGATAATCCTTGATGAGGTGCATCAGATAAAGCAAACACAAGGAAATGATGGATGGAGTGCTGAAACTTTTCGAATACACTCACCCCCCAGTCACAGATCTGGGTTGAATCCATCATCTTTTTTTAGCTCACTTCACCACCCCAGTTCAGACACAGCTATATGCAAAACAGTTTTGACCCTGTGCCTTATTGGAACAATCCAGCCCGAACTGCCAAGCCATGTCTTCCCCGGACTGGACGCTGGAAACATCTATTACAATGCAGTCATTACAACAACCTACCTTTACAACACAACTTGTGTTTGCTTTGAGGTGCATCAGATAGCCAACTCTGACAATGTTACAAAGTTTCATTCCATAACTGTAGTAGACTTTGAGTGGGGAGGGGTACTGGCCTAATAAAGTAGCTGGGTCCACTGACATCCCAGTGGAGTATCTGCTGGGCAACAAAATGTAAATGTCTGACTGGGCAGAGGTGAAGAGAAGGTCTCAAGCAGTAATGCTGGGTCTCCCTGAGTGGGTATGTGTCTCCACTAGAGCACAAACGGACTTAAGGGAAAGCCTGGAGAAAGGGCCCAAACCCCTTGCAACAAGAGAAAGGGTAGGAAGTCTGGCAAGGCCACTTCACAAAGTCAGGAGAAGCCTAACCTTCAGGGAAAAGGCCTGGTATCTGAACAGGAGGGTGCTTATTTGAGAGATTTGCCCAACCTGCAGAATTCCAAGGAACAGGTGATCCCTCCAGAGAGGACTTGAGCCAAGGACAAAAGACTTGTCCCACTCTTGAAGGCTTCAGACTGCTGGTTGTCCAACACGAAGAAGGTGATGTCACTGGAAACCATAAGGTGTGCTGGGAGAAGGGAATGCTGTGCAGTGAGGCAAAGGACCCCAAATCAAGGGCGACCAGGAAAGTGGTGGCCCCCGACAGTGCAGAGCATTCTTCTTTAACCCTGTCCATGAAATCCCATTAGCTGGATAGCTGTGGCAGACTAAAACCTGGGACAGGTTGGTCAACCATTCATACTGGCTCCTGATGTCAGAAAAAGTAAAAGAGATGTGATGCTCCTATCTCACCTGCCACGGCCAGTGGCAAGACAGGTATTGAGCTAAAGGTTCTCTTCATACCTTTACATGTGGTTAAGGCTCCCTTTGAGTGGGTAGTAATTAGCATTGTTGGTCCCCTAAACCCACCTACTGCCTCTGGAAATAGGTTTATCTTTGTGGTAATAGACCAAGCCACCAAATATCCAGAAGCAATTCTCTTTAGAGCAGTTACTGATCCTGCAGTAGCTAAGGCCCTACTGGGTATTTTTGTTAGGGTTAGTTTTCCTAAGGAGGTCATCTCAGATAGAGGCACCAATTGTATGTCTGCCTATCTGGAAGCAATGTGAGAAGAGTGTGGGGTCACTTATACATTCACTATACCCTACCATCCCCAAGAAAATGGTATTGTTAGAAAAGCTTAACAAGACCATCAAAGGCATGATTATGGCTTTTCCTGTATATTTTGAAGGAGATGGGCTATTCTCCTGCATGCCTACTGTTTGTATACAGGGACGTTCCTCAGAAGGGATTAGGTTTCACATGACTTGTGCTACTCTTTGAACACCATCTAAAAGATCCTTTAAGTTTGGTAAGGGAAGGTTGGGCGAGACCTCTCAAAGAGTCTAAAGTAGAAATGTCGGACTGTGTATTAGATCTTTGCTCCAGAATAGCTAAATACATGAAAAAAGCAAACAGAAACATGGACGCCAGCCAGGAGCTTGTCAAGCACTGGTATGACCAGAAGTCTTCTGTGTTCGAGTACCAGGCAGGACAACAGGTATAGGTCCTAGAGCCTGTAGCACACAGAGCCATCCAAGAGAAGTGGACTGGAACTTACCCCATCTTAGAGACGAAGGGGGAAGCTACATATCTGGTTAACTTAGGAATGCCTCCGACACCCCCATAGGCTGATACATATAAAGAGGCTCAAGCTCCATCATGAGAAAGAAGACACCACTATGGTCATTGTGACAGATGGGAGAGAAGAGGAGGGGAGTGAATCTCTCCCTGACCTGCTGTCTACCGACGTCAAAGATGGCTCAAAGTTAGGAGTAGCCTACCTTATCGATACAACAACAAAATGGCTGCTACAACCTGCTCAGTCAGTTCACTGATCTCTTTTCCTTGACCCCAGATTTGACATTATGGTGCTCCCATGATGTAGACACCAGTGACAGTTTACATGACAAACAAATTATATACAGGTGGTCACACTAGGTCAAAACTAGCATCAACGCTGAGGTTGCAAATGTGCTAGAACTGGAGGTGATTGAGCACTCTAATAGTTCATGGACTAGCTCAGAAGTTCTGGTGCCTAAGCGATACCCCAAGGGATGAAAGCCTGAGATGAGATTCTATGTGACTACAGATGCTTGAATGCAGTCATCAAGACTGATGCTCACTCCATTTCAAGAGCAGATGAACTCATAGATAAATTGCAGGCTGCAAAATATTTGAGCCCCTATGACCTGACATCAGGTTATTGGCAGTTAGCCCTCACACTGGGAGCCAAGAAGAGGTCTTATTTTTCAACTCCTGAATGTCACTTTCAGTTTCAAGTGATGCCCTTTGGATTGCAAACATTTACCTTCCACCTTTCACAGGTTGGTAGAAAGAGTAGCTTCAGGTTTGGAAAGCTTTAGTTCAGCATAAATGGGTAATATTGCTGTATTTAGTTCCACCTAGAGGTATCACCAGGTCCTCCACTGACAAGTGCTGCAAGCCCTTCAACAGGCAAAGCGGACTATCAAGGCACATAAGTGCAAGATAGTGGAAGGGTCTATTGAGTGTGTGGGGCATCGAGTGGGTGAAGGCCATGTAAAGCCTCTCTAACCCAAAATCCAGACAATTCTTGCCTAGAAAGCTCCTAAGACACAACCCAACTCAGATCCTTTCTTGGCCTGACTGGGTATTGCAGGTTACTGAAAGGGTATAGTACTATAGTGGCACCCTTAATGACATTAACTTCCAAAAAGCAGCCAAGAAATGTCAAATGGACTGATCAAGGTCAAAAGGCCTTTAACACCCTTAAGAAAGTCTTGTGCTCAGCACCTGTCCTAGAGGCACCTGACTTTAGTATGGAGTTTGTTGTCCAAACTGATACTCCGGAACAGGGGATTGGGCAGTATTGTCATAGCTAAATGACCAGGGTCAAGATCAAACAGTTGCCTTTTTTCAGCAGATGACTCCTCTCCAGAGAGCAGCATAGGAATGGTATTGAGAGGAAAGCCTTTGCTGTTGTTTGGTTCCTGAAGAAGCTAAGACCCTACCTATTTGAGACTCATTTGACAGTTTAAATTGACCACTGGCCTCCCAGATGGCTGACGCAGATGAGAAGAAAGAATCCCAAACTGGTGATATGTCCATCCCCCTACAGGGTATAGACTTTGCAGCGAAACACAGGCCTGGGACTGACTGTGCCAATGCCGATGGCCTTTCCAGGTTCCTCCACTTAGCTGATGAGAACCACCAGGAAAAGGTTTAGTTATTTATCACCTTTCATCTGGAGGAGGGACCATGTAAGAACATTTCTCTTTTTGCATGTTCGCCCCCACATGTCGGAACTGATGCTGCTGGTTTATCATTTCTGCCTGCTAATTACACCTAAGGGCCAGTATTTTAACCCATTACAAAGTATATGTTGAACTTTGATATTTAAACTAATGGCAGAGCTCCCACTTCCTTTAACAATATACGTAATTCTCCCCTAAAGAAGGCCTATAGAGCTCAAAGTAGGGAGCCGTATATTATTAAGTAGAAAATGTATTTTTTTTATATGTGTCTTAA
This sequence comes from Lissotriton vulgaris, assembly GCF_964263255.1. Classification (NCBI taxonomy): domain Eukaryota; kingdom Metazoa; phylum Chordata; class Amphibia; order Caudata; family Salamandridae; genus Lissotriton; species Lissotriton vulgaris. The sequence goes on along the minus strand of NC_141698.1, from coordinate 409,688,093 downwards.
CAGCAACACTTCTAAATTGTCGTTTTTCTGTGGAAAGGCTATTAGTTCCATTGGCCAACACAGGGTTAACTGCTGACCCCTCAGCTCCGATAACATATGAATGAGGCTATCTATCTAGCAGGTTACTATTAGGTTTCAAATTAATCGTGACATTAAGCCCGAACTGATGCCCCGGTTGAATATAAAGTAAACTTTCAGAATATTGCCACTCTGTGATCCAGTTGTCCAGTAGCCTCAAGTGGGCACTGACCAACACACAGCATTCTGCCCACCTAATAGAAGTATGAATGACTCCAAGGCTTAGGAACAATGGCAACCTGCTACTGGGAGAGGTGTTACCTCCCTTTGCAGAAAGCTATTCAAGATGTTAGCCAAAAAGTTGAGCTTCAAAAGCAAAGCTGCCTTTGGCAGACACATGGCCTTCACACTCCTGATGGGTGGCCCTTTCTTCAGGTAGACATGCTGGAGACAGGGACATAAATGGAAACCCAGTGCACAAACTGGTTTTCCAATGGGCGCATAGCCCTCTGGTAGTAGGTTAACAAGCTTCTGAAATATGAGAAAGGGTCCTGACATATTGATAGGGGACAGAATAGTGCACTCTGGGATTGCTATATGCCACACATAGCTGGAAATCTGTCCGCAAAAGGGAGTTAACCTAGCAGCCCATTGGCTAGTGACCGCATCATCATGGAAGGTTACTTTCTGAGACTAAATATGAGATCTCTGGCACCTGCCATCTCAGATCACGTTGGAACTGGAACAAGGGCCAAAGAAGGACTTCCCTGCTGCTCCCTAGATTGAACAAAGAGAGGCTGCACCGTCTGCTGGACTGAACCTTCTAATCTTTAGGGTAGCAGAGAGGATTGTGCCTGTGGCTCCTGGCTTGGGGAAATGTCATGCCCCAGACCAACAGAGTGACTCAAAGTAACCGTGGACTGACCCCCTGGAACCTGCACCTGGGCACCACAGTTCAAGTAGCTCACACTGGCAAGTTGCTAGCCACCACAGAAGATTTGCTGCTGCCCGTCAGGTTTGGCACCCAAGAGACCAACCCTTGATAGCAAAAGGTTGCACCAAAGTCATCCCTACCTAGGAGTGCTATCTGAGTCCAGATTGGTTACCCAAGAGGTACACTAGCCCCCACCAAAGGATTTTTGCAAGGATCGAGATTGGTAACAGACCTGCAGCTGGACTTCTACAGTCTCAAAGAGGACTTTGAAGGACACCTAGCTCTAAGGTCAAAGTTGCCCCACCTGACCCGTGGACCAAGGAATAACTTCAAAGCACCTGAATCATCCTTGAGCATCTTCATCTCCTGTGTCCTCAGCATAAGGACCCCTCCATTGATGTTTGCGGCGGGCGTGCTGTAAAATGTGGAACTGGACTTAAAAACGCTCTGGCGGCCAGGTAAATTTCTAAACCCATCCCAATGGTTCCCCAGACCTTCTCTCTGTTGGATTTGAGCACTGAATCTGGGCCGGAGTAGTCAAACTAACTTTTACATACTTTAAAAAAGTTTTCAAAGTTTACGGTTGCAAATTACATTTCTTTAAAAATGTGTGTATCTGGAACACTCTGGTGGATTTTGTTCATCTTGGACTCTAAATATCCCAAAACATATCATTTATTTTTTATAATCTGGTGTTATATTTTTTGTGTTGTATAGCTTTCTTATTTCATTGTTTGGTATTGTTAAATACTTTGCACTAGTTCCTTTGTTCAAGCCTTGCCGCTCGAAGCCATAGCTATCCATGATTGAGCTTAAGGTTGCGCAAACAAGTCTGACTGGACTCAAGACAGTTTTTTCAAGTGTATTCCATGGTAAGGCTGCATAGCCATACCATATAATACAATCAAATCCTTACAAGAGTAATGGGAGGTACTCTAGTTTCTTCTTGCAAGAGGAATAGAAAGTCACCTGTGATGTGGAATTCAAAAATGTCACCTGCTTTATGGGTGATCAGTCACCAACAATACAGAAGTCGCTATGAGCATTCACCCTACATACAGTGGATCATCCTGTCTCGAATGTATGATAAAATCCGAACCGCTACCAGTTATTAAGCAGATTGGAAACATTTCAAAATACTTTTTCATCATCTCACTGTGATTGTAATAGCTCTTTACAGGTTAAATTCTACATTTACAACTGCTAAAACTGCCAACCAGAATGTTCTAAGTTGATATTTCAACTAACAATGTTCTATGTTGTCATTTCAACTCACAGGTCAACTAAGTTGATATTTCTTGCTCATGTAATGCTTCTCTTTTTGTTGTCGCCACTGTATGCTGTAATTATGATAATCATGTGTTCTTAATACTGTTATCCAATGTGCATTTGCTTTATATAACATTTTAATACCCCAAATTAATAGCATTGCAATTCAATACACTGTGTCATACTGCTTTCTCTGTCAGTATTACTGCATGATCAAAACATATCTGTAGCGTCCTCCCCAGCAGGGGTAGTCGTAAATGAATATACCACACTCAGAGCTTAGTATTGATCGTCTTTATTTCTCAGTGTGTAACTGCGAAATCAGCGACCTAAACACAAACGCCATTTACCAGACCTGAACACTGACATCAAAGTTCTATGAGTCCTTCAGTAGCCAAAAGGGACTGTTATCGCTGAATCACAAGACACCACATGCCCCCCTCCCCTTGTTAAAATAAAACATATATTTATTTTACAGACAAATATAGACATTACAACTCCTCAATAAGTCAATGTGCCCAGATCGTATTCACTGAGGCTGGGAAGAGATAAGAGAATCGTCCAGAACTGACACAGGTGATGTAGGGACAGATGAAGCCAAGGGTCTCTCTACAGTCTCAATCGAACCAGTCTCATCTCTAACATCAGATACTGGTGAATGATGAGGCACATGCCTAAAATGTGAAGAATCTCGCATACTGGAATTTCCAGGATGGTGAGCAGTTACCATGCGCCCTTTACTAGTCACAACCTTGAAGAGTTCAGAATCAAAGGAAGCATCAGATTTGCATTTTCTCTGCTGTTGCACCAATACTCGATCCCCTCTAGTGACAGTAATGTTTTTGGCACATCAACGCTTGTCGACATACTTTCATCTTTTGCTTAGGGCACAAGTCTGTTTGACGAAGTTCACCATCTGCTGTAGATGTTCTGTTGGTCCATTGTGGTAACTTAGTCGTCATGGCATTCCCAAACTTCAGGGTGGCAGGACTTTCACCTCTCGTGAAATGAGGTTTTAACCGGTAAGCTTGAAGGGTAGCATGGCGAGCAGACTTCAGATCAAGCTTTTCCAATGTAAGATGCTGGACAGTCCTTTTAAGTGTGCTCATAAAGTGTTTGGCAACACCATTTGCATGTGGCTAAAGAGGTGTACTTTTCTGATGCTTCACATTGAGATGATGAAGAAAGTTTCAGAATTCTTGACTTTTCAATGGTAGGCCATTTTCAGACTTTAGAATTGAAGGAACACCCCCATGTTGCAAAAGTTCCATCTAACCACTCAATGACTCTTTCTTGAGTGGTCGATTAGACATCTTCTACTAATGCAAAATGGGAGTATTCATCGATAACCACCGTAAGGTTATGTCCATTGTCCAAAGAAATCAACAGCGATTCTCTCCCAAACATGTTTTGGTAAATCAGACACATTCAAGGCATGTTGCGTGGTTTTGGGAGATAAGCAATTACACATGACTGGCCTTCAACTCTCTTGTCAAGATAAGAAAACCAAACTTGAACTCAGCGAGCTTGTTTAATGACAACAATTCTACAATGTTCTTCATGGGCCACTTCAATTACATATTATCACAAACTCTCCGGTATGACAATTCTTGAACCTTCTAGGACAATACCTTCTTGAGTAATGTCATTCAACAATAGCACAAAGGTGGCAATGCCTAAATACAAATGCACATCTTAGTAATAAGTCTGATGGATATTGACACTCCTGTATAGTATAGTGTGAAGCTCTCCAAGCAAAGAGTCTCCCTCCACCCTGAGAAAGTTAAAAACAAACTCTATGGAAAAACGTTCCCGTCGAGTTCCCAAATGACATGTACAGATGCTGAGGCACACAGAATCAGTCCAACAAGTGAAGTAGGTAGTAACCTAGATAGTAAAAAGAATGAGTCCATTAGATATTTATTTTCTTTTATTTTCATCTTATTCTCAAAGATCCAAATACAAAAACACACTGGCAGCCGACACGTGTTTCGACCAGGGGGACTTTTTAAAGGCAAAGATCCAAGGGTGTATGCTCCCGGCACCCCGTAGAACAGTGTACCGGACACATGAAAGTACACACACAGCCTGATATGTCAAGAGATAGCCTGTAAAGGAGCCTATGCTAAGATCTAATATAGGATAAAAAAATCTGAGGCAGGCACATTGACCTCCCATTTATGGATTGAAGTACATCTAAAGAGGGAGTTTCCAGCAAGGACTTATTTGACAGCATCAATAGATCGTCTGGAACTCAAGGAACTCTGGGCCACCTCAGGGTCATATCATTGTTTTAAACAATTTGGTAATAAAACAGTGAAAAAACTATCACTAGTTGAAGACAAGGCGACATTTATAGAAAGAGCCCACTGATGGGTTGTGGTTCATAGCTATGATAAATCTTCTCCCAAACCATACTTAGGCACGGGCTTCAATAGGAAGAAGAAAGAAAATGATCTTCATTTTCGACTGGGTGTTTTACTATCGTTACCGCATTTCCCCCAGTGGAAGCGACTCCAGGATCAGTCATTATGCCGCCTATGTGAGGATGCTAACGAAAGTGTATTACACCTACTATGTATATGCAGAAACTTACAGACCGAACGGCAACAGTTACTAAAGCCACTCTTTGTAAGTAAGCGGATAATAACCTGTAGACAAGTTGTGATGGCATGTTTCGGAGGTGGAGATATACAACTAGCGTGTCGCTTTGTTCAATTCATGGAAGCAGTAGGGGCAAAAGATTTTGCGACAAGCAACCAGACTGCTCAATCTTGGCATCATATGGCTCCTTGAAATTAACAGGAAATATTCTCTCATTTCTGTCAACAATTAACTGGCGACGGAACAGTCCCACTCTCTCTCATTGAGAACTGAGACTCGCTTTTCTTAACTAATGGTCCGTGTAAATATTTACAGACAACTGCTCTGTGCATGGTAATATAACTCAAGAAAGTTTTTTTATGTTTTATTTAAACGGTTGTAGACAATGAATTTGGCTCCTATTACGTTTTATTACTTGGAAATTGTAAAGGTTGTTAGTAACCAAACAATAAATATTACTTACTTACTTACTTACTCACACAAAGTCTGATAGTCTAGGAAACTAAGATCCGTTTTAGAAAGCTTCGTCCACTAGGTATTCAGTGGTTCCTGAATAAATGTGCACATTTTCCAAGTCCTATGATGTGAATTGGTACTTCTGAGACCCGCCTTTATTTCTGCGAGTTCCTGTATCTGTAGGTAAACATCACAGCCTGAAGATTCCAAGTCCCAGTGGTCTATAAAAGCTTTCTCCAAAGTTATATCCATGTCTGCAAAGAATTCACAAGTGATCAAAGTCAACTTTATGCCATCACACTGAATCTGACAGGTGGTTTACCACCTCCTCACACACCTAACACAATCACACACCCTTGGCTAGCAAACCCAGAACTCCTCCCCACTTGAGTACTAACTCAACTGAAATGAACACCACGGAAGGACTGGCGTTAAGGGCAAATAGAAGTGGCCAAACATCTGGTCTCGCAGATCAGTGTGTGGGCCATTTTAGCAGTTTGTGGACCTGTTTTATGGCCTGGTGGGCCGGTTTATACTGTTGATTTCTCTGATATAACAAAACGTTGCCTGCAGCAAACACAAATGCATACAGTTTCCCATACCTTGCAAAATTTTCACACAACGTATCTTTATAGGTTCTCAATTGGCCTGATTTTCAATTGTGAGATACTTATTTAGCAATCTGGTTCGCTAACAAGGCTACATTTATTTCAGTGCCCGGGCCTATTTTTTATCTATGTCAGACCCCGATGTGCACTATACACACTCAAGCCCTTATTTAATCTAATCTATGCAACCTTTTCTCAACACTCTACTATTCAAATTCTATATCCTGAAAGATATAACACTGCAGCCCTCTGCCACTTTACAACAAGGATACCCTGAATATTGTTACCCTCACCGAAACATATTTTCACTCTGTATCTCAGTCCATTATTGGCACTCTTCACCCCACGCGTACCACACCCTACAGCAGAACATACACATGAAAGCCTGGAGGAGGAGTCACGATCATTTTGAAAGATCATCTGAAATGCTCCATTGTCAAAACCCCATCTTCGTTTGCAATTGAAATTCTCACTATTAACCTCTCCACCAAAAGTGCAATAACCTTATAGAATAAGTGTCATCTAGTGTTGGAACTCTCTCTCTGACTAACCTAAATGTTCCCAATCCTGGCAAGAACGATGGCTGCTCGACAATGCTCCACTCTACAATGAGTCCCTGAAATGAATTCAGAGACCCACAATGGCAAATGTGCTTAAGGAGATGGAGGGAGAAAGGAAACACTGGTCCTGGATCGTAGATTCGAACTGCAGCATCGTTCTCTACTCTCCTGTAGGTTTTCTTGTGGTGAATTGTTGAACAATAGTAGCTTACCACACAGTCAGCACAAGCATACCTGTGATAAGGGTTGCTGGTTCCCTACAAGGAGGCACTGGAAGAAACTCTATTCATCTACACTGCACCTAAAGTACAATAAACTACGGGGCAGAGTTACAAGCCCCCTGCGCCAGCATTATGGCACTTTCTGGTGGCGCAGGGGCCTCCTTCACATTTACGAGGACAGGTAAAAGCCACCCTGTGTGACTTTTCCTCTCCTTGTAAATACGGTCCCTTCACATACAGCACTTTGCATTGAAGGGGCGTTCCATGGGTGTTGCTGTGGGTGTTCCCACGCAGCACCCACGAAACAAGACACATCTCCAGATTTATGAGAAATCGTAAATCTGGAGAAGCATCTGAATGCTATGCCACCCTAGAGGTAGCGTAGCGAAGTGCAAAGGGGAGAAATGTTTTAATTTCTCCTTGTTTTTCCTCTTTCAATGCGTGCTGCATTCTAAAGCACGCATTGAAAGAGCAAAATGCCTGTAGTGATTGTTTTTGTGCAGGAAGTTGCCCATTCCTGCACAAAACCAATCTCCCCATGATACAGGCATCCATGCACCATCGTGCCGGGGTGCCTTCACCAGCACTTGGCTGCAGTTTGTGCGCGAGCGCAGGGGGAAGCACAGAGATGCAGCATATTCTTGTAAATTTGTTGCATCCCTGTGCTTCGGAAGTGCCGCATTGTGGCGCAGCCAAAGGGCTTGCGGTGCCTTGCTGCAGCACTTCCTTGTAGATCTGCCCCAATCTCTTTAGGAAGCCCGCATCCATCAGACAACTACATCCTCTAACCGTTCGGCATTACCTCAACTTTTGTGCTGTGCTGGATTTCGTAAGGTGGAACTTTCGACAGTGATTGCGTCACCACTCACTGTAGCTCGAATCTGAGGGGAAAGGCCGTTCCTGTCACTACAAGCCTTACTGCTTTGAAATATAAATCCTAGATGTCGCAGCTGCCATAACTTCAATTTAAATAGCATATTATATAACAATCAATGCTTTTTCTACTCTCCGTATTTTTTTCTAATTACATATTTCTTCTGTAAACATAATGTTCCTTGTAACTGTTGACGACAATGTATTCCTACTTCGACGACCATAGTTGTGAGCTGATCCATAGAAACGCATAATGTATTCCTTTGTTGTCGTTTCCATGTTGTCTTCACTGGCAACACCAAAAATGTTCAAAGGAGACAGTGTCAGAATACACTGCCAGGGAAGGATGCAATTAGGAGCGGTTCCGAAGTGCGCAACGGATTAACGTAATTAGCTGTCTTGTGTTCTCTTTTCCTTTTAGCATTATTAGAATAATGAGCTGTCTCTTCGAAGAAGATAAACGAGATGTAGTGCAGCCTGGAGAAGAAATCGCAGGAAGCAAAGTGAGCCTTTCTCTAGTGGGGGACTAACAAGAAAGTAAGGTATCAGGGCAGGAACAGGAGCTAAGAGGTCCACCCGGGTGGACACCAGTGTCAAGGCACTTCTTGAGCTCCCGCTAGATCGGAAGGTCTTTGAGCAAGAGAGAATGGGTTTGGATATGTGTAAGGAAGTGGTGGCGCTCAAGCATGCTTGTCCCTTGGATCTCGGTGGTTTCTTTGACAGTAAAAAGTCTGGTGCATGCAGGTCAGGGGAACAAACCCAACGGAAAATCAGCCCCTGGAATGGTACGGAGAAACCTCTCCTGTACCGAATAACTAGAACAGAGTCCTGTGCACACGTGAAATTAAGTTGTCTCCAGGTGGAAACATTATTTGAGCAATGTTACTGAAAAAATGCAAAGGATTCGTCCGGTAGTAGTATAGGATTTAATCGTGGATGACTGTGAAGTGCATCCAAGTAGCAAGTCATAAACAGAAAGCAAATAAAGCCAGGGGTGTTTCGTCACGGGCAAGGTCTGGCAGGGCTGATAGGCCTGCTCACAGTCACATACAAATGCTCTAGACATGAACCCCCAAACCCAAAGTCAACAAGGAGCGCTATATATCGGGTATTGGAATGCCCTAAGGATTTGGAGGATGCTTTGAGGAAGAGAATGGGAAGCCATATCATGGATCAGTTCATAGCCAGGAATGTCCAATATTGAATTCATTCAATGACTAGCATGTTTTTTTTTCTTCTAGTAGGAGCATGAAATCTACAATGCCTCCAGGAAAGATCAAAAGCTATGATCTTATCGACTTTATGAGCAATTAGTTATTCGCTCAAAATGATAACTTATTCAATGGAAATGTTAACACGCCTGGAATAAAGAAGAGGCTATACCCTCAACCAATTTAAAACATTTTACATGCCAATCATCTCATTCAAGACTCTAGGTCAAGATTCCACTCCAGCACCTCAATTACTAACCTCATCATCGCCAGTAATAGCATTTGTGCAAACCCTTCAACTTCTTGCTTTGATTGGTCAGTTCACCTATACCCCCCTTTTATTCTCAGCGCATCACCTCCTTTCAAGCACTTTAAATATTAAAACACCAACAACCACTACAGCCTTCAAAAGCAGTGACCTTTTAGCCTTTAAAGACATGGCAGCCTTTTCAACCATCAAACAAAACCCATTACAGAACTTCCTGTCCTTATCCTAAACTACAACCAAAACCTGGCCTACATACTGGAGACAATTGCCTTCTCAAACTAAGGCTGCAAAAAGGATGACAACTGGAACAACACACAAAGACATCCCGTGAGAGGAACCATATGGAAATGGAGGAAGCATCATTTATAACAACAAAAGCAGCAATCGGAATTTGTAAAGCACACAGCTGCTTCCAAAGAAGCGCCCTGGGGCTCGCATCATGAGATCAGCATTGGGTTATCCCCCTTAGCAGTCCCCAGGCACGGGAAATCACCAGAAATTAAGCTTTAGATTATTTGTTCTCAATGATATAGTCTGGCAGTAGGCTTTGAGTCCTTTCTTAGATACAAGGGACCCTGTGTTCAAATGGTCTATAGGCAAAGGGTAGGGCACTGAATGGGATTCCTTTAATTATGGGCAACCAGTGAACTTGGCGCACATGGGCTGACATTGATAAACGTGCAGCAACCTGCAGGATAAGGCTGCATTTTGAATAATCTGAAGGTGCTGAATCAGATAAGCTGGCAAGCCCAGATACAGGCTGTTTGCCTAGTGTCAGTCTTGCATAGTCTAAATCTGACTCTGTCCCACACAGGCACGGCTCCAGGAATTCTTATTTGGGTGGGCAAAGGGTGCTTTCGGGTGGGCCATTACCAACCCAATTTGTCTCTTCTGGAGGTACAAGCCATAGATTACATCATATCTACTTGAAACAGTCACCAAGATACAAGGATTGCTTCTGTGTGTACACAGAGCATGTGGGGAGTTATTTATTAGCGCCCCACAACTAACCTCTTTCTATGTAGATAACTTTACTACCATCCTCCAACAGTGCACTCCATCTCTCTGTAGCCCCTCCCCCTCATGACCTCCTCCTCAGACTCCCTCACTACCACCCTCCACCAGTGCCTCTCATCTCTCCGTATCTCCCACCCTCTCCCAATGACCTCCTCCTCAGATTCCCTCACTGCTAGCCTACAACAGTGCCCTTCATCTCTCCAAAGCCCCTCCCCCTCATTACTTAGTCCTCGAATCCCCTCAGTACCACCCTCCAACTGCACCCTCCTCTCTCCAAAGTCCCCCCTCCTTATGACCTCCTCCTTGGATTCCCTCATTGCCACCCTCCACCAATGCCCTTCATTGCCCCATAGCCTCTCCCCCTATTGACCTCCTCCGCGGATTCCCTCATTGCCACCCTTCAACAGTACCACTCATCCCTCCGTAGCCCCTTCTCCAATGACCTCCTTCTTGTATTCCCTCACTGCCCCCTCCAACAGTGACCCTCATTGCCCCAAAGCCCCTCCCCTTGTGACCTCCTCATCGCATGCCCTCACTGCCACCCTCCAACAGTGCCCCTCACAATCTCTCCATAGCCCCTCCCCCTCATCACCTCCTCCTCAGACTCCCTCACTACTACCCTCCACCAGTGCCCCTCATCTCTCCACAGCCTCTCCCCCCATGACCTCCTCCTCAGATTCCCTAATTGCCACCCTCCACCAGTGTCCCTCATCGCTCCATAGCCTCTCCCCTTTTTGACCCCCTCCCCAGATTCCCTAATTGCCACCCTCCACCAGTGCCCCTTATCGCTCCATAACCTCTCCCCCTCATCACCTCCTCCTTAGACTCCCTCACTACCACCCTCCAACAGTTCACTTCATCTATCCGTAGCCCCCATGACATACTCCTTGGATTCTCTCACTGCCACCCTCCACCAGTGCCCCTCATCGCTCCATAGCCTCTCCCTCCATGACCTCCTCCTCAGATTCCCTAATTGCCAAACCTCCATCAGTGCCCCTCATTGCTCCATAGCCTCTCCCCCTCACCACCTCCTCCTCAGACTTCCTCACAACCATCCTCCAACAGTTCACTTCATCTATCCGTAGCCCCCATGACATACTCCTTGGATTCCCTCACTGCCACCCTCCACCAGTGCCCCTCATTGCTCCATAGCCTCTCCCCCTCACCACCTCCTCCTCAGACTTCCTCACAACCATCCTCCAACAGTTCACTTCATCTCTCCGTAGCCCCCCATGACATACTCCTTGGATTCCCTCACTGCCACCCTCCACCAGTGCCCCTCATTGCTCCATAGCCTCTCCCCCTCATCACCTCCTCCTCAGACTCCCTTACTAACACCCTCCAACAGTTCACTTCATCCTTCCGTAGCCCCCATGACATACTCCTTGGATTCTCTCATTGCCACCCTCCACCAGTGCCCCTCATAGCTGAATTGCCTCTCCCCCTTATTGTTCTCCTCCTCGGATTCCCTAATTGTCACCCTCCAACAGTGCCCCTCATAGCTCCATTGCCTCTCCCCCTATTAACCTCCTCCTCGGATTCCCTAAATGCCACTCTCCACCAGTGCCCCTCATAGCTGCATTGCCTCTCCCCCTATTGACCTCCTCCTCGAATTCCCTAATTGTCACCCCCCAACAGTGTCCTTCATCTCTCTGTAGCCCCTGTCTCATATTCGATTTCATTTGTTGTATAGCGCTACTCATAGTGTAAGGTGTCACAGTACTTACATCATGCAGAGTCAATGAATCATACAAGTATGTAAATCAGTCTATAGGGATTGTCACATAAGCCAATGAGGATTACAAGGTGTAGGTATCACATGTCATCCACACTGGTGGGCAGCATGTTTTAAGAGGGTTTGGTCTAGAGAAGTACAAATACAGGACTTAATGCATACCCCAGTGGTTGCGGGGTTGGCTTTGATGATTAAAATGTATATCTGCCAAAACAAAATCTTTATAGCAACATCAGAGTAATGAAAGACAGGGTGAATTCGAACTATATTGCAACACCCAAAAAAATAAGTTCTAATTATACCATTCAGGTTTGTATGCAGCTTTTTGATATCAGTTCATAGGTCAATGTCAATTGTAACTTCTGTACTGCAAGTAACCCCCTGAGTTATCCACATAAATACAGTTTATCTGCATTGAAAAATTTGAAACAGACAAAATATTGCTCTCCAACAGAATCATTAATCACCAGAGTCATCTGGACATTTTAGTGGTTGTGTCTTGTATCCGTCATGATAACGATACAACAATATAAAATATACACAGCCTACAAGAAGTATGTGTCATAGATTTAAAAAAAATAACTAATATACACACATCCTCTAAGCATACATCTAGCTGGGGCTTTACAGATAAAAAAAAGAAACCGGAACAATAGCCACACATTCTCTTAACTGTTCCGTTCAAACTCTGTGGCACAGCCCGATCTCAGAAACAGCTGAAGGGTTCAGGAAAGGTAAATCTGAATCAACAAACTCCTTTTCTCCAGCGCTGAAATATCCATGCCGTAGGACAGTGCGCACACATTACCCTGTGCCAAAGAGGATTTCTCCCCTTCGCCATGGTCCTGTACCTGCACAAGTTGGCGAGGATACAACCCACCATCCTAAAAGGAGATGCGTGATTGGGGGTGCCTGTGAGAAAAAGCCCAGGCCCAATCACGCAACTCCTAGGAAAAATAATGTTCAGATGAACATTTTAATTGCTGTGGCCATTTTCTGTTGCCTCCCTGACGTCAGGACCACAGTTTATGTTTGGGTGGGCCAGGCTCATGTTTGGGTGGGCCTGGCCCACCCGGCCCTCCGGCTAGAACTGGGCCTGGTCCCACAGCACAAGTCCTGTAGCTGCATCCACAAAAATCAGTCGGAAAATTTCAAATGAATCTGTCTCAGAAACAGACTGAACTCAGTAAGACACTATTGCAAGGAGTGTTGCCACATGTTGAAAGTGCGACCCCCTGCTCCTGCTCGCCTCGTGGGCAAATCTATAGGTGAAGAGTTTGTAATTTACTTTTTCAGCAAGAACGGTGCTATCAGAGAAGAGTTCAACAGTCAGCCCTATTCTGCAGATAATATCACCTCCTTTAGACAGTAAACACGCATCCTTTGAGAGCACTTTCAATCTGATCACTCATAAATGTACTGAGAAAACCATCATAGAAATCAGGCCTTCAAACAGACCATCCCTTCTCTTCATCCAAAGCCAGAGAATGCAAGGATGCTATATCACCACAGTGGTTAAACTGAATAAATGGCTTTCCAACCAGGCATAGTACCTGGTCCTCTAGAGATTGGTCATTTATGTCCTCTTCTCAATCAATCAATCAATCATGACATTTATATAGCGCTCTACTCACCCGGAAGGGTCTCAAGGTGCTGGGGGAGAGGGGACCGTTACTGCTCAATAAGCCAGGTCTTGAGTTGCTTCCTGAAGGAGAGATGGTCCTGGGTTAGCGGAAGGTGGATGGGGAGGGAGTTCCATGTCTTGGCTGCCAGGTAGGAGAAGGATCTTCCTCCGGCGGTGGCTCTGCAGATGCGTGGGATGGTGGCAAGGGAAAGGCTGGTCGATTGTAGCTGGCGGGTGGGCATGTAGAAGGTCAGGCGGTTGTTGAGGTACTTGGGGCTCAGGTCGTGGAGGGCCTTGTGTGCGTGGGTGAGGAGTCTGAACGTGATCCTCTTGCTGACGGTAAGCCAGTGCAGATCTTTCAGGTGGCCGGAGATGTGGCTGTGTCGGGGGATGTCCAGGACGTGTCGTGCGGAGGCGTTCTGGATGCGTTGGAGTCTTTTCTGAAGTTTGGCTGTGGTTCCGGCGTAGAGGGTGTTTCCGTAGTCCAGTCTTCTAAGGAAGAACGCCACAGTTTCCAACAAAACCAAAAAATTCAGACCAATCACTGACCTCCCTTACTTTAATAAAGCATGTGAAAAAATGCATGTCACCCCATTTGAATAAGCACATAAACAAAAGCAATCTAAGGTCGTACCAATCAGGTTTCACACCCAACCACACTATGGAAACAAGACTGATGACAACTCCATTCAAACCAAAGGACTATTGACCTGTATTCAGCTTTCAGTAGCATTGACCATGACATCCTGCCCACTCTTCCAAAAGAGAGAATGGGCTAAGAAGGGACAGGCCTTAACTGGTTTGGATCTTACCTTCAAACTGCTTCCAGAAAATTTCAATAGGTAATTCTCCCTCCCTCCTATCCTCATACTTTGATGTTCCACAAGGTTCAATGCAAGCTCACATCCTAGTCAAAAACTATAAGGAACCCATGTGTGAACTTCTTTTGCACATAGTGCTTCCTTCCACTAATATATGAAAGACACACAAAATACTTGAAAATGGAGTGTCCATTTTCAGGTGATATTCAAAAAAAAGACAACATGAAGCTGTGACTGGATGCACCAACCAGAGAATTCTCTGTTGTCAACGCTAACATTCAATTAACACCAAACTACTTTGGATAGCTTTCATGGGTGTCATTCTTCACTTAGGGATACAAAAGGGGATAATGGACGGAGCATTTGAGCAAATCAAACTCTCACCCCCAGTCAAATGATCTGGGTTTAATCCATCACCATTCTTTAGCTCACTCAGCCACCCCAGTTCAGACATGGCCATATGCAAATCAGTCTGACCCTGTGCCTCATGGGAACAGTCCAGCCCGAACTGCCAAGCCATGTCTTCCCTGGACCGGAAACAAGCATCCTGGGACCGGTTTTGCATTCATAATCCTCATCAGCCAGGCTATCTTGAATCCAGTGGCAAAGTGCGCAATGGACTCACGTCTGAGCATACCCTGCCAACTCAGGGCGAACAAAGCGATACAAAAGTGGATGATGGACGGAGCGTTTGAGCAAATCAAACACTCACACCCAGTCAACTGATCTGGGTTTATTCCATCACCATTCTTTAGCTCACTCAGCCACCCCAGTTCATACATGGCCATATGCAAATCAGTCTGACCCTGTGCCTCATGGGAACAGTCCAGCCCGAACTGCCAAGCCATGTCTTCCCTGGACCGGAAACAAGAATCCTGGGACCGGTTTCGGATTCATAATCCTCATCAGCCAGGTTATCTTGAATCCGGTGGCAAAGTGAGCAAGGGACCCACGTTTGGGCATACCCTGCCAACTTAGGGCAAATAAAGCAATACAAAAGGGGATGATGGACGGAGCGTTTGAGCAAATCAAACACTCACCCCCAGTCAACTGATCTGGGTTTAATCCATCACCATTCTTTAGGTCACACAGCCACCCCAGTTCAGACATGGCCATATGCAAATCAGTCTGATCCTGTGTCTTCCCTGGACCGGAAACAAGCATTCACTTAGGGCCATATGTATCAAGCAAATTCGCATTCGCAAAGGCCGAAATTTGCAGAATTTCGGCCTTTGCGAATGGGAATTTGCTAAATGGTATGTATAAAGCAAAATATGGTGCAAAACAAGGAATCGCAAAATTTGCGATTCCTTATTTTGCAATTGCATTTAAGGAATCACAAATTTTGTGATTCCTTAAATGCAATGTATGAAGCAAACAAAATTGCAAAATGTCCCTAAGGAATCGCAAATTACCACCAATTTCTAGTTGGTGGTAAGTTGCGAAGTTCTTGAAAAATGCAAATTTTAGAATTTTTCAAGGTGCCAAGTGACGCACATACATGCCCTTAGGGCATGCATGTGCGCCACATGTCCACCCATGCATATTTCAGGGGTGCAACAGGGTGTCCTTTGGACACGCCTGCACCCTTGAAATCATTCTCAATTTGCGATTAGAAAATTGCGAATCGCAACTTGAGAATAACTTCCCATTCATTCCTATGGGCCTCCTGGCCCATAGAAATGAATTTGAAAGTATTCCTTAATTACGATTCACAATTTCCCAATCGCAATTAAGGAATTTTAAGAAATCACAAAAAAAATGCGATTTTTTACATACATACCTATTTGCGATTCTCAAATAGCGATTTCTTAAAAATCGCTATTAGAGAATCGCAAATCAGGTTGATGACACATATGGCCTTTAAACCCTACCCTAGACCCACATATAAAAACGACAGGTAAGTGTGGCAACGATCATCTTTGCACCACAAGAAACATCAGGCATACCCTCCCCAGGTTAGACCTGAGGAACCTGGCCCAAGACTTGGTCACATCAAGAATGAGCCTAAATTAGGATCAGAGAACAATTTTGATCAATTTCACACAGCACCACAATGCTTCCCAGTTTAGCCACACTGCAAGTCAAGAATCCCACCTCAGGCAGTAGAATGCCACACATCCGCCGATGCACTTTCAGGGGTCAGGCTTATGAAGCACTACAAAAATGAAATTACAATACGACCTTTCAGCCTATCAGGGAAGACTGCCCCTCTATCCATCTGACAACCTATGGCCATTGAAATTCTTTATAATGTTGAATTATTTTTTACGACTCTAATTAGCTATGATGGTACTAGAAAGTCACTAGTTTTTAAACTAAAGAGTGCCCTATTCTCAAGCGCATGTGCTGTGTAAGTTAGCTTTTATTTGGTGTAGTTACTTAACATGTTAGGGGTAGGCAGGCGTAAATTACATTTAGATTAGGGGTCATGTGGCATTTCCATTTAAAATGATGGCTTTAGCCAGTTTGCTGATATATTCATTAGACATACACTTTTTCTGACACTAGGATGCAGATGACACACATTAGAACTAATTAACTAGTGTTCTTCAGAGCAGCGCATCTTTTAATGAAAATGAATCAACCTGAGACAACCTGTGTCTAAGGAGCAAGCCAATTACACTGTTGAGTGAGAGATGCTAAAGTAATTAACTGGCACAAAAAATGATAATGGAAATAAGTGCAAGTTGGGTGAAAATGGTGTTGGAAAGTGCACCTGTGGAATGTGTGCCAGAGGAAAATAAAAATGTATGTATTGTGTAAGATTGTTATAGAGGACAGTGTACCTGAGTTGTTGTGAATACATATTTTAGCAAATATGAGATTACTGTTATATACTGTATTTTCAGATTCTGAATGGGTCAAACTAGAAAGCAACAGAATCGGTTAGCAAATAGAAATGAAAACATCTAAGATTCACTTTTTAAATAAGCACATCTAAGTCAGCCGCCTGAGTAAGCATTGAGAAAGACAATAGGTGGGTGGATTTATAAACTGAGAGTGCTCCTTCACTGATTTGGCAAGTTTTTAGGCGGCTGTGAGGACGAATGAATGAGTCAAGGGGTGGATGAATGAATGGACGAGTGAGTGAGTGAGTGAGTGAGCGAGCACATGAATGGATGGATGAGTGGGTAACTGAGGGCCTGACTTAGAGGGTGGCCGATGTGGAAGGATTGTCAAAAACAGCTGCTTTAAGTGAGCATTAGAGTTATGGTGTGGCAGGTTGACATACAAAAGTGTGTCCAACGTCCGCCACCTTTGATGATGCAATTATACTCTAAACCCGAAGAACAAAGTGACGGAAAGCCACTAACTATTCTGTGCGGCATCTTTAGAGTATAATTTCCATCGACTGATGGTGGTTCATCATCTAGGTCTATGTTGGAGGAAAAAGAGCCTATGGAGCCAAATGCTGCGAATAACAACAACAAAGCCTAATAAAACACATGTCATGTCTACTCCAAGTCCTGGGTTTCTAGCTGTCAGTGCTGGATAAACAGCAATGCAAGTTACAACAAAATATAAGGCAAGTACACCTTTTAAAACGTTTTCTAAATGAACAATTTTAATGAGCAATGCCACTAAACTAAACTCATGTACAACAAAGCATATCTAACTGTAACTTACTCTGTCTCCTCTCTGGCTACATGAATCACACTACACAGCCATAATACATACTTACCTAATGCAATTGTGCTATACTCCCAAGCTTCAGGTCAGGAAGCAAATTCAATGTTAACACATCCATCTGGTCACACAATCACAACATGCTAACACTCTATGTAACTAAGCTATTTTAAATGTTTAAAACAATAAATGTATAGTCATACAATTTAACATTTGGAGTGTTTACAAAAATCACACAATTATTCAGATTCTAACCTTCATCCCACTTTACCCACTTACCTCACACTCCACAATCATATGATGCAACCATGTACCCCAAGCACATGTCTCTGCTACCCAGTCACTGTTATGTTACCTCTTTAAATCTGGACGATTAATATTAATGGCTGGATGCAAACTCACGTTACAGACATTGCACTCACATTTGTATCCTAATTGTAGGCTTACATAATGTAGGGCATTATATGTGGAACACAATATCTCAATCTATTTCTACATTTAATCAGAAAAATATTGGATCAAATGATTTACAAAATTAAGGCTGAAACCTTTCTCACTGCACCTATCACTAAAAGGGATATAGTGTCAACAAGTGGTGCTCTGATCTGGAGGATCAGCCTCCAAATCCCCCAAGTGAGGATGCAATTCCCTTAATTATTTTGACAAAATGAACAGCACCCACTACCTATTCTTTGACAAAGATGATTGCACATTCCAACAAGCTTAAATCAAATAATGCACAGGCTCCATTCAAATTTGTTTAGAAAAAATGTTTCTTCATAGTTCGTAATTCAGATTGTTCTTTAAAATTCATATTGGTTAATGTCAGAATCAGTTAAAAAAACAAAAGGCCTTTTTAACACCTTAAGTGCTGCGCCCGTCCAGCGGCCGACGGAACCACTACCTCGGGAGTGCTGCCGTCGGCCATTGGACGTTCCAACTGCACCTGCGCAATGGAACGTTCAGCACTGGAGCTGGACGTTCCATAGCCGTTAAGGTGTTAATAAACAAAAAACTGATTCCGAACATACCATGCAAAAGACAAAGAGTAACTATGTTTCCATTGCCAACATGGGGCTGAAAAAGATATATAGAAGACAGATGCTACATTATAAATAATTGGAACTCCAAGTGCACAAATTAAGATCACAACTGTATTACCCAAGCTTATCCCTGGCATGAAAAAACTGATCTATAAATACTCAGTTCAGGGTGACAATATTTGAAAATGCCCTGAAGAAGTTTCTATGAAGAGACACAACACGTTGGATATATTTGATGGACAACATATGAGAAAACAACAGTATGAATAAATAACTATGAAGAAAGATTTTTTTCTAAACAAACTTGAATGGCGTCTGTGCATTAATTGATTTAAGCTCTTCGGAATGTGCAATCCTCTGTAAAAGAATAGATAGTGGGTGCTGATCATTATGTCAAAACAAAAATATTGGAGTAAAATGTAACCACGCACACCTTGAATGCCAATTTCACTAGGCCCTCAAAACTATACTACCACTTCTTTTAACACACAAGGGAAAGGGGATTAACTAAATCTCCCACAATACATCACATACTAAATCTCAAGACCTGAAATGGAAGGTCATGGGTAAATTGGGCTACATATTTGAATACGCTATCACATATCTCAAACCATATAACATTAAACAAATTAAATATATTGACAAGTGAGTAATAGACACAAAAGAAACCCTTCTACATTTTTATGTAAAAGAAAGGAAAAGGGGCAAAAATAATCTTCTACCTCAGGGTCCTGAATTATTATGTTAGTAGAAATGATTAGAAAGAAATGTCATGGGTGGGATAGAAAAAGAGAGTGTTGTATCATAGTCTATTTACAATTGCCTCAAGGCGTTGGGTTGGCCTTCCAATATTTGCAGCACTGCCCTCCTCAGTGAGCTTCCCATCCTCCTTGAGCAGAAGATATTAAGGGCACATAATTCACCGGATGGAGTGAGGTTCTAAGGATTATTTTAGGAGGGAAGGGTCAAGTCATTCTTGGGAAGGATTGTGACAAGAATGGTGAGGTTTTGAGGTGTGGAAGTGTGTCTGTGTGTATTAGAATATTTAGGGGTATTGGATGTTGTCGGGACAGGTATGATGGTGGAGAAATGTGGAGGGAATATTGTAGGAGAGTAGGGTCTGCTTCCTATGGTTACCCCCACTTTTTGCTGTGCTTCACTGTTTTTTCAACTTTAGTATGGCTGTGGTCCTGCTAATCAGACCCACAGCCTAGCTGTACTCTCTCTAAATTGATACCATGTACTTTAGGTACATACCAGATTGGTTACTGAGGCACCCTTGTGAGCCCCTGTTTATGGTACCTTAGGTACCCAGGGCATGGGGACCCCACAGGCCTACCAGGGGCTGAAACATGTATTGTGCCACCCCTGGTTAGTCTTCCAAACTGACACCACATGTCTGAATTTACAGCCTGGATAAGGTGGTGTAAGCACCCCTTTTTTAGATATAGTGTACCTATATCCACCTTATATATAGACACATAGTAACCTAAAAGTCACTCCTATGGCAGGCCTTGACAATCCTGGAGGCAGAGTGCTTGGTATTGTGTGAGAGGGTGCCCTAGCATGAGCTGAGGCCCTCTGCAGCTTTCGGAAACATCTTCTTATATCTGTTCTACGATATAGCCATACCACATACTCTTAAATGCATTATAATCCTCGCGGTTAATGCTAACTTTGGTTTGGCTTTATCGAAACATGTTGTGTAAGGTGTCAACAACTTTGGAATAGTATCCCCCCACCAGTTCTGGTGGCGGTGGTAGCATTCCACCCTTCTAGAGGGAAAAGATATGTAGTTACTGATAAACCCGGTTAAAGTTAAACAGAGCCCCAGCATCACAAAATGGATGCTGCTGCCACAGATAGGAGTCTGCCCTCCTGCTGCTGGACTAAACTCCGGCAGGGGAGGCCTGGACAATAGGTTCCTGTCCGGGGAGGTGCTGGAACCTCCCCAGACAGGCTTTAGTGTATTGGGGCCGGTGGGGTGCATTCAGTGAATGTTTTTCAGACGATGCTTGGGGCACACAAGGTGCTCCATGCATTTCCCAGTTCAGACCGGTTGCTGGGGCGCTCATCCCCAGCTCTGGCATGAAACTGGACAAAGGAGAAGGGGTGTAACCACCCCCTCCCCAGGTACACCCATAGGAGGGACCTTAGAGTTAGTCCAACCCCTAAACTTACTAAAAATATAGAACCCCAGTCCCTAGGACTTTAGATTACCCTGGACGAAACTCTGCAACAGATATCTTGGACCTTCGACATTCCATTTCGACTGGAAATGGAAGAAATCTCCCTTGTGGTCAAGGAGTGACCACCCTGTTCAAACAGGCACCAACTGCATCTTTGCTGGTCTGCATTTTCGAGGCTCCTGCAGGATCCTGAAGAATCTGCGACACTAGACATGAAAATCCAGACATCTCTGATGCTGACCTGTGCTACCAGCAAAGCTGAAACCAATAGCGGACACGAGAGACATGGGTCCAGAACTCCTGGACATCCTGCATCTCTGCAACTGCACCTACTTCCCGAGGTATCCTGCAGTTGTGCATTGGGAGATTTGAAGCTCCTGCCCGAGCACCTTTTGCAACAAAGCTCAGAGGCCTACACTCCACGAGTGTCCTGTGGGCCTGCTTTGTGCATTTCCGCTTGAGGCCCCTTTGCAGTTCCTAGTCTGTTGGCTAGCGAGCCCCCACGAAGGGCCATCTTTGATTTAGTGAGCTTTCCTGGTTGCTCCAGATGTGCTCCCACTCCTCTCCAAAGGAGGAGTCCCTCAGACCTAGCTGGTCTGCACCAAAGCCAATCTTGTCATCTTGCATGGATTGCTGCTGCCAAGGCATGTTGGGTCCAATCCGGATTCCGACACCGCAGTCCACTAGATCCTTTGTGGGACAGCTTGAATCTAGCTCCTGGTTGTCGTTGATGCCTCCTGGCTGAAGTCAAGCTTCACCTCTTTCACCTGAAATCACCCGACATCGGCTGGCATCTTCACATTGCCATTTTGGTCACTGGCCAGTGACCCAGACTCTGTCTCCTCTGCTTTCAGGTTCTTCACATCTCTGATCCACTCTTGGATCCACTCGAACACTTTTCCTCTGGTCGCCTGCAGCATTTCTTTGCAGCTCTCCATAGGAATCGACAACGAAACTCGACACCTCTCCACAGCTACCAAAAGGATAGCTTTCTGTACGGTTGACTTTACAACCTACCATCAATAAGGGTCGTTTGGATTGGTGCAAGGTGCCCACTAGAATAGTGGACATCATATACCAGGCCAACTTCTCACAAATGGTCCTTAGGAGATAATGCGGTGGTCTTTGGAATGGGGTCATGGCTTTGAAGGAGGAGGATGATGGAATGGTGTCATGGGGTTGAATAGGGCAGAGGGAGGAATTAAGGTAAGTGAGAAGGAAGCATTGGCGCCAGCTTCCGATCTAGGATTGATAGCACTTTTCTATAAGAAAGAAAAGGTACCATGGATGAAATTCAGGGAGTCACTTGTGTGAGTTGCTGACTGACACCCTGGACAGCATGCACCAATGTTGTCTGCCCTACATAGAGGTTCTTGAGGGAAAGCAGTGAGAGTGCTGATGGTCCTAGTGGTGGTGGAGGACATAGAAACAGATTATACAATCTGTGTTGACTCATCTGGCACCATGGATTGCTGTCCCAGATGAAGGTCTCAGATTCACATGTCATTAGGGCCTCCTGGCCAGCCGCATCACCCTCATTTCCACAGGATCCCAGAGTGTTGGTGGCTCCACCTTCCGGACATCCAGTGGCTCTTTTATGTGTTCCCTGAAGCCTGGCCAAAGTCTCCCTCGCTTACTCCGGCAGAAGCTGAAATCACTCATATGCACACATAAGTTACATTCTACAGAGGTCAGTAAGAGGAAAGGTACACACATCAAGGAGTACCAAAATAAATATTATACTAATCTCAATGAAAGGCACACAATGGGGCGTTAAAAAAGAGCCTGAACTTGACTGAGGAAGAGTGCTTACTCATTCATAACTTTCAAGGATGGTATGTCCTTTATCACTAGTGCATTAGATTATGCATCAGTTGTAATCAGGCAGATCAAAAATCTGTAACGTTTTGGTGCAAAACTTTGAATAATGCACTATATCTGTAGTTTTATTTAAAAAAAATTGAAAACCATAATATGTTTTGGGTAAATGTTAGGGTGGGATGTGGGGTTTGTAGGGGTAAAGGGTGGCAAGTAATTTATTTTAAATTAATTTCTACTCAGTTGTTTATTAACATTAACTAATTAACAATTAATTATGGTAATTTTGTAATTCATCTTAGTTGTGGGTTGTCGGGTTTATAGTGGTAAAGGGTGCAAAGTAATTTATTTGTAATTAATTAATAATTAGTTGTTAATTAACATTAATTATTTAACAATTATTTATGGAAATTGTGCAATTCATTTTAGATGCAGGTTGTGGGGTTTATAGGGCTAAAGGGTGGAAAGTAATTGATTTTCAATTAAATAATAATTAGTTGTTAATTAACATTAATTGATTAATTAATTGACAATTAATTATGGAAAGCCTGTAATTACTTTTAGGTGCAGGTTGTGGTGCGTATCGGGGTAAAGGGTGGGGAGTGATTAATGCTAATTAATTAATAATTAGTTGATCATTAATCTTAATCAATTAATTGATATTTAATTAGGGTAATTGTTTATTTTTTTCTGTGTGGGTTTTACTTTCATCGGAGTAAAGGGTGGGGAGTAAACTAGTTTGCCTTCCTTCATAGTTTGTTGTTAAATACTATTAGTATTTTAATTGAAAATAGGATTTAATTGTGTAATTCATTTTGTTACAGTTTAATTGTAGCTGTGGGTTGTGGACAGTATAAAGTAAAGTGTGTGAAGTTAATTAATTTTATGAGTTTACTTTTTTTGTAATTAATAATATTTCTTTAATTGGTAATTAATTATGTCAATTATGGAAGTATATTTTTTATTTAGATGTGCATTGTGAATTGTGTGGTGTTATGGGTAGAAAATTAAAAAACTAAACATATGTAATAAATAATGTTTTTTTTCTAAATATTTTCTAATGAAAAATATTTATTTGTTTGAAAATTATTTCTTATTTTATTTAATAAAATATTTGGAGGTATTTGTCAAACGCATTTAACATTACAATATATTTGAATTTGTTTAATTTTTAATATTCAATATATTTGCATTTACATTTTTAACATATTTATATATTTTCTGTTTATTTATTTATTTATATAATTTGCTGTTGTTAATATATTTTTTCTTTTTAATGTTGTACTCGTTGGAGAGGGAAAAATAATTTTGATCCCTACTCAATCCAACACTTTCCCTACTGTTGCACGCATTGGAATGGGAATAGTAATTCTTACCCCTTCAATATACAACAATTTCCCTACTCTTGCAGTTATTGGAGTGGGAATAGTAATTTTTACCCCTTCATTTTTAACACTATCCCGACTGTTGCACTGACTGGAGTGGGAAATTTAAGTTTAACGATTTGTAAATAGTTTGATTTAATTTATAATTGGATTTTTTTTAAATTAGATTTTATGTTATTGGTGTACATTTATCTATATATATATATATATATATATATATTCACGTACAGCAAAGCTCCTACTGCAACCCTTCGCCTTCATGGGTGTGGCTCGAACCGGCGGAGCAGCCGGAAATCAATATTCAAAAGTAACGGCGTTCCTCACGAGCACTCGGGTGAAGGACAACACAACAAACCACAGGATTTCCAAGATGATAGATTTATTCCTTCATCAATCTCGTGACGCGTTTCGCACTCCAGAGAGTGCTTGATCACACAAGTTGCACAAGGTCATACACATTATTTATGTTAGTTACACTGAACAAACATCAAGGACGGACTAATGGTATCAGTATGTCCTGCAAGTATGAAACACTTAGGTAGCCATATTGGAATAGTATAAATCCCACATGTTTAAGTATTGATACAGTGCTGGTTGGATTATTTCCACTCCCCTGGTGAATCACTGTTGTTAATAATAACAACAGTGTTTCTATGCACATTGTATTACACTAATTTCATGTTCAACAAAATGTATCGAACAATTTATTAAGAGGCATGGAGACTAGTTACCATCAGAGCGGGTCATGGCCAACGGTGAGGTCCTGGAGTAACGAGTATCCAAATGAATTGGAGTGCGTTAAAAGAGGATCCCCGGTTGGGGTCCTATGACGAGACTCCTCCCAGTTGCGCGTCATGCCTAGACAGTAGTCATGGCTACGCGAAGTTAAACAAAATCTACTCGCGCCGAGTGTTCGAAATTACGTACACTCTGGTCACGATAGCAAGATTACTGGTTATTTGTCCCTCTGGTTAGTGAGATAGGGAAATAGGGAGTTCTCTTATGCGATGCACAGCTGTATCTATAGACAGCTGCTACAATGTCTAGTTGTCCATCCTGGTTAGTGGAAGGGACCTAGAACCCCAAGGAAACCTGTCAAGGAGCCATGATATCGTCCCAAGCTGGTGTAGTTTGATGTCGGGTGTTCAAGTACCCATACGGGTATTCCAATAAACAGCGTGTAAAATTGATGACACTGGTGCATAAATTGGTTAAAATTATACTTTCGAAGTTGGATGAGGAGAGGAGGGGAAAGTCACAGTACAGATTTAGCTTAATCATGTCATTCCTTTCTGACATCTCCCTCTTTAGGTATCTGTAAATAGATAGAGAAGAAAAGAAAAATATAAGATAGGGAAAGGGAAGAGGAGAATACTATTGTAAATAATGATAATTTGTGGTTCAAATTGCACATTGACTTTACAATTACAGTATAATCATACCAGGATCAAAGCATTACACATTTCATTCTTGTAAGTGTACATTGTATTCCTCGTCAATATTGTGCCCCTTAGGGTAACGAGTGCATAGGCTAATAATGTATTTGGATTCTTTTTGCCTTAATTTTAACAATCGGTTACCTCCTCTAGGACCAATGTTAACCTGTTCCAGCACAAAATAGGTGAGTTTTTTGGGGTCAGAGAAGTGATGACTCTCAAAATGGCGTGCTATCGGATATTGTTGGTCCAAATTACCGATAGCTCTGGTGTGTTCCAACACTCTTTTTTTCGCCATATGTGTCGTGCTCCCTATGTACATTAGATTGCATGGGCAGGTTAGTGCATAGATTACAAATGGAGTGGTACATGTGAGGAATTGTTGAATTAGTTGCATCCTGTTTCTGCTGGGGTTCCAGAATTCCTTCTTCATGTGGCTATTTGCACAAGCTTTGCAATGGCCACATGGGTAGAAGCCCTGCAGATCAATGCCTCTGGGAACAGTAGTGTTGCTGACATCATTGTGAACCAGCAGATCTCTAAGAGTTGGTCCTCTCTTATAGGTTATGCTGGGGCGTTTAGGTAAACTGTCTCCTATTATGGGATCAGAAGTTTGAAGATTCCAATTTTTGACTAAACTTTTTTGTATTTGTTTTGAGTTCCCATTATATGTAAGAATTACTCTGGTGATGTTGGCATTTTCTTCCCCCTCATTACTTTTAGTCATGAGTAAGTCTTTTCTCTCAATCTCAGACACCTTTTTGCTAACTTTCTTAATCACCCATAGAGGATATCCTCGATGGAGGAATCTCTGTGTCATTATTTTTTCTTCTGCCACATAATCTTTGTGGTTGCTGCAATTTCTTTTCACTCTAAGGAGTTCCCCATAGGGGATGCTCCATTTCAGATTGTCTGGGTGGTTGCTGTCTGCATGTAGCAGGGAGTTGCCTGCCGTGCTTTTTCTAAATAACACAGTTTTGATGGTGTTGCCTGTGATCTGAACTTTGGTGTCAAGATATTCCACCTCTTTGTCACTGATATTGCTCGTGAGTTTGATGTTACGGTTGTTGTCGTTCAGTTTATTAATGAAGTCATTGGCTTCCGATTTACTGCCTGACCAGATGACAAAAATGTCATCTATAAACCGAAGCCATAACCGGACTTTCTGAAAGTCTCTTTTCAGTTCTGTGCCATTTCTGATATCAGCCTCCCATGCTCCCATGAAGAGGTTCGCCAGGCTCGGCGCAAAAGAAGTACCCATCGCGGTGCCGTGGGTTTGCAGAAAGATCTCATCATTAAAACAGAAGAAGTTATTTTCTAGACAGTGTTTTATCATATCTAGTATCATGGTAGTGTGCCCAAGAAATCTTATGTCCCTCTTTTTTAAAAATCTGGCACATGCTTCCAACCCCTGACTGTGTTCAATTATGGTGTAAAGAGCGTTTACATCCATAGTCAATAGTAAACACTCTTTGTCAATCTCAACTAGGTTGATTTTGTCAAGGAAATCCTTGGTATCTCTCACATAAGTGGGGAGATCCATGACAAAATCCCTCAGAAAGTGGTCGATATAGCGTGAGACATTTTCGAGAACACATCCCCTGGAAGAGATGATGGGTCTTCCAGGGGGATTATCAACACATTTGTGCACCTTAGGGAGGAGGTATAGGATGGGTAAAATGGGGTAGTCCTTTTTGAGGAAACAGTATTCCTCCCATTCTAGCCAACCTCTATCCTTCCATTCACTCAGTTTGTCCCACAAGAAGCGGAAAGACAACTGCATGATGGACAAACGTACAAAAGTTCTAACCGGACTGAGTATAGTAACAGCATTAAAAATATGTGGGACAAACTGAGTGAATGGAAGGATAGAGGTTGGCTAGAATGGGAGGAATACTGTTTCCTCAAAAAGGACTACCCCATTTTACCCATCCTATACCTCCTCCCTAAGGTGCACAAATGTGTTGATAATCCCCCTGGAAGACCCATCATCTCTTCCAGGGGATGTGTTCTCGAAAATGTCTCACGCTATATCGACCACTTTCTGAGGGATTTTGTCATGGATCTCCCCACTTATGTGAGCGATACCAAGGATTTCCTTGACAAAATCAACCTAGTTGAGATTGACAAAGAGTGTTTACTATTGACTATGGATGTAAACGCTCTTTACACCATAATTGAACACAGTCAGGGGTTGGAAGCATGTGCCAGATTTTTAAAAAAGAGGGACATAAGATTTCTTGGGCACACTACCATGATACTAGATATGATAAAACACTGTCTAGAAAATAACTTCTTCTGTTTTAATGATGAGATCTTTCTGCAAACCCACGGCACCGCGATGGGTACTTCTTTTGCGCTGAGCCTGGCGAACCTCTTCATGGGAGCATGGGAGGCTGATATCAGAAATGACACAGAACTGAAAAGAGACTTTCAGAAAGTCCGGTTATGGCTTCGGTTTATAGATGACATTTTTGTCATCTGGTCAGGCAGTAAATCGGAAGCCAATGACTTCATTAAAAAACTGAACAACAACAACCGTAACATCAAACTCACGAGCAATATCAGTGACAAAGAGGTGGAATATCTTGACACCAAAGTTCAGATCACAGGCAACACCATCAAAACTGTGTTATTTAGAAAAAGCACGGCAGGCAACTCCCTGCTACATGCAGAGAGCAACCACCCAGACAATCTGAAATGGAGCATCCCCTATGGGGAACTCCTTAGAGCGAAAAGAAATTGCAGCAACCACAAAGATTATGTGGCAGAAGAAAAAATAATGACACAGAGATTCCTCCATCGAGGATATCCTCTATGGGTGATTAAGAAAGCTAGCAAAAAGGTGTCTGAGATTGAGAGAAAAGACTTACTCATGACTAAAAGTAATGAGAGGAAGAAAATGCCAACATCACCAGAGTAATTCTTACATATAATGGGAACTCAAAACAAATACAAAAAAGTTTAGTCAAAAATTGGAATCTTCTAACTTCTGATCCCATAATAGGAGACAGTTTACCTAAACGCCCCAGCATAACCTATAAGAGAGGACCAACTCTTGGAGATCTGCTGGTTCACAATGATGTCAGCAACACTACTGTTCCCAGAGGCATTGATCTGCAGGGCTTCTACCCATGTGGCCATTGCAAAGCCTGTGCAAATAGCCACATGAAGAAGGAATTCTGGAACCCCAGCAGAAACAGGATGCAACTAATTCAACAATTCCTCACATGTACCACTCCATTTGTAATCTATGCACTAACCTGCCCATGCAATCTAATGTACATAGGGAGCACGACACATATGGCGAAAAAAAGAGTGTTGGAACACACCAGAGCTATCGGTAATTTGGACCAACAATATCCGATAGCACGCCATTTTGAGAGTCATCACTTCTCTGACCCCAAAAAACTCACCTATTTTGTGCTGGAACAGGTTAACATTGGTCCTAGAGGAGGTAACCGATTGTTAAAATTAAGGCAAAAAGAATCCAAATACATTATTAGCCTATGCACTCGTTACCCTAAGGGGCACAATATTGACGAGGAATACAATGTACACTTACAAGAATGAAATGTGTAATGCTTTGATCCTGGTATGATTATACTGTAATTGTAAAGTCAATGTGCAATTTGAACCACAAATTATCATTATTTACAATAGTATTCTCCTCTTCCCTTTCCCTATCTTATATTTTTCTTTTCTTCTCTATCTATTTACAGATACCTAAAGAGGGAGATGTCAGAAAGGAATGACATGATTAAGCTAAATCTGTACTGTGACTTTCCCCTCCTCTCCTCATCCAACTTCGAAAGTATAATTTTAACCAATTTATGCACCAGTGTCATCAATTTTACACGCTGTTTATTGGAATACCCGTATGGGTACTTGAACACCCGACATCAAACTACACCAGCTTGGGATGATATCATGGCTCCTTGACAGGTTTCCTTGGGGTTCTAGGTCCCTTCCACTAACCAGGATGGACAACTAGACATTGTAGCAGCTGTCTATAGATACAGCTGTGCATCGCATAAGAGAACTCCCTATTTCCCTATCTCACTAACCAGAGGGACAAATAACCAGTAATCTTGCTATCGTGACCAGAGTGTACGTAATTTCGAACACTCGGCGCGAGCAGATTTTGTTTAACTTCGCGTAGCCATGACTACTGTCTGGGCATGACGCGCAACTGGGAGGAGTCTCGTCATAGGACCCCAACCGGGGATCCCCTTTTAACGCACTCCAATTCATTTGGATACTCGTTACTCCAGGACCTCACCGTTGGCCATGACCCGCTCTGATGGTAACTAGTCTCCATGCCTCTTAATAAATTGTTCGATACATTTTGTTGAACATGAAATTAGTGTAATACAATGTGCATAGAAACACTGTTGTGATTATTAACAACAGTGATTCACCAGGGGAGTGGAAATAATCCAACCAGCACTGTATCAATACTTAAACATGTGGGATTTATACTATTCCAATATGGCTACCTAAGTGTTTCATACTTGCAGGACATACTGATACCATTAGTCCGTCCTTGATGTTTGTTCAGTGTAACTAACATAAATAATGTGTATGACCTTGTGCAACTTGTGTGATCAAGCACTCTCTGGAGTGCGAAACGCGTCACGAGATTTATGAAGGAATAAATCTATCGTCTTGGAAATCCTGTGGTTTGTTATGTTGTCCTTCACCCGAGTGCTCGTGAGGAACGCCGTTACTTTTGAATATTGATTTCCGGCTGCTCCGCCGGTTCGAGCCACACCCACGAAGGCGAAGGGTTGCCGTAGGAGCTTTGCTGTACGTGAATATTAAGGAAGCAACCTACGCGGTTTCGAAAGGTGCCCCAGCATCAAAAGTACATCGGATGTGACCAGACCAAGGGCTGCAAGAGACGCACACCCACGTGGCGAATACTTCTACAAAGGTAAGCGTTCTCGCCAGCCGAATGTACACTGATGATCAGCTGGGACCCATTGAATGTTGATCTTACTTATTGCCCCTACATTGGCGCGACGAAAGTTGGGGGACGGTACATTAAAGAGCATTATACGTCGAAACAAGAGTGAACCCTGAATTAACAGGGGGGTCATAGGACATAACAACAAACACCACACCGGATACCCAAGGGCAAAAAAACAATCATCTTTTGCCAAGTAACACACAATGGATGATGAGAGTGAGAGGAGAGAAGCAGCACTGTCCCTATTTGCAAGAGCACCGGGAAAAGCAATTACCCTTCCCACACCCGTCCGGGCAGACAAAAGTATCATGGACAGACTAAGGAGGTATGAAAAACTTCACAAATTAGAAGTTTCAAAATGGTGGGAGGCAACATCTTTACAAGATTACCTGGACAAGAACATGATACCCAGAGGATTGAGAATGTATCTGATCCCATCATATGACTCCTTAGACCCACAAATGCTCGAAGATTGGTCTGAGAATGCCACTAACAGCTCCAGGGTGATGATGCAAATCTTAATTAAATATGCATGGTCTGACAGAACAAAAATCAAGAAAGAAATTGAAGAAATATCGGAGGAATTGAACAAACATGAGGAACAGGAAATCATCATCAAATTTCTAGAAGAAATGAAAAAACGTCTAAAAACTCTGGAAGATGATATCAAAAAGAGGAAACAATACAAATTACATAGAGATTGTGGTGACTATGAGTCTGGGAGGATACTCACACACAGCAAGAAATATGACCATCTCTATGAAAATCAATCACAAACTGACCAGACCACACCCACCCCGGAGGAAACTGCAACAGAGGATGAAGAAAATGCAGATTCACTGACGGATATGTCAGATCTAACCGTGAGCTCAGAAAGCATCAAATCAACAGATGAAACAAGACCAAAAAAGGGCAATTTTTTATTACAATACCGGTTCATGAAACAGAACCGGGAAGCAACAAGATCATCCACGAGACTACAAGAAAAGAACCAAGCACAAGTCCAGAGCACAAGAGGAAGACCAAGAAATACCAGACAAAGAGGAGGAAGAAACGGAAACAGAGGAACAAACAACACAGGAAATCAAAGGCCAGTGGGAATAAGAGGCCCAACAGAAGAGGAAATAATGATGGACGACATACAGGTAAACAAAACTATAATCAATGTATATGATAGACAAATAAGCCTGAGAGACAAAAGAACATTATGTCTAGGTCTATCATTTTGTCCCACGACAACCATGGATTATGTTGAAGACAAGATTGACATTTTCAAATTCTGTAGAAAACTGAAACTCAAGAAATGGTACAAAATGAAACCTAAAAGAAGTAAAAGACAACATATAAATGATCAGGATACAGACAATGAACATATGATCATAGGCGATATAGATAATCTAGTGGCCATTGATGAACTAACCACTGTTGAAGATGAACTAAATCTCAGTACTGAAGCCAGGAGAATACTGGATGTCTTAGAAATCCAACATAATCAGGCAGCAATTACTGACTTTAAACCGAAATCCACATTCACCCCTAAAATGAACCACGACAATATAGACTCCTTTCAAGACCAGATAGGCAATGAACTATTGGAGCTCAGCAGGCGCAACCAGGCTAACAGCAAGAAAAAAGTCAAATATAACATTTCGGTTGCTCAGAAAAAGGCCATACAAGATCTTGCCAATGACCCCAGTATCCTTATCCGACCAGCAGACAAAGGGGGGAACATTGTGATAATGCCTAGGGAGATGTACGTCGCAGAAGCGGAAAGACAACTGCATGATGGACAAACGTACAAAAGTTCTAACCGGACTGAGTATAGTAACAGCATTAAAAATATGTGGGACAAACTGAGTGAATGGAAGGATAGAGGTTGGCTAGAATGGGAGGAATACTGTTTCCTCAAAAAGGACTACCCCATTTTACCCATCCTATACCTCCTCCCTAAGGTGCACAAATGTGTTGATAATCCCCCTGGAAGACCCATCATCTCTTCCAGGGGATGTGTTCTCGAAAATGTCTCACGCTATATCGACCACTTTCTGAGGGATTTTGTCATGGATCTCCCCACTTATGTGAGAGATACCAAGGATTTCCTTGACAAAATCAACCTAGTTGAGATTGACAAAGAGTGTTTACTATTGACTATGGATGTAAACGCTCTTTACACCATAATTGAACACAGTCAGGGGTTGGAAGCATGTGCCAGATTTTTAAAAAAGAGGGACATAAGATTTCTTGGGCACACTACCATGATACTAGGTATGATAAAACACTGTCTAGAAAATAACTTCTTCTGTTTTAATGATGAGATCTTTCTGCAAACCCACGGCACCGCGATGGGTACTTCTTTTGCGCCGAGCCTGGCGAACCTCTTCATGGGAGCATGGGAGGCTGATATCAGAAATGACACAGAACTGAAAAGAGACTTTCAGAAAGTCCGGTTATGGCTTCGGTTTATAGATGACATTTTTGTCATCTGGTCAGGCAGTAAATCGGAAGCCAATGACTTCATTAATAAACTGAACAACAACAACCGTAACATCAAACTCACGAGCAATATCAGTGACAAAGAGGTGGAATATCTTGACACCAAAGTTCAGATCACAGGCAACACCATCAAAACTGTGTTATTTAGAAAAAGCACGGCAGGCAACTCCCTGCTACATGCAGACAGCAACCACCCAGACAATCTGAAATGGAGCATCCCCTATGGGGAACTCCTTAGAGCGAAAAGAAATTGCAGCAACCACAAAGATTATGTGGCAGAAGAAAAAATAATGACACAGAGATTCCTCCATCGAGGATATCCTCTATGGGTGATTAAGAAAGCTAGCAAAAAGGTGTCTGAGATTGAGAGAAAAGACTTACTCATGACTAAAAGTAATGAGGGGGAAGAAAATGCCAACATCACCAGAGTAATTCTTACATATAATGGGAACTCAAAACAAATACAAAAAAGTTTAGTCAAAAATTGGAATCTTCTAACTTCTGATCCCATAATAGGAGACAGTTTACCTAAACGCCCCAGCATAACCTATAAGAGAGGACCAACTCTTAGAGATCTGCTGGTTCACAATGATGTCAGCAACACTACTGTTCCCAGAGGCATTGATCTGCAGGGCTTCTACCCATGTGGCCATTGCAAAGCCTGTGCAAATAGCCACATGAAGAAGGAATTCTGGAACCCCAGCAGAAACAGGATGCAACTAATTCAACAATTCCTCACATGTACCACTCCATTTGTAATCTATGCACTAACCTGCCCATGCAATCTAATGTACATAGGGAGCACGACACATATGGCGAAAAAAAGAGTGTTGGAACACACCAGAGCTATCAGTAATTTGGACCAACAATATCCGATAGCACGCCATTTTGAGAGTCATCACTTCTCTGACCCCAAAAAACTCACCTATTTTGTGCTGGAACAGGTTAACATTGGTCCTAGAGGAGGTAACCGATTGTTAAAATTAAGGCAAAAAGAATCCAAATACATTATTAGCCTATGCACTCGTTACCCTAAGGGGCACAATATTGACGAGGAATACAATGTACACTTACAAGAATGAAATGTGTAATGCTTTGATCCTGGTATGATTATACTGTAATTGTAAAGTCAATGTGAAATTTGAACCACAAATTATCATTATTTACAATAGTATTCTCCTCTTCCCTTTCCCTATCTTATATTTTTCTTTTCTTCTCTATCTATTTACAGATACCTAAAGAGGGAGATGTCAGAAAGGAATGACATGATTAAGCTAAATCTGTACTGTGACTTTCCCCTCCTCTCCTCATCCAATTTCGAAAGTATAATTTTAACCAATTTATGCACCAGTGTCATCAATTTTACACGCTGTTTATTGGAATACCCGTATGGGTACTTGAACACCCGACATCAAACTACACCAGCTTGGGACGATATCATGGCTCCTTGACAGGTTTCCTTGGGGTTCTAGGTCCCTTCCACTAACCAGGATGGACAACTAGACATTGTAGCAGCTGTCTATAGATACAGCTGTGCATCGCATAAGAGAACTCCCTATTTCCCTATCTCACTAACCAGAGGGACAAATAACCAGTAATCTTGCTATCGTGACCAGAGTGTACGTAATTTCGAACACTCGGCGCGAGTAGATTTTGTTTAACTTCGCGTAGCCATGACTACTGTCTAGGCATGACGCGCAACTGGGAGGAGTCTCGTCATAGGACCCCAACCGGGGATCCCCTTTTAACGCACTCCAATTCATTTGGATACTCGTTACTCCAGGACCTCACCGTTGGCCATGACCCGCTCTGATGGTAACTAGTCTCCATGCCTCTTAATAAATTGTTCGATACATTTTGTTGAACATGAAATTAGTGTAATACAATGTGCATAGAAACACTTTTGTGATTATTAACAACAGTGATTCACCAGGGGAGTGGAAATAATCCAACCAGCACTGTATCAATACTTAAACATGTGGGATTTATACTATTCCAATATGGCTACCTAAGTTTTTCATACTTGCAGGACATACTGATACCATTAGTCCGTCCTTGATGTTTGTTCAGTGTAACTAACATAAATAATGTGTATGACCTTGTGCAACTTGTGTGATCAAGCACTCTCTGGAGTGCGAAACGCGTCACGAGATTTATGAAGGAATAAATCTATCGTCTTGGAAATCCTGTGGTTTGTTGTGTTGTCCTTCACCCGAGTGCTCGTGAGGAACGCCGTTACTTTTGAATATATATATATATATATATATATATATATATATATATATATATATATATATATATATATATATATATACTTGTAAACTTGTAAAAAATGTAAACTTATAAAATAAATTAAAATTAATAGCGTATCAATTATTTTAAAGTGAATATATATATTTAATTATTATGTGTGTGTTTACCTTATTTAGTAAGTTTATTTGTTATATTTGTAACAATCTATATTAATATTATTTTTATTTTATTATTTAATATATTTAATATGTATTATTTTATTTTATATATATATATATATATATATATATATATATATACAAATCTATATTTTGTACAAATATTTTTAACGTGTATATTTTTTGGGGGATATAGTTGTACTTACCTGTTTAAGTTTAAGGAGTGGACATTTTTGCATTCTATATTTTTACCACAATATTTTTCATCTATATTTTTGAGGTCCATATTCTGTCAGTGAACCAAAAAATATTTCAAAATGCTATTATTTTAAACATCATAGATTTTTGTATATTATAAACAATTAACTTACAGAAAATAAAAATACATCAAAGAAAAAGGCAAAGCATTTTTTAACAAAATAAGTAAAAAATAGAAATAATTACTATTTTCTCTTCAAACTAAAGTAGATTGAAACAGTGGTGGATTGTGGAGGGGTCAGATGTACTATTCCTTTCTAAACTAAACAACACTGGGGAAAGGGCTCTATTATGGAAGGTTCATATTTACTATTTCTCCTCCATAATTAATAATCAAACTTGGTGAAAACATTGGGCCTGATTACGGGTTAGGCGGATAGAGGACTGCCATGTCGACGCAGGTGGTTCTACTGTGGTCCTCTGTCCACTGTATTACGAGTTGCATTCGGAGCATACAGTGAGCCATGTGGAGCCCAGCCCATAGGGGTCTATTCATAATGCAGAGGGGGCTTCATAGTTCCCCTCCCCAAGCATCCAGAAGACCCCAGAGCCCACCCCTGGGGCCAAAAACATTGATTATAGAGAGGGGCCATGTGGCCCCCTCCCGAGCCATCAGAATCTCAAGCGAGCTCACCCCTGGAGCGGAACAAAGTGTGTATGGGAGAGATAATATTCTGCCCCCTCCCTGAACCATCAAATGCCACGGGAGGAGGAACACATGGCCTCCTCCCTGAGCCTCAAGAGCCTCAGGGGAGCCCACCCCTCGGCCTAAGATATTTTGTATGGGGAAGGGGTCCAGATGTCCCTCCTCCGTGATCTCTGGAAGGCCTGCTGTACCAACCCCATGGCTGAAATCTTGTAAAATGAGCCGTTAATGGCCCCGGGGACCCCATCCAAGGGGGCTAGCTTACAAGCTATGTCCCAAGGAGCCCACCCCTGAGACATTGTGGTTTTCCTACGTGCAGCAGTGCAGGCATGGAGACCTGTGTTTGCTTTCATTTGGTGGGGGCATGTTCAAAACTCTCCCCAAGTGACAGCAAACACCAAGTCCAATCCAAGAGGGAAGAAGCTTGAAAATGACTCCGCCCCACTGGGAAAAGACTTTTGATCTGCTTTCCTGCCCGTAGTAACGTGGGCATGCAAACCGATAGAAGATTGTGTATCTGCCCGCAGGGATCAGCATTAGGCAATGCCAGCTTAAGCTGTATTTGGGAATCCAGCTGGGGCCAAGGAGGCCTTGGGGCTCCACCTGTGATCCCAAATGAGTGTAGTGCCCCGGCGGGGGTCCTGAGGGATAAAATTCAGCCCAGGGTGGGGGAAGGCATGCCACATCTCCCTGCAAAATGTAATACAACCCTGGGATGGGGACCCAAGACTGAAATCAGCCCAGGGCTTCGGGTCCCTGGGTCAAATTAACCCAGTGAGAGAGGCCACAACCACACCCTCCCATTTTATTTAAAAGAATGGCCCTAGGGGCTGGGGTCCCTAGGGCATAACAAGGCTCTGCAAAGAGGGCCACTCGCCCCCCCTCCCTTTTACTGAAATAATTTGCCTGGGGCATGGGATCTCCCATGCCTCACCAAGGCTTGAGGAGGGAGACTGTTCAGCCCCCATCCCCATTAATTTAAAAACAAACACCATGGAGATGGATTCCCCTTGGCCTTACAAGGTTCAGAGAGGGGAGCCATGTGGTTCCCATGCCCTTTAATTAAACAAAAAAAACAGCCTCGTGAGATTGGGTTCCCTTAGCCTGACAAGTTTTTGAGAGTGGGCTGTACGTCCCCTTCACCTAATAATTTATATATCTGGCCCTGGGGAACGGGATCCCCGAGGCCTAAAGTGGATCCGGGAGGGGGCTGCATTACCTCCTCCCCTATAAAATAAAAAGGCCCCGAGTGATGGGGTTCACAGGACCAGGGCCTCTGGCCAAACCCCGCTGCACATGGTCAAAGGACATGTGCAGTGTGGGCTTGGCTGCTTTCAGGGGTTGCAACCCCCACTGTGCATGACTGAAGGCCCTGTGCAGTGAATGATTGGCTGATTTTACTGCAGTTGTCCCAGGGTCTATCTGCAGGTCAGTCTTCATGTCCAACCCCGCTAAAGTCCACTCACCTCGTAATGTTTCCTGCATGTGGGGGGTTGACTGCAGACCCTGGCCGTACGTGGAGTGGGTTGCATTCACACATGGTCACTAAATATTACTTCGCATTAACAAAACTAGAAATTCACTGAAAAAAACACAAGTTAAAATAGCGTTACATTTAGGGTGGATATAAAAATCTGTTTTATAAAAAAAAAAACTTCAAAATGCACTTACCAAAAGCAAAGGGTAAAGTAATGAATATATTTAGGTGAATTTGTCAGTCACTAAAAGCAAATGATCCAAACCCATCTGCCTGAAAACTATTTCTTAAACAAGGAGTCATGTCCCAATTTAGAACGGAGGGGAATAAGTCCCCTCATCCAAACAGGGCTATAGCAGTGTGCAAAAAGAACTTTTGTGTATGAGTGCTTAATTTGAGCCGGAGCTTTCCGGTGCTTAGCACCGGCACTTATTTATTAGCGCCGGGTCTTGACCTCCGTGTGACTGCATAACTTGTGTCACACAATCAAATGTGTTCACATTCTCACTTTGTCGTCAAATCTTCGTGAGGTGCTGTGCCAATAATAACTCAATTCCCTGCAGTCAGTGCTGCCGTAGGCAGGTCACTGATTGGGCAGGATTTGGTCAGGCACAGGCAGTTCAGCACTTTTATTTGAAGCTGCGTGTCTGAGTAAGTAACCAACAGTTGATTTTCGAGGTGGTTTGCATGAACGTTATTGTTACAGGACTAGATTAGAGCTGAGACAGTTACGTGCTTATTACACTCCTCTTCGCAACTCGGAGCAGTGACTTGTATTTTGTTTCTTTGCCCTCTGATTAACGCCTTGTGCGCTGAACGAGCGCCTAATTCCCTCACTCCCATCCTCGATGTTGGCACTACTGTGCATAGGCCCTCGAGTTTAGAGTACGGCAGGCACTTGCCACTTCAGTGAAAGTAGCCAGACTGTGAAGTGATGCAGAATTTTAACTCACATTAATACAACACAGTCCCCGGTGCTATAAAAAAAACACAACAAGTTTTGTCTGGAACAAAACAGCATTAGTTTTGCCGATTATATTAAAAATATGAACCCATGAGTAATAATTTAACTTTGCTTTTGAAGCACACATATGCTGTTTTGTTAACATTGTGCTTTTGAGTAAAAGGTGGCAGGCTCAAACTCGCCCGATGCAGAAATATTTCAGGCCTCCTGACCTTGCCTTGGGGTCAATGCCAAACTGTGGTTAGTTTCAACTGTAGCTGGGGCTGTTGAATAATAATGTGAGACCAGTGTCCTGGCGCAATGGTGAGTGTCATGCCTGGCAGGGTCCAGATGGATGTCAACCTTTGTTTTGGGCATATAGAACTGCCTTTGAATTCACCTAAAATGGGTTGAGGTGGAGAGAGGAAACGAAAAGCATCCAGCTTCGCATTCCCAGGTAAATGCGTGTGCAGCCAGCTCTTAAGTGCAAACTCCACAGGGAAGTCACTGTCACAGTGAGGCCACGGTTTAACTTCTGGCCTGAGGTAAAGTAATGGGACCCCTCTTCAGAATGTGGGAGGGACCGCCGAGATTCCAGTGAGATTCATAGGCAGGGTCCGATTGGAACATAATTCGGCCCGGGCACTCACAAATAAACCGGCCCACATTCCAGGATCATCCCATTAATCACACCAGAGAGTTAGTCTCATTAGAATCTGGCAGGCTATTTTTTGTTTTTGTTTTTGTAGTTTTATATAGCAGGAACTCTGCCCATTGGCACTTGGGCAGTGTGCATAAGCACCAGTAACATTACACAAGATCCACTTTTTTTTGTTTTTTTCCGGTGAGACAATCTTATTTGAAGGGAGATTACATGATTTGCCCAGAATCACAGAAAGTTGAGCTGACACCGGGACTTGCACATCGTTCTGTCAGCAGCTCTGACTATGAGCGACTTCTAATTCATTTTTTACCCTGGGAAAGGTGGTCTCACAGCAAGGCTTCTGCAAGAGCTCCCTATTCCCACCACCATCCCTCCCAAACAAGGCCCAAAAGAGGTGACAACACCCGGCTGAAGACAAGAGCCTCATGCCGAAGGTGTTTACTGACGGAGAACTCAGGTGTGCTGCACGAATGTGCACCATGCAGATCCCATCAATGTATTTTATGTGCAGAGCTCTGAGGGTTACTACTTTTGTCACAAAAGATCCTTTTGTTTCTGTACAATTAATATGTTACAATAATAATCTAGCTCAGTGAGCTATGAACTGCCATCAAAGAGCTGCATACAAACTATCTGATACAGGTTACAAAGTTATGTTTCTTCAGTCTTTCATTATCTTAATATTGCTTAAAAGGGTTTGTTTGGGCAGAAGTGAATTCTT
Source organism: Lissotriton vulgaris (assembly GCF_964263255.1). Lineage (NCBI taxonomy): Eukaryota > Metazoa > Chordata > Amphibia > Caudata > Salamandridae > Lissotriton > Lissotriton vulgaris. The sequence continues at coordinate 409,647,788 of NC_141698.1, read as the reverse complement.
ATTAGTAAACGTAACCCTAACCACTGTGTTTCGTATTGAATCCCAAGTTTGTGTTTCTCCAGCTCAAGCACTCTTAAAAAATGCCTACACCGGGTAGTGCCCTTGGTCTTATATAACATTTTCTATACACTGATTTACACATATATTATTCATTGTCTTTATGTGTGTTTGATGTAAAGTGCTCCTATACCATAATCTGGTATGAGAAGCGCTATAAAACAAATGAAATACACAAGAAAGGGGCTATGGAGAGATGAGAGGCGGTGGACTTCCTATCAAAACTTTACTTGAGGAAGGCTCCTCTGCTGAATTTCAGATTACGTATTACATCTGGCTTTCAGCAGTGCCAGTTGAGGATGTGGGTGGAGCCAATAGAGTGAGTGGGTGGAGCCGGGGAAAGTGGGTGTTGGCCTCCGACAAATATTTGAGCACCTGGACCTCAAATTTTACAAATTAAGCACTAGGGGCATATTATCAACGGGGTTTATCTCCGCTTTTTTGGCTTTAAAAGCCAAGAAAGCGGAGATAAAATTATCTCCCTATTACCTAGCTGTCGCTAACACCAGTTAGCGACAGCTAGTAGGAGATAGCGACCATCTTGGACCCCGCTTTGCATGTCAGTGATATTTATCACTAATGACATGCAAAGTGGGCGTGCCAAGATGTTAGCGACTGGAAACAGTCGCTAACATCTCTATCTCCTATTACCAACTTTTGGAGATATTTGCGCTAAGCGCGAATATCTCCAAAAGCTAACACCTGCCCTGAGCAGTTCTTAGCCATGTTATCCAATAGGAGGTGGATAACATGGCTAAGAGCATTAGCTCGGTAATGCATGAATATCGCTGACTTTTCAGCGATATTCATGCATTGGGGCCGATTTTTATCGCATTCGCGATAAACCTTGGTAATACCAAGGTTTATCTGCGATAAAAATCGCCGCAGCTCAGCGGTAAATTTTGTCTCTAACCAAGCAATAGCGATAATTATCGCTATTGCTTGGTAATATGCCCCTAAGTTTATTGTGCATATCTATAATACGCAGTTATTATAAATATACATAAATTAATCATGAATAGTCAATAATATTGATACAAAAGACAAACATACATATAAAATTACAGAAACTCCAACAAACCAAACGTGTATATCATAAATGTTGTACAGAATATGCCCCAAATTGTCATAATTGTTTTTCAACACAGCGCTCATTCATTCACTCATTTAACCCGTTAAGCGCTGCGAACGTTCGGCGGACGTCGCGTGCACTACCTCGCCAGTGCTGCGCACGTCCGCTGAACGTTCCGATTCCGTTAGCGCAATGGAACGTCCGCACTGGGGCGGAATTTGCGGCGCGCTTAACGGGTTAAACACATAGACAAAACAAAGACAGGACTGGTCAGCTCCACAAGTACCCAATATTCATAGAAACCATGAATAATCATACACATGGCAAAAAAAGATATTTATACAAACTATTTCCTTACATGATGTTGTATTATTATCAGCAATTACTATTGTTATATCTGTTAAATTATTTATACATTTTTGATTTTTTTTGTATAAAAACAAGAACATGTGTTGGCATTGAGTCTTTTAGGAAAATTGCTCCAGTCATGTTGAGAAAATGCACTGACACGCATTTTGGAGGGAGACCCGGATACAAGGGTCATACCTTCTTCAGGGGACTTAAAAAATAAGGTGAGGGGCAGAAAAAGCACAGGGCATCTGAAAATGATTCAAAGCTTCCATAAGTACAATAGCTGCAAAAAATGCACACTGGAGCTCCTGAGGTGGGTGAACAATCCTCACAAGTAATTTATATATAGAAAAGGGGAAACGGAATCGTGCATCATGCACAGATGACAGAACCTTATAGCCTTATGTGGACAAAGTCACACCGTGCAATAGGTAAGAAAGGTAAAGAGTACAAGATGAAAACAATCGAGTACCACTCAGCCAAAGAGAGTGTCTCAGATATGCCAAGAAAACGAACAAACCAACAAAATGGAATAATCAGTAACAGGTAGAACGGGTACAGATGGAAGACCCAGTGAGTCAACCATGTGATTTACTGTGTTCCCTAGTGATGGGTAGAAATTAGTATAACCACATTGTAGGTCCCTGAGCTGGGCTTAACATACGACCCACATTGGCTTAAGCATAGCCTGGTTTTGTATAAAAACCCGGCTGTGGATATGGCGAACTGGTGAAACGATAGAAGCCCTACATGAGGGATGAATGATACTACAAAGGGACGCAGTAGAGACTGCAGCAGAAAAAAGAAACATAAATAATTATACCTCGGAAAGAGTAAATGTGTATATATATATATTTTTATTTTACAAGCAACTGTTTCCACTATACAAAACGGACTCCAGCACACTCGGGATAGCTGCATAGAGATTTTATTTGTATTTTTGGACCACGCACAACCAGGTAACGCATTTCATCTTAGTCAAGCCTGTTTTGCTGTCATTTATTTTACCCTTTTTATAGCAGTTTCAAATTTTAAAGTGACAGTGCATCAAAGTGAATAAAGTTTCAACAAGAGTGAAAAAAAGTGACAGTGCAACATTCTTACACAAATGACATTGACAAAGCGAGATCATTAGACCATGTGGCCTATATGTGAAGAAGTCTAGCATCAACTGTCTCTTGGGCTCAGCAAAGGATTACATCACATGCATTCTAGACTGTACACTAAACATTCTAATAACCACAGCAAGAAACTAATTGCAAATGAACCATGTATCTGAAGCACATTAAAGAGAAGGATACCACACTATATATTATGCAAATGAACGTTCACAAAGTGAATAAAATAAAATAAATAGTTCCACAATAATTTATAGCGATGTATGCTGGTAAACAGACAACATCATGTTTAGCCATCCTTCCCCTTATCACAGGCAAGTGCTGGTTTAACCACCTATTTGTGGCAACCGACTCAAACTTCTCTCCCAAACAGATAATAAAAAATGACGAGTTTAAATGGATTCATAGACAAGCGCCACAAGCAAAGAGAACAGTAAACAATTACTGTCTTAAGACACCATAGGAATCGGAGGCCGAACATACAGTGGCCCAACAAGTCTCTAAAGAGGCATACAGTATTTATCTTGCCAAGACAGAGGGTAGAGACCTGGTGATCAGACAGGGGGAATGCATGCAGCAGAAGGTATTTATATCACATTTTCCTAAGGGGTCTGTTTATTGAGACCCTTCTTATGGGTTTTGAGGGTGAAAATCCAGAATACATTTCGTTTCTTGCGAATGGCGACCATATCCTTTGAGGTTCTGTAATTCTCGAGTCTGACTCCATTTTGTTCTGTGCCACCATTTTGTGTTGCCCTCACGTAGGCCTGTGAAGGTAGCCTGGCGAACAAAGTGGCCTGGCCTTCTTAGTTGATGTATACATTAACTAGGTTTCTTTTTTACTCTGAAATGAACTGTAAGAAACTGACCTCTTCACCTGAAACTGACCTCGCAAAGCCAATTTCCCTGATCGATCTTTGTCTGGGATTGGCAATCAATGTTCAGGACATCGTTAACTTTTTAGTTTCCTTGCACATGCCATATCTTGTTCAGCATCTGTTACTGTTTCTTTTTTTATGTTTCTTCATTACATGGGTTATGCTTTCAATTATAGGTTTGTCCGGCTTGTGGAGATTACATTTGGAACATTCCTAATAATGAACTTTTGGGTTGGGATACTGTAAATTGAGTTTTTGCTATGTGATACTTTGTTTGAAAATGTACCTTATTGGCTAGAATTTTGTGCAGTGGGTGTACATTTATAATGTGAATATTGGGTATAAAAGGAGACGTCTCGCCTTAGTAAAATGAGCAGTCTCCTGAGAATTTAGCCCGTGATGTATTTCTAGGATCACTGTTACTAGCTGCAGCTAATAAACTTGGTCTCTGACGCCATCCAGAAGTATTCCGTTTCTCTGAATAATAAAGACAGGTGAACTCGAAGATCTTAGGCGTGCCCCTGATGCCGCTGGGCTAAACCCCAGTTCTTCACCTTGCCTTTCTGGGGTACGATGTTTTCTATGATGATCCACCTCAGGTCTTTATCCGAGTGTTTCAGGTCCTTCCAGTCCTGGACCAAGGGGGCTGCGCACTTTTCTGTGTATAATTATGTTTCCCTATTCTGGTCCTGCATTCATGTCCTGTTTCACCAATTTCCCCAAAGCCACAGTGGCACAAAATAAGATAGATAATTTTGGATGAATGGCAGTTGGTGATATCCTTTAGATAGACAGTTCTGTCATTGATTCTGATGGTGTCAGCCACGATCGCATCGGTCTGAGCCTGGCATGTGCCACATTTGTGGTTGCCTTTTATGGGGTCACCACCTGTAATGGACTTTTGACAGAAGTTGCTTCTTTCTGGTCTTTTGGCTCTAACTAGTAGGCTCTGTAAGTTGTTGTTTTTCCTAAAGGTAAATAGCAGTCTTGCAAGTCTGTTTTCATTGCTATTGATATTTAAAAGGTGACATTGGGTGTTAGCAATTTGTTTAATTTTACCATCCAAGTTTGAGTGTTTGGTAAAACAGGCCAATTTTTCTTCTTTGTGTTTGTTCCTAGGGGTAAACATGATTTCTCTATTGTGATAAGCTGGCCTTTTAAGGGAGTCTTTTATCAGTTTTTCAGGATATTCTCTGGTGATCAGCTTCACTTTAAGGTTCTCTGCCTGAGTCAGAAAATCCTTAATGGTGGTGCAATTCCGTCACAAGGGAAGACATTGACTAAATGGTATCCCTTCCTTTTGACATATAGGGCGAAGATTGCTGAAGTGGAGGAGGATATTCCTAGCCGTGGCTTTCGTGTATAAAGACACTTGAAGATGTTGGTTTTGATGTTCTATCCACACGTTTAGGAATTCCACTCTCTCGTTGCAATATGAGCAGTGAATTTCAGGTTGGTATTACAAGAATTGATCCATTACACAAATTCAGTGAGAGTCTCCTCGTTTCCTCTCCAGATGAAGAAGGTGTCATCTATAAAGGGTGTCAAAAAAGAGAGGGGGGACCCGGAGCTAGTTGATGGTCCAGTGCCCGTGCTCCAAACTAACCATGAAGTCAGCAAAATGGGGGCACTGTTCAAAGGTGAGTAGTGCAAACAGTTACTAACTCACTACAGGGAGGAACAGGAATTGTCCTAGGTCTGGGACTCAGTGGGGAAGAACAAGTTTGGTCTCTTGTTGCCCTCACACACCCGATAGATGTCATGCTTCATCATCAGGCAGTTGCTCCTCGTCGGGCCGGCGCTGTAATGTCCTACGGGTCCCCCGAAGGGTCACTTTTTCTGAGATCTTTTGAGAACTGCCGTTTGGTGCATGTGGGTGTGTGAAGTGAGTCCTAAGTGGAGGGTGATAGGGTGCGTGCAAAGGGTTAATACTGTCTACTGGTTACCGAAAGAGAAACTTTAGTAGAGCGGTACCCTTGGACCAAATAGAAAGGTGCAGAGGGCGAAAGAGGAGAAAACTTAAAAAACAGAAACATACTACAAAACCAAAATACAGTAAAATAAAAGTTCTCCTACTGCTTTACTCCCAAATAATTAATAAAGTACCATAGATAGATATACATATATGTCATCAGAAAAGTCGAATTGGGAGGGTGATGATTGTTAATCTCAAAACAAGTGCATGTGAATGCATATATAAGTGTGTGCATGTGGATAAACAGTGTACTATGCTGCGTCATACATTAATTTATGATAAGAAGAGACAGCATATCAACAAATAATTACTTTAAACAATAGGAATAGAAATGTTGTTCTCTACCTAAACAATCATTCCAGCGGAGGACCCCATATTTGCCTGCCCCTTCTCATTGCCCTCCAGCCTTTACATTTATACCACTCAATCTCTAAGTTATATATATATATATGGAACAGTCTGGCATACCAAGCTTGGTACGTTTGGAGATCAGCATCATTCTAATTCAATGCAATCAGTAAATGAGCTCCTGTGGTTGCCATAAAACAGAAGTAGACCTGCGTAGAGCCTAGCTGTGCATTCTTGTTGCATCTTAATGCCATCATAGTTGCCGGAAAAAAAATATTCTGATTTAACATCTTACACATAAAAGTCTCTACCCCCTTTTTCATCCTATGGACCAGGTCTGCTAAACCTTGACCACATTTTGGACAGTGATCATTCTCCCTCTTCCCCCAAGCAAACAATTTTTCCGGAGTAAAGTACAGATTATAGACAGTTTTAAGGTGTTGGGCCTTTAAGTGGCACAGAGAAACACCTACTTAGAGAGCATCAGGGACTTACTTAGGTCCACATCCTGATTGAGTAACTTGGCAACCTTAGCAGTCTCGGTCTTTATTAGGTCATTTGGATTGGCATTTATCAAAATGGAATATATATCCTTTATTCAAGGCTGTTTATAAAGGATACTTTCTAGCAGCGGGATCCAGTCTTTGCTAATAATTTGAGGTACAACTGGTCTAATGGTTTACCTAATTTGAAAGAACTTAAGAAACGATAGGTCCTCAAGATTGGACTGCTCCTAAAGCCCTGCAAAGGGAATTATTCAATTCGTACCAATAACATCACCAATCCTGGTAATTGTCGCCAATTCTCAGAGTTTTCCTATTTCATCATAAAGAGTAGCCAGAAATATTGGTGAGCGCCACAGGAGCAGGTATCTCTGAAACCTTGGCAGTTCTAATAGCTTGCATACTTTGCGCCAAACATTCCAGGCTGCTCTAAGAGGCTTAAAGTGTGTTTTTTTACAGTAGCTGCTCTCTAACTGCCTTAATAAGACCCCTGGTGCTGCCCACCAATGACCAACTCAAAAATTAAGGGGGGAGACTCAGTCTCCCGGGCATGCAGTTCTGTCTCCCCCTCCAGCGTTGGATTTAAACAATATACCCATTTTTTTATTGTTATGGCCCAGTAATCGTAAAGTAGGTTGGGGACTGCCAGACCCCGCGATCTTGAGTAAGACTCAAAAAATTCAGAGAGTGCCTGACCTTCCGATAATGCCAGATGAATTGAGAGAATAGTCCATCTAGTTTCCTAAAAAGGTTATTTTTGTGTTCTAGTGGGATACACCGGAATAAATATAGTATTTTTGGAAACATGGTCATTTTAAGTACATTACACCTACCTGTAATAGATAGGTGTAGATTATCCATTCTCTTTAGATCTCTACTAATCTTTGCTAGGAGAGGAGCCAAATTGATTGCCCATTCGGAGCTGACATCTGCCGCAATATCAATCCCAAGATAAGTAGCTACCTCCGCCTTCCGAGGATCCTGGTATGACAAGGTTTTAGAGCAGATGATCCTGGTTTTATCTGTGTTCAGGTGATATCCTGACTGCCTACCAAATTATTTGGCCAAAGCTTAAATCCTTGCAATTGCACCCAAAGGGTCTGGGGTGACGACTGCTACATTGTCTACATATGCTAACACCTTGGTACTAAATCCTCTGACCACTATTGGTTTAATTAGCTGATATTGCAGCATTAATCTGATGAGTGGGTCTATGTATAACGTAAATAGGATTGGGGAACAGGGGCAGCCCTGTCTTGTACCTCCAGCTGCAAAGATCCTCTCGGACTCCCTGTTCATCAATTGGATCCTAAAATATGGCTGTGCATACATAGCTTGTATGGCCTTTAAGATACGTGGCCCAAACCTGTTCAATCTTAAGTTGTTCCATAGATATGACCACTCAACCTGATCAAGAGCTTTTTGAGCATCCAGAAGTATCAAGGACATCTGCTCTCCTGAGGCATCTGCTATATCAAACAGGAAGATTACGTGGCATACATGATCCGTGGTCCCTCTCCCTGGTATGAAACTATGTTGCCATGGGCTCACCAGGGAGGTGATGATTTTGCCCCATCGGAGTGCAATGATCTTTGAATACAATGTCTCATCAACCATTAATCAGGGAGATGGGACGGTAGGAAGCTGGATCCTCAGCCGCCTTCCCCTTTTTCAAAAATACAATGATGTTAGTTTCTTGCCAGGATTGGGGCGGAACCCCCTTTGTACAGTACAGCCAGGAACAGATCAAAAAGGAGTGGAATTAGTTCTGACTGGAGAATTTTATACACTTCTATCGGAATCCTATCATGTCCAGCTACCTTACCTGAAGCCATCGATTGGATGGCCTCCATAACCTCAGTTATTGTAATATCTGCTTCTAATTCCTGCCATATAGAAACATTCCCGGTAATTCCCAGACCAGTGACCTATGGGGGCTCATTCCTAGACTGACACAGGTCTTTATAAAATACTGCAAATACCCCTAGAATTTCTCGATGGTCTGAGGCTAGGGACCCATCTTTTCTTTTCAGGCTCACAATATTATTTGCTGCAGCCCGTTGTCTTAGCCATAGTGCCAGATGTTTACCTGTAGATTCCCCATACTCGTAGTTATCCCTAATATAAGATCGAAAAGCTTCAGCAACCAGTTTACTATAAAGTCCAATAATTGCCGCCTATTTTCTTATAACCTCTGCCTCTACAAAAGCCTATTTTGGGGCAATAGCCGCTGTATGTTCCTCCTCACATTTTGCGAGTTGGACTGTTAATTGAAGCAACTCCTCTCTCTGCCTTTTTCTCCGATGACCCACAAAGCTGTCCGTCTCCCCTTTTAACCCTGCTTTAAATGTATCCCACACTATTTCTCTGGAAGAGCTGAATCTATTTACATCAAAAAATTGCCGGGTCATCCCCCCCATATGTTCAATAAACCCCTCCGTAACAAGAAGCTTCTTGTCTAAGGTCCACTTCATATATGGTCACCCATGCCCATGAACCATAACTGCCATGTAGTGTAGTTCCTATATCCCTGGTAGGCTCTGCACATTGGAATAATATACACTATAGTTTTGACATAGGACTGAGGTCAGTATGTCTCTATCAAGTACTTTAAACTTAATTACTTATGTGTGCCAGCTAACTCAGAAGTCACTAGAAACTTCTCAAATAAACAAGAAGGGATTAGTTTCTGACAACCGCATAAACATGACAACTTTGCTTCCCTTAGAATCGGAACTGTCTCATAATCGTGGAACAATAGATAACAGTTTCACTCAGTCAATCGTGCATGCTTCCTTTCTAAAGAGTTACAGAGCAACAGATAGACGGGTTTCAATAAAAAGGGTTTATTGAACAGTCTTATTTCTATTCCTTTTTTCCCCTCTGGAAGAAGCACTGGCTAGCGACTGGCCTTTTCCTTTAGATGGACTACTGGCTTTTATCTCTGAAGTTTTACTTCTTAGACTGTACCCCTTTCTCTCATGAACTGTGTCTTCCTTGTTTCTGCTGAGAGGCTGCCGGCCCTTGGCGGCCTTAATGGGGGCCTTGATAGTTTCCAGCTTATGTAGTGTTGACATGGTTGCTCCTAGGCTTTCTTGGACAGACTGGTCCCCTCTCGGTTTTCTGCTAGTAGGGAAAAGTGGGTTGAATAAAGAAGGTTTTTTGCTTACTGGGTTAAATAAATATTGTTGCTGTGCTGTATTCTCTCTGTACCGCCGTGTATGGCTTGTGAAACGCAACTCCCACTCCTTCTTCTTTCTATTTCAGCTGCCACCTCCTTACTTCGAAAGGATATTCTGCGCCCTGCCCTCTTGTTGGTGCGGCGCGCTTTCACTGCTTCTGCCCACACTCCGAATGAGTGGGGACCCGCTGTGGTTGGCTCCGTCTTTCTGGATTCCGTTTTCAAATTTGAGGGGGGGGAGCTGCCTTGGCCTGGCAATTCCTGTGTCCCATGCTTTCAGTCCCTTCTGGCAAGCCTCTTGCTTTCTTGTCTTCCTTGCCTTCTTTGGCAGCCTATTGTCAGTCCTTTGCCTTTTTGCCCTTTTGCCTCTTTAGCCTCTTTGCCTTTTTCCTTTTCCTCTTGCCTCTTGCCTGGCCTGGTCTTGCTGTCTTCCAGTGCGCCTTGCCTCCTTGCCAGCCTCTTGTCAGCCTTCACCTCTTCCCCTTTGTCTCCTCACCCCTTACCTTTTTGCCTCTTGCCTCTTGCCCGGCTTCACTTTCTTTCTTGCTGTTTTACAGCTTCATAATGTGTCTGCTCACCTGAGCCTACTTGGGCCTGCTTGGGCCTGAGCTGATGCATCCCTGTTCTGTGCCTCGTAGTGTCGGGGAAGCACAGGGTGTAGATCGCAGGGGCCTCTTTTTCCCCCCCGGGCCAGGCCGATCCACAGCTGCTGTTGCCACTTGCCTGCCGCTGCTCCTTTCCAGCTTGCTTCACTGGATCCAATCCGTAGGATTCCTGCAGGATACAGACACACTGGAGCTGGTGCTGCGTTGCCGATTCAGACTGCCTGTACCAACTTCAAACCAGTCCCGGTACCGTGTGAAGATACTGGAGTTTTGCCGCAGTCACCACTGCAGAGCCCAGAGAGGAGAGCGCCGATCACTTGGCCCCGCTCCCCCTGTCTGCTGCGGTTTACTGCTGCCGCCCGCGGGAACTTACCGCCTCCCTCGATCGCCTCATCAGGCAGGCAGGCAGGGCTTGGGATAGCTCAAAAGGAGAAAAGCTGCTCCACCTGTGGAGAGGAGACCGCCTCCCGCCAGTCCTCATCATCCAATTCCATCCCATCCTCACTCCAGGGTGTTCTTAGAAGTACCAGCGGGTCCTCCATATGGTTAATAAGCTTCATATATATTAATTAAATAGTCTTCTTGGGGAGGTGGCCACATAATTTATTTTTAAAAAGTTTTTATAAATGCAAAGTTTGGCTCTCTTCTCACATCTATCAGATAGATATACAATCTCCTCTTCCTCAGGCCCTTAAGCGGGAATTATTGTATAGTAAGTTTACCAGGTAGTCCATGTCACCATGTCACCATTCAGGGCCATCTATTCCTTTTACAAAGCATTGTAATTTAGAAGCTATCTATCTGGCCAGAATAGAGAAATAAGGCTTTACATTTTAAGGATCGTATATTGCATTAATCTTTGCAATCAAGACAACCAAGGAAGGTTTATAAGAGCATACATTGCCAGGATGAATATATTTATTTCTCAAAACAGAAAGCGGCTGACACTAGAACGAGAAGTTTCTGAAAGTAAACAGTTCTTATCGGCATCCTATTTGCCCTCTGCTCTTCATTTTGATCTACCTGCCATGGGTCGCAAGGGGAGTGCCAAGAGTCGCAAGGGGAGTGCCATGGGTGCTAAGGGGAGTGCCATTGGTAACAAGGTGTCACAGGTGAGATCCCAGGCGACTTCTAAATGATTGTCCATGGTTGCATCCTTCCTCTTGGTACTTTTCATTGGCTCCTGCCTCTGCTGCAGTTCCTCACTGGGAGCCCCTGTCTCGCAGCTAGCACTGACTACTAGAGAAGAGCACAAGCCACCAACCTCTGGAGGGCTTAGGATGACTAGGTGTCCTAGAATCACCAGGACAGTCCAGGTTTTTCACCAGCTGCCCCATTAGATTTCGACAATTTTAGCACATGTCCTGGTTTTCAGAGAGGGTTGACTAAAGACATAGGGAGGCATGTTTTTACGTGTTTCATGGGCAGTATGGTGGGTCGCTCGCTTAAGAGCTCTTGACTGGCACGGAGAATTGGGGGGGCCCTCCATGTACTTTGCAGGGGGCCCCCCTCAAGTTTCGATACACCACTGACCAAAGGGTTAGTGTTAAATCCCACACCAGGCAAATAAATAACTTTTTTTGTGACAGTTCAAAAACAAAGGTTCTAGAACAGAATGTCTCTTGATACTGTGCATCTATCCACTTTTACACAGGGATGCCATGAAAACATGAACTCTTACTTATGTTATGTCCGCTACCTATATTCAAAAGAATGGCCTGATTCAGCTAAGGGTGTATAGGGCCACTTTACCTCCACCCCACCCTGATGGAACGCCACTTGCCCCCATTGTTAATCCACACACCTTCAGAAATAGCAGCATCATCTACCAAGACATCACAAATGACACTCTGCCTGTTTGGCTGACAAGCTCACCAACATTGCTGGTGTTCAGCACACCTGCAGCCAAACATTCAGCAAACTTTCAGGACATCTGTAAAATAGATCTATAGAAGTGCAAACAAGATGAAACAGACCAAAAGGCCACCCATTTTCACACCCAGGACAAGGAGCAACATCCATTTATCCATCAAGTGTGCTCCACCCCTGTTCCAGTTTAGGAAAGTGGGGAAGAAACTGTCCTTTAAAGACCAATAAACCATGATGAAGTACCAGCCCATCTCTACTCTCACAATCCACGTTGCCCACCAATCACTGTTTGCGCGTATCCTTGGTTTGACCTTGTACAATACTCTGATGCACATACATAAATATACATAGTTCATGCTTTCTGGTCAAAGGTACAGAAAGGAGTTTAGAGTAAGAGGTCCCTTCTCAACCTACACATGGTACATATTGGTTATATGGGTGCACAAGGCTACATGTTTGATGTTATATTCCACTAAGAAACATTGAACCTAGATACTTTCTCTACTTTGCTTCTCTGATGAGAGAACATCAACTTCAAAGCCTAGCAGTACACGTGTTAATTAAAATATCATTGACAAAAATATTTTCTGACATGCAAATGTTGTTCTAAATGTGGTTTATAAAAAGTATAGAACCATTGGGTGTAGAGTTTTTATTATTAGCTCCAGTGGGGTGATACGTTTGTAAAGGTACACAGTCTAAATATCGATTCCTAATTGTCGACCTACACAAATATCGAGTTGGAAATATCGAAGGTACAGAATTTCGATGTCAAGAATATCGTTGGAGAGAATATCGACCCTTAGTAATATCGAAATTATTTATATCGATGTAAGTAATATCGAAGTTAGTAATATCGATAGCATATATATCGATGTAACTAATTTCGATGTTACTAATATCAATATTTGTTTTATTTTTATGAATTTAATTATGTATGTGTAATATGTATTTGTTAAGTATTTTGATTTCTTTAAAATATATGTGTATTATTTTTATATATTAATAATGTTATTTTTAAGTAAATTTTATGTTTTTGTACCGGAGCAGGTTGAGGGTATATAGGGGAATAGGATGGGAAGTAATTAAAATATACTTAATTAATTGATAATTTTTAGGAATTATAAATTAATTTTAATACATTTTAGTTTTTAATTCTGTAGCGGGTTGTGGGTTTATAGGGGAATTGGGTGGGAAGTAATTTAATTGTAATTAATTAATGATTTATAATTTTTTTGTTATGGATAATTATTTTATTTATAATTAATTTTTAATTGGCAATTAATTATTTAAAATTATAATTTATTTTTATTTGGTAATTAATGTTTTAAATTGTTATTTAATTTTTTTAATTGGTAATTCATGTTTGTAATTGGGAAATTATTTTTGTAATTGGTAATTAATTATTTAATTGGTAAATAATTTTGTTAATTGGCAATTCATATTTTCAATTGGTAATTATTTTTTATTAATTGGAACGTGTTTGTAATCAAATGGTAATCAATGTTTTATAAAAAGTATTATTTGGTATAAAAAATAATTTTATTGTTTAATCATTTTTAATTGTGAATTAATTTTAAATAATATTTGTTTGCAATGAAAAATATGTTATTGTTTAATATTTATATTTGGTGAGTAATATTTATTAATTAATATTTATTGTTATTTGTTGTTAATTTATTGTTAATTAATTATTCAAATGTAATTGCTTTTATTATTTATTAATTATTTGTAAATGATGTAGATATATTTAAAATTTTAATTATACATTATTTTAAATATAAAAATTATTTATAAGTATGTTATATTTAAATTCTATGCTATCCAACGCTTTCCCTACTGTTGCACCCTCTGGAGTTGGAATAGTAATTTTTACCCCTACGCTATCCAACGCTTTCCCTACTGTTGCACCCTTTGAAGTTGGAATAGTAATTTTTACCCCTACACTATCCAACGCTTTCCCTACTGTTGCACCCTCTGGAGTTGGAATAGTAATTTTTACCCCTACGCTATCCAATGCTTTTCTTATTGTTACACACTCTGGAGTTGGAATAGTAATTTTTACCCCTACGCTATCCAACTCTTTCTGTACTGTTGCACTCTCTGGAGTAGGAATAGTAATTTTTAGCCCTACGCTATCCAACGTTTTCTCTACTGTTTCACTCTATGGAGTTGGAATAGTAATTTTTACCCACCCACTATCCAACACTTTCCCTACTGTTGCACTCTCTGTAGTTGGAATAGTAATTTTTACCTCTACGCTATCCAACACTTTCCCTACTGTTGCACTCTCTGGAGTGGGAATAGTAATTTATACCCCTACGCTATCCAACGTTTTCCCTACTGTTTCACTGTCGGGAGTTGGAATAGTCATTTTTACCCCTACTCTATCCAATGCTTTCCCTACGGTTGCACTCTCTGTAGTGGGAATAGTAATTTTTACCCCTACGTTATCCAACGCTTTCCCTTCTGTTGCACTCTCTGGAGTGGGAATAGTAATTTTTACCATTACGCTATCCAACATTTTCCCTACTGTTTCACTCTCTGGAGTGGGAATAGTAATTTTTACCCTTACGCTATTTAACGCTTTCCCTACTGTTTAATTTTCTGGAGTGGGAATAGTAATTTTACATTCTACGCTATCCAATGTTTTCATTGCTGTAGTTTTTTCTGGACTTTAAATAGTAGTTTTATTTATTTATGTATTTAATATTTTTGTATTATTTTAGATACTGTTGTATTTAATTAAGCTTAAACATATTTAAAGTATATTTTATTTTTTTAATTTATTAAATATATTTGTTTATTTTTATTTATGTTATTATTTTATGTGTTTAGCTATTTTTGTAATTTATAGTATACTTTAATAATTTATAAGTAATTAAAATAATTAATAAAATGTATTTTTAGGTAAGTATATATTATATGTTATGTTTATTTTTAATTAAAGTTATATTATTCTATATGTATTATTTATTAATTTTAAACTTTATTAAATATGTTTAAATATGTTTCTTTTATTTATAAGTATTTTTTACTTTTTTTAACAGAAAAAAAAACGATATTTTTAATAAAGATATTTTTAACATCGATATTTTGGTTTTGATATTTTTGTACTTACCATGTTGTAGATAGGGTGTCGACATACTTGCCTTCGATATTCCAGCGACGATGTTCTGTAGGTCAATATTATGTCCGTTGATATTCTGTCATAGATTTGTTTGTAAAATATATTTAGGACACAGTATTGTTGACTAAAAATATTTAGTCCACAATATTTTGGTACCGTAGAATAGCCAGTTCTTATCAGATACTCTAGAATCCATTGTTTGATCAAAAAGCAAATGTTGTATGAACCTTACAATAAACTAATTAGAAATGAAACCTAATATCTTGTCTCATTCCTCTTATAGTCGTAAGGTTCCAAATCAGTCAACTGTGTCATTCCCCTCCTAAAGTATTAAATACAATCATATCACTCCTAAAGTTAATTAATGACCTCTGTTCAGACTGCCAAAAGCTGGAACACCAAACAAATGAACAAAATCAGTATACCTCTGGAGAAGTGAGGGCAAGGTCTTTAGAAGAACTGGTCCATGGGTGACAACATAAACGAAGAAATAACTTAAGCACAAATGAAAAAAAAACAATAATAAACTGATGGCCATCATTATCCACATCAAGACAAAAAAAATACAATTGTACTGGAAAATAATACCAAAAAAAGGAAACAATGTCAACAAAATCTTGCGGTGTTCTGGATATCAGTGGTTGAATCTTTGGGTGGTGGGATAAAATCTGGATGAATTGTTGAATTTGGTTAGGAAAATGTGGAATCCTCCTTGATGCTTTCCTTTGAAATGGTAGTTGAAGGGCACCAAAATCCTGTTGGCACCTTCCCTCCATCGCTCCTGCTGTGCAAATCTTCTCTGCTTGCTGAGAGAATACACATTTATTCAAGAACGTCTCTGTCAGATCATTTCCCATCAGAATCTTTTCCCAAAGTGGCTCCATCAAATAGCACAAATACTCTTCTAGGTTATGGTGACAAGGCTCAGAGACCTCCTTCAAAGGAGAGTTAGTACAAATATGTTAGCTGAAAAGTTAGATTTTCTGTGACTTGCCATCTGAATCCCACTGAGCAAAAGCCTAACAGAAACTAATGGATTTAACCACTGTTACACCAACCTTGCATAGGCCACATGAGAATATATGCCATTACCCTCATTAGAGGACTTGATGGTCCACAAGCCACAAGCCATGTGACATCATCTGGGGAGGGGATTTTAATATACGAACCTGTCCCCATTCATATACTAATGTATGTGGGTTTGACGGGGATAATGGGGAGAATCTGGTTTCATTTTACCCACACTCCGAATGGTGACTCCCTTAACACCCTCCTGTTAAACTTTGACCTGGCCATCCACCAACCAGCAGCGGATAAAGAGGGTAATATTGCCCCGACGTTCGTTGGGAGGAACTCAGCCTCCGTCATTGACCATTTGCTGATATCGGTACACATTGCCCCCCTTTGTACGGTCCCTATCATTGTGGATTTTGGAATTAGTGATCATAATGCCATTACTATGTCAACTTCCATCTGGGGGTCTATGTCCTGCTTTAAGGGTAGGATTTTTGATGACATTACCCCTTGTAGGCAAAATGGCATTCATATTAAATGGTGTGGGGACAACTCTGATAAACTGTTGCGGAAAATCGTGGGAGCAGGCTCCGAAGTGTTACTCCGCTGTCTTGACGATGATGCCGCCCCCTGGTGCATTATTGCCAATTTCGAGAAACTCGGCGACATAATCAAAAAGTCCCTCACTATCCCTAAGGGTATATCCAAGCGGGCCACGTTAGGTTGGTTTGACAGAGCCTGTACGTCTTCGTTACAAGATCTTAAGAGGGCACTGTCCAGCCACCCCAGAGATAGGGATGCTGTTACACTACTCAGGGCGACATATAAACTACAGTTGACCCGTAGGAAACAGGAGCTTAGGGAACAAGCCTGGGATAACTTGACCAAGGTGGCAGAGCTGCGTGACAGTACGTTATTTTGGAGTACTGTCAACAGTCCTTTCCTCCAAAATGAGGAATTTCCAGTTTTAACTGCCCAGGGTAGTGAGGATAGCTGGGTCCAATATTTCACAGGAATCTTTGATCCAGCCAGAGAGGTTCAGGATAGTTTTTGTGCTGATACTTTAAGATTTATTCAACCCCTGGAGATTACACATCAAGAAGTAGATAATGCTATCCGTAACAGCAAGGGGGGGAAGGCTCCTGGACCGGACGGAGTACCGGTCGACCTGTACAAAACTGACCTGGCCCTCTGGAGCCCCCTCCAGACCAAGGTGTTTAATGCCGCTGTCAAAGATACTACTCCCTCTACCTGGAGTGAATCCATAATCCTGCCAATTTATAAGAAGGGAGATAGAGGAGAGGCCAAGAACTACCGCCCTATCTCCCTCCTGGATTCCTCATTACAAATCATGAGCAGGGTTCTATTGCTACGTCTGGAGGAATGGCTGAAGCCAATAATATCCTTGCGGCCTCCCAATATGGTTTCTGGAAGGGCTTCGGCACTATTGAGCAGTGTATCAATTTAGATCTTATTATAGGAAAATACACCAAAGCTAAACAGGGCTCCTTATTTCTTTGTTTTGCAGACCTCTCTAGTGCCTTCGATCTAGTGGACATACTCTGTTGTGGTCTACCTTACTCTAAATGGGAGCACTGGCAGCGATAATTTACTTCTTGGCTAGACTTTATAGCAAGCTGTCTGCTCAGATTCGCTTTGGGCAAGCGGGGGAATGCACGAAGAAGATCAGGGTTAAATCTGGCATTAGGCAAGGTTTTGTCTTGGCCCCGCTACTCTTCTCGCTTTTTATAAATTCCATGGAGTCCGACCTGAAGAGTGTCCAAGCTGACGCTCCTCAAGTCGAGGGGCAACCAATCCCGGTACTGCTTTATGCAGACGACACTGTCTTACTTTCAAGAACTCCTATAGGTCTTCAAAAACTCATGAACCATTTTTATGATTTTAATCAGGGAAAGAAATTAAAAATCAATAATTCTAAAACTTTTATCATGGCTTGCGGGAAGAAGGTGAACCAACTTACATCATTTCAGTTCAAGGAAAATCGAATTGAGGTTGTGGACAAATTTTGTTATCTGGGTATAACTTTTAGTAATAGTGGGTCTTGGGCCCCGGAGCTACTCAATGTAAAGGCTAAGATGGGCAAGGGATCCTCAGGTGTATTTCGTTTTGCTGCTAAACTAGGCAGTCGTCGCATCCCTGATATGCTAAACGTCTATCGGCACAGGTGTGCTTCAATTGCCCTCTATGGCTCAGGGGTTTGGGGACACTGGAACCAAGGGGATCTGTAAGTTGCTGAAAATGTATTTCTTAAAAGACTCCTTTGCCTCCCTCCTTCGGCATCCACCAAACTGATCCATAAAGAGGTAGGGCTGGACTACTTGACCGACCTAACAGTATTGAGACCCCTTATGGCATGGAGGTCAATTTGGGCCAAAGACGAAACTGGATTTAACAGGCGAATAATTCAAGACTGTCTTCGCCTGGACAAAGCCCGCCAGATCCCATGGTTAAACTATGTTCTAACATCCTTTAAGGAATTTTTTGACCTGGATGTCCACAGGGACCCTTTATGTGCCATTAATATATCGAAACGGGAGGTCAAAAGAGTTTTCCTGGGGCATAAATCTAATAGGCGTAAAGATTAATGTACTTATTCAAACAACAGTGGTCCCATGCATTCCATAATATATGAACCAGTAAATATAGACAAAGTCAGATCTATATTTGGAGTGACATGTCCAGCCAGACAGAGGTCATTCAAGTTTACTTAATAAACAGTAAATCCAAACAGCGAAGATACCTTCCACAGTACACCCGTGTGGTACACAAGCCTGTGCCCAACACTAGCGGGGTGGTTACAGATGGTGAAAAATAGAAGGGTTTTAAGGCAAAACAAGCGTTTTTCTGTTTACATTCAAATTATACAGAAATATCAAAAGGCACCATTACAGTAGTTAGAAATCAAGTTTTTGTATAGGGTGCTAGACAAGTCGACGGCATTTCAGTCCCCCTATTGGGTCATGGGGACCATCAGCAGGACAATCAATAATTGCCTTATTGTTAAAACCTCAAAATGCCTGAAAAAGGAAAAGGAGTCAAGAGAAAAAATATACTTTTTAAGGGCAGAATACTCATTATATTAAAACAAGTGAATGAACGTGAAAAGTGCATCTAATCGTTTTAGGAGGTGAGAGTATTTCGTGGTTCCAAGTGGTCTTATTGCAGCGAGAGTGAAGTTGGAACATGCTCGAAGGTGAACGTAGGACTGCGGTTGTGCCGGGGTAGAATTCTGGCTGGGAGCAATGAGCAAGTGGTTGTGAATGAACAGGCTAATCGACGTGTAATTACGTGGTTCAAACGATGACAATTGGTGCCTAATGAGGTAATACATGAGCGATCTCAGCATTAAGGCGAAGTGATACAAGAATATAAGGAGTGAGCAATAAGGAATACATGCCTATGTTGAGAAGTGGTTCGCGCAATACGTAAATTCAAGGCTGGGCAAAGGGCTTACCAAGGCAGCGTATTGATACTAATTTTGCCGTAAGGATAAGCAATAGCCTGGACCAGCAGCCCTGCACAGGGAAGGCAATGTTGCAGTTAAAATTGGAAGCAGAAACACGGCAGAGATTGGATGCGCGCCTTGCATTGCTTCTTACCCAAATAAGCCGTGGGTTGCCGCGTTACGGAATCGTAATCGGGCGACGCCAGGGTAAGCCTGTTGAGAAAGAGGGGTGAATAAGAACCTTGCAGGAACCGCTCATTTCGAGTAGCGGAGCCCTTGGCTGCTGGTAACTCACCAGTTTAGTCGGTCATAGGAAGTGTTCACTGGCGTGCTCGGGCAGTGGAACACGGAAGTGAAATAGAGTGAAACGGAGCTGATTGGTCAATGTGAGTGAAGCCTCATGCATAGACATAGACGAGGGGTGCACGTCGCGGCAGCCATCTTGGGAGAGGTGTTATTAGAGGAGTGGATAGTGCAAAGTGACAACTTTATAAAACATTAATCATAACATTCAAAAAAAGGGGGATCATATACGAGCAGAATAAGATGCACAGAGTCTCTTGGACACCTTTGTTTCAAGAATGCCAAGAAGAGTTCAAATTAGAGCAGCAGTCCATTCTTGTAAAGATCAATGTAGCCACTATTCAACCCATGTTTTCTATTTTTCCAACAAGGAAGAAGGTTTTGGCATGCCTAAGTATTTAAAAGTTATCAACAGACAGTCTCATCAGTATGTTCTTACAAGGCTTAGATTAGGCATTGTCCATAACCTGGTGGCATTCCCGAGGATGAAAATCTATACTTCCATTCCGTGCCCGTGTGATGGCACCACCAAACAGAGCACGCTGCACTTTATGCTAATCTGCCCACTGTATAAGCACCTTCGTACTTGTTATCTCAAACCACTGTTTCAGAAATACTCTGTGTTTACAACAGCCAAAGCCTTGAGATTACTTTTTGCACTTGCTACCCCAGATATCTGTTTTTTTACTGAAACCTTAATTTTAAAATCAGTATCCATCAGAAAAAGTATGTTTTTTTAATAATGTGCCTGTTTAATCTAGTTGCTGCTATGTCCATGGTATTGCCCCTACCCGAGTTGTCCCAATTCTTATATTGTAATTCTTTTATTCTGTAACAATTGTTATGTGTCATTTTTTAATCTGTATGCTTTGATGATTGTCTTTTTGAATAATCGAATAAAGCTTATGAACTGAACTGAACTGACTTGATGGTCCAATAAGATAGTTGACTGAAGAAAAGATAAGCAATGTCATCAGTACTCTGATGGACAGCACACCCCTTGGATACAGTGTAATTTCACAAGAATTTGTGAAGAATTTCTGGTTCTTGTGGTCAACTCCCATAGCCATCTACTGACTTTTCTAAAGAATCAACCATCCCAGAAACAATATGTGGACTTTGCGGCATATTTACAAGTGAATGGCGAAGTGTGTCATTAAGCAAGGCTTGCTAACGCCACGTTCCTACATTCTGAACATGCAGGGATGTGACGTATTTACAATGATATGGCACTTCCCTGCGTTTTCCCTACCGCTGCTGCTAAACTAAGCTACCTAGTGCCAACGCAGGCACCCTTGCACAATAGTGCAAGGGTGCCTGCATTGAGGGAATTATTGTTTATGTGCAGGAAGGTGCCCCTTCCTACACATAAACAATCCCTAATGGTGATTTGTAACTCCTATGTGTGCTAAATTTGCAATGTTCATTTTTTTAATGATTGTAATATAAAGAGAGATAGTCCATCAAGTATTTCAAGTTGAGTTTATTGCTCACACCCACCAGACAATCCACACCAGCAGTGGATGCTACAGCTGACACTCTGCTAAGGGGTCTATGCATTCCACAGCTGACATGTTTAACATTCCTTAGAGGAACCAACAGTTAAAGGCAAATTACAACACATCTTCCCTCTTATGAAAAACATGAAAAAGAAAAAAAATGAGAAAACTGGAGAAACAAGATATGGAAAGGAGAGAAGGGGTAGAGAGGAAAAGGAAAGCAAGGAAAACATATTGGCAAAACATACTCTTAGAAACAAGCAACTTAACAAAACATAATGATAAAAACAAACTACTTGGGAACATACTCTGGGAGACGTAAAAGTGGTCTTCTAGCTCTGATGGAACGACCAGAAGGGTTGGCTAGAACTCTGCTATCACACCTCCTGGAACAGGAGATAGGAGAGTCAGTCTGAATTGTGCTATCACAACTCAGAGAGCATGCAGTCAGAGATCGAAAACCCCATAGCCATCCTGATTCCCACATTTTGAAAGGCAAAACATGTTCCAAACGTCACCACCAGTGAGCATCACAACATTATTCATCACGTTGATGATGCGCTAAGGACCAAAAAATGTGGTCTCTCCTTTGGGAGACCACACCGCCTTCTTGACAAAAACAAGATCAGCAACCTTCCAATCATACTTCTGAGCCTCAACCTTATTATCAAACCTCATCTTGTAACTCTCCTGATAATTCTTGACTCTTGAGTCATTTACAGAAATGTTCCTATCCTTAACACGCAACCACAATGGGTTGAGTTTGGAACCAACTGCCCTGCCTCTAAGTTTCTTGAAAGGAGAGAAACCCGTGATGTTGTTCCTGTGAGCCCATAATTTCTCTCTAAGGACACCCCTAAGGGGGGGGACCTTGATTCAATAGTAGATTGGGCACAACCTCTTACCAGTCAGGTAGGTATTCTGAAGTAAAGTTATACTCCCAGAGTCCCTCTACCTATCTTTTGCCTCCCGCTCGATTATGGAGTAGCGCTCCTCTGCTCCCCTCACTGAGCGCGAGGAAAAGCCAATTACCTGTACGCTTCCATCAACCATCTGAGAAAGTACCACACCCCGACCCAGTACACTAGCATCGGTAGTAAGGATGGTTTTCTTAAGTACATCAAAATGCTCAAGGGTCGGCATGCCATGCATGCAATCTCACTTTTTACTTTTTGGAAGGCAGATTCACAATCTCCAGACCAATTGAACACAGTCCCTTTTTTGAGAAGCAACCTTAAGGGCTGCACAACACACGCAAAATTGCATACAAACTTTGAGGAGTACTTGGACAGACCAAGGAAAGACTTCACTTGGTCTTTGTTGGAAGGGTAAGGTTTCGCAAGATTGCTTCCGCTAGGTCAACTTTGGGGCTAATGCCTTCACTCGAAATAGAATGGCCATGTTAAGTTATAGAGCTGACTCTAAATTTACATTTCTCACTATTTAAAGTGAGTTCTAATTCTTCAAGTCTGGACAACACTTTAAATAGCACTTCATCGTGCCTGTCTCTATTCTTTCCATGAACAAATATACCACCTTGAAAGAACAGGACAGAGTCAATCCCTGTCACAACGTCTTTTATGACCTTTTGGAAACATGCAGCTGCACTCACCAATCCGAAAGGCCCCCGAAATGGCCGTACTCTATATGGCAGAGTACGAGAAAAAGTATGTGGAGACTGACAACCCTTTCATGAAACACATTGTGCACTGGTATCGTTACATTGACGACGTGTGGCTCCTGTGGCAGGGGAGCCACACTGAGTTGAGTGACTTTCACCAGTGGCTCAATAATAGACACATGGACATTAAATTTTCAATTGACTCAAGTAATGTCAAAATGACATTCTTAGATGTGGAAGTAGGAGATGTGGATGGGTCCCTTAAGTCTTGCCTTTTCAAAAAAGCGACAGACCGGAACACCATACTCCACTACGGGAGCTCACACCCCAGGAACTTAAGGGCAAACCTGCCATATGGTCAACTCCTTCGAATCAGAAGGAATTGTTCAGAGCTGGCAAAATTTGACCAACATGGATCAAAATTCTGTGAAGAATTGACACAACGGGGATACCCCAAAAAGCTTCTTAAACACTCTTTCAAAAGAGCACGTTGCACCCCAAGAGAGAGCCTCCTTGAAATAAAGGTTAAACGTGACCTTGAGAACTTAGTATGCGTGACGACATTCTGTGCCGAAACCCACAACATACGTCAAATGGTATTAAAAAATTGGCATTTGTTGGAACAATTGGAGATACCCATCCCCCGCCCAATATTCGCCTTTAGAAGGAATCAGAACATTGGTCAACAACTAGTCCGTGCAGACATCAGACTAGAAAAACCGAAAAGTGACCTGATGTCCAAATGGGGCCTAAAACCCATTGAGGGACACCATAGGTGTGGGAATTGTATCGCGTGCGATACAACCACTGAGGGCACGATTTTTCAACATTCCAACACATCTTGGTCTCATACCAATTTTACCAATTGCAAGACAAAAAATGTCGTCTACGCTATAACTTGTCCCTGCAATAAAATCTATATTGGCAAGACCAACCAGCAGGTCAATACCCGCATGACACAGCACAGATCACGGGTCAAAAACAAAGTACTAACTGCGCCCCTTGTGCAACATTACGTCGACAAACAACACGGCGACAATGAGTTCAAGTGGACCGTGCTCTTTAATATTAATCAACTTAAAGCAGGAGTGAATGCAGACCAAATCTTATTGAAAAAAGAAGCTTATCTAATATTAAAATTCAACACTACCCAAACGGGGTTAAACGCACTTTCCGAAATTTCAAGACTGTAATGTTCCCCAACTGAACCACAACTCCCAGAATGCCCTGCACCTGGTTCACCATGATGTAAGAGCCCGCTACAGCCACCAGGCGTTTTCAACGCAAGCATTTCCTGGTTCGCCTGTGCGATAGTAAGGTGAGTGCGAGTCACGCTCCGATGAGATGACACAGTTCTCCACTGGCAGCGCTCCGTGGCCAAGTTAACCCCTACCCTTCCCACTCTTGTCTTATAGCGCGAGGAAGCAGCGCTCCTGAAAAGGACAGGGAACACTCATTCCCGCTACTAATTGAGTTCGGAATCAACACAGAAACCAAACACACGGCATGGCGACCGCCGCCCTGTGCAAAAATCTGAAATCTTAGGTATGTGCCTTTTTAACAATTTCACCTCACTTCCATTAATGTCCAAGTGTTACAATGTAGACCGAAACTGAGCGCGACCTTCATTTTTTATAGGTCGCACAAACTAACTAGAAACGAGCCAGATGAGGAATTGATGTAGAGATCAACGCCAGACTCGATCGAGGTATGAACGTGCCGCTTTGGGTCTGTAGTAGTCACTCGGTTCCGCTTTAGATGGCCTTTTAAGTCTGTGAATTAATCTTTTACAGAATAAAGCTCCATCCTATTTGATTTGTGATGCACAGCCTTTCGTGCCCAACCTGACCCACGAGAGCCCTCCGCATCTGATATAAAGGTAATCCAACCTGTTTGAGCACAGCAACAACAGGGGGACTTTTTGCAGTAATGACTTACAAACTTTTAAAACAAACTTCGTTTTTCATTTTTTGTGCAGAATCAAAACACTGAGAGAGCCCTGAGGAGAATCTGTAACTAATCACAGATTCGAAACGCGTCGGCAAAACGGCAGACAAATTCCTGAATCAGTGCCCCCCTTTTTGGGTTCAATAATTTTGTGTTAGAAATAATTTGATTTACCTTCTGATCACTGCCGTAGACATTTCTTGTCCACCTTTTTTTGGTTAACAGTTGTTTGACTAGCTCTCATAAATCAACTATTTTTTCTTCATAGAGTTGAGAAATACCATTCGCATAAGAAGTTTGTTGCTTATTGGTTGATGCATAGTATATGTGATACATGTCTAGTTGGTGTAAATATGTGTAAATGTATGTTTTTGTAAATGCTTTTGTAAGTGTTTATGAAGTGTTCTTCTTGCCCATGAAATTGATAAATTTCAATAAAAAATATGAGTAAAAGGGTGAAATAATATTACCCATACAAACAAATTGATCTGGCCTTTTGTTTGTGAGTCTCATGAGCTGTAAGCGAGACGAAATAAGTGGGAGGGCTAGCAAATTGTCTTTTGTATTGTTAGAGTCTTCATGCAGCATGACCTGATGGTAGGCCGATGATAAGTCCATGACACTGAACAGGCATGCACCACTTAGTTTCAACAGAGCTTCATTGATGTTGGGTAGGGGTTCCCTATCCATCCAAATGCAATTGTTTAGGCTCCTTAAGTCCACACACATTCTAATTTTGGTGCCCTTGTCATTTGGAGCCAAAACAATGGGAGCCAGCCACTCCAAGGATTCAATCTCTTCTATAACTCCCAATTTCAGTAATTTGTTGAGCTCCTCTTAAAGGCATTTTAACATGAGGTTTGGAACCTTCCTCACTTTATGTACCACAGCTGTTGCACTGTCCTTTATAATTATCCTGTGTTTGAAACCCTTGTGAAGACCACACTTCTCACTGAAAACTCCAGGGAACTTCCAGGGTATGTCCAGGTGTTCACCCTGAGGCGTTACCAACATCACTTCGTCAGGAGAATTCGGATTTAGAAAAAAGGTCCGTCCGGTGCCGCCAACCTAAGAGGTTGTCACCATACCTGGCAACATAGACCTTGCCGACTGTCTCTTTGCCTTTGAATATGATGGTCTGAATAGAAACTCCAACTAGGTCGATGCTTTGTCTGCCACAACCCAGAGGGTTGATGTCAGGAGGTAAGAGTTTTGGTTATGGTGGGTTGTGGCCCACCTAATCGCGCACTGTTCACTTGGTGCTCCGCACCTTATTTGTTTATGCAATCACAACCAACTATTTGTCTTCTATAATCTAGTGATATTTAATCAAATATTCATATTTTAGCATTTCATTTTGTTATTCACACTTTTCATAACAATATGCTCATAAATTCATTATTTCAACATATATGCATTTTTACATTCCTTCAATAAATTTCAATCATTATTCATGGCTCATTATTAACAATGTTCCGTAGTTGAGGAGGTAAGAGTTTGACATCTTTGAAAGCGATGGTGAAATCCCAAAATGTATTGCTTAACAACATATAAGGGGAACCCCAATCAGCAAGGACAGGGACCACCACATTACAGACCAAAATGTCACATTTTGGCATAGAAATATGACCTGAATCCACCCCTTTAACATTGAGTCCAGAGTTATCACAGATATCTTTAATACAGTAAATGGTTTGTTTAAAATAAGCCTCATCTTCCTCAATCATGTTTCCTTTGGTATTCCTACACAAACGGGCATAATGTCCTTTCTTCCCACAATTTCTACAGAAGGTACTCCTGGCAAAGCAATTGGGAAAAATTGGCCCATGGTTAAGGCTCCCATATTTCGGGCATTTTGTCTTTCCATCTCTGTTCCAATTGGGATTGGATTTTGATTTATCCACTCTGGTGGGTCCTTTCTCACCTTTCATATTTGACTTGGAGACAATGGCAATTATTATTATTATTATTATTATTATTATTATTATTATTAATAAACATTTGATAGAGTGCATGGCTACCCTTAGGCACCCCATCACTTATAACAGCCGGCCGTCGAGTGAGTACAGTTCCCGCTCATGTCTTGAACAGCCATATTTTTAGGTGTTTCTGAAACGTTAGGTGGTGGGTCTTTGACCGGAGAGCGATGGGAAGCATATTACAAAGCTTTGCAGCGTTGAAGGCAAACATTCGGCCTCCAACACGTGCTCTCTTGATTTTCGGCACTGTCGCCAGGAACAAATTCTCTGTACACAGACTTCTCGAGGGGTGATGGAAAGCCATAAGTCACAGGTTGATTTTAGGGCCCTACCCCAAAGTGTTTTGTGTGCTATACATAATGACTTAAACATTATGCGTTCCTTGATTGGTAGCCAGTATAGCTCTTCTAATGTCGGCTTGGCAGAGTGTGCTTTAGGGATATTGCGCAGCAGCCTGGCTGCACAATTCTGTACCACTTGTAAAAGAAATGCGTACTGCAAATGTTGCCACTGATGCTAGTGCCAACGTTGTTAGAACTGACTTTAGGAATACATCCCTGGAGTAATTTGCTCATTGCCCAGACGTGGCATCCTTGCTCACTTCGCCACTGGATTCAATCTAGCCTGGCTAACGAAGGATGTTACCCAGAAACCGCTCTCAGGATGCTTGTTTTCGGTTCATAGAAGTCCTGGCTTGGTAGTTCGGGCTGGACTGTTCCCATGAGGCACAGGGTCAGACTGATTTGCATATGGCCCCGTCGGAACTGGGGTGGCAGAGTGGGCTAAAGAACGGTGATGGATTAAACCCAGATCTGTTGACTGGGTGTGAGTGTTTGAATGGTTCAGATGCTCTGTCCACCACCACCACCACCCCCTTTTGTACCGCTTTGTTCGCCATAAGTTGGCAGGGCATGCTCAGACGTGAGTCCCTTGCTCACTTTGCCACTGGATTCAAGCTAGCCTGGCTAATGAAGGGTGTTACCCAGAAACCGGTCCCAGGATGCTTGTTTCACGTTCAGAGAAGTCCTGGCTTGGCAGTTCGGGCTGGACTGTTCCCATGAGGTACAGGGTCAGACTGATTTGCATATGGCCATGTCTTAACTGGGGTGGCAGAGTAGACTAAAGAACGGTGATGGATTAAACCCATATCTGTTGACTGGGTGTGAGTGTTTGAATGGTTCAGATGCTCGTCCACCACCACCCCCTTTTGTACCGCTTTGTTCACCATAAGTTGGCAGGGAATGCTCAGAAGTGAGTCCCTTGCTCACTTTGCCTCTGGATTCAAGCAAGCCTGGCTGAAGATGGCTGTAATGCCAGAAACCGGTCCTAGGAAGCTTATTTCCGTTCCAGGGAAGGCATGGCTTGGCAGTTCGGGCTGGACTGTTCCCATGAGGCACAGGGTCAGACTGATTTGCATATGGCCATGTCTGAACTGGGGTGGCAGAGTGGGCTAAAGAACGGTGATGGATTAAACCCAGATCTGTTGACTGGGTGTGAGTGTTTGATTGGTTCAGATGCTCTGTCCATCACCACCCCCTTTTGTACCGCTTTGTTTGCCATAAGTTGGCGGGGTATGCTCAGACGTGAGTCCCTTGCTCACTTTGCCACTGGATTCAAGCAAGCCTGGCTGAAGACGGCTGTAATGCCAGAAACCGGTCCTAGGAAGCTTGTTTCCGGTCCAGGGAAGGCATGGCTTGGCAGTTCGGGCTGGACTGTTCCCTTGAGGCACAGGGTCAGACAAATTTTCATTTGACCTTGTCTGAACTGGGGTGACAGAGTGGGCTAAAGAACGGTGATGGATTAAACTCAGATCTGTTCACTGGGTGTGAGTGTTTGATTGGTTCAGATGTTCCGTCCATCATCACCCCCTTTTGTACCGATAGATTTTTATAGCTGCTCTGTAGTTTCTAAACTATACTCTTTTCTCCAGGCTCTCTCTAGTTTTTTACATTTTTGCTTAAGTTCCCGTAACTTGGGGGAGAACCATGGTGACTGTTTTTCCTTAGGCCTGTTATCACTCCATTTTTGCGAGATAAAATTATCCAAAGAAGATTCAATCCAATAATTGAATGTGTCAGGCTCTATGCTGGGGCACAATCACCTAAAGGTTTAGAGTGTAATAAAGATGTCAACCACCCCTCTAGAGGGACTTTTGGCAATGCTCGTTCTCGGCTCTTTGGGATTTTCCAATTATCAGTGACTGTTGGTGCCATCCAGTACAACGGGATTAAAAAATTATCCGCCTATGGCACTGGAGTGGGGTTATCTACTAAGAGTCGTTTTTCAATACTAAAAACTTGATCTAAAATGTTGCCCTTATCATGCGTATGGCTAGTAACTCTTTGTGTCAATTGTATAGCTTTTAGATCTTGGATCGAGCCAGATGATTCTACTTTAAAAGAGTCCTCTAATTGCAAATTTAGGTCACTTAAAATAATGAAATTCGGCGCAGTGCTAGCAAGAGTCGCTGCGGTGTCCGTAGGGGAATTAGCAAACTTCCCACCCGGACCCGGGGGGCGGTAAATCAGTATTTCTGACAATGAGCAATTAACAAACAAAAGGAGATGATGGACGGAGCTCTGAAACATTTCAGACACTCATCCCCAGTCACAGATCTGGGTTAAATCCATCATCATTCTTTAGCTCACTACTCCACCTCAGATCACACCCAACTGTATGCAAATCAGTCTTGACCCTTTGCCTCATGGGACCAGTCCAGGCCGAACTGCCAAGCCAAGTCTTCCCTGAACCGGAAACAATTATCCTGGGACTGATTTTTGGGTAACAACCTTCATCAGCCAGGCTAGCTTGAATCCAGTGGCAAAGTGAGCAAGGGACCCACGTCTAGGCATACCCTGCCAACTTAGCGCGATTAAAAAAAGCACAAGGAGATGATGGCGGAGCGCTGAAACTTTTCAGACACTCACCCCAGTCACAGATCTGAGCTAAATCCATCAACATTCTTTAGCTCACTACGCCACCTGAGATCAGACCCAGCTATATGCAAATCAGTCTTGACCCTGTGCCTCATAAGAACAGCCCAGCCTGAACTGCCAAGCCAGGTCTTCTCAGATACGGTAACATGCATCCTGGGACTGGTTTCTGGGTAACACCCTTCATCAGTGAGTCTAGCTTGAATCCCGTGGCGAAATGAGCAAGGAACCCACGTCTGAGCATGCCCTGCCAACTTAGGGCAAACAAAGCACACACAAGGAGATGATGGAAAGAACGTTGAAACTTTTCAGACACTCACCCCCAGTCACAGATCTGGGTTAAATCCATCATCATTCTTTAGCTGACTTTGCCACCTCAGATCAGACCCAGCTATAAGCAAATCAGTCTTGACACTGTGCCTCATGTAAACAGTCCGATACCAAAGGGGATAATGGATGGAGCGCTTGAGCAGATCAAACACTCACCCCCAGTCAACTGATCTGGGTTTAATCCATCAACATTATTTATGCTCACTCCACCACCCCAGTTCAGAAATGGCAATATGCAAATCAGCCTGACCCTGTGCCTCATGGGAACAGTCCAGCCCGAACTACCAAGCCATGTCTTCCCTGGACAGGAAAGAAGCATTGTGGGACCGTTTTCTGGCTAATCAGCCATCAACAGCCAGGCTAGATTGAATCCAGTGGCAAAGTGAGCAAGGGACCCACGTCTGGGCATATCCTGCTAACTTAGCGCAAACAAAGCAAACACAAGAAGATGATGGCGTAGCAATATAACTTTCCAGACACCCCCCAGTCACAAATCTGGGTTAAATCCATCATCATTCTTTAGTTCACTTTCGCCACCTCAGATCAGACCCAGCTATATGCAAATCAGTCTTGACCCTATGCCTCTTGGGAACAGTCCAGCCCGAACTGCAAAGCCAGGTCTTCTCTGAACCGAAAACAAGCATCCTGGGACCGATTTCTGGGTAACACCATTCATCAGCCAGGTTAGCTTTAATCCAGTGGCAAAGTGAGCAAGGGACCCACGTCTGGGCATACCCTGTCAACTTAGCGCAAACAAAGCAAACACAAGGAGATGATGGTGAAGCGCTGACACTTTTCAGACACTCACCCCCAGTCACATATCTGGGTCAATCCATTATCATTCTTTAGGTCACTTAGCCACCTCAGATCAGACCCAGCTATATGCAAATCAGTCTTGACCCTGTGCCTCATAAAAACAGTCCAGCCCGAACTGCCAAGCCGGGTCTTCTCTGATACAGAAACAAGCATCCTGGGACCGGTTCCTGGGTAACACCCTTCATCAGCCAGGCTAGCTTCAATCCAGTGGCAAAGTGAGCAAGGGACTCACGACTGGGCATACCCTGCCAACTTAGAGCAAATAAAGCAAACACAAGGAAATGATGGCGGAGCGCTGAAACTTTTTAGACACTCCCCCAGTCACAGATCTGGGTTAAATCCATCATCATTCTTTAGCTCACTACGCTACCTCAGATCAGACCCAGCTATATGCAAATCAGTCTTGACCCTGTGCCTCATGGGAACAGTCTGATACCAAAGGGTGTAATGGACAGAGCGCTTGAGCAGATCGAATACTCACCCCTAGATAACTGATCTGGTTTTAATCCATCTTCATTCTTTAGCTCACTCCACCACCCCAGTTCAGACATGGCCATATGCAAATCAGTCTGACCCTGTCCCCCATGTTAACAGTCCAGCCCGAACTGCCAAGCCATGTCTTCCATGGACCGGAAAGAAGCATCATGGGACAGGTTTCTGGCTAATCAGCCATCATCGGCCAGGCTAGCTTAAATCCAGTGGCAAAGTTGAGCAAGAGACCCACGTCTGGGCATACCCTGCCAACTTAGAGCGAACAAAGAGATACCAAAGGGGATAATGGGCGGAGAGCTTGAGCAAATCAAACACTCACCCCCAGTAAACTAATCTGGGTTTAATCCATCATCATTCTTTAGCTCACTCCACCACCCCAGTTCAGAAATTGCCAAATGCAAATCAGTCTGACCCTGTGCCTCACGTTAACAATCCAGTCCGAACTGCCAAGCCAGGACTTCTCTGAACCGGAAACAAGCATCCTGGGACCGATTTATGGGTAACACCTTTCATCAGCCAGGCTAGCTTGAAACAAGTGGCAACATGAGCAAGGGAGCCACGTCTGGGAATACCCTGCTAACTTAGTGCGAATAAATCAAGCACAAGGAGATGATGGCGGAGTGCTGAAAATTTTCAGACACTCACCCCTAGTCACAGATCTGGGTTAAATCCATCATCATTCTTTAGCTCACTTCGCCACCCCATATCAGACCCAGCTATATGAAAATCAGTATTGACCCTGTGCCTCATAGGAACAGTCCAGTCTGAACTGCCAAGCCAGGTCTTCTCTGATCCCGAAACAAGAATCCTGGGACCGTTTTTTGGGTAACACCCTTCATCAGCCAGGCTATCTTGAATCCAGTGGCAAAGTGAGCATGGGACCCACGACTTGGCATACCCTGCCAACTTAGCGCAAATAAAGCAAACACAAGCAAATGATGGCGGAGCGCTGAAGCTTTTCAGACACTCACCCCCAGTCACAGATCTGGGTTAAATCCATCATCATTCTGTAGCTCACTTCGCCACCTCAGATCAAACCCAGCTATGTGCAAATCAGTCTTGACCCTGTACCTCATGGGAACAGTTGATCCCGAACTGTCAAGCCACGTCTTTTCTAAACGGGAAACAATAATCCTTGGACCGTTTTCTGGGTAACACCCTTCATCAGCCAGGCTAGCTAGCTTGAATCCATTGGCAATGTGAGCAAGGGACCCACGACTGGGCATACCCTGCCATCTTAGCGCAAATAAAGCAAACACAAGGAAATGATGGCGGAGCACTGAAACTTTTCAGACACTCACCCCTAGTCACAGATCTGGGTTAAATCCATCATCATTCTTTAGCTCACTTCGCCACCTCAGATCAGACCCAGCTATATACAAATCAATCTTGACCCTGTGCCTCATAAAAACAGTCCAGCACGAACTGCCAAGCCGGGTCTTCTTTGATCCAGAACAAAGCATCCTGGGACCGGTTCCTGGGTAACACCCTTCATCAGCCAGGCTAGCTTCAATCCAGTGGCAAAGTGAGGAAGGGACTCACGACTGGGCATACCCTGCCAACTTAGAGCAAATAAAGCAAACACAAGGAAATGATGGCGGAGCGCTGAAGCTTTTCAGACACTCACCCCCATTCACAGATCTGGGTTAAATCCATCATCATTCTTTAGCTCACTTCTCCACCTCAGATCAAACCCAGTTAAATACAAATCAGTCTTGACCCTGTACCTCATGGGAACAGTTGAGCCCGAACTGCCAAGCCATGTCTTTTCTAAACGGGAAAAAAGCATCCTGGGACCGGTTTCTGGGTAACACCCTTCATCAGCCAGGCTATCTTGAATCCATTGGCAAAGTGAGCAAGGGAACCACGACTGGGCATACCCTGCCAACTTAGCGCAAATAAAGCAAACACAAGGAAATGATGGCGGAGCACTGAACATTTTCAGACACTCACCTCTAGTCACAGATCTGGGTTAAATCCATCATCATTCTTTAGCTCACTTCGCCACCTCAGATCAGACCCAGCTATATGCAAATCAGTCTTGACCATGTGCCTCATGGGAACAGTCCGTTACCAAAGGGGATAATGGACGGAGCGCTTGAGCAGATCAAACACTCACCCCCAGTCAACTGATCTAGGTTTAATCCATCATCATTCTTTAGCTCACTCCACCACCCCAGTTCAGACCTGGCCATATGCAAATCAGCCTGACCCTGTGCCTCATGGGAACAGTCCAACTGGAACTGCCAAGACATGTCTTCCCTGAACTGAAAACAAGCATCCTGGGACCGGTTTTTGGCTAATCAGCCATCATCAGCCAGACTAGCTTGAATCCAGTGGCAAAGTGAGCAAGGGACCCACGTCTGTGGATACCCTGTCAACTTAGGGACAACAAAGCGATACCAACGGGGATATTGGACGGAGCGCTTGAGCAAATCAAACACTCACCCCGAGTCAACTGAACTGGGTACAATCTATTTGCATATGGCATGGCCATATGCAAATCAGTCTAACCCTATGCCTCATGGGAACAGTCCAGCCCGAACTGCCAAGCCATGTTTTCCCTGGACCAGAAACAAGCATCCTGGGACAGGTTTTTGGCTAATCAGACATCATCAGCCAGGCTAGCTTCAATCCAGTTGCAAAGTGAGCAAGGGACCCACGTCTGAGCATACCCCGCCAACTTAGAGCGAATAAAGCAATATCAACAAAGGGGAAAATGGGTGGAGCGCTTGAGTAAATCAAACACACCCCCAGTAAAATGATCTGAATTTAATCCATCAACATTCTTTAGCTCACTCCACCACCCCAGTTCAGACATGGCCATATGCAAATCAGTCCGACCATGTGCCTCTTGGGAACAGTCCAGCCCGAACTGCCAAGCCAGGACTTCTCTGAACCGGAAACAAGCATCCTGGGACGGGTTTCTGTGTAACACCTTTCATCAGCCAGGCTAGCTTGAATCCAGTGGCAAAGTGAGCAAGGGAACCACGACTGGGCATACCCTGCCAACTTAGCGCAAATAAAGCAAACACAAGGAAATGATGGCGGAGCGCTGAAAATGTTCAGACACTCACCCCCAGTCACATATCTGGGTCAATCCATTATCATTCTTTAGGTCACTTAGCCACCTCAGATCAAACCCAGCTATATGCAAATCAGTCTTGACCCTGTGCCTCATAAAAACAGTCCAGCCCGAACTGCCAAGCCGGGTCTTCTCTGATCCAGAAACAAGCATCCTGGGACCGGTTCCTGGGTAACACCCTTCATCAGCCAGGCTAGCTTGAATCCAGTGGCAAAGTGAGCAAGAGACCCACGTCTGGGCATACCCTGCCAACTTAGCGTGATTAAAGAAAGCACAAGGAGATGATGGCGAAGCACTGAAACTTTTCAGACACTCACCCCAGTCACAGATCTGAGCTAAATCCATCATCATTCTTTAGCTCACTACGCCACCTCAGATCAGACACAGCTATATGCAAATCAGTCTTGACCCTGAGCCTCATAAGAACAGCCCAGACCGAACTGCCAAGCCAGGTCTTCTCAGATACGGTAACAAGCATCCTAGGACTGGTTTCTGGGTAACACCCTTCATCAGTGAGTCTAGCTTGAATCCCGTGGCAAAATGAGGAAGGAACCCACGTCTGACCATACCCTGCCAACTTAGGGCAAACAAAGCAAACACAAGGAGATGATGGAAAGAACGCTGAAACTTTTCAGACACTCACCCCCAGTAACAGATCTGGGTTAAATCCATCATAATTCTTTAGCTCACTTCGCCACCTCAGATCAGACCCAGCTATATGCAAATCAGCCTTGACCCTGTGCCTCATGGGAACAGTTCAGCCCGAACTGCCAAGCCACGTCTTCTCTGAACGGGAAACAAGCATCCTGGGACCATTTTCTGGGAAACACCCTTCAGCAGCCAGGCTAGCTTGAATCCATTGGGAAAGTGAGCAAAGGACCCACGTCTGATCATACCCTGCCAATTAAGCATTAACAAAGCAAACACATGGGGATGATGGTGTTGCGCTGCAACTTTTTAGACACTCCCCCAGGTACAGATCTGGGTTAAATCCATCATCATTCTTTAGCTCACTATGCCACCTCAGATCAGACCCAGCTATATGCAAATCAGTCTTGACCCTGTGCCTCATGGGAACAGTCTGATACCAAAGGGGGTAATGGACAGAGCGCTTGAGCAGATCGAACACTCATCCCCAGTTAACTGATCTGGCTTTAATCCATCATCATTCTTTAGCTCACTCCACCACCCCAGTTCAGACATGGCCATATGCAAATCAGTCTGACCCTGTCCCCCATGTAAACAGTCCAGCCCGAACTGCCAAGCCATGTCTTCCCTGGACTGGAAAGAAGCATCATGGGACAGGTTTCTGGCTAATCAGCCATCATCGGCCAGGCTAGCTTAAATCCAGTGGCAAAGTTGAGCAAGGGACCAACGTCTGGGTATACACTGCCAACTTAGAGCGAACAAAGAGATACCAAAGGGGATAATGGGCGGAGAGCTTGAGCAAATCAAACACTCACCCCCAGTCAACTAATCTGGGTTTAATCCATCATCATTCTTTAGCTCACTTCACCACCCCAGTTCAGAAATTGCCAAATGCAAATCAGTCTGACCCTGTGCCTCACGTTAACAATCCAGTCCGAACTGCCAAGCCAGGACTTTTCTGAACCAGAAACAAGCATCCTGGGACCGATTTCTGGGTAACACCTTTCATCAGCCAGGCTAGCTTGAAACCAGTGGCAACGTGAGCAAGGGAGCCACGTCTGGGAATACCCTGCTAGCTTAGTGCGAATAAATCAAGCACAAGGAGATGATGGCGGAGTGCTGAAAATTTTCAGACACTCACCCCTAGTCACAGATCTGGGTTAAATCCATCATCATTCTTTAGCTCACTTCGCCACCCCATATCAGACCCAGCTATATGCAAATCAGTATTGACCCTGTGCCTCATAAGAACAGTCCAGTCTGAACTGCCAAGCCAGGTCTTCTCTGATCCCGAAACAAGAATCCTGGGACCGGTTTTTGGGTAACACCCTTCATCAGCCAGGCTAGCTTGAATCCAGTGGCAAAGTGAGCAAGGGACCCACGACTGGGCATACCCTGCCAACTTATCGCAAATATAGCAAACACAAGCAAATGATTGTGGAGCACTGAAGCTTTTCAGACACTCACCCCCAGTCACAGATCTGGGTTAAATCCATCATCATTCTGTAGCTCACTTCGCCGCCTCAGATCAAACCCAGCTATGTGCAAATCAGTCTTGACCCTGTACCTCATGGGAACAGTTGAGCCCGAACTGCCAAGCCACGTCTTTTCTAAACGGGAAACAATCATCCTGGGACCGTTTTCTGGGTAACACCCTTCATCAGCCAGGCTAGCTAGCTTGAAGCGATTGGCAATGTGAGCAAGGGACCCACGACTGGGCATACCCTGCCAACTTAGCGCAAATAAAGCAAACACAAGGAATTGATGGCGGAGCACTGAAACTTTTCAGACACTCACCCCTAGTCACAAATCTGGGTTAAATCTATCATCATTCTTCAGCTCACTTCGCCACCTCAGATCAGACCCAGCTATATACAAATCAATCTTGACCCTGTGCCTCATAAAAACAGTCCAGCACGAACTGCCAAGCCGGGTCTTCTTTGATCCAGAAACAAGCATCCTGGGACCGGTTCCTGGGTAACACCCTTCATCAGCCAGGCTAGCTTCAATCCAGTGGCAAAGTGAGCAAGGGACTCACGACTGGGCATACCCTGCCAACTTAGAGCAAATAAAGCAAACACAAGGAAATGATGGCGGAGCGCTGAAGCTTTTCAGACACTCACCCCCAGTCACAGATCTGGGTTAAATCCATCATCATTCTTTAGCTCACTTCGCCACCTCAGATCAAACCCAGTTAAATGCAAATCAGTCTTGACCCTGTACCTCATGGGAACAGTTGAGCCTGAACTGCTAAGCCATGTCTTTTCTAAACGGGAAAAAAGCATCCTGGGACCGGTTTCTGGGTAACACCCTTCATCAGCCAGGCTATCTTGAATCCATTGGCAAAGTGAGCAAGGGAACCACGACTGGGCATACCCTGCCAACTTAGCGCAAATAAAGCAAACACAAGGAAATGATGGCGGAGCACTGAACATTTTCAGACACTCACCCCTAGTCACAGATCTGGGTTAAATCCATCATCATTCTTTAGCTCACTTCGCCACCTCAGATCAGACCCAGCTATATGCAAATCAGTCTTGACCATGTGCCTCGTGGGAACAGTCCGTTACCAAAGGGGATAATGGACGGAGCGCTTGAGCAGATCAAACACTCACCCCCAGTCAACTGATCTAGGTTTAATCCATCATCATTCTTTAGCTCACTCCACCACCCCAGTTCAGACCTGGCCATATGCAAATCAGCCTGACCCTGTGCCTCATGGGAACAGTCCAACCGGAACTGCCAAGACATGTCTTCCCTGAACTGAAAACAAGCATCCTGGGACCGTTTTTTGGCTAATCAGCCATCATCAGCCAGACTAGCTTGAATCCAGTGGCAAAGTGAGCAAGGGACCCACGTCTGTTGATACCCTGTCAACTTAGGGAGAACAAAGCGATACCAATGGGGATATTGGACGGAGCGCTTGAGCAAATCAAACACTCACCCCCAGTCAACTGATCTGGGTACAATCTATTTACATATGGCATGGCCATATGCAAATCAGTCTGACCCTCTGCCTCATGGGAACAGTCCAGCCCGAACTGCCAAGCCATGTTTTCCCTGGACCAGAAACAAGCATCCTGGGACTGGTTTTTGGCTAATCAGACATCATCAGCCAGGCTAGCTACAATCCAGTGGCAAAGTGAGCAAGGGACCCACGTCTGAGCATACCCCGCCAACTTAGAGCGAATAAAGCAATACCAAAGGGGATAATGGGTGGAGCGCTTGAGCAAATCAAACACTCACCCCCAGTAAACTGATCTGAATTTAATCCATCATCATTCATTAGCTCACTCCACCACCCCAGTTCAGACATGGCCATATGCAAATCAGTCTGACCATGAGCCTCATGGGAACCGTCCAGCCCGAACTGCCAAGCCAGGACTTCTCTGAACTGGAAACAAGCATCCTGGGACTGGTTTCTGTGTAACACCTTTCATCAACCAGGCTAGCTTGAATCCAGTGGCAAAGTGAGCAAGGGAACCACGACTGGGCATACCCTGCCAACTTAGCGCAAATAAAGCAAACACAAGGAAATGATGGCGGAGCGCTGAAAATGTTCAGACACTCACCCCCAGTCATAGATATGGGTTAAATCTATCCCCATTCTTTAGCTGACTTCGCCACCTCAGATCAAACCCAGCTACATGCAAATCAGTCTTGACCCTGTGCCTCATGGGAATAGTTGAGCCCAAACTGCCCAGCCACGTATTTTC
Source organism: Lissotriton vulgaris (assembly GCF_964263255.1). NCBI lineage: Eukaryota > Metazoa > Chordata > Amphibia > Caudata > Salamandridae > Lissotriton > Lissotriton vulgaris. Next base: position 409,608,852 of record NC_141698.1, on the reverse strand, counting down.
TAAACAGGAAACAAGCATCCTGGGACCGGTTTCTGGGTAACACCCTTCATCAGCCAGGCTAGCTTGAATCCATTGGCAAAGTGAGTAAGAGACCCACGTCTGGGCATACCCTGCCAATTTAGCGCTAACAAAGCAAACACAAGGGGATGATGGTGGAGCGCTGAAACTTTTCAGACACTTCCCCATAGTCCCAGATCAGGGTCAAATCCATCATCATTCTTTAGCTCACTTCGCCACTCCAGGTCAGACCCAGCTATATGCTAATCAGTCTTGACCCTGTGCCTCGTGGAAACAGTCCGATACCAAAGGGGATAAGGGACGGAGCGCTTGAGCAGATCAAACACTCACCATCAGTCAACTGATCTAGGTTTAATCCATCATCATTCTTTAGCTCACTCCACCACCCTAGTTCAGACATGGCCATATGCAAATCAGTCTGACCATGTGCCTCATGGGAACAGTCCGGCCCGAACTGCCAAGCTAGGACTTCTCTGAACCGGAAACAAGCATCCTGGGATTGGTTTCTGGGTAACACCCTTCATTAGCCAGGCTAGCTTGAATCCAGTGGTGAAGTGAGCAAGGAACCAACGTCTGGGCAATGAGCAATTGACTCCAGGGATGTATTCTTAAAGTCACTTTTAACACCGTTGGCGCTAGCATCAATGGCAACATTTGCAGTACGCATTTCTTTTACCTAGTGAGAGGTATGTTCAATACTTTCCACAATGGTGAATGCCTCTTTAAGATTAGAATTTTCGGAAAGGAATTTTTCTTGGATCCTGGGGTCATTAGGGCAACGCACAAGTTGGTCACGGATACGCAAGTCTGATAATTGTTCAAATTCAGAGGTTTGTGCTAGAGACTTTAAGGATGCCACTTAGTTGCCCACTCTCTCTCCTTTTGCCTGGGTACGCATGAAAAAAGTATTGGGTTCCATTACAACATTAAGGTGTGCCAAAGTGTGTTTACAACAACAGTACACTCATTTCATACACATCATTGGGTTTGTCACTTTCTCTTCCAAGCGGTTTGGGATCTAAACTACTGTAGATATTTCTACCTTCAATGCAGAGATTGTGAAGTAAAACTGCCTGTTTTCATGCAGCAGAATATCTTTCCCCACCAATAGCTATGAGGTAACATTCAAAGAGTGGTTTCCATTTTTTCCACTGCAAAATAGGTTTGCCATGTTCGCATAGCAACTGGGGTGGTTGACTCATGCCACTGGAGATTGACATCCTGCAAGAAAAGTAACTTAAAAATCTAATACAAAAAACGAATATAATAATGTAAAATAATAAGTTAATATAACAAGTCAAAATATTAGTCTAACATAATGAGCCTAAATATTAAGATAACTGAAATACCTTGTTGCTGCTCTGAAGTCTTCTTAAACGTGTGGCAGTCGGACAAATTCTTCTTAAAGAAACTGACAAAACAATGGTGCTGGTGTTGTTTTGTAAATTAAAGCTAACAGACAAAGCAAGATAAAATAATTAACTGAGCTGTGCTAAGGGTTATTCATATAATATGAAGAAGATGCTCTTCGATGAAAAGCTGCTTCTAAATCTGCCTTGGTGAACGCGTTGTTTCTCTGATTCACAGCAACGAGGAGGCAAAAGCGTCCCCGTAAATGCCAACACCATGGAATCAGGGAATGCAAGCGAACTTGGTTAGTTCCCTTTGTTGCTACGTAGAGAATGTGTGAGCATCACAGGGGGTTCCATGTTCAAATATCGATAACAAAAATATAGTTTGCAAAAATATAGATGTAAAAATATCGACTACATAAATATCGAATCCCTATACTTAAACAGGTAAGTACAACAATATTGACTCTAAAATATTGTTGTAAAAAATATCGATGTAAATAATATTGACTTTAAAAATTAATATAACTTAAATTAAATAATTAAATAATATTAATATTATTAACATAATAAATTAATTTACATTGATATTTTTACTAATTATAACAAATAAACTTAATTTAATGAATATAAACACAATAAATATGTACATATACATATATTTTCCTATTTATATTATCTTATTATCTTTATTTAATGATAAACTTTAATAATTATATAAAAATGAAATAAACACATATATAAAAAAACTAACTACCATAGTTTTTTGTAAATTTTGTTTCCAATATGAACATAAATAATATATATATTTATATATATTATTATTAACAAAGATAATACAAATTAGTCAATTACACATTATTTAATACTATTACATCCACCACACACACCTAAAATTAATTACACAATTCATTTACATTTAATATTTACTAATTAATTAAAAAAAAAGAAATTATATTAATTAATTAATTACCAGCTTTCACACCATATACACTTAAAAACACCACAACATACACCTACATTTAATAACACATTTACATTGAATAATTACTAATTAATTATTGGTAATTAATAAAAAATATATTTATTAATTAATCAATAATAATTTAATTATTTACCACCCTTCACAATATTTACACATATAAACTCCCCAACACACACCTAAGATTATTTAAACAATGAACATTATTAATTATTAATTGACTAATTGAAATTAATTAACAACTAATTATTACACTATTATTAATTAATTAACACATTAATTATTCGATTAATTTTATATAATTAAATTACTTCCCACCCTATTCCCCTATAAACCCACAACCCGCTACGGAAGTAATAACACAAAGTTAAACATAATAAACATTACTAACTAATACAATTTCAAAACATATAATAAAATAACTTCTAATTCTCATTTAAAACACTAAAATACATAACATTATTAATAAATCGATATTTTTGTAAACTATATTTTTGTAAACGATATTTATTACAACTATATTATTGCTATCGATATTACTTACCTGTCTGTCGATATTCTGGTCAAACTATATTTTTGTTGTCGATATTTGTTCCTCTCGATATTTCTGCGGAGATATTAATGTCAGACAATATTTCTACGTCGATATTACCGCTCTGCACCATCACAGGGCAAGCGTTGGCTAAACAGGTCACAGTGCTGGCTCTGGATCAACAGCAGCATGCGAGCCTTCCAGTCCACATGCCACAATATGCTGATCGCCTCACAGTGAGTAATCTTTTGAAACTCGTAGCGCGTGCCCTCAACGGCAATTCAGCTCTGAGATGAATTTAAGTCCAGTACTTGTCGATAAATTTGAAAATAAAACATCACGCTGAAGAAAAGGAAAACATGCTCGATCCGCCTTCATGCACAACACATTTAAACGTCAAAAATGTATTCCAGCCATTCACGGAAATAAAAAGACAGACCAATCTTGTCTGAGGAAATCGCAGCAGGACTTGGATCAGAAAGACATGCTGGGTTCTTCGGTGGGTGTGCACTCGCTAGTCATCGCCAATATTATAACAAGCTACATACACACACACACACACCATCTATAACCACATCTATACCTTGATGTCTATCATCCACCCACATCACACCTATAGGCTCCACTGAGTCATCTTCAACACCACACACCCACATCAAATGTCCAATAAGTAGATTACACAAACACATACACATGCCACACAATTAGAGCACAACCCAACACATATACCCACAAAACTACCCCGTCAGGTCCACTCATACCATTCGTATGAACACAACACACTCGTCAAACACCCATTAACACTTAGCCCCTCTCCACTCCCCCACAGTATCTCTACACCAGTCAGTGAGTCCTACACCGACCCCACCAATTTGACACCACTACACCTCATTAACTCAGGCGCACCTTACAACCCCATGCCTCCTGCATACCTGCTCACTGGTACGAGTTCCATTCAATTGGTAAAGCAACGCGTTTTATTTAGCGCGCTTAGAAACCTAGACGTGTCGTGTGAAGCGCTATATATATTTTTTGTTTTATAGCGTTAATGGTACTGCTAAGTACGCCGCACACTGTTAAACTCCTATGCAGTACCAATCCGACCTCTCACGCCCGTTCCAAGCACCACACAGAATTCACACCAAGCCCTGCCTGCACACCTCACCCGCCGCTCACCCTCTTGACCTGCTGCAGCATCGTAGCGCTGGCAGCCCCAGCCAGTTCATTGTTGAGTGGAGGGTGTTGTGTGTGTTTGTGCGTGTGTGGTTCCAGCGCAGGCTGCTAAGCGCAAAAGAGGTGTGTGGAGATGCGAGGTCTGTGCTGCTCTGCTCTTTATGTGTGTGTGGGGGGGCGGTAGCGGGGAGGCGGGGCGCTGTCTCATTAAATCAACGAGAGAGTGGTGCTAGAATAGTGGATGGGAGGAGAAATGGAGGCTCTGGTTGGGATTCAGGGACTCTCGGAGCCGGTTCTTGAAAGAGATTTCCACCACGCGACAAGGACAGCCCCCTCGCACCCCTCCCAGTGTCTGGAATGCCAATAATTGGGTGGGGGCGGACAGTGTAGCGTCTGGAATGTCCCAGGATGAGGGGGTAGTGTAGGTTATGAAATGCCAGGATGGAGGGTCCGGTCAGTGTTGAATCAAATACGACACAACCTGGGGTCAATGCAGTGCACTGAATGCCAGAATTTGGTGGCGTAAGTATGCTCTGAACCACACAAAGCAAAGCCTGTGTCTTTGATACCAGGGGCTAGGGGTCTTCAGTGTTCAGATCTGAGGGTGTGGTGTGGATCTGGGGTCACAGGTTCTAAAAAGATTTGGTTTTGAAGGTGGAAAGTCTGCTCTGGGAAAATCGCTTTTGAATCATGTGCGCACACTTCTCTGGGGTGTTCAAGGTGAATGCGCGTTTTATTTCAAATGTGTTAACACGAATGCCATTCTCGGCCTGCGAGCAACGAACAGAAAGAAAGACACAGGGAAATAAGCGGCAACAAACACTTTGCGTGCCTTCAGCCTCCGTGGAGAAATGTGTAGTGTGTTGGGGGCTGCGTGGACTCTCTTGCCCACGCCGGCAAGAATTACGGAAGGCTGTGCAATTATGTCCCATCTGCTGCCTGCTCCTTCCGCCTTATGAGCTCAAACGCGCCTTTAATTGTTGAGTCACAATTCCAAAATGCAATCAATTAGCCTGGCCCGAGCCTTCACGCTAAAGCTGCATGCCATATACCTGCACCTCCGGCAGCAGCCGGTCACCTCCGGAGGGGGTCTTTAGAGAGTCCTCTTCATAGAGACCTGGGCTGCCCCCGCAGGCCCCCGGCTGCACTGGTTTGAGCTGGGCGAAAACGGGAGGTTCCTCCTGGTGCATTCCCGGGTAGAGACGCTGTGGGCCCAGCCGGGAGGACATGCTCAGCATGGCGCTGGTGGCCATGGGGAGTGCAGGCTGTGCGAGCTGCGGGACGGGGTGTAGTGGGGCTGCTGCTTGTGCGCTCTGGCTCCCGCTCCGTACCTGCGATCCTGTGCGTGTCTTCTGTCTGGGCCGGGCTGCCTCCGCCTAACTCCCCGGCCATTGCGACCTCTGTTGCAGTAATGCAGCAGCAGGGGCGAGGACTCAGTGACTTCTTGGGGCGGCGGTCGTTGCGAAATGGCATAAAGAAAAGCACCGCCATTTTCAGATTTGGGGCGTGTTTTTTGCGCTCTGAGTGACAGATGACGTCACAGGGCTAAAGAACGCAAAAAATCACGCCCCCGAATCTGAAAAAGACGGAGCTTCTTTGGAGGGACGGCTCTCTCCTCCAATGGCTGGCCTCCATTTAGGAAGCCAGCCAATGGAGGAGAGACGAAAAGAGAGGCGGGATAAAACAGCCACTCTAAGTAACAATAATTCTCCGGACTTCCGGTCTTGGCCTACGGCCAAGCCTACAGTCCCTCGACCTAAAGACAGATAGTCCATCAAATACTTCAAGTTGAATTTATTGCTCACACCCACCGGACAATCCACACCAGTATGGGACGCTACAGCTGACAGTCTGATAAGAGGTCCATGCGTTCCACAGCTGACATGTATAACATTCTTTAAAGGAACCAACAGTTAAAGCCAAATTACAACAGATTGTTTACGTGCAGGAAGGGACACCTTCCTGCACATAAACATTTATTCATTGTGATTTATTTATTTTATTTATTTATTTAAGCTTGTATCGCGCACAGCTACCCACAATGGGTTTCCCGGCGCTAGGGATAGACTGTAGAAGAAAGGAGGGAGTTTCACCTGACTTGAGCCACAGCAGACTATTGGGCACGTTGAGTAAAAAGCAAAGTCTTCAAAGCCTTACGGAAGCAAAGCAAATTGGTCTCTAGTTTTAGAGCCAGTGGGAGAGAGTTCCAATATTTGGGCCCAGAGTAGAAAAGGAGCGACCTCCCATTTTTGTCAGCTTCCATCTTGGCATAGTGAAGTTTCCCATGTCCGATGACCTTAGTGGACGTAGGGGTTGCTGTTGCTTCTATGTGTGCTGCCCAATGCAACACACATTGAAAAAGCAAAAACGAGGAGAACTTAAACATTTCTCCTTGTTTTTTCATGTTAAGACCAGGTTTTCCCTAGTCTTAATGTTGGCACTGCACCCTACTTATGTTACCCTTGTAAATAGGGGGCACCGTCAAAATCAATGGGTGTTGAGGCAGAACGCCCATCGCAACACTCATTGCCCGCCCCTTTCACGCTAAGTGCAGCGTGAAAGTGGGTCTCATATACTAGGCGGCATTAAGCCACATTAAGAGGCCTAACTATGCCTTGTAAATTAGATGAAGGGATTATCGCCACAGTAATGTCGCAAAAAGTGACAGTCCTGTAGTGATAAGCCCTTGTAAATATGCCCCTTCCTGCTGTGTTTTTATTACCGACAGACAGTTTGCAATGTGCACTGCAGTGCTTAATTAAACAGTGCTGTAGTTGTAGGTGGCGAAATACCAGTGTCAGGATGCAGAGGGGTCACAGGGACTGGCGGGGGGGAATCATCCACCGCATACACGAAAAACAAACAAAGCAATATTCACAGTGGGGCAAATACCAACATCGAGAGTGTGTCGGTATTTGCCCAGAGGTGAAATTCAGCAAAGCCCAGAAATATTAATAGTTATTAGTGTCATTTCACCTTCCCAAGATGGTGCTTTTATTTAAGGGAGGAGTGATTAGCATCTCCTTCTGAAGTTGTTCGACTGAATAGCATTATTATTTTAGAAAGATAGAGTCCCCGCATGAACCACTTTATATACGGCCATTCGAAGATAGTACACTTAGACATTTGACTTGCCTTTGTCCCCAGAATTAAATATGAGCTTTTGCTGATAAAGAGGGCTCTGAGCCATGGAACTCTGGTCTGCCCTATGCCAGCCTCTAATTTTTCACAGGCTGCGCCCCTTCAAATACTATAATTATAATATAACGAGAGAGGCTTAGAAATATACTCAGTATTTCTGATAGTAGGACTCCAATCATTGAATTCTGATGTTTTAAAGGGATTCCTGTTTTTTGAGATTCTTTCTAATTTTGGGAAGCCTATTTGTACATTCAGGAATCCTCTAGATATGCTCTGAGTTGCATGAAGCAAATATCAAATGTTGTAAGGGCTGTCATTCCTTCCCCTATTAATTGCTTCATATTTTTTGCTATTTTTTTTTCCAAGGGTGTGAACATTGGTGTCTAGAATTCTCCTGCAATCACAGGGATGGTTAGAGACAGTTCCTCTCGCATAAATCATCCTTTCCTGCCATAAGACTCCCTTCTTGAGTCCCATGGCTCTAACTCACAACTGTCAGTGAGGAATTATAATGTGAGCCGTGTAATGGAGTAACATATGGCTGTACATTAGTATTTAGTATTAGAGAACCACCCATTTCTGACATAGTCTCTGACATCTAATCCTCTTCAGCGACACTGGCAACAGAATAGACAAGATCCTGATCAGTTGCCTCTCCTGCAACTTCTTCACCGTGTACAACATAGCCAATAATACAATATAGACAAACAGACATTTTAATAAAACAAAAATAACAAATTCGAAAAGCTGTTTTTGCCCTTATGCGTTGTCTTCTGTGTCTGCATAGTGGTTCGTGAGCTTAGCACGGGGATTGTGTTTCTGATTCTCCAAGTCACCTAGTGCAGCTCTGACGGTTGGTGGGTGGTCGTAAGGAAAGACAAACGGGTGAAGCAAGCACCATTGGGAAGGTGGTGTTGTGTAGTTCCTATAAATCTATATATAATCTGCGCGTTTAGACAACATATACTGTGCGATCGGTGTCCAGACTGATCCCAGACACCCCCACCGGATATGTCCACCTGTATACCAGTTAGCTCAGAGTGCCACTATGAACACCTCTTACCAAGGAGAGAATAGTTTCTGGCAACTATCGAACATGACAACCATGTCCCATCAGGTATCGTAGAAACAGCACAGTACTTTTCACCCAGTCACTCGTGCTCACTTTGTCTCAGAGAGATTCACGGAATAAACAGTGTGGATGTTTTCATAAGTATTTATTGAACCAGTGTCACTGTAGTGCAAAATATGTGTGCTGGAACAACCATGAGACAGAAATAGATATAAATGATTATAAGCACCAACTGAGTAAATGTATGGTAGATTTCTACCATAGTGCTAAAACAATGAATATATGCAAGCATGTAAATACATGACAGTAAAAATGCATACTCCTTTGATGCAGACCCTAACTAGGTGTACCTAAATGCACCTAGCATGTATGTATGTGTAGCCAAGAATCCCCTTAGGATAAAACCAACCCCATTACCTGGTATGAGAGAATGAAGGATCCCGTCTTGGTCTCGATATGGATACCCCGCGAGGGATGTCAGGCAACTGCGTGCTAGAGTGTCTGTGTGCAGGAACCTCAGTGCCTCACGTCAGTGTATCAGCATGGAAGTCTTGATCCTCTGCTCGTTCCAGCAAAGACATGGTGTTGATATACCCAAAAGGTACCCGCAGGGTTTCTACCTTGCTGTGTAAATGTCTGCCGAGGATCACAAAAGGGACATCCCTTATACACAGTTATTATGCAGAAGATGGTAACCTGCTGTGATTCTGAGAATCCTCATGCATAATAAAGGAGGCTAGTTTTCAAGGAGAACCACATGACATTTATGCAGCTATTAACTAGGTTATGTAGTACAATGGCAGGGAAAATGTAGGTGAAAGTTAGGTGACTACCCAGGCCTATATTGGGGTAAATTACAAATCATAACAGTGGTGGTGTTCCATAGTCAGACATCGGGCCAGCAAGCAGTGTTTAGGGCCTATGCACCAAAATGTCAGACGTGCCTTTTCCTCTACATGCAGTTTTAATGAAGTGGAAGTAGGAAGTAAAGTGGGACAGAGTGCAATGGTGCTCTCAGATGGTTTATCAGCTCCTTTGCCGCCGGATAACCTGTCAATGAGACCCACTAGTTCCGCCCATCCCATTTGAACAGGCTTGACATTTGTAAGTGCAGAGACAGCAGGTAGTGTTTGTGCTCGAAACAGCCATGCAGTTTTCTCCATAACCCTACGCTTTAAAGGGGTGTTGGTCAAGCATAAGGAGAGGCACTCAAGGGGAAGAACCAATAGGAGAGTGGCAATGCGCCTTGGTGGTTTATCACTCTTCTGAGATTAGGGCCCGTGTCAGTGACACCTGTTCAATTTGAAAGGTGTAAGTGACAGACTGTTGCATCTGTGCAATAAACAATAAGCCCATCAGCATTTATTCATATTTATTTTTTCGCAAATTACATCTGCATTTGTCCATATATTTCATGAGAAAAAAATGAAGGTGCAACTATCATATTGTTGCATTTAATGTAGACTCATACCTGAATATCTGACTGCTATTGACGATATAACTATCCATATATGAAACTCACTCTCTAATGGAAACATGAACTTTGTAGTAAAAACACGTCTCCACCTCATTAACCTTTTAGTGCACCTCTCGGTTTTATTAATTTCTAAACATTTCTATCTGCAAAGGCCTAGCACTCGAGTGAAAGCATTAAGAGTCACTCAAAAGGATCTATATTCCGCTTTTTATCCATATTTAATAAATAGATCTAGACATGGAACTAGATGTTTTCTGTCTGTATTTATTTGTAAAAATAAAGAACTTGGAAACTTATTTATGATGCAATCTATGGTCTTATCAGTAGGCCTGTTAGGAGAGGAGAGAACAGCCAACTCATATTGGAGTACAAAGAAGGACCCCAGGCAGTCACAACTTAGTCCCAAGGATTCCGTTAGTTGAGCGTTCAGGCGTCAACGTATGGGCAGAGTTCTCAGTGCGGCATATTGGATGATGCCTCCAGTATTTCTAATGCATATTGATCCCACCAGTAACCAGAGATCATTCCTTATGAGAACACCTAAAGTGATAAGACGTGCTCTCTGCAATGTCATTCATTACTGTACTTGACTTTAATGTCTTTCTGAGGTTGATATACTTAAGGTTAATGAGGCATTGCTTCTCAATCAAGAAGCTATTTATGAATACATTTACTTCCAGCGATCACTGCCGGAGGAATTAATTAGTTGCGTTTGACCTTTTTTATTTGGTATTGACTGATTTATTGCCTTCAGTGTAAAGAAAGTGATCTGAAATTGATAACTTTAGTACTACTGCTGTTGTGGCGGGACAGACATTTTGTGTTTAATGGTGTGTCGATAAACGTTATTTACCACAGATTAATTTATAAGAAATACCATTTCAGAAAGTGTTCACGAAAACAGAGTGCACCAAATACAGATCTTTGTGGAATTGGAAACACCAGGTGAAGGACTGGGTTTTCTTAAGACCCAGCGGTGCCAGGGATAACACCTAAAACCTTTGTGGGTAACCTGTTCCGGCGTACAAATGACAGAGACACGGGACACTTCCTTCGGCGTCAAAGATTTGAAGTTTATTACTGCAGGGAACACAGAAGTCACAGGAAGTACAACACGTGTAGGTTCGAGGAGTCTGCTTCAACTTGCCTCTGTGGATCGCTCCTTATATACAGTTTTCATGCATAAGATATCATAGTACACAAAGGTTTACAACTTGGTTCCCATCGAAAAAACCATAAGGGGTTGCTCTCATGTATTCAGGGCCCGGAACATAAGTACAGAAACGTTTGGTAGTTCCCAACTGTAAAAGCGCATCTTCTCACCATTAGTACATTCCGATCAGCAGTAAACAAATCGAGGAAGGGACAGAAACAGGTGCAGAGGAAGACAGAAACAGTGAGGAGATCGAAAAGGGTGTAAAAGGGGTGGTATCAGGAAACACGAGCTGCAGGCATCAAAGGGGACGTGCCTAATGAATGCACGACTAAGACAATAGACCGGCACGGCAAGATGAGCCTTAAGCGGGGCCATCTGCCTTACAGTATCATTCCCCTCATCATAAAGACACTTTCAAAGGAAACGTGTCTTCCGCAAAAGTTTGGGAATCCCAGGGTCGCGAAGCGGACAGCGTCCGTTCGCTGGCTACTTGAGGGCAAGAAACAAAATGGATGCCGTATCTAAGATGGAACCCGTGGGCTCGGATAAAGAAACCCACGAAACAAACGAACGGTTTAGGCTAGTACAGCGAAAACGCATACACCCACTAAACTCGTCATTTGCGGTTCATAGATACCAGACTTGACCATATTCATGCGAGTCGAAAACACCACTTACGATCGTCACGGAACCTCAGACGCTCCTTTTGCCCTCATGTAGGCAAGCACTAGGCGGAATCATAATCGATCTCGATATTCATCAGACCATCCAGATGCTGCTGCAACATAATTCTATCCATCAGAGTTCCTTTGGTAACAGGCGGCTGCCTTATACACGTTGTAGCACATAGGCCACATAAGGCAGGACCACACTGCACACAAAGACAACACGTGAACAGGAATGCTACAACAACCCCGATGATCATCAGAATTTTCCAACCCCAAGTCGACATTAGGCCCCAAAACCACCCAAGTAGCGTCCAATCCCCTACGTCCACGTGTATGGACTAAGAGATCTTATGCAACTTTGAGATGGCTTGATAGACAGTCGGAGCGTTGTCTGGAATGAAAATACAACAGCTCGAATGGATCACCTTACATACTCCACCTCGATCTGCTAAGACAACGTCTAAAACCATACGGTTTTGTAACGTCATAAGCCTATCCGCCTGAAGCTCTGCTGTGATATTACCAAGGGCACTGGCAGTGATATTAGCTGTCGATTCCACCACTCGAGTCAACTGTCTCAGGTTCCTACTATTGACCATAGGTCCCCAAAACGGAAAGAAACCCTTGAAAAAGTCTCCTGCCTCTTGACCGGCAGTGTCCTCTTTGCTAATCACGCCCCTCACAACTCGGGTCTTGTGGTAATCGGAGGCGACTGTAAAAGTCGGTGGCAACAAGTTTGCAATATAACATGTGCCCGCAAAGTCAAGGGGCAACCATGTATATGCACGATCATAACATACAAAGTACGTACCCTTGGCAGTCAGGAAAACAGGGGAAGAGAGCATTGGTAAGACATACGTCTCAGAGCAAGCACTCTCTCCAAGGTGAGCTCTCGGGCTTCGGCCACGACCTTTTAGACAGAAATTACCAAGGTGGGGTACGATCCATATTGGAGACGAGCTTTTAAGCTGTCTTTCACCTACGAGCGCACTATACTCAACCTCACTCAGATCCCTATAGGCTCGCACCTCCTCCTCTGGGATGAGCGACGGCTCATAGATATCCCTATCTAAATCCGCAATCGCTATTGCCAAAGGCTTGTGGTATGGACCGGGACCAAAGTGTGGACGACGTGGCTCTCGATTGGGGTAGGAATCTAGTGCGCTTCGAAACATTGTTTGGAATGCTCGAGCTGAACCCTGGGAACTATAAGGAAGGACCAAGTACGGAATTCCTTTATCGGTGGTATGTGGCATTAGCCCACACACCCAACAATTGGTAGTGTTCACCACCAACTGATGCTGATGAAGGAGCTGAACGAAGGAATTATTCATAAATTCCGCACGTCTAACCTGCTCGTGTTGGGGAAGGATGTGGAAGGAATGAGGAGAAACAGTGGATGTAGGTTTAGATTCAGAAGAAGGGGTAGGTGAGGCAGAAGGCAAGAACGACTGTATCATGTAATACACCCCACCCACCAATAGCGAAGAAACAGTTAAGAACAGAAGGAGCACCTGAAACATGAAGCATTTGGTACGAGCAATTTGCTGCAACTTGAATCTTTGAGCCTGAGCTTTTTCCATTTCCGACAGCTTCAAGAAAGCCATCCTCTAAAACCGTCCGCAACGTTTTTGACGCACTTCGTTCTGTGTAGCAGTAGTCAATCACCAGGAGTTCCTAGGAATCGACGGGCTCTAACCTAGTGTCAGGACCTACTAACCAGAAGGAAGTACCCGCGCGGCCCTACGGTCCACCCGGATGTAAGGTATCTTTTATTTATAAATATGTACAAAATCTCCTAACTGTGGAAGCAAAAACACATATATGGAAAAAGACTCACAATATTACAAAAATCACAAGTATACGAGTGTGTTCAGACTGAATGGTGTCAATGGGGTAACGTGGATGTCAAAGGAGAAAGCAGAGCTTTTATTAGTCTTTGATATTGGATCGCAAAAAATATCGGCTTCTCCCAGGACGTGTCTGTTCATCAAACAACTGATCCGATGGTGAGGCAGAGTTCTGCTGATCAGTCGATTGTTCAGATCTTGAGTTTCTCGATGACAAATGTTCAACAATGTCGTCCTGCTGCACTGAGGGCTCTCCAACAGGCTGAGCGTCGCTAAAAGGGACGAAAGTCTGCACAGCTTCTGTTTCGGACGAGGCAATGCCCTTCCTCACCCACGAGTCTGCTGGTAAAGGTATAGGTACCTTTTTAGTATGGGTTGCATGCACCCAATTTTTGCGTCCTTCCAAACCAACAGCAGTCCTCGTGGCAAGGAGCACTTGGTAGGGTCCGGTGAAGCGGGGCTCAAGGTTGCGCTTCCGTCCAAAGTTTCGTGTCACCACCCAGTCTCCAGGCTGGAGCTGGTGGCCTGGACCCTCCGTCTGCGTCGGCAGTGCTTCAAAGACCTGTTGGTGAATTAACCTCAGTTTAGCAGTCAGATCATGCAGATAGTCGATTAACATTGGATACTCAAGATCAGAATACACACTCGGTCTAGGGACCCCCCAAACATTTGCAGGGCGGCCAAACACAATCTCGTAGGGGCTAAGCCCTACTCGGGAGTGTACAGTCGCCCTAGTTGACAGAAGAGCTAAAGGCAAAGCGTCAGGCCACGAAAGACTAGTCGTAGCCTGAATCTTCGCTAACTTCAACTTAAGGGTGCCATTATACCCTTCAACCAAACCTGCCGACTGGGGATGATTGGCACTGTGGAATTTCTGTGTAATTCCAAGGCCCTTACACACACTCTTCATCACACTCCCCACAAACTCACTTCCGTTATCAGACCATACAATCCGTGGCATTCCATACCGAGGGAAGTATTCCTTCAGTAGGATTTTCGCAGTGGACAGAGCAGTGTTATCTTTGAGAGGGTAGGCTTTGATCCATCGGGAGAATGCGCAAAACACAACTAAAACGTACTTCAGGTTGTTGCATCGCTCCATATGGATGAAGTCTAGCTGAATCACCTCAAAGGGACATGAAGGGGGAGCAAAATGGCCAGGAGGTGTAGGGGTTCCCTTACCAGGATTGTACATCATACATATCATACAATTCTTAACCAATCTCTCAGCACACTTAGCAATGCCATCATTCTTCCATACAGGAGACAACAACTTGCAGATACCTTTCACACTAATATGTGCCAAGCCGTGTGCCATCGTCACAACAGCTAGCACATACGCATCTGGCAACATCCACCTCTTATTCTCCGACAAATCAATCCAACAGCCATTCGCATCCAACTTTCCCGTACTCTCTTTCCACTTCGTCTTTTCAGACTCAGTGGCCTCGTTCTGAATCGCTTTCACACTCTCGATAGTGTCCTCACACATACCAGTCTCTGTAGGCCACCTAACCGAACTCGTCACATACATTCTAGTGCTAAGATTCCGGGCAGTCTCCTTAGCAATCTCATCAGCAAACGCATTACCACAACCAACATCATCCGTCACCTTACGGTGTGCACTACATTTAATAATCGCCACCTGCTCGGGCAATGTAAGTGCATCCAAAAGATCATTCACGAGCTGTCCGTGCTGAATCTTCGTACCATGCGATGTCATAAACCCTCTCTCTCTCCACAAACGTCCAAAGCTATAGGCCACGCCAAATGCGTATTGGCTGTAAACACATTCACCCGTTTCCCTTTCGACAACACACACGCTCTAGTCAAAGCAATCAGCTCTGCCGCCTGAGCAGAGTTCTGATTCAATCTCGCACTTTCCACAACAGTACTCAATGTCACCACAGCATATGCAGTCGTTACATCGCCATTCGACAACTTAAAACACGACCCATCCACATACAGGGTCCCATCGGGATCTTCCAATGGAGTATTTTTCAGGTCACACAACCTTTTGTTTCTTCCTCCGTTCGTAAGTAGCAGTCATGAGGTGCTACTTCGTCTGATTCCATACTGATTGGCAACAAAGTCGCCGGGTTCAGGACGTTGCAACGTTTTATTTGAATGTGACTTGCCAAAAGCGTCAACTCATAACCAGACAACCTTGCACTCGTCAGATGTTGAGTTTTCGTACGATTCAAGAGAGTGTCAACTGCATGCGGAACCATCACCGTAAGCATATTATCCATGACCAATCCTGCAGATTGTCGGATGGACACCGCAGCTGCCGCTGTTGCTCTCAAACAACTCGGCAATGCTCTAGCTACTGGGTCCAAGGTCGAGGAAAAATATGCACATGGATGTTGCTTACCACCGAATTGTTGCGTCAAAACACTCAATGCACAACCTTCCCTCTCGTGAACGTATAGTGTAAACGGCTTACTGTAGTCAGGGGTACCTAACACAGGAGCCGAACACAACGCATCACGTAGTTCAGAAAAAACTTTTCTGACATTCTTCCGTCCATGGTAAAGGAGTTGGAACATCCTTGCACGTAAGAGCCACCAATGGTTTTGCTAGCAATGAAAAATTCGGAATCCATTGCCTGCAGTATGACGTGATACCTAAAAAGGCATGTACATCTCTCTGAGTTGTTAGCACAGTCATTCGAGCAATCGCTGCAATTCTCTCTGGGGTCAACCTTCTTCCCTCCTTTGACAATAAGTGACCTAAATAGGTTACTTCTTGACAACAATATTGCAGTTTAGAAGGTGACACCTTGTGATGTAAGTCACAGAGATGCTGCAACAACGACACCGTATCAAGTTTGCAAATGTCCTGAGTATCTGCAGCCACCAATAAGTCGTCGACATATTGGATCAAGGCCGCACCGTCCGGCAACACGAACGCATCAAGTTGGCCCTTCAAGGCTTGACTGTATATCGATGGACTCTCACAGTAGCCCTGAGGAGCGCGTTTAAACCTAAAGCTGCGGCCACCAAGAGAGAAACCGAAAAGGTCCCTACTTTCCTCGGCAATCGGAATGCTGAAGAAAGCATTCTTCAGATCGATCACTGAGAACCAGGATGCAGAGGCTGGAATCAGAGTCAGTAGAGCCGTAATGTCAGGCACCACAGGGAACTGAGGAATCACAATTTTATTCACCTCCCGTAAATCGATAACAAAACAATAAACAGGAGGCTTTGATGGATCAGTGCGCTTCAAAATGGGCAGGACAGGGCTATTGCACACGTTCCCCCGTGTCTCCTCGATAACATCTTTCTCAATCAAATCGTAGATGATTGCGAACAACGCTCGTTCACCATCAAGGGAGATACGATACTGGGGAATACGTGGCAATCGCACATTAGATTTCAAGTGAACAACATAAGGGGAGATGTCAAGCAGGCCCACGTCATTGGGACCTGTCGCCCACAAAGATGCAGGAAGAGAACTCAATTCCGGTGGAAGCTTATCGATGGATAAGTACATAGGAGAGACAACTCTCTCTCCCAATGTAAGCTGTACTTCCGCAGGAGAACAATACAAAGTCGCATATAGACGTTTTAGCAAATCCAGGCCCAAAAGATTTTCACCACAACCAGTAGTCAAAATCAACAGGGCTTTCAGTTCACGAGGCCCAATGGTAAGAGGCAAAGGGCACGAAACCGGATTGCTAACAGGGGCGCCAGAGAATCCGACGGAAACATTTGTTAAGCCAGACAAAGGTGCGCCAGGGAGTTTCGGATGTATGATGGAACTTTTCGCTGCACCAGTGTCCAACAGAAAAGGCTCAATGACGCCCGAGGTGGCAACTGCGACGTAAGGCCCTCTCTGATCAACCGGAACTGATACTACTCCCTCTCCTTGTCTATGGCTGTCCTAGTAATTACCGTCGTCAGCGTCCTGATCGACATAATAATCGTCCACATTGTACTGAGCAGATCTACCTTGCGTCGATCCGCGCTGATCGAAACAATTATTAGAATCAGAAGAATTGTTAGAACGATCATTTTGAGCACCGCGACCTCTACCACGTGATGTCTGTTGAGGACCACCACGACCTCCTCTAGATTAATTACCACTATTTCGATCACGCAAAACTGGACAATCGAATTTCAAATGACACTCTACCCTACAATAGGCACACTGATTGTACCCTAACGAAGATCTCTGCGAAGAGGAGTCATTTCGTGATTGTGACCTATGCGACTGAGACTGCGATCGATTCCGTTGTTGCGAATCATTCTGATTCGAACGTGGATGATACGCTTGCTGCAACAACACTTTAGTTTTGAGTTCTTTCGTCTTTTTATCGGCCCGATCATTCTCCTCTTTCTCTCTATTTTCATAATACTGGGCCGTGGCCAATATTTGAGCAGAAGTGGAAACGGCCCAAGCACTTTCTGAATTTCGTAATTTGTTGCTTAAGTCCGGCAACAAATTTGAGACAAACTTATCCACAAACAATCACTGACCCCCCTCAGTACCCATATCCTGACCACTATGATCAATGAATGCCTCCTAAAATCTCGTAAAGAAATCAGAGACACTCTCATCCTTCTTTTGCTTGCAAGCGGACAACTTGTCCCAATTTACTTTCATAGCTGGCATAAGCGTTTTCATAAGAGTTATTATTCTCTGAGGGAGATTAGCAATCAACTGTTCGGGCTTAGCCCCACCGACTTGCAAGGCGTCCGCAGCAAGAAGTGCGGTCCAGTCGCCGCCTAATTCTGCCGCATGGTCTTCCTGATGAATCTTTGCCCATACCGGTTGCGGTACGACATTGCCAAACAACATATCAATGTCGGCAAGATTCATTATCGTAGCATCCATGAGCTGCGACAATTCTTTATAATACCCTGCAGGATTTTTGCGAGGGTCAGGCAAAGTCTGCTTAACCTGCAGAACTTCCGATCGTTTCCACGGAAGATGTATCCATACTCTCTGGAAATGCGGCGGAACAATAGGAACAGCCTGTGCATCACCAGGCATCCATACTGGTGGAACTTCGCGCATGGGATACTGACCAGGCGCTGCTGGCGGTCCCTCGATGTCTTCTAAAAACAATGCCCGAGGCATTATAGAAGGACGAAAAGACAACAACTGCTCGACAGCACGTCGAACATTGGTGCCCACCAACATTCCGCTCGCAAACTGAAGCTCAAGATTAGTCAGAGCAGTCATTACATCGTCAGATCGATATTTGGTCACGTAGAACCTTACACATTTCTTCAAACACGAACCTTTGTGTCGGTACGTTGAATTGACAAAACGTATCAAGCACCACACGTGGGGGATTTCTAAGGGGGTATTTCATCCAACCCATCGCCATATTATACAGTGTGTCACGTTCCCTACTACTGGGAAGCTGACTTCGTCTTTGAGGACAGTCCGAAACAGCAGACTCAAGAATAGGTCCTAAAGAATTAAAGAAGTTAGCAGCAACAGAAGGGGTACGACGTCGAACAGATGGAGAAGAAGAGTAACACAACGGGGTAACAAGAGAAGTATCAGGAACAGAAGAGACAGCAGGAGTAACCAGAACGGCAGGAGCAGCGGGAGCAGGAGTATGAGGAAGTACAAGCGGAGGAGCAGTAGGGACGGGAGCAGGTAGAGGAGCAGGAACGGGTTGAAGAACGGGGACAGGTTATGGAACAGGAGCAGGAGCAGGTGGAGGAACAGGGGCAGGGGGAACCACAGGAGCTACGGTACCCTGTGCGTACGGAGGTGGTGACTTCAAGAGATAGGACAACAAGGGGTCCTCTACTACTTCCTCCTTCTTATCCGTACTCGTCGATAAAGCGGGGTAACACTTATCTACAGTCATACGCTGCAATCTATCGAAAACTTCCTTTTCCTTTTCCTCCTTATCTCGCTGGAACTGCTCTGCGTTTCTTACCGTGGTAACAACTCCTTCTCTCTTATTACGTTTAATTTGTTTGATTTCTCTCTGTTTGGCTTCTTTACGCCACAACCGAAAGGACTCAAACATGGCCGGCCTTGCTTTTCTCTGAAACAATTTGCCTTCAAAATTGTCTAAAATCGGGGTCTCAAAACTACCATGAGGTGGCCAACTAAGGACACCGTCTTTTTTAGTATAACGAACCCAACACTCATTGAATGTAATTGGACCTAAACCGTGTTTACTGTACAGCTCATAAGTTGGAGTTCCAACCGGAGGTATCGGACACGAGTCCTCCAGTCGGGAATCCGCACCACAACTTCTAAAGCAACTGAACAAAGTACTACGGCCAGGCATCTTGCACACTAACCGAGTTTCACAAACGTCAAGGGTTATAGGATTAACAATGTCCCTGCAAAGAGCAAAAACCCTCGGTTTTTGGCGACTGCAGACGTCAAATATCACAACAAAGAACCAAGTACTAAGAACCACAAATGAAATGGAACCATGCAACAACTAAGCACCCACAACAAAGGACTCTGGGAGCGACCCACAAATACTTAACTCAAAGATCGATGGCGTCACCAGGAAGGCCTGTCAATCGTCTCGCTGTACCAAGGTCTACGCCAGGCGCCAAAACAGGTCTACAGTCAGGGCAGCAGTCCGTCGCAGCCGTCAGGAGGCGGGGATCTTCGCGGGAAAAGTCGTCGGGCCACTTGTTTCGACAACAGGATCGATGAAGCGGGGTGCACCTTCCCTCGGAGATTTCACACGAAGTTCCTCAAGATCGTCGGGCTTGGACCGGTACCACTGATGCAGCCCTACGTTGGGCGCCAACTGAAGGACTGGGTTTTCTTAAGACCCAGCGGTGCCAGGGATAACACCTAAAACCTTCGTGGGTAACCTGTTCCGGCGTACAAATGACAGAGACACGGGACACTTCCTTCGGCGTCAAAGATTTGAAGTTTATTACTGCAGGGAACACAGAAGTCACAGGAAGTACAACACGTGTAGGTTCGAGGAGTCTGCTTCAACTTGCCTCTGTGAATCGCTCCTTATATACAGTTTTCATGCATAAGATATCATAGTACGCAAAGGTTTACAACTTGGTTCCCATCGTAAAAACCATAAGGGGTTGCTTTCATGTATTCAGGGCCCGGAACATAAGTACAGAAACGTTTGGTAGTTCCCAACTGTAAAAGCGCATCTTCTCACCATTAGTACATTCCAATCAGCAGTAAACAAATCGAGGAAGGGACAGAAACAGGTGCAGAGGAAGACAGAAACAGTGAGGAGATCGAAAAGGGTGTAAAAGGGGTGGTATCAGGAAACACGAGCTGCAGGCATCAAAGGGGACGTGCCTAATGAATGCACGACTAAGACAATAGACCGGCACGGCAAGATGAGCCTTAAGCGGGGCCATCTGCCTTACAGTATCATTCCCCTCATCATAAAGACACTTTCAAAGGAAACGTGTCTTCTGCAAAAGTTTGGGAATCCCAGGGTCGCGAAGCGGACAGCGTCCGTTTGCTGGCGACTTGAGGGCAAGAAACAAAATGGATGCCGTATCTAAGATGGAACCCGTGGGCTCGGATAAAGAAACCCACGAAACAAACGAACGGTTTAGGCTAGTACAGCGAAAACGCATACACCCACTAAACTCGTCATTTGCGGTTCATAGATACCAGACTCGACCATATTCGTGCGAGTCGAAAACACCACTTACGATCGTCACGGAACCTCACAGGGACCTCATTATGAAAATTCATAGTGCAGTGGTAATGTACCTTATTACCATCAAGGTGTTGCTCCCAGTGCAGCTGTAAACTCACGCATGCTTTTTTTTTGTTTGAATGTTTTTATTGAGATTTTGTATTACATTACATCAAATATCCTGGTCAGCGCATACATTTTTTAATATAACATAAAGGTTCAGCAATCCAAGACAAGTGGCTATACATTGAACATTAACATGCTTTGAGAGAAGTTCACTACTGAAAGAAGGAATAGCTCCTTGAAGCACCTGCTTCGTGTTTCACTATGCAGTTGACACCTGCCTGTCACTTCAAGAGGGGGGGCAGAGATCTTTTTACAGGTGGAGGTAGTGAGTCGCTTCACCCACCTGCATAGAGATGTCTGAGTGGGGGAGGTCTATAGAACTCCCATCACTCCCTCCAGAGGGCTGCCCTTAGGTTGGCACGCAGACTGTGGGCAGCCTTTTTTTGTGGCGCATAGTGATTTCATCCCTTGGTGGCCTCTTTGCCACTGTGCTTGTATCCATAGTATGGTAAAGGAGCAGAGGCAAGTGATTTCCTAATAGGCATAGGGCATCTCCCCCTTGCAAATGTGAAACACCCTCTTAAGATAGCAACTTCACTGTATATGCACCGGTGCCAAATAATTACAGCAATGGCTGCACAAGCATCTGTGGCCCCTCCTGGCACAAAATGGGTGCACATACCTGTTGCCCTCCCAGCTATGCTGTCTGTAATACCGTCCTTGGCGGCTAATGAGACATTTTCATGGCATTTATAATTTACACTATTGTGTAAATTGAAGACACTCATTCCGCCTTAGTACAGTATTATCCACAAAATTGTTTTTTGTCCAAAGATTTCTTAGACAGAAAGCACTCCTAATTACTGTGTGATTTCACATTTTGAGGAACTGCCCAGCGTGCATGAGAACACAAAGTTGCTTTAGACATTTGATCCACATATATTAAAGCTTGTGCGGGCACTCACACGATGCATTGTAATTTAGCATTACACATTATCTTTATAAAGGTAAGTTAACAGGTGCTAAGTTTTGCTATGCATAGTATGTGCACGAAATTTGAGTAAATCTCACCTTGTTACTGGTCACTGATTGGTGTGTAGCTAATTAAAGTTATTTAGCCGGGAAGCAGATTAAGGTTACCAAATAGCCAACCAGGAGAAGGAACAATGAAGAATGGGTCTTTTCGGAACTGCTCCAGCTGGATTTAGGCTTTGGCTCAGGGTTCTTCTGGGACAGGACTATAATCCAGAGTTTCATGGGCCTGCTCTGCTGACCTTGGAAGCACACAAGGAGAGTCTGCACCATATGAAGTAGTGTGGCTCACTGGTTAGAGGCGGCAGACCCGAGAGCAGAGGACGGCCCGGGACCAGGGTTCGATTCCCGACGCGGCAGGTTTCTGGACCAGGGTCAGCGGACTCGATAATTCTCTCGCCTCGGTGCCCACTCTGATCAGCGATCACACTCGGCAACTCTGGGCACTAGCTTGCCTCATCTTCACTAACGGCCCCACCAGACCGCCGGGGATGCCTGGTCTCACCCTGGAGATACCCATTAAGGGACCATCTCTCAGGGAAGCCAGGAAGGGTTTCGCAGCGGTCGAAGCGCGGAGGTACCCCTTCGGGAGTGATTCCAGCGCTATATAAGCACATAATTAATTAATTAATTAATATGCTGAACTGCACCTGCTGCCCTTAGGGCTAGCAAGGTTTGAACTGTGTCTGTGTTCCTGGCTCAAGAAACATTTGATCCCCAGCCCCTGGACCAAAGCAGTGACTCGAAGGATCAGTCTGCTGATTTCCTGGAACCAGCTCCAGGGAAAAAAAGTGCAGAAGCATCTCAAACCAGCAAGTTGCTAGCCACCAGAAACAATTTGCTGCTAGCTGTAACTGGGACCCTCATGAGTGATCTTCAATAGTCAAAAGTTGCAACAGTGTCTACGGGACCCGGAAGTGTCATCAAAGTCCAAATTGATCACTCCAGGGGGACACTGGTTCCCACTAAAGAAATCTGCTTTAACTGTTGTATCCTTAGACCAGAATCCCCACTGTTGCTGACCCCTGGAAAGTGGATGCGGTGGGACTTCGAGCCCTGTAGCCAAAGTCGCCACAGATCACCTGTGGACTGAAGAACCACCCCAAAGTCACCCTTGTCGATTGCATTACAACTGGTGCATCCTTCAGCATTTTTTCATCCTGCATCCCTACATCAGGTCCACTCCATTATAGTCTATGGCTGTTGTGCTGTAAAGGCTGGGACTGGACTAAAAAATGCTCTATTGGCCTAGTGACTGTACAAACCTACTCTATTGGCCCCCTAGACCTCCATCCTGTTGGGCTTAGTTGCCCAAGCCAGTCTGCAGTTGTTGAACTAACTTGCACAAACATTTGAAAAGTTTACAAACTTTTTGTTGACCATTGCTTGTTTTTGGTTGTAATTAAAAGTTATATAAATCTTTGAAAAATCATGTCTCTGGAACCCTATGGTCTATTTTGCACATCTTGTACTCTAGCACTTCATAAAAGTACGCTCTAGTTTTTATAAATTGGTCTCTTGTGTTGTTAATGTTGTGTGGCTTTATTTTTTCATTGTGTGGTACAGTTCAAATGCTTTACTCTAAGTTCCTTAGTTCAAGCCTTGGTGCTTGAAAGCCATAGCTACCCAGGGTTGAGCTTAAGGTTTTTCAAAATAGCCTTATTGGACACAATAACAGTTTTGCAAGTGTATTCTATGATAAGGCCCCACAGTCATATCATATAATAAATCCAGATCCTCACATGTATGATATGGATCACTTGACATATCCTCAAGTGCTGAGAAATGATTTGTTCAATACCTAGCCCAGGTCTCTCCACTGATATTTGCATTGTTGGATAATCTCTGTCAGTGCTCTTTCATATTAATCATTTGACAAAAGTTCAGCTTGTCTTTATTCTTATTGGAGTAAGTAAGCTTTGCCCAGAAGTCAGCATATTTTAATTTCTTAAACTCTTTTTACAATTTACTCCTTACTTATTTTTTTCCATTTTTAATGTTGGACATTGTGGAGAAATTCTTAGTTTGGTAGCAGCCTGGTCATGAGCTTCTTCGAGTGTCTCACTTCCAGGTAAAACTGTTATCTTGCAGGTACCGTTAAAGGGGGGGCTTTGTTGCAGATTTTCCTGGGACATCTCTTTAAGATTAATTTTATACATTTCAAACAGTTACTAGTGGGGTTCCCCAGATCCGGAAAATTTTGCAGAAACATGAAGCAGGTATAAAGAATTTCTGGGGCTATAGCCTCATCACTCCTCATTCTCTTCAGACTTGCAGCATGACTATCATGCAACAAACCATTTGTCTTGGAATATCTTTGCATATTTGTTGACACAATGACGATTTACTGTGCATGACCACTTTCTGAGCGCTGTACAATATGAAACTCTTGAATGTAAGAAAAGAGTGCTATGTTTACCAGAGTATAATCCAGATGTGAGGCATAGATTTCTCTGATCCGGGTCCATGATGGGGGTCTGTTATTTGGAAACATGCCATTAAGGACCATCAGCCATACTGAGGTACAGTAATCAAAGAGCTTTTTACCAAGTTTGTCAAAGCTTTTTATCTGTGGCAGGGATTGGGCTAGAATTTCTCTTCCAGCGTCTAGTTCCTGCAGATCTGCTTCATCTTTCTGAATATGAAATAGGATTCAGATTAGAATATTCTGTAACGATTATATCCGCATCAGAATAAAAATCCTTCTGTTCCATTATGATTCGAAACAGCTTTTAAACCCCACTCCTTTTTTGAGAAAAATGAGTTGAGACTTTCTTTTGCCCTTCCCCCTTTCTAAATCTGTGTCACTGGAACCATACTGTAAACGGATGATGATCTCATAATTAGGGTGAAACCAGGCCTGGGTTGCTTGTGTTCTGGTTCACGTAAGACCTTGCTTGGCAGTTCTGGATTGACTGTTCCTATTGGAGCAGGGTCAAGACTGATTTGCATATAGCTGGGTCTCAACTAAAGTGGCATGGTGTGTAAAATAAAGATGGACTGGGATGCAACCCAAGTGACTACCAGAAGCATAGATTTCTTCCGGGTTTTGGACGCCAGTAGAGCGAGGGCGATTGGGCCACAAGATTTCTTACCACAAGAACCCGTGGGTTATGGTCTGTTGTTTTGGAATTTGACCAATTGGATACGACCAGACTTAATCTGAGCTTTGGAACTATAAGGAATAATACTGACGCATTGGATCGAGGTTGTTTCATACATAGCGGTGACGACTATTCTCGTGTTCAACACCACAAGAGGTACCTTTCCGGGTTGGAATTATCACCGGAACTGGGCCTAAGTACTGATGGTTCAGCCATTGAGCCCTGAAGAGTTGTAGTATCTGTGTATGTACAGTCCTACAACAAAACACGTGTCGGCTGGCTGTATATATTTTACCTATTTGATGACCTAATAAAAAGGAGAGATACATGAACCTCCATGAAAACGACGCTGGACAAAAATTTCTCTTTTTGCGAATCTGATTTACTGTCACATTGTTGTCGAGACTCTGTCTGAGTGCGCAGGATTTTGTGTTCATGTTGGTGGTCCACTGACCGCCCTTTTTTGATCAGGGCAGTGGGCCCGTCCTGGGACAATCGCAACTGCCAGGGATCTCTGGTGGTGGCACAACAGTCTTGAGGCTGCAATACGCGTTGGTGGGCGCATGCAGCCCCACCAAGCAAATTATGAGTATCCTCATTGCCCCACTTTTCAAGATGGTGCGACCGCCATGAAAGGTTTGGTGGTGAGGAAACAAAAGGGGCTCTACAGGGTCCCCTGGTGCCTCACACCATGTGGATTCACAAAGGGGGGCACACAATGTGCCCCCGTGTGCATGCACCCCAGTACTTGCACGCCATGGGCTGCAACAGTACATGCCAGGCAGGTACTGTCTTTCTCGTTCCCTTTGCAGAGCCTATTTCATAGGCACCGCCCTGGGAACGCCATAGAACCACCCACCAGACAGAAGAAAGCTCCTGATTTGGAGGGCGGTTCGTACATGGGTTTGGTGGTGCAGGAGTGGGACAGTCCTGCTCCCGCAAAGTCAAACTCACAATAAGGCCACAGGTCTAGTTGGTCAGTTCAGTTCAATTAGTCTTTATTCGATAATTTTCAATCATAAAAGACACAATACAACAAAAGTGTCATCTAAAACAATAAATAACACCATAAGAGCACACCTACTCACAAAATTTAATATCAACATTATTGAATATTCCTGACAATTATGAATAATATAAGAATACATTATATAAAAATTAAAAAACACTTAATACATTTAGCCGGGGAGCCTGCCTGACAGGGGGTTAATCGTGCAACACATAGTAAACTCTAACTAGCCACCAAGTTTTTGCGTCTCAGAGCCCAGAACCAGCTTAGAAATGTTGCCATAGCGATGACAATATCTGGGCGGGAGTTCGAAACCAAAATACGAAAAGCTGTCAGGCATGATCTAGTGCTAAGGTTAGAGCACAGTGGCCTTAGCCACCTGCGATAGGGACCTTTATAAGCTGGACAGACAACAAGTACATGGGTTATCGACTCCTCCTTTAAATGGCACGAATGGCAAATAGTATCGGAGAAATTATTCCATTTTGCAGTAAAAGTTCTTGTGGGGAGACTACCTACTCTAAATTGGTGGTAGAGTTTCCTATCGCCTGAATTGGTAATCAAATTCCAGTAGGCCTCTAGTTCCATCACAAGTTTGCGCTCCATGAAAATGTCTGTGAGCGAACTGCTGTCTACTATCGACAGGGTCTTTCTGGAAATCATTGCCCAGTACAGTTCTTTATACTAGTTTTTACTGGGAAATGGATTCCCAATTGGATCTTTCCACAGGTGACTGAGCCCCATATCAGTCAGATTACTCTTAGTCTTCTGCAGCCATTTGATTTTTAAAGGCTGGGCAACTTGTCCAATGTACATAATGGCATTGGCATAGGATGCCAATTCTGGTGTGGTCCAGATCCGCCTCCTATAGGCTAGGGGTCTAAATCCCGCCACTTCATCGATGGATGCACATCCTAAATTTAACAATAGAGTCTTGATGGGGGTGGATTGAGGCAGGGTAGTCAGTGATCTCAGGAACTTATTTTGCGCAAGTACGAGGGGAGTTAGGATTTCTGACCCCGATAATTCTGCGCCATATATAATGGAGGCTCTAACCTTCCCATTATAAATCGATAAAGCAGGCCCCACCGGTTTGGTATTAGAAAGTCTATGTTCTTTATGTAGGGCGCCTGCTAACTGACTGTGCCTGAGTACTAAGACATCTAACTGTGAAGTACAATTCATCCTCCTACCCATAGTCACACCTAGATAAGTAAAGGTATCCATTTGCTCCAGAAGCGCTTCATTCATTACAACTCTGCTTCTTACCTTTCGAAAGCTTCTTAAAACTTGGCTCTTCCCCTAACCCCACTCCTTCCTCTACTACCTCTGTCACTAGCGCTGAATGCTCACGGGCAGCCATGCGCTTTATAAATCCTTCTTTCTTTCTTTCTTTCTTTCTTTCTTTCTTTCTTTCTTTCTTTCTTTCTTTCTTTCTTTCTTTCTTTCTTTCTTCTTTCTTTCTTTCTATGTTTGTATTCGTGCAGCACCATGTACTTGGTTTTGTCAACATTTAGTAAAAGTTCATGGTCATTGCAGAACTCTGTAAATCTGTCAAAGGCACGTTGCATACCGGATTGAGTTTTAGATAAAATTAGAGGGTCATCTGCAAAAATTAATAGAGGGACCCTTGAACCGGCAAGAGTTGGCGCATCTGTTGGAAAGTTAGTATAATATGAAATGATCTTATTAATAAACAGGGAAAATAGGGTGGGGGCAAGGACACATCCTTGCCGCACCCCCTTATTTACAGGGAAGCGATCTGTGAGTTAGCCCTGCTCTCCCCACCTAACTTGGGCAAGGTTTGCCTCGTGCATCCTGATAACAAAACTTAAAATTTCTAAGGGCATCTCGGCCTCCTTTAAGACATCCCACAGCTTTTGACGAGGGACCAAGTCAAATGCTCATTTCAAGTCAACAAACATTGCATAGAGAGTTCCCCCCGCAAGAGTGACTGTACTCCAGTATATCAGCATAAATCTGAAGACTTGGTCAATAGTGCTGACATGGAGTCTAAAACCCGCTTGGTAAGGAGAAAGTACATCCTGATCCACTATCTAATCATTAATTCTACTGAGGATCAGTCTAGCAACTATTTTCTGAAGGGTGTCAATTAGACTTATAGGTCTATAGTGGCTAGGATTGGCACGAGCACCCTTTTCATATATGGGGATTATTTCAGCCCAGCGCCAAGTATCTGGGAGCTACGCACCCCTAGCTATAGCATTTATTAAAAGAAAAATGTATTCAGTCCAATTCCTCTTATATTCCTTAAAAATATCGGCGGCCGTGATAAAGTCCGGGCCCGGAGCCCTCCCGGAAGGAACCCCTTCCAGGACTCGTTCTATCTCCCCTTTGTCAAACGTTAAAACCCCCTCTGTGATGACCTCAGGATAAGCAATTAAGCCGCTCCGAGAAGAAGCAAATTGGACCTGGTAGTGTTCCACCCACAGTTCGGGAAGTACATTGTTCACTGGGATACAACCAAGCACACCGCTGCTCCACTTTACTAAGTGCCAAAATGTGATCCAATTTTTCCTGTTACAGGCATTTAATAAAGACTCCCACCTATCCTCGTCAAAATCCTTCTTTGCCACTAGTTGAACTTTTTTATAATTTGCCCACGCTAATTTAACTTCTTGTGAGGTGCCATCCCTGATGGCCTTTGTTAGCTGCTTGAATGCAGCTCTGCATGTCTCGTTATACCAGTTGGCCGTTTTTTTGTAGTGTGCCTAAGTGCTCTGATATTTTTAGTGAATAGGGATTTTAATTTAGCAAATAGGTCTTCATGCGCTTTCTGGTGAACCGTGAAACAATTATCAGATGGATCTAACGTACCCAGTAGTATTATTGTTTCCTCTACCATAGTCTTAATCTGTGCTACCGAGACCTCATCTTCAGAGACTTTTGCCCATTTCAAGTGGTGGCATTCTTGAGACATGAACACTTCTCCTACTGCTATGTCCATTTCTGTCCCTACGTAGTCCAATCCCTTCCCAGCAATAGTTAGTACCAGCGGGTCATGGTATCTCCCAGGTCTTTGATGTATCTGCATATCGACATGTCTGGGCCATAGCTCTAAACTAATAAGAATATAATCTATTCTACTGCTTCTTGACCCATTGGAAAAGGTATTAACACCTTCCAAATCGGACAGGGGTCTTCCATTTAGCGCCCTTAGCCCCCTCCCGAGGGACATACTTTTTAATTGTAGAACCGCCTCAGTCCATTTATCAACCGTTGGCAGCAATAGGGATGGTATCCGCCAGCTCTGATCTTTCTCCGCAGAGAGGCTGTA
The DNA here is from genome assembly GCF_964263255.1 of Lissotriton vulgaris. NCBI lineage: Eukaryota > Metazoa > Chordata > Amphibia > Caudata > Salamandridae > Lissotriton > Lissotriton vulgaris. Next base: position 409,579,301 of record NC_141698.1, on the reverse strand, counting down.
GTCGTCAGGACCTAGGGGCTCAAATGTACAATTAAGATCATCAGCGTTAACCAAAGACTTAGGGCTCTCTATGTCGTTAATAATAGTATCCAAGTGGGCGATAGTTGGTGACGCTTTCCCTCCCGCAATCCCTCTTGCGTATACATTAAAAAGTATAAAGTCAGACTCTCCCTCGAAGAGTACTTTAATAGCAAGGATATCTGGGCTATCTATTTGTAATTCTTATACTTGGAACAATGTCTGTTGCTTGTCCCAGATAATCAATCCCCCACTGGGTCTCCCCTTCCTATTGGGAATTGCCGCTTTGCAAAAGCCAAGTAGCCTGGGCGATGAATCGTCTCTACTGACCATGACTCTTGAAGGGCAATAAAGTTGTGCCCCTCAATTAAACTTGCCCAATCAGAGGACAGGGTCTTTGTCAGAAGACCAGCTATATTCCAGGATAACAGAGAGAGCTGAGGGGGAGTGATACCCGAGGGCACCGGACACTCAGTTACAGATTGTTGGAAGCCCTTCTTTATGCTTAGTCGAGGGATAGAAGGGCTGTCATGATATGCGTCCCTTTCAGAAGTAATCGAAGGCTGTCAATCGCACTGATCTGGACCGGATAGTGGGATATATCTGTTAGTCAGAGGGACCTCTAGTGGTCTAGTTACATGATTTTGTGAAACCAGGAGTTACCTGCCCTCCCCATGGGAACTCAGCACAACTGGTGGGTAGAGCCCTGGTCTATAGAAAAACCCTAACAGTAAGATAGACACCTTAGCCACATATCTACCTTCTACCCCTCCCAGGTTATCCAGTAAAAATCTAGGCATGCGCGCATTATTAAAATTAACAATTACACAGTCACCGTTTCCTTCTTTCCTTGAGTAGCCAATCCACAAATTTCATTTAGCCATAATCATGTGCCTATCCACTCCCTTCCCCCAAATCCCAACATCCTTTAGTCTATTGGTAAGCCAATGCAGAGCTTTTAACATAAGTTGATCAGTAGTTTCAGTCTGTATTGTCCATAGCGGTGGAACATTCGCTAAGACCACAAGAGGGGCAGCTGCCGGTGGAAGGTGGAGGTTCGAGCTCTTTAAATGCGCAACATTATGCCCCCTATCTCCTAGTCGTTGGGTGTCAGTAGGTGGGCTTAATTGCCTTGCTAGGGATTTCACAACTGGAGACCTTGGTTGGTGCAATGGGATGGGCTTAATTGCCTTGCTAGGGATATCACAACTGGAGACCTTGGTTGGTGCAATTCTCACCTCCGTTCTACCATCAGCGGAAGGGCTCATAATCGTTTGGGCAAACTCAGGCGACAAGTTCCCTGTTGCTGCATCGCAAATGTCCTTAGAGATTGAGTTCCTCTGAACTACTACTGCTGGGCCTATAGACGGACTAGGAGCAGTTGGTTGCGGAGCTTGCGGATTAAAGTACCTAGGTTTAGCCGTGACCTGAGCTAGCACTGAGTTCACTGGTTGGTTAAATAAGGTCGCCAGTGTGAGCTTTAAGTGAGCTGAAAGGCCCTTGAGGGCTGAAAAACTTGATTTAGCCTGGGTTTTGACAATAGTGAGTCGATCTTTAATCCGAGTCAGTCAGTCTATAGGTGATGGGGGATAGTAGAGTTGACAAAAGATTTTCCAGCCTTCTCCACATATCCTCGCTGGAATTCGTGCAGTGGGCACCCAATGCTGCAAAGTCAAAATCCGGGGGAGTCGATGCCTGGGTGCTTATAGTACTTGGTACGACTGGTTGATTATGTCCTCCATTTTTATTGATCCTAGGAGCTTTTGCTGTTATAGGCCTATGAGGGCCACCTTCTCTCTACCTTTTATTTGGAGGGTCAGGTATGCATTTGTTATTGTTGGTTTTATTCTTTTCCAAAGATCTAGCTGACGATCTTAAGGGAACACTAGTAACATTGGTTACAGTAGCTGTAAAAGATTTTACCGAGCTCTCCTGGAGGCTTGATGGAGTGGACGCGGAGATGCTATCCTCGATAGTGGTTATAGCCGTAGTTGTATTTACAAGGGGGTTGACAGGAGAAAGTGCTTTAGCGATTAAACCTAGCGACAATCTTGTCATTAGATGCGGGTCCAAGGACAAGCGACGCTCAGTAAGCGCTATCTCTTTATCAAAGACAGAGGTTGCCGTGATTATAACCTGATCTAATGTCCCGCTATGCTTCCACCGATAGGTGCGTCTAGCCTCTTTGCATCAACCATGCTCATTAATAATGATAGATATAAAACTGAGCCTAACGTTCGGCAAGAATTATAATATACAAATAAAGAGATAGAGCGTTTAGGAGAACTAACCTACAGTACGAAGAGGTTGGAGGGAGGGCCCAGCCCGTCCTCGTCCGTTTCTGACGGGCTCAAATGGGCCCGCCCTTGGCCCGGGCTTCGCCCAGCGCACACCTGCGCGAGATCCGCAAAGCGGGAGCGGCGAGGTTATTTATGGCCCCGCTGGATGCAGGCACAGGGGAGGACAGTTGCAGCTGGCTGGCTCTTGGGGCTTCGAGTCCCTCATTGCTCCCAAACAAAGTGTGGCAAAGACGCTGTGGCTCCCACGAAGGGGGAGTGGCAAGGTGATTTATGGCCCCCGCTGGATGCAGGCACAGGTGAGGGCAGTTGCAGCAGGCTGGCTCCTGGGACTTCAAGTCCCTTGTTGCTCCCAAACAAAGTGTGGCAAAGACGCTGCGGCTCCTGCGAAGCAGGAGCTGCGAGGAGATTTATGGCGTCCGTTGGATGCAGGCACAGGTGAGGGCAGTTGCAGCAGGCTGGCTCCTGGGACTTCGAGTCCCTCGTTGCTCCCAAACAAAGTGTGGCAAAGACGCTGCGGCTAGTTGGTCATTTTGCATTCCTTCTAGAAAGTGAGACAAACGGGTACTTTCACAAAACAATCGTTCCCAGACCTTTGTCACCATAGACCCCTTGGATCCTGGGCAGGGGCTGAGGGGAAATTCCAGAACATTTCTCCTACTTCAAATACTGGCACCAGGTATAAATATTGGACCCTCAGACTAACTCTCCAGTTCACTCTTGGACCTGTGGTGGACCCTCAGAAGGGCTGCCTTGTACTTTGGAGTACTGCCTTGCTGCATGAGGCCTGCTTCACACCTCAGAAGAGTGCCCTGCAGTTACTTGAGGACTGCCCTTCTGCTTGAAGCTTGCCTTGCTGCTTGATCCCAAGACTACCAAAGTGACTCCAAGGGCTAGTTGGATAGCCTCCTGTTGTGTGTACTACACCCCTCCCCCCCCCCCCAGTGGTGACCACCAAGTCCTGGACCCTTGGAAGTGGTGTTATAGGTGCACAAACACACAACAACCAAAACTTGGGATTTAGAACGTTTTACACTATAAAGAGGCTTGAGAAGTGACAGGAGACCAGGACCCACCTGCTTTCCGATTCACTGAAGGTGCATCGCCAGTCAGCCTGACTTTGTGGTAGCTACTTCTGCATTTTTCTATGCTACAACAGATGTTGTTCAGCGCCTCCTATCTGGAAGGGTATCCAACTTTGTGGAGCTATCATTAACTACAGCCTGCTGGCACATACAAATTATCACTATGACTTTGCCCAGCGGCTCCCTGATGATGACTCATTCTCCTTGGACACTACAGGCTGTTTTGCACTGCTGAACTTTACCTTCTAAGGCAGTGTTCTTTGACATTTCCTCCAAGTCTGAAGGTAAGCCAAGACTGGTCCCAATGTACTCTGGGTAGCTGAACCGCGTTAAATTGTGGTTGGCCATGACTTTCAACTTTCTCCAGGTGTTCCATGTCAAGATACCGCTGTTGTGCTTTGTTATTTTTGGCTCTATTTTTCACTTTACACTTTCAAAATTCATATCTCTGGTTCGACTGATTGGATTTTTGTTATTTTAGTCCCAAATTGTTTATTACATTTTTCTCTGCTTTTCTAGATTGGTATTGGAGTTCTTCTTGTGTTGTGTTTTTACTCGATTACTGCTTGTGTGCTGCACAAAAAACCTAACACAGGGCTTCAAATTTAAACCTAACTGCTTTTGTGCCAACCTACCAGAGGGTTAAGCACAGGTTAAGAGGCACTTTCTGTGGTTCATCCTGACAAGGATTGTGGTTGTTCCTTGAGAAGTGTTAATAAAATATCTCCAGTAGCAAAAACCCAATTACTAGAACATAACATAACGTAGCTCAAAATATAACAGAGATAACTTGGGAGTGCCATCCTATGATTCCTTTCACCATGACTACCAAAATTAGATAATAAGCCTTCCAACTGATTGGCCATTGAATCTAGAGAAATAGATATAGCCTAGCCATTAGGACAATAAAGTAAGTGTCCACTTAATGTGGTGTAATGGAAATAATGCCATCCTAACCAATTGGACAATAAAGTAAGTGTTCACTTATGCCCACATGCATCAAACTCCCGTTTTGCGTTTCCAAATTTGCGAATTTTACCGAATCGCAAATATGGATTCGCAAAACGGGATGCATCATGGAAAGTGCAAAATATTTCCGATTCGGTAAAATTCGCAATTTTTACCGACTCGCAAATATTTTGTGACTTCAAAATTGCGAATTCGCAATTCCCATGGATTCCTATGGGCCAAAAGGCCCATAGGAATCAATGGAAATTGCGAATGGCACTTAGAAAATTTCATGGGTGCAGGGGGGGGTCCAAAGGACCCCCCCCTGCACCCCCGAAATGTAATTTGAAATGGATGTTTCACACACACATGTCCTAAGGACATGTGTGTCTGTAACATGACATCGTTTAAAATGTAAATTAGTACATTTTAAACATTTTTCGCAATTTACCATGAGGTTCAACCTCGTGGTAATTTGCACTTCCAAACCTTGTTCTCGCAATTTCATTTCTGAATGATGCATTGCATTTAAGGAATCGCAAATTTGCGATTCCTTAAATGCATTCGCATTCTGGAAAGTCGCAAAATCAGCGAATTCCATTCAGAAATGATGATGCATCTGAAAAAGCACTTTTGCATTCGCAAACGGCCGATTTTAAGGAATCGCACCGTTTGTGAATGCAAAAGTGCTTGATGCATGTGGGCATTAATGTATTACTATTGACACACAGCCAGCACAAGAAAACATGAATCATTTCACTCCTCTAAAGGTTTGATTTAATTTCCCAAAACACAATCAGTTGAGCTCGTCCGAGAGGCCAGAACGTTGGAGGAGGGACCACCCTGCCAACACTGCACTGAGTACAACGGGGTGGTCAAAGAAACGGGCTATCCCCCTCAGGTGAACTGTTTGCCAGAGTGAACAGTTGGACCATGCAGCGATGGTACCGGACTGTGAGGGTGGCAGCATTGGGACTCAAGGTCACTGTATTAATAACAATTGGGAATACCTCCGCTGCAGGCATGCAGACAACAGTACAGAAGAGCCCTTGAGAGGCCACTCCTCCCCCTCTGTGCTGCAATTTCCCTGCCGGAAGGTTCGTGGTTGGCTGAGGCCCGGGCCTGGATCCTGTTGAGCGCAGTCCTGCCTGATGGTGAATCCCCAGGGGTTGCGGAACTGTTATCCCAGGAGACCCCTGATCTGACGCAGTGATTGCCCCCTTGGCCTGCTATGCTTGCTCCTGGTGCCTGGCTCCCCCATGCTTTGACTCTGCATGTTAAAAGTACAGGGGCTCTGGCGGCATTTGAACATGGTCTGGGATCCCCCGTGTGTGCTGTGAAGGCCTGTGAGAGAGGCGGTGCTGAGGCCCTAGACCCCTTCCTGTGGACATTGTGTGGTGCACTGGGGTGATTCCTTTCCCCCCTCCCTCCCTTCTTGTGGAGTGAGCCGTTGACCAAGAAAGTCCCTGGGGCCCATTTTGAGCCTGTTGCATAACCCTTATATTTATCCCCAGGGGGGTGCCGCCTGCCTCAGGGAGACGGCTGTTCCTGACGCACGAGATGCTACAACAAAGACTCCATACCAGACGTCAGTGGCAGTGGGGCCTGCCCCTAGATTGATAATCAGACACTCTAGTGCTGGGTCAGTAGTTAGGCCACGGAACCCATCTTCAAAATGGCGCCGGTCAGGCAATTTCAGGTGTACGCTCTGTGTGGTCCCCAAAGGTGAACAGAGGGGCCAGCTGGACATCAGACATTGTTTTCTTCCTCATCTTGTTTTTCTATGTTTATTAAATGCACTAGCAACGGATCTACTGTCATATAACTGTAGTTGATGTAACGCTGTAACACGTCTTAATTCTCATGTAAAGCGCTCTGATACCTCCGGGTCTAGCCTGGATTTCCTCATCTTCTCTCTGTCTCCTACCACCTCCCCCACCTCTTCCCTCCTTCATTTTTTGCTTTCCTCCCCTATTCCTTCCCTCTCTCCCCTGAATCTTTTTCCCCCCAGCCTGCTTTGTTTATCCTTGTGCCTATGGTCCACTCAATCTCCCTCCCCGTCGCCTTCCCGGCCTAATCTCCCTCCCCGTCGCCCTTTTACATTACCCCCTTACCCTCTACATGCCTTGAACCAACGGGTGTAAGTTGTAATTGATGTACCTTCTGTAACAAAGTGTAACTTGTAACCTATGTAACTCTCCTCATTTAAAGCGCTCTGATACCTTCAGGTCTAGCCAGCGCTATATAAAACTCAAGTAAATAAATAAAAATAAATAAACAATCACATGCATACTTCATATTAAGACTTCTGATAAATTAGTAAATAATAATAAAAGTTAGGCAAATTTGCCACAACAATAAAACTCATTCTATTATTTTTCATGCTCGGTGTATCACAGTCCATCCCAGCTCTTATTGTCTTTCGATTAGTTTCTATTATTATATATGATTGTTTGTTATTCAAGAATGTCCGACGTGATCATGGTTGCCAAATTTAATTAACATGGCCTCTCGAACACCCTGGCTTTTTATTAATGATGATGTTAGTCTCCACATCAGTTTATTGGGGTTGATTTATACTAGAGTTCATTTCAGATGTGACTGTCTATTACCATCCTTGCATATGGTGCAGCTATGATTTAGAGAACATTAACTGTGATCAGTCCCTTTTTGGGTGGGGATTAAAGCATCTTTAACTGCCTATCAGTGTTAATGTGATCAATAAAAAAGCATAATGAGCCATTGCAGATCAGCATTTGATTACTCAGTAGTTGTATAGCATGCCACGTAGGAAAGGCGAACCTTTTGGGTGAGCCCCTCTTCAGTCACTGATTTTATGGATGCTTTGTAGAAGTACAATGCAGCTGTACAACAGGATACATGAGAACTGTGTGGACTTTTGGCTTTAGTTGTAACCAAAGCAGACAAATAGAAGACTAGTTGTGCAGAGACTAATGCCACCAGATTATATGCGCAAGCTGTGATTGTCTGGATGTGAGAGAGATACTCCCAAATACTTAGCCCCAGTGATAATATAACTTATAAGGAACAGACAGATTCACCACCATTAGAAAGAAACATGGCTTACAGGATTGAGAAAACATTAAATTGGTTGGACTTGAACACATTGGGACATATTTACAAGGAGATTGCGCCACCGGAGCGTTACTTTTTTCAACGATCCAATGCCCTGAACCATATTTAGAAAGCGACGTTAAGTGACTTTGCATGGTTTAACGCAACTTTGTAAATATGGTACCCTTTCATGCATGTGTCTCCGTAAAAGAAGTTAGCAATGGGTGTTGCTGTGGGCGTTCCGGTGTAAAACCCATTACATTTTGATGCTGCCCCAGATTTACAAGGATGTGTAAATCTGAGTCAATGTCAAAAACTAACGCCATGCAATAGCAGGCGTTAGATTGTTGCAACGAGGAGAAATACTTGTATTTCTCCTCGCTTTTGCTCTTCTATGTGTGCAGCACACATAGAAAGAGCAAATCACCTTCAAGGATTGTTCATGTGCAGAAATGTGTTCCTTCCTGTACACACACAGTCATTTCCTGCAACACAGACTCATTTTTGTCATGGTGCAAGGTTGCAAGAGTGCCTGCATTGCAGGTATGATTCCCTACAATGCAGGCAACCTTGCACTATGGCGCAAGGGTGTCTGTGTTGGCGCTAGGCAGCTGTTTTTTTGCACCAGTGCAAGGGAAAACACAGAGGTGGGGCGTATTCTTGTGAATATGGCTATATCTGCATTTTTTTAAATGACGCAGTGCAGCACTTCAAAGTTTTCTGCACGCGCTGCACCATTTCCTTGTGAATATACCACATTGTGTCCAATATGAGGGTAGTAAATATAGAAAAGGAAGTAATAGCAAAAGAAACCGTTTGGATTAACAATCTCAATACAGTTTCAATAGGCTTTAATTTAATAGGGAATTTTATGTCTCAATATAATTATCAGCCCTCGTCTACAACAACTGCAATTGATTATTAGGGAGATAGGTTCTATTTATACATTTTTTTTAGATATTTTTCATGTTTTGAGTCGCAGACGTTTCCCTTTCCTCTCTCATGCTCTCAAGTTCATTGCCACTTTGCAATTAATATCACACCCTTTATTGGCAAGACGGATGTTGAATTATGTTTTTGAAGTTTCAGTTGGAGGTTGGCACAGCGTATTTTACCTGTAAATTGTACTCTTCTAACGGTGTCATTCTGGCTTTCTTAAATTACATTAAGGATCACTTTTTATGCAACATCATCTGTGGTGCTGCTTTTTGTTTAGTCTTTGTGTAAGATGTACTTTATAAATACTAGCGACGCAATGGGTATTCTATGGAGATTTGTTTTAGAGGTTAAACGAGAGTGGAATGTATGAGACAGCTCCAGAAACCTATCTAGAACTCGGAGTAATGTGGGACAGTTTTTTTCTAGGGTGTAATTTTAACAGGTTATTGTTTGGTTTTGATATTGTAATATAGTGGAGTAGTGTTTAGCATAATTTTTCTTGAAATATTACACATTTCATTTTAAATGATGCTTTTGAAATAGTAGCCATTCATTACTGTTAGAACATGACACTGCCCACTTCCGGTTTGGAGCACATGGCCCTCATGGCTTTTCGAACGGTGTATGAAGGCATGTCAGAGGGATGCTCTGTTTAATACTAAGGGGCTTATTTATAAGACCCTTGCGCCGCCGGTGCGTCACATCATATTGGAAAAAGTGACGCACCGGCGGCGCAAGGGGTTTGTAAATAAGTCCCTGAGTTTGTAGTCGTTGTTTGGCAATATTTTCAATTCACTGACAACAGTAGATGTTTTAGAGAACGCATTTGAATTGTGTTCTTGATATTGTGTTTAGCTTCCTTTCATGGGAGGATTGATGTATTGTGGGTTCATGTACCTGTTGATGCTTGCACTGAAGATGCTCCTGCACAGCTCTTCCATGGCCTATACCCCAAGCCCCCAACAGTTGTAGGGATACTTCGATCAGCTCCTCCTCTGAGGTGTCTCAAAACAAGGTAGGTTATTCCAAACCGGGTGTTGCTGACAAAACTGGGTGGGATTTTTGTAGCATCTAGGTCATCATCCAGCCCCGCTTCTGGGCCAGCATGAGGTCAGTCTTAGATCTTCTATCTTCTGGCATAGCTGAGAGGGCCAGAAGCACATGTCCTGTAGCTACTCAACAATAGCCTACACCAGCTCTACCTGACTGTGCTATGCAGACTATGGGAAGAGCCAGAATGAGGGATCAGAGCAGCATTTGAGAAGGCCTAAATTGAAACATCATGATCAAGCATGCTCAATGGGTTAGCTTGCCTCATCAGGGCATGGAGGAGTGTAATGTAGCTTGCAAACCTGGCAAACCTAGGAAGAGGAAACAATTGCAAAGAAGAAAAACAAAGCTTTGACTGAACAAAGAAAAACAATGAAGCTACTCTTACCCAATTATGCTGGATCCCTTGATGCAAGGGACAGACTAAAGGCACCCTAGCCATAACATCTACAATGGTGCAAATATGACTGAAACCTCATATACTCCATTCAGTATCATACCTTCTGAACTTGCTCTGCCACAACCACTATAATGAACCTCACCCAAACCCCTTCAGCCAGCCCACAGAGACTCTCTGGGTCTGTAGGAATGAGTTAAGGAATTAGTGAAAAATATATAGGCATGGGTGGGAGGGCTTTTAAGAGAAGGTAGGATTACCTTGGGGTGGTAGGACAAAGGTGTCCCATAGAATACTCACAAATATTGAAACCATCCTGAATTCAGTCAAACTAAATGCCACCATTAACCCTCTTAAAAACACAGTAAGATAACCACTATCCTCCCTATGGTGCAGAGAACTGTGGTATGCATTTTTTGATGTGACATCATAAAACCATTGACTGAAGCTTAATAATGTATTTACTCATCCCGTTCCATAATTGTCTGGATTCAGCAAATAGCTCTTTTCTGCGGCAATCAATGCTGTCAGCAGATTTTACTCAACATTTCATATCATATTTGGTGCTTCCTGAAAAATAGTAACGGCCCTCTATTTATTAGAAGTGTGTGTAGCTCTGCTTTCCACTGATGTACTCTGCTAAGTACAGTGTGATCTACCAGAGAGTGCACCTGTGCTGTAGAGAGAGCATTTTCATCTGTGATTAGAACACTGTCTCTGTCTGCACCGTGTGCTGATAACTTAGGGTGTGCCAGTCCCAGTCAAAGAAAGTTCCCCGAATGAGTAATACGGCCCTTTGGTGAATCAGGCTTTCTTGAACTAACAGTCCCAAATTATTGGTGTTCTGATGTCTGACAGGTCTTCGAGTTTGAATGGTTCCTAAGACCCTCCCCTCTTTCCTTCCAAAGGACACTTGGGTTAGTGCCACATTGGGTACACCCATGGAAATGCAGGGATGTGATGTCCATCCAGTATTTTGTTCCTGTTCCTGCTTATGTAAAATGTCACTGGACTATGGGGAAAGTCTTTTTAAAAAATTGTATCTGGTCACAACCTGATTTGGTGGCCTTGGGTCTGCTTAGCTTGGATACATCGTTCACTGCATGGGAGCTGCTAGACCTGTCAGCCTTAGGAAGGTTTTACATCCAATTTTTACTGGTTTTGCTATTGTTATACGTAGAACTCTATGCACTTTACCATGGCTAACCAGTGCAAAAGTGCATGTGCTCATTCCCCAAACCATGGTTTGGTTGGCATATTTAATTTCATTATAAGTCCCTTCTAGAGTGGTATGACATATACACAGCACCTGTAAATTAAATGCCACCAGTGGACCTGCAGCACTTATTGTGCCAGCTACCTAAGTAGCACCTTAAAACATGTCCCAGGCCTGTCTTTGCAGTCCATTTGCAGTTTTAAACTGCCATGTTGACTTGGCATTTAAACCCCCTTGCCAAGCTCTAAGATCCCCTTCATTGCATACGTCACACCTAAGGTGGTGTCAAGAAACACAAAAATCAACCCTCGGCAAAAAAGCAACAGAGGCCCAGTAGGGATTGGAAAAACATAGATATGAATACACTAGCCGAGAATCTTGAAAATACTAAACCATCCAAAGTGTCAGACCCTCAACTAGCAGCAAATAATTATAACCAATGGCTTACAGACACCTTTAATCAAGTAGCACCTCTAAAGAGAGTGCGGTTAAATCGTGCAACACCATCAGCCCCTTGGTTCTCTGAACTGCTAAGAATAGAAAGACAGAAATGCCGCAATCTAGAAAGGCGCTGGCGAGTTAAGTATGACAACAACGTGAAAGAAAGATACAAACAAGCGCTATCAGGCTACAGAAGATGCTAAGACTGGAAAAAAGCAAATATTTCTGTGAACAGATAGAAAAAGCACAGAACTCCAGTAAGCAACTATACCAGGTAGTGGCTACACTAACAACTATACCAACAGCCAATACCACTGAGACTACCCAAGACTTTTGTAATCAAATGGCCAACTTTTTCAGGACCAAGGTCACAGAAATCTTTGATAAATTTAATAACATCACGACTGGGGAACTTTCAGATAGCACCAAGAACGTACAATCCACATCCTCCTCTCTGAATGAATTTCTCCCTCCATCATTATCAGAAATAAAAGATCTCATTAAAACAACTATGTCAGGTTCCCCTCTGGATCCTTGCCCACCAACCATCATCAAACTAACATCTGATGTGGTAGCACCAATCTTGGAGAACATCTGCAGTACCATCTGCGAATCAGGAAAATATCCTCAAAGTTGGAACACTGCTATAATAAAGCCACTTCTAAAGAAACCCACCCTTAACACCTTGGAATTAAAAAGTTATCGCCCTATAGCAGCCCTTCCTTATCCATCAAAAATACTTGAAAAAGTTATAAACAAACAGTTGGCTAGCTACATTGATCATAACAACCTGTTAGATAACACCCATTAATTAATTAAATATGTACATTTATTTATTGGTATTTGTTTATAATGAATTGTTAATTAATTTGTATTTAGTAATTATTTACATTTTAATTGCCAAATTAATTTTATTTAATTGATTAATTGATAATTATGTTAATTTAACTAATTTAATTTCTGTAGCGGGTTGTGGGTTTATAGGGCAGTAGGTTGGGAAGTAATTTATGTATAATTAATTAAATTTGTTAATTTATGTAGTGTAATTTATTTATAATTAATTAAATATGTTAATTTATTTATTGGTATTTGTTTATAATTAATTGTAAATTAAATTTTTTTGGTAATTAATTACATTTTAAATCCAATGTTTTCCCTACTGTTGCATTTTCTGGAGTGGAAATAGTAATTTTAACCTCTGCGCTATCCAACCCTTTCCTTACTGTTGCACTCTGTGGAGTGGGAGTAGTAATTTTTACCCCTACGCTATCTAACGCTTTCACTACTGTTGCACTCTCTGGAGTGGGAATAGTAATTTTGACCCCTATGCTATCTAACGCTTTCTCTACTGTTGCACTCTCTGGAGTGGGAATAGTAATTTTTACCCCTACGCTATCCAACGCTTTCCCTACTGTTGCACTCTCTGGAGTGGGAATAGTGATTTTTACCCCTACGCTATCCAACCCTTTCCCTACTGTTGCACTCTGTGGAGTGGGAGTAGTAATTTTTACCCCTACGCTATCCAACGCTTTCCCTACTGTTGCACTCTCTGGAGTGGGAATAGTAATTTTTACCCCTACGCTATCCAACGCTTTCCCTATTGTTGCACTCTCTGGAGTGGGAATAGTACTTTTTACCCCTACGCTTTCCAACGCTTTCCCTACTGTTGCACTCTCTGGAGGGGGAATAGTAATTTGTACCCCTACGCTATCCAACGCTTTCCCTACTGTTGCACTCTCTGGAGTGGGAATAGTAATTTTTACCCCTACGCTATCCAACGCTTTCCCTATTGTTGCACTCTCTGGAGTGGGAATAGTACTTTTTACCCCTACGCTTTCCAACGCTTTCCCTACTGTTGCACTCTCTGGAGGGGGAATAGTAATTTGTACCCCTACGCTATCCAACGCTTTCCCTACTGTTGCACTCTCCGGAGTGGGAATAGTAATTTTTACCCCTACGCTATCCAACGCCTTCCCTACTGTTGCACTCTCTGGAGTGGGAATAGTAATTTTTACCCCTACGCTATCCAACGCTTTCCCTACTGTTGCACTCTCTGGAGTGGGAATAGTAAGTTTTACCCCTACGCTATCCAACCCTTTCCCTACTGTTGCACTCTCTGGAGTGGGAATTGTAATTTTTACCTCTACGCTATCCAACGCCTTATCTACTGTTGCACTGTCTGGAGTGGGAATAGTAATTTTATACTTCCGCAAGCCTACGGTAATAATATTGGATATATTTTAATTATATATATATATATGTTTTAACAAATATGATTGTACATTTATTTATAACTTTAATTAATTATTTCATTATTATAAGGTAATTTAAGAATTTTTAAGTATATTTTAGTAAATAATTTTAATTTTTAATTAATTTAACATTGTTTTTAATAAAGTCGATATTTTTACAAACTATATTATTGTAAATGATATTTTTTACTCGATATTTTTGTACTTACCTGTTTGTAGATGCAAAGTCGATATTCTTTCGGTCAATATTTTGACGCCGATATTTTTGGTACTCGATATTATGTCCCTCGATATTATGTCAGTGATCCGTTTTCAGCAACCAAACCGAGCCGTGGGTCATGGTTCACAGAGGTCCATCCTTTTAAAATAATGCTTCTTGAACTACCCATGCTTATATTATTTATTAACTTACTGCATATCTCTGCAGTCCCTAATTCACTCCTGCTGTTGCTGCTCTGTCGCTTGTTTTAGTACCCTTCATCCCCACCCCACCTCCTCCTAGCTGTTTCTGGTTGCTTCCCAACTCTTGCCACTCCACCCCACCCTCAGTCCTGCTTTAATTCCCACCTAAATTCCTCCCTTGTGTTGGTTGTTAACTTTTGTACCCTGAGAAAAGAATGTGCTGAAAGCACTAATAAAGAATTTCATCAAATCAATCTGATTGCGCTGCACTTGCATAGTCATGGTTTCTCTACTTTGTTATGCTGAGAATGTGAACTCGTAAGTAAGGATACATAAGTGTGCTGCTTCAAAGGGGATATTTGCACATTGTGTCAAATACAAGTTTTAATTGGCGGGTGAAGCTGGAAGGACGAATGTACGGAAAGTTGATTGTAACATTACTTGTTTTACATGTTGTCCTTTTTGAAAGATAGGTATTCAGCTAGCAAGGTATACAGGGGCTGTGTTTTAAAAAAACATAGTAGTGAGAGGTGCAAATTTGTCACAATAACTCATAGTACCACATATTCCACAGACAGGAACATTGCTCCATTCATCATTTGAAGTTGGATTACTTGTGGTTTTTGGTATGTAACTGTTAGCACGCATCTTTTACCACAAAATACTATTACAACGATTCTATTACAACGCAGGACCCTTTACAACGAATACCTTTACAACGCATTACACTACAACGCAGATACTATTACAACGCATACCTTTACAACGCATTACACTACAACGCAGATACTATTACAACGCATACCATTACAACGTAAGTATAGGTAAGTTTGTCTTTTTTAAAAAACATTTATTAGGGGTATTGGGTTTGGGTTATGGGGTAAAGTGTATTTTTAGGTTTCAGGCTTGGGTTTGGGTTTTGGGGTACAGGGGTATTTTTAGGTTTCAGGGCTGGGTTTGGGTTTTGGGGTACAGGGGTATTTTTAGGTTTCAGGGCTGGATTTGGGTTTTGGGGTACAGGGGTATTTTTAGGCTTCAGGGTTGGGTTTGGGTTTTGGGGTACAGGGGTATTTTTAGGTTTCAGGGATGGGTTTGGGTTTTGGGGTACAGGGGTATTTTTAGGTTTCAGGGTTGGGTTTGGGTTTTGGGGTACAGGGGTATTTTTAGGTTTCAGGGCTGGGTTTGGGATTTGGGGTACAGGGGTATTTTTAGGTTTCAGGGCTTGGTTTGGGTTTTGGGGTACAAGGGTATTTTTAGGTTTCAGGGCTGGGTTTGGGTTTTGGGGTACAGGGGTATTTTTAGGTTTCAGGGCTGGGTTTGGGTTTTGGGGTACAGGGGTATTTTTAGGTTTCAGGGCTGGGTTTGGGTTTTGGGGTACAGGGGTATTTTTAGGTTTCAGGGCTGGGTTTGGGTTTTGGGGTACAGGGGTATTTTTAGGTTTCAGGGTTGGGTTTGGATTTTGGGGTACATGGGTATTTTTAGGTTTCAGGGCTGGGTTTGGGTTTTGGGGTACAGGGGTATTTTTAGGTTTCAGGGCTGGGTTTGGGTTTTGGGGTACAGGGGCATTTTTAGGTTTCAGGAATGGGTTTGGGTTTTGGGGTACAGGGGTATTTTTAGGTTTCAGGGCTGGGTTTGGGTTTTGGGGCACAGGGGTATTTTTAGGTTTCAGGGCTGGGTTTGGGTTTTGGGGTACAGGGGTATTTTTAGGTTTCAGGGTTGGGTTTGGATTTTGGGGTACATGGTTATTTTTAGGTTTCAGGGCTGGGTTTGGGTTTTGGGGTACAGGGGTATTTTTAGGTTTCAGGGCTGGGTTTGGGTTTTGGGGTACAGGGGCATTTTTAGGTTTCAGGAATGGGTTTGGGTTTTGGGGTACAGGGGTATTTTTAGGTTTCAGGGCTGGGTTTGGGTTTTGGGGCACAGGGGTATTTTTAGGTTTCAGGGCTGGGTTTGGGTTTTGGGGTACAGGGGTATTTTTAGGTTTCAGGGTTGAGATTGGGATTTGGGGTACAGGGGTATTTGTAGGTTTCAGGGCTGGGTTTGGGTTTTGGGGTACAGGGTATTTTTAGGTTTCAGGGTTGGGATTGGGTTTTGGGGTACAGGGGTATTTTTAGGTTTCAGGGTTAGGATTGGGTTTTGGGGTATAGGTGTATTTTTAACATATATTTGCAAAATCGTAACATTTATTAAATTAAATTAAATTAAAATTAAAATAATTAATTAACATATTTAAATAATTTTTAGTTACATTATTTTAAAATATTATATACTTACCTATACTTACGTTGTAATGGTATGCGTTGTAATAGTATCTGCGTTGTAGTGTAATGTGTTGTAAAGGCATTCGTTGTAATGGGTCCTGCGTTGTAAAAATTGCCTGGTAGTAGTATGCGTGGTAAAAGTATGCGTGCTAACGTCATACATCCGATGTTTTTACAGCACCTGAAGCATTGGGGTTCTAAAATAAAGTACCTAGCCATATAAGAGCATAATGTCCATTACTCATCGACTGCTGATTCCTCCTAGTATCCGAAGCTCCCTCCTTAACTTCCAACTTGGCACCAGAGTCACAATGCTGGGCCGCCCGACCTGCCAGTGGCATACTGCAAGATCTTATTATACCGCAACCCATCCATTTTGTTATCTGGACATGAATACACTGTCGGTGTAGAATACAGATGTACTTTGCAATGCTTGTTAACTGTTCCACCGACCCTCGGACATTCTATGTTATAGATGATTAGGGAAACAGAAGGAGAAGAAGTTTGGAGGTATGTGGGGTAAGAGAATCTCAAGTTGTTACATGTCTGGAGGGGGAACCTTTACTATTAGGACATGTGCAGTTTTGCTTTTCTGAGGCAAACAAACAACACTACAAAAGCAAAGTGCCCCAATGTGTGATATCTTGGGAAGTCTGGGGTCGTTCCAGGTAAAATTCACACGAATGCAGTACAATGAATTTTCAATGCATATAGCTGATAGATGAGATACTTTCTGTTAGCCCACACACAGATCTCACTTCCAAACTCATCCTTTGCTTTTAGGGCATATGTTTAGGGCCCGCTATGAAGCCACTATTAATGAGTAACTGTCACTGCTGCCACTGAGTGCTGTTGCTCTCAGTCCTTATTTTAATGTCTCTCTCTTACCCCTCCATCTTTCTGTCATCACCACTTGCTGCTCTTATGATTTCTTCTTTAGAGCTGGATTGAGTTTGTGCATTACAACAACAAGAACATTTTGACACGGATACCTGTGATGTAAACACTCCGGATATACATTTCTGTGATGTAACATCCCTCCTGATGTTGTTACCTGGCAAGTAACCTTACTTGAAATCAGTGCTTTAGGTGGAGAGAAATAAGAACCAATACTCACCTTACTGAGCGGTGGAATAGAGATGGGCCTGGGGCAAGTTTACTGGAAGAGTGAGGAGACACATTTAATGAATCTCTCTCAGAACTCCCCTTCATATAGTTTATAATAAGATACACATAGACAGATTCTGTCCCTTTTCCCTTACATCTTTACCCATCTGCTCTCTTTTCTCCAAGGTTTATATTTTTCTTGTTCCTATTTGGTCTTTTACCACTCAAACATATCCCTCCACTTATTCCTCCTCCAATTTTATTTTCCCTTTGTCCTGCGTACCACTTTTTCTTTCCCTGTCTCTCGCTCCTCTCTACTTCGTATTTCTTTATGGGTTTGCCCTTCTTTCTTCTCTTTTCCCTTGTCTCTACTCCGCACTATATTCTTTATCCATCATTCTTTTCCCCAACTGCTGTTCTCTTGTCTTCTTATATCTCTCTCCTCTACCGTTTTTGTTCCTTACACCTTAGACTCATTCCCATTTCTCTTTTTCTTCTTTCTATCGATCGCTTTCTACAAGCATTTGCAATGCAATAGGTCTCGCATTTGTTAAAGTTAGAGCTGTTGGCATTGAAAATTACAATGTTTTTTTACATATGCTTTTGAATACAAATGGCAATAGCGCTATGCAAATACAATTACTCCACTGTAAATAAAAAAAAAGCAAAAAAATTGCCATTTTCAGCGCCAACAGCTCTAACTTTAACAAATGCGAGACCTATTGCATTGCTAATGCTTATTCTTTTTCTAGTTCTCTTCGTGATTTGTGAGCTTAATCAGTAGGATTCATTTCATTTGTCAGAATGCCAAGATAGAGGTAATGCAGTGTGCGAACATAGATAACATGCCCTGATGCGAAACCCCTGATTAAACATAAATAGACACTGGTCTATAATTCTGATTGTATTACACTTGATATATTTTGATGCACTTCCTTATTTTAATCCTTTTAAGTGCATTGTTCAGACACTGTAACATTAACAGCTAAGTATTTCTTAGCATTGAATGACACCATTTCAAATTCTGTGGGAATACAGTTTCAAATGTTTAAAAATCTCCCCCCATTGAGTGATCATAACAAATCCGACCGTCTCTGAACAACATGATTGGATGGTGTTCTGTGTGTTCTGGAAGAATATTTTCTTACATTGTTTGTATGATCTTCAAACATTTCAGCATCACCAAAGATTACTATGGTGTGAAGACATCTGATGCAAAAAAAGATATCATTTGTTAGACTTGGCATCATTGGAGTGGTTTCCACTGGATTTTCCCTCTCCCTCCTGCATTTTTGACTGACTGTCTGTGGTTTTTGTTTTTGCTGGTTTAGGTGCTTTGGGCAATTAGCCACTGCTTATCAGTGTAAAAGAGCAAGTTCTCCCAGTGTTAATTGTGATATAATTGGTTATCCATGTTTGTCATGTTTGATTTGCTGGTAAGTCCCTAGTAAATAGCACTGAGTGTTCCAGGGCTTGTAAATCAAATGCTACTGGTGAGCTAGAAGCACTTGTTGTGCCACCCATATGAGTAGCC
Source organism: Lissotriton vulgaris (assembly GCF_964263255.1). Taxonomy (NCBI): domain Eukaryota; kingdom Metazoa; phylum Chordata; class Amphibia; order Caudata; family Salamandridae; genus Lissotriton; species Lissotriton vulgaris. Next base: position 409,560,282 of record NC_141698.1, on the reverse strand, counting down.
CTGTATATATGTTTCAGGCCTGCCACTATAGTGCCCTCGCACTCAGTTTTCAACTGCCATGTCAACTGCCATATCGTCCTGGGAAGTGCACCCACTTGCCAGGTCCTAACCTTCCCTTTTCCTAGAATTAAGGCATCCATCAGGAAGGCCCACGGTACCCCCCCATTGGCAGTGTGCAGTATATGTGAAAGGTAGGACATGTGCTGGTGTCTTTTGCATGTCCTAATAGTGAAATACTGCGCTTTTCATGTTTCACTATTGAAAGGCTATCTGTAAGGAGAAGGCCGCCTTGGCTAATGATGCCTAACCCTCACGATGCCGTACACCGTACGTTGACTTTGTTTTTGAAGATACTGTTACTTGGGGGTTCCTTTGACTCTGTGGCCGGCCCGGGCACCTCATGGTCAGCGCTGTACTTTGGGTTTGTACCTACCACAACATCTCTAAATTACCAGTTGACGCTATATGTTTCTTTGATATTTAATTTTGCAGTAATCATTCTAAAAGCGATATCTTGATATATGTATGTTGGAATTTTCTCGTTTTGGTGTTGTTTGGTTTAGATAAAAATATTGTATTCTTCTAATCGGGTGTGATGTGCATTTGTTGAGTTTTCACTGCGTTACTTTGTGTTTGGGTACAAATGCTTTACACTTTATCCCTCAGAGACAAGCCTGACTGCTCGTGCCAAGCTACCAAAGGGGTGAGAAGGGGTTATCTAAAGTGTGTAACTCCCTTATCCTGACTAGAAACAAAAGACCCTACTAAGACAAGGGGCCTACCTCTGCCAACTAGAGACCTCCATTTCTAACAACCGTGAAGAACATTTTAAATATTGCATTTTAAGGCAAATTTCGATAAAATATAGCAAATAGAATAATTGCTGAATTAAGGATTTATGTGTAACTGGAGTCTAATGGGGTGCATCACCTAAGGACTTTTATGTCAAAGAATATATAACACTCCCGGGACATTCGACATTAGACAGAGCACAGAAACTGCAAATCCCTTTAGCCTAACATACCAACAGGTCTGCTGTGAGCATGTAATGTTCAGGTGAGTCTGTCACGTTTCATACTTAAAACCATGTCCTATATTAACTGTTCTTCACACAACGTAGTGCTGTTTCAAAAATTGCTGTGTTGCTTTGTGCAAAGGATAAAAGATTACACTGCACCAGGATCTCAGAAGGTCTCTTATGAATTACATCATTAGACGTGCTCGTATCATAAAAGCCTGTTTTGCATACAATTCAGGCTTGTGGTGTGCTGCAAACACACTGGTGCCTCATGTGGGAGTTATATCTGAGGTACACCCTCCAGTACAAATTCCAACATGCAGGCATCCGCACATGAGTATGTTGTGTCAGATGTTTCGTTTCACGTAAATCACACATTACACATAGGTGTATTATGCTATTGATCGCTTTCCCACCTATTTGTGCCTGGTTTCATTGATGTAACGATCTGATGCATCGTTGGGTCAGACCATTTTAGAGGAGCTGGGTTTTCATTAAATCTGGGTGGTGTATACACTGATTTGCAACATACAAGCCTCCTTTGCATAAGCAGGAGCTTGGCATTTTGCAGGGCACACTCAGTTGAGCTCTGTGTGAGAGTGAACCTTCAGTGTAAATAACCTGTTTGCCCAGAAATGTTTAGCAACGTTGCTTAGCATCATATGAGCATCCAATCAAACCATAAATTGATCTAGTCCAGTGGTTCTTAAACTTTTGACTTCTGTGGAGTCCCGAATAATTCACTAATGGACGACTGGGACCCTGGCAGGTGCGGCCGGTACAGGTAAGAAGAGTGGGGCGGGGTGGGGGGATGTCAACATACAGGATATGAAAAAAACAAAAAAAACACTTACCGTGCACTCATTGATGGCAATGAGGCGAGCACAAGGTAAGTGGTTTTATAATTTTTTTTTTGCCTTATCCCGTTGTATGTAGCTTCCCCCCCCCCGCCCACCCCACTGTTCTTACCTGTAACGGCCATGCGTGGACCCTGACCAAAACGGCTTCTTAGATTTGATCATCAAAACAATACACAGAAATACAGAAACATGTACAAGTCAAGCAAATAGTCACATGGTGAAACATGTTATTTAACTCACAAACCAAAAAGTATTCAAACATTAACATTTACATTTTAATGGGAAGGTTAAAGCTTTTTTAAATGTGCTTTTATTTCTAAAGGATTAAGAGATAAGCATGTCACTTTGTTGTTTTCGCTCCTAATAAATGCCCTTTTTTGTAGGCGCGTACCATTGCTTTGGTTGAGGCCATTAATCACCCATATTTCCATGTGTGTTGCCTTGTGCAGCACACATGGAAAAAGCAAAATGCCATGGATTGTTTATGTGTAGGAAGGTGTCCCTTTGTACACATAAACTATCCTTTAAAAAAATGCCACTTTGTGACTTTCATGTGTGCTGCACGAAGCAGCACACATGACAGTGACAGAATGTCCTTTTAGGATTGCTTATGTGCAGGAAGGGACACCGTCTTACACATAAATTATCCTCCCCTGCACACGGACACCCTTGCGTTATGGTGCAAGGGTTCCTTAGTTGGTGCTAAGTTGCTAAACTTGGCGCCATCGCAGGTAGAAACACAAGGCTGCACCACATTCTTGTACATATGGTGCAGCCTTGCATTTCAGAAGTGGCGAAGAGAGGTATTAAGCCAAGAAGGCAAACGCCTCTCTCTGACACTTCCTTGTACGTATCCCCCTGTATGTCTTACTTTCCAGGGAGACTGACACAGTATTATCTCAAGCTGTGGTCAAGTGGTTGTTACAGTGAATGGCTGATTTATTGCAAATCATATCGTGACCCTGCCTGTCTGGAATGGTTTTGCCTGAATAGCAGGCAGATGAGAACTGATCGGCCGTTCTGGTATGAAGGATGCTTGTCAAACACAAGAGCAGAGTGTTCCACAGTAGTGAGGTCACAGCGATGCCTCAAACAAAGACATGGCGCTCCTTACTTCAGTGCCTCGCTGAAATGTTCATTTTCTATTCATTATGGATTTTATCCACACAGCTGTCCTCGGGCGTCCAGAAAACCCATGGCTGCATTAAGTACCCCAATGTTCAAGCGAGCGTTGTTTGTATTAAAATGCTCTGCGAGTTCTACCCATAAAACACAGCAGCCTCTTTCAATTCCTTCACGCTTTCAAGTAAAAATTAGTTCCCCCCCAAAAAAACGGTGTTCTTTTATGCAAAGATGGATTAGGTCAAATGACTTTGCACTCCCTGGAGGGAAACACATTTAACCGCATTTGACATATTGTTTACACTTTTTTTGAACTCAGTTTGCTATTTTCTGAAAGGCAACGTTTGGAAAGTGCATTGAAGTTCAAGGTTCTGCGAAAATGAAAAGAAATTCAGTGGGGTGGGCAGTGCAGGAGAGTTCCTTAAATTGTTTTAGCACCTGTTTTCTTTTCTTATATATTTTTTTTAATTTCGGAGTCATATTTAGCTTAACATGAAAACTTATTACCTCTCTATTCCATTGACTACACCAGGTCCTGGAGGCTTGCTTGCCCGTTACTTTCTTTCGTTTGAAGAGTTGTTTAGATATATCTCATGCTCATGTTGTTAAATACATTTGGAAAGTTATTGTGGGGGTGCGCGAAGTGGCAATTGTTTTCCAAAACAAAAATTGATTGATATCTGATATGGAAGTCGGACGAGAGGTCATTCCTTCCTTTCAAATTGAACACATACCAGCAAGGAATTGGCTCGAACAGACATTCTCTGTGCAAATCAGTCTGCAACAAGACATTTTCAACTCCAAACATTCCCTGAAAATAACACGTGTGAAAATGTTTAAATTTGCAGAGCATTACAAATAATGCCTGGAGCAAAAATCACACATTTTGCAGATGTCATGGTCCTAAAAAAAATCCGCATACACCTAGATGAGTGAAGCCACTGATATTCACTCATCTAGGGGGTGATTCGGTGAGAGTGACTGAAGATCACACGCATTATAAAGCATATCTATAAAGGAAATTGATGTATCATTCTTGTGTCACAGAGTAGTCTCTGTTTTTGCAAAGTAACTTGTTTGCAACCTAAGTATATGTTTGTGCAAAGATACATTAATTGATATGTTGCAGTGCACAAATTAGCATGCAGTAGGATAGTGATTGTGATTGTGGGGATAGAGGCCTGCAAGTAGTAACAGAGCTCCATCCCTCCATTTTATTAAGCAGAAACGGCATTCAGGAGAGGATGCAGCGGTGCAGTCTGCTCCACAATAGTCACAACCCACGTTCACAGAGTGACAGCTGCCCTCAACTGGACAAACCAGTCAATCAAGCAATCAGCATTTATAGAGTGTGGCACTGTCGCTCCTTGTGGTTTTAGGGCGCTGGGGTGCAAGGTCTCTATCAAAAAGCCAGTTATTGACAAATGGCGGGAAGAGGGAAGAAACTAGCAGAAGAAGGCAAAACAGAGGGCAGAAAAATGAGCAAGCCAAAAGGCAAAACAGTGGGCCGACAAACTTGCAGAAAAGGCAAAACAGAGCAGAAAAGGGTAAAGCAGAGAGCAGAAAAACAAGCAGGAAAGGTCAAACAGAGGGCAGAAAAAAGCAAAACATAGGGCAGAAAACATGCAGGAGAAGGGAAACAGAGCCAGAAAAATAAGCAAAAAAGGCTAAATGGAGGGCAGAACAATGAGCAGAAAAAGATAAAACAGAGGCCAGGAAAATTAGTTGAAAAGGTAAGAACAGAGCAAGAAATGAGCAGAGGAGGCACAAACAGTGGGCAGCAGGTAGACTGGCAGCAGAGGGCAGTGGACTACGGCCGAGCTGGAGAGGAGAACTTTTGCAGGAGGAGCTGGCATGATGACCTGCTTGAACAGACCAGTTACACATTCCAATGATACTCGCTAGATAGAAGGAACACCCTTTTCTCACCACATTTTCAAACAAATCATAATAATTCACCAAGCGCCAGACATATGAAATACTTATTTCGCATTTCCTAAACAGCGACTCCTTTGAAACCACAATTTATGAAATGCAAAATGATAAGCAGTGGCTTAACAAAACTTGGGGGGGCCCCCCTGCAAAGCAGATGGAGGGGGCCCCCCTGCCAAACTGCCCCCCACCGGCGGCGCGACCTACCCCTATGCGGAGCTCTGAAGCGCTTGCCTACATGCGTAGCAAGATACAATATGCATAAGGTGTGTGGTTGGAAGGGCGTTATATTTGTTTTGAATTTGATGCTATGTTAGAAGTGTTCCCATTCCATGTTGTGCATAAGGACCACTGACTGGGGTGCATGCAGCTTATTGTGCAATAGGATGCAGGGATTAGCAATGGCTTAAGAGGTGAGAGATGTGCACACTATTTTGTTTTTCATCTCTGCTGGTTCCTTTATGGTATATATTTTGTTCATAATCCCACCTGTGGAGGACCGCAGCCTTAAGGCCCGGTGGCGCAGGGTACGCCTAAATCCCCTGGCTTCACCTGCCTTGTCAAAACAGAGACACGGACTCTTCGTCTGGCGTAGAAGATGGTATTTATTAGCTGCAGCTAGTACAGTGGTCTTAGGAGTCGTCAGTACAATGAGGTTCAAAACAGGCTACCGCTTAACTCCGTGGCGCACAGGTTTATATACGATACAACACAATGAAAAGAATGCAATCACACACAAGCATGAGCTATAGCCAAATGTTATAGACAATGTTTTAAAGCCAAAGCAACTCAAGTTCCTGGTTCTGTTTGTCATTCGACCCCTTAAGTAAATCACAAATTAATCCACACAATTCGGTTTACTAGCAGAGAAAACACAGCTGTGTGTCGTAGAAGGACAGTCGAGAAACAGGAGAATGCATGAGATGTGTAGCGAAGGACAGCAGATAAGATAGCTTAAAGGAAACAATGGTGTGAAATGACATGTAGTCCGGACGGGGATTAATCAGCTCAGACAGGAATTAGTGTACTCGGCCAGACTCTGACACTCGTTAGTAAACATAGGCGAGGAAACCACCTGACACGCAAAGCAGAAGCAACAAAACATCGCGTTCGCCGAGCTGCCTGAGTGAGGGCAACACAAAATGGCGGCGATCTCAAAATGTAGGCTGAGCACGAACAAATTCGTAATTTACAGAACCTCACCTGGTGATTACTGCACGGAGTCGTCCATTCTGAAAATACTATGCCTAGTGTTTAAAGTTAATGACTGAGTAGGCATAGATTAAATAGTACACAGGAGTGATGCAACAGTGTGAGAGTAGGGTAATAGGAGTGAGTGCAGGGTGAGTGAGGTGACCATATGTAAGTGCAGAGTTGGACGAAAGAATGCATGGTTAGTGATGGGCTTATTTGAGTGAGATTGCAGATTGAGCAGTGAGGGGGCAGGTGAGTGAAGTGTGACATGAGTGCAGGGTGAGTAGTGTGCTTCTGTGACTGCTGGGTGAGGTACAGGGTAAACAGAGCATCTGCATTGTGAGTGCAGAGTGAGGACTGTGAGTGCAGGGTGAGCGGGTGAATGGTGTGAGTGCATGGTGGTCAGTGTCAGTGTGTTGTGATTGCTGCGAGTACAGGGTGAGCGTAAAAGTGAAGGGCGAGAAAGAGGAATGACTTGTCTGAATGCAGGGTGCATTCTTGGACACTTGAAGTAACTAAGCATTTTATTTATGGCAGCGTGAGGTTTCAGGTATAAGTTAAACTATTGTTATTTTGGCATTATTAGGGATCTAGGGTGTAGGGAATAATGTGCTTATATCAACAAAACTTCCAGTTTTAGGATTAGGCTTGCCAGCTCATTTTGATGCCCCATACAGGACAAAAATAAGCAGTCACCTAAAGCCGTATTTTCAGCACTTATCTGTGCATACTTCAAACAGCAAATATAAATAGAAAACACTTAATTGTGTTTAAGGGCTGCCTGAATGATCCATGACTGATAATTAAAGGGAACAAAGACAGAAAAGTCATTTAACAAATTAATACATACATTTTTATTTATAATCCTATTTAGTGTCTTTAAACAACACATGGCTGGCATTTTTCTTTTGGCAACCGTACTTTATATTCCTTTTCATGAAATGCCTTCTCACACTATAGCAGTAAATGTGAATTTCAAATGTAAAGAATGGGCCCAAGGGGTACTGCCTGAAATCAGAATAAACTAAGGGGAGGCAGCCCAGCCCCGACGAATGTGGCTCCTGGAGGCCACAGCAGGCTCCGATCAGCATCAAGGACTTGACACGGCCCATCCACTGCCCAGACATATATGATATGACAGATAAGTGCCTTCTGCTCCCCTATTGCTCCCGTCCCCTGGACTGTTACTGAACTTAGGGTGGGACCAGGGGGTGAGTACCGGTGCTGGTGGTGGCTGGTGCTTGGGGTGTATGAACACCAGAGTCTGCTATGCGCTGAGACCACCACGGAGATGTCCAACTATGTGGTGGTGACATTTTGTCTCTGGATTCCACGAATTGGAGCGGAGGGGGCTAGGGGTGCTAGAATCCTGCGCACTCCCTATCAGTACCTGAGTGGACAGCCCTGGGCCTGCCCTCATCCTATGATGACTACTAACCGCAATTCTGCCTTCTTCATGTGTGGCAGTGTGGCACGTGCTCAGAGAGTCACTACTATCGACCCAATTATTGCCAGTCGGGCGAGCCGAGCCCCACCATGATGTCCCCCCCCTCTCGGATACCAGACCAGTCCAAATTACAATACCAACCCGTCCGTGCCGTCTGCCGTGCCACTGTGACCCGTCCCGACCGCCACCCACTTGCACTGAGACAGACAGACACAGACTCCCTCCGAGCTCTGACAGTCCTCCTTGCCACCTCCTGTCCCACCACTCCAGTCCTCCGCTCCTGTCCTGAGTCCACTGAGAGGTTGATGGCAGTCAGGTCTTAATGGATATTTTAGGGCACTTGTTGCCTTCACAACCAAGCATAGTGAAGAATTTCATTTGACTCTCTGTTCCTAGGTTACTTGTCATTTGACACAGGCAACCTGGGATTTAGCTGATAATACTAAACAACATGGGCAACCCAGTATGCAAATAGGAATCTATGTAATCATGTTCATATGTAACAGTGGTTCAGTAAGGTCTGATTTAACAAACCAGTATCAAACTCATGAGCAAACGAGATGGCCTGAAGACAATCAATGTGGTTTAGGGGCCTGATAGAGCTCTCCCTAGAGGGAGGACTAGGGCTGCGAGCTACCTTACGAGCACCATTGAGTTTCTGCTGTACTTGTGCTGACGAAATTGTTTTTAGATCGCGATTTTATCTTTGATGGATTTTTATTCTGAGGGGGGCTTTTATTCTCAGAGTTAAGTGGGAATTGATCTTAGGCACTCTAACACCCCTACACACGCTATACTCTTCGGTGACAGCCTCGCCCAGCCGTTTTACTTGCCGGTTGAGGCGGCAGCGGGCGCCATCTTGGGTGTGGGCTGGGGCTGCGCTCTAGTCGTGCCGGCCTCCCGCCCTCTCAGACTACTTAGCAGGGCTTTTCCAGCTGCTCGCTGCCTGATAGAGCTCTCCCTAGAGGGAGGACTAGGGCTGCGAGATACCTTACGAGCACCATTGAGTTTCTGCTGTACTTGTGCTGAAGAAATTGTTTTTAGATTGCGATTTTATCTTTGATGAATTTTTATTCTGAAGGGGGCTTTTATTCTCAGAGTTAAGTGGGAATTGATCTTAGGCACTCTAACACCCCTACACACGCTATACTCTTCGGTGACAGCCTCGCCCAGCCGTTTTACTTGCCGGTTGAGGCGGTGGCGGGCGCCATCTTGGGTGTGGGCTGGGGCTGCGCTCTAGTCGCGCCGGCCTCCCGCCCTCCCAGACTACTTAGCAGGGCTTTTCCAGCTGCTCGCTGCCTGATAGAGTTCTCCCTAGAGGGAGGACTAGGGCTGCGAGCTACCTTACGAGCACCATTGAGTTTCTGCTGTACTTGTGCTGACAAAATTGTTTTTAGATCGCGATTTTATCTTTGATGAATTTTTATTCTGAGGGGGGCTTTTATTCTCAGAGTTAAGTGGGAATTGATCTTAGGCACTCTAACACCCCTACACACGCTATACTCTTCGGTGACAGCCTCGCCCAGCCATTTTACTTGCCGGTTGAGGCAGCGGCGTGCGCCATCTTGGATGTGGGCTGGGGCTGCGCTCTAGTCGCGCCGGCCTCCCGCCCTCCCAGACTACTTAGCAGGGCTTTTCCAGCTGCTCGCTGCCTGATAGAGCTCTCCCTAGAGGGAGGACTAGGGCTGCGAGCTACCTTACGAGCACCATTGAGTTTCTGCTGTACTTGTGCTGACGAAATTGTTTTTAGATCGCGATTTTATCTTTGATGGATTTTTATTCTGAGGGGGGCTTTTATTCTCAGAGTTAAGTGGGAATTGATCTTAGGCACTCTAACACCCCTACACACGCTATACTCTTCGGTGACAGCCTCGCCCAGCCATTTTACTTGCCGGTTGAGGTGGCGGCGGGCGCCATCTTGGGTGTGGGCTGGGGCTGCGCTCTAGTCGCGCCGGCCTCACGCCCTCCTCTCCACCTATAACATGTGCGTTGGGACCAGACGGCGCAGCGGGCTGGCGCAACGGGCGTGCCGGACGCGCGCCGAAGCCGCGCCTATGCCAACCGGTGCCAGGGGCCCGGACCCCTACATCTCGGGCGCGCCACTTGCAGTCCTACACTAGTAAGAGGCTGAGAGACCTCTGCCCCCCTCCACTCACGGCCTGCTGCCACCTGATGGAGCCACTTGACCTGGGTCCATGTCCTCATTGTATATTCAAAAGGAGGTGTTTATCGCTGGATGTCCCTGACCCTGAAGCGACTATTGTAAATGGGGGGCTCTTAAATTGCAGATCCTTCAGCAAACATTCCCTCCAACTGTGGGATCTCTTACAAGATGAGGCCCTGAACATACTATTTTTAACTGAAACCTGGTTGGGAGAACATTCTGATCCAGACATAGTGAATACAATTCCGCCAGGTTACACCCTCCATAGACTTGATAGAGAAAAGGGAAGGGGAGGTGGTATTGCCATCGTTGTCAAATACCCTTTTGAGTGTGTCCTGAAACCAGTAAAAATAGATAACAGTGAAGCTGGTGAATTCAACATCAAACTGACCCAACACGAGGCAATGTCGGGCATCCTAATATACAGACCTCCAGGTTCCCTGGGTAACTTCCGAAGTAGTTTACTGGAAGGGGTCACTCAGACTGCGATCAAACACAATAAAGTACTGGTGTTGGGGGATCTGAACTTACATCTAGAGGATCCTCTACAGAAGGAGGCAGAGGATGTCCGTCTAGTCCTAAAAGAATTACAACTGGACTTGCTAAGTGTTGCTGCCACACATGAGAAGGGTCACTGTTTGGACCCTATTTTCGCCAGTTGGGATACGATAAAGGCACTTACCCCCTGTCAGCTCCCTTGGACCGACCACTTCTTGGTCCCTTTCCAATGTTCTTACCAGCCACATAGGGCCACTGAGACTGGGCTTAAGAATGTTATGAGACGTAAATGGAGACAATATTCTCAAGAGAACTTCATTAGAGCCATTCAGAAAGCGCAACCACCGCTTGCCACGGACAGTGATCAAGCCAACAATGAATTTAATCAGCTTGTGGCTGCCACCTTGGATGAGCTAGTTCCCATGAGTAAGGGTAAAGCCAGAGAAGGTAGACAACGCACGGCCCAGTGGTTCACTCCGGAACTCCAGCAAATCAAGTCTAATTGTAAAAAACTTGAAAGGAGCTGGAGAAGGAACCCTAGCGAACAGGGAAAAAACAACAATAGCTTAGCACATAGAAGATATCAGTACGCGGTACGTAGAGCTAAAGCTAAATATTTCCAGACACGCATTGAGGTAGCCGAGAGCTCCTCACGCGAACTGTTCAAAATATACAAGGAAATATCATTAGTCTCCATCTCAAATATCCCCCTAAGTGCCACCGTGGAGGGATGCAATAGAGTCGCTAACTTTTTGTCCAATAAAGTCAAAGCCATTGATGCCTCCTTCACCCAACAACCGAGAAAGGGCATAGACTTTAGAGCAGGCGGTTCGCCTATGGCTCCTGACTCTTCGTTGCAAACTTTCAAGGTCCCTTCCGCCGATAGGCTAATAAAGATCTGTCGTAGCGTGAAGTCCGGTTCCCCCAACGACCCGGCCCCTGCCTGGGTCATCTCAGAGGGTCTTGTTGCCCTGGAACCATATATAAGACATGTCTTACAGACCTCTTTTTCCACTCAACGAGTTCCGGTGGAGTGGGAGAAGGCCATAGTACTGCCAATAAGAAAAAAACCGAATGTAAGTATCGAGGTGCTGGAAAACCTCAGACCCATTTCCTTACTGCCGTATGTGGCGAAAGTGGCCGAGAAGGTGGTCAATGCTCAGCTCACTGAGCACCTGGAGAGAGGGAACCTACTTCATCCCTCACAATCAGGATTTAGGGCGGGCTACTCGACTGAGACAGCTCTCCTACGTGCCACTGAGACTTTAAGAGCAGGGGCGGATGCAGGACATACAATGGCCCTGATCATGCTCGACCTCAGTGCAGTTTTTGACACTGTAGCGCATTCCATCCTGCTACAGTGTCTTAGTGAAGCTGGGGTCGTTGGTCCCGCGCTGTACTGGCTGCAGTCGTTTCTCACAGGAAGATGCTTCCAGGTACAACAAGGGACATGTCGTTCGGTAGAGATGCCACTAGACCAGGGAGTGCCTCAGGGCTCAGCTTTGAGCCCTACTCTTTTTAATCTGTACATGGCCTCCCTGGCGAAGGTGGTACAGTCTTTCGGGGTGGAATTGGTATCATACGCCGACGATACCCAGCTGCTGATCTCTCTATCGCAGAACACCACCAATACCGCCACCAACTTTAAGTCCTGTATGCAAGCGCTAGCTGAGTGGATGGACTCCCACTGCCTAAAACTCAACGGCTCCAAGACAGAGGTTCTGGTAGTGGGGGGAAAAAGCAAAAGCTGGTCAGCCGAGTGGTGGCCTTCGTGCCTTGGCCCTACTCCCATACCTTGTGAGGAGGCTAAGAATCTAGGAGTCTGGATCAACCCCACCCTCTCCTGTGATGGCCATATAAGGCATCTTGTGGGCAAATGTTTTGGGGTACTGAAGACCCTGAACAAAACTTTAGACCTACTACCCCTAGCGGCCAGAAGGACACTGACGCAGGCATTGGTGACCTCTCGGTTGGACTATGGAAACATCTTGTTCCTAGGGTCCAACGAGGGCAGCCTTGGCCGCCTGCAAGTTATCCAGAATTCCGCCGCTAGACTGGTGTTAAGAAGACCCAGGAGAGCTAATTCTCAGAAGGCTTTGGATGCGCTTCACTGGTTGCCAGTGAAGAAACGCGTGCTGTTCAAATGCCTCCTTTTCTGTCACCGAATCGTCTGGGGCAGGTCGCCCGCCTACCTTAGGGACTTAGTCAGCCGCTACGAACCAACAAGGACCCTCCGGTCGGAGGGTACTGGGCTGCTGACAGTTCCAATGATAAGGAAGGCCAGAATGGGTGGACGATCTTTTGTGTTCCAAGCAGCTCAACACTGGAACAAACTTCCTCCTGCCCTGAGATTGGAGAGCAGTGAAGCGTTGTTCAGGGCTAAGCTCAAAACATTACTCTACACTGTGTAGGGATAGAGGCTCTGTTATGGTGGTCGTTAGTAGCTCTTAGCGCGGGGACACGCCGAGATGGCGTTACTGGGCGCTCTATAAGCTCTTTATTATTTATTACAATAATTGTGACCAATAATGCACACAAATCACCCTATAGATGGACTGTTTAATCCACACAGTAGTCAAGTGAAAAAGACAAAAAGGTGCTCAGTGCCTCAGGTGAACACACTTCAGACAGCCGATAGATACAAATTATGAGTGTAAATGTACAAGAGCAGACAACAATAATCCTTAAGATTGAGCAGCTTAAGCCAGTACCATTTCTACTGCTACAATTCTCAATAACTAAACCTAGATAAGTTGTTTGTTTTTACGTCTACAACGATTCGACTTTGGTATTAATTGTCAAGGTCATCAGGACAGAATTGTTTTGTTTAGGACACTTGAAAAAAAGAAAAGCAATGGTTTAATTAAATGAAAATTAGAAAGAAACTAACTGTAGGTAAGTAACAGGAAGAGTAAATTCACCAATTGTCGTGCGAAACGCTGTGTGGATTTTAGACACAATTGTTGAGCTACAAAATAAAAATAAAAATCAGGAATTAAATAAACCTAATAGTGTAGTGAGAGGCTGCGATAAATGGCTTTCAAAGCAATTTTAAGACAGGTAGTGTATATATGTGTTTTGCTTACTTACATTTTCAGATAGTCATGTTCCCCCCTCAGCTGCCGACGTTTTTAAATGTATCTAGGTGCCATATAATTTGATATACATGCCATATGATTTGTTCTATAATCATTATTAGATTTTCCGGTTGTGCTATGTTTACTGTGGATGTTTTTAGAACCGAGCTCAACACTACGTGCTCATCCGTTTTGATATTTTCCTAGTGTGTCTTGATCAAAGATGGATTATTGGGACTCTATATGCACATCTCTAGTTTTCCTTGGAAGTAAAATGTCCCGCCGCCCATTAAACCCTGGTGAGGAAATATTACAATAAGGAATCCTTCTCCGATCTTTTTTCCTCACCCTTTTGTGTCATTTGTTCCCCTTTCTCCACTGGGGCCCCAGGCAACAATGCAGTCTCTGGGCCATGGGACACCACACAACTCTGCTTGCTTGTGTGGAAGATGGATTCCCCCACGGCCCACATTAGGGCCAGCGAAATGCACTGTACCTCAAGAAGTACTTATGGTACATTTTCCCGCGTCACAGTACAGTAGTGATGTGGACTCCACTCCTTGACTCCTGCCTACTAGGCGCTGCGCGCTGGAACCATTGGTCAGACCGACGCAGAGAGAGACTTACTGTCTTTCTCACTCACTCACTCACCTGATCTGAACAGGGCTGGGTAGGGCCTGTGTGCGCCTGGCCTGGCCTGGTCTGCAGCTCAGAGTTAGGGCGACCGAGACGAGCGGGTCGGGAATCGGATGTGCAGGCCGCCCGCAGCCTGGGCTGAGGGCAGCGCAGCTAGCCAGGTAGGGGGCCACTGGGGCCAGGCAATAATTTAATTAATTATTAAGGGAAATAAAGGCCCCGCCACTGAGGGACTTCGGACAGTGATGGTCACCTGTAGGAGCGAGCGTGTAGTGGCTTTGTCTTTTTCTCTCTGTCTTCGCCACGCACACGCGCGCCCCTGTGATGATGCGAACAACAACGCTAACGTAAACGCGCATTTTTTATTGCATGGTCATGACTCATGTGTGTGACTGTGAGCTCCTGCTGGTGATTGCGCATGTGTTGTCCCAAATTTAAACTGAGCATTGGTGGTCACTGTCTCTGCCCCCGCCCTCCACCTAGTAACGCGCATATGCGAGGACTCGCCTTGGAGTAAACAAGTGTGTTTTGCAGCTTTGCGCTCGCGCACACCCACCCTATCCTGCCGCCTTTTATATTAAAGAGTCGTCCAGAGCCTGCTCAAGGGTGGCCCCGGGGCCGGCAGCATTTTCTTAGAGCCTCAGGCCAGGGGGCCCGGGGGCCCCCCACGCAGCCACGCACCAGTCCCACTCCACACTAGTCCGGCCAGTTCATAATTGCCTCAGGCAGTGGCCTATCCCGGCCGGGGCCCCACTGCTCCTGCCGCAACCCCCGTCCTAAGCCTCTGGGGCCCGGCCGGGCCGCCAGCCCGCAGTCTGTCTCTCTCGCCTCAGAGTCAGAGATCAGCAGGGCTCCGCTGTCCGCTTCAGTAGTCACCCGGCCCGACCGGGGCCCACGCAGGCACCAGGCAGCCACACAACATAACTATTATTGCCTCAGAGGCCCCGGCCCGGTCGGGGCCCCCCAGACCCGCCACAGTCTTGCCGCCCTCAGAGATCACTCAGTAGTCATTCGGCCGGGGCCCACACAGGCAGCCTGCCAGGCATGCACCATGCCCCGGCAGGGGGCCCCCCAGGCCCGCTGCCTATCATTTGTATCAGCCCCGGCCGGGCCCCCCCTGCAACATTCTTCAAGAGCCTCGGGCCCCTAGACACCATTATACGTGCCTCACGGGCCCCGGGTCGGGGCCCCTGCACCATTTTTAACTATTTCAGGGGCTCCGGCCGGGGTCCCCACATCAGGCATCAAGAGCATCAGGTCAGAGCCGGGCCCTGCGGAAATGCCTCACAACACGGGCATAACTAAAATTGTGGTAGTCAGTGCTGGGGGGCCCCCTGGAGGGGCGGGGCCCCCCGGACCGCGTGGGCTGCGGGGGCGTTTGGTACACCCCTGATGATAAGTACAAAAAAAAAAATACCCTGATGGTGATTCCCTCAGAGAAAGAATAGCTATTAGGAAATCGCTATTTAGGTAATACCAAACCATTCGTTCCTATGGACATGAAGACCCATAGGTTTGAATGGTTTTGCATTTTCTATTTTGCAATTTCTTAAAAGGAAATTGCTAATTAGGAAATGCTAAAGAAAGGTGATGCCCAGCCTTAGGTCCCCTAGCTGCACCCCCAAAAAAGTGTCGCACATGTAAAGCACACAAATGCTCTAGGGGCATGTGTGCACTTTATTCCACTTTAAAAAGAAACATTTTGGAGTGCTTTTTTAAAATAGCACATGGTTACCATCGATTTTGAGTCAATTGCAATAGCATTCCCTAAATGCCCAATTTGCATTCAGGAAATGCTTTGTACATGTGCATAGGAAATTGCAAATAGGAAATCCCTATTCATGAGTTCCTATTTGGGTGTTTCAAAATGCTATTTCTATTAGGTAGAAATTCCATTTTGCGATTCCAAACGGCCTTTGTACATGCCAAAAGGCTATTTAGCATTTCTTTACTAGCCAAAATAGTGATTCGACCCATCAAGAAATGCTAAAAAGCTTTGTATATCTGGCCCATAGTGTATACTGTGAGTTGCAAAGACACTGGCAACTCACAGTACTCCTATGATATGCAGTGACTTTAGTTTTGTAGTCACAAACCTTGCAAGTATGCACATTGCAGGCTTAGTGACCGAAAAGCCTTTTTTCTTTCTTTTATTAAACTTGTTTTATTGGTTTCAGGAAAAAACACAGATAGTACAATGCAATATTGCGGCCGTAAGAAAAAGTAGCAAACATGCTGGAGGGTCCACTTCGTATGATACAACAAATAGCTCACACAGGGCCATGTGTATGAAGATTCCGATTTGCGTTTCGGAATCTGCGATTTTTACCAAATCGCAGATTCGGAATCGAAATCGGAATCTAGCAACATAATCGCAAATATTTAGCGATTCGGATAAAATCGCTAAATATTTGCGAGAAAGACAATTGCAATTCCTTAATTGTGAAAAATCGCATTATTGCGATTCCTTAACGGGAAAAATCGCAAAATTGCGATTTTTCGGAAATCAGCCAATCGCAATCTTGATGCAGTTTGATGACATCACCATCCAGGAAGTGACTGACTACCCATGCTGCAACAGTATTGTTTGTGGGAGAGTGAGGATTGCTACTGAGGAGCCATGGCTGAGAGTGGGAACAAGGAATTGCCTGCAACCCAGCAGGAGCAGCAGGAAGGAGAAACTTCTAGAAAGAGAAAGATGAAGTTCTCAGAAGCTGTAATGGAAACACTCATTACTGAGATGGTGCCAAACCACGATTTGTTGTTTGGAAAGAACTCACTCAAGGTGCCTGAGGCAAGGAAAAGACGCATCTGGGCAGGCATACAGGCAAAAGTCAATGCCCTGGGAGTTACACACAGGAGTGTGGAGGTACTGCGTAAGCGCTGGTACGACCTGCGCCAGCGCTCAAAAGAAAAGTTGGCAGCCAGGCTGGAGCAGTCACAGCTCACAGGTGGAGGGACCTCCAATGTACCAGAATCTACACTGCTTGAGGAACGTGTAGAGGGAACACTGGCTCCATAGAGTGTGGTGGGCGTGGCTGTGGTAGACAGCTCCGACCAACCAGCTTCCAGACCAGGTAAGATGCATGCCATCACACCCAAACCCCCCACCCCCCTGCAGCAACCTAGGGATTAGGGGAACCACATGTCACGCTAGAGCAAGTACACAGGCAGTCACCGCAATGCATTGTGGGAGATGTACTCACATGAAAAATACATGTTGTGAGAAGTAGCCACGCTAGGCAATTTCACATGTGCAGGTCAGGAAAGGGGAATAAAAAAAGTAAAGTAAGGCTAAACTGTGAAATATTTTTTTTTCACATTGGAAATTAGTAAAGTAAATTAATGTGTGCTGTTCTATCCACAGCACCTGCAACTAATAAGCCCACAGCCAGTGGAAGAGAGACAGAACCTCCAGACTCTGGAGACGCAGGGCAGGAGCAGGAAACAGATGGGGAGGACAGTCCTGTCATTCCACCAAAGAGACCCAGGAGGAAGATTGTGAGGCCGTTGGCAGTCATGGAGGACGATGATGAGGACACCAATTACAATGTGCAGTCTGATGCCATAGGTTCACGGTACAAAAGGGGGTGGTGATGGACGGAGCATATGAATCAATCAAACACTCACACCCAGTCAAAAGATCTGGGTTTACTCCATCACCGTTCTTTAGCCCACTCTGCCACCCCAGTTCAGACATGGCTGTATGCAAATCAGTCTGACCATGTGCCTCATGGGAACAGTCCAGCCTGAACTGTCAAGCCATGTCTTCCCTGGACCGGAAACAAGCTTCCGAGGACCGGTTTCTGGCATTCCAGCCATCTTCAGCCCGGCTTGCTTGAATCCAGTGGCAAAGTGAGCAAGGGACTCCCGTCTGAGCATACCTTTCCACACTTATGGCGGCCAAAAGCGGTAAAAAAAGAGGGTGGTGATGGATTAAATCCAGATCTTTTGAGTGGGTGTGAGTGTTTGATTGATTCAGATGCTCTGTCCATCACCACCCCCTTTCGTACCGCAATAGGTTCACAGCAGGAGTCAAGGCCACAACACAGCCAAGGTCCACAGGGCAGAGGCAGGCGTAGACCCCGCACAGCCAGCAGCTGCGTTGATCAGCAGGAAGACTTGGTTTTTGCAGGGCTGGAATTGAACATGCTCCAGGTGCAGTGCCTACAAGCCAACCACATGAAGGTGTTACAGCGTGAGATGAGTGCAGGGCTCAGGGGCATACGGGAAGAAATGAGGGGTGCTGTGCAAGTCCTTCGTGAGGAGTTGCATGCCGAACCCGCTGCTAGGCGCAGAGAGCTGGGCCACATGGAACGGTACATGCGCGCAATCAACCGCCTAGCCTCATCAACCAATATTCTGTCCAGGCGCACCATTGCAACACAGCGTGAGTTCTCACACGGCATACAGGACATCGCCATTGTGGTTGTGCAGTCCACATCTACTCTGGATGAACTGCGTGCCCTACGTACCACAGGCCCTGGAGTACTGACTCCAAATGAGGAGGACTCCCAGTCAGTGCGGAGCCATACCACCCCACCACCCACCGTAGAGAGGCGCCATAGTGGCAGGAGCAACAGGCCTGCTACATACCATTAGAATGTGCAGCCAAATATAAATGATTAGCAGGGGCCACATATGGACAACTACAGTGTTAACTTTGCACACACTCCAGTTACTTAGTTGCACTGTGAATTAAACATGTGCATTAGATTGGGAGTGTATGTACTTGCCTATAAGGATGTGTGGCATTGTTGCTGTAGTTATTAAAACACAGTTGCACAGATTGAAGTTGTCATTGTGTCATTATTTCTCACCTAGAAGTAGTTGTGCGTAATCTCATCACGCCTCTGGCGCCCAGCTTCAGCACCAGCTACGCCAGCTGCCATGCGTCCAGGTCCAGGCCCCTCCAAGTCAGAGGATTCAGATTCGCTCAACTCCACTGGTGTGCCTTTCCTGGTAGCGATATTGTGCAGCCTGGCACATGCAACAACAATTTTGCAGCAAGTTTCAGGGCTGTATTGGAGTGCTCCTCCACTTTTGTGAATGCACCGGAATCTGCTCTTCAATATGCCAAAGGTTCTCCCAATGGTGCCTCTTGTTGAAATGTGTGCCCGGTTGTAGCGCCGCTCCCCAGCATTAGCAGGATTGAGGTAGGGTGTCATGATGAAATCCCGGACTGCATAAGCACTGTCACCTGTGGTTGGAAATGTAAACGGTTAGTCACTGGAATGCACATGCCAGTCAGTTGCAATGTGCCCTATGTATGTGAGCATTTACCTAGTGGGTATCCCTCGCCAAAATCACCTCTTGAGAGTCTACGGTATAGCCCACTGTGACGGAAGATAAGCGCGTCATGTGTGCTTCCCGTATACTTTGCCACTATGTCAGTGATGATGTTTTTGGCATCAAACACCACCTGTATATTTAGTGAGCGGTAGCATTTCCGGTTCCTGAATACGTACTCATTGTTTGAGGGTGGGGATATTGCAACATGTGTTCTATCTATGCATCCTATGACGTGGGGGAATTAGGCGATGTTGTAAAATTCCTGCTTGGTCTGTGCTAGGTCCTGTGGGGTGCTGGGGAAGTGTATGTGGTGTTGCATCCTCTGTGTCATGGCATCGAGAAACAAATGGAAAAAGCGCGACAGGGCACTTTGTGATACACCTCCTGCTGTGGCTATCACCCCCTGAAAACTACCTGAGACCAGCAGGTGTAGTGAACACAGGACCTGGATGTGTGTGGGTATGGCTTGTGTCCTGCGTGTGGGGTGTTCTTGATAGGGTCTGAGTTTGTCAATTAATTCTAGTATGCTCTCTGCCTCCAGTCTGTAGTGGGTATAGATGTCCTCCTCATTGCGCTGGTAGATGGTGGTACGCGAACGGAATATCCTCTCCTAACATCTCCTCCTCTGGGCCACAGCTCTCAATCTTCGCCTCCTCGCTATCACGTAGAGCCCAGACATTGTGGAAAAAGAGTGTGTTGCATAGTGGGCTTCCTTAAATACTTTGCACCTGGTTACCACCTGCTCCCTCTTGGTGGTAATTAGGATTTCTAGAAAAGCGAATTTCGTGTATTCGCAATTTGTGATTTTTTGATACATACCATTGCAAATCCTTATTTGCGATTTCCCGATTTGCGATTATCGCAAATTGGGATAATCGCAGATTTGGGAATCGCTATGGATTTCGCAAATTTCTGGCTCTCGCATATTTTGAGAAACGCTATATTAGTGATTCCTTGAATTGCAAACAATTTTGGCTTCATACATTGGAAATTTCTAATTTTCAGTCGCAAACGCTATTATTACCGAATCGCTGCATTTGCGACTGAAAATTAGCTTCATACATATGGCCCACAGTTCTTAGGGTCCCGTAATCATTCTCTCGTTGTGTTACTCCAATGAGTTGTGGCATTGAGCAATAATCGTCCGTGAAGCCTAGCTAGCAAAAACAGAAATAGACACTTCAGGCCCATAGTATTTTTCTTAAACTTCATGGTCTTCTTGTGACTTTAGAACACCAGGCCAATTGTTCCAAATAGGAAAACCCCTCGTGCTTCGAATTCTCCTGTTAGACATATTTAGTCCAGCCAAGCCATGAATTCCTCACAGGAGAGTAATACCTTGCAAGATTTTTCAGGCTGTTGAGGCACTAGCCGCAAAAAGTCTTGCAAACAGGAGTGTGTGTGTGCCTGAAATTTCTGAACAATCACCATGGCGTACCCAACAAGATACATGATGTGACAATCATGATTGATGTTGGCTTATCGAGCATTGGGAAGGTAGGGTGTTAGAGGATTGTTAGATATATCAGCATGAGTAAAAATGACATTTTTAGAGGACCTTTGAATATGTTCAAGCAGTGGGGTTTATTTATGTCTGCTGTACAAAATAGCTAAGAAACTAGAAAATCTGTAACTGAAATGTAGGAGCTGATTTTAAAGTTAAGTAGAGTGGTGGAAGCTCCAGTGCAACCCCGCTGCCAATTGCAAGATGTATGCAAGTGCAGCATCAACCAGATCGATTTGTTCCAGCCTAGTCAGGTCCAGTGGCCCAGAAAGGAGTCACAATGTATGAATCGAGTAGCAGTTTTAGACACCAATGGCCATATTTATGACCTGGTTTGCGTCGCTCTTGCACCACACAATGTGGGGCAATCCTGCATGCAACACAGGCACCCTTGCATCAAGGTGAAAGGATGCCTGCCTTTGCATTAGACTTCCCATTGTGCACCAGTGCAGGGGAAAAAGCGTTTGTGCTACACTGCCCATTGTGCACCAGTGCAGTGGGAAAAGCCATGAATGCACCGTATGCCTTAAATACATCGCAGTCCTGCCCTTTCCCAGTGATGCAGTGCAGCACAACAAGGGGACTTGCTGCGCTGCACCAATATTTCCTAACTATGCCCCCAAATATTTACATGACTTTGTGGGGGAAAGAAGTAAGGTGCCTGAGATTTGGAGCTGGTGATAGTCCTGATTACGCACTGGCTTGCGCAGCACCCAAAGCACCATAGTAATCTCAAGGAGAAAATCTCACCGGATCTACAAGCACTTTACTGATTTGACGTCTCTTTCCACCTCTAAATTGAAGGCCTTGTCGCCTGCGTGTTAGAGTCTCTAATCCCAACGAGATATTTCAAGTGATTGAGGGGCTTATTTACAACCCCCTTGTGCTGCCGGTGCGCCACTTTTAAAATGGGAAAAAGTGATGCAACTGCGGCGCAAGGGGCTTGTAAATAGGCTCCAATCACAAAAGAGGGGCGAGGGTTAAAGACAGTTTCTACTCCGCCACCCCAAACCCCCAGAGATCAATAGTGTACACACAAAAGGGCTAGGAAGAGTAAATAATAACACCATATGTACTAATATGGTGAAAGATAGAGCCAGCCCCAATAGGGCAAATCACTCTATTTGGAAAAACTGCCCTCACTCACATACCGAGGTATGTGACATGCTTCATCATTGAGCCTGCTTACAATACACCCTGGTGTACCCCACA
The DNA here is from genome assembly GCF_964263255.1 of Lissotriton vulgaris. NCBI lineage: Eukaryota > Metazoa > Chordata > Amphibia > Caudata > Salamandridae > Lissotriton > Lissotriton vulgaris. The sequence continues at coordinate 409,538,326 of NC_141698.1, read as the reverse complement.
CAGGACGGAGCATAAGGGAGGGGGAAAACATAATAAATTCCACTTAACACAACATATAGTCAAACAAACTAAACAGACACAACACTTAACACATCCAATGAGGTGAAAATAGTGCAAACACCATGTGTTTCCAAACCGAAAAGTGCGACAAAGAAATTGTGCAGTATGAGTGATTTAAAACTGATTAAAGGTGTCAACCAGAAAACAAACTTTATTAGACTTTACTTGGCACCTCTACCAGGATTGAAAAAATGAAAGAACAGAGGATGGGAAAATGCCTTCAGGAGATAATTAGGAACCTCAAGGCTTCCCTCTTACCACTGCCAGAGTCAACATGTTTCAACCGCTATTGATGCGCCTGTATGGTCACTCCGGTCTTCATCAGGACCGTCGCATTCGGTTTCTCTCGGGGTACCCCCGTAATCTGGAGGAAAGTTATTACCCCAACAGGGAGGTAGGTCCAATTATTCCTTACCAATCCTGTATGATATGTGGAGAGTGTCCCCTTAAGTGCGGGAAAACAATCACGAGTTTATGTATTACAAACACTCGTACTGGTGTCCGGTGTACAGGACGCCAGAGAACACAATCGTTCTGCTTGTAAATAAGCCCCTGAGTGTTTACTGCGACGATGTGTACGTTAACTGCACGTCACTGCTTCCAGTGGCAGTTAGATGGATTAGGGGGTAATGCACCTGTTGAGCAAATGTGTTTCCGTATGCTTGTTTAACCTCAGGATTATTTGTGTTTTATATTTGTTACTTGATATATGATGAACCCTAGATCAAGAAGTGTCAGAGACAGATACAGATAAAATGTTTCTGTCAACAAGAGCCTATCTTGCTTAAAGTACAGGACACTTCAAACCAGATCACATTCACTGAAATTTGTGAAATTTATGTCACATATTGCCTATTAAACACTCACAATAATGTACAGAAAACACATTGGCTCTCATAATGAGCTGGCCCTTAATTTAGAGCGGCTGGTGACTCCTGTGCCCCCTGCGCCCAGCCCTGCATTACATGATCTGCAGAGTTATTGTAGACCTCATGCTTGCCTCTGGGAGATTCAGTGGCTTAAAAGAGGCAAGGGTACTGGAGGGAACAGGGCAAAATGGGGAATTACTGGGGAAAATCGGGCCTGGGAGTCCAGACCCGCACTCCAATTCCTCATACCTTAGTAGACCCTAAGAGTCCAACCCACCCTGAGACGGATCATCCCCATCTTCGTAGGTAGCAGTACCCCATGTATTTGTGTCACCCTCGAAATGAGAGCCTTAGTTGTCGACTTTAGCACAATACCGTAGTGCTTAGAAAGTCTCAACAAAATGTAAATTGTGGGGAAAAATTCTGCAGACTTTTGCTGTTTTGTTTTATACAAACCTAGCAAAAGAGTAAACTTGTAGAGGAAAAGTGTGGGGGCCTCATTCATGAGGCTGTGCGTCACTTTTACGCCCCCGGTGCGTCACTTTTTGTGACGCACCAGTGGCGTAAAAAATGCTCCTGGTTGCGCCATATTTACAAAGTGACGCATCTAGGTAGATGCGTCACTTTGTAAACCCCTGCGCCACATTATACCTGCGCCAGGTATAATGTATGCAAGGGGGGCGTATTGACACAAGGAAGGGTCGTAGAAGTGACGCAGTGCAATCTATGAGATTTCACTCCGTAACTTTTAGGATGCCGTTGCATCAAAATCTTGCGCCTGCCTCACAGCCGGCATAATACTGACGCAGGCCCTTTCACATGGGGCTTGCCCCATGTGAAAGGACGCTTGCTGGAGTTGCGTCACTTTTGTGACACCCTCCAGCAATGCGTCACTTTTGCGCTTACAGATACGTCAGAAATACTGACGTATCTGTAACTCCTTGCGACATGATGCGTCATACATTAAATATGACACATCAGGAATGTCGCAAGGAGTGCGCACTTAGAAGTGACGCATTGCTGCTTCCACGCAGCGATGTGTCATTTCTCATAAATGAGGCCCTGTGTTCCTATGCAGTGAAAATTACCTCGCAGTGCGCACGAAAATTTCACACAAGCAAAGGTAAACTGGGAAAACTTGTGAATGGTGAAAATCGGACACTTTGTAAAACTTAGCTATTAAAAAATAATTTAGCATACCGCGAAACAGAATCTGGCTCAGTGTTCAGGGCATGGCTTTGATGCTGCTGTTACCAAGGAGAACCTTAGAATCTCAGCTATTCAAATATAAATAGGTCTTTCAGTAAGAGGCGAATGTGTTTCCTGCAATCAGAGATAGTTCTCTGAGTTCTGGATGTCACATGAAAACAGTACTTAATTTATGAAAGACAGACTACCGGTGCGGAAGTTCTGCTCGGAAGCGGACATGATGCCCTTAAACGTCGGCACCCCGAATACATAGACCAGCAGTCTTTAATGTACATCCAGATCAGGGGCGGCCTTAGGCATGTGCAAGCTGTGCACCTGCACAGGGCCTCCAAACCCCAGGGGCTGCGACGCCAAGATATATCCTTAATAAAATAATCCTCTGAGGATAGATACATATTTGTGTGGCGGGCCCCTGGCAGGGATTTGGCGGCCTCCGGCTTTGTTTCTCTTCTAAACACCCTGACCCCCTTCTCTTCACTGGCCTCCGCGCCTGCATTTTTCCTGGTTCCTGATTGGCTTCCTTTTTTCCCTACCCATAACCCACTGCTAGCCCGCTGCATTGCAAGCAAAATGAAGAGAATTTGAGTACACAAAGCTGGTTATTCGAAAATCCTACTGGGAGCAGCCGTAGGTACTGGTCATCTAACGTCTTTTCTAGACATTTTATTAAAACACCTTCCAGAGCTCCGGGGGGCCCCGCCCGGATCCAATCTTCGGGGGCTCCTTACCTTCTCTCCCTGCCCAGGGCCGCCATGAACCTAGAGCCGCCCCTGTCCAGAAACTCCCTTGCCCCCTTTTCTCCCTCTTGCGGGTTGCGGCTCTCTGTTTGTGATGCTTTTACCATCCTTTCCTTCCTCCATGTTTCCGATCTGTGCTTTTTCCTCTCTAGCAGTAGGTAACTGTTTAATAAAAAAAAACAGTGCCTCACTTATACACAATCCTTGGTATTTGGAAGTGCGAAGGGGCACAAAAGGGGTGCTGATCTGCATTATGAATTGCAATGCCATGTTTCAATGCTTTGGGCACAATTGTAGTCCCTATCCATTTATACCATACTGCCTCCTCAGAATAGTTGTTTTCAATTTGCAATGAGGAAGCTATTTAGGATACCATTTTATTTGTGAATATGGGGTTAGGCATTGGATGAGGCATACAGCACGCAGGAGACCTGGTCATGCTTCCCTCGATTCCCTTGATTTTACGAAAATTATACGTATAATGTACTTAATTCCTGGGGCTGTCAGCCACCCCTCTTCATCCATTGATCTGTTGTTGTGTCATTCGCATTTAGTTTCAGCCCACTGCAGCATGCCCCAGTGGAGAATGTGTCAGCTTACTTCAGATACTAGCTGTCTTCACTTTGACTGCATTTAGCCCTTTCACATGGAGCACATCCAGGCACATAGTAGTAGTTCCATTCAGAGTTTTTGTTTTTACTTTATTACCTGTGTTTTTGTTTTTACTTTATTATTACTTTAGTGTTGCCTTTGTTTGCAGAGTCTGATGGGATAGCAGAATTATATATCAGTTCCTGTCTCCTGCCAATGCTGTTGTACATTATTTTTGAAGTGGCCTTGATTTGGCTGCCTGCTGCTTTTTCGCACCATACCAGCAGCTCTTTTTCTTTCTTTCTTTCTTTCTTTCTTTCTTTCTTTCTTTCTTTCTTTCTTTCTTTCTTTCTTTCTTTCTTTCTTTCTTTCTTTCTTTCTTTCTCTCTTTCCTGTTTTTTGTTCCTTATTTTTTCAATCTTTCTTTCTTCTTGCTTTTCCTTGACTCTTTCTTTCTTTCACTTCTCCTTCCTTCCTTCCTTCCATCCTCCATCCCTTCCTCCCTTCCTCAATACCTCCCTCCTGCTCTTCTTTCCTCCCTCTGCTCCCTCCCTACAAGACAAGAGGCTGGCAGCCAATGCAAGACCAATTTGCTTTTGTACTGCGGTGTTAGTCAAGAAACGTTGATTTATTTAAAATATGATTATGAAATAATAACGTACAGGAGCTTTCAGACAGACTTCCTCCATTAGTCTGTGGTTGTACATTCACTTTTTACTTCCACCTACTCTATCATGCATCAATTGGGAAATGGCAGCCCATTTCAGCCACGGGTTATTTAACTATGAGTTATGGCTGGCTGCCATTTCACAAGGAGGGCATCTACACAGGAAGTAGTTTCTTTCAGTGCCAGTGAGTACTTTGGCCATGTGTGCTTTTTTAGGAGCTACACAACTTTTTTGCCTTTAGCCAATGCCTTTCTTTTAGATTTATGAGGGCACGGCAGCTTCTAAAACAATACATTTTCTAAAAATCTAAACAAAATAAGAATTGCTAAAAGGCTGGCGGCCGACATCAGACCAATTTGCTTTGCTAATGTTTGTTTCTTATTCCAGTTTTTTTCCCCTATTTCATGGACAGGGGTTGCAATAAAAAAAATATAACTGGAATTTTGTGAATTAGTTCTACTCTTCCTCGCAGGCCTCCACCCCTTCATCCCCAGCCCTCATGGTAGGTTTCCAAAGCAGAATTCATCTCAAAGATCAGGATTCTGCAAATTCACCAGAAAGGTCATTTTGTGCTCTGATCAATTTGGACATTAGTGCAATGTAAGACTATTCTGAGGTAAAAAAAAAAAACAGCAGGCACTATTTTAGCACAGGCGGTGATCTCAGATCTGGAAACAATCATATTTACCTGAGCATTGCCATTGTCCAAACAAAAACTGAGCAAAAAGTAGTCGCAGAAAAAAAATCTGTGAACATTTGTTTGCCTTGTCAATAGAAAATGTTGCAAAATGTAGTCTGTCTGGGAAATATTCTGTATAGCTTTATCAATTTAGCTGGTTATCAATTAGCATGTAAATGCATTCAAAAAGTTCAACTGGTATAAGCGCACTGTATGTATGTATATGGCATTTCTATAGCGCAAACCTAACCAAAAGCCAATGGCTAATCAAAAGCCAATGGCGTGCTGTACACGGTCAAAGACAAGCATAAAGTCAACTCTATGGTGGAAATGAGAAACTTCGCAAAATGAATGTTTAGAGCGTGTCTTACCCATCGAACCTAAGTCTGCATCAACAGTTAATCCTCATTTTCTCATTCTAGGCAATAAAATGTAAAAAAATACCCTGTTCGTGTTTAGTTCAAAGCATTGCTAAGTATTCTACTGACCATGTGCTGCGAATCACTCTCCCATTATTCCAGAAATTACAACGCATGCTAATTTTCATTCCCATAAAAAGGGATCAGGTAGTTTTGGTACTAAGTCTTAGTATGTGATGTCACACTTTTGCAGAATTCATGAGTATTGCAATCTTGTTATGTCTTATTTTCTTTGCTATACTTTCTGCACAGTGTTCCAAATTCTGCAGCTCTGTTGCAGTTTCCCAGAGAAATATTTTAAAGTCCTTACATACTCACGCTAATAAAAATACTCCAAAATGTTACTGATATATAGTTGAGTAGGGGTTACACTCACTGTTTTAATTACAAATTCTTGTTATATCATGTTCTAAAGATAATATTTTACAAATTCTATTTTTCCATACCGCTGCAAAAAAAGTTGAAAATAATTGAAGATATTTTGAAAAAGAAATGGATGCAGAACTGCTGACAGAATATTTCCCCTCATCTTGCTCATAGGGAACACTGTACTAAATAAGCAACATTCTGACAATTTTATAGCTGTGCCTCTTCCATCATTTTTAATATCTTCATCCAAATGTTATTTTGTCGCCGCAATGTCCTCATCAATACACAAGTCATCCATGATGGCAATCGGTTCACACCTTCATATAGCAATGCTGTGCAATATTTTCTAGAGCATAAAACAAATTACTTCCGGTAAAGCTTGGACCTCGAAATTGACTTTTCAGCAGACGATAGATTTGGCGATTGTATTTCGCGCTTTAATGTGCCCTGAGTTGTACTAACTTTTTATTCTTATGCTACGGATTTAGAATTGTCATCTGCAACCCAAATTAATCGATATAAATCACTTTCTTCCACACAAGGACACATCAAAATGAAACTCTGTGATTTGTTGTTGCACACAGCCTATACCACTGATGGCATCCTTATATATATACTAATTTAGATGTGATATTCTTTATAACGCTGCTTACTGCAAAGATCCTGATCAGCTGAAAAAAGCAGTAGAATCAAGGGGCCCGCGCATGTTGTCTTGTGTCTCCGTAACATTACTTGCAATCAGCCCCGGCCCATACAGGTGAGAGAGGTGGCGCCAAGTGGGGGGGGGGGGGGGGGAAGCCAGAATATCACAATACTACATTATACTAGCCAAAATATCGAGGACCATAATATCGAGAGGTCAGTTTAGGTTTATTTGACTTAACTCCACATATATTAATTTTGACAGCATACTTGTCAGCAACTTACTTAGATGTAGTGTGTGCTCATCTCGAAGAGTCTTCCTGCGCATGTGCAAAGCTAGGCGAGGACTATTCCTCCCCCTCGAGGCACAAGCGCGGAAGCGGGTGAGTGGTGACATCAGCCTTGTGGGAGTGGACGCATAAAGCGGCAGTGAATAGATTTCAAATGGGGCGCTAAGGATTTGGTCCAGGGCGCGGTCAGTGGAGCACCATTCACGATAATGGGAAGGGGCAGGGCTGGCGTACAGTCCAAGGGGTGGTAACAATTTGAAGCACTCCTTTCGCCTCCGTGCATTAGGCTTCCTAATTGGGTAAGACCGAGACAACCTTAGGTGAGTGGCTATGCATTCGTTTGGAAGCTCTTATACAGTTGCTGAAATTGGAAAAAAGGCACCTGCAGCCGTAATTTCAAACGAGCGCGCAGCAGGTTGGTTTACTTTTATCAAATTAAGGAGAGCTGAATTGGGGCTCGGGGCTGCCATTATTTGTGATGACCTTTAGCACAGCCGATATCACAAGCTAAGGCTAGCCTAGTTTGCAAGACACAAGAAGGGATAAAAAAAAAGGTTGTTACATACCCGATCAGTGCACCAGCGGAGCCCTCCTCTCCCTAGTGACAAGGTGCACACCGAGTGTGGTGACCAGCGAGGAGCGGATCACAGAAGCCGGGACCGGCTGGCAGTGAACGGGGGCCCTGAGAGGAAAGGTACACAGGTGTTGCTGAAGCCGGGACCAGTTGGGATCAGCCCACCAAAGGAAAGGCAAAGCGGTTTGCTGTAGAACTAGCGCTTACCCAACGGCCAGCCACCAGCCCCCAGCCCGAGCAGTGGAGCTGAGGAGGTGAGGAGCTGAGGAGAGCGTGGGAGCCAGGCGGGGGGCAGCGTGCAGAGTCGAGCAGGGGGAAGTCAGGGGAAACCCCCAGCTCCTCTGCCCCTTTGTTCCCCTGCTGTCGTCGTCATCGCCAGTATTAGCCCAGCCAGTAACAGCCCAGCCAGCCACCCGGCATCCCTACGTTCTCTCTCCTGGGGAAAAAACCTGCCAAAGCAGATGAGAGTTGCCAGACATCAACCGTCAACTCCATAACCCCACAGGTACGGGGAGAAGACAGCTGGGCTACAGGAGAGTTGCTCAATAGGAAGAATCCAGGAGGACACAGTAGAAAGCAGAAGGCAGAAGGTAAGAGGCGCAAGGTGCGAGGCGCTTTGGGAAAGCTGCCCCTAAGGGAGGCTTGTGGAGAAATATATCAGAATACCATTAGACCAAAAACTAAAATTTATGTAACCAGCCGAAGGCTTTTTTTGGATCACTGAAATATTATCGACGGACACATTATCGACTTACCAAAATATCGTTGACAAATTATCGACGACAAAAATATCGACTTACTATACCTATTACACAAACTACAAAAATATCGAGTAAAAAATATCGAGTACTAACTATATCGAATACATAAATATCGCTTAAAAAAATATCGACTACAATTATATCGTTGGACATGAAATTAGCCCTAACACTACAAAAATATCGACTACAAAAATATAGACTACCACAATATCGTTAAAAAAAAAATATCGAGTTCATGTTTGCACACTTTTCTTTCTAAAATACCATCTTTATCATCAATAAAAGTCATTTCTCACTAAAAAAAACGTTTCACATATAATACCTGTTTCTTACATAAAATTACTATTAAACCACATTTACTATACATTCTATTACATGCATTTTATCATTTTCTATTATTCTTTGCATTTAACTAACATTTTCATTACTTATTTTGACATATAAATATATTTCATTTAAACACGAACCTGCTTTAATGCGGGAACAACCACATACCACCATTCTCACATCAACAAACACTCCAATTAACTTAAAAAAATTCAAACTAGCCTATACTATGCTTCCTTACATCCTACAACCAATCAAATCAAAGCACACATAACACATATACTATAAAAGGGCTACATGCATTCTACCATTTGTTGCTGCTACCTCTCTGGAAAGTAGATGCCAACCCTTTGAAGATTTTGTTGAAGAATAAACATCTTTAAAGATCCAGCTTACTAGCTAATTAATCAAGTAAGTAACACAGCATTTTTGTAGAAAACTAAATTAGAAGTGCACTATTTTCCTTACATCTCTTAAGTCTTACACTTATTTTATTTTCATGTCTTCCTACTTTTCTGATAGAAACTACTCCAACACAATTCCTATTACATGGTCATATTTCTTCATGTGCAAAATCAGATAGTAAGTATATAATAATTCTCTGTTACACAGCTACTGCTTTTTTTAAACACTAATTTACAAAAGTATTTATTTTTCATTAACATTATATTTACAGATATACAGAAATTGTGCTATTTCTACAGCAAAAACGATAAAACTACCCTAATTACACATGTAAGTATAGATGTGTTTGTTATAAAACGGCAAATTTCATTAATGCACATTTTTAAACAACATATCTTGCTTTTTACATCTTCCCTATAGATCATTTGAAAGATCCAAGATCAACTATAGCAAAACACAAGAATACCCTTCAGAAAAATGTAAGTATAATTGTTATTTGCTAAAATGTGGGCACAAAAAACGCTAACTATATTCTTAACACCATGTTATTTATTTTGAATTGCCTCTACAGATATTCAGAAAACATCATACATCTATTCTACATATCATATGAAAACATCCTACACAAAATATACCAATATAGAAGAATAGCCTTGTAAAAAATGTAAGTATATTTATCATTTCTCTAAAACTGCCAAAAATAACACAGTCTATGTTCTTAACAACATCTTATCTATTTTAAATTTCCTCTACAGATATTCTGAATACATCATACAGCTATTCTACCTACAACAAATAAAACGACATATGTAGAAGTTAGTATACGTTTAAATCTGTTACATTTCCAAACGGTTCAGTATTAAAATTATAATATTTTGCTTTTATTTCTTCTATCTACTCTACAGATCATACCTGTACTAAATTGATGAACTCCACCAATTACTACTATTCTACTATTTAAACAAGTAAGTATATGTAATGCTTACATCAAATGCACTAGTAGACAAAAATGACAACTGCTTTTGAGTAGGAAATACGTTTGTTATATATAAACATTAACGTTGTTTTTCTATATTTTCATACCAACAGCAAATAAAGACATACATACAAGACCATCATTCAAAAGACATTTCTGCTTCTGTGACTACTACTTTGATTAACTGTAAGTATAAATGCATCACTAATGATGTTAGCACCACATAAGTAAAAAAATGTGTACTGATTTTGTTTCTTTCTACTCTTTCCTAGAACAAGTAAATCAAAATGACTGAAGGTGCAGAATTTGTCATGTCTCAGAAAAATAAATTGCTATTATGCTACATGGGTTATGTGTATAATCAGGAGAGACAAAGTGGTAGAAAGGTTTTTTGGAAGTGTACAAAATACTACTCCAACAAATGTTATGGGAGGGCCACTACCGAGGAAACTAATGTGCTATTTACTAGAGAACATAATCATCCCCCAAATGTCACCGAAATTGAAATTAGAGATGCCTTAGAAAGTATTAAAAGTGCTAGCACACAAAGTGACAAACCCACCACCCAAATACTTAAAGAAGAACTGGTAAAAATCCCTGCCCATGCTTCAGGGCAACTACCCTCTATTGACTCCCTGAAACGCACTATTGCACGCACCAAACGACTCACTAGCACAACCCAACCCAACCCAACTTGTTTTGAAGAAATTATTATTTCACCCGAAATGGCCATCACACACAATAAAGATAAATTTATTCTTTTTGATAATGAAAGCAGTACAAACAGAATAATTATGTTTGCAACTGCAAGTAATTTACGAAAAATCCAACAGTGTCCCCAATGGATGATGGATGGAACCTTTAAACCCTGCCCAAAACCTTTTTACCAACTGTATTCCATCCACGGTTTATACCATCATTCTAACATACCTTTCATTTACTGTTTGCTACCCAACAAACAGCAAACAACCTACACCGAAATTTTAAATGTTCTCAAAACGGAAATCAATAATTATTTTCCCGAAAAAATAATTATTGATTTCGAATTAGCTATGATAAATAGCATTTTGAGAACATTTCCACACACAGCAATCCAGGGTTGCTATTATCATTTTAATCAGAGTATATGGAGGCATCTCCAAAAATCTACTTTAAGTGTACTATACTCTACAGATAGCACCTTTGCCTATCAAGTTAAAAAGTTAATAGCCCTGGCCTACGTCCCTGTTACAGATGTTGCTGAACATTACAATTTATTAATTGACAGCGCATATTATAAGAGGAATGAGGATAAGCTAACACCATTGCTAGACTATTTTGAAGACACTTGGGTGGGAAGGTTGCACAGATCAGGACATCGACGCCAGCCCAAATTCCAAATCCCTTGGTGGAATGTCTATCTCAGTACTTTAAACCAAGAGGCGAAAACCAACAATAGTGTTGAAGGGTGGCATAATGCTTTCCAAGCAACTACAAACAGAGGCAAACCCACTTTCCACAACCTTCTTGAAGCTTTGAAAAAAGAACAAAGCTATCAGGAACTAAGAATGGAACAATCAGTGTCACAAATAGGGCCCAAACTCACTAAACAAACCCAACAAATGTTCCGACTACTTCAAAGTCAAGTCACATTATACCCTACAACTAGAGGTTTAGAATACCTGGCAATAATAGCAAAAAGTCTTCTATAAAAATGTCAATTAAATATACGAATGTCTTCTTACAATACTAATAAAATTCACATGTCATAAACATATATAATGAATTATAAATAAAACATATTTGTTTGACAAACTTTTAAAAGTTATGTAAAAAAATTTGTAACAAATATGCAATGTTTATAATTTTTTATAACATACACATAACATTAGAAATCGACATTTCCCACCCAATCAAAATTGTAAAATAAATACTTACAATTTTTGGACTTGAGAGACGCAATCAAGGAAAAATCAATCCATACAATCCAATCCAATATCTTACTATTCCAATATGGGATAACCCTCAAAAACCCGAAAATAAATTGTAAAACGTAAAAAAACGCTCCAGGAAATCCCGAAAACAGTAGTGTGTACACGTTAGGATTTAAAGTTATATACACACTATTTAAAAAAAACGGTCACGCATATCAATGTATCAATCCGATTCGAAACCCTCCAAAAAACCCGAAAAAGGTTTAAAAAGTTAAAAAACCGGTCCTGGCAAACCCGAAAAATAGGAGATAAAATTCAAAATATAAGCATAATAACTTAAACATTTGTTTCTCCGTTAAAAAACACGCTTCCTTCCATGTAGTTTTCATGCGAGGAACCGAAACCTGTAAAATAACATACATAACGAAAGCCACCCACAAATACCCCCTTCACATTTGTAAATATACTAACAATTAACATTAACCATGTAAGAAGACATTTCCGAACACTTAAAATTAGACTTGAAGGAAAAAAAGCACGACACATCTATAACGGAGACTTTTCACCCAAACGCTACTTAAACTAATAATACATACACCAAAAAACACTACAGAGTTTGATTACACCCTCAAACATGACCACTTACTTATAATTTGTAGTTAAAAATAACCTTACCTCTCTCCACGCGAAGCAACTCCCAACCGCGAGCTTCTCCAGTCCTGAATGGAGCGCAATAACCTTACGCGGTAAAAAAGTAGTCCCCTTAACCCATTTGTGTAAAGGGATAATAGAATAAACAATGTGAAATATAAAATATATAATACATACACATGTATAATGTAACAAATTAATACACTATACTCATGACAATTTTCCTTTATTTAAAAAAAATAATATATTTAATATAAATTAATATATAATATGTATTATATATTAATAATATTAAATAATTATGTAAAACTTTGAATAAAAGATGTAAATATTTAGTTATTCTGTATATTTATATGAATAATTTTGTGTATAATTTTAATAAAACATTATAAATGTTTATGGGAATAATTAATAATGATAAATAATATAACTTATTTATTGTTATTAATATAACAAGTAGAACCATTTAGTATATAAAGAATGGCCTGAAAAAAGTCTCTATTTTATCTGTGAATGTATATATTTTTGTTAATAATAAATGAATGTTTATGTTTATTAATTAATAATAATAATAATTAATAAAATAATTATTATTTTTATTAATTAGTAAAAAAAGATTATATAATTATTTCTAATTATAACAAAATTATATAATTGCTTTACTACAATTTGATAAATACAAGATATTATAATTAAACATATTGTTTCCCTATACAATTATAAACTTTACAACCAAAGCGATTTATATGTTTTATGTAAAAACAACATTGTGTGAATTATACACCAAGAAAATTTATTTTTGTATTTCAATTTATCCTAAGAAATGTAATAATAGTCATGTTACTTGTTAAAAAGAAATATGTATTATATATTTTATTATATTAATATTTAATATTAACATTATTAAATATTAATGTAAGAAATATATAACAAATCATTGTTTAATGTATTTCTATATAAAAACTTTAATTGTAAATGGCTGATGGGAATATGTAAAATTTACTGAAAGAATCTAGTAATCCAAATAATTTTTTACATTGACCACATGTATATAAATGTAAAGATGTTATTGTGTGAATAATAAAAGTTAAAAAAAATGTTATGTTATATTTGTTTTTGATTTTATTGTAGTACACAATAAAAAAATTAAAAATTGTTTAATAAACTAATTTGAAAACATCTATGTTGCATTATTTTTTATTATTAAAATACAGTAATGAACAAATGTATACAAATGTGCTGCACACTGACCAATTTTATATGTATTGTTACTACTCCAGTCAATCTAAAATGATAGAAGCTGCAGGACAGTAGCAAAAATTATTTTACTATTCCTACTACACTCAAGGTAATACCATAAAATGTGGTGGAGACTAACCAATGTATTTTTATTAATCCAACTCCAGTGTTGATAATATTACTGATGGTGCTGGACACCAACCAATTAATAATTAGAATTCCAACTCCACTATAGCTACTGTCTGGAAACATGCTAATACATAAATTGTTTTTATCTAAATAAAGGGTACTAATGTAAAGTTATAATAATAGCTATTTTCGTGTAATAAATTTAATGTATCACTGTTAAGTTAAACTATACATCAGCACTCTAAAATACCCAAAACTGTCCCAAAACACTAAAAAGACCCCTTCACCCTAAAGGCCAAAACTGACCCAGAACCCTACAAATACCCCTTTATCAACAAACTGAAAACTGACCCTGAACCCTACAAATGCCCCTTACCCACAAACTGAAAACTGACCCTGAACCCTACAAATACCCCTTTACCCACAAACTGAAAACTGACCCTGAACCCTACAAATACCCCTTTACCCACAAACTGAAAACTGACCCTGAACCCTACAAATACCCCTTTACCCACAAACTAAAAACTGACCCAGAACCCTACAAATACTCCTTTACCCACAAACTGAAAACTGACCCTGAACCCTACAAATACCCCTTTACCCACAAACTGAAAACTGACCCTGAACCCTACAAATACTCCTTTCCCAACAAACTGAAAACTGACCCTGAACCTTACAAATACTCCTTTCCCAACAAACTAAAAACTGACCCTGAACCCTGCAAATACCCCTTTACCCACAAACTGAAAACTGACCCTTAACCCTACAAATACCCCTACACCCACAAACTGAAAACTGACCCTGAACCCTACAAATACTCCTTTCCCAACAACAGAAAACTGACCCTGAACCCTACAAATACCCCTTTACCCACAAACTGAAAACTGACCCTGAACCCTACAAATACCCCTACACCCACAACCTGAAAACTGACCCTGAACCCTACAAATACTCCTTTCCCAACAAACTGAAAACTGACCCTGAACCCTACAAATACCCCTACACCCACAAACTGAAAACTGACCCTGAACCCTACAAATACTCCTTTCCCAACAAACTGAAAACTGACCCTGAACTCTACAAATACCCCTTTACCCACAAACTGAAAACTGACCCTGAACCCTACAAATACCCCTTTACCCACAAACTGAAAACTGACCCTGAACCCTACAAATAGCCCTTCACCCACAAACTGAAAACTGACCCTGAACCCTACAAATACTCCTTTTCCCACAAACTGAAAACTGACCCTGAACCCTACAAATACCCCTTTACCCACAAACTGAAAACTGACCCTGAACCCTAAAAATACCCCTACACCCACAACCTGAAAACTAACCCTGAACCTCCCAAAAACTCCTTTACCCACAAACTGAAAACTGACCCTGACCCCTACAAATACCCCTTTACCCACAAACTGAAAACTGACCCTGAACTCTACAAATAGCCCTTTACACAAGAACTGAAAACTGACCCTCAACCTAAAAAATACCCATTTACCCACAAACGTAAAAATTTTCCAAATCCCACTAAATACACCTTTACTCACGACTAGAAAAATGACCCAGAACCCTAAAAAATTAACCTATAACAAAAACTATGAAACAAAGCCAGAACACTATAAATAATAATGAACAAAACATTAAACATAAATATATAAAAAAACAAATATTTTTTAAAAAACTATTATAAAATATATTATCACATTAGCTATAATAATAATTTAGATTAATTAATATTGTTTAATTCCAATTAATTAATTAACATCAACATTAATTAACACATTACATTTAAATGTATACAATTAATGTAATTAAGTCATTATTATAAATTAATTACCAATTAATTTATTTAAATGATATGCAATATATTAATTACATCATTAACTAATTATAATTAATGTGTTAGCAATTAATAAATGTAAATAATATACTAATTCTTAATACAATAAATCACTAATTATTATTAATTAATAACCAATGTATCAATTAAAATCATATACAAATTAATTTTTAAAAATATTGATTATTAATAATCAATTAATCAATTAATCAATTAAATTATATTCTAATTAATCAATTAAACAATTAACTAATTAATATTCATTAATTACCAATTAAAATCTAATTAAAACAATTACCAAACATATATTAACTAATTAATTATTATTAAATTACTTCCCACCCTATTCCCCTATAAACCCACAACCCGCTCCTAAACATTAGGTACTATTTATTTATATAATATATATATATTATTTTATAAAATTAATATTTTCTAACATTTTCTCGATATTTTTTACTTTCACTATATTTCGATATTTTGTCTAGTCGATATTTTTGAGTCGATATTTTTGTATTCGATATTTTTGGGTCATTTTTGCAGTCAATATTTTTTTCAACGATATTCCTATAGTCGATATTTTGTTAATGTCGATATTTTTCCGTCGATATTTTGTCCATTCGATATTATGTAGTCGATATTATGTCCAGTTACCGCTTTTTTTACCATCGGGGGAGCGAGCAGACTTTCACACAAAGGCAAAAAGGCAGACAAAGGCAGACAGAGGTCCTTCAACAACACACAGCAAAGATACAACTTGCAATCCAGCCCTATTAAGCCACCACAACTCCACCAGCCGCGACTCAAAAATTCAAAAGACCTACAAGAACAACGCTAAAGTAACAAGCACCAAAGCACCAAAGCGCGTCATGAGGTCAGGAAAAGTCAGAAAAGCAACTGTCAATGCCCCGGCCAAACGGCGCAGGGCAGAAAAGCGTAAACACAGAAACAACTCAGATAATTCGCAGATTGAACAAGAAGATCCTTTATTATTAGATACATCGCTAGAAAGGCCAGAAAGGATCGACATAGACACAGACACAGACACCAGTAAAATAGATAGAAAAAGCAATCAACCAAAAATCTATTCTATTTTCACATTTTTGAAAGAACCAGGCTCATTCCTAAGTACCTCTAATAGCAACCTCAAGGGGCTCCCTTCGCCAATGGAGACTGAAGGGGGTTGTCAAAACTCACACATAGAAATGGCAAAAAACAAAAAGTGTGGAAACAAGTGGAACCAGTACACTCCCGAGAAACAGAGTACACAAATGGAAAGCCTTGACATTGGCAAGAGCGGGAGTGATAAGGAATCAAATATACACCAAAGCAGTAAGAAGGGTTATCCCTTAGAGCCAAAAATTGTAATACAGACAAACGCGCAGTTACCAATCATAGCAGCAGGGGCAGAAAATAGCAGTAAGGAACCTAATACCAAAATTAAAACAGCCCCACCGGGAACTGGCGAGTCAAGCGCCTCAAACCAGGCAGACACGGAGCCTCCAAAGGAGGCTGAACAAATAAACAAATTAAATCACAACTCAGGTAGCACTATCTCCACTGCGAAGGCGGAACGTATCACTGATCGGGAACAGGACATAGACACAGTCCCGGGGAGTCAGCTCGCCCAAAAACTTGGTCAAATGGGCCAGGGTAGAGAGTCAGAGAAAACGCCGGAAAGAGTGGAAATGGAAACACCGGAAACAATAGAAAAAGCCGCAAAACCGGACATCAAGCACACGACCAACCGACTGCGACTGACATAGAAGACAACTCCCAGCTAACAACAAAAGAGTGGGAGAGGCTGATAGCGTCATATTTACCAGCTAATAGTCAGGTCGATCACAACACAGAAGAGAGAACACCAGGCCCAGACAAGATTTCACCAACCAAAGATCACACAAAAAGTGCGGAAGTCCTATGGTCATCATTGTTAAACACTCTCCAACTATCGATAAAGGCCATGCAGTACCACTCGGATAAAATGGACATCCAGCTATCCCTTTTAAACTTCTTGGCCATACACGTAGCCAAAATTGATAACAAGTTGGCAGACATGAACGGAATGATAAAGAGGGTGCAAGCGGAAACTAAAATAGAGCAGCCAAGCTGCGCCTGCTACACAATAGTGGATAAACTCACCTCAATCCCCCAACTTCTAGGCGACATTGTAGCGGATTTAAAACAGACAGCGGGAAAAACAACTGCAATGGATACAGATCCTAGTGAGGAGGGCCCAAAACAAATCCACAGAGAGCACAGTGAACAGTCAGACATTGTAAACCAACAGAACTCATCTACTGTGCCCAACAGTCAAAGAGGAGACCATGCGCCAAACACCCCTATCGGCCCTGAAACCAGTAAATTTAATCACAAAACCTATGCAGGTGTTGCAGGGATATCCATAAGGCAGCCCCCTGACAATCAAAGGAGCGAAACCAAGGTGCAAACAAACACAATCCCAGGAAACACGCAAGGGCTAAAGCCAGAAATCCGCAAAAGCCCCCACAACGAAATCACTGGGAAAGCAAGCAAGGAAGAACCGAGGGTAGAAAATAAAAAACCCCGAAAACAAAAAAGGAAAGGTAGAAATAAGATGGTCAATATAAAAATCTTTTTCAACAGGACAACCAAGACTCCAGAAAAAGAAAAAGAAGTGGCAGAGGTAACAGAAAGTCCGCCCATGACCTCAAAAGGATCTCCGCTCAAGGAGACATCAAAGATGACAAAAAGGGAGAAGCCCACCCAATTAATCTCAAAAGGGGGACCGACGGCAGACGGAAGCAAGGGATCCACCCTGAAACATGAATTTATAGCAGCCACCAACACGATCAATGGGGCAGTGCAGGGGGAGGACCATACAGTAGCCAAGACACACGATAGCCCAGGGATAGAAACGGGCACAGAAGACATCAAAAAACCGGAGGCTGGGCAGGTGGAAGCAAACAGAGGCACAATACTGTTCATTCCCGAATATAAGTCAAGATGCAGAGGGGACACTCTCAACCGAGGTAACATCTTACACCTACTATCAACGTTCAGTAGCCTGTCGGACATTAGTTCAAAAGATCTAGCGGCAGTGGCATTCACCCACTGCTACCAACTGTCAGATCTGGAGATTACTAAAACAACATGGACAAGGAACGAAACTGCGATGAGAATAATGGAACTAGAAGCACACTTTCTATCCTGGGGGATTCGCCTAAAAAGACTGGAAAAAACTGGGTACCCTGAACCACTACGCCAGGCATATAATGAGCAACAAAGCCAAAATCTGACGAACAAACAATCACAAGCAAAAACTAAAAGTGTCTTAAAGGGGGCCAGAAGCCTTTCAGTTTCCAGGATGTCTCCTGAGACCAACAGGCAAATAAACAGGCCACTTGGCCACGACGAATGGAACTGGATAGCAAGGACAATCAACACAAGGGCCCCTAGGCTCTGACAAAACACTCAACAAAAACATGTAACACAACAACAGTTAAGAATATGTTCTTGGAACATAAACGGACTATGGAACAAAAGAGAAGACCTCGAGCTCTTTGATTACTTCCAAAAATTTGACATTATAGCACTCCAGGAGACCTGGCTAGACCAACCATATCAAATCCAGGGCTCTACCTCGCATTATCTCCCAGCAATAAGAAATGCCAAATATGGCCACTTAAAAGGCAGACTGGCAATATACACTTCCATTAAGAGCTTCAACGACCCCATTCATATAAGCGCGACACAGACAGGCAACAGTTGTATACTCACTATAGAATTAGAAGTGAGGGGTAAAGACCAAATCCAAAAGTTAAGATTTATGATTGTATATCTACATCCCCGGGAGAAAAAAGCTGGAATGAACCTCTTGATGGAAGAAATCTCAAAAACATTGGCTGAAGCGGAAACCCCCAACCTTATAGTAACAGGGGACTTTAATATGTTCCTGGGAGGGTTTCAAACTAGGGATACATGTCTGGAGGACCAGTTCCGAGCATGGAACATCCCACAACAAGCAATAAGTAAATGGGACAAACAAAATCGGCTGTCAAGGACTAGTGTAAAGGACCTAGAACATCATAACCTGGCAGCGCTAAATGGTCGCTTCACAAACGATATCCCCCCGACAGCCACCTTTCATAACTCATCTGTCAGCTCGATCCTAGACTACACATTCTCATCTCTTCAACTCTTTGGGTATATCACGGACTTCCGAATAGGCACAATGTCAGTCAGTGATCATCAGCCGCAAGAATTTAGCCTTAGCTTCCAGGGGGCCGCGACAACCTTACCAGCAATAAATGTAGGTTGTTCGCTGACGATGGCACAGAAAAGAATAAAATGCAACACAACAAACCTGGAAAGCTTCACAACGGACGCAAGAAGCCGGTGGGAAAAGATTATCACAAATCAGCCCGATCAGTTAAGCGCCTGGGAGCAATTCACGAGCAGCCTTGGACAGGCACACACCAGGAAACCAAAGAGTCACATAAACAAGGAATATAGAAACAGCAACTTACAGACAAAGATGTCGGAATCAACCGGAAACCGCTACAAGGCCACAAAGCAAAACGCTAAGATCAAGCACCTGAAAAGAAACATCAATAAACTACTGCGGAAATTACATCGAGGCGGACCTAACACTATAATACAAAAGGAACTGCAAAAACTAAAACAGAGTAAAAAAAGAATAATATGGCATGAAAAAAGGGAAGCAGAGGATGAGTTATGGGCCAGACTTCTACATGACGCAAAAGGAATCAACACGAGCGGTAGATTCTGGAAGACCGTCAACAAACTCCAGTATTCTAGAAACACTAGCATAGACTCCTACCTAACTGAAGAAGCCTGGTCCAACTACCTTCAGGCCCACTTCAACACAGCAAAAGAGCCGGCAACAAACAGACGACCAGAGAAGGGCAGAAAAACTCGAGCTGGGCCCCCAAAACAGGACATTACTGCATTAAATCCTACCGAAAAACAAATTATAAGCAGGATCGTTAAAGGAAAAGCGGAGGGAGCACCAGGCCCCAACGGGATACCGCCAATTCTCTACAAACAAAACCCAGAATATTGGGCTATGGTCTTACTACCTCTTTTCAAACAGGTAATAGACACCACAACAATTCCTGCATCGTGGAGAGGCTCGATACTAGCACCAATTCATAAAAAAGGCGACGCAAAGGATCCCAAAAATTACAGACTAATAGCCTTAATTGATAACGAGGCCAAATACTATGCTGGCCTTCTACTAGAAGAGCTCACAGAATGGTCGGAAGCAAATGCAGTAATTCCCATCACCCAGACAGGATTCCGAAAAGAAATGGGCACATCAACAAACATTCTGGCCCTCTCACTCCTCATCGACGCCTCGAAGACAGCTAATCTGCCCTTGTACTTATGTTTTATTGACTTCGCCGCAGCGTTTGACAACATCAACAGGAACTTGCTATGGTCAAAGCTGGAAGACAGGAACATTCCATCGGGATTACTAACACAGCTAATCTTATTACATACGGGAACTTGGGTTCAAGTCAAGTTAGGAACAGGAGATCTCCTATCAAGGAAAATACAAACCACAAAAGGCTTAAAACAAGGGTGCGTGCTGGCGCCAACATTATTTAACATCTTTATGTCTGACCTAGCACAGAAGCTGGATGAAAGCAACTCTCATGCTCCAAGCATAGGTGGCTTCACTCTCTCAAATTTAATGTACGCTGACGACATTGTCCTAATTAGTAGAACACCGATAGGGCTACAACACCTAATCAGCACGACCTTTAATTACGCAACAGAGAACAGCCTAAGCATCAACCTCACAAAGACCAAAACAATGAGGATTAATGCCAAAAGATCATCAGTAGGGCACTGCTGGCACATGGGAGGGCACACACTTGAAAAAGTGGAGGAATACAAGTACCTCGGCGTAATTGTGGACATCAAGGGCTCATTTCAACAGCAAAAGGAAGCAATCAAACGAAGGGGTATTAGCATAGCAATAGCACTAAGGGGCCTAAAAACGAAAGTAGCTGGCCGAAGCTTTACCCCCCTGCTTCAAGTATTTCAGGCAAAATTGACACCAGCCATAACGTATGGAAGCAAATGCCTACGAGGGAGAGACGCTCAGCAATTGAATAGCACAATAGTGAAGGCGATCAGAATGATATTCAGTTTGCCCACTTACACCTCGCCGGCACAAATAAGGCTGGAATTTGGCCTAAGAAACCAAACGCTGGAGCGAATGGGTGCCTATGCCAAAAGATGGCACAAAATCCAGAGAGGAGAAGCTGCTAGTCTCAACTTCTACCTATGGAATGAGATAGAAAGAAAGAGCAACAGCGCGGCCGCAAAATATTTAAACCAATCAATAAACACCTTGTGCCTACAAGAAGCCTGGAAATGCAGCGGGTCCCATAACACCTTCAAACAGCTAGCTAACAAATCTGTTAGAGCTATCTCATTTATAGAGGACAAAGCAAGCCTAGCCAAACGTGCGCACGGCTGGATGGTCATTAAAAGCTACACAAGCAGCCTCAACCAAAGTTACCTAGGAGCTGGGTTTACCAGGAGCATAAAGGAGAAGTTCTTGCATCTACGGCTGGGCCTACTCCCATCTCAAAAACACCTTCCTCCATGGAAAAGGTCCAAAGCAACAATCAACTGCCGAATATGCGGGAACGCAAAAGAAGACATTCAACATCTAATTTGCACCTGCAAAGGCTTGGTCACAGAGCGCAAATTACATCTAAAAGTGCCCTTTAACAAGCTGGGCATAAGAACATGCCGGCAAGCGGTCATGGCTTGCTTCGATGGAAAACACATCCAATTAGCATGCCATTTCGTAAAATTTCTAGAGAAAGCAGAAAAGAAACAGGAAAGCCAGATGGCAGACACCAGCTGCAGTAAAAATCAAGAAGCAAATTAAAGTCGCACATTACAACAAGGCTTATAACCCAGGGGCAATGCCTTCTACACAGTCACCGCAGGAATATAAGGGACCAATGCTACAGTGTAAGACTTTTCCTTCAAAGCAATACAAGGGACTTACGGATTTTAACTCACGTTTTGTGGAAAAGCTGTATAAATTTCTGCAGCAATGACCATTAACATCATGAACCTATAGTCATTTTATACTTTTATAATTTTATTTTTTCCCATGTACTAATATTTGCAATGGTTTTAATTAACTGAGCAATAAAGATTACTTACTTACTCGATCAGAATATTGCCTTTGTTTCCTACAGAAATGAGGCTACAGCCTTTGTGCCCCGCCTTTAGCGTCCCACATTTGCCCCAATAGTGAATCTTTGCAGCTTCCACAGGATGCTATGCATTATGGGGTATATTCTCAAGAATGTGTGATAACCGTCGTAAAAGTTACTTAACACAACTCTCAACATCGCAGTCTATTGCGGGAACATTTTTAAGTGTTAACCAGGTATTCACAACACAGCGGTACCATGCGATAGTAACCAGATAGCACGTCAAACAGAGAGTTAAAATCAATGCCACACTGCAAAAATGCAAAACGCGAACACAAAAAAAGCTGCGATGAGGCCAAGCGCAATCCAAAAATGAGTGAAAACCAGCTACAGGCCAGCAATTCACACTCGTCAGGCAGGAACAATCACAATAAAAGTAAAAAAAAAAACAGACAAACAAATGCCAAACAATAGCGAAGAACCATGGATGTTGCTGGAGCAAGTACAGAGGACAACCAGAACCCCACAAGCCCCCCAGAGGACCTGCCTGGGACCTTGGGGTCAGGGAAGGCCAAGGAGAAGCAGAGTAGGAAGAAGCGCTTCAGTCAGCAGGAAAACAGGATCCTGATAACGGAGATGGTCGAACACAATCAACAAGTGTACTTCGCCTCCACTGTGTCATTGGCAACAGAAAATGGACTATGACAGGCCATCGTGGACAAGGTGAATGCAGTCGGAGTGCTGAAGAGGACAATTGACGAGGTCAAGAGGCGCTGGAATGATGTCAAGCGAAAAACCAAGCTGAAACTCGCAAACAACCGCAAGGCAGCAATGCAGACTGGAGGGGGCAGTCCTGTGTGACAGGTGGAGCTGGAAGACATGGAGGAAATGGTGTCCACAGTCATCAGTGGGGAGACGGTGGCTGGAGTCGGGGGACCTGACACTGCTCAACAGGACTGGACACAACAGCACCAGGGTGAGCGACGACCAGGGACTGGGGATACGGGGGAGATGGGCACAATGGCACACATGCACAATTGAGCTGAGCACATCGGTGGACAAACCATGCCCCAGACCCCAACTCCCACCAAGAGAACAATGTACCCAAGTATTCTTTATGTCCGCACTGTATAAGCACAGAAGTCAGAGGCACGCCACATGTAAGGGATAAGGGGCAGCCAAAGCAGAGCTGCAGGGGCGACTGCCCCAAAATGCGGCATACACACATCACATGTAGAGCACATAAACATTGACAACGATGTGGCACAAACCGCAACACTTTCACCACAGAACAGAAGAAACAAGGGGTGCAAACCGGGTGTAGACACTGGCTAATCACAAGTGGCATTGCAGGGAAATGTGAGTTGATAATGTACAGGTACAAATACATAGCTGTGATGGTGTTGAAATGTCCACTGTCCCGCAGCAAATGGGCAGCCCCTTCGAAACAGCTACGATGTATAAGTCATGCAGTCTGTATATAAACATGTACAATGTGACAACACACATGTGGACAAATTGTTAAACTGCATCTGCCCTTCACATTGCAGAGGCATAATCACCACCTCCTGCAGAGCAGTCCCAACCTCTCTTCTCTGATGACAAAGAGGACCACAAAACCTTTGACTCCGACACCTTCCGAGACTTCATTGACAATCTCAGCAGCCCACCTCCAGGAGCAGTTCAGAAAAGGGGGTGGTGATGGACAGAGTATCTGAATTAAGCAGAACACTCGTACCCAGTCAACAGATCAGGGCTTGATCCATCACAGTTTTTTAGCTCACTGCACCATCCCAGCTCAGAACCTGGCTACATGCAAATTAGTCTGTCCCTGGCCCAGTGCATCATGGGAACAGGGCAGACCAAACTACCAAGCCAATTCTTTTACTGGAAAGGAAACAAGCTTCCGGAGACCGGTTTCTGGCATTACAGCCGTCTTCGCCTCCAGGAGCAGGGCAGCCCAGCTGCAACAAGGAGATCCCACCCAATGCACAGACCACACAGCAGGCAGCACCCACCACCACAGCCTCCCAGGACCCCACAGACAACCTAGATGCCATACGTGGGTGTCTAAGTCCCATCAGGAAGAACTCACAGTCCCTAATGGACACCGACAGTCCACTCCATGCCCTCCAACAAACAATGGCTGATATCGCCAGAGTCCTGACTGTGCAACAAGAACAACTGTTTAGTCAGGGTGGCTCCAGCGAGCTCATCCGGGAGTTGGGAATCATACGGAGGCTTATGGAGAACATGGAGCAGGCCAATGCAGAGAGCAGCTGCCAATGGGTGCACACCAGAGAGAGGAAGCTGGGTTCCACAATGACCTCAAAACCATCTTCATGGCATTGCTACCACAAGGCCTGGCGCAGATGCATGCTGCTGCTACCACCACATTTACATCTCCACCCCCTGAAGTGTCAGTGCCACATAGTGCAGCAGCAGACATTTCACCTCCTGCCCCTGAGGTGTCACTGCCACACAGTACAGGAGAAAGGCCAGCACCACCCACACGTGAGGCACATGCAACAGCAGAGGACAAAAATGCGGATAAAACCTCCTTACTGGTACGGAGGAAACTGTAGCATTCACCTCCGCCATATGACCGGTTTCAGCTTGGTTCTGCCCTCTGCATCATCATCACCTTCCACTGTCCCGTGATGCACACTGCGACACTCACCTTGGACCTCAATATGGACTGCCATATTCTGTTTGTTTGCCAATGACACAGCTATAAGACTGTGGACTGAACTCTTCCTCTTCCATTGACTTCTCATTCCCTGAAGGACTTTGGCTGGCCCTCCATGGGCCAACCTTTGAAAGTGGGCTTTGCATGGCCATGTACTGCTCCAGATGCCACACTCCACTGAATGTGCATGAAACATTCCGAATCACACAGATGTGTCATCTCAATGTTCCTTGAAGTGTAGTAGTATGGATGAATGTAGGGTCAGTGAATTCCTCTTACGTCCATGCAGCTCATGTGGTCTGACTTGGGTCACAGGGTGACACATTGCCGATTGTCTTCTGGGTTGCGCTGACGCAACAACAGCGAAATCTTTTACTTCCTTGTCCAGCCCAGTATGTAACCAGAGCCTCAGGGTAATTGTTCACACCCTTACGCTGGACTGACATATGCCAGGCCAGCCCACTACGCTTACGCTCCAGGGGTCGGCAACAGCACCTCATGTGCCAGGACTTCCCTGCAGTGATCTGCTGCTTACAGGTCTAGTTGTCAGAATGCCACAGCCACTCTCTCACATCTGGTTTACACCCAATCCACACCCATCCAGCACACGTGTCACAGCTCTTGTGACCCTGCCAATAAAAAGGGCCGGGTGCACGTGCATGACGCCATTTCCAACCTCTCTAGAGGTGTACCCGTGTGGTGTGCATGTAGGCATGGGGACCCAGGTGTCTGCGACACCACATTCCGCAAGCCCGGCGGTGATATGATGGCGTCCGCACCATGATACCCAATCATAGAGGGTCCATGACTGTGGGGGCACTTACTTACTCTCCCCCTCTCTGTCCTTCTTTCTCTCGCTCCCTCTCCTTCGCTCTCTCTCTCCTTTGCTCTCTCTCTCTGTCCTTTGATGTGCGCAAGACACACTTTCTCATCATGATTTTTGTCTTGCAGGTGGTGACCTACGGATTGTCCTTAGGGGAGCCGCCATGTGTCTTCATTTCTCTTCATTGTTTATTTTAATAAATTATCATTTGTTACTTCAAAGGTGAATTTGTGATGTTCATTTTTGTGACAGCACATGCATGTCACCAGATGTGATTGTGCGACATCATGCAAGTTATTTGGTATATGAATCTGTGTGATTAATGTGACATCTTTGTCCGGGGGTGGGTGGGGGGTGCCCGGAGTGGGGCCCGGGGGGGGGTTCCTAGAGGTGATGGCGTTGGTTGTTTTTGCCCTCTTGGGGCTCCGGGATGCATGTTCAGTGGCTACACGGCATCTGTTGTTCTTCATGTGTGGCTCTGGGCTGGGCCCTCTTTTGTGGTGCAGGTTGTAGTCTGACTTTGCACCAGGTCGGGGCTGGTGTTAGTTTCCAGGTGCTAACACGCCTTATAGTATGTTTTGTGATCTTATACCCAATCTGTCTGGTCATTGAGACAGTTGTGGTGTGTTATTGTCGCAGCTTTTTGCTCAGCAACCCCTACTTTGCATCTAATTAGTAATAGTTGCCCGGGTCATCCTTGGGGATGTTTTTTGCTGCTGCTATCGCCGGAAAACTGGTCATATGGGCTGTTTGCACCAGCTTTTGAATGGGGTGGTAAGTTTATTTCAAATGTGGCTGCGTTAAGGTGCTGATAACTCGTGATAGCTCCTTGAGAATATGACCCAATGTTTGAATCTTCCACATCCCCAACGCGAGCTAGGTGTTCTCACTGTTCTGGAACCCGAGCTTGATGTTTTATTTTCTATGCCCCTGGTGAAACATTGGCCGTAAGAAGGTGAAGGCCGGGGTGAGGTGGCGGCCTGACTGAGAGAGAGTAACTAAATCTACTCTCTCCATTACACAAGAATAAATCGCTACTAAGAAAGCAAAGAAACTGCAGTAAAAAAAAACACTTTCCAAATCAAATGAGGGAACTGTAAAAGTGCGGGCACTGGGCCCCATATATTAAAAGAGGCGACTTCATTCAATATTTGTACGTTTAATTTGACATAGCTGTACATGTGTGTTCTAACTGCATTCTTGTCCACGCAGCTGATCGAGGATTTGAGAGGGATGAGGTAAAATAGTAAAGTGTTGAACTTCAACCAAGCAGAGAGCTGTGAGGTATTTTTACAACCAGAGTCTGGGAACTGATTGTCAGATGTCAAGTTTGTGTGCTTAGCCTGACCTTAGCTGGGTAATTCCGGCTTCAAATCAGCAAATGCCATTAGAATGTAAACCAGTCCAGAAAGGAACCCCAAATGAGTGGAGGGTTGAGTGTGGGCCTTGGTGAGCCTGGCAGTAATCACTGTCAGGGAAGGGCAATGCGGGCCTCTCTGGGGCTTGGTGTGAGGCAGGAGGGGATGACCGGGGGATATGAAGGGCTGCTTGGGCAGTGCTTAATATATAAAAACAAAAATAAGTTGCAGGCTCTCGTCAGGAGGCCACTGCAGCTAGCTTCACCCCCTGACAGCTCTGCCAATGGCACTATCAAGACAGCCTAAAATGGTCCCCCATCTGCATGTTAACTGGAAAGTGCAACCCCCACACTTAGCGAAGACTACACACTATGCTCAACTATGGTGCATTATATTTTAGCCTTGTAATTTGATTTCTCAGTGCTAATCTCGTTGTCAGATGACAATCCCTGAAAACTATCCTGACTATCCGTAAATGGGACATCCATCCACAGCCATAAAAGTTCTGTCTCATTTTGGGAATTTGTGGGCTTGGATTGGTTTTAGCATACTGTGATCGGCAGTGGCGGCTGGTGACATTTGAAATTGGTAGGGCGTAAAAGTTGAGAATGAGACGCGTTGCAATTGAGTCCTGCTTTTCGTGAAAAGCGGCAGGCCAGCGTGTAGGTGCAAACGTGATGTGTGCTGCAGACTGAGCTGCGCTGATTAAGGGACGCTTTAGTGGCCATTTGTAAATCAAATGTCTGCACTTAATACTAAAGCTGGTTCGGGTGGTGTGGTTATTTTTTATGTGTGGGAGAGCAACCTTGATCTAAACTGTTATTTAGAAATGGTACTTTTTGTAGGTATTTGCTGTTTCTTTGCAGACTCACCATCAAACCCCCTCACACACCCTCTCACCTCACACACCCTTTCACCCTCACACACCCTCACTCACCCTCACACCCTCACTCACCTTCACCCCTCACACACCCTCACCCTCACACACCCTCACTCACCCTCACCCATCCTCACTCACCCTCACACACCCTCACTCACCCTCACTCACCCTCACTCACCCTCACTCACCCTCTCACCCTCACACATCCTCACACCCTCTCACCCTCACACATCCTCACACCCTCTCACCCTCACACACCCTCACCCACCCTAACACACCCTCACCCTCCTTACTCACCCTCACACCTCCTCACCATCACACACCCTCACACCCTCACTCACACCCTCACGCACCCTCACTCACCCTCACACCTCACCCTCACACCCCTCACCCTCCCAACCCTCTCACCCTCACACACCATCACACGCTCGCCCTCACCCTCACACACCCTCACACACCTCACTCACCCTTACTCGCTCACCCTCATACACCCTCATCAGCATAGCATAACAAAACATAGCATGGCATAACAAAAAAAACATAGGATACACAACCTCACAACCCTCTTACCCTCTCACCCTCACCCTCGCTCTAACACACTCACCCTCACTCACCCACCCACCCTCACCCACCCACCCTCACCCACTCACCCACCCTCACCCACCCACCCTCACTCACCCTCACCAGCATAGCATAACAAAACATAGCATAGCATAACAAAACAAAGCATAGGATAGGAAAACATAGCATAGCATAACAAAGCTTAGCATAGCAAAACACAACAAAACATACAATAGCATGACAAAACATAGCATAACAAAACAAAGCATAGCAAAACAAAACATAGAATAGTATAACAAAGCATAGCATTGCAAAACAAAACATAGAAAAACACAACAAAGCATAGCATAACAAAGCATAGCATAACAAAGCATAGCATAACAAAACATAGCAAAACAAAACATAGCAAAACACAACAAAGCATAGCAAAACAAAACATAGAATAGTATAACAAAGCATAGCATTGCAAAACAAAACATAGAAAAACACAACAAAGCATAGCATAACAAAGCATAGCATAACAAAACATAGCAAAACAAAACATAGCAAAACACAACAAACCATAACATACATAACAAAACATAGCATAGCATAGCATAACAAAACACAACAAAGCATAGCATAGCATAACAAAACACAACATAGCATAGCATAACAAAACAAATCTTAGCATAGCATAATAAAACATAGCATAACAAAACATAGCATAACAAAACATAGCATAACAAAACATAGCATACCAAAACAAAGCATAGCATAACAAACCATAGCATAACAAAACATCTCATAACAAAGCATAGCCTAGCAAAACACAACAAAACATAGCATAGCATAACAAAACACAACAAAACATAGCATGGCTTAACAAAACATAACACAACATATAATAGCATAGCAAAACACAGCATAGCATACCAAACACAGCAAAACATAGCATAGCATAACAAATCATAGCATAGCAAAACACAGCATAGCATAATAAAACACAACAAAACATAGCATAGCATAACAATGCATAGCATAGCAGAACAAAACATAGCATAGCATAACATAGCATAGCATAGCAAAACATAGCATAGCATAGCATAACAAAACATAGCATAGCATAACAAAACAGCATAGCATAGCATAGCATAACAAAACAAAACATAGGATAGCAAAACAAAACATAGCATAGCATACAGCTTCACTCAGCACCACCACAGCATCACTCTGTGGCACCACAACATCACTGAACTCCACCACAGCATCAATCTGTGCAACCATTCAACAACAACTGGTTCAAATATGTTATCTCAATGTTTCAAGCTTTATTACAAATGTAAGAAAAAGATGTTAATATTTGACATATATTCTTGGATTTTCGTCACAATAAAATACACTGAACATAATCTTCACAAATCTTATTTACAAAAGTTTAAGCTATTGCCATTATAAATTACAATAACTTTTATTTAAGTATTAATTATTAGAAAAAATTATAAACCATTGTTATTTGTAATATCAATACATGTAAGTCACGTAAATACAACACATATTGCATTACAAATATTATAGGTGTCACATTTGCGAAAGTTATAACTATTGGCATGGTAAATGACAAATCTATTAATTTCGCTATTTTCAAAAACAAAACCTAAATAAAAAATGTGTCATTTACAATACCAATAGCTCAAACTTTCCTAATACAAGACCTATTGCATTGCAAATGCTTGTTTAATGGGTATCTGAAAAACTTCAGCAATCATGTCACACAATCCACCGTAGCTCACGTAAAAGCACATCATCACAATTAATAAAAATTCCCTCAAACAAGCTACAATAGTAATCATACGACAACGATGTTCATTTCCATCATTTGCGACAACGTCACGCAGTCATCATCACTGTTGTGAGACACAAAGCCTCGAAACCAATGATAATATGTATGCGTGCGTTGGCGTTAGCACGCAGACTGTGTCACTGAGTCAAAGGTGTTTTCTGAAAATGTGCACAGAATCCAGGCAGTCATAGTTTTACCTCTTTTATTCTTGTTTTACAAGGTCACAGTGGCATCTCTGTCTCTGGCCCCGACTGCAACTGCTGCCTTTTGACCTACAGGGTCAGCTCAGCACCACCATCCTCGTGGTAACTCAGCCAATCCTGGCGCAGCATAACATCACCACTGCGCCAGGATTGGCTAAAGAGCAGGGCTAAAACTGCCCATAATGAGAACCGGCTCCCTTGGGTCTCTGCCTGTGTGACGGCTAGGGGAGGAGGAGGAGGAAAGGGGCTATTGCGTGTGTGCGCATGCGTGGGCATGATGAGTACAGGCCTCTGCAAGGCCTGCGAGTGCAAAGGGTTTGTCCTTTTGTGCACGAAGTCCTCAGACTATACAAAGAATTTGGCACGGAAACTGAAAATACAAAAACATAGTTTATTAAACCTTTAAAGGTGGTACTACAGCCCACACAACACTCTACAGCAGAGGTCTTCAAACTTTTTGATGCCGAGACCCCCTTGTAAAACCTTTTTAGGCGTAAGGACCCCCTTACGACAAAAGATTCTAGAAACTGGTACTCCTCATCATCAACAACTATCGACAACCATAAATGCGCCTGTTAGACCTCATCACATCCATCCATCCATCCATCATTCATCCACCCACACTTTCACACATCCATCCACCCTTTCATCCTTCCATCCATACGTCCATCCTTTACCTATCCACCATCTATTCATCTACCCACCTTTTCACACATCCATCCATCCATCATTCATCCATGCAACCTTTTACCCATCCATTCATACATCCATCCTTCATCCATCCACCCTTTCATCCTTCCATCCATACATCCACCATTTCACCTATCCATCCTTCATCCATCCACCCTTTCATTATTCCATCCATACATCCATCCTTCATCCACCCACCCTTTCATCCATCCATCCACCCATCATTCATCCCCCCACCTTTTCACACATCCATCCATGCATCCATCATTCATCCATGCAACCTTTTATCCTTCCATCCATACATCCACCATTTCACCTATCCATCCTTCATCCATCCACCCTTTCATTATTCCATCCATACATCCATCCACCCTTTCATCCATACATCCATCCTTCATCCACCCACCCTTTCATCCATCCATCCACCCATCATTCACCCCCCCACCTTTTCACACATCCATCCATACATCCATCCTTCATCCATCTACCTTTTTGTCCTTCCATCCATACATACATCCTTCATCCATCCACCCTTTCATCCATCCATCCTTCATCCATCCACCTACCCTTTCATCCATCCATCCATCCATCCATCCACCCATCATTCATCCCCCACCTTTTCACACATCCATCCATACATACATCCTTCATCCATCCACCCTTTCATCCATCCATCCACCCACCTTTTCACACATCCATCCATCCTTCATCCATCCATCCACCCTTTCATCTTTACATCCATCCACTCATCATTCATCCACCCACCCTTTCATCCATCCATCCACCCACCTTTTCACACATCCATCCATCCACCCTTTCATCTTTACATCCATCCACTCATCATTCATCCACCCACCTTTTCACACATCCATCCATTCATCCTTCATCCATCCATCTACCCTTTCATCTTTACATCCATCCACTCATCATTCATCCACCCACCTTTTCACACATCCATCTATTCATCCTTACATCCACCCATCCATCCTTCATCCTTCCTTCCTTCCATCCATCCATCCATCCACCCACCCTTCATCCTTCCATCCACACATACATTCATCCTTCATCCACCCACCTTTTCTGTGCCTCTCTCATGGGGGTGGGGTCAGTATCTCTCTGTGTCTTCTTCCTTCTTCCTCTCTCATGGGAGGGCATCTCTGTGCTTCCCTGCTTGGGGGGGGGGGGGGGCAGACAGGCTGTATAAACACCTCACGGTGAAGAACAGTTTCAGGCACATTTCTCCTGCACAGGCGCCAGGTATGTGGGACTTGAACCAATGACTGTAATGTCCTTCTGCTGTTTGCTATGTGTGTTTGTAAAGCGCTCTGATACCTACGGGTTAAGCTAGCGCTATATAAAACGTTAAAAATAAAAATAAACCCCACAGCTAAGTCCATTGATTGAACTCAAAGGGCTACAGCCTCCTCCCCCAGACACCCCCCCCCCCCACTCCCCAGCACGTGTAAGTGAGCCCGGCTGAAACAGCTTCGGGACACACAGAAAGGCACACCCGAGTACTTCACAGGTCTTCAGAAGACCTTTACTTGTTAATGAGGCGTGAATTAGGCCTCCACCGTGATCACCCGGCCTCAATCAGCCTGACGCCAGGAACTGCTGCACGCTCCAACAGAATCTGCTACCCCCTTCCCTGGACTCCACGACCCCCCTGGGGGTCGCGCCCCACAGATTGAAGACCTCTGCTCTACAGTATTGTACAAGGTAGCACAAAGAACTCGAGCACACAGTCCCCTTTTATACACAAAGAAGGGGCTCATAAGTAGGCGGGTACAACTCAAGACATGATTTACAACCATATATGGACATTTCTTGAACATGATCAATAAATGGGTGGGGTTAACGGTTCTTGAGACCCGCGGAAATGCACATTCCTATCTACGCTAATCAAAGACAGATGTGACTTCTACTGAGCATGCGCTAGACACACAAAGGGCTATTTATAGCTTGTTGCTGGGCAAAATTCAGGGGTGACTAACGGAGAGGTAGGACTCGCCACATGTCGGGCACATGACAATATGTAACAGACAAGATGGAGGCCAGAAAACAAAATGGAGTCTGGCGGTATCAAGAGTTTGAGCGGGAAAACGGACAAAAGATCACAATATCATGTCTTTAGCTAATGCTTAACATTATCGCTGTTTTATTTACAACAGACGACCCTTTCAGCTTTAGCTGAAGACATACGGTTTTCTAGGATAATCTTGATACTCATCGTTAATATCGATGCTCATCATTTCAGCTACCTCTCTAGTTATACTTTTCTGGTGAACAGCCTCAGCAACAGCTCTTTTATTGGGTACACATAATGAAACACACAGAGAACATATCATTGGACTGCATTGAATACATACACAACATGTAAAAATAATTGCAATAATTATACAAAAACCAGTGAGAACTTTCCAACCCCATGTGGAGATCAAAGTCCAGAACCAATTTGAGAACGTCCAAGTCCCATTTTCGACATGTATATCAGCTGCGATCTTATGTAATTTATTGATGGCTTTGTACACTGAAGGAGTATGATCTGGGATAAACACGCAACAGCTACTCCCAATAATTCTACAAGCACCGCCTCTATATGCTAACATCACATCCAAAACCATTCGGTTTTGTAACACGACAATTCTAGTAATTTGTAGCTCTTCGGTGAGATTGCCAAGAGCTGCGGCAGTTTGATTAGTTACGGCTTCTACTACTCTTGTTAATTACCGTATCTTTCTACTATTCAGAGCAGCTCCAACAAAGAAAAATAATCCTAAATTGAAATCTATATATTGTTGCAGACTAGTGTCTGTTTGGTCCACGTCATCAATAGACAAAGTCCGTTTGTACCTGTTTACAGTCACATTATTCAATAATTTCAAATCTTTATGTGTAAATGTAAATGTACATGTATTTATATAGCGCAAATCGCCCACGTCGCAGGCATCTATGCGCTTGCTTAGGGAACCCGTCCTGGTATTCCCCTGTGAGACACCCCGGCAGGGTATCCACAAGGTGAAAGCCAGGCATCCCGCCGCGAGGGGCCGTTGTGGAGATTAAGCAAGCTATTGCCCAGAGTCGCAGAGTGTGAACCCGTGAGTCGAGTAGGCACCGGTGTGAGAATTATCGAGTCCGTGGAATTATTGAGCCCAACCCCCGTCGGGGCGGGGAATTGAACCCTGGTCCAGGAACGATCTCAGCTTCCGGGTCTGCTGCCTCTAACCCCTGAGCCACACTTCTCCACTTTATGATATGATGCAGGTGCCAAGAATACAGGTAGTAGTAAGAATGATAGCAAGAAATGTGCTGTTATTTAAACCATCAATATTCAATACAATAATACAATCACTAACACCTACAGGAATATAGCCTACACTCTGTACACATAAATCTGCTTGTGCAACTGAAATCACAAATTTCTCGCTGCCAACAGTGTCTCTAGTGTTCGTAAAAATATAAGGCGTTGAATCATTGTCCGGTCGATATTCTTCCCACTCCCATATAGTTCGGTTGGCTAGTGGATAGCCTTCTTTATCCTGATGGCATTCTTTATTCAGTCTGAAAAGCAATCTGCCCACCGTAGGCTTTCTCGTGGCAAAAAGCAAAGTATGCCATGCTCGACAAGAGCCATTA
Source organism: Lissotriton vulgaris (assembly GCF_964263255.1). Classification (NCBI taxonomy): domain Eukaryota; kingdom Metazoa; phylum Chordata; class Amphibia; order Caudata; family Salamandridae; genus Lissotriton; species Lissotriton vulgaris. The sequence goes on along the minus strand of NC_141698.1, from coordinate 409,503,124 downwards.
TGAGAGAAAGGGAGTGGTTTGAACGGTGTTCCCCCCTTCTTCTGATGTGCTGGCATCATCCCACATATCCAACAGTTTGTAGCATTAGTAGCTACTTGGGTTATGATGCAGCATCTGAATGAAAGTGTTATTCAAATACGACTGTCGATGCTTCAACTCTTGATATGGGAGCGTATAAAAAAAATGCTCATCTGGGACTGGAGTGGAAACAACATACAGCTCACGGGCAGGAATGTTATCCTCGACAAACCACGTGATTGTAGCAACAACTGCTACAGCAGCAATGAACCCTACAGAACAAAAAATCTTCTTCTTATCCATTCGAACAAATGTACAAACAATATCTTCCTGAAACTAAAGCGTTGTCAGAACTCTTCCCCTTAGGCAGCCGTTGATTTCTTCACCAGCGGGCCAAGATGGGTGTCGCTACACTAATGCAGGGCTGATCCCCCCCCCTTGCCTCATTGGCTCTCCATTTCACTGACCTAGGGACTGTTCTGACAACTTCTCACACAATTGCAGGCTCTTTACTTGGTCGCAGATTATATCTTCTTACTCCAGGGACTGTCGGGTCCGGGAAGAACTCCTCAGATTGACTCGGACAGCTGTTCTTCTAGCAAGGAGAACCTGCTCGGGACCGCACCACCTCGGCTCCAGACTGCTTGACCTCTCAAAGGACTTTATGAGGACGAAGTCGCCTGCCGGAGATTATGGCCTTCTCCTGTGGACCGGTCCGCGAGTGCTTCTCAAACCTGTTGATGAATGGAAACCAAACTGTCAGTTAATTGTGCCAAATAGTCATTCATTAAAACACAAGGTACATCATACACTGAGCTTGGCTTGGGCACTCCCCATATGTTCATGGGACGCCCGAACACTATCTTGTAGGGCGTAAGGTTCGTCCGAGAGTACGGTACTGATCTGATCGACAATAATGCCAAAGGCAAGGCATCTGGCCAAGTCAAAGAAGTAAAAGAATTTATTTTTGCTATTTTAAGCTTTGGAGTACCATTGTACTTTTCCACCAATCCTGCTGATTGTGGGTGGAACACTGCATGGAATTTCTGTGTTATTCCCAATCCTTTCAGGACATACTTAACAACGTCCGCTATAAAATGGGGCCCGTTGTCACTCCACAACAATCTACAAACACCGTATCGAGGAAAGAATTCCTTCAATAACACCTTTGCCGTAGTCATTGCAGTATTGTCCTTCGTAGGGTATGCTTCAATCCATTTACCGAATAAACAAACCACAACAAGGACATATTTCAGATTATTACAGCGTTCCAGCTGAATATAATCCATTTGCAATACTTCAAAAGGTGCGGTAGGTGTTGCAAATCCTCCTGCTGGAGTTTGTGTCCCTTTTCCTGGATTGTACTTAAGACAAATCATGCAGGTCTGTACTCTTTTAGCCGTGCTAGCAATCTCTGGATGCTTCCAAACTTGCGTAAGCAATTTTACGATTGCCGAAGCTCCAACATGTGCTAGCCCATGTGCCACCTGAACCAAAGGTTGTACAAAGGCTGTGGGTAACTTCCACTTATCCATTTGTTTATTTCTCCATCAACCTTCATCATGCAACTCTCCATCCTTGGACCATTGCTCCCATTCGTTGTCAGAAGCGGTCCTCTGTATCTCTGGCACCTCCTTCCTAGCATCGTGCCACCGCTCAGCTTGTGACTTTACAACGTACATTGGAGTGGAGTCCGGCTGCATCGCGGTTTCGCGTGCTACTCGGTCTACAAAAGCATTTCCTTGTCCCACCTTATCTGTCACCTTCTTGTGTGCGCTGCATTTCACTATAGCTATCTTCTTTGGATAGGTCAATACAGTCAAAAGGTTATGCACTAACTCTCCGAACACTATCTGTGCTCCATGTGATGTTAAAAAGCCCCTTAGCTTCCAGAGCAGGCCGAAATCATGCGCTACTCCGAAAGCATAGCGGCTGTCTGTGTAAACATTCACACATAATCCTGCACTAAGCTCACATGCTCGTGTCAACGCTATCAGTTGTGCTGCTTGAGCTGATTTCTTTGGTATGCATGCTGTCTCCACTATTGTGTGTAGCATAGTAATTGCATATGCTGCTGAGGAAGTCCCATCTGGTAACTTCAAGCAAGACCCATCCACCCACAGCTCTCCATCCACATCTGTAGAGGGCGTATCTTGCAAATCAATGCACCCCTTTGTCTGTTCCTCAGTCACAAAGACACAGTCATGTGCTTCTTGCGCCTCAGGCTGAGTCACCGGAAATGGCAACAACGTGGCTGGGTTTAGTGTTGCACATCTCTTTAGTGTAATATGAGGAGCCAACAGCGTTAGCTCGTATCCTGTTAGACGAGCACTAGTTAAATGCTGCGTCTTTGTCTGATTCAAAAGAGCATCAACAGCATGGGGAACCAACACCAACAGCTTATGAGATAACACAATCCCTTCACTCTGACGTATTGACACAGCTGTCGCTGCAACCGAGCGAAAACAACCAGGCAGCGCTCGAGCAACAGGATCAAGTACTGCCGATAAGTATGCACAAGGACGTTGTTTGTCACCGTGCATCTGCACTAACACTGATAATGCGCATCCATCTCTCTCATGTACGTACAATATAAAAGGCTTTGTGTAATCAGGGGTGCATAACATTGGTGCTGAACAAAGGGCCTGTCGTAATTGCTGGAAAGCACTCTCACCCTCCTTTGTCCAGGGAAGGGGAACTGGAGTATCCTTTGTCAAAAGTGCTAACAGTGGTTTAACTATGTGTGAAAAACCCAGTATCCACTGTCTACAAAAGGAAGTGAGACCCAAGAAAGCTCGAACATCTTTCTGCGTAGAGGGTGTTGGTGTGTCCAAAATTGCTTGAATACGATCTGGTGTAAGTGCACGCCCCTCCTTAGACAAAAGGTGACCTAAGTAGGTTACCTTTGGTCTACAATATTGCAATTTCTTCTTCAATACTTTGTGAATGTGTGTTGCCAGGAAAGCAAGCAAAGACAATGTACACTCCTCACATTGTTCAGGGGTATCGGCCGCCAACAAGATGTCATCGACATATTGTATAGGCGCCACACCTTCAAGTAGAACGAAAGAATCCAATTGCCGTTTCAGCGCTTGGCTATAATTCATTCAAGAGTTTTATATAGCGCTGGCGAGACCCGGAGGTATCAGAGCCCTTTACATGAGCATCAGATCATAGTTACAGGTTACATCATTACAAAGGTTACACAGTTCTTAGAGCATGGCAACATAGTTACATGTAAGGTCAAGATAAACAATAAGCACAAATATGAAAGGGGAAAAGCAGGAAAGGTGAGAGATTCAGGGGATACGATCGATTATTGAAAGTGAATCCGAAAAGATATCGGCAGTCAGGATGAATAGGGATCAAAAAGAAAGCGTTCTTCAAGTCTATAACAGAGAACGTTGTTACAGTTGGCGGAACCAGAGTAAGAAGTGTCGTAATGTCAGAAACCACTGGGTATTGAGGTATCACTATCTTATTCACCTCCCGTAAATCGATAATAAATTGATTGATCCTAGTGTCAGTGTCTTTCTTCAAAATCGGTAGTATAGGACTGTTACACACATTGTATGGAACCTCTTCTACAACTCCCACTTTAATGAGATCCTGCATGATCTGTATAAGCTCCTCCCCTCCCTCCTGTGAGATACGATACTGAGGCAGGCGTGGTAACACAGCTCCCTCCTTTACACTAATGTGCACCGGGGGAATGACCATCTGTCCCACATCAGTATCCGAAGTAGCCCACAAGGTACGAGGTAAAGAGGCCAATGCAGTATCTTCCTTAATTGTACACACCCTCTCCATTGTCGGATAGTTGTCGTTCAAAATAACACGTACTCCTTCAGGGGAACATCGTATTGTGGCCCGAAAATGCTTGAGCATATCCAAACCCGCAATGTTATCAGGCGTGTTTGGGGAGAGCAAAAATGGACATGGTGCAACAAACCTATCTACGTGAAGTGCAAGAGGTTGTGATAGTGGGCTAAGAGAAGGTGTTCCATCGAACCCTATTGATGTAATTGTTAAGCCAGACAGGGGAGCCCTCGGAACCAATTCTTTAGACAAAGTGCTACGAGTAGCTCCTGTATCAACCAGGAACCGATCAGTAGAACCCAAAACATGTGCTGTAACATAAGGACCCCTCTGATCTATTGGCACTTCGACTGATTCCTTACCCCATCCTACGCAATACTATGCATATTGTGAATCGTGACATTCAGGACGTGCATACTCAGATATTTGGCATTGATTCCATCGATCAAAGATATTAGACCCATCTTGCGGTCGCATATTAGAGTCAAACCTAGCATGATCATTCGTGTTGCCCCTGGGGCCTGAAAAGCCCCCTCTATTTCTCATCGGTCCTTGACCACGCTCTTGCCGCTGTGAGCGCAACAATGGACACTCCCTAGCCCAATGGCCCCTCTGCCTGCAATATGCACATTGATCCCTAGCTAAATCCGAACGGTCAAAAGAAGAACCAGAAGAGCCTCGACCATCCCTATCAGTACCTCTACGGGGCGGTCCGTACACTTGTGCTAGCATAACCTTCGTTTTCAAATCCTTAGACTTCTTCTCTTCATTACCCTTCGCTTTTAATTCCTGACGCCATCATCAGGAGGGATGCCGGAGACGAAGTCGTCCAGGAGCTTTCACTCGCTTTTAACCGAGCTGCCACTCCTGGCAATAAATTCGAAATATACTTATCAACAAAAAGATGTCGGCCCGTGTCGTCCGTAAGCGACTGACCACTGAAATCATGAAAAGTTTCCTCGAATCGCGTAAAGAAATCTGAAACCGATTCATCTACCTCCTGCTTACACAACACTAACATAATCCAATCAATCTTTTTAGGAGGGATAATCGTTTTTAGCTTAGTCAAAATAGCAGCAGGAAGATCTAAAATTGACTGGGGTGGTTTTTGCGCAGGCTTCCTGCCTCTATCCTCATCCTCAAGATCCGCCCATTCTGCTTTATAGATTACGAGATCATCTACTTTTCGCACGGATCTCCACATATCAGGGGTAATAAATCAATATCAGCTAGGGTCATAGTACAAGAATTTAGGGCCCCCTCAACTTCCTCATAAAAGGCGGCAGGATTTTTCCGTGGATCAGGTAATGCAGCTTTTAATGCCATAACATCCGCTCTATTCCAAGGAGTATAAACCCAATTATAAATGAAATACCCTTTTGCATCAGAAGTTTTGTCCGAACTAATACCCGCTCCTTTAGGAGGAACATACAAAGGCGCAGCCTCTCGCATCGGCTTAACATGGACTAGATCGATCTTATCTGAATGAAAGATGGATGACTGCTTCTCGCCGCCGCTCGGATTCGTTTTCTCCTCTTCCGCCTTCCTTTTGCGCGCTTCATCCCGTAGCCGCAACATCTCGTCCCCTAACGCAAACAGCCGTCGAACCGCGTCAGGCACATGAGAAGGAAGAAGAAGACCTTTACGCAATTCTTTAGAATCAGTTACTACATCATCAGGTTCAAGAACATCGGAATATTTCCGAAAAGATGTAACAACTTCATCAGAAAGAGTCTCAGCAAAATATAATTTCTCCCTATCCTGCCATCCTTCAAGAAACTGCATTAACTCAGGAAGAGAAACAGTAGCCTTGTTAACTCGATAAGCGATCTTTCGGAGGTTAGCCATACGATCGTTCGATAACATAGACCGCCTATCCACCTTCCCTGGGGCTGATCCAGAATCCCCTCCTCCTCCTCTCGGAGCGGACGGACCAGCGTACGGAGGCGGAGAGTGATCTAATAATGAAAAATCATCATCATGTTTATTGAGGACAGGATAAAGAGGCTGCCGAACAGCATACTGGCCAGATATCTGCAACCGACGTTCCTTTCCCTGTTTTTCTTCTAAGAACTTTGCTTCACTCTTTTTCAAATCTTGCGCTCTCTCACGTTCACTCTTTCGTTGTTCCTTCTCAATCAGCGCTTTCTCACGTTTCTCGTGCTCACGCGCTTCTTTCACCCATATACGCACACATTCAAACATGTATTGCTTCGCTCGTGGCTTACACATACACTGCTCCACATACTTAATTTTTCGCAAATCAAACGATCCATACAAAGGCCAACGCAACTCAGGATCCCTTTTTCGTGTATTTTCTCCATAATGTGCTGTACATTATAGAGGAAAGGCGGAATTTCACATACATATCCCTATTCGGCGTCCCTTCCGAGGGAGCCGGCTGTGATTCCTCAAGTCTTAACCGGTCACTTCCAAAACAGCAGCACCACTTACGGAGTGAGCTAAAAACAGGCATGTCAAAAATAGTGCATAATATGCAATACTATAATTAAAAATGGCACTTAAAACGTTGCGCCACTCAAATCCAAAGGTCAGGAGAAATATCTCCACATTGCCTGCCTATATGTGTTGCAACGCATATATCCAAATCCAAAACCAAATAAGACTAGTCACTCCAAACAAATTAGTCACAGCAAGCGTATCCTGACTACCAAAGGCTCGCAGCAAGTACCGTACAACGGTTCTAGCCAATCAAGAGCGTCCAGATTCCAACTGCCAAGTTCCAAATTCGCCCAAACGGACACTGCGCGGCAAACCGACTGAAGAGGTCTCAGTCGAGGACCGGCGCTACCCAGATGGTCAGATCGGAAGGGAAGGAAGAACACCTCGGGATGCCAGGACTAAAGGCGCCGCTGGCAGTGATCACGTCCCCGGCAAGGTTCCAATCCTTCGTCACGACCAATCCTTCGAGCATCTGAGTCAAAGATGAGCCCCACGTGTCGGGCGCCAATTGATGAGTACAGGCCTCAGCAAGTGCAAAGGGTTCGCCCTTCTGTGCACGAAGTCCTCAGACTATACAAAGAATTTGGCACGGAGACTGAAAATACAAAAACATAGTTTAATAAACCTTTAAAGGTGGTACTACAGCCCACACAACACTCTACAGTATTGTACAAGGTAGCACAAAGAACTCGAGCACACAGTCCCCTTTTATACACAAAGAAGGGGCTCATAAGTAGGCGGGTACAACTCAAGACATGATTTACAACCATATATGGACATTTCTTGAGCATGATCAATACATGGGTGGGGTTAACGGTTCTTGAGACCCGCAGAAATGCACATTCCTATCTACGCTAATCAAAGACAGATGTGACTTCTACTGAGCACGAGCTAGACACACAAAGGGCTATTTATAGCTTGTTGCTGGGCAAACTTCAGGGGTGACTAGCGGAGAGGTAGGACTCGCCACATGTCGGGCGCATAACAATATGTAACAAACAAGATGGAGGCCAACAAACAAAATGGAGTCTGGCCGTATCAAGAGTTTGAGTGGGAAAACAGACAAAAGATCACAATATCATGTCTTTAGCTAATGCTTAACATTATCGCTGTTTTATTTACAACAGGCAAGTCATAAAAATGACTTGTCCTGAATGCGCAAACTGCTGCTGCCCTCCCTGCCACGATGCGCTGATAATCAATCAGTGAGTCACACGCTGCCAGCCTGCCACTCACTGCCGCAGGCCCGCCCCCACACCTTCCGCGATCGCGATAGCTATTCTTGTTGTGCACTCTGCGCTGCGCTCATAATTTTACTTTTCGATTCGCAGGCAGTGTAAGTGACAGCAGTGACGGTCATCCATGTGGGTAGTGGGGCAACGCCCCAACGCCCCCAATGGACGGACAGCCACTGGTGATCGGTGATATATTCACAGTGATGATACACGTGCATTGGGAGACACTTTTCTGTTCTTAAAGTGAAAACAGCAAGTTTCATATCTTTCTTGGAAGCCAAAGCGAGCTTGTTTACATTGAATGACTCACAGGGTATAGTAATTCTTGAGGTTCATTTCTTTCCTTGGCAGAACATCGAGCTCAGCCAAAATGAACGTGCTGCCTGCAGGTTACTAGTGCTCTTTCTTTGAACATGTACAAAGGGAATGTCTGACAAATTATCGAAATTCACAATATCGACATACAAAAATATTGGCACAAAAATATCGAAATCAAAAATATCGGCTTCCTATACTTAACTAGATATATACACAAATATCGATTTTTTAATATCGATATACAAAAACATTGTTTTCTTTTATATCGACTACATTAACATCGGTAAACAAAAATATCGCTTTCTACAAAATATATTGACATTAACTATAATATCGACATCAAAAATATCGTGCACATCAATATCGGATTATCAGCTATATCGACTTTTTATATGCATCTGTTTGCCTAATTAATTAACTTTTTTATGTTTTCACATCTAAATAAACACACACGACTTAAATTAACACTATAGACACACTATTAATTCTTCTAAAATATCCTATTTGTATAATTATATCACCTACACATATAAATATATTCTATGCTAATTTGTATAATTTTATCATTTTTTTTGGTTTTTCACTTCTATTGCAAAGTAATCACAACTGAAATTCAAATATACTAACTAACCAATCACAAACCTAATTTTTTAAATGAACCAATAGCAAACTAATTACTACTGACACTCCCCTATATAAACAATTCAAATCTAAGCACAAAGTACTTGCTAAAAGTCACTGAAGGAGATTCATCTCTATCCGAATTGCTGCACAACAACTAGAAGAACCAGACTATCAACCTACTATTACATCTTCTAAGTAAGTAAATAAAATAGAAACTGCATTATTTGCTACTACTACTTACTTACCTGCTAAATACCCAGTGCCCCTTTGCTATTCATACTACTTAACATGCTAAATAATTATATAAAATCATCTTTTTTTAGATACTACGACTACTAAATATTCTACACAAAATAACTGTGAACAAAAGCATAGGAATACAGATCATAATAATTATGTAAGTAAATTCACAGTGTTTAATTATGTGCACATAAATCTAAACACACAGAAATAATGACTTTTTCCCCACATATTTCTTTTTTTCTGTAGATTCTACTACTGAAAACTGCACTACTAATGAACTAAGGACATCAGTACTATTTCTACATTACATTTTACTAAGTAAGTATTATTCAACTGAAATAAATGTGGACAAACTATACAAACATTTACAACTGTTCTAATCATTTTGTATTATATATTGTTTATTTACAGAGCAAACACTACTAATAGATATACAGACATAATACAGAAGTCCACATTGGCAATAATACAGATACTAATCACAAAGTAAGTATATTAAAGAACATAATTACCAGATAATCTGTAAAAAAACATACCAACATGGTGATTATTCTAACACATTTGTTCCTTATTTTTTTAAGATAACACTAGAAACTACTCTCCAGAAGCTGAAGAAACAACTATACTGGCAAAGACCAACCTAAAAAAATATGTAAGTATCTTCACAATGTGAATCATGAAGATACACTTTTGTAGTAGAAATGAGCTCTAACATTGTAAATATACCGAAACATTTATTAATAACATACTACTTTCATGTTTTTCATAGCAGCTACTACAACATCACAAACAAGTATCCCCAAATAAAGAAGCAAGCAACTCCTAATTTTGCAGTAAATTCTAAAACACGTAAGTATATACATTCCTACTTATCACCAACATAGATTATTTTTCACATTTAATTTGACATTAACTATTATATATATATTTTATAGATATACAAAGTACAAAATGACCGAAGGAGCCGAATTTGTGACCAGCCAGCAAGGAAAACTATTACTATGCTACATGGGTTACACCTATACACAAGAAAAGCAATATGGCATGAAAGTTAATTGGACATGTTGTAAATATTATTCTAACAAGTGCTATGGGAGAGCAACAACTAGAGAAGCTACAGTACTGTATACTAGGGAACACAATCATCCACCTAATGTTACTGAAATAGAAGTTAGAACAGCTTTGGAAAATATAAAAGAAGCTAGTACAGGTTCCCAAAAGCAAACAAATGTCATTTTAAAAGAAGCCATTCCTAAAATCCCAAAAACTGCCACAACCCAAATGCCAAATATTCTCTCCTTAAAAAGAACTATAGCACGCACTAAAAAAGCTACTACTGCTACAACACCATCTCCCAGAACATATCAGGATATAAACTTAACTGCAAACCAAATAATAACTTTAAATAAACAACCATTTATAGTTTACGACAACGAAAACAATGACAAAAGGCTTATAATTTTTGGTACCAATATGAATTTAGTTAAACTGCAGCAAAGCCAATATTGGATGATGGATGGAACATTTAACATCTGTCCCAAACCATTTTTCCAATTATACACAATACATGGCCTCTACCACAACTGCAACATACCTTTGCTATATGCACTATTACCAAACAAAAATAATTCCACATATATGGAATTATTAAATATTATTAAACAAAAAACTAATTATTTTTCTCCAGAAAAAATCATTCTTGATTTTGAGCAAGCAATGCTCTCAACTATCCTAAAAATCCACCCCCATACCTGCATTCAAAGCTGCTATTATCATTTAAACCAGTGTTTATGGAGACACCTTCAAAAAACTACCCTAAGTGTCGAAAGTGCTACAAACTCATCTTTTGCTTTCCAAATTAAAAAACTCATTGCACTTGCTTATGTCCCTGAAACAGACGTAGCTGAACACTACAACATTCTTATAGACAGCCCCTTCTACAAACAAAATGAAGCTAAATTAAGTCCATTTCTCGACTACTTTGAAGACACCTGGGTAGGCAGACTCCACAGATCTGGCCACAGACGAAATCCCAAGTTCCTCATACCCTGGTGGAACGTTTACAGAAGTACCCTTAATGGAGAATCAAAAACTAACAATGCAGTGGAAGGTTGGCACAATGCATTTGTACAATCAGCTGGCAGAACCAAACCTACTCTAGAACATTTCATTAAATGCCTACAGAAAGAACAGAGCTACCAGGAATTTAGAATGGACCAATCTGTAACAGAACTTGTCCCTAAAACATCCAAGCAAAATAAACAAATGCACAAGTACCTAGAAGAACAAGTAAAACTGTACCCTAGTACAAAAGGCATAGAATACTTAAACATCATTGCCAAAACACTACTCTAATTAATTCCCAAAATTTTATAAAACACTAAAACTATCACGTAAGTATGGAAAAATATCAAAGGTGAGCTTCTAAAGTATTTAATGTATGCAATATATAGAGATATTATTCTAATATATGCACACATTAAAACTAAATCACAAGTATTAAACAATTCCATAATAAAAATAACATTACCCACCCACACAAAATAAGAAAGCAAGGACTTACCAATCATGTTGTCAATTCAATAACGTCCTTCTCCACCAAAGTAATCCAGGTAGTGCAAAATTAACCCCCAAAAAAATGTAAAAATACAACTGTTCCCAAAATAAGAAATCCACGTTGTGCAGAGCCATCGAATAACCATAAAAAACCCGAAAAAGTTGAAAAATAGAAAAAATCGCTCCTGGAAAACCGAAAAATGTAAAGAAGTGTTTGTAAAGCAGTGTTGAATTAAACAAACAAACACTTCTTTAAAAAAAAACGGAACTTCCGATGTAGCGTACACCTATGAAAAAAACATAGAAAACAGACATTCCCACCCACATAAATTAGCTATTAATTATGTACAAACATATTAAAATTGATGATTTCACTTGTAGATATACCGTAAAAGACTAAAATTCACTCTATAAATAATGAGTTAACTAACTAACACTACGTGTATATACCATAAGTAATTATCTGTTTTCGAAATCTAAAACATAACTCCCTCACATTCAACAACACTAAATATAAGGTCACTAGTCTCAAAACATCATTAAAATACACATAAAACATATAAAATAAACCTTACCTGAAGCGACGTGAAGTGTCTCCCAACCGCGATCAGCCCTTCTTCCAAATAACCCAAAACGACCTAACCCGGTTACAAAATAAAGAACCCAAAAGCAATAAAATAGTCCCAAGTATAAAATATAATATCTATACTTAACTAAATAGGCAAAAAAAAAACATTAATTTGCTATTATTGTGAATAAATATTTACTTTAATCCTACAATGATTTGATTAACAAATATGTAAATGAATGTAATAAATAAATATTATGAAAACAATATTATTTATTTTAACAATGTCTAGAAATATAACTACATTGTCACAAATTATAATAATGTACAAAAATGTGTTAAAAATGTATGACTTATATTATAAATGTTTGATGTTTAGAAATGAAGCAGAAAAAATCATATTAGAAAAATACTTTTGTGATCTCTACATTTCTTTCTGAAAGTACAATATGTAAAAGAGATAATAAATAATTTTCATTTTATTAACAATAATTTAAAAATTAATAATGCTTCTGTATAATTGCTTGTCATTGTGTTTATAAAATATGTTTTTTAAAACCAAATGTCATAAAAATATTTTTGTTATGAAATAACATTTTATTTGTGAAAAAGAAATAAATAAAAATAATGTTTCTACAATCATGTTGAACTATTTGTATAATTATCTTACTATAATGTAAAAATCTTATTATATATAAATTTTGCAATGTCTATTAAATGTGAGTATATGTTGGACTCTAATAATTTAATTATTAATATACCAAATCCAGTCTACATTAAATTAGAGTAGGTGTTGGACACTAATTAATTAGTAATTATTATTCCAACTCCTGTCTACATTAAATTAGAGTAGTTGCTGGACACTAATTAATTATTATTTTATATTCCAACTCTAGTCTACATTAAATTGGAGTATGTGCTGGAGACTAATTAATTAATAAATAATATTCCAACTCCAGTCTACATTCAATTGGAGTAGGTGCTGGACACTAATTATGTAATAATTAATATTCCAACTCCAGTCTACATTAAATTAGAGTAGGTGCTGGACACTAATTAATTATTAATTAATATTCCAACTCCAGTGTACATTAAATTAGAGTAGGTGCTGGACACTAATTAATTAATAATTAATATTCCAACTCCAGTCTACATTAAATTAGAGTAGGTGCTGGACACTAATTAATTATTAATCAATATTCCAACTCCAGTCTACATGATATTGGAGTAGGTGCTGGACACTAATTAATTATTAAATAATATTCTAACTCCAGTCTACATAAAATTAGAGTAGGTGCTGGACACTAATTAATTAGTAATTATTATTCCAACTCCAGTCTACATTAAATTAGAGTAGGTGCTGGACACTAATTAATTATTAATTAATATTCCAACTCCAGTGTACATTAAATTAGAGTAGGTGCTGGACACTAATTAATTAATAATTAATATTCCAACTTCAGTCTACATTAAATTAGAGTAGGTGCTGGACACTAATTAATTATTAATTAATATTCCAACTCCAGTCTACATGATATTGGAGTAGGTGCTGGACACTAATTAATTATTAAATAATATTCCAACTCCAGTCTGCATTAAATTGGAGTTGGTGCTGGACACTAATTAATTATTAAATAATATTCAAACTCCAGTCTACATTAAATTAGAGTAGGTGCTGGACACTAATTAATTATTAATTAATATTCCAACTCCATTCAACATTAAATTAGAGTAGGTGCTGGACACTAATTAATTATTAATTATTATTCCAACTCCAGTCTACATTAAATTGGAGTTGGTGCTGGACACTAATTAATTATTAAATAATATTCCAACTCCAGTCTACATAAAATTAGAGTAGGTGCTGGACACTAATTAATTAGTAATTATTATTCCAACTCCAGTCTACAATAAATTAGAGTAGGTGCTGGACACTAATTAATTATTAAATAATATTCCAACTCCAGTCTACATTAAATTGGAGTTGGTGCTGGACACTAATTAATTATAAAATAATATTCCAACTCCAGTCTACATTAAATTGGAGTAGGTGCTGGACACTAATTATGTCATAATTAATATTTCTACTCCAGTCTACATTAAATTTGAGTAGATGCTGGACACTAATTAATTATTATTCAATATTCCAACTCCAGTCTACATTAAATAGAAGTAGGTGCTGGACACTAATTATGTAATAATTAATATTCCTACTCCAGTCTACATTAAATTGGAGTAGGTGCTGGACGCTAAATAATTATTATTTAATATTCCAACTCCAGTCTACATTAAATAGAAGTAGGTGCTGGACACTAATTAATTATTAATTAATATTCCAACTCCATTCTACATTAAATTAGAGTTGGTGCTGGACATTAATTAATTATTAATTATTATTCCAACTCCAGTCTACATTAAATTGGAGTTGGTGCTGGACACTAATTAATTATTAATTATTATTCCAACTCCAGTCTATATTAAATTGGAGTAGGTGCTGGGCACTAATTAATTATTAATTATTATTCCAACTCCAGTCTACATTAAATTGGAGTAGGTGCTGGACACTAATTAATTATTCAATAATATTCCAACTCCAGTCTACATTAAATTAGAGTAGGTGCTGGAGATGAATTAATTATTATTTAATATTCCAACTCTAGTCTACATTAAATTGGAGTAGGTGCTGGAGACTAATTAATTATTAATTATTATTCCAACTCCAGTCTACATTCAATTGAAGTAGGTGCTGGACACTAATTATGTAATAATTAATATTCCAACTCCAGTCTACATTAAATTAGAGTAGGTGCTGGACACTAATTAATTAATAATTAATATTCCAACTCCAGTCTACATGAAATTGGAGTAGGTGCTGGACACTAATTAATTATTATTTATTATTCCAACTCCAGTCTACATTAAATTAGAGTAGGTGCTGGACACAAATTAATTATTAATTAATATTCCAACTCCAGTCTACATTAAATTGGAGTAGGTGCTGGACACTAATTAATTATTAATTATTATTCCAACTCCAGTCTACATGAAATTGGAGTAGGTGCTGGACACTAATTAATTATTATTTATTATTCCAACTCCAGTCTACATTAAATTAGAGTAGGTGCTGGACACTAATTATTTATTAATTAATATTCCAACTCCAGTCTACATTAAATTAGAGTAGGTGCTGGACACTAATTAATTATTAATTATTATTCCAACTCCAGTCTACATTAAATTAGAGTAGGTGCTGGACACTAATTAATTATTATTTAATATTCCAACTCCAGTGTACATGACATTTGAGTAGGTGCTGGAGACTAATTAATTATTAATTAATATTCCAACTCCAGTCTACATTAAATTGGAGTAGGTGCTGGACACAAATTAATTATTAATTATTATTCCAACTCCAGTCTACATTCAATTAAAGTAGGTGCTGGACACTAATTATGTAATAAATAATATTCCAACTCCATTCTACATTAAATTAGAGTAGGTGCTGGACACTAATTAATTATTAATTAATATTCCAACTCCAGTCTACATGAAATTGGAGTAGGTGCTGGACACTAATTAATTATTAATTAATATTCCAACTCTAGTCTACATGAAATTGGAGTAGGTGCTGGACACTAATTAATTATTAATTATTATTCCAACTCCAGTCTACATTAAATTGGAGTAGGTGCTGGACACTAATTATGTAATAATTAATATTCCTACTCCAGTCTACATTAAATTGGAGTAGGAGCTGGACACTAATTAATTAGTAATTATTATTCCAACTCCAGGCTACATTAAATTAGAGTAGGTGCTGGAGACTAATTAATTATTATTTAATATTCCAACTCCAGTCTACATTAAATAGGAGTAGGTGCTGGAGACTAATTAATTATTAATTAATATTTCAACTCCAGTCTACATTCAATTGGAGTAGATGCTGGACACTAATTATGTAATAATTAATATTCCAACTCCAGTCTACATTAAATTAGACTAGTTGCTGTACACTAATGAATTATTAATTAATATTCCAACTCCAGTCTACATTAAATTAGAGTAGGTGCTGGACACTAATTAATTATTATTTAATTTTCCAACTCCAGTGTACATGAAATTTGAGTAGGTGCTGGAGACTAATTAATTATTAATTAATATTCCAACTCCAGTCTACATTAAATTGGAGTAGGTGCTGGACACAAATTAATTATTAATTATTATTCCAACTCCAGTCTACATTCAATTAAAGTAGGTGCTGGACACTAATTATGTAATAAATAATATTCCAACTCCATTCTACATTAAATTAGAGTAGGTGCTGGAGACTAATTAATTATTAATTAATATTCCAACTCCAGTCTACATTAAATTGGAGTAGGTGCTGGACACAAATTAATTATTAATTATTATTCCAACTCCAGTCTACATTCAATTAAAGTAGGTGCTGGACACTAATTATGTAATAAATAATATTCCAACTCCATTCTACATTAAATTAGAGTAGGTGCTGGACACTAATTAATTATTAATTAATATTCCAACTCCAGTCTTCATGAAATTGGAGTAGGTGCTGGACACTAATTAATTATTAATTAATATTCCAACTCCAGTCTACATTAAATTAGAGTAGGTGCTGGACACTAATTAATTATTAATTAATATTCCAACTCCAGTCTACATGATATTGGAGTAGGTGCTGGACACTAATTAATTATTAAATAATATTCCAACTCCAGTCTACATTAAATTGAGGTTGGTGCTGGACACTAATTAATTATTAAATAATATTCCAACTCAAGTCTACATTAAATTAGAGTAGGTGTTGGACACTAATTAATTATTAATTATGATTCCAAATGCTGTCTACATGAAATTGGAGTAAGTGCAGTACACTAATTAATTATTAATTAATAATCCTACTCCAATTTACATCAATTACATTTAGCCACTGGACACTAATTAGTTAATTAATTATATTCCCACACCAATTATAGATAATTAGATGTAGGTGGTGAACACTAATTAATAAATTACCACTACTCCTACCCCAATTAACTAACAATTGGTGAAGGTACTGGACACTAATGAATTAACTTTTAATAATTAATAGTAAAATGTTTTTATTTTTTAATTATTGTTTACATACATTTTAATACACTCCCCACCCTTATCCCCTATACACCCAATAACCCGCTCCTAAAACTTGATATCTATTATTATTTTTTATATTATTTTTTTAAATTTCATTATTAAATAAATTTTTGGATACATTTTTTATTATTTTATGTTTTTCAACATACATTTAAATACACTCCCCACCCTTATCCCCTATAAACCCAATTACCCGCTCCTAAAACTAGATATGTTTTTTTAAAATATTTATTTATTACATATATTTGAATATTTTTCTATTTACATTTTATCAAAATTTTATGTACTATTTTTGTTATTTTTCCCTATACTATTTATTTTTTCCATTACTACACGATATTTTGTATTGTCGATATTTTGTCATACGATATTATTGTTTTCGATATTTATACTTATTTACCTATTACGATATTTTTGTATCCGATATTTTTGCTTCCCAATATTTTTGACCCTCGATATTTTTACTTCGATATTTTGTCTTTACGATATTTTTTTTTCGATATTTTGTCTGATTACCGTACAAAGGCAACCTCACAAAAAGGTTCTCGTTCACTCCGCCCTACTTGGCTTTAAGAATGAAAGATGACACACTCTGCATTCTGCTTGACTGATGACGTGTGTTTAAGCAGCAGGCAGCCCCTGCTTCAGAGGTTTTAGAGCACTAATTATCTCGAAGTGACACGGATGAGAGGAGAAAAAGCCAGCTCGTATGTCGAGGGGCCCGTCCCTGGAGCCCTTAAGAGTCACAGGGAATTTGTTACACAGATGTAGACTAGGCTGGTGGTCTGAAACAGGGTCATGTGAGAGGTCAAAGGTTTTACCCTCCCCATTCCCTGTTCCTTTATTTTTCTGTAACAGCAAAAAATATGTAAAATAAAAAAACGGGAACGCTGCTACCAAATGCAACCTTTCAGACACAACTCTAGGTCCCAACAGTGTAACAGTGTCTTGATCCCACAATGGACAATGTCCAATATTACCTGTGGTTAGTTTTCAAAGAACTCCCTCCGTTGAGGTGCATCACACTCTGTGCTTCCATAGTTAATTGCTGCACATGATTATTGGCATTGGCCGACTGCAATGTCTGGACTACACTGGGGTACAGCAGGTCCGAACAGTGAAACAGGGTCTTGATTATATGATTGAGGATCTCAGAAGTTAAAATCTGTGATGATTTCAGTGTACCCCCCTGATCAGGGGCAAACAACTCCACGCTTCTTAATCCAACGGCACGTGGCTGTGAGGCATTAATGTCTACTGCCTCTGGCCTACACTGCGATCAGCAGGGCTCACAATTCAGATCGAGTGGTGATTGTTTAATCAACGAATCCAGTAGTCAAGTACCTACAATGTCTATTGAAAAATACACAATATCCTTTTAGTATACTTGCTTGAAGAAGTTTTTTTAGATAAGTTATAGGTTTAGTACAATGACCAAATTTTTCTTGGAAGTGGAAAAGAACACTGAATAACAGTCTACACTGTGGATAGCAGAGATCGGAATCTGAATTTTCTGTAATTTATGTTGTTGTATTTTGCGAAGAGGAAGTGAGAAAAAGTATTCATGGATGTCTGTGTGACTACTGCCTTTAATTTACACTGCAGACAGAAGTGTTCGCAATTCAGATCGAGTCGCTATTGTAGATGATGCAGTAATTGTAGGCAAAAGACATTGCTCCAGTGCGGTCTGTCCGCACCACGCATATGCATCATTGCAGGCTCCGCACACGCTTTTTGTTGCTGCGTGTATTACAAACTGGGCAGCTTAAGTTAATGCCACGTGGCTGTGGGCCCTTGCTGACCACGTTCTCTGGCCTACACTGCAGATAGCAGTGTTCACAATTCAGATTGAGTAGCTATTACAGATGATGCAGTCCTGTAGGCAACAGACATTGCTCCTAGTACGGCCCACCTGCAGCACGCATCATCGCTGGCTGTGCACATGCTGAATGGTTTTGATGTGGTATCTGAGTCCACTAGAACTGATGGACCCTTTATGATAAAATCCTTTTGTGTATTATTTCAGATATATTGCCTGTGTCTCAGTATACCACAAGTTTTGGTTCTTTTATGATATATTTTTTTCTGTATTATTTCACATCTACTGTCCCTACCTTACTGCAGCACAAACTATTGACCCTTTTATTATTGAATCTCTGTATGTGATCCATTGATTACTGTTATAGTTAATGCTAACGGCAACTATTACCTGAGGGCTGGTTTACACTCACCCCACACCCATCCATGACAGACGCCACTGGATATGTGACCCTGGTAATAAAAAGGAATCGAGCGCACGTGCCGGTGCCCACTTCCACTTTCTATCTGTGTCCGTTTGTTCATTATCTATGCATGCTACTGCCCCTGGGACGTACTACATTTCATTGTGCTGTGGACAGAGTAAGCAACCATGTTAACTCTGGCAGTGGGGAAAACTTTGGTTATGTAACTTTTAGGAGCATGGCTATCACAAGTGGAAGGCTACTTTACATACCAT
Source organism: Lissotriton vulgaris (assembly GCF_964263255.1). Taxonomy (NCBI): domain Eukaryota; kingdom Metazoa; phylum Chordata; class Amphibia; order Caudata; family Salamandridae; genus Lissotriton; species Lissotriton vulgaris. Next base: position 409,483,629 of record NC_141698.1, on the reverse strand, counting down.
GAATATTGATGAAGATGATGGTTGCCTGTTGTGTGTAGTGTAGGATATGTGTACATAGCAAAAAGTTTTCAAAAAAGCTCTCTAAGCAGAGGAGGTGTGCTGTATAGAGAATGACTAAAATGAGTGACGTTCTCCAACTGCTACATTGGAAAATGTTATGAACTAATCATGGTTTTTTTTAAGGTCACAAGGCAATCTTGCACCCAGCGAGCAAGGATTCTGCACCCGACGCAATTTTGAGAAAATATATTTACTATAATATAAGTTTATTACAGTTAGAAATATATAAATGTTAAAACATTTTTAGATTTTTGCTTGCTCTCATATACACTTTAAACTTATTTAAATATAGATTGAGACATAAAAGAAAATTAGGGAATGGGGTATCCCGTGCGACACCATACATCTATGACATAACACAGGGCCTGGCAGCGTACACTCGTCGCATACGCTGCGGACAGCAGGCGCAACCCCATACGTACATGATGAAACGCGGAGCTTGGTACTGCGTAGCCATGGCATACCAAAGTAGCAGATGGCGCAACCTCATACGTATATGATGTTACGCGAGACGCAGTGCCACAAACCCGTTGGATATGAAATGCGCATCATTTACGAGTTTAGCATATGGCGGATAGGATTCACTTGCTGCTGGAGCTTGGTACACTCCTGGTAGGGGACTCTCGTTTTCTAAAAAAAAAAAATGATATACATATTTTTGGGGAAGATATAAAACATTACATAATTTTTAAAGTAAAAAAAAGGATAATAGAGTTCCAAAATATTACAAAAAAATATAGGTTTTATAAATATTAAAATATGAAATTAACATTTAAAAAACCTTCGAAATTCACTGAAAAAAACATAGGTTTTACAGACGTTATAGTTAGGAATTAGCATTTAAAAAAACTTTGAAATTCACTACAAAACCATAGATTTCAGGGAAGTTATAGTTAATTGGACATTTGACTCATATAAAACAAGAGAAATTCGCCCGTTATAGTTAGTTGAGCTAACTATAACTCGCGCCCACGCCATGTACTGCTGATGACGTCACATATTACATCACTCATGACATGGGCAGTGGCATCATTGATGACATCACTGATAACATCTCAAATGACATCACTTATTTATTTTGCAACTTATACCGCGCAAACTAAAACCCGAAGGTGTCAAGGCGCCATCACTGAAGACATCACTGATGACACCATTCATGTGATAATCTGATCCACATCTTCACACTTAACATAACCTTTGATACACCCACTGTACCAGTTATTACATACACATTCACTGATTCCTAACTTTACATACACAGCCACTCATTCAACCACAAAAATCGCCCATAAAGGTATTCACTCATCAATTCAACACTCTCATAAGCACTCATACATGTATACAGACACTCACACATCACCACTCAATGATACTTACTCACACACTGTCAGTCATGCAAAAAATCAATCCCACTTCCATTTACTGACCTATACAGTTATACACACACAACATCAGTTATTCAAACAGAAAGACATCCGGACGGAAAGTAGTCCAGTGGCTTTCTTCAGGACCACAAAGATAAAACACTACTGCATATAAGTGAAAAATTATAATCAAGAGACACAGAAACCCTACCGTATGACGGTATTCAAAACCTTGAAATGGTGTCTCTGGAGGATAATTCGTATCCCAGACCAATCTTGGGATCGGACCTCACCTCTCCTGGCACTCGCTCAGGCAATGAGGCCCCGCTCTGTCCGTCGGTACCTCGGGCTTCCTCCTAAGCCAAGGGGGACTTATTTGCAGTAGTGTTTGATCTTTGTGGTCCTGAAGAAAGCCACTGGACTACTTTCCGTCCGATTGGCTGAAACATGTCGACCTCCTGGAACACCTTTGGATAGTCACCATCTATCTTGACTGTCCTAACACTATTTTACCCTTGACATTATAATGACCGCTTAATAAACTGTTCTTTGGCATTATAATAGTCAATTTTAGCCTGCACCTTTTCATTCTTTCTACACTGCAATTCATTATTTGTTCAGCACCACCGCATTTCATCTTTGGCAATGGTACATCACTGGCGGATCCTTCCTTGGATGTCCTACGATAACTACTAGTGGGACTCTTGGATGAGATACCAGTTTTTTTTCTAAAAAAAATCCCAGATGATGATGTTCCGCCACCGGGTGGGCTGATGGGTTTTCTAGACACTCGTTATGACACATACTTAGGACACAGCCTACGCCATTTTTGTTGCCTTCCAGCCACACACTGTTTGACCCGTAGTGTCCAATTTGTTTTTCCAGACTGTATCGTAACGTCACATAGAAAAAAGAAAGTCAATCAAAATTAGCATGAGGAAGGTAGATGTAAGTACACAACAGCCAATCAAATTTTTTTCTAAATCTGCGCAAGGAAAGGGATTGGTCGCTAATAAGTTTTCATACAATGCTTCACAACCAATCAAAAAGAGGTGTTGAAAGTTTCTGTTTTTAACATATGAGTAAATGAGATATCTTTGCATGTACACGCAGCAAGCGGGAATTATTAAAGATGACTTGCTTTCGCAAGACCCAAAAGGCTTCTTCCTGAATAAGTACGCACTTCACTGCCAGACCCCATTTAATGATTATCCAGGCTCTCAAGCCTAAACACGTCAGAAATCACCTCTCATCACTTTCTCTTCTTTTTAGTGCATTGTGTGTGGCAGACTGCGTGACCTTATGCCCAGAGCCCTCGAAGGCACTGGAGACTGCCACGCCGAAGACCAGCTCCTGCAGTGTCTCGGAGCTGGGCGGCCCCCCTCCAAAAATTTAAAAGCCCTGGGGGGAGGTGTAAATTATTAAGACTGAATACGTTAGTACAGCCCACTCCGCTTACACTACCAGGAAAACACAACAACAGTACATGGCCCAGATTTCCATTGTAGTGATTAGTTAGTTCCAGGTTCTAGTTGTCAGATAGGCACACACACACACTCCGTCATGGTTGGTATACACTCACACCACACCCATCCAGCGCATCCGTCACTACACACGTGACCCTATCTATAAAAAAGACGGAGCGCATGTGTTGTACGCCATTTTAGAGTTGCTCCCAAACTACAGAACAAGGGGGCCTCCTACCACAAGCGTAGCGTCTTTGGTCACTGAGTTAATGGTACCCGAAGCAATGAGCGGGTGAAGAACCTGCGATGATGATGATGGGAGCACGAGTATGTTGTTAGTCATAGAGATATCAAGACTCAGCACCATATATGAGACTTCTTTTTGCAGATCGGGATTACATGATGCAGAAGGTGTCTTTTCCAACGAAAAGGTGAGCAGTGAGGCCTGGGTACACATCGGAGGGAGTCAAAGGGTTGTAGCTGACTAGATACAAAAAGGTGACACAGCGATTTAGACGAATACACTCCTATATAGTGTATCAATTTACATGTATACATTTTTTTCCCAACAGCAGGAACGTTTTTATAATCGCTGAAACGTCCGGAATATTACCTATACAAATAGTTCGTATAAATGTGAGAAGGAACGTGTATGAAAGTGCGATGTTATCTAACTGCACATTAAGATGGTAACAATTACCAATCATAACATTTCCCTATTACTATATTTTAGATGTAGAGCATTATGTCCAGCACGTGGTGAAAAACGCCGCTGACACAAAGGTGAGCTGTAAATGTTGTTTTTAGTCACTCTCTTATTTCCTCTCTCCTTTCTTAAAAAAATTACACACAATGTTATCTACCTTTTTATCTTACAGGTTGTGTTTTGCAAATTGACGAAACCCCCACAAAAGAAACCTACAAAGCTCTACGTTTGTGTATTCTGCGATGATGCGTGGCCACTGTAACAACGACCGAGAAGCCTGCTTCTACACATAGTGCATCCTCTTTGAATGACGCCAATGGCTCAAGGTGAGCAAAGAAGTTTGTTTCCGATACAATGACAAGTTATCTGTGAAAGGAGAGAATATGTAGTATGCAGCAGGCGTGCAATACCCATATGGCTGAGATACCCGCCACCCCCTCTCAACACAATCCCCAAGGATGGGACACCGGAAACGGTTCTGAACTTTTGGAAGACGGGAGGGAGTGACCCTCCCGGCCGTATTTATTAAAATATGAAACAAAATTGAAACATTAAAATAACAGTTTCATATTAATGTACAATTTCATTTCCACATTGCGATGTTTGGCTAACCTTAACATATTCTCTAATACAAAGGTTCTCCTAGCCGAACTAACATCCTACAAAACATTTAACTTGAAATTGTACATCCTAACGTTTAAGGGCCAACGTCAAGGTCGTAACCGATGTCAAGATCCCTAAACCAGACATATCCCCCTCACTTGTGAGGGGCGACCGCACAGAGGTGTACCTCAAGTGCATTTACCAATTTCCCTTGACTTGACGGGGGCCCCAATAAACTTGACGCCATTTAAAGGTCGTCCGTGGACTCGTGTGAGGTATCTAGAAGGTAGCGTAGACCCCCTCCCAAACCCCACACAACTTACCACATCTGCCGTCGCAGATGTCCTGGCCCCGGGAAATTCCCCAGGAGGGGGCTGTAGCCCCTCCTACCCAGGAAGGGGCCTTGACCGCCTTTCCTTTTCTTTCGGCGGCCCATCCTTAGAAGGGACCGCCTCCCCGTTGAGGGGCCAATGGCCACCTCCCTTGAGCGCTCCCATCCATAATGGGTGACGCCCACCCATAGGGATCTTCCAATTACTGCTCACCGATCATGACCTTACCGCCCGACCAAAATAAATACGACAATTCTAACTAAATGACTAAATTACTAAAAGACAGTAACAATTACCACTTATTAAAAGGCATGATTACTGATCAACACTAGTGCATCATTACTTTATTTGCAAAACATACTACAATTTGACCATTCTTTATTGCATATTCAAAGTTATCACGACAATCATCACAACCTGCAAAAAATTAGCGTTACCACATCAAACTTTATTCAAAACCACTTGCTGTCCTCAGGGGCTGGTGGGTGGGTCAAAATTGGCTCTTCGTTCCGTCTCGAGCTCACGTGCAGCGAGGAGGTGCAGCTTTAGAGGCCCACAGATGGTTCACGAGTGAACTCAAAGAGCTCAAACTCAATCTCAGGCGATCGGAGCGCCACTGGAGGCACAACTACTGTCCCCTTCTCCGCATTAAATATAAATCATTGCTTAACAGTTACAAAAAAGCCATTATTTCGGCGAAAACAGTATACTTTTCTGAAAAAGTTGCCCGCTCCTCTAACAAATCCCGAGAGATCTTCTCACTTGTCAAACAACTCGCCACATCTGATCGCACTAACGCTAGTTTTGCCCCATCCCTCTCGTTCTGTCTTTCCCTCAACAATTACTTCATCGATAAAATTACCATTATCAAAGCTAACATCCCCGCAGTCTCACAAACGCAGGTCATCCCCCTTCTTCCCCCCCGCCTCTTATATTAGATCACTTCCCCCCCATTTCTGCTGTACAATTTTCCGCTCTGCTTGTCAAGGTTAAGTCAGGATCACCAGCTGATTGCGCGCCGGCTCGGATCCTTCAAATCCTTTTCTCTCACTCTCCTGGACCCCCCCTTACATTACTTAATTCATCCCTGGCTTTGGGATCTGTTCCTTCCTCCTTCAAAACTGCCACCGTCCTCCCTATAATAAAAAAACCTGGCCTGGACCCTTCCTCACCCTCCAACTTCAGACCCATTTCTCTCCTTCCCTATTTGGGAAAGATCGTGGAAAGCCATGTCACTTCCTGCCTGTCCTCACATATTGAGAAGTATGGTCTCCTGGCTTCCCACCAGGCGGGCTTCCGCCCGGGTCACTCTACCGAGACTGTTGTCACCGCTGTCTTGGGCGAGCTTAAGGGTAAGGTCGACTCCAATCTCCCCCAGGCGCTGGTGCTCCTCGATCTGTCGGCTGCGTTTGACACGGTTGACCATGCCATTCTTCTCGACCGTGTCAGCGCAGCCGGCATCAGGGGGGTAGCACTCTCCTGGTTGAAGTCCTTTCTCCAGGACAGGTCCCAGGCAGTCCAGCTCGCTGGTTTCTCTGCTCCCCCCTGCTCCCTTGCGTGTGGGGTCCCCCAAGGCTCCTCTCTTTCCCCCCTTCTCTTTAATCTTTACATCTACCCTCTTATTTTTTCCCTCCGCGAGCTGGGGGTCTCCGTGTACAACTACGCTGACGACCTCCAGCTCATCTTTGATCTTTCTACCCCTGATTCCTCTTATTTTTTTAGTTCCACTTTAGTCTTTATTTCGGACTGGATGATCACGAATCACCTCAAACTAAATCCTGACAAGACGGAGCTTGCCCTCACTGGTGGTCCCTCTAATCCCTGGTCCCCTACTCATTGGCCCCTTTCTCTTGGTACCCCCCTCTTCCAGTCCCCTCTGTTCGCACTTTAGGCATCAAGGTCAGCAGTGACCTTTCCATGCATTCCCAAGTTAGCTCTGTAATTTCATCTTGTTTTTTATCCCTCCGCCTCATTCGCAAAATTTCCCGTTTTTTTACCACTGAAGCCCTCAAATCCATCATTACAGCCCTCATCACCTCTCGTCTCGATTACGGGAACGCTCTTTACTCCGGCATCCCCGCCTTTGAAATGCGCCGGCTTCAGGCCATCCAAAACCAGGCTGCCCGGCTCATTTTTCACCTCCCCAAATTCTCCCATGTCACGCCCGTCCTGAAGTCCCTTCACTGGCTTCCTGTACGCTTTCGCTCTTCTTTTAAATTAGCCTGCCTAGCCTTTTTAGCCTTCACCCATTCCGCCCCTCTCTTTATCGTTTCTTTGATCACTCCCTATACTCCCTCTCGCACTCTTCGGTCATCATCTCAACTCCTTCTTCAAGTCCCCCGCTACCGTAAAGCCCGTATCGGTGGCACCCGTTTCTCGGTTCTGGCTCCTCAGTATTGGAATAGTCTTCCATTATCTATCCGCTCGATCCCCACTTACCCAGCTTTTCGAAAGGCATTAAAAACCTTTCTTTTTCTTCAGGCCTTCCCCGGTTAGTCCCTCCGGTTGCAGTGCAGAACCCGTCTTCCCTCCCTCAGCGCCAGGAAGCCGCTCGGCCACAGTGCGCTTTATTAAGTTCCTTTTTCATTTCATTTCATTTCATTTCATTTCATTTCAGGAACAAGAGGATGCTTTCATGGCTTGTTGCTCCTTTTATCCATCTTCAGGGCGGGCGTAAACCCGCCCCTGCCTGCCCCAAAGGGCGTGGCCGGCCGCGTCAGTGTCTAGGCCAGCCCACTCCAGGGCGGGAAAAGAGCGCGCCCCGGCTACGCCACTTCGGGCATACCAGCCGAGACTCGCCTCCCGCCCAAGATGGCTTCCCGGGGGGATCGTGGTACTCCGCCATACGTTCGGGGGGACCGAATGGTCGCCCCTTTCCATATGGCTGAGATACCCGCCACCCCCTCTCAACACAATCCCCAAGGATGGGACACCGGAAACGGTTCTGAACTTTTGGAAGACGGGAGGGAGTGACCCTCCCGGCCGTATTTATTAAAATATGAAACAAAATTAAAACATTAAAATAACAGTTTCATATTAATGTACAATTTCATTTCCACATTGCGATGTTTGGCTAACCTTAACATATTCTCTAATACAAAGGTTCTCCTAGCCGAACTAACATCCTACAAAACATTTAACTTGAAATTGTACATCCTAACGTTTAAGGGCCAACGGCAAGGTCGTAACCGGTGTCAAGATCCCTAAACCAGACATATCCCCCTCACTTGTGAGGGGCGACCGCACAGAGGTGTACCTCAAGTGCATTTACCAATTTCCCTTGACTTGACGGGGGCCCCAATAAACTCGACGCCATTTAAAGGTCGTCCGAGGACTCGTGTGAGGTATCTAGAAGGTAGCGTAGACCCCCTCCCAAACCCCACACAACTTACCACATCTGCCGTCGCAGATGTCCTGGCCCCGGGAAATTCCCCAGGAGGGGGCTGTAGCCCCTCCTACCCAGGAAGGGGCCTTGACCGCCTTTCCTTTTCTTTCGGCGGCCCATCCTTAGAAGGGACCGCCTCCCCGTTGAGGGGCCAATGGCCACCTCCCTTGAGCGCTCCCATCCGTAATGGGTGACGCCCACCCATAGGGATCTTCCAATTACTGCACACCGATCATGACCTTACCGCCACAGGCCGGATAGTTGACCGGCTATCCGGACCCCCCACAACACTCCTGCCTAAAGGTCATGTAATAACGTTTTTAACCAAGCTATCATGTCTCCTATGAGTAACTCGTTCCCCATCCGAGACAAATGAACACCATCCCCCAAATACATACTGTCCCCTTTAATACAACCATGCGAAATAGAATGCAGTGTACTTGAACGGAACAGTCTACTCACTTTATTATTAATTTTCCTTACTGAATGATTCAGAGCAGAGACCGAAAGAGCCCCCCGCCACACTTTCCGTGGTATCATATGGGACCATGCAATTGTGCACCCTGGAACTCTTCTCGCTAACCAACTTACTGTGGAAAGCATCGCCTCAAGAAGAAGTCGTCTACCAGTGGTCACCAAATCATTGCCCCCAAGATGTACTATGACTACAGACGGCGGTGACCTTGTCCGCCCTAACAAACCCTCGAAAAATGATCGAAACTGGTCAATACAGAGCCCGCCCTTTCCGTAGAAGGACACACTGTACCCGTATTCCCCAGCCACGTGAATCATGTCACCTGCTTTGAATACGTCCGCGGCACGCCTCACGTATGAGTGGCCCACGACCCACACCTCCTTTTTCGCAGCCGGTGATGTCTGACCGCTGGCCCGGTGTTGGGTCGACTGTACAGTCCGCCCCGCCTCGTAGGCTTGCGCAACTGAAACCAAACAAAAACAAGAAGCGTGAGTACATCATTACAGCTTCACAACATGTGCAACCGCACATACCTTTTATAACAATTCGAGGACCAACGCCCCACACGTTTTACTTGATCGATATTCAGACCCCTGGCTATAGCCTCGGTAGCAGCCCCTATCCGAAAGGAATGGGTCCCAAACTCGCCGGGGTTCATGCCCGCGGCAGAAATCGACATCGCAAGCACCCGCTGAAACTGAAACCTCGTCAGTGGGGTGGCGTCAGCGTGTCTCAACAAGGTCCCCCCCCATGATGCCACCCTTTGCGCTAAATATTCCTCAACGCAACCCACCGGGCACATGGACGACCCGGGAATCCTTTGTATCATTATGCAGTCCCCCATCGAACCCTGATCGGTCTTGGACTTGACAAATGAGACAGTCATTGTCTCCCCCCTGACCTGAACGTGCTCTCGGCACAGTCCCCCCATGGTATCCTGCTTGTTCCTTGCCACTAGTTCGCTTACCCGCATAGCCCCATGGAATGCTAGCACAAAAGCGGCTCGGAATAACACTGCTTCATACTGGGATGAACACGTTGCAGGAAGTACAGATAACAACAAAGCCAACCTATCCAGACCTATCGGGCGCCTTTCATCTACTCTGCGACCCTCAAGGCGTTGCCACCCACGTAGCGCTTTTTGCACAACGAAAGACGCAGTCGGGTCCTGGATCCCATGAGCCCTTGCCATAAAGGAAATGGCGGCCCGATGCCTCTGGGCCGTAGCCACTGATTTGCCTGCCTGATGTAAGGACAGCAGAAAATCCACTACTAGTTCTTCCTGGCCCCAAAGCTTCCTCCTAGCATCCCCCACAAAGGCCCAGTAGGATCGGAACGCCCCTTGGTATGCCTTCTTCGTCCTGGGTGCTAAACTCTCTCCCACGAGGTTCTGTAATTCGGGGCACCAAGAGACCAGAGAGCTTCGGGGAAGGGTGCCGCCACCGGGTCCGCTGTGGGCAGAAAACCCCAGAAGGCCTGCATACGAAAACGAGAAAGCGCATCAGCCGCCTTATTCATTACCCCTGGCACATGTCTTGCTCTGAATAGTACGTTCAACTGCATACACAATAACACAATTTCTTTGAGCAATCTCAGAATCCATTTGCATCGTGCTGCCTGGCTGTTGATACACTCAACCACGGTCATGTTATCAGACCAAAACACCACAGAGTGATCTCTGAACCCTTCGGGCCAAGTTTTCAGGGCCACAAGAATGGGAAAAAGTTCCAAAAAGGCAATGTTACTTGTCAGTCCACACTCATGCCACCATAACGGCCATTGTGAGCCGACCATCGTGTGCCGAATATGGCACCAAAACCAGTGCTCCCTGCCGAATCTGACCACAGCCCCAGCTCCTCGGAGGACACCGCCGGTTTGTTCCAGACAATTCGACCATTGAAATCCACCAGAAATGCCAACCAAATGCGCATGTCCTGACGAACCTCTGCCGATAACCGTGTGCGATGATGACCCTCCCTCAGGCCGACCATGGCTTGAGCGATCGAGCGGGAAAAGGGGCGGGCCATCGGCATGACTCTCAGGGCAAAATTCAGCTGTCCCACCAATTGTTGCAACTGATGCAGCCTGACCTTGGACTCGCTAATACAAGCTTCCAGGGCAGCCCTGAATCTTATCACCTTCTCTTTAGGTAATCTAAAACAACCTTCCACAGAGTCGAGTTCGATCCCCAGGAACTCGAGGCAAGTCGAGGGACCCACAGTCTTACCTGGTGCCAATGGCACACCGAAATGCTTCTTTAAAGTACAAAATTCATTCAAAGCCTGTCCACATTCCGGACCCCCGGCTGCCCCCAGAAACAAAAAATCATCGAGATAATGCATGACATGCTGTAAACCCGTCTTCTTTGTGAAGACCCATTGCAGAAAACAACTGAACTGTTCAAAATATGCACAAGAAATAGAGCAACCCATTGGCATACATCTATCCATGTAATACTGACCCTGAAACATGAAACCAAGGAGACGCTGATCGTCTGGGTGTACCGGGAGCAACCGGAACGCTGACTCAATATCTGACCTTGCCATCAGCGCCCCGGGCCCTAGGCGATTCAACATGGCCACGGCCTCATCGAAAGATGCGTACCGCACCGAACACACATCCGGGTCTATTGCATCATTTACGGACAGACCACGTGGGGCTGATAAATTATGTATCAGTCGGAACTCACCCGGGTCCTTCTTAGGGACCACCCCCAAAGGAGAACAAACAAAGTTAGCACACGGTGGCTCATCAAATGGACCGGCGACTCGACCTCGAGTAACCTCTTTCCCAATGTTTTCCTGTACCACGGTCGTATGTTGCAAGACCGATATTTGATTTTTACATTTTCTTACCCCCCGAAACTCCCCCACTGGGATGCAGAAACCATATGAAAACCCGTTCCTCAACACCCCAGTGAAAGCGTGATCCGGGTATTCGCTGAGCCAAGGAATCATTGCCATGGTAACAACCGGAGTAGGTAAAGGTGCCCCTCGGACTATTTTAGACCTGTTTGGCGCCTCCTCTCCCCCCGTTATCACCCGTTTTGGCTCTGCACATGGACTCCGGATGGGATGGCTGCCCACACCCTCCACATTCGTGACGGAATTTACATGACCCCTGGGGCCTCGTACATTTACCTCTGCTGAAGTTCCCACAAATTCCCCTTTTACCTGTGTTGCCGTTCGGCCTCGAGTTGTATTCGTTACCTATACCTGATCGAAAGGGGATCCCGGCATATTGGCGGGAGGATTCACCCCCGCTACTCCCTACTAATGGTACTTTTAACATACCAGTACTCTCCATTTTTGACCATGAAACAGAATCGTAACAATCCCAAGTTAAGTTTTTATCGTGTTCCTTTGCTTTTCTAAAAATATTATCGTAACAGAACCACTGATTGCCCCCATATGATACGGAATATTCCATGATCCGTGCCTGGTATATCGGCAATTCGGACAGCAACTCGGGTCTACGTTCGCCCATGATGGAGGTAAAAATTCCCCAAGTGCCAATGTTTTCATCAACTTTAAAGGCGGCCATCTTTGCGCGCCAAACACTCGGATGCATGAGCTCCTTTTGGCTCTTAACATGCTCCATCTCATAATGATCGGTAAGCAACGAGAAGATGTTTATATACTCATTTGCCCATATCTTCTCCTTAATAGCCAGAGGGACATGGTGACCCAACTTTTCCCTTCGTGAAGGTGCAGACTCATCCCTCGCAATCGGCAATGGCCGCTTACCTGAACCGGAAGCTGTATCTGCGGCTGGACCTGTTCCTGGTGGTTTTTCTACTGCCGCAGCCGGCGTGATAACTGGCGATGATGCCTTCGCCGCCTCCCTCGTTTCACGCAGTTGCTTCATCAACACCCGTGCGTCGTCAGCCGTGGCGCCCTCGCTTTCTTTCCCCAACCACGCTGCTAATTGTGCTGCCAGCTCGGGCGGCATATCCCCCCCGGACACGGGGGTGATCACCACGGGAATCGGATTCCCCTCTGCCGGCACCGGAGTTGGCTCTTCGAGTGGGGCACCGGGAACCGGGATGTCCCCCCCAGCTGCTCCCCTTCTGGGCCTCTTGCCTTTTCCTCCCGGAGCTGCTCCCGCCAAAGGTCGTTTCGGTCCCCCTTCCCCATCTCTATCCGCCATCCGTTTCTTCAGATCGGTCACTTCTTTCATGAGTATACGCAGCATCTGGTCGGTAGTCATCCGCTTTCCGACTTTCTTAGGCATTCTCCGACAGAGTATCTGTAAGACAAAAAGAAAGATTACCACGCTCAAAATTGTCTCTTCGTTCCGTCTCGAGCTCACGTGCAGCGAGGAGGTGCAGCTTTAGAGCACAGGAACAAGAGGATGCTTTCATGGCTTGTTGCTCCTTTTATCCGTCTTCAGGGCGGGCGTAAACCCGCCCCTGCCTGCCCCAAAGTGCGTGGCCGGCCGCGTCAGTGTCTAGGCCAGCCCACTCCAGGGCGGGAAAAGAGCGCGCCCCTTCTACGCCGCTTCGGGCATACCAGCCGAGACTCGCCTCCCGCCCAAGATGGCTTCCCGGGGGATCGTGGTACTCCGCCATACGTTCGGGGGGACCGAATGGTCGCCCCTTTCCATTAGGCTAACAGTGCTTCAGCCCCCTACCCATTGTGTGTGTCTTTTCCACGTTTTAATGTCCTTTTTTCTCTCTCTTTTTTGCAATCTCTCACATTGTTTTTTTTTTCTTTTTTACATTTATGGACACTGTTGTATCCACTGTGCCATATGGAACCTTACCTGAGTTTAAGTGGTGAACTCTGTTGGCTACAGTGAAGCCTGCTTCGAGATGTAGAGCACCCTCTTTTAATCATGCCTATGGGTGAGCAAAGAATTTTGTTTCCAAAATAACAGCAAATTATCTCTGAAAAGAGAGAGTGGGTAGTGTGCAGCAGCTTGACTGTGTAGAAATGTATAATTACCTCCGAGCAGTGACAACAGATAGGTTACAACAGTCTGAGGAACAGATCTACAAGCTTATTGCGCCACTTTTGTGTCACTTTTAACATGGGAAAAGTGGCGCAAGGAGCTTGTGAATCTGCGTCTGACTTTTCAAGAAAAACTCTCAACTCGAGACTGTGCGAGTCAATGGGGTGCAACAGTCTAGGGGCTAGATGTAGGTAATTGCAAATTACCAAATCTAAAATACCGAATTTTACCGATTTGGTATTTTAGAATCAGTAATTGCAATGTAGATAAAAATTCGGTAAAAAATACCGAATCGGTAAGATTAGGTATTTACTGAATCGGTATTTTACGAATCGGTATTTGCCATTGAGGCCCATAGGATTTAATGTCAATTACCGAATCGGTAAAATTCCGAAAAAGTCAAAGGTGGCAGGGTGTCACTTTGACACCCTCTTGCACCCCTGATTAGTGATTGTGTGCCATGTGGCATACATACATGCCCTAAGGGCATGTACCTGTGCCACATGGCACAGGTGTAAATGCACATTTATGCATTTACATAGGAATTCCTTATTTACCACCAACTAATAGTTGGTGGTAAATAACGAATCCTTAAATCCCTGTAGCACTGTCTACATGTCAAAATACAGATTCGGTAATTTTACTGAATCAGTAATTTTACCGAATTGGTAAAATTACTGATTTGGTAAAATTACTGAATCAGTATTTTGAGATGGCCTACATCTAAGTATGCAAATACCGGTCGGTAACGGCTGAAAATCGGTATTTTCGGCCGTTACCGACTGGTATTTGGATACCTACATCTAGCCCTAGGTACGGAATATTAACAACTCACATCAAAATTAACTTTTGTCAGGAGTTTCACAACTCAGTTTATGGTGAATAATCAAATGTCCTTTTGTTTGCTTCACCAAACATCCTTCAGAAGCAACCACGGCATATCGAGCTACAGCAATAGAATTGTCCGCAACGTATTGAATATACTTTGACGTGTAGAAGCAGAGTTAAATTCAAGTTGTGAACTCTGATGGCCGCAGTGTTTATACAAGGTAAGCACAGCGGCCTAGATATAAAATGCCTCCAATTAAATGCATTAGAAATAAATCGGCGTATTTACAATCCTGTTGTGCCACTTTTGTGTCAGTAACGCAGTAGGCACTTCCATATAGACACCACTTGAACACGGGACTATAACAGAAATGAAATGTATCAGGCACACTGCACACGTAAAATCGTAGTGTTACTTTGACTTGTAATGTTTCACCTCATTTAGTCACATGTACATAATTTTAAACTCTAATTTTCTTTTTTGTTTTGCAGATTGCCTATCGTACGATAATATTGTTTTATTAAAGTTATTTTTCTAGTTGTTTATTTTATTGTTATCTTTAAGTTACGTTTACAGTTATTGTTGTTTTAATAAAAGTTAATTAAAAAAACTATATACATCTTTTTTTGGGGGGGTGACGGTCCACAATAGAAATAATATTTATAATTTGTACTATTGTAAGACATTTGAGAGTAGGGTTGAAAAGTAAGGGCTGTACAAGTTATATGTACTCTGGATACTCTACAAGACAGAAAGGAAATCAAAGTAAAACAAAACAATGTGTACCAGATTTACAAACCCCTTGTACCACTTTCGTGTGCAAAGCCACCCCCCTACAAAATTAAAAGTGTGTGGGCCTCAATGACGCCCTTCAAACCATGGAAGCAACGACCCCCAGGAGCTTTCTATATTGTGTGAGGGGGGCTGCCTGGCCCTCCGCCTGGTGCCCTGGAGTCAACCACGCAAAGACCCTGTTCCTGCAGGGTCCTGGGGAGGAAACAGCCATTGCAACGCGGTCATAACCACGCGTGACCATCACCACGAAGCCATTAGCACGCATATGGCTTTACCACACATGCTTTTACGACTAGTATGCATATACCACGCATGATAAAGGCATAAGCGTGGTAATGGCTTTGTGGTGACGGTCATGCGTTGTAATGGCTGTGGCTTACATGCTTCAAATTAGTTTTTAGGTATTCGTGTGACCAAGTCTGATAAGATCGAAGGCCAAGGACAACCATTGTGGTGTCTGTGGTAGGAAATCTCATGGCTCACAGAGAAGGTAGGCGGGGGTAAAATAAAAATGAAAGTGGCAGGTATAATAAAAATAACGTAGGAAAACTACTGAAATGGCGGAGGACGGAGTATGTAATCAAGGTTTGGCGCCCGAGGCAATAGCTTTCAAATAAATATAGATAGAATATGATTATTAACCCCTTCACTGCTGATGACGAGCTGAGCTCGTCATCAGCCACGGGTGGCGTGTGCTGATGACGAGCTGAGCTCATCATGTAACACGGTAAATCGAAAAAAGCCGCACAGCGCAAAAATTGCCGCAGCAGCGATGCGGTTAATAAACTAGAAAAGTGTAGCAGCGGATGAGGCACGCGGCCAGGGAAAAGAAAGCAGCAATGTAATACATGAAATGAGGAGAGGTTTGCTTGGCGAACTTGAAGAAAAAGAAAGAAGAGTGGTCTTGGAAACTAAGCTGCGCATGCGTACAGACTACAACTGGTGCAGAAAAAAACGGAGCGTTTTACATACTATCATGGAAATATAGCTCTTTTTTGACCAGTGAAGTTAGTTCTGAAAAGAACTGTTTTTTTTGTCTTTTTTTTTAACATAAAAAAATTAATTGGAAACAAAACAGTGTCCAACAGGAAGAAATAAACAAAAAAAAATTACTGTCGTGAGCAACGGTGCTCCTGTTTGCGCCGTTTAATTAAATTAATTGACTGCTCTCCGTAGCAGAGCATCTCATTGCAAAATGTGCAATGGATTGCAATGGATGATTAAGTCAGCAAAATCTAGTTCGATATTTGGATGTGGAGTCCATAGCTGTGTGGTTGGTGCGCTTGAAGTGCTGGGAACAGCAGGTGATGGATTGTCCCGTAGCCTATCAGAGCAAGCTCTTGCATTATTGCGAGGATGGTAGTTTTTCACATGGCGAACCATACTTGCTGTCCCAAATGAGTACTTCTTTCTCGGATCTCCTCTTGACTGTGTGGTGTCACTGATTTTGCAGGTGACCTTTGCAGCATTAACTTTTTTGTGTCCTTCTGGAAAGGTGAAAAATGTCCAGATTACTGCCTCTTTTATTTTCCCTGTGACTCCTCAGGTATAAATTCCTCCTCTGAAGAACGTTCTGAAGTGGATTCCAGAAATGCAGCCATATTAAAATTGTTTTGTCAAAAGACAGGAGCGCCCGACAAGAGTTGGTTCTTCTGAGAAAGTCAAAGAAGAATGATTAAAGAGGGTGGGGGCTTTCAACAGTTGAAATTGGAAGTGTTATGACCCAATCAAATCTCTTATTTTAAAGTTACATGGCGTATGCATAGGGTGCGCTTACGGTGGGTGAATAGACAACATACGCCGTCATTTGCGTAATTGCTAAAAGTTAATAAATATTCTTTTATTAATAATCCTAGAAAATGTCTTCCCTTAATATTTACATTAAATACATAGATCTATCTTTTTAAACATTAGGAAACTTTCGCAGTATTCGTACAGTGTGCTTTACAAACGTACATGACATCACGCAGAAGCGTCGATGCAATGTGGAACATGAAAATGTATTTGTAACGTATGCGCGGTTGAGAGCACAGTACGATTACCCGTACAAAGGATGGTGCAATCAACGTATGCGTAGCGTACGAGTACTGAAAAAAAGACAAAAAGAAAATATATAGAATTTAATTTTAATATATTGAAAAAACAATAATAAAAAAAATTAGAATTTTGTTTTGTATTATTTTATA
Source organism: Lissotriton vulgaris (assembly GCF_964263255.1). Lineage (NCBI taxonomy): Eukaryota > Metazoa > Chordata > Amphibia > Caudata > Salamandridae > Lissotriton > Lissotriton vulgaris. The sequence continues at coordinate 409,466,475 of NC_141698.1, read as the reverse complement.
TAAAAAATGTGTAATGGAAAGGGGCGACCACTCAGTCCCCCCGAACGTATGGTCGGGGGCCCGGATCCTCCCGGGAAACCCCTTTTGTGCGGGGGGCGCGTCACGGCTGGTATGCCCGAAGCAGTGTAGCCGGGGTGCGCCTTTTTTCCCGCCCAAGAAGGGGTTGTCCTAGACACCTACACCGTTGGCCACGCCCCGTAGGCGTACCGGAGGAGGGTACACGCCCTCCCGAAGAGGAATAAAAGGAGCAGCAATCCGAAGAAGCATCCTCTTGTTCCTGTGCTAGGAAGCTGCACCCCTCGTTGCACGTGAGCCCTCGACGGAACAAGGAGCAATTTTGAAAACTTGTAATTTTTGTGTTTCTCTTCCAGTGACTTCGAACATTCCGATCCAGGACCGTGTTGAGCAACAAGGATCGAACATCCGACAACAATGCCTGGCAGGAAGGCCGGAAAGAAGTCAGGGACTGACCAGATGATGAAAGATATGGCGAGTATGAAGAAGCAGATGGCAGCGATGAACAATACGGGCAGACCGAAGAAGGTCATAGGACCGGCGTTGCCCGGAGTCGTCCCCGCTGGGAGAGGTAAAAGGATCAGAAATAGGGCAGCAGGGGGGGAGGTCCCGATTCCCGAGTTACCCCGGCAAGCCCGGTCATTCCAGTTGAGGCCCCGGTACCGATCCCGGATGCGGGCCAACCGATTCCGGTCGTTGTTACGCCCGCCAGCGAGGAGGATATGCCTCCGGAGTTAGCCGTCCAGTTAGCCGCATGGCTCGGCAGGAACACAGGGGGTGTTACGGCACCGGGAGACACGGCCGAAGAGGCCAAACAACTAATGCAGCAGTTGCGGCAGTCACGAGATGCCGCGAAGGCGAATCTCCCTCTTGTCCCCCCACAGGTGACCTCGGAAGGACCAGCAGCCGGCGTCGACAAAACGGCGGGACCAGCAATGAAGCCGGGTAAGCAGGCATTGCCAATTGCAAGGGAGGGGTCTTTGCCCTCGAGAAGGGAAAAGGTGGTCCAACATATACCGCTGGCCACAAAAGAGATGATTTGGGCTGATAAATATGTGAATATGTTTTCTCACCTGACCGCCCATCACGAGATGGAGTATGTTAAGACTCAGAAGGATTTGTGGCATCCGAGTGTGTGGCGAGCAAAAATGGCGGGATTCAGGGTTGACGAAACGATCTCAAATTGGGCCAAGGCCTTTGCAATGTTTACGGCAATTATTGGGGAACGTCAGCCGGAGGTTTTGACCAAATTGGCCTGCTATCAGGCACGTATAATGGATTTTTATGAAACTTATGAGGGAGATGAATGGATGGGCTATGATATGAAGTTTCGCAAAGCCAAGGAGCACGATTCATCTCTGACGTGGGATTGTCTCGACTCGATCTCTTGGCAGAAGCAGCTCCTGACGGGCGCGACAAAGTCGTCCTCGCTTGGCGGGAATGGGTCGGGGCCGTCCCGCCACCGGCCGGAGGCGCCCTTTCGAGCGGGCCCCGCTGGTGACCACCAACCAAAGAGTGGTGGGAACGGGGGTAGAAAAGGGGTCTGTTGGAATTTTAACAGGGGCAAGTGCACTAGGCCACAAGGGACGTGTAAGTTCAGACATGAGTGTGCAAGTTGCGGAAATTCTTCTCACCCCGAGAGTTCGTGCAGAGCAAAGAATGGTGATACAGGGGGTAGAGGAGGGGCCAAACAGGTCTGAGGTGGACCAAGGAGTTCCGCTACCATCCCCCGTAGATATCATGGCAATGATCCCCTGGCTAAATGAATACCCTCATCATGTCTCCGCTGGGGTGTTGAGGAACGGCTTCTCGTACGGTTTCCGCATCCCGGCGGGGGATTTTCGGGGGGAATCATTGTGTAGAAACCAACTGTCGGCACAGCATAATCCAGCGGTGGTGGAAAGAAAGATTGCGAAAGAGGTTGCCCTTGGCCGAGTCGCTGGGCCATATAGGCACCCGCCAGTCACTAATTTCATCTGTTCCCCGTTGGGAGTAGTCCCCAAGAGGGACCCGGGGGAGTTTAGGTTGATCCACAACTTGTCAGCTCCTAGGGGTCTTTCGGTGAACGATGCGATTGACCCGGGAGTTTGTTCGGTGCGGTACGCATCCTTCGATGATGCCGTCGCCATGTTGAATCGCCTGGGGCCCGGAGCGCTGATGGCGAAGTCAGATATCGAGTCAGCGTTCCGGTTGCTCCCGGTACACCCACAGGATCAGCATCTGTTAGGCTTTGTTTTTCAAGGACGTTACTACATGGATAGATATATGCCAATGGGTTGCTCCATTTCTTGCGCTTATTTTGAAAAGTTCCGTTCTTTTCTGCAATGGGCGTTCACCAAGGCCACGGGCCATACCCAGGTTATGCATTACCTAGACTATTTCTTGTTCTTGGGGGCAGCCGGCGACACTCAGTGTGCGCAGGCGTTACGAGATTTTTGCACTCTCATGGAGCGATTCGGGGTACCATTGGCACCAGGTAAGACGGTTGGACCATCGACTTCACTCGAGTTTCTAGGCATTGAGCTCGATTCTGTGGAGGGATGTTTCCGTTTACCGGTGGGGAAGGTAGAGAAGTTCAGGGCTTCCTTGGAATTGTGCATCAGCAAAGAAAAAATCTCGCTCCATCAGCTACAACAAGCTGTGGGCCAGCTTAACTTTGCCCTCCGAGTGATACCAATGGCCCGCCCCTTTTCCCGCTCTATTGCACAAACCATGGTCGGTCTCAAGGAAGGACACCATCGCACGAGACTGTCTGCAGAAGTTCGCCAGGACATGCGCATATGGTTGGCATTTCTGGCGGATTTCAACGGTAGAGTGGTGTGGACCAAACCACCAGCGTCCTCGGACGAGCTGGGTTTGTGGACCGACTCGGCAGGGAGCGTGGGTTTTGGGGCCATCTTTGGTAATCGCTGGTCGGCGCAAACATGGCCGTCGTGGTGGCACACCAGCAGTCTCACAGGTAACATTGGGTTTCTCGAGTTGTTCCCCATTTTTGTGGCTCTGATGGCATGGCCGGATGAGTTCAGAGATCGCTCTGTGGTGTTTTGGTCCGACAATATGACTGTTGTTGAATGTATAAATAGTCAGGCAGCGCGCTGCAAGTGGATATTGAGATTACTGAAGGAAATTGTACTAATTTGCATGAGACTGAACGTACAATTCAGGGCGAAGCATGTGCCAGGGGTACTGAACCAGGCGGCTGATGCACTCTCTCGTTCACACATGCAGGCTTTCAGGGGTTATCTACCTTCCGCGGACCTAGCGGCGGCCCCATTTCCCGAAGCACTCTGGCTACTCGGTGCCCCGGATTACAAGACCTCGTGGCAGCAAGCCTAACCCCCAGGACATGGAAGGCATACGAAGGAGCGTTTCGTTCCTATTGTGCATTTTTGGGTCCGGCAGGGGAGGTCAATTTGGGTCAGGAGGAGTATGTCCTGAAGTTTCTGGTAGCACTACACAGTGCAGGCCGATCAGCGGCAACGGCCAATAGGCACCGGGCCGCCATTTCATTCATGGCGCAGGCGCATGGCATCAAGGACCCCACATCGTCCTTTTTGGTAAAGAAGGCCCTTCGTGGTTGGCAACGCCTTGAGGGTCGTAGAGTAGACGAAAGGCGCCCGATTGGGTTAGAGAGGTTGTCCCTGCTGATGTCGATCATCCCCACGACATGTTCCTCCCAGTTCGAGGCAGTGCTGTTCCGGGCCGCTTTTGCATTAGCGTTCCATGGGGCTATGCGGGTGAGCGAGCTGGTAGCAAGAAATAAGAAAGATGTAGAGGGAGGTCTGTGTCGGGATCACATTCTGATCAAGGGTGATTCAATGGTGGTCACAATAGCCAGGTCCAAGACCGACCAGGGTGCTATGGGAGACAGTATTGTCGTCCAGCGCATGCGAGGGTCCCCCATGTGCCCGGTGAAGTGCGTTGAGGAATATTTGGCGCGAAGGGCGGATGCATGGGGGGGAAGCTTGCTGAGACACATCGACGCCACCCCACTGACAAGGTTCCAGTTTCAGCGGGTGCTAACGATGGCAATCGCAGCGGCGGGCTTGGACCCGGGCGATTTCGGGACCCATTCCTTTAGGATAGGGGCTGCTACAGAGGCTACAGCCAGGGGTCAGAGTGTTGAGAAGGTGAAACAACTGGGACGATGGTCCTCGAACTGTTATAAAAGGTATGTGCGGTTGCACATGTTGTGAGGCCAATGTCATGCACTCACGCTTCTTGTCTTCTGTTTGGTTTACAGTTTCGCGAGCATGCGATGCGGGGCGGACTGTGCAGTCGACCCGGCACCTGGGGACCAGCGGTCAGAGATCACCGGCTGAGGAAAGAGTGGTGTGGGTCGTGGGCCACTCATACGTGAGGCGGGCCGGGGACGTATTCAAAGCAGGTGACGTGATTCACGCAGCTGGGGAATACGGGTACAGGGTGACCTTCCACGGAAGGGGCGGGCTCTGTATTGACCGGTTTCAATGTTTTATTGAGGAACTGTTAGGGCGGACAAGGTCACCGCCGTCTGTAATCATAGTTCACCTGGGAGGCAATGACTTAGTGACACTCGGTCGGCGAGTACTACTCGAGCGAGTCCTATCTACTGTTAGCTGGCTGGCGAGAAGGATCCCGGGGTGCACGATAGCATGGTCCCACATGATTCCGAGGAAGGTGTGGCGGGGGTCCCCTCTGTGTCAGCACTGAACCATTCAGTGAAGAAGGTCAATAACAAACTTGGTAGGTTGTTTCGCTCGGCGCAGTTGCACTGTATTCCGCATGGATGTATTCGGGGGGATCACATGTATCTCGAGGATGGGGTCCATTTGTCCCGGGAGGGGAATGTCTTACTCATAGGAGACTTCATAGCATGGTTAAGGGGTTTGTAAAAGCATGACCTTTAGTAGGAGTTTGTGGGGAGGCCGGATAGTCGGTCAACTATCCGGCCTGTGGCGGTAAGGTCATGATCGGTGAGCAGTAATTTCAAGATCCCTAGAGGGGGGGCGCCACCCATTATGGATGGGAGCACCCGGGGGGAGGCGGCCATTGGCCCCTCAAACGGGGAGGCGGCACCCACTAAGTATGGGGTCGCCTAAGGGAAGGTGGTCATAGGCCCCTTCCAGGGGAGGAGGTGGCTCGATGCCCCTCCTACGAGTTTCCCGGGGCCAGGATATCCGCGACGGCGGATATGAGAAGCAGTGTGGGGTGGGAGGGGGGTCCACGCTACCTTCTAGACACCTCACACGAGTCCTCGGACGACCATTTAGATGGCGTCGAGTTAAATAAAGGGCCCCCGCGAAGACAAGGGAAATTGGATTTGGCACAGAGGTACAGTCCTCTGTGCGCCCGCCCCTCACACCGTGAGGGGGGAGTTCTGGTAGTTGGGATCTGACACCGGTTGCGACCTTGCCGTAGGCCCATAATGCTAGGATGTACAATTTTAATTTAGAAAAGTATGCATTGGCAGGATGTTAGACTAGGCTAGGAAAACCTTTGTACTAGAGATTTGTTAAGGTTAGCCAATCAACGTGTCTTCATCATAATGTAATAAATGAAAATTGTACATGATATGAAACTGTTATTTTAATGTTTTAATTTTGTTTCATATTTTAATAAATACGGCCGGGCGGGTAACTCCCTCCCGCCTTCCAAAAGTTCAGAACTGCGTCCGTCTTCCCATCCTTGGGGATTGTGTTGGGAGGGGGTGACAGGCATCCCGGCCATATGTAACTTAAAAAATAAAATAACTTAAATAATTATTATGAAAATGTTAGAAATTACTATAAAAAGAAATAAATATAATAATTAATACATTTAAAAATTATCATTTACAAAAGCTTTGAAATTTACTGACAAAACCATAGGTTTCAGCCATGTTACAGTTAGGAATTAGCATTTAAAAAACCTTGCAAATTCACTGAAAAAAAAACATACGTTTCAGCCACGTTATAGTTAGGAATTAGCATTTAAAAAACCTTAGAAATTCACTGAAAAAACCATAGGTTTCACACATGTCATAGTTAGCTGGACATTTCACTCATACAAAACCATTGAAATTCCCCCGTTATAGTTAGTTAAGCTAGCTATAACTCGCACGCCCGCAATCCACTGCTGATGACATCACATATTACATAACTCATGACATGGTCAGTGACATCACTCATGACATCACTGATGACGTCTTAAATATATATATATATATATATTCACAGAAAAAACCATAGGTTTTAGGCCATATATAGTTAGGGATTAGCATTTACAAAACCTTAATATACTCGCACAAAACCATTGAAATTTGCATATATAGTTAGATGCAATAACTATATATCGCGCACCGGCAACCCACTGCTGATGATGTCACATATTACATCATTCATGACATGGTCAGTGACATCACTGATGACATCACTGATGACATCTCAAATGACATCACTGATGACATCTCTAATGACAACATTCAGTGACTGTATGTTTCTGTAAAGTTAAAATATGTCTTAGATATTGAAGAATGAGTGGATGTATAAGTGTTTGATGAAGGATTTAGTAGGTGCATGACTGACTGTATGAGTGAGTGATTAAATGTGTCTCACTGAGTGCATGGGTTAGTAACTAAACTGTCTTAATTTGTGCATCATTATTACTGTAGTTCTGTAAACTGCTGCATGTGTTGATCAGTAGCTATATGAGTAACTATATGGGTTATTGATTGGTTGCCCAAATATTTGTATGGGAGAGTGAGTGTGTGAGTGGGGGTGGCTGGGAGGTGTGCGACTCTGTGCATAGATGTGTGAGCAGTTGATTTAGTAGATGTATGGGTTCAAAAGTGCATGTGAAAACAGCTGTATGGGCGGTTGACTATCAGCATGAGTGCATTGGTGAGTAATTGGATTTATCAGTACTATATGTCAAAGTAAGTACATATGTAAAACACAGTACATGTAAGAGTTGACATATATAAATAACTGTGCATAAGAGCCAGTGAATGTGTGAGTGGCTGTATGGATCATTCTGAACATGTATCAGGGATTGTATAAGAGAGTAAATATGTGTTAGTATATGTTTGATTAAGTAAGGTGTGTATAACTGTATAGTTGAGGAAATGGAGGTGTGATTGATTCTTTGCATGACTGACTAGGTGTGTGAGTAACTCCATGGATGAGTGACAGTCTGTGAGAGTCTGTTTACACTGATTGTATCTAAGGTTATATTAGAGTCTGAAGAGGTTGATCGTATTATCACATGAATGATATCATCAGTGATGTAATCAGTAATGACAAATGAGATGTTATCAGTGATGTCATTTGAGATGTCATCAGTGATGTCATCAGTGACGTCACTGACCATGTCATCAGTGATGTCATTTGAGATGTCATCAGTGATGTCATCAGTGATGTCACTGACCATGTCATGAATGATGTAATATGTGACATCATCAGCAGTGGGTTGCGGGTGCGCGATATATAGTTATTGCATCTAACTATATACGTGAATTTCAATGGTTTTGTGCGAGTATATTAAGGTTTTGTAAATGCTAATCCCTAACTATATATGGCCTAAAACCTATGGTTTTTTCTGTGAATTTCTATGGTTTTTTAATAGCAAATATCTATAGCTGTAACATATATTTTTTTTTAATTCTAATTCACAAATATTTATATATATTTGTATTATATATTATTATATTATATATATTATATATTTTTTTAATTCAATTTATATTATAGTTTAAATTATTTTTTCTTGTTTCGTTGCCGGTCCGCGAATCGGTAAACGTTCCGTTAGTGTAAATACCGCGTTAGAAAGGCACATTGTGACGTGTCCCATAAACGCAACATATCGCGTTACTACGTAATGCCCCTTATGACGTGCTGCGTTAGCGCACCCGGAAGCGTTCTGGAACGCGAACAAAGGCGCGAAACGTAAAGCCCCGGAATCGATCTAAGGCGCGGTGCAGAACGCGGAACGTAAGCATAACAGGTCATGTGACTAGTTAATAAAACTTTTCATTGGTTGATTTTACTTTTAGTTTCCTAATGATGGAACGCTTGATCATATGACGTAAAACAAACACTTTTCATTGGTTTAGAACATTTTGTTTTCTCAAATGATGAAAGTCCCACCTTTTTTCCTCACTCCGACTTTCATTTTTATGAGAGAAAGACCTGTTTTTGTTTGCTAAGACATGGCATTTCTATTAGCTGCAGCTGGTGGATCTCCACCACCTCCACCACCACCAAAGAAGACAGGACCGACTAGCCAGGTCATCTTCGACCAGGAAGAAGAAGAGGAAGACGAGGAACAGGAGCAAGGGACAAGTGGCTTTCTGAAAGAAATGCCAAGAACGTCCCGTGTGAAAGTGAATTTTATCTGGCAATTTTTTTCTTTTCCTTCTCATGAAAAGAAAGTTAATGCTAGGTACGTTACCTGCCTCATCTGCAAAAAAACACTCTCAAGAGGGACCGAAAAAAAATATAGCTTTGGTAATCATACCATGCATCGGCACATGGAGACTTGGCATCCTCTTAATTATTTTAGAGCGCAACTTCGAGATTTGGTGAATAACCCCCGACCGACAAAAACATCCACCAATAACTTTACAATAAGTGAGTCAGAGGCAAGGGAAACGATTCCAAATCTGCAAAAGAACTTTGGGCAGATGAGATTGACTTGTGTACAGTGTGGAAAATTAATTTCATGCGGAGAAATTAGTATTACTTTAATAAATAGATCATTTGAAAATCATCAATGTCCAAAATGTCCTAGAAAGTAATTTTTTTTTGTTGCTCCTGTTGAGCCCTTCGAAGTAAATCATTTTTGTTTCTCCTTCCTCAAAAAAAACCAAAAAAAATATAAAACATCAAAAATAAAAAATAAAAGTTCTTTTCAGAACTACCTTCCCTTTTCCAAAAAAATTGCAAGAATGTTTAGCACTCTAGCATCCTCTATTTCAATTGATACGCTTCCCGATTAGCGTCCGAGTACGCGAACCGGGAGCGAAGTAAAAAAAATATTTTTTTTAAAAAGACGAATTAATAAACAGAGAGTAATGTGAAAACCAAGAAAAATAGAGTGAATAACACACAGTTACTGTAGAAAGAGGAACTGATAAAAGAAGTGAAAAGAGTAGCATAAATAAGTAATAGAAAAAGAAATAAAGGAAGTAGCAAAGACAGGAAACTAAGGATTACAAAAAAGAAGCAGAGGAACTAATAAAAGTTACATCTGATAGACATGTAACGTAAAAAGTACTAAACGCTTACCTTATAATTGTCATTACCGTACTGTATTGTCATTTTCATACTTTTTATCTATGTAAAAAAGAACAAAAAAATTTAAATTAATACAAGATGGTAAAAAAAGAGTGAGCATAAGACAAAATGAATGTTAAATGTTAAATGTGGTATACTAGTAAAGCGTACAGCTGACCCAGCAAAGAAGCGTCCCGGCGCTGTATTTTGCTGGGGAACCCATCCTGGCTTTCCATGTGAGATAAACCCTACTGAGCATCCCCAAGGTGATGCCAGGCATCCCCGGCGCTGATGGGGCTGTTAGTTGAGATTAAGCAAGCTATTACCCAAAGTTGCTGAGTGGGACCCATGGTTGGAGTAGGCACCGAAGCAAAAATTATCAAGTCCGCTGACCAAGGCCCAGGCCGACCTCTGCTTCTGGGTCTACCGCCTCTAATCAGTGAGCCACACCAATCCATATACATATTACAAAATCACAATTCAAAGTAGAAAATTAATTAAACATATTTAATGGTTTATTTTTGCTGTTATCAGAAAAAATCTAATTTCACTGAAGACAGTGAGTTGAAGGTATTCATCATATAACAGCGGGGAAAAAAAACACAATCAAAATGATTGTGTTTAAAAAAAACAAATAATATAAATAAGCAGAAATAGGAACTTCTCCAAAGTAACTTACTTTCTATGACGTCAAAGGATATCCTATGAACAGCTTATACTCAGTTGTGCTGTTACAATTTTCAGCCCGCCACTTTCTTTTTTTTTTTTTTTTTGGTGTAAGAACTTTATTGCACCTTTTTATCACAGACAAGACAAATCGGTAATCACCCATGGTGCGATCGCCTACAACCACAGCGGGCCGGCACCCTGCAACCATGGCTACGAGCAACTGTACCAGAACTACACAGCCCATCAGCCGACATCCAGCGGACCGGCGGCGCATTATTAGATAGAAATCCGTCGCGCGTCAGTGCTATGAACGTTGCCTTATACATCAATAATCTTACATTTTCTCAGTTTTTTGTTCATTTAACTGAAACTTAACTTAACTTTACAGTCCCCAACTTGTAGTTTAACCTCTGCAATCCTCCCTCTGCATCACAGCATCCTCCCTCCCAAGAGCCAGCACAGTACACATGTTTGTCCTATGTCGTCATCAACATGCGTTCATTCATACAACGTCCGCTTCTGTATCTGCCGTGCCATGCACAAGTAAGTAGTCACGTAAGTATCCCCAGTAATCTTTGGGCCTAGAGCCGATTGGCAGTTCCTCCTCATACGTGTTAAGCGTGTCACGGCAGTATACCATGTCTTCTATCCAGCGTTTCACCTCTGGTGTTCTTTTACTATTCCAGTGGATGGACACCCTTCTCTTAGCTAACAGGAGTGCGACCGCACAGAATTTACGCTTCAACGCTCTCAGGTGTGGAGTGACACCCAGTAGGCAGATCTTTGCATCACAGGACATGTTAACCCCCAACATCTCGTTCAGAACCTGTACTACTTGTTCCCAATAGCCCGCCACCTTTCTACAGTGCCACGCTAGGTGCATGAAGTCGGCCCCTGCCTGGTTACACCTGCAGCAGTTAGAATCCTCCCGTAGGCCGTGTTTGTGTAGTCTCTGTGGGGTGTGATAGACCTGATGCAAATACTTGTAATGTATTATTTTCAAGTTCCCGTTAGGGGTCAGCATACCCGTAAGCATGCATGCGGAGTCCCATTCTACCTCCGTCAGAGGCTCCTCCAGCTCAGCGCTCCACCTGTCCCTGGCCTTGAGTGTGGTGCGTCCCACCGCCCCTTGCATACTTGCATAAAGTTTAGATACCATGTGAGACGCCTTGGGTGTGGTCAGGAGTAGATGTAAGGGTGCAAGGGTGGGCGGCTCTTCTGGATATGACGGGTAGTGTTCACGTATTGCTCTACTTAGCCTGTAGAAGTTGAAAGTAAACCGTTGAGACGGGTTTATGATGTAATGTAGTTTATCGAGTGTCTGAAATTCCCCATCCTTGTATAGGTCCCCCAATGTGTCTATTCCGGCACGCCGGAACAGATCCATTCCTACCTTTTCCTGTGTCACCGATAGGGCTGGGTGGTGCGCCAGTAGGAGTGTGGGTGCGTATAGCGGTAGACAGTTTGCCTCTTTACCCATTAGTCTCCATGCCTCAATGGTCGCGTCGACTGTGTTAATGTCCCGTTCATGTAGTCTGGTGCGTTTATGTGTGAGCATATTAGCCAGAGGGATTGGGTCAGTATCACCCACCTCTACCGCCACGTGTGTCAGAAAGGGCACTTCATGATACCAGAAGTATGCGTATTGTGCCTGCGCGCACAAGTAATAGAGGTAAAAGTCTGGCACTTTGAACCCTCCCCTAGCGTAAGGCAATGTCATAGTGCGCAGGTCCATCCTCGCTTGCTTACCCGCCCATAGTAAATTGAGCACAAGTGTCCTGATATTTCGGAAGACAGCAGCGGGAGGTTTTATAGGGATGTTGTTGAAGAGATAAAGAAATTTCGGTAATAGCACCATTTTCACTATCGCTGCCCTGTCTGCCAATGAGAGAGGAAGTCTGTTCCATTTTTTAATTTTATCTTCCAGGGTCGCAATCGTCCGCCCATAGTTGGTCCTGACGACTATTTCGGGGTCTCTGTGAAACCAAATACCCAGATATTTTGTGGGTTCCTCCTGCCATTCCAACGGATAGTCTAGTTTAGTTGGTTGCGTGCTGTCAGTTAGTGCCAGCACCAGGGATTTATCCCAGTTTATTTGGTGGCCAAACTTGATATATTCCCTCAGGAGAGGATTTAGGTGTTGTTCCGGGTTTTTGACGTACAGCACCATGTCGTCCGCGTACAGCGATATGTGTATGGGACGGGAGGGCATTTGAATCGCTGAGTGATGGTAGTGCTGTCGGATTTTGCAGGCCAGAGGCTCCAGCACCAGAGCAAAAAGCATTGGAGAAAGCAGGCATCCCTGTCTAGTGCCTCTGCTGATAGATATGGGTTCCGATATGTATCTGTTTACTCTGATGCGTGCTGTCAAGTTTGTGTAGAGCATCGCTATCCATCCCTGAAATATCCATGGGAATCCCATGCGCACCAGTACCGCGCGGATAAACGGCCAGCCAATGGTGTCGAACGCTTTGGCAGCGTCTAACAGAACTGCCACTGCCTTCGTTTCCGGCGCTAAATAGTGTGCTAACGCGAACAGTGTTCGGGTGTTGTGTGTGGTGGCCCTGTCTGGGATGAATCCCGACTGATCAGGTCGGATTAACATTGGCATGAGAGGTTTTAACCTGTCCGCCAGCAGACTAGCTATGATTTTGGTGTCCACATTTAACAGGGACAGTGGACGGTAGGAGTCACATCTATCTGCGTCCTTGCCGGGCTTCAGCAATGTGATGAGCAGGGCTTCCCTTAGTGATGCCGGCAGAGTCTGGGCCTCATGTGCCGCCCCATACATCTGCACTAAGTGAGGTGCAAGTGTGTCAGCGTACGCCTTATAAAATTCCGCCACAAAGCCGTCTGGCCCCGGAGCTTTGTTGTTAGGCAGGCGTCTAATGGTGTCGGTGACTTCCTCTATAGTGATGGGGCGTTCTAGGTACTTTCTATGACCATCCGCTAACCATGCCATCTTGATGTCCTCCATATATTTCAGTAATTCCGCCTGCGATGGCGAGGGGTGTGCCTCATATAACGTGCCGTATGTGTACATAAATTCTTTCAGTATGCCTTTAGTGTCAGTGATCACCTCCCCGGTGCTGGTGGTTATGGATGTGACATTTTGCGGTGTTTTGCCTGCGCATATCTTAGCAGCCAGCTCCCTGCCTGGTCTACCCCCTTCTCCATACCTCCTAGCAGTAGCTCGTTTAGTCACATAATTCAGTTCGTCTGTCGCAAATGCAGCATGTTCCGTTAATAGCAATTGGATATCCCCCAAAAGTGTAGTGTCTCCCGTTTGTGTGTATGCCTGTTCTAGGGTTTGGATAGCTTGCTCGCGCGTGTGTATTTGATGCCTGATATCTTTGAGGATGCCAGATGCTGTACTGAGGCAGACTCCCCGGATGGTAGCCTTGAAGGCTTCCCATAGCAAGCCAGGGTCTTCTGTTGTTGGGCTGTTAAGGGCGAAGTATTCCTTTATTGCCTTATGTATGGTGCCGACGTACACTGGGTCTCTCAATGCAGTCGCCTGAAAACGCCAGGTGAAGGGCGGTGGGTCGTAGTGAGGGATGTCTACTTCTAATAGTACCGGACTGTGGTCTGATAGTGTGCGTGGCAAGTGCTTAACATCCGACACCCATGTGAGTATATTTCGTGTGCCCAGCCAGTAATCTATCCTGGACCAACTATTGTTCGCCGCGTTTATGTGTGTCGCCGCCGTCACCCCGGGGTTACGAACCCTCCAGAGGTCCACCAATTTCAGGTCCTCCATAGCCTCCCTCAGCATTGTCCCAGCATTCCCATGCTGTTCTAAGGTGTGTGCAGCTCTATCTAGTGAGCCCTGCATTGTGACATTGAAATCTCCTCCCCACAGCACCTGGGGTGTTGTCATATTTGTGATGTTGTGCCATACTTTGCTGAAAAACCCTGGGTCATCCACGTTAGGACCATAAGTGTTCACCAGTAGGATCTGTTGCCGCCTAAGTCTGCCAGCCAGCAGCACGCACCGCCCAGCAGTGTCTCTTTGTATGTCAGTCACTTCAAGGCCCGTACCCTTCCTGATCAATATGCTCACGCCTCTGGAATATGTCGAGTAGCTAGAGTGAACCACTGTTTCAGCCCAACGCGCCCCCAGTGTTGAGGTGCCATCCCGCTCTAAGTGCGTTTCCTGTAAAAAAACAATGTTAATGTGCAGTCTATCAAAATAAGCAAATAGCCGCCTGATCTTCTTCGGGTTGCCTAGACCCCTCACATTCCAAGTGATCAATTTTAGCGTGTTCCTACGTGACATGTATACGTGTTAGGTGATAAAGTAACCACAGCAGGTACCCAGTTTGCTTGCTGTATCGTGTGCATGTGATGCCGTACCTTATAGCATTTAGAATAGACAATGACATTCGGGTAAAATGATCAGTATTCACATTACTGCGCGTCCCCAAGGAGTTCGCCATGCTTCTCAGACACAGAGGTTTCAATCGGTTAGTTTCTGGTTGTCCCATGTTCCCCCCACCCACTTTAGCGCCCAAACTGTGCCAAAGCAATCCCTGAGTTAACTTCAACCTTAACAGTAACTTCTTCATCCAACATAGTTCGGGGTACACCCTCCTGGGGGTGTCACCAGGTTCACACATCTCCATCCACATAGTGGATGTGGACGGTCGCATACGCGCTTTACTAGTGAATAACTTGCGTGCGATTCCTTCCAACCCCTTATCCCCCATCCAGCACGGCTGGTGTCTCTGAAATGTCAATTCTCCATTACGCAGGCCTCCCCTTTGTCTCTAGTTCCTGCTCAAACTTGGGGTGATGCTGATCAGCGCACGCAGTGTCTCTCGCTCAGCCAGTAGTCAATCGACAAGGCCGGTCAGGGTCGCGGCCACCCACCCACTGCCACTCGGACCAGTAGCCGGCCCCCCCAGCCTGCAATCGCACTGCGTATACTCACATCTGGATCAGCACCTCCGCGGCATCACATACTTGCAGACAGTACTCACAGCAAGTTTGTAAGTGCTTTTCCAGTCCAGTCGCTGCCTCCCACGCTGCCAGCAAAGGTCCGTGTGATTGTCCGCAGGGAACAGCGCATAAAAATAGCCTTGTCATGTTTTCGTAGTACAAACATATCGTCGGCTTGATATCGGTTCAATATTCTCATTCCACATCACTCGTCGGGTCATTCCGGTCTTGCTGTTTTCTCCGCTTTCCTTGTTGCTTGACGAATTCTTGAGCTGCTTGCACCGTTGGTAGTATGACTGGTTTCCCGCCAGTGAGGACTTTGAGCTTCGCTGGATATAACATGGCGTACTCCATGCCCATGTCTCTTAGCTTTTGTTTGACGGGAGCGAATTCTTTTCGAGCCTGTTGTACCGCCATGGTGTGGTCCGGGTAGAACTCTAGAGTGTTCCCCTGATGTGAAATTTTCCCCAGCTCTCTCGCCCATCTCAGGACCGTGTCTCTGTCCCTGTAATTAAGCATACGCGCGATGATCATGCGCGGGGTGGCTCCGGGTTTTGGTACAGGGGCCAGCGATCGGTGTGCACGCTCCACCAGGAATACTGGAGACAGATTCTCAGCTCCAAAAAGTTCTTTCAGTAGGGATTCTATGTAGGTCTCCATTTTTCCCGTGTTCGTGGATTCCGGAAGGCCCGAAATCCGAACGTTGTTCCGCCTGGACCTAGCTTCCTGGTCCTCCACCCTGGCTCGTAGGACTTCCACTGTTTTCTCTAGGGCTCCGCATGTCTTGGCTGTGGTGTTTTGTACATCCTCAATCCTCGAGATTCGCTGTTCAGTTTCCGTGAGGCGCCCCTCGTGTTGTTCAATTTTCGCCGCCATGTTGTCGACCCTCTGCACCACGTTATCGAGCTTACCGTTCATCTCTTGTAAACTCTGCTGTATCGCCCTTAGCACCGCTTCCATGCCCGTGCCCTCTGGCGTCTCCCGGCCCCCTTCTGTCTCCGTTTCCGCAGTATTATTTCTGCCTTGGTTCCGCTTCTCAAATTGGAGCTTGGGTTGGTTCCGGTCAGGCTTCCCCATTGCAATGCACCTTTTCAACGGGTGTTGTTCCGCTGTGTTAGGGCTGCCGCCCGATGGTGTGTTTGGTGCGGAACCGGCACTAGTCGCTGCTGCCGCCGTTCTACCTCTCATAGGGCGTGTGGTCATCAAAGGGCACGCTCGATTGCAATCAGGCCCCCAGCGAGGCCTCAGTTGTTGGGTGCGGCAGGTATCTCTTCACGTTGGTCTTAGGCGGGGCACTGTGAGGGTAGAGATCCACACTCTCACTCCCCGCTGCTTAGAAGGGTCGCCCTCGTGCAGTCGTTGTGGTCGGCGCTATGGCAAAGACAGTGTGTGTACTTAGGAGGTGCCGCTGTCCGCTATAATTCTCGCCTGCATATCTTCAGCTGTGGTGTGTGCGTTTTCCGCTTTGTTTCCACGTGTTGGGGCCCCGCGGGCCGAGCGCCCTGCATGTGTCGATGTTGTGGATGCACAGACTGCGTCGGGAACCACACGCCTCCGCTGTACCCTTGCTAGAGTGTCACTGCCGGTCTATGGAGGGGTCCGACCGGCGGGAACGTCCGTTTTAGCCGCTAGACTCGTGCGTTCCACGGGCGCCGCCATCTTGCCCTCAGTGGAACGCACGCCGATTGGAAGCGGCGCCGCGTCCTGGGGTCCTGCGGGGGCCCTGCCGAGTCCTCGTTGGTGTCAAACAGTCACTCACCGGTCCGCGCCGGGTGGCAGCCGAGGTCCCGATGCGCTAGGCGCCGCTGGGAGCTCCGGGTCGTCGAGCCTCCGGAGCGGCCATTTTGTGCGGTACCCTCGAGGGCTCCGGATTTGTGGCTGGATCTTCTGATCTCCGCACAGCAGACCGTGGCTTTGTGTAGGTAGAGGTCGGCCTTATATTCCGACGTTCATATCTGCGAACTCTGTTGATTTTGGTGGGGTTTTGAGGGGTCAGAAGTCGTTAGGTGCGCGACCGCCCGGCGGAGCTGACTCGCTAGCCAGCCATACCGCAGTGCGCCCTCTAGCGCCCCCCAAAAGCCCGCCACTTTCTGAAAGATAAACTCAATTGTTTTAAGAAAACTGAGACATACAAAGCAATTTGAAACAGCACACTAAGTTACAGCAACACCTAGAATCATTATAGTCCAATTACCTACCCTAAATTCTGACTTCAAAAATCAAGTTAAAAGGCAACATTGCTTCATACTCAATTAGTAATGTTTGCTGAAAGAATAGCCATTTTTAAAATTTTAAATAAGCTGTGTAATATCCAGATGTTGTCAAAGGACCAGCATATTATATAATAGCTGCAGTTGCAAATGTTCTTCCTGAAATCGATGACTGTGTAGCCATGGAATACCATTTAGCCATTTAGCATGTAAAACTCTCTAAAATCCATGAGGTAAATTACTTCACAAAAAATATCGAAAGTGTTGGAAATGACAACCAATTAAAATATTACTTTCAATTTCTACTACTATATCATGACATTTGATTGGTTATGTACCTGAATATATATAAACAAAGAGAAAGAAACACAGCCATTTTGACTACTACTTCGTGAAGTGCAGAACAACAAAAAATCAACTGATAACTTCAAATTATATTTAAAAGGTAAGATATTATTTTTAAAACTGAGGGTGCGCCAAAATGCTGGACAATGGCCCCCCACAGTGTCTGTGAATGGTCTCCTTGCAATTGAGGGAACGTCTCCTTCTCCCTCCCCTATACCTCCTGACACCATCCATGAGAGGCCCAAGGAGGGGCCCCCGCCAATGGACCTTAATTGCAGGCGACTACCTTTCTTTGTGATAGATCTCCAGGAAAACAAAAGGACACATCACCAGTGTGTGGCCCATGCTGATGGGCTGAGTGCGAGGCCCTGACCGGCAGCCCACGCTGCCCATGCCTAGAGCCGGCCCTGAGTTAAGGATAGAGTTAGACTTCTCTAGTATAATTCAGAATTGACTAAGAGTTTATTTGATAATTTTCTTCATATTTCTACTTCCAATTTGATACCACACACTGCCCAAAGACAAAATCACTGTTTAAATAACCAAACTGCCTGTCTGTACTGAAACCCAACAGTGCCCTATCTGTACTGATATATTTTTTAAAAATTCATTTTTCAGAATTCAAAATGGAAGGAGAAGTAAACAACTTTAAAACTGAAACAGAAAAAAAAAATGAGACAGAAGTTGACATGGATTTCTACGACGACACAATAAACAATGAACTTGTGCAATGTGTAGATGCAGTAGATTTTCTACTGAAAAATGAAGAAAAAAATGATCACGATTTTTTAGATTTTCTTTTAAATTTTGAAAAACAATCTGAAAAATAAATTTTAATTTCTTAATTCAAAAATTGTTTGACACATTATTTATTTATATATATATATTGAAAACTAGTAGCAAATTGATTATAACGTGAAGTCAGACTTCAAATATACTGTGCAACTTTTTGGTGTTACATACTAACTTTGTACATAGTTACTTCCTTTCTCCCAGTATATTATCTCCAATTTGTATTTGCAAAAACAACAAGTGACAACATCAACAACATCTCTTTATCATCTCCTGCCTCCATGTTGTTTCGGCTTTCCAGACAGACTATGGTATGAATTCCATATACCACAATAACTTCTTTAATAACAAGCAACATATCTACAAAGGAGACGGCGTTTATTAAATTATACACTCTACATTGATACCTACATGTAGCTATGTAAATAAAAATAAACAAAAAAAACAACAAAACGAACAATCAATAAACATACAATAAGTTAAAAGTCAATCATTCTTGTTTCCTTATACTAAGCTCCCCAGACCGCTTTCCAGTACGCGAACCGTGCGCACCCCACGAAAAAAACATTTTTTTTTTTTTTTTTTTTTGGCCCCGCGGGGCACTTTAATATCCCCCTCATCAATCCTAGGGGGTCAGAAGGGGTCTACCTTGCCCCCTTTCCTTCATTTCCCCCTTCGTTTTGGCCTCCTCTTGTCTCTCGATCCTACCGAGAAACAAGATGGCGGCCGCTACAGACTGTTTAGAATGTTGACAGACACCGGAGAGCCAATCAGCTTCGCTTCGAAAAGCTCCGAAACACGAAAAGTACGCGAACTAGTCCGCTATCTAGGACGCTGTCACAGATATATCTGTTTTTTTAAACGTTAATTTCTCAAAATCCACTGGAGCACATATATTGAGACCCAGCAAAGGCACATCGGGCTAACAGTCCCTACAATTTTGCCAAGTTTCGTGTAAATCCATTCAGCCGTTCGAGCTAAAAGTGAGGCCAAACGCCCTATGGAAATTAACATGGAAAAACGCGTTTTGGAACCCCCCCTTTTTCTCGGCCCCCCCTTGACGAAACCCCCCCCAAGGGGCTGATCAGAAACAAAATGTGCCATTTTCCTGAAAATTTCAGCCGATTCCGTCCACAAACGCCAAAGTTATTAGACATAGAATTTTCAAAAGTTCCATAGAGAAAAAATCCTAACTATATATACCTACTGGCGACCGCCAATAGGTAATATATATATATATATACATATATATATATATATATATATATATATATATATATATATATATATATATATATATATATATATATATATATATATATATATATCAATCTGCCTTGAAGACTGAGTGGATGTATAAGTGTGTGAATGGAACATTTAGTACCAATGTGATTGACTGTCTATGTGAGGAATTTCAAGTGTCTCACTAAATATATGGGATTGTGATTAAACGGTATGACTACCTGTATCACTCTATCTCTTGTTGTGTAAACTACTACATAAGTTGATTACTACCTATGTGAAAGTCTACATTAGTTATTAATTAGTTAAATGAGTATTTGTATGGGATAGTGAATTAATGTGTGTGTGGTTGTGTGGGAAGTGTGTGACTGTGGAAAGATGTGTAAATAGTTGATTTAGTAAGTATATGAGGTTAAGACTGTATGTGGAAACAGTTTGGGTGAGTGAATCTCTTTATGGGTGTGGTGATGAGTAAATATATTTCTCAATGATATATGTCCAACAGTTATTGCATATAAATAAGTATATAAATAAGTATATATAATACTCAGTGATTGTATAAGTGATGTATGGATAACTGTATACTTGTAATACTGGTTTTATAACACACTAAGTATGAGTTACTATCTATATGAATAAATAAAGTGGTGTTTGTTTAAGTGTATAGCTATGTAAATGTAAGTATGATCTATTGTTTGCATAAGTGAGTAGAATGTCTGCATAAAGGAATAGGATATGTGCTGGTGTGTAATGTTAATGTAGGTATATAAGTATATTAACTAGTGTTCTATTGATCTTTGGTAGCATGTATGAGTGAATCTATGGGTAAGTGTTTAGATGTGTGTGTAGATATAGGAATCACTGAGTGGGTTTTTAGAAACTTGTACTGGTGTGTCAATGTTTCACATATGGTACTTCATATTTTATAATGTGTCCTAAAAGATTATGCTACTGTATGATCAGGTGTATAAGCTTGTCACATAGATGATGTAATAGGTGATGTAATCAGTGATGTCATTTGAGATGTCATCAGTGATATCATCAGTGATGTCACTGACCATGTCATGAATGATGTAATACGTGACATCATCAGCGCTGGATTGCGGGCGCGCGAGTTATAGTTAGTACAACTAACCATAACGGGGGAATTTCCATGGTTTTATATGAGTGAAATGTCCAGCTAACTATGACCCTCCTGAAAGCTATGTTTTCTCAGTGAATTTCTAAGGTTTTTTAAATGCTAATTCCTAACTATAATTTATCTGAAACCCATGGTTCTTTCAGTCGATTTGAAAGGTTTTTTAAATGCTAATTCCTAACTTTAAAATGTCTGAAACCTATGGTTTTTTCAGTAAATGTCAAAGATTTTTTAAATGCTAATTTGTAAATATTTTTTTGTATTTTCAAACTACATTTTATTAATCTTTTTATTTTTAGATGTTATTTTTTTAAATTACATTACACATTTTTTTATACATTTTTTTACATAAAAATATTTTTTTTCATTATTATACATTGTTTATAATATACTTAAATTATTCTTTTTTTATGGAGTTGTGCACTGTTATCCTATGGGTAGAAATTCATTTAGAAGGTAAATAGTGTTATCGTTACCTTTTCATACTCAGTAGTGGATCCTGGATACAGCACTGCTGCATCTCCTCCAGACAGTTGAAAGAATTCAAATTACCAAAGACGCGCGGAAGCCCACGTCTTTTTTTTAAAATATCGCTAGAATCCGCGGATCATACCTGTGCCCCTCGATTTTTCCAGAAAAAAAATTAGGGGCCCTGGGAGACCTTGTGGGACCCCCTGAGGTGACCTAGAGAATCAGGGTGTGTCTACCCTCCCCCTTTACACATTTTAAACACACATTTCACACGCTTCTTCCGCCTCCCTTGTACCGAGACATAAAACGGCTGCCAACAGTTTCTAGTTTTGAATGTTGACAACCACTTGACAGCCAATTAGCCTTCAGCACGTGATCGGAAGGGTGCGCTTATGGTACGATGACAATAAGCGGAGTATACTTATTAAATGAGCTGACCAAAAGTTTGGAAAATTTCAATAGAATGTTGCAGTTTTCCTATGGATAATAGATCCTACCTATAACTACCTACTGGCAACCGTCAGTAGGTAATATATATAGGTATATATATATTACCTACTGGCGGTCGCCAGTAGGTAGTTATAGTTAGGATTTTTTTCAATGTTAAATCTCAAAATTCTATTTGGAATAACTTTGGCGCCGGTTGACGAATCTGCCTGAAAATTTCCTGTAAATGGCCTCGCGGTGCACCGGTCCTTCCCTGAAAGTTTGGGGGGGGATTCGTCAAGCGGGGGCTGAGATAAAAGGGGGTTCCCAAAACGCATTTTCCCCATGTTCATTTCCATAGGGCGGTCGATTTCACTTTTAGCCCGAACGGCTGAATGGATTTACACCAAACTTGGCAAAATTGTAGGGACTGGTAGCCCGATGTGCCTTTGCTATGTCTCAAGATATGTGCTCCAGTGGATTTTGAGTAAATTTAGGTTAAAAAAAATATATATATCTATAGGCGCGCCCCGGTACGCGCTCCAGGGAGCGCACCGGGCGCGCCACGCGACTTGCGCGCAGAAAGCTGATTGGCTCTTGGGTGTCTGTAAACATTCTAAACAGTCTGGAGCGGCCGCCATCTTGTGTCTCGGTAAAATCGAGACATAAGAGGTGGCAAAAACAAAGGGGCAAATGACCATAAGGGGGCAGAGTAGACCCCCTCTGACCCCCTAGGTTTGATGTGGGGGCTAAAATAGGGTTCTGCGGAGCATTTTTAAAAATGCGCGGGGGCAGCGCCCGGTACGCGCACCGGGAAGCGCACCGGGGAACGAAGCACGGGGAAAATTCAGGACCATATTTATGAAGGCCTTGTGCTGCCAGTTTTGCGCCGTCTGTGCGTCACTTTTTGTGGCGCACCAGCGGTGTAAAAAAATGCGCCTTGTTACGCTATATTTAAAAAGTGACGCATCTACCTAGATGCGTCACTTTTTAAATATAGCGCAACGAGGCGCATTTTTTTACACCGACGTATCTGTAACTCCTTGCGACATGATTCGTCATACATTAAATATGACACATCTGGAATGTCGTAAGGAGTGCGCACAGAAAAGTGACGCATCGCACCAGCGGTGTAAAAAAATGTGCCTCGTTGCGCTATATTTAAAAAGTGACGCATCTAGGTAGATGGGTCACTTTTTAAAATCCTGCGCCACATTATATCTGCGTCAGGTATAATGTATGCAGAGGGGGCGTTCCCGCGCAAAAAGCTTGGTAATAGCGACGCAGTGAAATATATGAGATTTCACTGTGTCACTTTTAGGATGCTGTTGCGTCAAAATCTTGCGCCTGCCTCACAGCAGGTGTAAGACTGACGCAAGACCTTTCACATGGTGCTTTCCCCATGTGAAAGGACGCATTAATGGAGTTGCGTCACTTTTGTGACGCACTCCAGCAATGCGTCACTTTTGTGTTTACAGATACGTCAGAAATACTGACGTATCTGTAACTCCTTGCGACATGATTCATCATACATTAAATATGACACATCTGGAATGTCGTAAGGAGTGCGCACAGAAAAGTGACGCATCACACAAGCGGTGTAAAAAAATGCGCCTCGTTGCGCTATATTTAAAAAGTGACGCATCTAGGTAGATGGGTCACTTTTTAAAACCCTGCGCCACATTATATCTGCGTCAGGTATAATGTATGCAGAGGGGGCGTTCCCCCGCAAAAAGCTTGGTAATAGCGACGCAGTGAAATATATGAGATTTCACTGCGTCACTTTTAGGATGCTGTTGCGTCAAAATCTTGCGCCTGCCTCACAGCAGGTGTAAGACTGACGCAAGACCTTTCACATGGTGCTTTCCCCATGTGAAAGGACGCATTACTGGAGTTGCGTCACTTTTGTGACGCACTCCAGCAATGCGTCACTTTTGTGTTTACAGATACGTCAGAAATACTGACGTATCTGTAACTCCTTGCGAATTGATTAGTCATAAATTAAATATGGCATATCTGGAATGTCATAAGGAGTGCACCCAGAAAAGTGATGCATTGCTGTTTTCACGTAGCGATGCGTCACTTTTCAGAAATGAGGCCTCCAGTTTATTCACTGTGTCACCTCTACGACCCTTTCTTGCGTCAATACGTCCCTTTTGCATACATTACACCTGACGTAGGAATAATGTGGCACAGGGGTTTACAAAGTGATGTATTTACCAAGAAACGACACTTTGTAAATATGAATAAATAAGGTGCATTTTTTATTGGAATGTTGTGTCACAAAAAGTGATGCTTTGGTGGCGTTAAAGTGACGCATGGCTTCATAAATGAGGCCTTCTACCTTCAACTCCAGCAATGCATCTTTTCTTATCCTTCAACACTCCTGTTCTTTTTCAACATTTTCATTGAATTACAATATTCCCCATATTCACTCTTCTTCTTATAACTTTCTTTCCTAACACTCACCTTCTTTCAGTCCTCCTACTTCACTTCTTTTTTCCTCTCATACCTTTCTGTTCTTTCTTACTCATTCTCCTTTCAATTATCAATGCACTCTATTTCACTTACTCTTTTTCATTTTTTTAAGAATATAGCTCTTTGATGAGAATTGGAGGTAGTTCTGAAAAGAACTTTTGGTTTTCTTCTTTTTTCAAAACAGGAGCAAAAACAGGAAATGGAAACTGCTCAACAGGAGCAAAATAAAACAAAAAAAAATTAGGGGTGGGAAGGGCAGCGATGGTTCTCCAATGCTCGAACCATGAGCTGGACACTTTGCTCCCCAAAGGTGAGGAGTTGATTGCAGTATCTGCATCTGAGGACACCATGGTTAAATGCAGGTTGAATGTTTGGCACCTGCTCCTGTGATTGCCCCCTCCCAGAAGAAGTTGCTCCTCCGGTTGATGTAGAGGCCCCATCTCTGGGAACCTCTTGTGCCAGAGCCCTGACACTTTCCCGGGCAAAATTCTGGGGGTGCTTCCTCTCCACATGCCGGATCATTGTGAAGTTCCCAAAAGAGTACTTTTTCAAAGGGTTTCCTCGTGACAGCTCTTCTTTGCAGATCTTGCACTGCACTTTTGGAGCATTTACCTTTTTAGTACAGGTGGGATTATAAAAAATTTCCAAATGAAATGTTCCTTAACTTTTCGTTGAGGAGGCTCTTCATTGATGAATTCTGGTTCATCCTCACTGCTGGATTGTCTGGCAGCCATTGAAAAACCAAGAAATATCCTGGAGCAAAAAGGCAGGTCTTTCAGTCACAAAAGTGAAAGAAGAAGTGAAGGAAATGGGTGGGGATTTCATTCTTTGTAAAAAAAACTGTTAGCAACCAATGAAAAGATAGAATCAGCTATTTATGCGAGGAGGGGGAGAAACGGTAAAAAGTTGGGTCTGCAAATATGGGAGCCTCTTGTTCGTTGGAAACAAGGTCCCGATTATTCATTGTGGTCTTACTGGGGGGGGGGGAGGAAATGGAGAATATAGTGTATAGAAGTTATATATTCCTGGTATACATGATTTGCTTTGGAGAAACTATGTATGATTTAATATTATGTTTGTTATCTACGATTTGTATAATTCCCAAATGTATATATGATTTTGCGTTGCACTGACTGTTATTGTGCCCTGTCCATATTTCAGGGGGGGGAAAAAGATGAAAAAACCTCAATAAAAACATTTAAAAAAAAAAAAAAAGCAACCAATGAAAAGTGTTATTTTAAGGTCACATGACCCGACGCGCTTACGCTGCGCGCTCCGGAGCGCTTCCGGGTGCGTTTACGCGGCGCGAAGGTAGGCGCTTCCGGGGCGCAAACGTGGCGCGAACGTAGGCGCTTCCGGGTGCGTTTACGCGGCGCGAACGTAGGCGCTTCCGAGGGCACTTACGTTGCGCGCCGAAGTGACGTCATCAAACTTTTACGGAAATGCATAATCATTTTCCTTTTTAAAAAAAACTGATTTTATTTGTATGGTACGTAATGTTTTGCATTATTATTAACTTTTCATTCATATTTTTTTTTCACGAACGAGTAGCGCTCTAGGTGCGCTTTCAGGTGAGCTCACCGGTTAGCTTACCGGAAAGCTTACCGGAGAGCTTACCGGAGCGCGCACCCAGAGCGCAAAAGAAAAAAATTATATATAAAAAAAAATGAATACTTACACAAAACAGCAAATTGTAAAAAAAAAAAAAGGTTAGAAACTCGATATAGAAAGGAATTAGTATTTAAAAAACCTATGAAATTCACTAAAAAAAACAGAGGTTTCACACCAGTTATAGTTAGGAATTAGCATTTAAAAAACCTACGAAATTCACTGAAAAAACCATAGGTTTCACACCAGTTATAGTTAGCTGGAAATTTTACTGACATAAAACCATTGAAATTCCCACGTTATAGTTAGTTGGACTCACTATAACCTGCGCGTGTAATGCACTGCTGATGACATCACATATTACATCACTCATGACATGGTCAGTGACATCACTCATGACATCACTGATGACACCATCCTTGTGACACAGTGACTGCTCTCCTTTCACTGTAAAGTAACCCTTGAAACACATATTCAAAAATAGAAACTAACATTTTCAAAAACATGGAGATACCCATACCAGTTACAACAACCAATTCAGTAATTCCGCCATCTATGTACACATTCACACATTCAACAACAGTTTTATATAGTCATTCATACATATACTCACTCATCATATGTAGTGATACACCTATTCATCCTGTTACACACCGACAGTCATCAAAAAGTTACTCACACATATACTCACATATGCAAATAAACTAATAAACATCCATTTATTTGCATATACAGATATACACACACTACCACCTTACTTCTAAGGAAACTTACACATATGTACTCTTTTAAACAATCACTTATAAAAACACACTTATTTAAACAGGAACTCTTACAATCTCTCACTTTCACATATACTGACTTATATACATCAATACTCACATATACTAGATTAAAATATATCTTGTTACTGATAAACACACTAGTGAGATAGGCATTCAATCACTAACACACACATATACACACTCATCCACTCATACAGTCCTGCACATATGCTGTTTTCAAAAAACATACAAACAGTGAGTCAGTCATTGATACATCTATGTGCTAAGTAACACCCCCACCAAACCATACAGACACTCATACTGATACTAAAAAAAACATCTAATAACCCATATACACACACGTAGCTACTCAGCAACCCATGCAGCCACTTATACACTAAACGAAACACTGATACATATATTTACATTTTTAAACATTATTCGCTAATATATGTATTCACTGAGATACACTTAATAAGCCAGTTAACCAATCAATTAAAAAAAAAAATCCATTTAGACACTTATTTAAACATTTATTCTTCTATCAACTTTTACATATACATATATAAAACATATTTATTTTTCAGAAAGACACACATTCACTGGATGGTGTCATCAGTGATGTCATGAGTGATGTCACTGACCATGTCATGAGTGATGTAATATGTGATGTCATCAGCAGTGCATTACACGCCAAGTTATAGTGAGTCCAACTAACTATAACGTGGGAATTTCAATGGTTTTATGTCAGTAAAATTTCCAGCTAACTATAACTGGTGTGAAACCTATGGTTTTTTCAGTGAATTTCTTAGGTTTTTTAAATGCTAATTCCTAACTATAACTGGTGTGAAACCTCTGTTTTTTTTTAGTGAATATATATATACATCACACAAAGAACGCCCATTAGAGGAGCCTCAGCGGAAAGTTGACAGCCTTTATTTGCAGGATTGCAGCAGTACGGCACAAACAGAATGTCTCTCCAATTAATGTCAATGCCCAACGCGTTTCGAACAGCGAGTGTTCTTGTTCACGGGCACAGGAAGCAGTGATGGCAGCATTACTGGGGAACACACCTTGATAAGTACAACTGGCTCCTCCTCCGACATGAAGTGCTGCTAAGCATGCTGGAGCTGGTAGTTCCACATAGTGTTACCCTTGTGGGTGCTGTTCACCATCTGCAAAGTAATCCAAATAAAATCCTTAGTAGGCAGAAGATAAAGTCTTTGTTTGCCGCTGGGTCTTTCATTAAATAATTAGCTGTGGCACACAGCCCCTCGCTGCTTTGGGGACTGCCAGCCCCGGGGCTTTTTCCCAAAAAATAAATACTCTTATGTGGGGGGGGGGGGCTTGAGCCCCCCACACACTCTGGTGACCGCCACCTCCCCAGGGGCACTAATATTCTAATTTGGGGGTCTGTTATGGACCCCTGAGCACCGGGGACCACCAACCCCGGGGCTGTGCATTGGTTGTGAGGGGGGCCACGTGGCCCCCTCATGGAGCCTGTGATGGCCCTGGGGACCGCCACCCCCCAGGGCCGGCTCCTGCAGTGTCCCAGGGTGCCCACCCCAGGACACTGCTGTTTGCAATGGCAGGGCGGGAGCCTTGTGGCTGCCGAACTCTCATTGCAAACTGTTTTGCTTCATTGAAGCGAGAGCAGGGAAACCTGCTCTCGCTTCCACGAAGCAAAGCAGATTTTTTTTCCACATGGGGAGCTGCATGTTAGCAGCATCTTACTAGACAACTTGGGATTCTGGATGCAAATGCAATGTGCATCAATGTACTGAAATTCATTAATCACAATCATTGATTTGGTTGAAACCTTTCCTAGCTACTGGTTAATTATTCAGTGCTTGCACTGCTGCTGGCTGTATTTGATGGGAGGTTCCAGCGCTCTTTTTAGGCAAGGGAGTAGCCAGTCTAACAAAAACACCCCACTGTGAACCGTATGCAATATGGAATTTAGTAAGAGAGTGAAATGAGTTAGCCAAGTACAACCTAGTAAGGTTTATTGGGGGGCACTGTCCCATCCTTAAAGACATTTTGAAATCAGTGGGACAAAACTGTGCAAAACTGATATGGCCATACAGCAACAATGTTACCAGTAGAGTCATAACTATTGCACTGACATACTGGCTGTTGTAGTGGGGAGTTGTTGCACTAGGTGTTCTGGACACTGTGTCTTACCCCTGTAGTGCCGCTTATGCTGCCTGAACAATTTCTACTCCTGCATGCCTTCTTCTTACACTTATAGACTGGCATTGAATGGACTTTGACATGGGACGCACTAGAGTTAATACTGTACAATCTCATGGTAGTGCCTGCTCTCAATCTATCCCTTATGAGCGTTTCTCTACAATGGCACCTGAGGACTGTACACCCCCCACAATGGCCATCTCTCCTTGGACAAACTTGATGTCATATTGCAGGAGATACATGACTCTAGAGTAGCAATAGAACAAGGACTTGGCACTATTATTACTGATCTCAGTCACCTTAAAAATGATCATCGTAAGTCGACTGATAGAGTCAAGTCCAATGAAACTGCCCTATTCTCACTAATACCTTGGCAGACAGAATAGACCTCTACCATTGCCCAACCCCATAAGCAGGTTGACATGCTTCATGAATGAGTGGAGGATGCTGAGGGCGAGCACGATAGAATACCATTAATATCATTGGCATGCCAGAGGGAGTTGAGTGGTCTAATGCCACGCAGTATGTGGAGAACTGGCTGTGGAGCATGGTGTCACCGACCGGCTTGCCAGACTGTTCACAGTCCCGAGGGTGCTAGCTCCTCAAACTAAAACTACCCCTGCATGTGCCAGAGAGAATACACGCATCACAATGGACAAATATGTATCTCGCTGTTTCTGGATTACACACTCACAATTCAGCACCAGAATTCTTTCAGCCAGGCGGTTAAGCAACAACTGCGCCAGGAGAGTCTAACATATGCCCTCCTCTTCACTACCAAACTTAAAATGCTTAATGATCAGCATTTTCTCATTTTTGATACACCAGAGACTGCTGGGAGTAGGTGGAACAGCAATATCCTTCTTTTGCGGAGAACTGAGGTCACCAAACCCCTGGTGCCTAAGGCTCAATGACCACCCTGGAAGTGATGTTATGATTCATGCATCTTCACTTATGCGGCTCCTTCTCTGCAACTAGCCTTGGCGGTCCAGAGAGCTGCACTTTTATCTGCAACTTTCCTTTGTGACCTGCGTCCAGACACCAGTTCTAGTTTATCACTTGGCAGCATCTTGGACTCCAACTTCTGTGGAAGTATGGGACTCTTCCCTTCAATCACCCCACAGACTGTCAATTAACTCCTTGGCTGATTTGTTGTGAGTACTGTTGCACAGGGGGGCTTCCCTTAGTTCTATGGTACGGCTTGAGTGAATTCCTCCTTTGGAGCTGGCGCCATGGGCATTGTGAGGGCCCCCAAATGGGTGAACTTGGTGCTATGCTAATTTTGGTATTATGTTTTCATGTTTTTCTTACAGTTTTGGTTGAACAAGTGTTCATTACTGGACCTTGTATTGAGTGCTTGTTGTAGGCTACAAGTCATCTACATATGGTGTTTATGTTCTTGGTTCTATTGTACCCTGGGGGAAGTGCAGATCTATTTGTCCTGTCGTACTACACAATGCGATACCAAAGGGGATGATGGACGGAGCGTTTGAGCAAATCAAACACTCACCCCCAGTCAATTGATCTGGGTTTAATCCATCACCATTCTTTAGCTCACTCAGCCACCCCAGTTCAGACATGGCCATATGCAAATCAGTCTGACCCTGTGCCTCATGGGAACAGTCCAGACCGAACTGCCAAGCCATGTCTTCCCTGGACCGGAAACATGCATCCTGGGACTGGTTTCGGATTCATAATCCTCATCAGCCAGGCTATCTTAAATCCAGTGGCCAAGTGAGCAAGGGATTCACGTCTGAGCATACCCTGCCAACTTAGGGCGAACAAAGCGATACCAAAGGGGATGATGGACGGAGCATTTGAGCAAATCAAACACTCACCCCCAGTTAATTGATCTGGGTTTAATCCGTCACCATTCTTTAGCTCACTCAGCCACCCCAGTTCAGACATGGCCATATGCAAATCAGTCTGACCCTGTGCCTCATAGGAACAGTCCAGCCTGAACTGCCAAGCCATGTCTTCCCTGGACCGGAAACAAGCATCCTGGGACCGGTTTCAGATTCATAATCCTCATCAGCCAGGCTATCTTGAATCCAGTGGCCAAGTGAGCAAGGGACTCACGTCTGAGCATACCCTGCCAACTTAGGGAGAACAAAGCGATACCAAAGGGGATGATGGACGGAGCGTTTGAGCAAATCAAAAACTCACCCCCAGTCAATTGATCTGGGTTTAATCCATCGCTATTCTTTAGCTCATTCAGCCAACCCAGTTCAGACATTGCCATATTCAAATCAGTCTGACCCTGTGCCTCATGGGAACAGTCCAGCCTGAACTGCCAAGCCATGTCTTCCCTGGACCGGAAACAAGCATCCTGGGACCGGTTTCGGATTCATAATCCTCATCAGCCAGGCTATCTTGAATCCAGTGGCCAAGTGAGCAAGGGACTCACGTCTGAGCATACCCTGCCAATTTAGGGCGAACAAAGCAATATCAAAGGGGATGATGGACGGAGCATTTGAGCGAATCAAACACTCACCCCCAGTCAATTGATCTGGGTTTAATCCATCATCATTCTTTAGCTCACTCAGCCACCCCAGTTCAGACATAGCCATATGTAAATCAGTCTGACCATGTGCCTCATGGGAACAGTCCAGCCCGAACTGCCAAGCCATGTCTTTCCTGGACCAGAAAGAAGCATCCTGGAACCCGTTTCGGATTCATAATCCTCATCAGCCAGGCTATCTTAAATCCAGTGGCCAAGTGAGCAAGGGATTCACGTCTGAGCATACCCTGCCAACTTAGGGCGAACAAAGTGATACCAAAGGGGATGATGGACAGAGCATTTGAGCAAATCAAACACTCACCCCCAGTTAATTATTCTGGGTTTAATCCATCACCATTCTTTAGCTCACTCAGCCACCCCAGTTCAGACATGGCCATATGCAAATCAGTCTGACCCTGTGCCTCATGCGAACAGTCCAGCCTGAACTACCAAGCCATGTCTTCCCTGGACCGGAAACAAGCATCCTGGGACCGGTTTCGGATTCATAATCCTCATCAGCCAGGCTATCTTGAATCCAGTGGCCAAGTGAGCAAGGGACTCATGTCTGAGCATACCCTGCCAACTTAGGGAGAACAAAGCGATACCAAAGGGGATGATGGACGGAGCGTTTGAGCAAATCAAACACTCACCCCCAGTCAATTGATCTGGGTTTAATCCATCGCTATTCTTTAGCTCATTCAGCCACCCCAGTTCAGACATTGCCATTTTCAAATCAGTCTGACCCTGTGCCTCATGGGAACAGTCCAGCCTGAACTGCCAAGCCATGTCTTGCCTGGACCGGAAACAAGCATCCTCGGACCGGTTTCGGATTCATAATCCTCATCAGCCAGGCTATCTTGAATCCAGTGGCCAAGTGAGCAAGGGACTCACGTCTGAGCATACCCTGCCAATTTATGGCGAACAAAGCGATATCAAAGGGGATGATGGATGGAGCGTTTGAGCGAATCAAACACTCACCCCCAGTCAATTGATCTGGGTTTAATCCATCACCATTCTTTAGCTCACTCAGCCACCGAGTTCAGACATGGCCATATGCAAATCAGTCTGACCCTGTGCCTCATGGGAACAGTCCAGCCCGAACTGCAAGCCATGTCTTCCCTGGACCGGAAACAAGCATCCTGGGACCGGTTTCGGATTCGTAATCCTCATCAGCCAGGCTATCTTGAATCCAGTGGCCAAGTGAGCAAGGGACTCACGTCTGAGCATACCCTGCCAACTTAGGGCGAGCAAAGCGATACCAAAGGGGGTGATGGACGGAGCGTTTGAGCAAATCAAACACTCACCCCCAGTCAATTGATCTGGGTTTAATCCATCACCATTCTTTAGCTCACTCAGCCACCCCAGTTCAGACATGGCCATATGCAAATCAGTCTGACCCTGTGCCTCATGGGAACAGTCTAGCCCGAACTGCCAAGCCATGTCTTCCCTTGACCGGAATTAAGCATCTTGGGACCGATTTCGGATTCATAATCCTCATCAGCCAGGCTATCTTGAATCAATTGGCCAAGTGAGCAAGGGCCTCACGTCTGAGCATACCCTGCCAATTTAGGGCGAACAAAGCGATAGCAAAGGTGATGATGGACGAAGCGTTTGAGCAAATCAAACAATCACCCACAGTCAATTGATCTGGGTTTAATCCATCACCATTATTTAGCCTACTCAGCCATCCCAGTTCAGACATGGCCATATGTAAATCAGTCTGACCCTGTGCCTCATGGGAACAGTCCAGCCCTAACTGCCAAGCCATGTCTTCCCTGGACCGGAAACAAGCATCCTGGGACCAGTTTCGGATTCATAATCCTCATCGGCCAGGCTATCTTGAATCCAGTGGCCAAGTGAGCAAGGGACTCACGTCTGAGCATACCCTGCCAACTTAGGGCGAACAAAGCGATACCAAAGAGGATGATGGACGGAGCGTTTGAGCAAATCGAACACTCAGTCCCAGTCAATTGATCTCAGTTTAATCCATCACCATTCTTTAGCTCACTCAGCCACCCCAGTTCAGAAATGGCCATATGCAAATCAGTCAGACCCTGTGCCTCATGGGAACAGTCCAGCCCGAACTGCCAAGCCATGTCATCCCTGGACCAAAAACAAGCATCCTGGGACCGGTTTTGGATTCATAATCCTCATCAGCCAGGCTATCTTGAATCTAGTGGCCAAGTGAGCAAGGGACTCACGTCTGAGCATACCCTGCCAATTTAGGACGAACAAAGCGATACCAAAGGGGATGATGGACGCAGCGTTTGAGCAAATCAAACACTCACTCTCAGTCAATTGACCTGGGTTTAATCCATCACCATTCTTTAGCTCACTCAGCCACCCCAGTTCTGACATGGCCATATGCAAAGCAGTCTGACCCTGTGCCTCATGGGAACAGTCCAACCCGAACTGCCAAGCCATGTCTTCCCTGGACCGGAAACAAGCATCCTGGGACCGGTTTTGTATTCATAATCCTCATCAGCCAGGCTATCTTGAATCTAGTGCCAAGTGAGCAAGGGACTCACGTCTGAGCATACCCTGCCAACTTAGGGCGAACAAAGCGATACCAAAGGGGATGATGGACGGAGCGTTTGAGCAAATTAAACACTCACCGCCAGTAAATTGATCTGGGTTTAATCCATCACCATTCTTTAGCTCACTCAGCCACCCCATTTCAGACATGGCCATATGCAAATCAGTCTGACCCTGTGCCTCATGGGAACAGTCCAGCCTGAACCTCCAAGCCATGTCTTCCCTGGACGGGCAACAAGCATCCTGGGACCGGTTTTGGATTCATAATCCTCATCAGCCAGGCTATCTTGAATCCAGTGGCCAAGTGAGCAAGGGACTCACCTCTGAGCATACACTGCCAACTTAGGGCAAGCAAAGCGATACCAAAGGGGATGATGGACGGAGCGTTTAAGCAAATCAAACACTCACCCCCAGTCAATTGATCTGGGTTTAATCCATCACCATTCTTTAGCTTACTCAGCCACCCCAGTTCAGACATGGCCATATGCAAATCTGTCTGACCCTGTGCCTCATGGGAACAGTCTTGCCCGAACTGCCAAGCCATGTCTACCCTGGACCAGAAACAAGCATCCTGGGACCGATTTCGGATTCATAATCCTCATCAGCCAGGCTATCTTGAATCCATTGGCCAAGTGAGCAAGGGACTCACGTCTGAGCATACCCTGCCAACTTAGGGCGAACAAAGCAATGGCAAAGGGGATGATGGACGGAGCGTTTGAGCAAATCAAACACTCACCCCCAGTCAATAGATCTGGGTTTAATCCATCACCATTATTTAGCTCACTCAGCCACCCCAGTTCAGACATGGCCATATGCAAATCAGTCTGACCCTGTGCCTCATGGGAACAGTCCAGCCCGAACTGCCAAGCCATGTCTTCCCTGGACTGGAAACAAGCATCCTGGGACCGGTTTCGTATTCATAATCCTCATCAGCCAGGCTATCTTGAATCCAGTGGCCAAGTGAGCAAGGGACTCACGTCTGAGCATACCCTGCCAACTTAGGGTGAACAAAGCGATACCAAAGTGGATGATGGACGGAGCTTTTGAGCAAATCAAACACTCACCCCCAGTCAATTGATCTGGGTTTAATCCATCACCATTCTTTAGCTCACTTAGCCACCCCAGTTCAGACATGGCCATATGCAAATCAGTCTGACCCTAAGCCTCATGGGAACAGTCCAGCCCGAACTGCCAAGCCATGTCTTCCCTGGACTGGAAACAAGCATCCTGGGACAAGTTTCGGATTCATAATCCTCATTGGCCAGGTTATCTTGAATCCAGTGGCCAAGTGAGCAAGGGACTCACGTCTGAGCATACCCTGCCAACTTAGGGCGAGCAAAGCGATACCAAAGGGGATGATGGACGGAGCGTTTGAGCAAATCAAACACTCACCCCCAGTCAATTGATCTGGGTTTAATCCATCACCATTCTTTAGCTCACTCAGCCACCCCAGTTCAGACATGGCCATATGCAAATCAGTCTGACCCTGTGCCTCATGTGAACAGTCTAGCCCGAACTGCCAAGCCATTTCTTCCCTGGACCGGAAACAAGCATCCTGGGACCGATTTCGGATTCATAATCCTCATCAGCCAGGCTATCTTGAATCGATTGGCCAAGTGAGTAAGGGTCTCACGTCTGAGCATACCCTGCCAATTTAGGGCGAACAAAGCGATAGCAAAGGGGATGATGGACGAAGCATTTGAGCAAATCAAACAATCACCCCCAGTCAATTGATCTGGGTTTAATCCATCACCATTATTTAGCCTACTCAGCCACCCCAGTTCAGACATGGCCATATGCAAATCAGTCTGACCCTGTGCCTCATGGGAACAGTCCATCCCGAACTGCCAAGCCATGTCTTCCCTGGACCGGAAACAAGCATCCTGGGACCAGTTTCGGATTCATAATCCTCATCGGCCAGGCTATCTTGAATCCAGTGGCCAAGTGAGCAAGGGACTCACGTCTGAGCATACCCTGCCAACTTAGGGCGAACAAAGCGATACCAAAGGGGATGATGGACGGAGCGTTTGAGCAAATCGAACACTCAGCCCCAGTCAATTGATCTGGGTTTAATCCATCACCATTCTTTAGCTCACTCAGCCACCCCAGTTCAGACATGGCCATATGCAAATCAGTCTGACCCTGTGCCTCATGGGAACAGTCCAGCCCGAACTGCCAAGCCATGTCATCCCTGGACCAAAAACAAGCTTCCTGGGACTGGTTTCGGATTCATAATCCTCATCAGCCAGGCTATCTTGAATCTAGTGGCCAAGTGAGCAAGGGACTCACGTCTTAGCATACCCTGCCAACTTAGGGCGAACAAAGCGATACCAAAGGGGATGATGGACGCAGCGTTTGAGCAAATCAAACACTCACCCCCAGTCAATTGACCAGGGTTTAATCCATCACCATTCTTTAGCTCACTCAGCCACCCCAGTTCAGACATGGCCATATGCAAAGCAGTCTGACCCTGTGCCTCATGGGAACAGTCCAGCCCAAACTGCCAAGCCATGTCTTCCCTGGAACGGAAACAAGTATCCTGGGACCGGTTTCGTATTCTTAATCCTCATCAGCCAGGCTATCTTGAATCCATTGGCCAAGTTAGCAAGGGACTCATGTCTGAGCATACCCTGCCAACTTAGGGCGAAAAAAGCAATGGCAAAGGGGATGATGGACGGAGCGTTTGAGCAAATCAAACACTCCCCCCAGTCAATTGATCTGGGTTTAATCCATCACCATTCTTTAGCTCTCTCAGCCACCCCAGTTCAGACATGGCCATATGCAAATCAGTCTGACCCTGTGCCTCATGGGAACAGTCCAGCCTGAACCTCCAAGCCATGTCTTCCCTGGACGGGCAACAAGCATCCTGGGACCGGTTTTGGATTCATAATCCTCATCAGCCAGGCTATCTTGAATCCAGTGGCCAAGTGAGCAAGGGACTCACCTCTGAGCATACACTGCCAACTTAGGGCAAGCAAAGCGATACCAAAGGGGATGATGGACGGAGCGTTTAAGCAAATCAAACACTCACCCCCAGTCAATTGATCTGGGTTTAATCCATCACCATTCTTTAGCTTACTCAGCCACCCCAGTTCAGACATGGCCATATGCAAATCTGTCTGACCCTGTGCCTCATGGGAACAGTCTTGCCCGAACTGCCAAGCCATGTCTACCCTGGACCAGAAACAAGCATCCTGGGACCGATTTCGGATTCATAATCCTCATCAGCCAGGCTATCTTGAATCCATTGGCCAAGTGAGCAAGGGACTCACGTCTGAGCATACCCTGCCAACTTAGGGCGAACAAAGCGATACCAAAGGGGATGATGGACGGAGCGTTTGAGCAAATCGAACACTCAGCCCCAGTCAATTGATCTCAGTTTAATCCATCACCATTCTTTAGCTCACTCAGCCACCCCAGTTCAGACATGGCCATATGCAAATCAGTCTGACCCTGTGCCTCATGGGAACAGTCCAGCCCGAACTGCCAAGCCATGTCATCCCTGGACCAAAAACAAGCTTCCTGGGACTGGTTTTGGATTCATAATCCTCATCAGCCAGGCTATCTTGAATCTAGTGGCCAAGTGAGCAAGGGACTCACGTCTTAGCATACCCTGCCAACTTAGGGCGAACAAAGCGATACCAAAGGGGATGATGGACGCAGCGTTTGAGCAAATCAAACACTCACCCCCAGTCAATTGACCAGGGTTTAATCCATCACCATTCTTTAGCTCACTCAGCCACCCCAGTTCAGACATGGCCATATGCAAAGCAGTCTGACCCTGTGCCTCATGGGAACAGTCCAGCCCAAACTGCCAAGCCATGTCTTCCCTGGACCGGAAACAAGTATCCTGGGACCGGTTTCGTATTCTTAATCCTCATCAGCCAGGCTATCTTGAATCCATTGGCCAAGTGAGCAAGGGACTCATGTCTGAGCATACCCTGCCAACTTAGGGCGAAAAAAGCAATGGCAAAGGGGATGATGGACGGAGCGTTTGAGCAAATCAAACACTCCCCCCCCAGTCAATTGATCTGGGTTTAATCCATCACCATTCTTTAGCTCACTCAGCCACCCCAGTTCAGACATGGCCATATGCAAATCAGTCTGACCCTGTGCCTCATGGGAACAGTCCAGCCCGAACTGCCAAGCCATGTCTTCCCTGGACTGGAAACAAGCATCCTGGGACAAGTTTCAGATTCATAATCCTCATTGGCCAGGCTATCTTGAATCCAGTGAGCAAGGGACTCACGTCTGAGCATACCCTGCCAACTTAGGGCGAACAAAGCGATACCAAAGGGGATGATGGACGGAGCGTTTGAGCAAATCGAACACTCACCCCCAGTCAATTGATCTCAGTTTAATCCATCACCATTCTTTAGCTCACTCAGCCACCCCAGTTCAGACATGGCCATATGCAAATCAGTCTGACCCTGTGCCTCATGGAAACAGTTCAGCCCCAACTGCCAAGCCATGTCATCCCTGGACCAAAAGCAAGCATCCTGGGACTGGTTTTGGATTCATAATCCTCATCAGCCAGCCTATCTTGAATCCAGTGGCCAAGTGCGCAAGGGACTCACGTCTGAGCATACCCTGCCAACTTAGGGCGAACAAAGCTATACCAAAGGGGATGATGGACTCGGCGTTTGAGCAAATCAAACACTCACCCCCAGTCAATTGATCTGGGTTTAATCCATCACCATTCTTTAGCTCACTCAGCCACCCCTGTTCAGACACGGCCATATGCAAAGCAATCTGACCCTGTGCCTCATGGGAACAGTCCAGCCCGAACTGCCAAGCCATGTCTTCCCTGGACCGGAAACAAGCATCCTGGGACCGGTTTTGTATTCATAATCCTCATCAGCCAGGCTATCTTGAATCCAGTGGCCAAGTGAGCAAGGGACTCACGTCTGAGCATACCCTGCCAACTTAGGGCGAACAAAGCGATACCAAAGGGGATGATGGACTCGGCGTTTGAGCAAATCAAACACTCACCCCCAGTCAATTGATCTGGGTTTAATCCATCACCATTCTTTAGCTCACTCAGCCACCCCTGTTCAGATTGCAAAGCAATCTGACCTTGTGCCTCATGGGAACAGTCCAGCCCGAACTGCCAAGCCATGTCTTCCCTGGACCGGAAACAAGCATCCTGGGACCGGTTTTGTATTCATAATCCTCATCAGCCAGGCTATCTCGAATCCAGTGGCCAAGTGAGCAAGGGACTCACGTCTGAGCATACCCTGCCAACTTAGGGCGAACAAAGCGATACCAAAGGGGATGATGGACGGAGCGTTTGAGCAAATCAAACACTCACCCCCAGTCAATTGATCTGGGTTTAATCCATCACCATTCTACTACACAATGCTATCTACTGAAAGCAAACATAACTTGATCACTTAGAACGTCAGGGGCATGGGGTCAGTGCAGAAGAGGTACAAAATTCAAGCACAATTGCACCGCCACAAACCACAAATACTTTATTTGCAGGAGACCCATCTCACTTCCTCTGAGGCCCTTAAACTATATAAAAAATGAATGGGCCAACTGTTTCATATCTCTTATTCTGCCTTCGCACGGGATGCGGCAATTTAGTTGCACGCAGGGATCCCCTTTGCAGGGTTAGACATCTGGATCGATGTGTATGACCCTTATGTTCTCATCAGGGGTATTCTGGATGGGGCATCAGTGAATCTTGGTAGTATTTACGCACCTAACATGGGGCAGCATGTTTTATTGGTGAACTTATCTACCATCATCACAGATTGGATGCAATATCCCTGGGTAATGGGGGGATTTAAATTCTGTTTTGGATATTGACTTAGACTGCTTCCACCCTCCTTTGCCTGATGCGAATTTGGTCTGGCAGGCCAGGGGCTTGCAACAATGCATTCAGGGGAGGTCCATGTCTGACGTTTGACATCGGCATACTCACGGCATGCATGATTATTTGTTTAATTCAATGCCACAAATTTGAATGCATGCCTTGATAGAGTACTTTCCACTAAGCGTGAGCGCAAAATCCGTTCTGCTCGTGGATTTTCGGTAAATCCGCAATCCGCGAACTCCTGCGAATTTACCGCAAATCCGCGAGCGGCGGATTCGGGGGGCAAAAGTTCAAGCCTTCAAGCTTGAAGTTGTTGTTGTAACTATTTTAGGATGGCGCCGGCAAGCTGCCAGCGCCATCCTAAAATAGTTACTAAGTTAGCTTCAACAGGAAGCACTAATAGATCAAATAAAGCAGGTGCTTGAGCACTTGCTTTATTTTATCTATTAGTGCTTCCTGATGAAGCTAATTTAGTAACTATTTTAGGATGGCCCTGGCAGCTTGCCGGCGCCATCCTAAAATAGTTACAGCCCAGGATGATGGATGGACACTTTGTACACCTCACTCAAGGGACCCCTGCGCCCTTCGGGGCGATTGCATAGTAACACACACATGGCCGCTGGAACTAGTTGAAGCTCAAATTCAGTGACTCATTCATCAGCCCAAAAACAATCGTGAGCGTCGTC
The DNA here is from genome assembly GCF_964263255.1 of Lissotriton vulgaris. Classification (NCBI taxonomy): domain Eukaryota; kingdom Metazoa; phylum Chordata; class Amphibia; order Caudata; family Salamandridae; genus Lissotriton; species Lissotriton vulgaris. The sequence goes on along the minus strand of NC_141698.1, from coordinate 409,426,408 downwards.
GAGGGTGGGCCGGTGTGCCACCCTTCTTCCCAAATCTACTGTCAAAAATCAGCTGTGATGCTGGATAGAGGCCTTTGTAACCTTGACTTTCACGAGCGCAATCCTCGTGCTGTTCCTGTGACCAGGAGCTTCTTTCTCTTGATCTGCTGCTCTGATCGGTCTCTGACCTTTTATACACACAAGAGGCATGTGAACTCGCATGGAAGCCCAGCCCGTTTGGCCCCGCTCACACACTTGCGGTGGCTGTGCACCGTCTTCCCGCCATTTACCCACTATGATGGACAACTCACTCAAGGGATCCCTGCTCCCTTCGGGGCGATTGCATAGTAACCCACACATGGTCGCTGGAACTAGTTGAAGCCCAAATTCAGTGACTCATTCATCAGCCCAAAAACAATTGTGAGCGTCGTCGAGGCTGGACAGGTGTGCCTTCTTCCCAAATCTACTGTCGAAAATCAGCTGTGATGCTGGATAGAGGCATTTGTATCCTTGACTTTCACGAGCGCAATCCTCGTGCTGTTCCTGTGACCAGGAGCTTCTTTCTCTTCATCTGCTGCTCTGATCGGTCTCTGACCATTTATACACACAAGAGGCACTTGACCTCGCACAGAAGACCCCCCATTAAAAAAATCTGCAAAATCAAAAAATTGGCGGATTTTGCGGATCCGCGAATCCGCAAATTTGCGCATCGTGGATCCGCGAAATCCGCCCATGCTTACTTTCCACTACTTCTCTACAGGCACATGATTCTTATACTATGTACTTAGGTAAATCACTTTTGGAGCATAATCCTCCGTAACTTACTCTATCATGGGTTTTTAGTGCCAACTCCTATCCCCATTCGGCGTATGCAACCCCAGCTTTTTAAGGATGCAGTGTTATAGGATACAATGGCCTACACAATCAATACCTGCTTTGCGGCGAACACTAACACTGCCTTGTCATGTTGCGGGGAGTATCCATTATTATGGTAGTGGGGGCCAGCAAAACAGTTCTTCGTGATCTTACATGAATCTAGAACAGTTTGGACCCACTAAAGAGGGATATAGTGGAGAATGACAAAAAGGCTCACCGCTGCAAAAAGCCGGAATTATCTATGCTGATCTCTTTCAGCACATGCACATTATTGATGTCAGGGTCTGTGTGAGGCTGACAAACTAGTGCGTTGCTGGGGCACATGCTAAGACCAACACCCTCCCCCACACCTGTCCTCTCCATTCTCATTCAACACAACCTTACAGCTACCCAAATAGATATTAATGTTGCGTTTTGTGATTTTTACACCACTCTTTATGATGCCCCTCCTGGCCGATGCCACTGCTCTACACTCTATTTTAGAGCAATTGACGATACCTAGAGTATTGCCTGTAGATAGACATTGAACCTAGAACCGGGCAAAGTGTGGGAACAGGGGTCCCACACCAACTGCAACAGCAGTAATGTCATTTACCTCATCACGTGTACCTGTGGAAAACCATACATAGGAATGACTACTCGAAAAATTAAACAACGCATCTGCGAACACAGAAGTACCATACGTTGCAAGAAGAACATAACAAAACTGACGGACCATTTCCTAACTGTCGACCACACCACCAATGACATGAGGTGGACTGTGATAGAACAATTGCAGCCAGGTCCCAATATCCAATCCCGACTATTTGAAAAAGAACAGCGATGGATATACAGACTTTCCACCCACAAAAAGGGTCTGAATGATAACATTCCGTGGGGCTCTGTGTTGAAATAATCTCACGACTCCTGCTGTATTCCCACGGACTCTGCCACCTTTTTCCATCCCATGGCTCTTAGAAGTTCCTAAGCGCATAACGCACAAGACTATACTCCCTATTTCAGAAGTCATCATCACACAGACAACAAAGGAACCAGACAGATCATTGCGCCACTGCTCATGCATCTGCCGATTGGTACCACCACGCATGCGTGGCATTTCCCTATCTCTATGACAACATATAACCATACGGGCCTCCGTACGGGTCACATGACCAGACCCGGAAGCACCCAATGGTATAATACCAGCCTCGCTCAACATGGCACTCATAGCCGAGCAGTGGATGGTAGACGTAGGTGATTAGCCTTTCTCCACACAAGAGAACTGTAAGTAATACCTTCCTCCCCCACAGGATCCTGCCGCGAACAGTTGCTAACTATTCTCCTGTTCCCCAGTGGTTATCTTTTATCTATTATCCTTTTCTTATACGTAACCACGGGTACAACATTTCTTTACTTAGAATACGTTGTACTTCGTGAAGCACCTACCCCCTGCCCGTTGAAGCCTAATAGGACAACACGTCAAGTAAGCCTGCCCTCAGTCATGTCACGTTTGTGAAAAACCTCCTTGTTACTTGTTTGTGAGTCTTGTTTGTCCATTTCTAAGCACTACAAGCCCCGACTTGGTATTTGCTTCTGCGCACACGCCGGCATTAGTATACTTCGGCGTAGATCACAAATAAATGTCAAAGTCTGACCTCTATTGCGCACTCAACCAAGAGACTTAATATAGATTCATTGCATGCCCTTCAGCACACACTTAATAAACTAGATACCAATTTCATCCAAGCCTTCGATGAAGCGTTCACTCCCACCATATGAGCACGCTTCTACTACTCTAGAAGGCACCTTTCCAAACACCACTGTGGTATGTAAGAGTCTGCACGACGTTACAGGCTAGTAATGATCACCTGATTCCCCCTTTTCATCTCTTCTCTCCACAGGTTTGCTGACACCCCATATTTTTAGGAGTGTCTTCCCAATGGTATATTCTACCACTGGATGACAAAGGATTTAGGACAGGGTGAGTCTTTTAGGGGACCCACACCTCCCACTTCCTTTTTTTGGTCCTGATGAATACCGGGGATTTTCCCCACATGGTTGAAACATCTTGACCGATACACCAACACATATCTGAGATACGTAGGTCGTAACTCCCCTTCCAGTATCTCACCTTTTATTTTAACATTGTCCAGTTGCTTTTTCATTAAAATTCTTTTATAAAGCCATAACTAGGACAATTTTTAACACTGTATTTGTTCTTTTGCACCTACACTTCACAACCTGCTCCACTGCAATCCAGGTGTCGAAGCACACCCGGGTGACGCTAGGCCACCTGGGTGGACCCCGATGATGAAGCAAGTCACCACTAGGTGGTGAGTGAGGGTTTTTTTAACAAGGAATATTGATTCCACGTTTGTAAAGCCTTCTACCTACTCATCGGGTGATACTCCTTCATTAGTTTTCTACTATTCATGACCAGGGGATCAGGAGTATTTCTCGTCCAGTGTCCACGGACACAATCCCTTACTCTCCATTTCTGTTTTTTCGGATACTAGTGGTGTTAACTACATGTGGGGTGCAGTTGAGGGTTGTTAGCTGTTTGAGCCAGTCCTGAATGGGCGCAGTATGATTTTGTGGGGCAAGCAAGAGGAATGTCGAGAAATGTGAAGACTAGAGTAAAGTTGCACATGGGGTACCTTTTTGCAGTGCATCACAAGTAGTAGGTGATATTTTTTGATGGCATGATTCCTTTCATAAGTGTGGTTCTGAATGATGTGAAAATTAGAAAGTTGTCTACTTAGTTCATAGACTGGCATCTAACACTGCTGAAGCATTAGATGCTTTAAATTCAGAATTTATAGTATTGAGAGCCATGTTTCTCCAGAACTGCCTTGCTTTAGATATTGTTCTCACAAAATAGGGCAGAGTTTTGCATGTCCGGTTATGCTGATCTTATGTGCAAGATAATAATAATGAGACCAACAAGTATGTGAAGAATAATACAGATTGGTTGAAACGCTTAAAGGTGTTGGAAGAAGCAGGCATTAGGGAAGCAATAGGGAAAGGCTTTCCTACTATAGGTAGTTGGTTACTAAACTTGGCAGTGGATTTTTAAATGCTTTAGTAAGACCCAATATTATTTTTGCTGTTTGTGTGATTTGTTTGTTGTTTTTCGTAAAAGGATTTCAGTTAAATAAAAGAGGGAAGGATTCAGGATATAAAAAAAGAGACATAGGGCAGAGGATTGAAATGAAAGAGAGAAGATATAAAGATGGAGAAAATACAGTGTTATGTCTATTATGAGCTGAAGAAGTTGGCGGGCTCAAGACGTAAGGAGTAGCGGACAGAAAATGATTACTGAAAGTGTCAGGAAAGAAACTGGTGGGTGATCTGTGTGCTGGTCCCCAGAGTCATCAGAGGGGGAAAATTGATAAAGCAGTATCACCATTATTTATTTGAGCTTAACTAGAAAGGAAAAGTTCAGCTACACTGTGTTAGACCTGGCACCATTGGTGTGGGTCTCCCTTCCATTTTTTGCTGTTGCCTCTTGTGTTTTTGCTGGTGTTAGATACTTTGGGAAATGTGCCACTGCTGGTGTTAAGTGCCACAGTCAAGTGCTTCATACTGTAAATTAATGTATTGATCAGTGGTTCCATGATTGGCTTGTTTTGGTTTACCTGTCAGACCCTAGTACAGTACACCAGGAGTGCCTAGGGCTTGTAAACCAAATGCTGCTGGTGGGCTTGCAGCAGTGGTTGTGCCACCCACTGAAGCAACCTGTAAAAGTGTGTCTAAGGTCTGCTATTGCAGAACCTGTGTGCAGTATGGTACTGTCATGCTGACTGGGCAAGTGCACCCACTTGCCGGTCCCTAAACCTTCCCTTTTCTTCATATCAGTCACCCCTATAGTAGGCCCAAGGGCAGAGTGCATTGTGGGTATAAGGTAGGGCATGCCCTTGTGTGTGTGGCATTTCCTATTATGAATTGCAGCCATTTTCTTTTTTCACTATTGCAAGGTTACCTGTTCTCCATAGGCCAGATTGGGCAGTTAGAATATTACATTCTTCTAATCCTAACTGACTAAGAGAACATGGTGGAAATTCAAGTTTAGTATGCCTGAACTCAGAATGATAAAATACATCTTTTAGTGAAGTTGGTTTTAACATTCTGTGTTTTAAAATACCACTTTTAGAAAGAAGGTATTTTCTTGCCTAACCTTTCAAGCCTGCCTCTGCTAGGTTGTGTATTCCTTGTCTGGAGTCTGTGAGTGACAGGGCTGGGGATTCCAGGAGACAGAATGAGTCAGCCCAGTGATGAATAAAGGGTTCTGCATCTAGATGAGAGGGAGGAGTTGCACCTGAACCTTGAATAGGGCTGTGCTGGCCTTCCACAATGCTGGCTCCACCTCCTGGGGTGCGGCTGATGTCTCTGCCTTCCACAGTGACAGAAGAGAAGGAATCCTGTCAACAAAGTGCTCCAAGGCTGTGCTTTCCCTCCACAATGCTGGCTCCACCTCCTTTGGGGCGTCTGATGTTTCTGCCCTGCACTGTGAAAGGAAAGTAGGAGTCATGTAAACAGAGTGCTCCAGAACTGGTTTGGACTGGGCAAAGGCCACTCTGAGAACAAAGGATTTTGGGGTACAAATATTGGGACCGTGATCCCAAGAATTTAGATCACTTTTGGACTACAAGAAGAAACCTTTGTTGAGGAGAGGAACCTGAAGAAACCGAGGAGAGACTATCCCTAAGCTGAAGTGCTGCTTGGGGGATTGCCCTGCAGTGGTTGCCTGACTGCCAAAGAAAGGAATAAGGAACTTTGTGTACTTTATTTTCAACTAGTGAAGGATCTCCAAGGGCTTGGAACAAAGCTTGCCTCCTGCTGAAGTCTCAGGAACAACAGACTTCAACCCCCAGCTCCCCAGAGTTCTTTAGAAGTGCCTGCTGCTGTTTTGGGCCTTCTGAGTAACTGTGTGTCGCAAGGAGCTGAAAGCGCGACTCAACGAAGAGGAAGCGAGTCGCCATCACTGCTGCTGCCGTCGCCTTTCTGAACAAGGCTGTCGCCGCTGTAGATGTCGTATTGCACCGCATCGAGAGAAGTGTCTCGCAAAGAGGAAGAAGCATGTCGCCATCGCAGTCGCTGCCGTCGCATCTCTGAACAAGGGTGTCGCCGCTGTCACTGTCGCATTGCATCGCATCGAGGAAAGCACCTCGCATCCCCGGAGAAGCGCGCCACCATAGGAGCCGCTGCTGTTGCATTTCTGAACAAGATGTCGCCGCTGTAGTTGACGCATCGTGCAGAAGCTTCTCACAAGCGTCAGAGAAGAGTGTTGCATCTGAAGCTGTTGCCGTCTCATCGCTGGACAAGGGTGTCGCCGCTGCAGTTGACGCATCTAAACAAGACTTCTCGCATCATCAGAGAAGCGTGCCGCATCGGGAATCTCTTTACGTCTTTATTTCTGTGCACCAGAACTTTGCCGCATTTCCATCGTTGCAGCATTACTTGTTGTGGAAGTGCAACGCATCGTAAGGTACATTGACGCAAAGTGTTGCATCTTAAGAACTGAACTGAACTAAACTAAAACGACCATTTTTAAGTATAGTATTGTGGATTTCTGTTGTTTAATGGTCTTGTGTTAAGTCTATATAAAGAATACATATTCTTGATGTAAACCTTGTTTGGTGTCCATTTGTAGTGTTGTCACTGGGTTACTGTATGTGGTCACAAATGCTTTACACACTGATTCTTAGATAAGCTTGTCTGCTCATGCCAAGCTACCAAGGGGGTGAGCACGGGTTAAAGTGTACCCCTTTACCCTGACTAAAGGCAAGGGTCCCCATTTGTCACAAGTACCTACCCTTGCCAACTAGAGACCCCCAAATCTAACACAATGGATTAGCGAGGACTATATAGTTGCAATACAAGAGGCGGTAGTAGTGTCCAAGTGGTTGCACCGCAGAAAAGTGTACAATTAGACAGGGCAATCACAAGTATAGTAAACTCTCCTCATAAATCTGAACAATGAAACAATTAGTTAAGGTACCACTAAGGGTAAAAATGTACCCTACTTCCTTGGGTGCACAAATACACTAGTACTGACAAAAGTCATTGTGTGATACATTGCAACATAGTTAAACCCTGGGAATCTAAATGTTATATTCCTTCAAATATGGAACCTTAATAATTTGACTTCACAAAAATGTATCACCAATATGTCAGAGGCAAGCAACAGAGTTCAGTTTGTACAAAAAACTTTCTTCTCTTTCATTTGTGCAGATATCTTAAAAAATGTCAATTTCAGTCAAGACTGTATAAACCCCTATTTTCAGATTCATACAAATGGGGAGACATTGCACAAAGAATGTAATGTTAAACAGTCTCGATAAAGATGCACAAGAACAGCTGACACATGTTTCGTTACATCCAGTGACTTCCTCAAGGCTGATAAAAGTGACTTTCACCATCAGGAAAACTCTTATAGGTTCGTAAAAGGTGATTATAGCAATCCCTGAACGGGCGCGATGATTAAATCTTGCTGTTATCCTGTAGTAATTGTTGTACCGTACGCGTGCCGCGTGCCAGAAGGCTTCTGATTGATCTGAGCCGGTACTTTCTTTACAGTATTTGACTTTGGATAATGCTTTTATCACGATGTTGAACTCAAGGATTATTCTGCGTCTTTAGACGCAGCCTGTAATTCCTTTTAATCAGCCTCTTCCATCATCCCTTCTTGACGCTAATGATCATGTGAGAGACAATGAAGGGATGATGCTGGGCAAAGCATCTGATTTGGATACAGTCCATATCCTACACTACAGACAAAACACATTAAATCACCTCAGCAATGCTTTTTTGGAGTACTTCCATGGAGTAGAATGATCATCGATTCCTTTAAATCCTAGCAAAGACAACATCTTCAGTATGCCAGTAACTGCTCGAGTAACACCGCAATGGCCCGAGCCCAAACTAATGCCCTCTAAAATGGCGGATGACCCTTCCTACCATTTCCTCTCCCTTTGAGCCATCGTTTTTTCCAACACTTCTCCACAGCCTACTGTGCAGCCCCTGCCTACCAAGGCCCTCCTGTCCAAAGAGCATCACCACTCCGCCCTCGCCCTCTCCAAATGCACTAAACTCTAATGCTCTGTCTATGATGCGCTGTTGCTTTGACCTAATTCTCGTGTGGGCCTTCCTGTCCAAAGATCATCGCTACACTGCCCACGCTCTCTCTAAATGCACTAACTCAGTCACTCTGACTCTGATGCGCTATTGTTAACCTAATTTCTTGTATGGCTTCTTTTTACGTATTTCCTCATTGCTATTTAATTGGATATATATGCGTTATAAACTGCCTGTATGGATCTTATGCTCTATTCAATTTTGCTGTTTTTCTTTATCTTTTACTAAATCTATTTCTAGTTCTATTTCCTCATTCCCATTTAATTCCGAATTCCTCATTGACATTCATCTCCTTATTACTATTTAATCTGATCTATATGCATTATGAACTTTCTGTATTGATCTTATGCTCTATTCAATCTTGCTGCTTTCTTTTTCTTTCACTAATCCAAACTCAATTCAATTGCTCCACTTTCCTATTGCCACTCTACTAAGTTGTGTGAGCTCTATACTTCTCCCACCACCTGTAGGAACGCTACTCCCTATTTTAACTCTTACTCATTCTTCCTCTAGACCCCCTATACACTGCTCCCCCCACTCCCTCCGGCGTCCATTCCCGTCCAGGTCTTTAAACTCTGCCTAATACTCTCTCATTTAATCATTCCAATTTGTCTATCCCCCCTCCTGATTCTATGTCTTTCTAACTTTCTATCTCTCATGTGTCCTCACACTCCCCATCATTAAACCTCTCACTATTTTCTGCCTTGAGCACTGTCCTCACCCTCTTACATCCACCACCTTACCCCTCACTCCTCGCTGTCACCTAAATCTCTTTTTATCACTCCACCCTCGCTTCTTTTCTCCTTCATCTCCCCAACCAACTGTCCTATTATGTCCCACCTCAATCCCATTCTTACATCCCACCTCATTTCCGCCCTCACCTCCAAACACCCCTCCCTCACCAAACATGGTCCCACTTTTTGGACCATTCCTTACCCTCCCAATCTTTCTAAAAATATCAAGAACAATTTTAAACATAAATTACTAATCCGGCATCCCAAAACCCTAATTGTTGGCAACTACCACAGCCTCTCGTCCCCATGGAAACCAACTACATTTTCTACACCAAATGCCTCTCCAAATGGAAGAGCACCTCTTTGCGCTACCTCCAAGTATCTAAATCATACAAAATCCCTTACGGTTTCAAACTGTCCACTACTCCATCCCCATTTTTCCCTACTGAAATGGATATTTCCTTTTTCAAAACTGGTAACATCCTGATTCAAGCCTCCAAACACCACCTCACCATTTCCGAGCACCATTTCAGCACCCTATCCTACCAGTTATCCATACCTACTCCTCTCCCCACACCTATGCAACCCCAAGACCCCTCCTGGCTATCCCCTGCCTCCCAGACAAACCCCTCTCCCTCCTGACGTACCAAACCCCAATGACAATCCCCTCTCTCTGACATCTGTTCTATCACCCTCTCTTGAACCCTCCCTTGAGTCAATTCCTACTGCTCACCCTCTCTGAACAACAAACCTCCTCCCCAGCCAACACAGACCATCCCTCCTCCCCTACGTCAACCCCAACCACATCCCACCTCACTCTCTTAACCCAGACACTTCGCAACATTGAGTGCAATATCTCTACCTTGGTTACAGAACATACCTGACTCAAAGAGGATTTCAAGCAGTTCAAATCCTCCAACCCTAGAACCCGCCCCTCTTGGTCCTCCTCTCCATGCTTCGGCCCCCTAAAATGGCCATATCCCAAGCATTGGTTAACTAAACAGCTGTACACACAGACCTCATCGCACTTTGAGTGAATACTCCGCTTCCGACCTCTCTGACCTCTGCAACTCCTACCTTAACAAGTAAAAATTCTGAGAAGGCTTTTTGGTCAGTTATAGCACTGGGTGCACTGCCTGTTTATGCGCACAAGGTTTCAAAAACAAAATTTCTCAGGTGCAAATCGGCGAGTGGAGAGACCTTAAACCACTCAGATTGAGTAGAAGAACTACCAATTGCCTAACTGACTGGGTTGCCGATGCACTCAATTCACAGTATACAGATTGTTAAGTAACAATACAACATCAATTATAGAACACAAAACGACAGAAGTCTTTAACAGATACTCCAGTGGAAGGGTAAATCGTGGAGTCTTTTAATGAAGTATACAGCCAGCCGACACGCGTTTCATCGCACTCGCGATTCCTCAGGGCTAGATGGCTGTGTCAAAGTCAGAAGGTCGCTCAGCTGGTGATAATTCCGACCCAGCCGGGCCCGTGACCATTGGTTCTCGGTATGAATTTGATAAATACAGGTTAAAATTCTCGGTTCTATCTTTTGTATATCTAGTTCTATGAAGCCCGGAGGTCACAGTGTTGTCGATTCAAAATTTGTAGAAAACGTCGAACAGGGTACTGTTCTATTTAAGGGTTCCAATTTGTTTTCATGTCGGGTGCGACTCGAAAAAACAGCGGGATACCCCAGGCTGTGTAAATCTTGGAGCGGCGTGTAGCGCGTCCTCTCCTCCGGGCTGTGTTCCTGTTTGGACCTACCTTAACAAGTCCCCTCTTAAGGATCCTTCCTTCCCTCACTCCAACATCCCTGTTATCATGGGGACTAGCAGAATCCACTCTTCTCCCAGCTGCCCTGGACACCCCCCTCAACTTCACGCCATTCACTGATGCCCTCTCCCCAATAACAAGTCCCCTGACCTGCAGGCTCGTGACCTGCCTCTCAGCTGTTCGACATTCGACCAAAATATCGGAAACCATCCTTAGCAAAGATATTGACATTGCCTTCCTCACGGAAACCTGGCTCAAAAATCACTCAACACCCATCCTCGACCTACTCCTCTCCCTACCCCGGTTATTCCATTCTCAGAAAAGACAGATCTGAAAGAATAGGGGGTGGTCTAGCTATTATTTTTAAAAAGGACTACAACTCTCCCTAGTCAAGAACACAGACTACACTAACTTTGAATACCTTGGAGCTGAACTTAAGATGAAAAGCTCTCCCCCAATATGACTACATAATATCTGCCACCCACCTGGTGAGCCTCTTCCCTTTGCCGAGGAACTATCTGACCTTCTTACGCAATCATTACTTTCTAACTCAATAAATCTCTTCCTAAGAGATCTTAACTTTCACTGGAATGAACCCGAGGACCCCACAATCAACCTTCACACTAATCTATCTTGAGATTAGCGATCTCAAACAACTTTGCCACTGTTCTATCCTCTCCTAAAGAGCTATTCATGACGCCATCATCTCTAACACTGACTTGGCATCCCTATCCAACATCATCCCTATCGACTTGTCTGACCATCACCTCATATTGTTCACAATTTCCTCCCAACCCTTCCCACCCCAGCTAAAAACAATAAAGCCACAATTGTGACCAGAAATCTTAAGCAAATCCCTCCTGACACACTGGAGTCCAAACTCCAAACCCAACTTCGTGTCACCCCACCCTCTCTCAATGCAAATGAACTCACTGAGCACTTTACCATAACTGTCTCTGAGGTTTTAGATCAGCTTGCCTTGCCCAAACTTAAAACGCTAAAAAATGTCTCCTCCAAATCATGGTTTACCTCAAACCTCAACAAGTAGAGATGCTCACTTAGACTTTCAGAAAGAACATGGAGACAACACCCTTCCCCCTCCCATCTCGCCATCATTTAAAACCGCTAGATCTACCTACAAAAAACAAATTTTCTCTGAAAAGGCATCTTTCTTTTGTTTGCAACTCTCCCGTGGCAAGAACAGACCCAGAGAACTGTTCAACTTTGTTAGAAACTAAAAAACCTCCCCTTTCCCCCAACCTGATGGCCTCCACAAACAAATGTGAAGAAATTGCTAACTTTTTCTCTGAAAAAATTGCCAAAGTTGATCAATCCTTCCTTGTAACTCAGCTCCCTCTTACCACCCAATGTCCTCTGGATGCTACCTCTATACCACCCTTCCCCTGATTCCACCCCCTACCTCTTCCCTACACCTTCCTTCATCTACTCCTGCCGAACCCTACCTCTCTAACCCACTGCTTAAAAATAATGCCTCCTGGCAGAATTTTCACTCTGTTTCCAAACTGGAAGTCTTTAACATCTTATCCATAATAAAACCATCCTCTCACACAAAAGACCCGCTCCCATCTGCCCTCGTACAAGATCTAAAGCATGTCATTGTCCCTTATTGGACCAATATCATTAATGCCTCCCTCTCTACAGGGTGCATCCCTATATCCCTTCAACTCAGACAAATCACACCCATTCCTAAAAACCCCAAGGCCGATCCTAATGACTCTAACAACCTCTGCCCTATCTCCAACCTCCCCCTCCTCTCCAAAGCCCTTGAAAAATGTGCCCTACTTCAATTGGATAAACACATTGACACTTACAACTGACTCGACACCCTACAATCTGGCTTCCGCAAAGGCTGCAGCATTGAAACGGCACTGCTTAACATAGTCAATGACATCCACCTCGTCCTGGATAAGGGCAAGACCTGTCTGCTCATTCTTCTCTACCTCACTGCTGCATTTGACACAGTTAACTATTCAACCTTACTTAATGCACTCAAATATCGTTTCGGCCATAATGGCACTGTCCTAAACAGGTTCATCTCCTACTTCCAACACGGAACCCAACAAAATAAAATTCAAAACTGCCTCTATTGCCCCACACCTGTCTCCCTCATTGTCCCCCAAGGATCTATCCTCTATCCTGTTCTCTTTAACCTCTTTATGGAACCCCCTACCCTCATACCTAAACAAACCGGAATTAACTATCACCTGTATGCTGATGACACCCAAATGTACTATAAAATTAAATCCCACTCCGATATCTTACACCTCAACACTGCCCTAACCAAGATTCAAACCTGGTTCTACACCAACCATCTCAAACTCAATCCTAACAACCCTGAAATCATTCTCCTCTCTCCTAAAAACAACCCTCTCCCCATTCAAAAATGGATCGCTCACCTTAATGCCCTAAACTGTTCTATCTTTCTTGCCAAATCAGTTAAATCTCTTGGTATCACCATCAACAGTAAGCTAACGCTCAATGCCCATATAAAAAACATCACATTCTATCTGATAGGAACCCATACAAGATGAACATTACCAAATGGCGGAGGTACATAGACGATATCCTCCTGATATGGAGGGGATGATGCAGATCTGAGGGCTTTCTTTGAGTGGTTGAACACATGCTCTGAAGACATCAAATTCATGATCACTTGAAACAGAGATGCCATAGATTTCTCAGATATTTCGATAAGGGCATCTGAGGACCACCTGTACACCAATCTGTATAGGAAACCCGCAGAAAGGAACTCCCTACTGAGATACACCAGTCACCACAACAGGAGCCTCGGAGACAATCTTTCGTTTGGGCAGTTCCTGCGCATCCGCAGGAACTGCTCCTGCCAAGAAGATTTCTTTAGGGAGTCAGACGACCTAATCAATCGTTTGCTCGAAAGAGGATATCCCAAGAGACTTGTCACCAGAGCTAGCAAAAGAGCCTGGTACCAGAACCGTGAGATGTTACTAACGCCTAAACCAGCAAAACAAAATATAAAGAGAATGATCTGTGTTACAACATACTGTACACAAAGTAACACATTCAAAAAACTCATCAATGGCCTTTGGAAGCTGATATCTGATGAATTAGGCATTCCCAGCCCACCGATGCATGCCTTTAAAAAGGCGAAAAATATACAAGACCATGGTGCATGCTCCTTACAGGCTACCCCACCAAATCCTACGATCCAATCGATGTGGAATCTTCCAAATATAGTGGGCCATTTCAAATGTTCACATTGCAAGGCCTGCGAAATGACAATAGAAACCAAGTGATTCACATACAGGAACCATGACATCCAAATCAAGTCACATGGCAACTGTAATTCCAAGGACGTCATATACACGATTCAGTGTCCCTGCAATCTAGTATATGTGGGACAAACTCAACAGAAAGTAAAAATCAGAATACTGCAGCACTGCAGCCGTATTCGATGTGGTACCCCAGGTGCACCCCTTGTAGAACACTTTAAAGAACAGTCTCACCCTCCAGACTCCATGAATTGTCTTAGAGAAAGTATCGCTGGGACCCAGGGGGGTGACATAGGGTCACTGCTCATTGTAAGGGAATGCAAGATGATGTTCTAACTTGACACTGTTAATAATGGACTCAATAAATTGGAAGGCACTAATGCGCAGTTGGCGGGTCTAAAAAGAGAGTGAGACATCATTCACTCAATATGTCACCATCATCTGTGTGTAACATAGTGTTGCAGATCTGGTACAAATATGAGATGTGATAACCCCAATTGAAATTTTCTATATCGTGTCCACAACATGTGTCCCATATATATGCTTTTTCTTTTGTATCAATTTTGTGATTCATTTAATATGTCATTATTTGTACCTAACATATTGTTGCAGTTCTATTGCAATAATTATCAATAACTATGAGGAGCAATGCTATAACTCCAATTGAAGGCATCTATAGCGCGTTTCCAACATGTGCCCAAAATGTGGTAACCCCAATTGAAGTTTTCTATATTGCGTCTTTAACATGTGCCCAATAAATGTGCTTTTAAGATCTATTTAATATGTCATTATTATTTGTGCAGAACATACTGTTGCAGGTCTATTGCAATAATTGTTAATAACTATGAGGGGCATTGCTATAACTCAAATTAAAGGCTTCCATAGCGTGTTTTCAACATGGCCCAAAATGTATGGTGTTGTGAGTATTGAGCATTTATACATGACATTTCTGACAAATCTTGCAATTTCACAGTAAGATATATGTACCAATTACACATATTCAAGATGTACGATCATACTGTAAATATGCCCGCTCTAGCACCCACGTAATCTAACACCAAGAAACACATTAGGGCTCTACACAAGCTGGTGGGATTTGTCAATATCATCTCCATATGTCCGCTTAAAGATTTGTGTCTTCATCCACACACTGAATTCATGCCACCCAACTTGTACTTGCGCTGCCGCTGACGCTCATCACTTAGGAAGCCCCCACCTCACTCGGAGGCTGCCACGTCACTAAGCATGACATGCGTGTAGTAACGTCCTTGCACGCTCCTTCCAGGCTCTTTAAAAAAGGCTTGCCCGGTCGGTTCCTTTTCACCAATTTTGCAGTGAAGCCGCCGGGAGAGGCAAGAGACTAGAGATATGAATGGGTCTTAGTATTGTGATGATAGCACCCCTGACTCGGCCCTTTGCACGCATAGGCTGTCATTCCAGTCTTGTTGTAGTGTAGTTCCTAGTTTCCCACTAGGCCCTGCGCATTGGAATAACATAAACAGTAGTATCGACGTGGAACTGGCTATATTCCAGGCCTCCACTGACTATGCTAAACTTAATTGGGTTGTGTTACCAACTAGCTCAGAGGTCACTGGAAACTTTCTTCTCTGCATAGGAAGTGATCAGCTTCCTTGGCACAGACAAGAAGGGATTCAGCTTTCCAACAACCGTGCAACATGACAACTTTGCTCCTCAGATCAAGAGTCGATCTCTAGGGTCGTGTGAAACAATAGACATAGATTTCACTCAGTCAGTCTAGTGCAGTTTACTTTCACAGTATGTAGAGAATAGAGAGACGGGCGTGTATCAATAAAGGGTTAACATTTATTGAACAGTCTTTCTTCTCGTACAAGAGAAATGTATTGCCACAATTGCAATAACTGTTATTATAAAAAGTACGTACAGTAAGATAAGAATAGCGAAATAGAACTGTAAAAGCATTGATATGGTTTCTTAGCCATACAATGGTTTAAAAGTAATAAAACATTTATACAGTCATATATACATTAGGCTAACATACTCAACTGGTGCTTCTAACTAAGCCTACCCCAGTGTGCCTGACCTAGGCCTAACACGTGAGAAGGGGAGTAAGTAAGTAGCTTAAGTTAAGTTGGTTTTGCCAAGGTTTGTTTCAAGAATTCTCGTCTAAGGCTTTAGTCAACACCATACCTCTGAATAGAATGATGGAGGATTGGTATCTCCTTCAGGGGTCTCTCTCGATATCCCAGTCACCTGCGAGGGTAAACTGGAAGCGCCGGGACTGGATTTCTCTGCATGAGAAAGGCAGCGGCTTCTCTCAGCGCGTCTGGAGGAAGGAGGGGTGACAGCGTCCGCGGGCAGCTGGGCTGGATGTCTTCGCAGAGGACGGCTGCACGGCTCCTCAAGCGTACTGCACCATAGGTCGCGCTGTAGCGGCGATAATGGTAATCAGTAGCTTCACCACCACAGGATAGCAGGCTGCAGCGACAGAGTGCTAAACAGCAGTTAGCTTCGCTCTCACAGCTCACAGCTTCGCATTGCTTAAGGCAACGTTGGTAATATTTATACCTGACAGGTGCCGGGTTTGACGCAAGTTTGCTGGACATAAGACGTCAATTAAAGATGTCACTAGGAAGTGGCAGCTATCAGTTGCTCATTAGAGTTCTATTACTAATCAAAACATAGCAAGCGGGGATTTCCAGGTTTGCTAAGTTTTTATCTTGTTGAAGAACTCGGAGTGTTATCTAGGAATATCAGATAGTGACTGCTGCTCTGTCATTGCACTAATTGGTCGCAAAGGAAGTAGCAGAGAGTCATGCTGGAATGTGGCTCTGTGGCTCTGCTCGTGTGAGGCCAGAGATGACTTTTCAGAAAATCGTACTTGAACGGTTATGCCAATATAGGGAATAAAGGGCTTTATAGCCGAATAGGGGCATAAGGTCACAGTATCGATCAGGAACCTAGATAAGCACATGACACCCACTCCACGAATTCATGTCCATCAAAATTACTAAAACTAAGCAATTAGATGCATGTGTAACATTGTGTAACATAGCCCACCCCAAAATACATAAATGCATTCGAAATAGGCGTACTTGTAATACATGGAATTTAGGTACTGTACGTAGTTTTAAAAGCATAGTAATCATTCAAAAATTACTGCATATAAAATCAATGAACGATTATGCATAAAGAATTACACATGAAGTATCTCTGACAGAAGAAATGCGAGATAAATCATCACATAAAAATGCATTGTAATAACATGTGTGCTAGAGGCTGGTGTTATGTTGTTATGTCTCTAGATGTGTTTTAGAAATAGAAGTGTGAAGCTTCTGTTCTCTAAGAATAGTTTTTACGTTAAGCAAAGAATTGTTCGTGCCAAAAAAGAAAGAAAAGGGTCAATATTTGAAAAATTGTCCAATTCAAAGAAAAATCAGTTTACCAAAGCTCCTGGCAGTTTTTTGTTGATCAAAACTGAAGGCCGAATTCAGAGTTCATGGGAACGCCGTGTGTCGGAAAGCTTTTCAAAAGTTATTGTTTCTCTGTGGGTGAGAACATCGTGTCAGACAGGCTCGCAAAGAATTGGTCTACAAAATCAGGTGATAGTTCAACCAAATTAGATAGCGCTGTAACTTGGCAGGTGTGAGAATGATTGCTGTCATCGAAGGCAGGATCAGCAATGCTCACAGAACGTTGTACCTGGATGATGTTGCTTTTGTCACTCGCTCCACTGTTACCACTTGGCTGTAGTACAGGAGTCTCCACGAATGCTGTCATCAGGATTGGTAGCCGCTGGGGACAACACAATGCGTGAGCCGTTATTGGACTTAGCAAAGTATCGACGTCCATTGGTACTGCTGATGGAAGTGAAAGACAGATGTCCAACACGCATTCCTCGCCGCAAAGCATACACCGTAGCACAGGTAAAATGCAATTTTGCCATATTGGTCTGAATGAAAGGAACCAGGTCATGTTTAGATCTCTCAGCCTGGCCAATCCGAGGACGTTAGTTATCCTGTCCCTGTAGCGCATTGCTAGGATTGTTTCTTCCATTCCCATGGGAGCTATGTCTGAGCCGAGGTTTGCCATAACGTAGCAGAAGGGTCAAAAATAGAATCCCTGCGATGAGTCCAAAAAATAGTGGAATGCCACCAAAGATGGAGTGCACAAAATTAGGAAAGATTCCCAAAATTGCCTGGAAGGGTGTTAGCAGTCCCGTAAAGACTGTCTTAAATATGCCTGGGATGCTTATAGCACTAGACATGTTAAGGAGTTGGTCGAGTATTTGTACGAAATGCACGGGGCAATTTGTTGATAAAAGGTCATGGACTTCTGTAGCCGTCCTTGCGACTAGAAGATCATACGTCTCTTTAGATGACGTTATAGGCACTGTTGTCTGTAAAAGCACAGATTTCATTTTGCTTAATGTATCAATTTGTATAGAATAGAGATTCAGACGAGGCCAGAGGGGAGTCACCGTGTCTGGAGGCCCGCTCGGGAACAATGCTTGCATACAACATTTGACCATGGACGTTACTTCTACTAGATAACTTAGTCCGGGCGCGAGGCCACAGCACCTGTGATCCGTTCTAAGAATGTAACTCCCGTTTGCGAGTTGCATAAAGAAGGGCTCTATCTGAGTTGCAGGTGTGACTAGCTGGTGGCATGAAAGGTTGTTTGAATTGCCATCACATGCTCCGTGTAAATTAATACCCTGACACAAAAGTATACCGCTTAGTGAGTGTTTACAGTTGTCACCACTAAGAAATACATTTTTGTCGCTGTCACTATAGCAAGAATGAGTGTATGGTAATTTCCATTCGGATTTTACATATCCCTTACCCAATTGTTCATACTGGCCAGCAGGTATGTATTCAAGGCACTTTTTAAAGCGGAAAGTTGTTATCGGAATTGTGATAATTCCGTGTATTATCCATTCAATGACAGGGCTCTCTGACATTGTCAATGGTAATCTCTCGAGTTTCTCGATGCTCAAGATTGTATAGTCTGCTCCTTTCTGTGCCAAACTGATCTGTTTATCAGTAAGGTAAAAAATGGAAAATAATGACGTTGTGTTTATCAGACGCCAAGGCACATAGCCTGAACGAAGATTTTGCAGCGTCCAGCCTAGTTCTATAATAGAGCGTAATTGAGACTGGCCATGTTGCAACATTAGCAAATCTCTGTCTATCACATCAAAGGCAGAGGATACAATATTGTCCAAAGAATATATTCTGGAAGACAGAGTCATTAACCCATTGTCTACCACAGAAAGTGATTTTTCCAAATTAATACGATCAATTTCTCGTATTTTTTCAGCAGTTTCAATTTGCTTTACTTTCCAAGCCTCGTTGTAAGCAGCATAGATGCTGGTCGCTATGAAACGCTTTTGACGCTGTTTGCGTGGTCCAAGAATGAAATCGCGCAAATCAGCACCATCTTTTAATAAAGACAAGTGTTGCTTAATTTCAGCCAGTGTGGATGTAGTTAGCCACTCTAGGCAGAGTTTGCCTACACTGTATGTGGTTATAATTCCTGGATGTTGTCTCTGGGAATATCTAGGGTCTAATCTGGTCATTTTTAAACCCTGTGTTTTATTCAGGAACCTATCTTGACAGCTATTTGTGTCTGTAGGCCAGATTACCCACTTTTTCCAATCAGGATGTGTTCTGTTGAAATGTAAAATGTGTGACACGTCTAACTCAGTATCAGCTGTTGCATTTTCGGGTATTGGCTTTGGAATAGACGGTGTTTTAAGGTCTTTGTTCTTAGCTAGGCCAAGACAAGATGTTTGGTGTACTGTGTCATTTAAAAATAACATTTGTTCTGGTATCATGCAGGTTCTAAATAATGCTTCAATGCCTTGCACCTGCCAATCTTTTGTACCCCAAATTGTTTTCGTTTCAATATTATTTTTCCAATAATCAAAACCAATTGTCATCATTTTGTCATAAAATGCTTCTGAATATATCAATTTAGAATTTGTCAGCATTGTTTTCATTCCTGTTTTGTCTAACAGTTTATAATAAAACGTTTCTGCATCACTGGTGTTAAACCCTGAAAAATATTTGAATTTCTCAAAAAATGCTTTAGAACTGCTTTTAGGTGGTGTAGAACAATGTTCCCATTGATTATACATAAAAACATTTCTAGGCTGTGCAGATTTATGCAAGTAATGATCCCCATAGTGGGTGTAACAGAATAACTGCTCATAACTAGATGAACCTTGTAAATAATCATGATCTGTGAATCTAGCTGACATTACTAAATCAGACATCATGTCATTAATACTGTTAAAGTCCCAATCATCAGAGAATGTACTTGGTGTCACAAAGTCACTTAAGGAAACCTTTAGTTGATGAGGATACTTCAGGATTTCGACCGGACCATAGATCTCATAGTCTGTTTTCTCCCATACTACCCCACCAGGTATTGGAATTGCTGTGACATTTACTGTTGACAGTTCTCTTTTCTTCACGTGGGATGATCTGTGTGGTTTCAGGACTAGGTTGATGTTCTGACTTGCTGTGTCCATTGTAATATATTTTCCTTCAATGAATTTTCCCAAACACAGTACCATGATGAGCCAAAGCAGGAGGAAAAATACACCTAGACCGAACCAGAACTCTAGCCAAGGGGAAATAAGGTAGATTTCCTTCAGTTGATGAAAGAGTTCCGCTGCTTTTTCTTTAAAAGACTTTTTTGTTTCTGGCATCACTTCCGGGTCATTTAAATCTTCAGAGAAGTTGTCGAAGTTGATGAAATAACCAGAGGCAGTTCTGTCAATTGATGGGATTGTTCTTTCAATCTGTCTCTCGGTAGCACTCTCTGATGCCACATTAGTGTAGACTGGTGTTGTTTCTTGACGAACTGTTTCAATCTGTGTTTCAAGAGGCACGAGTTCCATGGCATTATTGCATAGTCCTTCATTGTGCACTGCAGGCTGATCGAATGTGATGAGTCTTTCAGTTTGAACCTCTTGGATTGTTGCAAGTTTGGGTATTCTGTTGTTTCTTGGGAGTCCACTGGGCCTACTGTTGATTATAGGCCACATGCTTGTGGTTTTACCAGATCGATGGACACGACTCTGTTCTCCTTTTTACCAGCAAGGGGCGGTAACACAACTGATCTTGTTCCGGTGACTGCCAAGACAGGTACTGCTTTTCTGTAAGAAGGCCCAAATTCCTTCTTAACCGCGATCCTTTCTCTGACTAGATCCCCAATCTTTGGAACCCAGACAGGCCTTGCTGGGGCTGTTGCGGGTGGTGCCTCGTCAGTGGTACTTGGCTGTTGCTTTAACTTTATGTTGCTTAATGATTTTCTTGTTTCATTCAGTTCCTGTAAAACAGCCAAACGGTCTTTTACTTCAAACTGCGTTGTTTCTTCTTGTACCACTGACATCTGACTATCGAGGTCCTGAACGCGCATTCTTATTCCGAACAATAGTTCGTATGGGCTGAAACCTTTTAGAGAATTTCTTGGCATGTTGTTAAGACTAGTCTGGACACTTATTAAATGTTTGACCCACCCAGCGCCTGAACCTAATACCTTCGCTGTTATAGATTGCTTTGCGTCCTGGTTTTTTCTTTCTATCACACTATTCCCTCCCGGGGTATGACTGACAAGAATACCACAACCCAATTCCCATGCTAGCCATGGCCCTCCTATAGGCTCGAGAGCTGAAAGCAGGACCCTGGTCAGAATGGAACGTGGTAATTGCGTATGTGCCGATATGGACTCGCTAATCTTTTATAACAGTTCTAGGCGTCAGCCGAGTGCTGGTGGCCTCATTTTTTAAGTGCATTTCGTCTTAAACGTTGTACACTGGGACGCGCTTCTCTTCTTTGATTGCGCAGATAGACCGCCTTATGCTGTCTAGAAGGGATCCTGAAACTACACTGGCCTGTTCATTACTGCGATCTCTGTTGCAGTCTTCACAATTTTGAGCAAAACATTGAATATCTATACTCATTCCTGGCCACCAGTACTCTGATTGCAATTCTTTCAGAGAGGCTTTGATTGTTTGGTGTTTCAGACCCAACCCCATGTGTGCTTCCAGTAGGAGGAAGCCCCTCCTGCTCCTGTTTGGAATTACTCTATCTCCCACTCCAGGGATTCGAGCAAAAGGAACGGAGTTTGCATCGATTATGTATGCATAATTGAGTGGATAGTTTACGGGTAGTGCTGCACAGTCGCCTTTTACGGTCGTTTTTACTGCTAGCATGGTTTCCCCGTCTATATACTTATCTGTACGCTTTTTTGTGGCTACGGAAGCCGGGTTAGTTGCTTCCGCGGTGGCTGTATTAGCCAATGAATTCCCTGCAACGTGAACGCCATCACGTTGAAGACTTTGTGCGTGAATCACGTGAGTCTTTTGTAGTTCTTTGTGTAAAAGAGCTACCTGTTCCCAAAGCAATTTATGCTTTATTGTGGCACCTGTGTCATCTTTGTAGTCGTTTTCGATCCAACTCTGCAGTTTGTTGTTGTAAGAATTGACGCAAAAATGAGAATCGCACACGATAAGTGTGGGGAATTCGCGTTCTGCATAAAGATCTGATTTCAGTTCTTTGAACCGAACAGTTTCTTACAGATTCAGTTTTTGTTACTTTCGGTCTGAATTTACCGCACAGCCAACGACCTTTAATGATCGCACATGCTGCATTGTAGGATTTACTCTCTACATTGAAATGCTGTACAAAGCTATCTGTGTAGATTATACATGCGTATTGTGGGAGAGGCAGGATTTCGATTGGCAGAGGATATTCTTCTTCATATTCTAAATCATTCAGTTCTTTGTATTGCGGGGCGAAATAGTATTTCACGTCTTCCGCTCCTAGAGAATCTATGCACTGTATCCATTTCGGATCCAGTGACACTGTAGGCAGGTTTACTGGGCTGAATAGCGCTTCGAAGGCGGATTCCGCTGTAAGGATATTAATCCGTTTGCCGTGTGCTAGTTCTCTTTCATTTGCTAATGCGATTTGCACTGCGTTCACAGTTCTTTCTGTGCGACTGAATGTTTTTTCTGCTTGTGTGTACAAGTGAGATTTAATTGAAATTGGTACCTTTTCTCCCTCATTAGAGGTTAGGTACGTGAATCCGCATCTTCCTGGGATGACTCGGATTACAAGATCACGTGTGTTGTCACGTGTATCTAATTTTGTTTTTGCTAACATGTCTGTTTGCAGTGATCTCAAAATTTCTGTGTGTTTTTGAGTCCAATTGATTTGTTTTAAATCAGGTTTTATTAGTTCGTAGAGAGGTTTAACCCTCTCTGCGTAATTTAGGATGTAAGTTCTTCCGAAATTCAGAAAACCTAGTATTGATTGTAAATTCTTCAGCGTTTTTGGAGCTTGGAGTACAGCGCACTTCTCTAAGAAGTTGTCCGCTAGGCTTTTCCCTTCACTTGATAATTCGTACCCTAAGAACAGTACTGTCAGATG
The DNA here is from genome assembly GCF_964263255.1 of Lissotriton vulgaris. Taxonomy (NCBI): domain Eukaryota; kingdom Metazoa; phylum Chordata; class Amphibia; order Caudata; family Salamandridae; genus Lissotriton; species Lissotriton vulgaris. Next base: position 409,403,228 of record NC_141698.1, on the reverse strand, counting down.
GGCAATTCGAGACTTTTTAAAGTTGAATTTGTAACCCTCTGCTGCGAACCCAAGTATAATGGTGTTCACTCTTTTCAAGTGAGTATCCAAGTCGTCGTCTGTGAGATAAATATCATCTACGTAAGATAATGCTTCATCATCATAGATTTGTAGTAACTCTGTTACCCTAGCTGAGAATAGTCCTGGGCTGTTCTTGAACCCCTGTGGGAGTCGACAGAATTTTTTCTGTGACCCAAATGCGGAGAAAGCGGTCAAGTATCTGCTTTCCGGTGCAATGTTTTGACAAAAGAAACCATTAGAAATGTCTAATGTCGTTTTGTATTTCTTCCTAACTATGTTATTCATTAGGGCTGCACTATGCGAGTTTTGTACTGCAAAAGTTTTGCAACATGTATTAAGATGTCTGTAGTCCAAAACTAGACGATACGAATTGTCTGGCTTGGAGACAGGAAACAAAGGATTGTTCATTTGAGAGGTGCATGTTTCAATCACCCCCTGGTACTCAAGTTGATCTAAGATCTCCCTGACCTGTTTTTTAGCTTCTTGCTTTATGGGATACTGCCGTTGGGTAGTTGGTTCACTTTTTAGTTGGATTTTGTGAGGCGGAGAATCCTCATCCCATCCTACATGATTTTTATACAATGCAGGTGCCTGGGCTACAGCCCATTTCCTTGCATATGTGTACTTTTTGTGAATCGGTATGTGATTCGAGAAGGCAGGCATAATCACTTCTTCGCCACGAGGGCACTCCCTGACAAACTCCGGGGGCCAATCTTTTTCAGCTAACAGAATATCATAGCCTTTTGAGAGCTTATCCCAAAATAGACCCTTAATTTTCCTAGTCTTATCACCCTCTATACGCAATGTTATTTCGTATATTTTATGGGGCTCGCTAAGCCTGGCGTCGGCAGTTTCAACCTGAATGTATTCATTCGTGTCCACTGTCTCCAGATGATTCATCAAGATCTTGCGCGCTATACTGATTTCTGCTGCACTGTCCAACATTGTCAATGCCCACTCCCCGTTTTTCAACTGTGTCCTCAGTATTCTCGGCATGGTTGATTACTCTAATACTGGCTACCTTCTTTTTAGGAAATTGAGATTTCTTATTTTGAGCAGGTTCCTTGTCTTTGGACTTGGTGTGCTCTCCTGGGTCTGACCGTCCTCTTCTTTCCGAATTCTGTGGAAAAGATCGAGAGGGACGTGTATCAATACTTTGATATCTATCAGGTCTTTTTATATTATCCCTATTTCTAAGGTTATATCTTTTCTCAGAGGGCTCCCGTTGGGGAGACTGGCGTTCTCGAGTCGGAGTTCTTTCCCTCCGTCGAGGAGACCTTCCTCTGGACTGGAAAACTTTTTCCTTGGGAGTGGATTGTTTATTTCCATCCCAGCTCTTTTTAGGAGTGTTTGAATTATTTTTAATAAATAATTTTTCTGGATTTTCGAGCAGTTGGGGCTTAACTGGTTTCCCACCCAAGCTGTCTCTACCTAATTCTTCATAGCATTTTTCTATGATTTTTGCTAGCTCAACAGGATCTTTTATATCTGTTTCCCTCAACTTCTGGCGAATCGCCACAGATGCTGCTTCTCCCTTTACATTGGCTAATAATATAGCCGTGACCTGCTTGAAGTCTTTCAGTAATTTCATACCTAGATTTAAAGCTGGTTCTGGACCGAATTCATTTTGAATCTGTTTTAGCACGTCTGGTATTACCGCCATAGACGGAACACCGTGTGTTTTTGTGTAAATGGAAGCAAAGACTGTACCCCAAGTGTCACAGTCCTCCACGTGTGGTGCGATTCCCATAGGAAGGCAGATGGTCAAGATTCTGTGTTTCTCAATAGGGGTAGTATCAGGAAATACTGCCTCTATTTGAGTTATTTTCTGGGCTAACCAGAAAGGAATTTGTTCCCGTTTTACGGGTGTTTTACCAAGACATGACTGTATGTTCTGTGGTGTAATTTTATTTGTGTTCCCCTGATGAGGGGTCAGCTGTGGTGTATTAACAGCTGGCTGGACTGTTGCAGTCCGTATTACATATTGGACTAATTGCCTATGTATTTTTATTAATGTGTTTAGCTGTGCTAACAGCTCTTCTCTAGACATTTTTATAATGTCAGGATGTGGTGTGTAGCTGGCTAGAACCGGCCACGTGGCTCCTGGTCTACCTAGTGGACCGAGCCTGGTTATGTGATCATTGTGTTTTAGGGCGCCATTAAACCAGAGCAGGTGCTCTTGAAATTTAAGTGGGATTTCAACCTCCTCGAAAGGAGCGTACTCTCCCGGAGGTTCCTCTATTTTGTAATAGTGAAACTCTTGTGTTATAGCGTTTACCGCTGGAAAGTTTATCCATGAATAGAATACCTCTGTCTGCCGATACTCGTGAGCCTCTATCACGAAAATTACTGTACCACCCTGAGGTGTCAGTCCGTTTTCTATAAGTTTTAAAGTTATAGATCTTCTTAACTGGACCGGGATGATAATAGCATCCGGGTCTGCCTGTAGGAGACTCGAGTCCTCCTCTATTAGTATGGAAGCCAGCCTAGCTGCTTCCCTTTCTTCTTCACTGTCTGTCATTTTAAAAATGCAGGCTTTGCAGAGTAGGTCTCCAAGGAGACAAAGATTAGATGCACAATATTTTGGAACACTGTATCCTTCAACGTTGAATAAACCAGAGCTTTACATAGGAATCTCTTCCTACTAAGGTCGGGCGGATTTTAACCTTTCACCCACTCCAGACGTCTATTGGAGTATTTACGGGAGAAAGGGGTGTGAAATATGCACGACTGAGTTACTCTATAAGTCTTGCGTTAGTTTATCGCCTTACCAAACGTTAGGGCGCCATGTAGTGTAGTTCCTAGTTTCCCACTAGGCCCTGCGCATTGGAATAACATAAACAGTAGTATCGACGTGGAACTGGCTATATTCCAGGCCTCCACTGACTATGCTAAACTTAATTGGGTTGTGTTACCAACTAGCTCAGAGGTCACTGGAAACTTTCTTCTCTGCATAGGAAGTGATCAGCTTCCTTGGCACAGACAAGAAGGGATTCAGCTTTCCAACAACCGTGCAACATGACAACTTTGCTCCTCAGATCAAGAGTCGATCTCTAGGGTCGTGTGAAACAATAGACATAGATTTCACTCAGTCAGTCTAGTGCAGTTTACTTTCACAGTATGTAGAGAATAGAGAGACGGGCGTGTATCAATAAAGGGTTAACATTTATTGAACAGTCTTTCTTCTCGTACAAGAGAAATGTATTGCCACAATTGCAATAACTGTTATTATAAAAAGTACGTACAGTAAGATAAGAATAGCGAAATAGAACTGTAAAAGCATTGATATGGTTTCTTAGCCATACAATGGTTTAAAAGTAATAAAACATTTATACAGTCATATATACATTAGGCTAACATACTCAACTGGTGCTTCTAACTAAGCCTACCCCAGTGTGCCTGACCTAGGCCTAACACGTGAGAAGGGGAGTAAGTAAGTAGCTTAAGTTAAGTTGGTTTTGCCAAGGTTTGTTTCAAGAATTCTCGTCTAAGGGTTTAGTCAACACCATACCTCTGAATAGAATGATGGAGGATTGGTATCTCCTTCAGGGGTCTCTCTCGATATCCCAGTCACCTGCGAGGGTAAACTGGAAGCGCCGGGACTGGATTTCTCTGCATGAGAAAGGCAGCGGCTTCTCTCAGCGCGTCTGGAGGAAGGAGGGGTGACAGCGTCCGCGGGCAGCTGGGCTGGATGTCTTCGCAGAGGACGGCTGCACGGCTCCTCAAGCGTACTGCACCATAGGTCGCGCTGTAGCGGCGATAATGGTAATCAGTAGCTTCACCACCACAGGATAGCAGGCTGCAGCGACAGAGTGCTAAACAGCAGTTAGCTTCGCTCTCACAGCTCACAGCTTCGCATTGCTTAAGGCAACGTTGGTAATATTTATACCTGACAGGTGCCGGGTTTGACGCAAGTTTGCTGGACATAAGACGTCAATTAAAGATGTCACTAGGAAGTGGCAGCTATCAGTTGCTCATTAGAGTTCTATTACTAATCAAAACATAGCAAGCGGGGATTTCCAGGTTTGCTAAGTTTTTATCTTGTTGAAGAACTCGGAGTGTTATCTAGGAATATCAGATAGTGACTGCTGCTCTGTCATTGCACTAATTGGTCGCAAAGGAAGTAGCAGAGAGTCATGCTGGAATGTGGCTCTGTGGCTCTGCTCGTGTGAGGCCAGAGATGACTTTTCAGAAAATCGTACTTGAACGGTTATGCCAATATAGGGAATAAAGGGCTTTATAGCCGAATAGGGGCATAAGGTCACAGTATCGATCAGGAACCTAGATAAGCACATGACATTGTCTATCTATTGTTGTTTGAACCATGGCCTCATTCACTTGAATTTATGACTCACTCATGGCACGATTTTATGTCGCATTAATGTATATATGAGGTTCTAAACAACATGAGCACATTCTGCTGAGTAATCTTCTGGCTTCCGACACGGCCCTCATGGGCCCTAGGAGTGCTTGTCAATCACAGTACAGTTATGTGCAGCGTGGATAAAGCGCTTTAAAGTGAACAAGTCTGCCTGTTTCACATGTTTTACATGACTAATATGGTCCTAGCACCTGACCCGCATGACTATTTGTCAATCTTTTAGACATTATATTGCCATGCCCACTCTGGCTGGCCTACAGAGGGTGGTGATATTGTTTTAAGATGTACACGCACGCCCTACACTGGCCCAATCATTATGTGATCTTCCACCACATTATTTGAGTTTTGTTGACTTGTTACCTATCGAATTTACCTGAATGTCGATCACCAAACTGCCTCAGATTATGAGCTCGTCCCTGATGACTATGCCCAGATGCTTATCCTTAGGACTTGCAGATGTGTACCTCTTTAACACTGTGGATAACCACCTTCCACAACAGTTCTGTGTAGAATTAGACTTTGTTTTTCATTCCAGCGCAATAGGGATTATTCCCAGGACCTGCGAGCTAACCACGCCACAGGACACGTCATTTCCAGCAGATTTATGTCCTGGTACATATTTACTAGCCACTTCAATTTGATTGAAGTAAGAATCGAAGTTTGCCCAAACATATATTTTTTGAGCCTATGATGATTCATTTCATATCTACTCAAGGCCCATTTGTTTCCCTTTCTCTCGTTAGGAGCTTTTCGGCACAGCCCTACATCAATACTGAATACGGCGGATTTGGTCCCCCGTTTTTAGCCACACGTAGGTATTTATACCCCATTGAGTGATTTAAACACACACACCATTGTAAATATATCCCCTCACACACCGTGTGTCTCCCACAGGTGCTCACTTAGGCCTGATGAAGACCCCTAGAAGGACCACTACTTATCCTGTAGTAAGGGGTCGAAACGTCGACTACTATTTGAATACAAACTCTAGTGACACCAAACAAGAGAAATTCAGGGTCCTGCAGAGTTATGTATTATAATGGGAACATTTTGATCATGTATAGAAACGTATACAGCGAATCATACTGATGTATATATGTCACCACTACTTTTCCTTGTCCCCTACCCACACATGAACACTTTATCCCCATCTTCCTTTCTTTCCATGTCACCTTGAGCACTGTATATACAAAAGGATCTTGTGCATTCTTGTTCTAATGAGCATATGTAAGACTCATTTTGTTAGATGCTTTGATTTGTACTGGATCTGATACTTTTGAGCAATACAAAGGATTCAGAAGTGGATCTAATGACCACATCACTACTTTTGTTGTGTGTTTTTTGTAAATACATGCTTAGTTGCTCAAACTGCCACAACCACATTGTTTAATTAAAAAACTCAGCAAAAGGAGCACTCTTCACACTCCAGCTTCTCAAAAAAATCCAACCTTTCATTCCAGCAGAAGATTTCAAATGAGTTACGGAAACGCTTTACTCTCCGGAACTCCCAAAGTTCACCTTGCCCCCCTCAAGTCTGTCCTCAACCTAGCGGCTAGGCTGATGAAGCGGACTTTAGAGATAAGTTTAGATTCAGTACGCTGATTTAAACTCCCATAATTTTTAATTCATTAACGAGTGTTGCATGTTTTTGTACTGATTCAACCTAGAATAATGTGCACCTACACAAACATATGGGATTAATTATATGTGCTCTTGTTATGTTTGTCATTACATTTTAAATAATATATTTACCTTGTCTTTTGTTTTGTCGAACATTAACTGCGGCTGTTTTAAATAATAGCATGTGCATTCTCTTAAATGTGCTTTTGTTATGTTGTGTCATTTTATGTGACTGTGTTCTGTTTGTCTTTTGTGCATTATGCTAGGTAACATAGGCTAATGGGTTAACATTAGTCAAGGGGGTGAGTAACAGAAAAATGATCATTTCTTGAATTCATTGATGTCTTGTGTTTCCTTGCATACTAGAGTCATGCTAAAAGAGGCCAGTGGCCTATTTCTAAGATGGATGTCCGAAGTCCTGTCGAGTTGGGCCTTGCACAGTAGTGAATCAAAAGAAAACATTTTCTTCATAATTCTTTGAAAAACACACGCGGAAGCTAGGCTGTGCAGAGCATTGAGATAATCATTGTATAATCTTTCATTGCCAAGGACAGGATGTGTAGCGGAGGAAAAGCTTGGACGGAGGAAGCAACGAACATTTTTTATTAAATGTTGCAAGCTTCGGAAGAGCCTGTGACACACGTAGTCAAAGGACAATGCCGCTCTTAAAGAACGTGATTCTTACAATGTGAAAGGCGAATGACTTCATGGAGTGACATTTCTCGACCAATCATGCTTCGTGTTGGTCAGTTATTTGTATTCATTTAGTTAGTTTTAGATAGAGAAAATGTATAAAAATTGCCCCCTTGGAAAGAGCACTGTTGGCTTGTTCCTGTGCTCGTGAGATGCTGTCGGACTTTCCTCTCATCTAAGAACTTCCATACTTAACTTTTTCTCCTTAGGTTAATTTAGTTTAGTTAGGGAAATAGGGTTTAGGAAATGATTTCCTAAATGTTTAAGCATTTCTCATGCTGATTTTGATTTAAACTGACACTCAAATGTGCCTTTCTAATAAAATAATGCTGCTTATTAAAATGCAAATGAAAGAATTAATTTCTTAAAATTGCTCTTTGCTCGACTTGCTGGTCAAGTTTGTTTCGATTGAGTTACCATTAGTTAATCCATTGCCTATGATTTTGACTTAATTAAATGTTTATAAAGTGTTTTGATTAATTAGGTCATATGATTCAGTTGGTCAATTCATGTCTCAGTCATTTATGGGCCTAGTGTCGAATTTATTATTAATGGTGAGTATTGTGGTGTAGAGTTGTACATATGAGACTGAATTTCCTTTGGCCCGCTGGATCAAATCTCTGGTAGCAGAGGATGGTTACTATGGTAACTGACATGTTACATGGTAATTACATAGGATACATGTTTAACACATGTTAAGTTTTGTCTAGTTGTTATATGTTGTCGAAAAGTTTTTCCAGTAGTGAGAAAAATCCTATGTGCCGGCAGAGTAGTGTGACAGGTGAAGTTACACAGTTCATTTGTTCTGTTTTCAAATTGGTGGTACTGAAATATCACTAAGTGTTGCGGACGTACAACACAAGTTTAGGGATTTTTAGGTATGACAGGTTGTATGTATAGTGAGGTTTACCTATGAAATCGTAGCTCTGAGTATAGGGACTAAGAGCCCATTTTAAAACTCATTGCGAAAAGAGTAGTAGGATTTTTCCGAGCTTGTGTGAAGGGTAAGGTAGCGTCGTCTATTCTTACTGGCGTTTGTGGATTTCTATTGGTTGGTTAAAGTCCTGCCGAAGATTTCATGTATACATGAATAGGTTTTCCCGTATGAACGCGTAAAACTGGTTTTGTGAAAATAGCGTTGTCTATTTCACGAGAGGGAAATATTGAATGTCTGGTAAAACTATCACTTTGTTTAGCGAAACGGACAAATGGTTTGTTTTTCCGTAGTTATTAACTGAAATTCATTAAAAAAGGATTGTTTTAAAATGGCGCTGTGAAAATATTTCGTAAAGGAGGGGTGAGTTTACGGAGTGACACTGATACGCACAGTTTCGCTGCAGTGGCAGTATACGTCACAGGGTTTGGGCTGCGATTGGTTAACATACGTCACAGCAAGCGCGCTGATTGGTCCACGTGACCAAAACGAGCTGTTAGCTGATTGGTCCTTTCTGAAAACAGGATTTTCATTGGTTGAGCAAGGTAGTGACGTGGCTTAACCTGATTGGCTTGTTGGTGAGTTTCGCGCACGGATTGGCTAGAGTAGCGGAACAACAGGAAATACTTACGATCTTTTCTAAATTGAACGGAATAGTTTTAAAACATGAGTTATTATTGGAATAAAGAAGAAAAGAAGCCTTCATGGTTTCAGAAAATTAAAAATGTATTCAATCCTGACAAGAAAATTGAAGCTCGTGGTGGAAAATTACTTCATAAGTACAAAACACCCGCAGCATTATTGGAAGGAGAATATGGTTATCATACGGTCCTCTGGTTTGAAAATTGGATGCACTATACCAAAAATGATGGTGTTTTAGCCTGGCCAGAAGATGGATCGTTTAATGTTAAAGTTTTGAGAAACTTAAGAGATAAAATGATGACTCTTTCACCAAGACCCAGACCCACTCAATTTGAAGCCTTAGTTGAATGGGAAGTTGAAATGATGGAGCTTGAAAGAGAAAATTGGGGATCACCAGGAAGCATTAATAGGGAAGCCCACAAAGATAAAGTGCGTCGTTGGAGAAAAGGGGACATGCATGATGGTTTGTATCCGGTTTTAGAAATGGTTGTAGAAACATTAGGTCAAAAGAATTCCCAGAAAAGAGGTCATCTTGATGAAGAATGACGATTCTCCAATTAATATGAAGAGAGAATCTTGATTTCATTAAAGACATACGGAGGGACAAACGGACACACTTACCTGTGGAGGGGGGGAGGCGAGCAGGCCCCCATTGCAGCCGCCACCGCCAGGAGTCATTTCTGCCAGACTACAGCGCCGCCGCCCCGGGACTACACCTCCCGGCAGCCTCAGCGGCGGCGCTGCATTGGACACGTCACCACAGCTCCAGGAGGCGCTTCAAAGCTGCGCTCTGCTCCTCTTCGCGGGACGCCGGGCGAAGCCCGGGCAAAGGGCGGGCCCTCTGTGGCCCTCAGAGGTCCAGAGAAGGACAGGACGGGCCACCACACTTGGCTTCTTCACAGGAGGATGTACAGTCAGGTTTTATCCTTCCAATCTCTACCGTTTTGAACTATTCACTGTTGTCTTCAGGATCCTGTCTTACAACTACTATGTCCATCTGGGAAGAGCTCAATGCCCTGTGTGGCACAAACTATGTCCCGGATGTATCAACCCCCCCTATAGTGGGCAGAGACACTGATCAAGCAATCTGCATTCCCCAGGCATCCCCCGAAACAACCCTCTCTCAAAACAATGTCTGCAGCCCCTCTCTACCCACCCCCAACCCAGCCTTATTAACGCTGGATAAGGCTGAGACTCGACCAAATGACTCTGCATCTCCCCTTCAATCGACCCTACTGGCCCAAATCGAGTGACTGCTAAACACTGCTTTATCACCACTGCTAGCAAAAATCAATGATTTGGGGGACAGGCTGACCAAGATCGAAAAAACTGTAATAAGGTTATATCCACTAACTGGAAACACTGTTATGCCCACACGCTCTACCCTCACTAACACCCATGAAAGGCCTATGAACAATGCTTCCAGGATACTTCAAACTTGTGACTCCCCTTTTACCCCACCCATGCTAAGTGGTCGCAATGCTATTCTTAATCCCGAACATGCCCCTCACAGAGCTCCTACGATCTCCCTAGAAAGAAGGCATCGTATTGATCTACCCCCGAAGCCGCCCCTTACGTCACCGTTCTCTCTGGGGTCCCTGCACTCAGTCCGGGCAAACGTGAACTACACCAGGACCTATTGAATAAAGCCATCTTTTGGCTCAAAAACAATAGACCGTTACCATCCGCGTTAGATGGCGGGATACTGAGCGTTAGGAGGGTGGGGTGGCTTGGTCCTCTGCCCAAAGATGTTCCGGGGGACTTGATTTTAATTAAATTCAAACACAGGAACATTGCCCCCTATTTACGATCTACCCAGCCCAAAGTTGGAGATGGCTCCATCTGTATTTGGGACCTGCATGACTTTTACCCTGGTCCCCGAGCACCGAATCACCATAACACCTGGTGAAAAAGGGGGACTCTGTGTATCTTGGGTTATTATCTTGAATAGTTGATTTACTAAACTGTTTTAGTTTGTTTTAAATAGTTAGTTTTCTTTTTAATTAGGAAATGATTTGTTGAGTTATTTTTGCATGTATGTATTTTTTTGTCTCTGCTGCTTTTATGGTTTTAAACTCAAAAGCCGAATAAAGCTTATTTGATTGACATACGGAGGCTAACATTATGCAAATACTTTTATTTGCTGCCCAAACATGCAGCCCCTTAAAGAATGTCATTACATCACAATAAAAAAGAACTTTAACAACATAGCAACTAGGTTGAGCAGGCTCCTATCTTCCTCGTGGGCTGCTATGACACAGGAGTACAGTGAAGAAATTTCATCAAAAAAGTTATTCCTTAAGATTGTTATCAGAGAAGGAAAGAAAATGCCTTATAGTGAAAAAGGTAACAGACAATAATCACAATTTTTCTGAAAAAAACATTTGACATTAATCAACCCAAACCTCTCAGGGAGAGGAGGGTGGGATAATGTTAGCCTCCGTATGTCTTTAATGAAATCAAGATTCTCTCTTCATATTATTTGGAGAATCGTCATTTCATTACAAGACCGGAGGCTACCATTATGAATGTTTAAAGCCATGCAAAGCTGCAGCGCTAACATGTTCTATCAGCTCAAGTAGAACTTCGAGAAGGTACTTGCATTAGACCAATCTGCAGCTTTAAGTATTTTGGGCAGAGAACCCCCAGCCCAAAAGACTTTGCTAGCCATTGCTCCTCTAGAAGAGTGAGCACCAAACCTAGATAGATCTACACCTGCCTCATGCATAATCGGACAGATCTATCTCGCTAAAGTTGCTGATGAAACAGGTCTAAAAGGTGTAACATAAGATAAAAGAAGTTGATCACAGCCAGCCGGTCTAAAAAATGAAATCTTATTTTCATAACACTTCATTCAATTAACAACACATAATTTCTCACATTCATGAAAAAAGGGATGGAAGATAAATTCTGACATCGTTTTAGTTCTTTTCCAGATATCGAAAGGAACACCTTCAGAAGAATAAAATCTATAGGAAAGTTCAAGAGCTTTGATATCAGACACCCTCCTGAAGGATATTAAACATAGTAAGGTTGCTAATTTTATTGATATTCTTTTAAGGGAGAGTAATTGATTAACACGCCAGGACATGAAAAGATTAAAGATAAGATTAACGTCCCAAAGGAATTCATAGCGAGCTCTAGGAGGTCTCCTTAGTCTAATACCCTTCATGACCCTTTTGATAAGTGGATTACTACCGATGGCAAGGTTATTAATCAAACAATGACCTGAAGAGAGAGCTGATCTGTAACAGTTGATGGTTCTAAAAGAAAGACCTGACTCAAAAAGATGAGCGAGGTAATTAGCTACAAAATGTAAAGGACATTGAACGGGATCCAAATCCCTTTCAAGGCACCAACTAGACCATTTCTTCCATACTCCTCTGTATCTCTTTCTGGTCCCAGGGGCCCATGATTCTTCCAGTAAGCTTTTAGCTTCTCCCGAAAGTTCAGAATATCTCCCCGAATCCCTGATATCCTCCAGACAAGAAGGTTCATTTCCCCCTCCAAGACTAAAGTATGTTCTTCTCCGTCTGGGCCTTTAGTAGGCCCGGACAAGATGGGATCAACCATGGGAAGTCTACCGCCAGTTCCATTACACCGGGGAACCATACTTGGGATTTCCAAAAAGGAGTCACCAGAATTATGTTGCATGATTCAAGTCTCACTTTCCACAATAATCTCTGAATCATTGAGAAGGGAGGGAAGGCGTAGCAGCCCTTTGTCCCTTCCCAAGGTTGGAGAAAGGCATCTACTCCTGACGCGTTTGTGTCTGGCCTCCAGCTGAAGTATTTCTGAACTTGGTTCGTCAATCGGCTGGCAAACTAATCTATCAGAATTGGACCCCAAACTTCCTGAATTAGATGAAAAAATCTGGTATTCAGCATCCAATCGCTGGAATCGTGCAGAAAACGTGAATTCCAGTCTGCTCTCAGATTTAACGAACCGGGAATGTAATCTGCTCTGAGGGTGATTTTGTGTTCCCAACAGAAATACCATATTTTCTTTGCGATATCCGAGAGATTTTTGGATTTCGCGCCACCCAATCGATTTATGTAAGAGACAGCTGAGAAATTGTCCAGACGGATTAAAGTATTGGAGTTCTTCAGAACTTTTCTGAAGCTCATAAGGGCATTTAAGGCTGCCAACATTTCTAAAGATTTTATGTGGAGGGATTGTTCTAAAAAGGACCACCTCCCACCGGTTTCTAAGTTGTTAAGACGAGCACCCCAACCACGGTTGCTCGCATCTGATTCCAGGATAAAATCTGGTATATTTCCAAATATAGCTTTTCCATTCCAAGCTTGGAGGTTGTTTAACCACCAATGTAAGTCTTCTCAAGCGTCTTCTGAAAGGGGAAGAGAATCTTCATACCAGAGACCCTTCCTCAGGCCTTGAGCTTTTAATCTCTGCAAGCCCCTGTAATGAAGTGGGCCCGGAGAAATTGCTTGTATAGAGGATGAAAGGAGACCCAAAACCCTGGCTAGGTCTTTCAGATGGATAATATCTTTTGAAAGGACGTAGGAAAAGTGTTTTCTGATTTTGGTAACCTTTTGGTGGGGAAGGATCAGGTTGGATAGAATAGAATTGACTTTGAAACCCAAGAATTCTATTTCTTGAGTTGGGGTTAAAATAGATTTTTCCAAATTTATGATAAAACCCAAGTCTCGAAGGAAGTTCTTAGTGATATCTAAATGTTCCAAAATTTCTGTCTTGTCTTGAGACATGATTAGGATATCGTCTAAATAAATTATAAGACGAATCCCCCTTTCCCTTAGGTAACTGACCACCAGACGAAGAACCTTGGTGAAACACCAAGGGGCTGAAGATAGACCGAAGGGGAGACATTGGAACTGATAGAGAGTTCCTTTCCAAGTAAATCGGAGATATTTGCGACATTCCTCGTGCATGGGAATGGTGAAATTGGATCTGAAAGATGCCTGTCTTTGGTTTGAAGAATGTACCTCAAAAGATGGATACCCTCCATCTTGAAATGTCTGTAGATTAGAAAATTGTTTACATTTTTTAAATTTATAACAGGTCGCCAACCCTTGTCTTTCTTTTTGACTAGAAAGATAGAACTTAGAAAGCTTTTCGTTAGTTCTGAAAGTGGAATTTTTATAATAGCCCCTTTCTCTAACATTTGGGAGATCTGTCTCTATTAATTTCGAATTTTCCTTGTCTAAAATGAGTTCTCTGAGAGCTCTTTCCTGAAAGGGTTCTTCCCAAAATTCTACTTTGAATCCCACAACAGTCTCCAAAACCCATGGATCTTGAGTGACTCAAAGCCAATTCTCTTTGAAGTGTCTCAATCTTCCTGCCACCTTTAAGGGGATAGAAGGGGTTGTCCTTACCGTAGTTTCCTTGATTGGATAATCGAGGTCTGCCACCACGGGATCTTGAGCCCCTTCCTCTTTGTGGATAGAAGTTTGAGTTTCCACAGAAACCTCTATAGGGACGATAGCCTCTGTTGTCTTGATAAAACTGGGACCGGAATGAGGTGCGGCTGACAGATTGTCCCCTTCTGTCAGCCCTTCCAAAAAGTAATCGAGTTCCAAAGACTCTACGCATATTAGACTGTGCCCTACTAAAGGCGTTAAAGGTGGAGACATACTTCCCGAGTGTTTTAACGAAGTTGTCTCCGAAGAAGAGCCCTTTTGTGTTGGACAGATCTTCACTAGCTGAGAGATCAGCTAGTTTCGGGTTCATACTTAGGAGAACAGCCTTTCTACGTTCAGTGATTAAATTCGCGTTAGCATTGCCAACAAGGCAAATAGCACGTTGTGACCAACCTCGAAGCACTTCGATGTCTATAGGTGTGTCATTAGCTTTAGCTTCCTTTGTGATATCCAGAATTTTAGAGAGTGGTCCCATTACATCAAGTAGCTTATCTTGAGCTTGTTTAAGACACCTTTCGATTCCTTATCTGGGATCCCTTCCAGACTTGAACAGAAAGGTGATTAGGTCAGGATCAAGGTTAGGAGTATTACAAATCTTGTCCTCCGAAGAGGGACGAGGGCATTCGTTCCATAAAAGATTACGGGTATTGATATTAAGGGGTTTTCTAACCCATTGTGATAGATATTTACCAACATGATCCATAGGCCACCATTCAGTGCTACAGGGTGACGGATTGTAGTGGTATTAAACATTTCCCCACCAAATGGGTCTTTGACTGAGGTAGAAGTAGAAGGAGTTTCTAGATCTTCATCAATATCTTCAAATGAATCTTGAGGATGAAAGATAAATTTGTCAAAATTATCATAGTCTGTTGGTTGGCTTTCAAAATAATCATTAAAATAATTTGTCCCGTAGAGGGTACCGCCTTCTATTGTGCCACTAGGGACACCTCTTCTCCTTGCCTCAAGTAATTGAGGTCTATCTATTGTGCTGCAAGGAGCACCAATAACTCTTGTGGCGTGAGGGCCACCAATCTCGCATGCATTGTTGGATATTTCAATAGAATAATTTCTCTTTTGGAGTACTTTTCCTTTTTTCTGCCCTGCAGATGTTGAAGGGGATTCCCCATCCGAGAGTGAGTAATTCTCCTCCGTAGGTGAAACTCTCTTTCTCTTTGCGAGAGCAGCATCAAGAGCCTCTCTACTAGAAGATCTAAATTCCTCTCTAAAGAGGTTTCTAATGTTGTCAGGCAAAGGTTCCTTAGGGGAAACATTTGCATCATTAGTGTTGTCTTCCATCACCAATAAGGTAAGTTATAATAAAAATTGTACTCCAGATAGATTTAAGTTTAAATGACTTTCTCAAGGGTTAATTATAAAGGAAGTATCCTTGTAATGATTTCAAGAAAAGACTTTCCTTGTAATAGCGAGTTCTTCACTTATCTTAAAAGAAGAAACTCCTGTGCCGATTCTGAAACCAGTAGGTGGCGATCTCGTTCCAGTATTAATTCGTGTAAATATTACTATTTTCGGTTAGTTTTCAGATTTCGGCTCTGTAAAGGTTTGTACTCCCCGTCTCCGTTACACTCTCGAGAAAGGTGTAACCATGGAGACTAGGAGAGTATTCTATCAAATCTCCGCGCATTGAAGCGCGAGGATGTTCTACGTCTCCGCGTCTCCCAGCTAGTTGCTAGGAGACGCGTGAGGCTTCAAGGGAGCATAATGGGCATGCGCAAGGCCCGTCAAGCTGGCTCATACCCGCGTCTCTAGGTTGCTAAGAGACGCAGGAAATCAAATATATATGTCAGCGTTTCCGCTTTTTCTTCGATGTCCTTTTTTTTTTATTATAAACAAGAGAGGCGCTTCTAATCTCTTACGGGTCCTCACTCACTCGAGGCTTGGAAAGTTCAGAAAAACAGATTGTACAAAAGTCAATGATTAGAAAATACTTGAATACTTGCCACAAATTAATTTGCACCGATCTCATAAGGCAAGCAGAAATGAAAGGCTAATCCCGACCATAAATTGGACTGGGAAATGTTATCATCTAAAAAGACAATGTCGCTACAATGATGTACAATGATGTTAAACAAGTTAAATTAAACCATATTAAAGCAGACTCTACAAATAGTTGAATAAATAAGTAAACATTAGTTATCTAATAATAGTAGAGTCATAAAATTCATCTAAAATATACCAAAATATCCATAAATAAAGATGGTTTGCCAGAAAAAATAGTACTTATCTGTGTCAGAGCAGCGAACAAAAGAGGAAGATAGGAGCCTGCTCAACCTAGTTGTTATGTTGTTAAAGTTCTATTTTATTGTGATGTAATGACATTCTTTAAAGGGCTGCATGTTTGGGCAGCAAATAAAAGTATTTGCATAATAGTAGCCTCCGGTCTTGTAAAAGAGGTCATCTTGATGAAGAATTAGAAGATGCAGTTTTAGAAGAAATTTTTATTAGTCCTCCACCTTATCAGCCAAGTTGTTCACATTCTACCCCGAGAAGTCTTTCAGGAATTTATCCGAGTGCACCTCCTAGAGAGATTGATGATAATTCACCCAGATTTATGAGATTACCTGAAAGGGCGAGATCAAGAAGTAAATCAAATACTCCAAGAGAAAGTTCGAATTCGAGAAATAATTTCCTGAAAAATGACAAAAAGACAGAGTTACCTTGAAATATACCAAACATTTCAGAATATTTAAAAGCGAAGGGAGAAATAATTCAGCAGTTAACAAAAGGCATGGAAGCGGTAACAGTTCCAGTTACAATTGGTCCTGTTGTACCAGTTTTTGAGCAAAGTGAAAATAGACATTCTGTCGTAACAAATCCATTAAATGCAGAAATTCAAAAAGTGGCTGAACATTTTTATTCAGAGTTAACAGAAATGCACAGGGATGCCAAATCTAACTTTAAATCAACGTTTGTCAAATAGTGTCACACCATCAGCTGCAGATTCTGCTTCTGGTTCTTTGGAAAAGACCACAAATAAAACAGATTTAACACAGATTCCTCAACAAGTTCCTGAGTCTAAACAACTTGATGTTGCAAAATTAAAAGCAGATAGAGAAGAAATAATTATTGGCACAATTGGTACTGACTGAAGCAATATCAGGATGTTGAATTGTTGTTTATTTGCAAGAGCATTCAGTGGAAAACTAAAAATAAATATGAACAATTTGAAGAAGTGGCTGCTGAATTAGAAATAGATTTGAGTCGCCAGTAAGCAATTGCAAAAACATTACAGAGTGGATTTTTCTGAGAAGGATATTGAGAATCTAAATACCACAGGCAGAATAACCCATGTAAAAGAAGTAATTGTGTTTCTAAAAAGATTAGGTGATTTAAGTAAATAAGGAGTTAAATGGACAAAGAAAAGAGAAGAAGAAAAGAGAGAAAAAGGAGATTTTTTTGGTGAATTTCCTATGAGGGAAATAGCTGGTGGAGGTTATGTTCATGTTCCATGGACAAGACAGGACATTCTGCTCTTTACAAATGATTTCCCTCGGCTGAGAGAAAAGCCAGTAGAATTTTACCGTCAAGTTGACAGATTCATAACGGTCTCAAAAGTTCTGTGGATTGATCTTGATGGTTTCTTTGATATTGTTGTCCCATCAGATCTTTGGACAGAATGTCAAATTTCTATTAGTTGGCCCAAAGAGGAACCGCCTCGACATAAAGTAACTGGTGCTCCTTCAGACGTTGTCATGGATTTCTATGACAAAGTAATTGTCTGGCTGAAAGATAAGATTCCTGCTAAAGAAGTAGATTGGGTTAAAATAGACAGGACAAACCAAGAACCAAAGGAATCAGTTCATTCCTTTTATGAAAGATTACTGCTGGTATTTAAACAATACAGTGGCTATGAAAAATTAAGTGAAAGTGACATGAGCCACTTCATTTACAGATTTGTTTATGGCCTGAGACCTGAAATTGGGGAAAAGATAAGAAACGGAATTGTTGGCTGGCAATCACTTTCAGTTGATGATATCCTGAGGAAGGCAAAATACTGCAGTGATGAGTTAGATGCAAAACAAAAGAAACTCAAGGAGAAGGCAATGTGGGCACAAGTGAAGGTAGCTGAACAGCAAATAGCAACCTTTGAAAATAAAACTTTTCAGCAGAATCCAGGAAAGTTCAAAGGGAACTTTACGAATAAGCCTACATTTAATATAAATATTGAAGAGCTAAAACAAAAGCTAGCTTGTTTTAATTGCGGTGAAATTGGACACTGGAAGCGTGAGTGTAAAAATCCGCCCAGAAATTTTAAAAATTCATCATTAAATCCACAGATGCAGAGTGAGATAAATCAGCAGCAACAGCTACAGCGACAGGGAAATGAAATAAGTCAGCAGCAACAGCTACAGCGACAGTTAGTGAATCAGCAGATCCAATTGAATCAACAGAGCCAAATTCCACAGCCATCCTTGCCAAATTGCATGAATACACAAAGATACAGTCCAGAGACGGGTTTCTGCTGAGCTGAACAGGTAAAAAGATCACAAAAAGTAAATGTGTCAAATGTCTCTCAACAATTTTGGCTGAAAGAAAATGAGAGCAGTGACTCAGAGGATTACTCATGACGGTGCCTGAGACAGGAAGAAGAGTGTGTGCTTGGAGCCACTCTTGAGGTAGATCAGTCAGGTCCATTTGTAAATGGTAAAGTGAATGATAAATATATCACTTTTCTTGTGGACACTGGTGCTACCCGTTCTACTGTTAGATCAGTGGAAATTGAAAATCTTCCTCTCTCGGGTGAAACCATCCAGGTAGTTGGCGTAGCCAATCAGCAAATAAAAACAGATTTGACAAAACCAGTTGATGTAGAAATCGGAAACTAAAAAGACAAGCACAGATTTGTTGTCTGTAACAGCAGTCCTGTTAATCTTTTAGGACGTGATCTGTTGTGCAAGATGAATTGCAAAATGTATTGCTCACCGGAAGGTATTGAGCTTCAAACTTTAGAAGAAGATGGTCTGTATAAATTGACATTGCTAATTCCCCAGTACAAAATGAAACCTGAAACTATTGAGGGTGTCATTCCTGTGATTGAAAAATTCATTAAGCAAGGTGTTTTGAGAGAGATTGAATGCAGCCCATGTAATTCACCGATTATGGGAATAAAAAAGCCAAACGGAACTTACAGAATAGTTCAGGACCTGAGAAAGGTTAATAAAATAGTTATTCCTTGCTGTCCAGTTGTACCAAACCCAGCGGTAATTCTATATCAGTTTCCGCATGATGCAGAATGGTACATGGTCATTGACCTATGTAATGCCTTCTTTACAGTTCCACTGCATCCAGATCGCCAACAAACTTTTGCGTTCCGGTTCCAGGATCGCATATTACCATGGTGTAGTATTCCTCAAGGGTATACTGAGAGTCAATCTATCTTTAATCAGTTGGTAAAGAAATCCTTGGAAGATTTCAAATTACCTGGAGAATAAACATTGGTCCAGTACATAGATGACCTCCTTATTGCAGGAAAAACAAGAGAAAATTGTGTAACTGACACCATTACACTTTTGAATCGATTGGCAGATGAGGGACATAAAGTGTCACCTGCGAAATTACAGTTTTGCAAACAAGAGGTTAAATACCTTGCTCACAGAATTGCAAAGGGAATCAGACAAGTGACAATTGAGAGAATAAAAATGATTTGAGCAATACAACCACCGACAACACAAAGACAGATCAGGATTTTTCTAGGAATGGTTGGTTATTGTCGCCAGTGGATTTGTGGGTTTTCGGTAATTGCGAAACCATTGCAAAGGTTAACAAAGGCAGACAAAAAAGACCGGATTGTTTTGACAAAAACAGAATTGGAGGCTTTTGAAAAGCTAAAGAAAAGTCTCTGTGAAGCACCAGCATTGGGGATGCCTGATTATGACAAATAATTTGAGCTGTACTGCAGTGAAAGGGAAGGTTGTGCATTATCAGTTCTCATTCAGAAACATGGAAAGATGAGAAAACCTTAGCATACTTTTCAGCTGTTCTTGATCCTGTTGCAAAAGCATTGCCAGGTTGCTTAAAAGCAGTGGCTGCAACAAGTGTAAGCCTTGAGCAAAGTGAAGGAATCATAATGGGGTTTCCAGTAAAAGTGTATGTACCTCATTCAGTTGAAACACTTCTTACCAGAAGTAAGGCACAGCACCTGTCGAGTAACAGATTGACCAAATATGAAAAGGTTATTCTGGGATCAGATAATGTATCCATTGCGAGATGTGTTAATCTCAATACCGCTACACTTTTACCAGATAGTGTGGTTTCTGAAATTGGCAATGAAACTGATGACATTGATCATGAGTGTTTGGATGTTTTGGAATACTGTACTAAACCCAGAAAAGACATTAAGGATGTGCCTTTGCCAGAGTCAGACATTTTTTACTTTGTTGATGGCTCCTGTTTAAGAACAGAGGAAGGCATTCTGAGAGCAGCATATTCAGTTTGCACAGTTTCAGAAATAATTGAGGGTTCAACTCTTGAAGGAATTCGTTCCGTACAAGTGGCAGAAATAGTTGGTTTCCTTCGTGCTTGTGAAAAAGCAGCAGGGAAAAAGGTTACCATAGTGACTGATAGTCAGTATGGATACGGCGTAGTCCACGACTATGGCCAGCTCTGGTCTCAACGAGGTTATTTGACCTCTGCGGGAACTCCAATCAGGAATGCAAAATTGATCAAAAGATTGATCGATGGCATTCAGTTACCAGTAAAGATTGCTGTTGTCAAATGTGGAGCGTACAAGAAAGGAGAAGACTATATAACTAAAGGAAATGCCTTTGCAGGTGAAACTGCACGTTACTGTGCGAAAAATAATCTTTCACTTAATCGGGAAAAAGATAATGACCATATAATGAACTCTCTCATGCTGATATCTGTGGTAGAAACATGGCAGGGAGTAAAAGACTTACAAGATGAGGCAAATGATGAGGAGAAAAACACATAGCTCAAAGAAGGTTGCAGACATCAAGAGGAAGATGAGATTTGGGTTTACAAAGATGGCAGACCTGTTATGCCCAATTGCATGATTGCTGACATGCCACGGATGTACCATGGTCCTGGTCATTTAGGAAGAGACACAATGATCCGACTGTTCAGGGAGACTTGGTATAATCCAAAGTTTAGGGTTATTGCAGAGTCTCTTTGCCAGCGTTGTTTTATCTGCCAACAAATCAATCCAAACAGAAAAACAGTTGTAAGCATGGGAACCATAGGACGGGAGGGTGGTCCTTTTACTAGGTTGCAAATGGATTTCATTGACATGCCACCACATAACACGTTGAGATACGTCCTTGTTATTTTCTGTCTGTTTTCAAGATGGGTTTAAGCGTTCCCAACACGTCACAATGGCTCAGTTGCTGTGGCAAAATTGCTTTTAATGGATATCATACCTAGATATGGATTTCCAGTGACTATTGAAAGTGATCGTGGCACACACTTTGAAAACAGACTGCTTGAATTAATTTGTGAGGCCTTTGGCATAAAACAAAAGTTGTACTGTGCTTACAGACCAGAAGCATCAGATGTTGTTGAAAAGATTAATGGGACGAATTTAAAATAGAATTTCATAAATCAATCAATCAATCAATCAAAGCACTTGTATAGCGCGCTACTCACCCGGAAGGGTCTCAAGGTGCTTGGGGAAGGAGGGCCGCTACTGCTCGAACAGCCAGGTCTTGAGTTGTCTCCTGAAGGCGAGGTGGTCCTGGGTCATCCGAAGGTGGATGGGGAGGGAGTTCCATGTCTTGGCAGCCAGGTAGGAGAAGGATCTCCCTCTGGCGGTGGCTCTTCGGATGCCCGGTACGGCGGCGAGGGCGAGGCTGGTGGACCGTAGCTGGCGGGTGGGTGCGTGGAAGGTCAGGCGGTCGTTAAGGTACTTGGGGCCCAGGTTGTGGAGAGATTTGTGTGCGTGGGTGAGGAGCCTGAACGTGATCCTCTTGTTGACGGGGAGCCAGTGCAGGTTCCTCAGGTGGCTGGAGATGTGGCTGCGTCGTGGGATGTCCAGGATGAGTCGGGCGGAGGCGTTCTTGATGCGTTGTAGTCTTTTCTGTAGCTTGGCTGTTGTTCCGGCGTAGAGGGTGTTTCCGTAGTCCAGACGGCTGGTGACGAGGGCCTGGGTAACCGTCTTCCTGGTTTCGATCGGGATCCATCGGAAGATCTTGCGGAGCATGCGGAGGGTGTGAAAGCATGAAGAGGAGACGGCGTTGACTTGTCTGGTCATCGAGAGGGAGGAGTCCAGGATGAAGCCCAGGTTGCGTGCATGGTCTGTCGGCTTTGGGGCGGTGCCCAGGGCTGGGGGCCACCAGGAGTCATCCCAGGCGGAGGGTGATGGCCCAAGGATGAGGACTTCCGTCTTGTCTGAGTTCAGTTTCAAGCGACTGTTCTTCATCCACTCTGCGACGTCTTTCATCCCTTCGTGGAGGTTGGTTCTGGCGGTGTTGGGGTCTCTGGTTAAGGAGAGGATCAGCTGGGTGTTGTCGGCGTAGGAGATGATGTTGAGGTTGTGTTGGCGTGCGATGGCTGCGAGAGGTCTCATGTAGACATTGAAGAGGGTGGGGCTGAGTGATGATCCTTGCGGGATGCCGCAGATGACTTTGGTGGCCTCGGAGCGAAACGGGGGGAGGCGGACTCTCTGTGTTCTTCCAGCGAGGAACGAGATGATCCACCTCAATGCCTTCTCTTGGATGCCGGTGTTGCTGAGGCGTTGGGCTAGGGTACGGTGGCAGACAGTGTCGAACGCGGCGGAGAGGTCCAGGAGGATGAGTGCTGCTGTTTCCCCGTTGTCGAGAAGGGCTCGGATGTCATCGGTGGCTGCGATGAGGGCGGTCTCGGTGCTGTGGTTGGCTCTGAAACTGGACTCTGAAACCGAAAATGTGCCTAGCTACAGGAGTAAAGTGGACAGACGCACTTCTACTTGTTTTGATGTCTTTGAGGAGCACTCCAGATAAAAGAACAGGTCCTAGCCCTCATGACATACTCATGGGAAGAGTTATGAGACAGGCTTTTGTTCCAGTTGGAAAATTGTTAGCAATAAATGATACTGCAATTTTAGAATACTGTAAGCAGCTCTCTGACGTGGTAACTTCTGTATTCCATCAGGTGGGAACAGATGTGATTTCAAAAGAAAAGGAGCAGGCTCATGATCTATTGCCAGGAGACTGGGTCAGGACAAAGGTTCATCGGAGGAGGAACTGTTTAGTACCCAGGTGGCAAAAAGCAAGACAGGTGATACTAGTCACAACAAATGCTGTTAAATGTAAGGGTCTGAAAAGGTGGGTGCATGCAAGTCACACCATTCGCGTACCACCTCCTGATAACCCTGATGAAGATAGTGATGACACTACAGCTGATTCAGACTCAGAAGAAGAACCTGAAGATCCAGATTCTGAAGATCGACAGAGAAGTCGACATCTGGAGAATTCTGATGCAGATCAAGCATCAAATGAGAAAGATCTAGAAATTGTCATTGTTGATTCAGTAAAGAAGTTCCTAGATACAGTATTGAAATCTCTGAAACTGACTCGGATGACAGTGATGAAGAGTCTGAAATAAGAAAATTCAGAAAAAGGGCTTGGAAAGCTGAATGTAATGAAATCGAGCCTAAGAAGAAACTCTTGAGAAAAGGTGATGTCTGGCCAAAAGAAGACTTGAAGTTCAAGTTGGTGAAGAAATCTAAAGAACAGATGAACAAGATATTGAGTCAAAAGAGTGAATCAGACAAAAAAGAGCAAGTTGGAAAGAAAATTTAAGTAATTAGCAGGAAGAGCAAAAGACCATTGAAGCCAAATCAGAAGTACAAGTCTCCAGAGTGGGCCTATATAATCATCCCACCAGTAGTTGAGATCAGCAGTAGCAGTCAGGAAGACTTGGAAGAAAATAGTGACAACGATTAGGTTTAGCTTTGTTTAAGTTGAGGTTTATTTTTGGCATAAGGCTGAAGAAATTGTGTCAGGTGACACAAGGTCAAAGAAAAACTGTTAGAGGGTTACTAAAAAATTTTTTTTAAAGGGAGGGTATTATTTTAATTAAATACTACTTTAAAATTTTTGTTTTAAGTAAAGAAGTAAAAGAAAATGCCTAATACTGATAATTCAAGGTGTGCTATCCTCAGAAGATGTTGTAAAATGTCTTCCATTTGTGTGATTCTAATCATTCTAGTTTGGTTAATCTTAGCAGTCATTTAGCAGTCATCTTTCCTCTTGGTATAGACAAAGAGGATTACAAGGTGAGCATGACGATGAAAGCTGAATCTAAACCAGCTGCTCATGATGTTGCAGGCAAAACTAACAGGATTATTGAGCATAAACCAGAGATCCATCAGGACAGATCTGTTGGTGATTTTTCTACTAATTCCTTTTCAAGACTCTTATCAGAGTATGTTAGAGTCATGGATGTCAAAGATTGTTATGTGTGTGTTAAGCTTCCTACTTCAGTTTCTGAAGGGGTCAAGTATAATATGCTTCCTCTTACTTATGGAATAACATGCAGTGTTATATCTAGCTTGGTCGTTTGGAGTACTATTACTCAGACTTCAACGAGACAATCGCTATTTTGAAGGTTGTACATAGTCTTAACAAAGTAATGTAAAGTAAATGTAAATTGATACTTGTATAGCGCACTACTCACCCGCAAGGGTCTCAAGGCGCTTGTACGAATACTGCTGTGGAACCCATCCTGGCTTTCCCTGTGAGACGTCCACTCCTGGGCACCCCCAAGGTGGAGGCCAAGCATCCTTAGCGTTGTCAGACCTGCCAAACAGATGAGGCAATTCTTCCTGGTAACTAATGAACTCACATAGGAGTATGCTTACAAAAATAATCTAACTTGCAAAATGAGAGATGAAGAAAGATCTTTTCTCAATTTGGTTGAGGAGAGGAGGGCGATTTACAAAACAAATGAAATGCTGAAACAGACTAAATCCAAGTTTTGGCAGCTCGAAGATGAGAAGCTTAATGGTGAAAATAGATTTGCTGCTATTCACATGGATGATCCAGTTAGTGGAAAATTCTGCATTAGAAGAGATAACACGCTTTACGATAATTATTTTGTCGTTGCAAGCCAGTGTGAGGACACTTATCGAATTGTAGGGGGTTGGGGATTTAAAGGTGGTAAGGACCCAATTTTCCAAGGAATTTATTTTGTCTTTAACGAGTGTTGCATGTTTTTGTACTGATTCAACCTAGAATAATGTGCACCTACACGAACATATGGGATTAATTATATGTGCTCTTGTTATGTTCGTCATTACGTTTTAAATAATATATTTACCTTGTCTTTTGTTTTGTCAAACATTAACTGCGGCTGTTTTAAATAATAGCATGTGCATTCTCTTTAATGTGCTTTTGTTATGTCGTGTCATTTTATGTGACTGTGTTCTGTTTGTCTTTTGTGCATTATGCTAAGTAACATAGAGTAATGGGTTAACATTAGTCAAGGAGGTGGGTAACAGAATAATTATCATTTCTTGAATTAATTGATGTCTTGTGTTTCCTTACATACTAGAGTCATACTAAAAGAGGCCTGTGGCCTATTTCTAAAATGGATGTCCAAAGTCCTGTCGAGTTGGGCCTTGCACAGCAGCGAATGAAAAGAAAACATTTTCTTCATAATTCTTTGAAAAACACACGCGGAAGCTAGGCTGTTCAGAGCATTGAGATAATCATTGTATAAACTTTCATTGCCAAGGACAGGATGTGTAGCGGCGGAAAAGCTTGGACGGAGGAAGCAAAGAACATTTTTTATTACATGTTGCAAGCTTCGGAAGAGCCTGTGACACACGTAGTCAAAGGACAATGCCGCTCTTAAAGAACGTTATTCTTACAATGTGAAAGGCGAATGACTTCATGAAGTGACATTTCTCGACCAATCATGCTTCGTGTTGGTCGGTTATTTGTATTCTTTTAGTTAGTTTTAGAGAGAGAAAACATATAAAAATTGCCCCTTTGGAAAGAGCAATGTTGGCTTGTTCCTGTGCTCGTGAGATGCTGTCGGACTTTCCTCTCATGTAAGAACTTCCATACTTAAATTTTTCTCCTTAGGTTCATTTAGTTTAGTTAGGGAAATAGGGTTTAGGGAATGATTTACTAAATGTTTAAGCATTTCTCATGCTGATTTTGATTTAAACTGACAGTCAAATGTGCCTTTCTAATAAAATAATGCTGCTTATTAAAATGCAAATAAAATAATTAATTTCTTAAAATTGCTCTTTGCTCGACAAATAAAGTTAATAAAATAGATTTTGAAATGACAAGCTGGTCTTGTTTGTTTCGATTGAGTTACCATTAGTTAATCCATTGCCTATGATTTTGACTTAATTAAATGTTTATAAAGTGTTTTGATTAATTAGGTCACATGATTCAGTTGGTCAATTCATGTCTCAGTCATTTATTGGCCTAGTGTAGAATTTATTAATAATGGTGAGTATTGTGGTGTAGAGTTGTATATATGAGACTGAATTTCCTTTGGCCCGCTAGATCAAGGCTAACAAATAACTGTAAGCGTTTTGACCACATCTCACCTGCCCTCAAGGACCTCAAATGGCTTTCCATCAAAGGCAGATCCTCCTATAAAATTGCATGCATTACGCTCAAAGCCCTTTATCAAAAGACACCGCTCTACCTTTCAAACAAACTCAATAAAGCAGGCCGGCCAGGCCGCTGAGAAGCACCAACTCTCTTCTCTTCGGCCCCCGCTGTTAAAAAAAGCATCTCAATCCTGCTCCTTCTCTGGTAAGGCCCCCAGCATCTGGAATGCACTCCCTAAAGATGTACGATGTAACTCTTCTTATGTCAGTTTCAAGAAAAGACCTTAAAATACACCTGCTCAACAAATATTGGGGTACGTAATCCCTCTCTTACCGTACTTGCTATACTCTCCATCTACCTTAAAGCACTATTGTCTCCCTCTCTCCCCCACCCCCTCCTGACCCCTCTCCACCCTGCTTCCCACCTTTCCCATCCTAACTTTTTCCCTCCCACCGCTCTCACAAACTGAACCCCTCCTGCGTTATTCTGACCACTAAGCCTATCCTTTGATTTGATTTGATTTGATTTCGGACTTGTAAAGCACGTAGCTACCCTGGGGCGTCCCGGCGCTGATCATCAACCTTTAGCATTCGGAGGGGGAAGTTGTAGAGAGGGGATTATGGGAAGAGCCAAGTTTTTAGTAGCCTACGGAAGGCTAGTAGGTTGTGTTCTCTTCTGATGGAGAGTGGAAGGGAATTCCACAGTTTTGGTGCGTTGTAAGAGAACAGTCACCCGCCTGAGCGGGCCTTTCTTATTCTGGGAACACTGGCCAAGGCGAGGGAGTCTGATCTGAGCTGAATGTTGGATTGATCTGGTTTGACAAGAGATCTCAGAATAGGTGGGCCTCTGCCTTGGAGTATTTTATGTGAAATTCAGAGGGTCTTAAAGGTGATCCTTTCCTTTATCGGGAGCCAGTGTAGTGCTCTGAGGGCCGGTTTGTGTACTGTATTATAATTTTTAACTACATATTTATTTTACTGGTTTTAACTATCCTCTCTTTCCCTTTCTCTCCACTTACTCTATAATAATCAATATACTCTTTTAGTCCACCATGTATGAATGTTTCATTCACAACAACTGCTCTGTATTCCATGAATATTATTATACAAATGTTATGCGCTCTGATACCCCCGGGTGGAGCTAGCGCTATATAAAACGTCTTAAATAAAAATAAAAAATAAAAATAGACAGCCCCCACATCGTACTTTTTTTGCTTGTGAAGCATGAGAGGTGCATGAACAGATTATGGCATATCTGCAGTAATTCATTTATAAAATAAGAAGTGTCTGGCCCAAAGTCTTGCTCAAAAGCCTACGTGCAGTGCTATTGAATGTCGAAGTGGCGAATACCAAGGCTGCATAATCTTCAAGTTTGAAAAAGAATAGGTTTATTAATAGTGAGCATCAAGAAATAAATAACCAATATTCTATAACCACAAAAATAAAGTTAGATATCTTAAAATTTAAGAAGAAACAGAACAAGAAAAATAGGGAAAATGATGCAGAGATTGCAATCTGTAAGTAAAGTAAGAGTGGAAAGAGAGAAGAGATAAAAGAAAATTGATAATCAAAAACAAATAGAGCAAATCATAGGACAATACACTGTTGATACATCAAAATATATAAAATGTTCCGAATAGGAAAGGATTACATAGACAATGGAAGGTGTAAATGATTTACAGGAAATGTAAATACAATATTATCAAATCATGCAATGTGACACAGAAAAATAAATACACATTGAATGGAAAGGGGCGACCACTCGGTCCCCCCGAACGTATGGTGGAGTACCCCGATCCCCCCGGGAAGCCGTTTTTTGGGCGGGAGGCGAGTCTCGGCTGGTATGCCCGAAGCGGCGTAGCCGGGGTGCGCCTTTTCCCACCCAAGAGTGGGTTGTCCTAGACACCGAAGCCGCTAGCCACGCCCCGGAAGCGGATTGGAGGCGGGTCCACGCCCGCCCGAAGAAGGATAAAAGGAGCGACAAGCCAAGGAAGCATCCTCTTGTTCCTGTGCTCTGAAGCTGCACCTCCCCGTTTGCACGTGAGCTCGAGACGGAACGAAGAGCCAATTTTGAAGGATTTAATTTTGTCTTTATTCTTTCAGAAAGTCAGCGTTGGACGATGCCGGGCAAGAAAGTCGGAAAACGGGTCGGTACTGATCAGATGCTCCGCATGCTGGTGAAAGACATGGCCGAGATGAAGAAGCAGATGGCGGCAATGAATGGTGTGGGGGGACCCAAGCGAGTCGTTGGACCAGCATTGCCGGGAGTAGTCCCTAACGGGAGAGGTAGAATGGCCAAGAAGGGAGCGTCAGGGGGGGAGGCCCCAGTTCCCGAGGCGCCGCCGGCGCACCCAGATACACCAACTGAGGCCCCGATCCCAGTCCCGAACGAGGGGCAACCAATTCCGGTTCTAGTCACCCCCGTGAATGGGGACGATATGCCTCCCGAACTGGCTGCACAGTTGGCAGCATGGTTGGGGAAAGATAGCGAGGGGGCCACGGCTGATGAGGCCAGAGCAGTGATGAAGCAGTTGCAGCAATCGAAAGATGCTGCGAAGGCACCATGTCCTCTTGTTCCCCCGCATGCTCCCGTGGAACAACCAGTAGCGGGCGTGAGTTCGGCAGCGACTACGGTCACAGCTACCGGTTCAGGTAAGCAGCTATTGCCGATGGCGGGGGAGGGGTCGGTACCCTCAAGGAGGGAAAAAGTGGCTCAGCATATCCCGATGGAAGTGTGATGCATTATCTTGACGATTTTCTGTTCCTGGGGGCAGCCGGGGACTCCGAATGTGCACAGGCTTTGAATGAATTTTGTGATCTCATGAGACATTTCGGGGTGCCATTGGCGCCAGGTAAGACTGTGGGACCGTTTACTTCGCTCGAGTTTCTTGGAATAGAGCTTGATTCCGAAGAGGGTTGCTTCCGGTTGCCCAAAGAAAAGGTAACAAAATTCAGGGCCTCGCTGGAAACATGTATTAGCGAGACAAAGGTGAATTTGCATCAATTACAACAGACTGTGGGTCAGCTGAATTTTGCCCTTAGATTGATACCAATGGCTCGCCCTTTTTCCCGCTCGATTGCACAAGCCATGGTCGGCCTTAAAGAGGGGCACCACCGAACAAGGCTCACGGCAGAGGTTCGCCAGGACATGCGCATTTGGTTGGCATTCCTGGCGGATTTCAATGGTCGTGTGGTCTGGAACAAACCGGCGGTGTCCTCCGAGGAGCTGGGGTTGTGGACAGACTCGGCAGGGAGTATGGGCTTTTGCGCCATATTGGGTAATCACTGGTCAGCCCAGACATGGCCGTCGTGGTGGCATGAGAGTGGGCTTACAGGTAACATTGGGTTTCTCGAATTATTCCCTATTCTGGTGGCCTTGAAAACATGGCCTGAGGGGTTTCGGGATCACTCGGTGGTGTTCTGGTCTGATAACATGACCGTGGTTGAGTGTATCAATAGTCAGGCAGCACGATGCAAATGGATTTTGAGATTGCTTAAAGAAATTGTCTTGCTATGTATGCAACTGAACGTCCTTTTTAGGGCAAGACATGTGCCAGGGGTGCTGAATCAAGCAGCTGATGCGCTTTCTCGTTCCCGTATGCAGGCCTTCTGGGATTTGCTGCCCACAGCGGACCCGGTGGCGGCACCATTTCCCGAAGCTCTCTGGTCTCTCGGTGCCCCGAACTACAAAACCTCGTGGGAGAGAGTTTAGCACCCAGAACAAGGAAGGCATACGAAGGGGCGTTCCGTTCCTATTGGTCCTTTTTGGGTTCTGCTAGGGGGGAGCTTTGGGGCCAAGAAGAGTATGTCCTGAAATTTTTGTTGTCGTTACATCAGGCAGGCAAATCAGTAGCTACGGCTCAGAGGCACCGGGCCGCCATTTCTTTTATGGCTCGGGCTCATGGTATCCAGGACCCCACAGCGTCTTTTGTGGTACAGAAGGCGCTGCGTGGGTGGCAACGCCTTGAGGGTCGCAGAATGGACGAAAGGCACCCGATAGGTCTGGAAAGGTTGGCCCTGTTACTGTCCGTACTCCCGGCAACATGTTCATCTCAGTCTGAGACAGTGCTATTCCGGGCCGCTTTTGCATTGGCATTTCATGGGGCTATGCGGGTTAGCGAACTGGTAGCAAAGAACAGGCAGGATACGGGGGGAGGTCTGTGCCGAGAGCACATACAAATTAAGGGGGAGACGATGATGGTCTCGTTTGCCAGGTCCAAGACCGATCAGGGTGCGATCGGGGACAGTGTAGTAGTCCAGCGGATTCCCGGATCTCCCATGTGCCCGGTTGCATGTGTTGAGGAGTATTTAGCGCTCAGGGCGGCATCATGGGGGGGAACCTTGCTGAGGCACGCAGACGCCACCCCACTGACTAGATTTCAGTTCAAGCGGGTGCTTGCGATGGCGATTACAGCCGTGGGCTTGAACCCGTGCGAGTTTGGGACCCATTCCTTCCGGATAGGGGCTGCTACAGAAGCTACAGCCAGGGGTCTGAGTGTGGAAAAAGTAAAACAGTTGGGGCGTTGGTCCTCGAATTGTTACAAAAGGTATGTGCGGTTGCACATGTTGTGAAGCTGATATCATGCACTCACGCTTCTTGTTTTTGTTTGGTTTACAGTTTTGCAAGCTTACGAGGCGGGGCGGACTGTGCAGTCGACCCGACACCTGGGAACCAGCGGTCAAAGACCACCGGCTGAGGAGAGAGTGGTGTGGGTCGTGGGCCACTCATACGTGAGGCGTGCCACGGACGTATTCAAGGCAGGTGACATGATTCACATGGCTGGGGAATACGGGTACAGGGTGACCTTCTA
The DNA here is from genome assembly GCF_964263255.1 of Lissotriton vulgaris. NCBI lineage: Eukaryota > Metazoa > Chordata > Amphibia > Caudata > Salamandridae > Lissotriton > Lissotriton vulgaris. Next base: position 409,372,159 of record NC_141698.1, on the reverse strand, counting down.
CGGAAGGGGCGGGCTCTGTATTGACCAGTTTAAAACTGTTATGGAGGGCTTGCTAGGGCGGACAAGGTCACCGCCATCTATAATCATAGTGCATCTTGGGGGCAATGATTTGGTGACCACTGGTAGACGACTACTTCTCGAGGCGATACTATCCACAGTAAGTTGGTTGGCGAGAAGGGTTCCAGGGTGCACGATTGCATGGTCCCATATGATTCCGCGGAAAGTGTGGCGGGGAGCTATTTCGGTGGCTGCTGTAAATCATTCAGTGAAGAAGGTGAATAACAAGCTTGGTAGATTGTTCCGTACTAGTACATTGCATTCTATTCCGCATGGGTGTATCAGGGGGGATCGAATGTATCTAGAGGATGGAGTCCATTTGTCCCGGGTGGGGAATTCTTTACTCATAGGAGACTTCGTAGCCTGGTTAAAGAGTTTGCAGCCATGACCTTTAAGTAGGAGTTTTTGTGGGGGGTCCAGATAGCCGGTCAACTATCCGGCCTGTGGCGGTAAGGTCATGATCGGTGAGCAGTAATTGGAAGATCCCTAGAGGTGGGGGCGTCACCCATTACGGATGGGAGCGCCCGGGGGGAGGCGGCCATTGGCCCCTCAACGGGGAGGCGGTCCTCTCTAAGGATGGGGACGCCGAAAGGGAAGGCGGCCATAGGCCCCTCCCTGGGGAGGAGGGGCTGCAGGGCCTCTCCTGGGAATTTCCCGGGACCAGGACATCTGCGACGGCAGATGTGGTAAGTTGTGTGGGGTGGGAGGGGGGTCTACGCTACCTTCTAGACACCTCACACGAGTCCTCGGACGACCACTAAGATGGCGTCGAGTTAACATGGGGCCCCCGTCAAGACAAGGGAAATGGGAAATAGGCACAAAGGTGTAGTCCTCTGTGCGACCGCCCCTCACAAGTGAAGGGGGAGTTCTGGGTTAGGGATCTGACACCGGTTACGACCTTGCCGTTGGCCCGTAATGTTAGGATGTACAATTTCAATTTTTTGAAATGCATTTGCAGGATGTTTAGTATCGGCTAGGAGAACCTTTGTATTAGAGATGTGTTAAGGTTAGCCAAGAACATCGTAATGTGGAAATGAAATTGTACATGATATGAAACTGTTATTTTAATGTTTTAATTTTGTTTCATATTTTAATAAATACGGCCGGGAGGGTAACTCCCTCCCGCCTTCCAAAAGTTCAGAACCGTTTCCGTATTCCCATTCTTGGGGATTGTGTTGAGAGGGGGTGGCGGGTATCTCAGCCATATGGAAAGGGGCGACCACTCGGTCCCCCCGAACGTATGGTGGAGTACCCCGATCCCCCCGGGAAGCCGTTTTTTGGGCGGGAGGCGAGTCTCAGCTGGTATGCCCGAAGCGGCGTAGCCGGGGCGCGCCTTTTCCCGCCCAAGAGTGGGTTGTCCTAGACACCGAAGCCGCTAGCCACGCCCCGGAAGCGGATTGGAGGCGGGTCCACGCCCGCCCGAAGAAGGATAAAAGGAGCGACAAGCCAAGGAAGCATCCTCTTGTTCCTGTGCTCTGAAGCTGCACCTCCCCGTTTGCACGTGAGCTCGAGACGGAACAAAGAGCCAATTTTGACCCACCCACCAGCCCCTGATGACAGCGAGTTGTCTGAATAAAGTTGTGTGACGTGGTATTAATTTTCTTACAGGTTGTTCTGAATAAAGTTGGTGATTTGATATGCAATAAAGTTGATAATCTTCATTTTCAACAGGTTATTCAAAAATAGTTACACCAGAATTGAACAGTGATGTTCTGTAGAGTTTATACTTTGAATGCCTAAGTATAATTGTTTTCTCCTCTTTTAGTCTTAGTTTGTCGTATTTATTGTTTGGTCGGGCGGTAAGGTCATGATCGGTGAGCAGTAATTGGAAGATCCCTAGAGGTGGGGGCGTCACCCATTACGGATGGGAGCGCCCGGGGGAGGCGGCCATTGGCCCCTCAACGGGGAGGCGGTCCTCTCTAAGGATGGGGACGCTGAAAGGGAAGGCGGCCATAGGCCCCTCCCTGGGGAGGAGGGGCTGCAGGGCCTCTCCTGGGAATTTCCCGGGGCCAGGACATCTGCGACGGCAGATGTGGTAAGTTGTGTGGGGTGGGAGGGGGGTCTACGCTACCTTCTAGACACCTCACACGAGTCCTCGGACGACCACTAAGATGGCGTCGAGTTAACATGGGGCCCCCGTCAAGACAAGGGAAATGGGAAATAGGCACAAAGGTGTAGTCCTCTGTGCGACCGCCCCTCACAAGTGAAGGGGGAGTTCTGGGTTAGGGATCTGACACCGGTTACGACCTTGCCGTTGGCCCGTAATGTTAGGATGTACAATTTCAATTTTTAGAAATGCATTTGCAGGATGTTTAGTATCGGCTAGGAGAACCTTTGTATTAGAGATGTGTTAAGGTTAGCCAAGAACATCGTAATGTGGAAATGAAATTGTACATGATATGAAACTGTTATTTTAATGTTTTAATTTTGTTTCATATTTTAATAAATACGGCTGGGAGGGTAACTCCCTCCCGCCTTCCAATAGTTCAGAACCGTTTCCGTATTCCCATTCTTGGGGATTGTGTTGAGAGGGGGTGGCGGGTATCTCAGCCATATGGGGTTTGGGAATTTCTTTAAGGGAGAGCTGATGTATATTACAACACTGCGAGGATAGGTCAAGAAATAGAGTAATTGGGTGCCAAATAGTATGATTTGTGATAACAAGAGTGGATGGGTGAAGATATGGTCTGTACAATCTATGATTATTACTAACCCTGGGCTGGCAACTTCGCTACGCCCACGAAGTGGGCGTAGTGTTGCCTACTTCGCCCTTTGCAAAGTAGGCGAAGCAGGCAACACTATGCCCACTTCGTGGGCGTAGCGAAGTTGCCCGCCACCCGCCTCCCTCCCGCCCTCCCTAAATGCTTTAAATGATTATATAAATGAATTATAAAACCACTTACCTTGTCCGCCGCTTCCCCGGGGCTCCCGCTCGTCATCGCACCACCTGCGCGCGCGTCTTGGATTCTAATGCGCATGCGCGGGCGGCCGCGCATGCGCATTAGTATCTAAGATGGCGGCGCCGGCGGCGCGATGACGAGCGGGAGCCCCGGGGACGCGGCGGACAAGGTAAGTGGTTTTATAATTTATTTATATATTCATTTAAAGCATTTAGGGAGGGCGGGAGGGAGGCGGCTGGCGCGTAGTGGGGCTACGCGAAGTGCGTGGGTGGACGTAGTTTTTTGCCCACTTCGCATAGCTACGCGAAGCCCCACTACGCCCACTACGCCCAGCCTTAATTATTACATACACCAACTAGCAATCATGAAAATAATTATTAGAGGATTTTTAAAATAATTTTTCATAATCTGCTTAAAGGATACAGCAATCAACAAGTCTACAATTTATTATAGAAGGAGCAACCATGCCATTCCTCCAAGAGGCTGCCCAAATATATATTTGTAATGGAAAAATAAATATTGGTATGTAAAAAAGGTGTTACGTTGTTTCTAGACTGTCATCCAAAATTCAAGTGTGTGGACAAAAGAAAATAATATGTTTAAGATCCATGCAATCGCAGGACCAACAGGGATGTAAAATTGTAAATTTAAGTTTGTGTAGTTTAACTGGCATCATCACAAACATTTTATGGATATAAAATAGGGTTTGAATGGTGTTGACTGATCTAGAGGTTTTACAGCATTTGAGCAATGTTTTATCCTAATTAGTATTGGAACAGTATCAATCAAATCAATCAAAATTGTTTTGATTTTTCAATAAAAACCATAAAAGTTACAACATGTCCGAACCTCATTATAAAACTGATACTTATGAAATTTTTCAGTTTATAACAATAGATAAAAATAAATAAATACATAGAGTTAAAAAGAGAATTTTACAATTCATATAATTAATTAATGTACAGTGCAGAACACATAGTCCATGATTTTATGCCTTCTCCCTCTAGTATGACTAAAATTCAAGACAAACCCTAGTTCTCACCACTGCTTTCAGATATCCCACGATGAAAAAAATACAGTCTGGTTTTAGCATCTGCAAAAACAAAAGAGCTGGGCAAACCTGGTTAAAATTCAACCTCTTTAAAAGGGGGAGCAAGAAGTGTCTTTGTGGTATATCATAAAATTTGCAACTGAACATAAACTGTTGGTCCTGTGGAGAAACGTTATCGCAGCCACAGGGTGCTAATACCTGTACTCTGCTGCACCCTTTAGGAACAGCAAGTAACAGATGAAAAAGATCAAAGTGGAACCTAGACAATAAAAACCGCTCATAAATAGTCAGTGCACCCAAAAGATATGGCTCAGTTGTTGAATCAGTTTTACGGGTCAGAAATTTGCAAACTCTTTGTTTTCTAAATTCCAGCTCATCTCTTTCTAGCTTCCTGATGCAACTGAAAGCTTTCTTAACCAGTTCCACATCCTTTTTTTCTATAACTGAAGGTTTTAAAAAGAGATCAGGGCGGCCCAACTCGGCAACACAACCACCAATGTATTTCAACCATGGGATTTGAAGCATATGGTCAAGGCTCAAACAGTCCGTTATAATCTGTTGGGTGAGCTCTAATTCCTTGTTTAACCAGCATTTACGCCAAAACACCAAGGGACGCAGTGCCAATGTATCACATAAGAATGGAACCCCCAATTCCTCATGGACTCCCAAGTTGGATAAACTTTTTGGGACACCCAGCAGGCGTTTTAAGAAGTTATTCTCAACCACCTGCAATGCGTCTGTGGTGGTGTATCCTCAGATCTTGCAGTCAAAGCAGGCAGTTGCTACACCTTTGGCCTGATAGATTTTCAGCATATCTGCACTTGGGCGCCTGCCCATCTTGGCAGCAAAGTTGAAAATAGCAGCGGTTATTCATGTAAACTCCCCTTTTTTCTTCTGTATGAGGGGTCCCCACTTTAACCGGTTGTCCAACAGAACCCGCAGGTATTGAAACACTGTTGTCAGGGGGACCCTCTTGGCGCCCACCACAAAGGAATACTTTTTTGTGTGGCAAGCCCCTATCTGCATTATAAAAGATTTGGCGTTGTTGATTGCCAGGTCTCGGGTCCCCATAAAGGTCACAAAAGAATCCAATAAGGATTGTAGTCTACTGGCTGTTCTGGCTATGAGGACCGCATCATCCGCATGTAGTAGGACCGGAAGACCCCGTCGCCCTATATGCAGATAATCAGCCCCCATTGCAATTAAGGCTCCATCGAGGTCTTTTAAATAAAGATTGAACAGGAAGGAGGGTGGGATGCAGCTCTGGTGTACCCCCTTCTGATTTTAAAATCCCTAGAAATCCGAAGATCCTGGGCAAATCTAACATTCGCCTTTGTTTCTCTATGCAGATCCATTAGGAAGTCCATGATATTGGCCTGCACCCCCATGGCCCTCATGCACTACCACAGTTTAGCCCAGTTAACCCAGTCAAACGCAGATGAAACGTCCATAAAGGCCAAGTAGATCGTACCTGGGCGGGCCAGCGTGTACTTGTCAAGGATCAGGTAGAGGTTTAAACACTGGGCCACCGTTGACCACCCCGGGCGAAACCCAAATTGGATGTTGAAGATGATGTTACGCTCCTCAGCCCAAGAGGATACTCCTTGCAATAGCAAACCTCCCACCACCTTTACTATTGAGTCGATGAGGGATATTGGCCGATAGCAAAACGTGCTGTAGCAATCCCACTTTTTAAATACTGGCACAATGGTGGAAATAGCCCAAGATTCAGGGCAGCCTTCCCTGGCTGCCGCTTTAAGCACGGCCACAAGGATCGGTGCCCAAAAGGGAGTGTCTGATTTATAGAGGTCCGGCGGGATTCCATCCGGGCCGAAGCCTTGTTACACGTTAGACCGGCAATTCCCGCCTACACTTCTGACTGCTCAAAGACCAAACTGTCAGTTTTTGGTTTCCCAATGTGGCTGCCCAGAGGGGGCAGTACACCCCATAAACATGGACTGGAAGTGGGCCACCCATTCTTCCTTCTTCTAGGTTTGTGAGTGCAGGAAAAAAAGTTTTAATGCAAAGAGAATGGATAAAAAATGATTCAATATCAAACTATATAGGAGAACCAGCTTAAGCCGGAGCTGTAAAATATTGAGAGGTTTGTTTCTAAAAAAAATGAGTTAAATATAGAATTGAACATTTTGAAAATGTACATCCTCTTGTTATTTATTGCATTTAAACCTGAGAAGAAATGGTCAAGTTTTTTATCATTCCATAGAAATGTAGATAAAATGGTGTAAATATTTTAAAAAAGGAAGATGGAATATTTATAGGAATTGCCAAAGTGGTTAAAATGATTACAAGCATCATTTTAATATTGTCAAGTCTATTTCACCTGGATAGAACTAAGGGGTTCCATCTGAGTATAAGAGAAGCCAACGATCACTGCCTTCAAGTTTAAAGAGATCAGCACAGTTAGTAAATGTCAAATCTTGCACAAAGTACTTAGGGGGAAAATGTTGCATTTGTTGGAATTCCTTTTATAACCTTAGAGTGCAATATACTCTGAAACTTTTGTAAGAACATTAGGGAGAGTAGTGGCTGGATCAGATAAAAACAATGAAATATATTCTGCATAGGCACAGGTTTTAACATGCCTGTTTCCATAAGAGAAACCGTGAATGTTGGGATGTTGTCCTATCTCCTTCAGAAAAGGTTCTAATCCAGGAATACAGAGTAAGGGAGAGAGAGGACAACTTTTAAGAACACCTTCATGTAATGAGAAGGAAGATGAAATTAACACAATAACAAAAATCATGGCCTTAGGACTACATATTGAAGAGATGCCATCTCTATAAACTTGGGACCATAGCCAAGCCAAGAAAGGGTCTGGAAAATAAAATTCCAGCCCATATGATTGAATGCTTTCTCTGCATCGAGGGAGATAGCCGCTAAAAATTGTTTATAAGATTTGAACTTACTCAAGATGTTAAAGAAGAGCATAGTGTTATCGGTAAAAGTGTGTTCTTTGATTAACCTTAATTGTTTTTTCGTTATAAGTATAAGTAGTAGGGGATCAAAGTCTAGGAGCAAGAATGTTTGCAAATATTTTGTAATCAGAAGGAACAAGAGCAATGGAATACTTTTTACATAGCTTAGGATTGTGTCCATCTTTAGTAACAAGACAAAGTGAAGCATTTTTTCAAAGTACCCCCAGCTGATTTGGCCGGTGAAAAACAGGAAACCAATTGATGCAATTTAGGAATGAATAGCTTAGAGAAATTAAGGTAAAATTGTAAAGGGTGACCATCAGGCCCAGGAGCTTTACTCAATTAACTACAATGCTGTAAAAATATCTTGCGGGAAACTGTCTTGCTCTAACAGAGAGAAATCCATTTGATTATCAAAAGCCTTCCAAATGGACTGTAAAAAGTGCTGAATATTATCTTGTTGAGGACGAGATTCCGAAGCATCGCAGCTTGAATATGATTTCGTTAATTCATCTAGTATTGCAGCGTCTTTAAAAACAGTAGAGAAATCAGCTTGGAGAATGGAATCCATTGTTACCTTATCGTTTTTTAAAATTTTAAGCTACTTAGCTAACAATTCCCCATTTTATTTTGACCTCCATAATAGTTTGGGAGGTCATTATGATGTTGGGTGAAATCACTTCCGCCTGAAACCAACTCAGTCATGAACTGACTGACACCTGAACAGCAGTCCCGACCGACACACGGTCGGTGGTCCTGACCACACCACTAGGATGTGACTGAACACTGTTTGGTCGCATGCCTATATTTCATTATGGAAGCATGCATTACAGCCATAAACTGGCCGTAATGTATGCTACCATATTGAAAAGGGAGGTGCAGTTGATCCCTGCACCCTGTGGCAGGCACCTCAAGGTGCCTGGCAAAAGGAGCAGGGATAAACAGGAAGTAACCATAGGTGCTCCCTCGGCCTCCAACCAGAAGCCATGCACCCAATGGGGCCCTGCTGGGACTCTCTAACAAGCTTTCTGACATGGTTTCCATGTCGGACAAGCAGGTATGGAAACAATGTTGGAACCTGTCATTGTAATCTCAAAGGAGGAAAGGCAGGCACTTGAGATTAGTACACAGGTTCTGACTGGCAAATGGGCTCTCCGAGCTCTTCGGAAGCCAGCTGAAATGACCGGTCAGTTTCCTTTCCTACTGCCTCCACTGTATGGAGGTGATCGAAAAGGGAACCAAGCAGCCCATTACGATGCAACCGCAAAGGCTCAGGCGGTAGGTCGGAGCCTTTACGAGCTGCATCGTAATCGCCCCCTATGTATTAGATTTAAGGAATTAACAGGCAGCATTTTCTGTGGGGAGTTTGCTAAACTAGAATTTTGCTTTAATTAAGTCATCTAAGTGAGTTTTAAATATAGTATTTAAATACAGCTGTTCTAGAGTTTTAATATGCTATGTGACATCTACGAGATTTTGAGATTTTTTTAATTTTTTTATTAAAGACAGTAGAGCGGTATTAAACTGCCCTCTACTAGTGCCCTTAACTATAGGAAGGAGGTCTAGATTTAGATTGACAGGAGCATTATCAGAAATCAGAATGGAGCCAATTTCAGACAGCAAAACATGTTGAGATAGAGATTTACAAATAAACAAGTGATCGATCCTAGAGGGGGAGAAATGTACGTGAGAGAAAAAATTAACGTCTCTGGTAGTAGGGTTGCAGAGCCTCCAAGTGTCATCAAGTAGTCAGTCAGTCAGTCAATTTAACTTCATTCGATCTCAAAAGATAAGATCATAAAAGTGCAGTGCATCATAAAGTACATATTCTCTCATACGATACAATTTTAATAAATTTAAAAGAGAGCATAAATAAAAACAAGATAAAAACAGTATTTAAGCTAAAACTAAGAAACCCTCTATTACATTGTATTAAATTCATCCAAATCAAATAAAATGTTAAAAAAATGCCATAGCCATTTAAATAAGAACACAATTTAAAAGCAAATGTTTTTCTATTTCATAGGGCCATAGATAGATAAGAGGCCAGGAAAAAACACACATAAGGGTCAAGGAATATTTGTAAAAAGTCAGAGCTTGGCGGCATTGTTCAAAGCCATTTTTCGGCAGGACGGGAACAATATAATTTTGCCGTTCATATATATAAAATTAACAGAAAAATATAAAATGTAAATTTGACTGTGAGGAAATGGCATCACATGAGCAAAAGGGCAATTCCTTAGTTGAGTGCACACCTGCTGGAAAGCCCAACATAAACAGGATTAGGTTCAGTCTAAAGTGCACCAATACAAGTTATCTTTGTGCTATAGTTGCAGTAAACTGTTTATGCATGGCGGAATGTACAAATGTGACTGTAGATCTATGATCTATAAAGGGGTCCATCACCAGATTCAGATTCAATAAGCTTTATTCAGTTAAAACAAGGCAACCATAAAAGCAGAATACATAAACAGATTCAACGACCAAAATCATTAAAAACAACCATCACCAAAAATGAGATAGTCATCAACAATTGACATACATTTTTGTGAAATAGAGTCCCCAAAAAATAGTATCACAGTGATCAGGAGCTCATATATGTGAGAGGAATTTGGTTATTGAACAATTTCACCTCAACCCATCTTCCTTCTGTGTCAGAATCTTGTGATAGAAGCGTAACTTTGAGAAACTTATGACAGAGGATAAGAACACTATTTCTTTTCCCTGAACCTGGTGAAGACATTTTTTCCAACCCATTGTCTTTTGAGTTTAAGAATTTTTAAAGCAACAAATATGGTTCCATTAGAAATGCAACATTAGCGTTCAATGTGGCTAAATGCGAAAGATCCTGCTGTGTTTTAATTGGGGAACCAAACCCTTTACCATTCCAAAATCTTAACATTATTTAAGAAAAAGCAAAAAAATCATAACCTTCTACATCGTTAAATTGAAAATATATAGTAAATAAATATCAAAACACACAAAGAAGGGGTTTATCGAGCCAACATGGTATGTGATATAAAATGAACACAAGAGGGGATAGAAAGAGATGAAGACGAGAAAAGAAGTAAAAGAAGAAGTGAGAAGAAGACAGAAAACATGAAAAATCAATTAACACTCACAACATACCCTGAGAACAGACTAATGATTGAAGATGGTGAAACCGCATGAGGGAGAAGAGACCCTGGACCCAGGGATACGTCAGAGAGGGAGGCCAAAGCATACCAATGGACATAGGTAAATATCAGGAAGGTAAAATACAACACCTAAAAGAAGAGAAAAGAAGGAAGAGCAAATGTTATCTGTATTAGACATGGAGAAACAATGCTGATGAAAAAGAGAACAGTAATACCATCATGAAGAAAGAGGAAACCATTAATGTCAAGTAGTAGAAAGTCATGTCACATCCATCACTTCTTCTCTGCAACTGTCTGTGAATTTATGTACCATAGCTTGGTCTCCATACTTTGTTGTTTTATTAAATAAACAAGGAAGAAATAAGCTCAATCTATCACTGAGTCTTCTGAGAGCGGGATGCATCTCCAAAACCTTCTTATATCTGTCTGCAGTGACTTGGCTAAGTCTCCTGCAAAAAAATAATACATTAGATCCTATCCAGGAGAAACAAACATTACTTTTAGTCACTCTAAGGACCATTAATAAATCAGTTGATTCCAGAAAAAGAATAACAACTCTGGGTTTCCAGGAAGTGGCGCTGTCTTAAGCACATGATCACGTCTGTTAGGTCTTTGTATGTTTAAGAGGTAGTGGCTGGCATTCCCAGAACCTAGGTCATGAAAGACTGGAAAAATGAAAGAGGGTCTCTTTTCTCCAAGCCTTTGCCATTCCAAAAATACTCGGATTGTTCCACTGATTTAAGTTTTTGAGATCCTCTGCCTGCCATTTTCATTTTTGATCCTCAGATCACACAGATATAAGTTGGTGTGAAGTATCCTGAAAATACATAGTGTTCAAGGTTAGTGACCCTATTGTCGAGTGAACACCAGTCATCATCTAATATTTGTGCGTGCTGGTTATTTACCTCTGCATATGGTTCAAGGGAATGTATTTCCTCTAAAATGATTTGCATGGTAATGGGAGGGGAATATTTGACTGGTGAATTCTTTTGTTTGAGGAAAGAGTTGAAGGGCCTCAGACATTCAAATTTGACCTGAATGAACCTGCCACTGGCAGATGAGCAACCAGTGAAATAGGTGTTGGTAAACTCTGAGGAGGAGGCTCAGAGCATGATTCCATGTCTTTCAGTAAGACAGAGAAAGGTTTAGGGTCAGAGAGTTCCGAGATGTTGGAATGTGATGCTGTAATGGAAGAATTCAGTCTGAAATTCAGTCCCATCCCCATATAAAAGCAGATAGTTGAATGTGTTGTGGTGGCACACAGCTGAAATTAATTGAGGAACAAGTGCTTCAGAAACCAAAGATAGTACCAAACTGGCCAATATTATAGATATGGCAGCATAATGGTGAAGGATAGCCTATTTGGTGGCTGACAACATTGGTGCTGTGATGAGAGGACAGCAAATAGTCTAAATGTAATGCATAGTGAGCAAAGCAAAGTGAGGAAAAGCACCTGAAAAATAATATAGAAAATCGTCAGTCAGTGGTCGGAGAAGCACAAAATGGCAGATGCGATCCAGATACTTAGGGGTCGATTAGGATCGCGGAGCAGGAGGGAACCTCCGCATGGCATTCGGAGTTCCCTCCTGTGCAATTAGGATGTGACCGCAAGGGTTGCGGTCACATCCTCTATTTTTAACATTGCGGCGGGTGGAGCTTCAAGCTGCACCCGCCGCAATGTTAAAAATGCACGCATTGCATTTGCATGCAGTAAGAGGCAGGCACCGCGCGGTGCCTGCCGCTTTCTGCATGCAAATGCAGGGGGGTACCATAGGTACCCCCCATGTGCACCCCCCCCTTCACCTAGGGGGCCCACAACGGGCCCCCGCAGTGAAGTTCCGTATGCTCTTCCACGGCGGAAAACCCGCCGCGGAAAAGCATAATTTACAGGCCATCCTAATATGGTGGACGGTGTCTGGAAGACACCGTCATCATATTAGAGCTTTTCCGCCGCGGTTGTAAGCCGACCGTGACGGAAAAGCTGCGGACGGAAACCAGGACCCACCAGCCATCCTAATGTGGCGGTGGGTCTTTGGTCAGTCCGCTGCGGTTTTTCCGCATTCTCGGGGCCGGTGGTGGCTTCCGCCAGCCCCGAGGATGCGGAAAAACCGCAATCATAATGACCCCCTTAGTGTGCCGCTGGCATGGTTCAGGAATCAGGAAAGCCGCCATGTTGCTGAACAAAAAGCTGCTCCAAAGAAGGGAAATGTTTCCCATGACTTTGCAAGGTACTAGAAAGGTGTCATAAAGGAGAAGTTACCTGTGGGCCAAACGCCCCCTCCTACAGTTCCAGAGCCGTGCTAGAGAGAAGTCATCTTCCGATGGTATCGAGCTACGCCCCCAAGGTGGCATAGTCTAGATTCCTCCTACAGCCTCTTTCATTCACCGCCATACACTCTCTCCCCCTTTATCGTCATCCTTGCTTTCCTTCTTTTTCACTGCTTTTCAGTGTTTCTCTTCTTCCTTCTTTCCTCCTTTTGTGTTTTTTAATCTCGTGCTCTGGGTCAACGTCTGAGGAGGAAAAATATGTGCCAGTGGGCCTCACCTGCTACCACCAGCTCAATTTAAGCACTGCATAATATGCAGTATTTGGGGATGCAAATAGGGGGGTTAAGCAATTTTTTCTCCGTGCTTCATGTAGTTGTACAGAGGAGTTCCTCTTGATGTTGCACTAATACCATCCATGCTTCTAAACCTTAAAATGAAATGCGCATTATAGTTTCTGTTTCATTATACCAAACCAGAATTCATATTTTAATAAACGTTTTTTTCTAGTCAACATATATCAGTTGAAATTTATACCAGCGATGTTTGATATGCATGACTGATTCCAGCTATTTTAGAAATAAATATAGATGTCCTTCCTGTAGTGTTTCTCTCAGCTGCTGCTTGTCTACTCCACTGGCAACAACAGTAGGGGAAGCTCTTGGCCTTTTCGCTGGTTTATAATTGTAAATGTAACACAGAGTTTGTAGGTGTAAGACCAAGACCTTCTTTTTTTTACAATGCCATGATTCGTTTTAAGATGTAGCCTCAATCCTAACCTCCAGTGGTGTCAGATTTCCATTTTAATTAACCAATTTCACTTCTGGTTGCACTTCCAATGTTTACAATAACATTTCCAGCAGTCCAGAGTTTATTGACGATGAAGGTGAAGAGGTACAAGGCAGCAGGTTTCAAAAGTCAAACAGACTAGCAAATGTTAAGATCTCCGTGATTTTAGTATTGCTGTAACACAGGAACTATAAAATCAACCTTTGATTTAAATTTCCGAAAAATGACTCCAGTCACATCGAGGTATATGCGTCATAGACACAAAGTTTCGGAAGTGCAACAATATGCTTTACATAAAGGTAGGACGTATCTTTTTTTAAAATCATTAGAGTATTAAAATCATATTTTCAAATTATGAGTCAAATAAAAAAAAGACACTGCTAGCAGTGTGGCAGGATGTACAATGGAAACGTATGTTATACCTTTGCTAAAAAGTACATTTCCGTAGCAGTACACTTAAATAAAATGGCATCTAAGCTCTACTGCAATGCAGTACACACAACCGAATATTAAAGGAGAATTTTTCTGTCCGTCCTATAAGAGATGTTTGATAGTTCTTAGTTTCCTAACTTGTTACACGAGAAGCAATACATTGTAGATTCACAGGAAAGTTGATTCTTTTGCATGCAGAGAGATTGTGAGATTCTGAAAAAGATGGGCGTCTGCATAAGGCCACACTACACAGTTACAGGCGCACCAGTTAGCCTGCTCCACAGGAAGAGGGAAATTCGAGGCCACCTCGTATCCAGAGAAAGAATGGGGCCAGTGGGACCATACCAGCGTAACGTCATAGCTCGAGCCCTTCTCTTATAATACCTGATTTACTTTGGTTCCCTGCAAAAAAGCCCAGGAAAAGGTTAAAACGGCATCTCCACTGTGTAGGTCTGAAGATGCAAGAGTCATATAATGAAGCCCTCTGGCCTGCAAATCAACACGTCATTAAGGCTCACCTTTGTCCATCTGCCATGTTGGATGGGAATCCTCAAATGCCCCAGCCTCCAGAGCAGCCCTGGCTCCCCTCTCCTACCATCCTGGAAAAGGTAAGAGGGCCTGGCTTCAGATGCCGAATTCCAGCAAAACGTCAGTGGATCCCAGGGATTTTTCACATCCTGAGACTCAGTCGAAATTTCGCTTCCAGATATATATCACTCTGATTCACTGCTGAAAATGATTTTTTTTCAAGATATATTGTGGGAAAATAATGGTCAGGAAAAAGCTGCTCTAGAACGCATTAATTGCAATACCCATTTAGGCCCCAAACCAGGAACGACTGTCTGCTCAGCAGATGGCAGACAATCTCAAGGGCAGAACTGAAGCCATATGCACCGTGGCAGGAAGGGCACCCAGGCCTTGCTATAATGGGAGACATCAGAAGGCCAGTCTGTCAAAAATAATCCCCTTTGGGCGAATATGAGAGTAAACCACAGTTTTCTATCAAACAGACACATATACATACAATAAGGAGCAATAAATGATTAACATGAATCAGACATACAAAAGACCTTGTACATTTTATTCACAGGAAAAACAAATGAAAAAACAGTACATTGTCAGAATAAAAATTCATAATAAAATGTGGGACAGTACATAGGGAAAATGGTTCCAATTAAAAAGCAGAGAGAGCCACCAGTATTATAATAACATGTGATTAAGTAACTCCAGGTCTATAAATTCCACAATTTTGTAGGAGTTTCTTATCTCTTGTGGCCTAGTGCTCCTCCACCAGAATAGAGCATCAACGCGTTTCGGTTTATGGCACATATACTTCCAAAGCCAAAAAACCTTCTTCAGGAAATAACAATAAAATATCCCACAGAACCACAATGTCTGGAAGAAACAAATAAATACAACTTGTCTTTTGGTACCCTACTCCTTCGGGTCTCTGGGTCCCTCTCTGTTTTTACAGACATCAGAAGGCCCACAGCGATCCCAGGGCAATGAAGTTACATGAAGTAGCTGTGGACAGAAATAAATAATGACATGCATTCATTTTTTTGTTTTTTATTATTTTCATTCAGTACGTTTATGTTGTTGCGAAGTTAACACTATCTGACCAGTGAGAAGACTTCCCAGGGCAAGGAATTCTAACTTTCCTGATCTGAGCTTTTTCCAACAAACCCAACAGCTTTACCTGATATCTTGTTCAATGCCTATTAGACGTTGTGAAGCTCTCCTCTGGTACAGTCTGCTGTCGTGCCCTGCAGAAGGATTTTTTTTCTCATAAAATGACATTATAACCCAAAGACGGTTCAAACTGAAGCAACAAAGTATCTGAAAGATGATGGTGAGGTCACAGGGGGAGGGTGTTATTGGACTGTTAAATTAAATTAAATGGGATATAATTTTGAGGGTGCTTTGGAGGAATATGTACAATACTCTGAACATACCATTCCACAGAATCCCAAGTGTCTTTTATAAGGTATTCTGGCACAGGAAACTAACCCTAGGCATTCCAAGAAAGTGAGGATAATCCCACAGGTTTACACTAATGCTCATCGAAATGATCTCATTTGCACCAACAGATGTGTGTTTTTTTTCTTCAGTGTTCATGGTTGGAGAGGATAATAGGTACTCCACAAGTTACAGTGCCTGTATTCCCTGTTAACTAGTGCAGTATGCTACTCAGTCTGTGAAAGCAAGATGGCCACATTATGACTCCTTGTCACTCTAGTTAGAAGCCAAGGCCTAGCGCAAGTGAGGTGCCATGGAATAAGACTAAGGCCCAGATTTACAGAAGTCAAAAACAATGCAGCGCAGCACCCAAAATGCTGCTCTGTGTTGCGTGACAAGAAGAGAGCAAGAGAGTGCCATATCTATAGAGATATGGCATTCTCCTCCCCTCTCCGTAGTGCTGGTGCAGAATTTTGCTATAAGTGCCGCACACACACCTTTGCGGCACAGTGCAAGGCTTTGTGTGAGTCTAGCATGGGTATCCTTCCAGTACAAAGTCTTATGGCTAGAGAAGTTTTAAAATGTTTCCCATTTTGTATGTGTGCTGTGCAGTGCAGCACAAATGCAAAGTCGAAAAAGAAAGGAGCAATTAAAACATTTCTCCTTTTAATGCCCGTTTTCCAACTGAATTATTTTTTGTTACAGAACCCTGTCTGCTAATGTTAGTAGATTACGTATTGCGTCAAAGGCATGGGTGGTTACATCGGAATGCCCACGTACCCCCATGTAACACCCCCTTGACGTTAAGTAATGCAAACAAGTGCTTCATGTTGGTTTGCGTTACTTTGTCCTAAAAACCAACGCAAAAACCATTTGTACTGGTTTGTAAATCGCCCAAAAGCTTTTGCGTTGGGTTTGTGTTAAAAACATTATGTGATTCTTGTAAATAACAAGGACCCCCTGATAGGGATATGACTCCTGGGTCAGGGATAACAATTTTTTGTAATAGCAAATACCCAGGCAGACTTCAAAAACAAAAGCTGGCTAAACAGTCAAAATAAACATAAATGTATACTGGATAAAAAAGTAATGCAATGAACTAGAATGATAGCAAAAATGATTGAAATTTAATAGAAAATACACTCTTTACATAAAATACATAAAAAACATGTGGCTATTATTCAAATATATATTAGAAGCACATCATGATACATAAAAAAAGGATCTCTTGTTTTCCTTTTTGTGAAGATAAGGGCTGTGTGTCAACGCGTTTCGACAAAGTCTTTTGTCTTCATCAGGACTAGTAGATAGTCAGCCACTCTCTCTAAAAATAAAAACGTATTCAGGTGACTATTAAAAAGACATAGTTCATTGCATAAATGTTTTCTATGTGGACCACAGAGTGTTCTCAAACTGATAGAAAAAGTTTTTCTCCTTTAGCCAGACTTATATTGTAATATAAACAGCAGGTGAAAATATATACAGTTGGAAAATCAATATAATAAACAGGATGAACACATTCTACATACATACATATAATTATACATATACAATATCTACATATATACATCAGTACAGTCAATTACTAAACCTAAGTAGCCTTACACTAAAGAATATAAATGACAAGTATTTGGTAGGAATTAGCGTAACATTTAGGGGACTCCAACAAGATGATAAGGCATTATTAAATTGACAGTTGATCATTGAGTTTCATGAACGAAGTTGTACAAAAATTCACATTTTGAGATGATCATTTAGTGACATTAGGCTAGTAGAGTGAGGGAGATTCAAGATAGACCCTCTAAACTAGAAAAATGGTCATATCCTACACTCTTCTTGCAGTTTTTTGACTAATCATAACTTCAGTTTCCTGACCTATCTATACCCTTTTCAAAATATGGGAGGACTTTTTAGTTTTGTTAATATGGGGTGGGCCTTTTGCCAGTTCAGCTGCTTACCTAAAGAAGTCTTTTAGGTCAAAGTAGTTCAGTGTAGATGGAGTAAGGCGCTTTCGTATTGTTTGCTTCTTGCAGTCTAGTATTTTAGCTATTATTTCCAAAAAAGAAATATGTTACGGCATTATAATGGTACAATATCTGTATAAGCTTCTTTCTAGTTCAGCCTCAGATTCTGTCTGTTAATCAGCTCACCTGTTAAAAACGGCCTTCTTTTTTTCTCTTTTTTTCACTTATTATTTGATTATTCTTTAAAAAATGAGGAGGATCTCAGGATGTATTTGCTCATATGGCAGCCAGATGTTTTGAACGATATATTACATTACTGGTCCATTTCACTAAAGAGGAAGGACATAAAAAAGATGTCTTTCAAAATGCTTGCTTCAGCGTGTAAGGTTACTAAAGATAACTTCACTTGTCAATGTTTACCTTACACACTTGAGTTTCCTTTTCAAAGGGTACAGGATGCAGTTCCTAGAGAGGCTCTTTATAGCCTTGGAGCGAATCAACAGGACGCAGTGTATCTTGGTAAAATGGCGCGTAGTTAAATTGGTGCAGGCACTAATCGAGAAAAAAATGTTTTTTAACGGTTACAAACCTAATCAGAGAGTTTTTTAGTAAAAGGGGCTAATTTGGTATGTAAGGTTACCACATCCATCATGCATTATAGATATTTACCTTACGCGCTTGTAACTCCTTTTTAGAGGATGCCGTGATGCATTTCTTAGAGAAGCTCTTTGTAGCTTTTGCTCGAGTTAAGGGATGCGGTAACTGCCGGTATAGACGTGCGCGGTAAAGGTAATACAGGCACTAGACAAGGGAAAAAAACCCTTCAATTACAAGCGTGATCGTAAAGTTCAGGCGGAAGATTAAAAGACTCGTCCAAACGTGGCGAGGCTGGAGCCGCGAGGTCAAATACACCCCCAGCATAAGATATGTTGAAATAGTTTCGCGCTCTTACCGCTTCGATAGATATGCTGCAGCTTGAAACAAGTTATCTTTAGTAACCTTACACGCTGAAGCAAGCATTTTGAAAGACATCTTTTTTATGTCCTTCCTCTTTAGTGAAATGGACCAGTAATGTAATATATCGTTCAAAACATCTGGCTGCCATATGAGCAAATACATCCTGAGATCCTCCTCATTTTTTAAAGAATAATCAAATAATAAGTGAAAAAAAGAGAAAAAAAGAAGGCCGTTTTTAACAGGTGAGCTGATTAACAGACAGAATCTGAGGCTGAACTAGAAAGAAGCTTATACAGATATTGTACCATTATAATGCCGTAACATATTTCTTTTTTGGAAATAATAGCTAAAATACTAGACTGCAAGAAGCAAACAATACGAAAGCGCCTTACTCCATCTACACTGAACTACTTTGACCTAAAAGACTTCTTTTGGTAAGCAGCTGAACTGGCAAAAGGCCCACCCCATATTAACAAAACTAAAAAGTCCTCCCATATTTTGAAAAGGGTATAGATAGGTCAGGAAACTGAAGTTATGATTAGTCAAAAAACTGCAAGAAGAGTGTAGGATATGACCATTTTTCTAGTTTAGAGGGTCTATCTTGAATCTCCCTCACTCTACTAGCCTAATGTCACTAAATGATCATCTCAAAATGTGAATTTTTGTACAACTTCGTTCATGAAACTCAATGATCAACTGTCAATTTAATAATGCCTTATCATCTTGTTGGAGTCCCCTAAATGTTACGCTAATTCCTACCAAATACTTGTCATTTATATTCTTTAGTGTAAGGCTACTTAGGTTTAGTAATTGACTGTACTGATGTATATATGTAGATATTGTATATGTATAATTATATGTATGTATGTAGAATGTGTTCATCCTGTTTATTATATTGATTTTCCAACTGTATATATTTTCACCTGCTGTTTATATTACAATATAAGTCTGGCTAAAGGAGAAAAACTTTTTCTATCAGTTTGAGAACACTCTGTGGTCCACATAGAAAACATTTATGCAATGAACTATGTCTTTTTAATAGTCACCTGAATACGTTTTTATTTTTAGAGAGAGTGGCTGACTATCTACTAGTCCTGATGAAGACAAAAGACTTTGTCGAAACGCGTTGACACACAGCCCTTATCTTCACAAAAAGGAAAACAAGAGATCCTTTTTTTATGTATCATGATGTGCTTCTAATATATATTTGAATAATAGCCACATGTTTTTTATGTATTTTATGTAAAGAGTGTATTTTCTATTAAATTTCAATCATTTTTGCTATCATTCTAGTTCATTGCATTACTTTTTTATCCAGTATACATTTATGTTTATTTTGACTGTTTAGCCAGCTTTTGTTTTTGAAGTCTGCCTGGGTATTTGCTATTACAAAAAACATTATGTGAACCCTACACAAAACATTTGTAAATCTCAGCCTAGGTGTAGGACAAAATTGTTATGTTGGTTCCAAAAAAGACATGAATAGCCAGAAAGAGCTGTGAGTGCTCAAGATTTTAAAACACTTGATATATACATTTATTTGCATAATCCATAAGTGGAAAGTATACAACAAACAATAAAAATGCAATGTAACACAATTCACTAACAAGAACGTGCCCTATAGCTGTGCCCTCCATACACTGTTTGCGATCATTACATTATTTCAAGCATCAGCACACGCTGTTACGATAGCACTGTCTGGAAGCATCATTATCATCTCAGCACACAGTGAAATAGGAGATCTCTTCCACCCCACTAAAACTGTCACCAGAAACGGCTGCTCTTTACGAAGTTATGAGAAGTTGTAAGTGTTTTAGAGGCCAGTATTTGCGAGCACCTAAACTATATCATTAAGTATAGAATCTTATAACATAGCATGAACAAAGGCAGGAACAATGTGAATTTGATCATACACGATATACAGGGTACCTTTCAATTTGCAAAGGTAAGAGATACTGCCACAGAGTTGTAAAAGTGTTGTTGGTTGCCTTAAAATGGGTATATCTCACTATTGGAGCACCTAGAGGATGCTGGTTAGCGGCTTCTTCCAGAAGAGCAGTCTTTGTGACACAGGGTGACTCACTGAAAGGGGCGTACATTCACAAGCACAAAGGGCTTATCTCAAAACCTATTCATGCTAGCTATCACAGCTGGGTGCTGGACCACTGCAACAACAATTACAGCACAATCAATTCAGAAGTAAAAATTATTAAAGATAGTACAGAGAAGCAGTAAGTTTAAAAGGCATAAACACCACTCAACTCATCTGCATTTGCAGCATAGCTTTCATGTGCTGTACCTTTCTGATCTTTTATGAGGGGTAGAGAGGGCTTCAAGGTTCTTCCACACAAGCAACCAGTGGCGGTTCCTCTGCTAAGGTGTAGGAGCGCCGCCTCACTGCATTTTTTGCAGTGGAAAAAGGAAAAATAAAATGATAATTACACTGCATTATTAACATTTTATTTTCCATTTGTCATGCAGCTTTACAGAGCAGGGCAGTGCTTGGCTGTCGTTACAGACAAGGAGGGACAGAATGGTGGGGACTAAAGTGAACACAACAGATTGGGCCGGCCAAACATTCTTGCACACTTTGCATGTTCCCCACCGGGCTGCATGTCTCAGCCTGGTGCGGAGCATGCACAGGCCCCCATTCCCCATCTGAGCGCCGATCCGAGGCGCTCAGACCAATTACAACACTGCATTGCAGCATTGTGATTTGCTTAGGAGAGAGAGCCTGTGCTTCCTGCTTCAGAGGATGATGTGATCCGGTGGTCCGGGAGAAAGGTAAGTCGATTTTAATTTATTTTTCAATCTTTCCCCATCTCACCCATGCTACTCGGTGGCAGCCACCACTGCAAGCAATGTCAAGATCAACCTCAGAGCAGACAAGCGGAATCTCAAAAGGGTCTTTCAGGCCTTTTCACATCTAAAAGGGAAAGGGCAGCACTGAGCTCCACATTCTACAAGTACCAATAGCAGCAGAGTCAAGGTCCAGAAGGGGAGGAAGAAGGTGGAGGAGAGTTCTAGCCTAGATGTGTACATTTAGGCATGTTGACCAGGAAGCACTGTCAAGCATAGTCAGGGCATCTCCAGATTCAAAGGGTCCAGCCATATATGCCTTGTCAATGCCCCCTTAATAGGTCCTCTCTGTAGAGTGCATTGCAGTGTTCCCAGCCTTTGTGCAGATGGCCAGGCATATCTTACAAGGGATTCTCTCATCTGACATATTCCGTTTTTTGGTTGCTGAATGAAGATACAAAAGGGGTCGCTGTAAAAGACAGAAATGATGTACAAAGTTGGAGGAAGCGTACACTGTAGGTTTTACAAAAAAAGAATAGTAGATACACAGTTTGGAATCCCTTAGAATTACCTATCCCTGATTCCCAGTTGAAAAGGGAAAAATATTAATGTGGGATTTTTGAACTAAAGGCGGCTGACTATGTGCCCTTTGCTCTCTTTCTTTATAGATTGTATAAGATCTAAGCCAACTGATGCTTTAATTTATAGGCAACCCTAAAAAGAAATTAATGACTGTATATAGAATGTAAAACAAGCACTTTTTAGTCAGTCAGGAATAACCATATCCCTGTATTGCCAGTTTTATGCATACTGCACAGAACAACTGCATACAGTACCTGTATACAGAAGTAGGTGGGGAAGTGAGAAGCCCGCGCAGGTGCTTTCAATACTGATCAGGGTCTGTATTATGCATACGGAGTAAGCATGAGCGGGAAATCCGTTACGCTCGCGGATTTTGCGGATTTTTGGGAAATCCGCAATCCGCGAATTTTGCGGATTTCCCGCAAAATCCGTAAAAAAAAAATCAGCGAACGTAACGGGTTCAAAAGTTGAACCCCCACTCATGCAACTATTTTACAATGGCGCCAGCAAGCTGCCAGCGCCGTTGTAAAATAGTTACAAAGTTAGCTTGCACAGGAACCACTAGATAAAACGAAGCAGGTGCTGCTTTATTTTATCTAAGTGCTTCCTGTGCAAGCTAACTTTGTAACTATTTTACAACGGCGCTGGCAGCTTGCTGGCGCCATTGTAAAATAGTTGCAGCCTTACACAGGTCACTCAAGGGACCACTGCGCCCTTCAGGGCGATTGCATAGTAACACACACATGGTCACTCGAACTAGTTGATGCTCAAATTCAGTGACTCATTCATTAGCCCAAAAACAATCATGAACGTCTTCGAGGCTGGACAGGTGTGCCTCTTCCAAAATCAGTGACTCATTCATTAGCCCAAAAACAATCATGAGCGTCTTCGAGGCTGGACAGGTGTGCCTCTTCCCAAATCTACTGTGGAAAATCAGCTGTGATGCTGGGTAGAGGCCTTTGCATCCTTGACTTTCATGAGCGCAATCCCCGTGCTGTTTCTGTGACCAGGAGCTTCTTTCTCTTATAATTCTGTTCGCACGGGTTGCTGCAAGTTCGCACGCGTTTTGTACAATTTCGCAATTTGCGAAATTGTACAAAACCCTCGCGAACATGCAGAAACCCGTGCGAACAAAAAAAAAAAGAAAAAACCCTCCGGATTCGCGGATTTTGCGGATTTTGGCAATCCGCAAATTCGCAAATCCGCAAATTCGCGGATTGCCAATCCGCAAAATTCCGCTCATACCTAATACGGAGCACTTTCCTTGTTTTTGCGACAATACACCTTTCAAAAGGTGCACCCTGCACAAACAAGGAAAGTGATAGAGCGCGCAGTTCTCCCGAGTCACCTGAGTTACCAATTCTTTACACGCACTGGGCCCTTGGCGTGCAAACCTTTAATACCACACTAATTAGTTTGGGTGAACTGGGTGAGGATTTCTCCTCCTGCACGCTGCTATGAGCAATTAAGGTTTGGTTTCACCTCTGCTTACCATGCACCTGACTTACCACAGGCACAGTTCTTACGACGGACCTGGAGCTATAAGGGAAAATAGTAGACAGGCCTAACATCAGATATTCTTTATAATCAGTAAATACGTTCCACAATTTCGTAAAATGACCACAGACACCTGAGGATGTTTAAAGTTTTATATATAAGGTTCAAAGAGAATATGACAAGGCAATAAGTGATAGGCAGTATAAAGCATCTAATATCAAAATCAAAACCATAAAGTAGCTATAGATAAGTGCTAAGACCATTAGTGTATATGGGAAGACTAGAGGTAGGATTTTTAGAACAAACACTAGTCCCTGCAATTTTATACTAAAACATAGGATGTGGATGGGACCTAGAACATGTACTTAACCTAAGTCTTTTAAACTATTCTTACTAAGTTCACCGCAATCAGGCTAAAGGTAGGGGAAAAATTGGAACATACTAATATAATATGACAGTAGGTAATTTCCTAAGGGAGGGGAGAGAAATGGAACAATTCTAATAAACAATAGCATATAACTTGTTCTCAATGAGATAGAGCAATATCTCGGCAAGAGTGCTTTATTAAGGAAGGAGAGAGAGAAGTCAAGAGAGAGAGAGAGAGAGACGCAAACCCACAGGTTAATATTTACCTAGGACTGAGAGAAGACTAACCCTGGCCACGGGTCAGTTGGAAGGACGGGGACAAGGACCCTCAGGAAGGAATGCCAGAATGCGAGCAGGTACAGCTCACGGACAGTAAGGACAGGATACCCCTCAGGATTTGGGATCAGGACTGGGCTCACCAAGGTACGACCAACACCCACAGCTTCAGCAGCAACGCCAGCGTTACCCCTCTCTGCAAGTAATCCGCCAGTAACCCCGATTTGGGTTTTCAAATTCCCCAGCAAAGTGCTTCGCCAGCACTTAGGATTATTTCCACCCCTTAGGAGTTTGTGGAAAGTATGGACAGAGTGCTCCGCAGCACTTCAGATTGAGCACCTATAGAGTTCGTAGGGTCAGTGACAGGTCTGCTACTCGGACAAGTCGGACAATTTTCCTAAGCTAAACTAGGGCAGTTATACTGTTTTGGGGTCCCTCAGACCACCCACTAATGTTGCAAGTGACAGTTTCCCACATTGTGATTGGTCAGGAGAGGTGGTGCGGTCATTACCACCTCCTAGAATTCAGTTTTCTCATACTTAATATTCAATTTTGCACACCCGCCCCCCGGGTTCACGTTCCCATGCATGGAATACAGTAGTATAGGACAGTTCACAATAGGTAGCAACAGTATTGCTTTTTCCAAGGTAAGACTCCGTATTCCCAGCGATGTTCCCAGGCCCATTGTGCTTCAGGAGCCAGCTGGCTAGATTTAGCTTCTGCGCAGTTAGAACTTTCCCTGGTCACCTGACAGGGTTCAGAGGAGCCTCAGCATGGCGTCGCTCATGTATGCCCCAGCCCACAAAGACGCGGTACATGAAAAGTAAGCGAGAACAAATTAAAATCACATATAAAATGATCACACTGTATACCATGATAATATTCTAACCAACCCTTACTTTATAATGACTATAGCATTATGGTTTAGTGCGAAAAGATAGATAGGCTAAAGCAGCAGTAGCAAGCGGAGAGCGTGGTGAGAGACAAGCGGCCATATTTGCAACAGTGCGCATGAGCACAGAATCCCTCCAGATTGCGAGTGCGTCACATCACATGGGTATGACCGACGCATGCGCAGACTGAATTTCGGCAAAGCAGCCATTTTTAGTGCAAGCTTCATTTAGTACGAGAAAAGACAAACAAGCAAGCATCCTGGGGACACCCGCGTGTCGGGAAAACCACTTTATAAATGACGAATAATGAGGTTAATATTATTACGCAGTTTAGACAAGGGTTTTGCATACGAGCAGGGCGCTGGCACGCGAATCCCAGCTCCATCAATCCCCTCTTTGATGATATTTACTATCATCACCACATAGAAGGAAACAGATGCCAACTTTTCTCATTCATCCACATCGTCCATTTCAATTTCAATAAACTTATTGTTTAGTTTTCTTTCAGCTTCCCTATGAGAGTGGTGATTTTTCGCCTTTTTGTAAATTGCACTCTTTAGCTCTTCTAGTTCTAGTTCATCAATGTTTCTTTTCACCCCCCTCTGATTTACTGTATATTTCTTTTTGCACCTTTGGCATTTGCAGCAGATAAAAATGATCAATACAATTACACCTATTACAACTATTGGCATCAGTATTTTCCACAAAAGATTTCTACCTAGGTTAGTAAACCAATTACCTATAGAGGAGAGACCTCCAGTCAGTCTCGTCCAGGCACTGTCAACCTCCAATGGTTTGAGTTCTTTTTCCAAATTAGTTATGTTTTTCACATATTGTTTTAGTTCGATACTTTTATCAGGAATGTAGGTGCAACAATGTTGCGCTTTCAGCATTCTACAGACTCCGCCCTCTTTTGCTAATAGGGTGTCAAGGGCAAGACGGTTTTGTAAAACCATTGATCTGATCGCAACCATTTCAGTATTGACCAGCAGGAAACCAGCAGCAGTGTCCGTTGATAGCCGGTCCACTACTGTAGACAATTTGCAGATTCTATGGGTGTTCAGAACTACCCCCATTCCAGGTATCAGTGCACTAAAAATATCACCTATAATTTCACCTACACTTTCACGTCTACTACGCACTAAGCCATTAGTTTCTTCATCGCTTCCAGCTGCATTATTCACATGGTATATTTTCGGGAAAACAATGCCAAAGTAGCAGCTTCCATACCAGTGATCCGGCAATTTGAAATAAGCCTTGTTCCCACATATATAATATATTCCGGGAAACACAGGTTCTGACCCATTTTTGAAACCCCAACCTCCAATTACCTTGTAATTATGTTCACACTCGCTGGAACCGATGAATACATTGTTATAGTACTCTGTCTTTTCCCTATGGATACAAAGTTTCCCTTTTCGTTCAAAATCCAGCGACAAGGCAGGACTAGCTTCGCCTTCCGAGGTGTTATCCATGTGCTCAGCCCACCTAGGGACTCTATCCTTTTCGTCATTTGCCTTCTTCTGAAACTTTTCTCTCCTTCTGTCTGCCATCTTTATAAACATCTTTTCCTGCTCTTGCAGTGAACAGGTCAGATTATCTTCTCTTGCTTTATCTAAATCTATGTTACCTATAGTCAGGAAATATTCTCCCATATATCGGGTCACGTCACTGGTAGTATGTACACGATTCAGGTGTCCTCTAATAGGAAGTTCAGAAAATACTACGTCATCATTTGAATAATAGTACTGCAAGGTGCTTCTATAGAACAAGCTAGCTAATATACTACAGGAGATTCCATAGGTCAAAGGTAGATGGTGGTATGTCACGCCTTCAGCCACTGAAGTTGGTAGCTTCATGCAGACATAACAGTCCTCTATTTCCATAGCTTCTACATAATGCACTAACAAGTTGGCAAAAACATTTAGATGCGTCCTGTTTCTCATTTTGTGAAAATGGAGTCCATCCTCATCTGGTGCTTCTAAATTAGGTCGTGTGTGTGTCAGTCCTACTCGTTTGTCGCGTCTTTCTAGGCTTCGTGGTGTTTCTGCAGTCTGTACAACCCCTACGTCTACTACTTCGGGTTCAGTAGGGGACAAGTTAGGATTTTTACTTATCATAAAAGGTAGAAAAACTGTTAGTCCTATCCACATTACTATTAACATGGCTACACTACACAAGCATACTTTACAACAGGTTTTGAGACACCCACACCGGGATCTCCCAGAGACATTCGGATCAGACATATTTAGCTTACAGGTGGCTTTTGCTACCCCTCTTCGTTTCTTTGCACCAAAGGCTCACTTCGGGGCTCTCTCAAGGAGGGTCTTCGTCCGAACTCCGATCAGCAATGGACTCGTCGTCACTGTTGCCACTGTGGTGTGGCTCGTCAATTTCCTCCAACACAAAGTACGTCCACTCAGGGCTCCGATACAGTCGGTTCTGTTTCTTTATTCTGTCGCTCTTTCTTAGCGATTTGCCTTGGGCTGCATTTCTTTCACTTTGAGCCCTTTTTCTGTCTTTCTGATTTTCTTCGACTGTCTTTAGTCTGAGCCTCAGTCTCTTGACGTATCGGGGTGCACTTCTACCTCCGTGCCTCCCAGTTGTTGAGGAAACTTGGCCTTCTTCGTGCACTCTTTTTACTTTTTGATGTGGCACCTCTGTTTCCCTGCCTGTCTGACTAGTTCCAGGTCTTTCATCTATTTCTTCTGCCTGGTCGCTAATCTGTCCCTGCTCAGATTCAAATCGCACTTTCTTTTTATTTCTGGTTACTGTTGTTTCCGTTGTCTGAGCACTTCGATCTAGTTCTATCTGTTCCTGTTCATGCTCTTCGATCTCTTCGTTTTCTTCTGCATGAACGTCAGCTCTAATTTCTAACTGTCCCTTTCCAAGTTCAGGAGTTTCAGGAGGAGTTTCGAGGTTCTGATCTGACCCTACTTGGCCTACGTCCTGATCAGGTGTGTTGTGGCTTTCGTTGACCTGACCTTCTTCTTCTATTTCTGACTCACCTGGACTATCCCACTCACTGTCTAAGTAGGAATATTTCCGGGTTCGTATTGGATCATGAACCGGGTCGTCGGCGGGGTACCATTCAACGTCTCGACTTGTGCTCGGCAGTTCGATGTCAGCTAGCTCCGGACTCTCTTCCTCGGAAGCTTCTTCAGCTGAGCTGCCTTCAGCTCCAGTCGCGTTTTCTCCAGATACCCGCTTTGTGTGGCTGGCGTGGATCCACTTCGGTACACCAGCGCACTTTACAGCAGTAGTGGTGACGAGGATCACTTGTCGTGGCTTTCCCCACCTTGGCTTCAGGCAACTGCTCCGGGTGTGTTTCTTTAACGCCACCCAATCTCCGGGTTGCAGTTTAAGCGCTGGAGTCTTTGGCCACTCGTCTTCTGTCTCTCCAATCTGCTGAGAGAGAGAACGCACTTGGTCACCCAACTGCCTGCAGTATTCTAATACCATATCATCAGAAATGCTTAGCAGTTTGTGTCCGGGCACCCAAGCCTGTCGCATCACTCTTCCCATCAACACTTCATGGGGACTTAGGCCAGTTTTTCTGTTCGGGATACTTCTCAGACTCATCAGCACAAGGGGTAAAGCCTCTATCCAGTTCATCTTTGTTGAATCACACATTTTTCCCAATCTGGACTTCAGGGTGCCATTTATTTGTTCCACTACCCCAGAAGCCTCTGGGTGGTAGGCACAGTGCAATCTTTGCTTCATTTTGAAGGCTTTACAGAGTTCCTCTAAGACATCGTTGGCAAAATGCCCACCTTGGTCCGTTTCGATTGTCTCTGGGATCCCATACCTAGGTATCAACTCCCTGAGCAATAACTTGGCTGTGGTGAGAGCATCATTTTTCTTCGCGGGATATGCTTCCACCCACCTGGAGAATAGACAAACTATGACTAAGATATATCTATATCCTTTGCATTTGGGCATGGTTATGAAGTCTGCCTGCATTCTGACGAAGGGACCTACTGCCTTTCCAATAGTACTCTGCTCCACTACAGTCTTCTTTCCTGCATTGAATTGCTGACACACTAGGCACCTCTGGCAAAGCCTTTCCGCCTGGTTCCTGAACTTTGAATTACAGAACACCTTGTCAAACACCCGACACATTGCGTCTCTTCCCATATGTGTTGGTTCATGTATCATTCTGATCATGGGGTCAATCAAACTATCAGGCAGTACAGGCACCCCAGTCGAGTTTACCACCACACCATCATCTCTCAGTTTGCATCCATTTTCTGCCCACCTTCCTTTTTCTTTCCTGTCTGTGGCCTGCTGCAACTCTTTTAATTCTTCCCACGTTGACACATTCTCAAACAACATAAGTTGGCAGCTGGTTCCATCCCATAGTGCAATTTGTAGGGACATATGGTGTCGGGCACAAAACTGTGCAATTTGGTCAGCGTACCTATTACCGGCAGTCACATCATCATTTCCAGATTTGTGAGCCGCACACTTGACCACAGCCAATTCTTTGGGTAATTGGATAGCTTCCAGTAAGTCATGCACCACCTTCCCATTTCTGATAGGTGTGCCTGAGGAAGTCATGAATTCTCTTTGTAGCCACAACTGGCCGAAGTCATGAACGACCCCGAAACAATACTGGCTGTCTGTATAAACAGTTATTCTCTTGTTCTTACCCCTCTTACAGGCTCTGGTTAACGCGATGAGCTCTGCTACTTGTGCAGACTTCACCTCGCGCATGTAAGATGCTTCGATGGTTCCTGTCAGTGTAACCACAGCATAGGCAGCACTTAGGCTCCCACTCTCATGTCTCAAACACGAGCCATCCACGAACATTGTTTTATCCCCATCAAGTAACGCTATTTCACGGATGTCAGGACGGGGCTTGGTACTGAACTCAGTTAGATCGATGCAATTATGCTCCCCTTCCTCTTCAATTTCTAAATCCAGGGGGATAGGTAACAGTGTCGCAGGGTTTAGGACATTGCACCGGGAAATAGTGACATTCTCGGCACCAATCAAAATTCTCTCATACTTAGTCAGCCGACTAGGTGTGAGGTACTGGGTCTTAGTTCTAGTCAGTAGGATGACAACAGAGTGAGGAACATATACAGTGACGGGATGTCCCATGACAATGTTCTCACTCTGTTCCAGACTGACGCAAGTAGCAGCAACGGCTTTCAAGCATCCAGGTAATCCAGCAGCCACTGGATCTAGGGTGGCCGAAAAATAGGCTACTGGTCTTCTAACTAATCCGTGCTCCTGGGTCAGGACTGAAAGAGCACAATTCTCTCTCGTGTCACAGAACAGCTCAAAGGGCTTAGAGTACTCAGGCATACCCAATGCAGGAGCGGTACATAGACAGTTTCTCAAAGTTACCCAAGCATTCATGCTTTCACTGTCCCAATGGACGGGGTCTTCTACTCCTTTCTTCGTCATATTTATCAGGGGTCTGGCTAGAGCCGCAAATCCTACAATCCATTGTCTGCAGTAACCCACAACCCCCAAGAACATTCTCACCTCTTTCTGAGTTCTGGGCAGTTCCATTGCTTTAATTATTTTGATCCTTTCGGTAGTGACTTTCCTGATCCCTTTTTCTATCTGGTGCCCCAGATACTTCACGGAGTTTTTACAAAATTGCAACTTGTCAGGTGACACTTTATGTCCTCCTTTTCCTAAGTGATTCAGCAAGGCAATGGTGTCAGTGACACAGTCAGTCTGGGTTTTAGATGCCACTAATAGGTCATCTATGTACTGTACCAAAACAGACTCTCTTGGCAGCACTAGGGATTCAAGGCACTTTTTCAGTATCTGATTGAAAATCGATGGACTTTCGGTGTACCCCTGGGGGACACGATTCCAGACATAGATATGGCTGTCAAATTCAAAACTGAAAAGGAATTTGCTTTCTGGATGTAATGGGATGGAAAAGAATGCGTGGCATAGGTCAATGACAGTGAACCACTCTGCATTCCAGGGAATCTGATATAGAATCACTGCAGGGTTGGGCACAATAGGACAGCAAGGCACAACAATTTGGTTTACCTTGCGCAAATCTTGCACCACCCGGTACTTTCCACTAGGCTTTTTGATCCCTATGATAGGCGAATTACAGGGGCTGCTCATCACTTCTTCTATTATTTCTGCTTCGAGCAGCCTGGTAATTTCGGTCGCCACTCCTGCTTTTACTTCTGCACTCATTTTGTACTGTCGGGTTTTGGGGTATACAGCATTTGTTTTTATCGCTATTTTAACTGGGTCCACATTTGCCATCAGGCCTACATCTTTTCCTGTGAAATCCCACACTTCTGGTACTACTCTTAACTGGAGTTCTTCAGGTAAATCCTCAATTGTCAAAGGCTTGATATCAGCATCTTGTCTGACTAACATCAGTTTGTACAGGCCATCTTCATCGGGGGTCTGAATTTCTACGCCATTTGGTGTGCAGAAAATGGTACAACGCATCTTGCACAACAAATCACGTCCTAGCAGGTTTACAGGACTGGAATCACAGAGCACAAATCTGTGCATTTCCTTGAAATTTCCTATAGAAATTTCCATTGGTTCAGTTACAGGGGTACTTATTATTTGATTTGAGACGCCCACTACTTGGATTGCTTCTCCCGAGAGGGGTAGGTTAGGAACATCCACTGTTCTTACAGTAGATCTGGTAGCACCAGTGTCCAACAGAAAGGTGACGTCTTTTCCCTCAACCTTTCCTTCAATGTATGGTCCAGTCTGGTCTACCGGTAAGGAGGCGCCAAGTACGCACTCCTCATCCTCCCCTCTCAGGCCCCGTCAATCTTGATCTTCACAAAGGAAGGTATCATTTAGCAAGTACTGTGGAATGACTGCGTTTCTTTCACTCTCAACCTCCCATACTTCCGCCCTCTCATTCTGCTGACCCTGACTCTTAAAATTCTGTCTAGGAGCGCGAGGTACTGGAGGTAATTTTACCTGTTGCTGGGTTTTTCTTGTCCCCTCTTTCTGCACCTGTGGATTTAAACCATTTACAGGGGCATTACCGGCCTGCAGGTGTGGACACTCGTCTCTCCAATGCCCCATCTGGCCGCACCCATGGCACGGAAACTTTTTCATGGCCTCTTCACGACTCATTTTAGGTCTGGGCTTTCCTCCCCCCCCCAGTAGTGGTATTCTGAACATTATTATCAGACGTCAATTTACTTAACTGTTTTTCTTGCTGTTCAGCTAATTTCACCTGTGCCCACATGACTTTCTCCTTGAGGGCCTTCTTTTTATTTTCGATTTCATCTTCGCAGTATTTTGCATATTTCAGGACATCATCTATGGGCTTTCCCTGCCAACTGATTTTGTTATCTCGAATCCATTGTGAGATTTCAGGCCTCAATCCTAGCACAAATCTGTAACTGAAATGGGTCATGTCTTTCATGTCTACATTATCGATACCACTGTAAGTTTTAAATACCTGCAGTAACCTTTCATAAAATGAATGCACCGTTTCATCACGTTCTTGGGTGGTTCTATCTATTCGGGTCCAATCTGTCTCCTTTGCTGGCACTTTTTTCTTAAGGTACTGTATGACCTGGTCATATTTCCTCATTACATCAGGTGAAGGGGCTCCCGTTTTCTCATCTCTGGGATATTCATCATTAGGCCAATCAATTTCTATCTTACATTCCGTCCACAGATCTACAGGGACCACAATGTCGAAAAACCCATCCAGGTCTTTCAGCAGACACTTCTGAACTTTTATGAAGCGTTCTACCTGCCTGTACCAATCAACTGGCTTCTCACGTAATTTCGGGAAGTCGTTTGTAAACGACACAATGTCCTGTCTGGACCAAGGGACATGGACATATTTTCCTCCCGGGACCTCTCTCATGGGGCACAATTTTTCTGTTGGTGTTACTTCCTTTAATACGAATTCTGAAGTCAGTGACCCAGCCCTGCTGCTTTCCTTTTTCTTTGCCCACCTGGTTCTCCATTTCCCCACTTCGCCCCATTTCTGCAGGAGTTTTAACAATTCCTTTACTTGGATCTGTTTTCCCATCACATTCAGGCTTTCTAAATCCTTGTCTGAAAAATCCACTCTGTAGGGTTTCTGAAGAATTTTGGAGCGACTAACATCAATTCCCATTTCTGTGGCTGTATCCATTATCTTTTCATGGAGCACCCTAGCACTACGGGTAAGACTTTTACTGATAAACAGTAACTCTTCTTCATTATAAGAGCTTAGGCGCTCAACTCCTACGTTCCCAGCCATCATTTCTTCTATTTCTATTCTTAATTTATATATTTCCAATGTTTTAGGTTGGGGAGTGGTCTCCTTCTCTAGCTCCTTTGTCCATCTGTCCAAATCTTCTGGGGAAACTAAGGTGGCACTCCTAGCCCCAGTTGCACTTTCAATCAACACCTCTTTTTGTCTGGGCTGACTTCTTGTCCCTGCTATACTAGCCCTCGATTCTCTAATGGGCAGATCCATCAGAACCACAGATTCACACTCACTTTCCTGATCCTCATCTATGAATACTTCCTTCCTCGGGGTAGGGATGCTAGGAGTAGGCAGTATTGGGGTGATAACAGGAGGATGAGGACTAGTCAGGTCATTTCTATACAGTGGAATAGCTGGACCAATAGTTACTGGAATAGTCAGGGAATCAGGATGGGGATGCATCTGGGCAATGGTTCGAACTAAATCCTCTCGCTGTTTAGTCAGGGCTTCTTTCTCTTTTTCCTGCAACCCCCTTTCTGCAGAATTGCCATGCAATACCTGAGGTACTAAGGACGGATAAATACTTGGGGCAGTCGGAGCAATCAATCGAGGTGGACTTTCTCCAAATGGCTGATAATTCGGGACTGTGGATTTAGGTCTGCAAAACCCATCCCTTTCACTGGTTTTACTGCCTGTACCTGTTCCATCTGTATCACTGTCCCTCCTACTTCTGGGATAATTTGTGAAGGGTTTTTGAGAATGCACAGGTTCTAATTCTGCAACATAGGGAGGTGGATTTTTCATTAACAAATCTTCCAGGTGTTCATCTTCTATGTCCCCCATAGGTGCTAGGTGATGGGTTTTTTCTTTACATTTTCCTCTCTTTTCTTCTGATACCCCCATCATAGGGAACAGCCCTTCAGTCAACATAGATTGCCTCCACTGTTTCATTTTCTGCTCTTTGGTTGGCGTTGGAAGCCTGGGATACCATTTACTCACTCCCTTATTCATCCGGGGTTTATCTCGCTCTGCAGCCTCAATCTCCCATTCCTCCAGAGCTTCGTACTGGGTCAACCTAGGTCTAGGGTGTAATTCATTCATGCGGGTCCTTAAGTTAAACAGGATCCGACCATTAAATGTACCTTCAACAGGGAATGCTAGGACTCCGTCATCTGCAGTATACTTTGCCCAATTTTCTAACCAGACACAAGTGTGATACCCTTTATCAAACAACATGAAAGAAGCAGGGGTATTTGGCGGGGGAATGAGTACGCCTTCCCTCGTTCTAATGGGCTTGTCAGTTTTGAAAAAATTCTTTATTTTATCAGAGAAGGACAGTTTCCTCTTTACTCCATACATCATGTGCGGTCTACCTCGTCTAAGCTGCTCCGTATGAAATCCTAGGTACTTTGGGTTCGGTATGAAATCTGGATACCACATGCAACTCTCCAGACTCGCTTCTATCTCGGCTGGATTAATTTTGTTTACCTTTGTGCTTCCAATGCTAGCGCGGCTTTTATTTCGCACCACCCAATCAGGTCAGAGTATACAAATACTGCTAGCCAATGGGTGCGCGGCCTTTTCGCAAGACAGAGTCTCACGCTTCGGCACTCACCCCTCCTTTACAAATTCAGCTCCACTACACACCCGCTGTCTTGACCAATACCAGCGCGGCACGGAGTGACGTCAGAGCAGCTCTCCGACTGACTCCCTCCTTCACAAGGTAACGGAAACTTTTTACTTTCTCTAAAGT
This sequence comes from Lissotriton vulgaris, assembly GCF_964263255.1. NCBI lineage: Eukaryota > Metazoa > Chordata > Amphibia > Caudata > Salamandridae > Lissotriton > Lissotriton vulgaris. The sequence goes on along the minus strand of NC_141698.1, from coordinate 409,337,376 downwards.
GCGAGTGCACGTTTTAGTTAACAACACACAACGTTTGCCACTATGTCTGAGTGTTCTAAAGAGAGAAAAGACTTTTCTTTCGCTACTAGTAAACCACTTCTGTCTACTTTTCATTCACTCTGGATAGACTTCTTTGCCTGTCCCTTCACACTAGTAACATAGAACCCGTTATTCTTCTGACTCATCCACCTTAGTCGGGGATATGTACTGAGCCAGGATTTCACCAGCGAACTATTTTACTTACCAGACAAGCCTCAGAGACCCTACTACTCCTTCCGTATGCGACCCTTACTAGGTGATATCGCAATGAAAGTTTTATAAAGGACTCGTAGCTATCATTCACTCCAGAAATAAAGGTCCTAATTAGTGCTTCCAGTTATCCTTAACCCTGCACTAATACCTCGAACTTAGTGACTTCAACAGCTAACCGGATTCTGCTCACCGTTAGCTAAATACTTCCCCGGGGATTCGGACTACACTGAACATTCACAAACAATTTTGCGTTAATATAACATTTATAACAGTAATGCAAAAACCATATACATTTACATATAAATCCTTAAAACATTTCAAAATTTTGAATCAATATAGTAGAAAATCAGCAGCACATTAAATTTTCACGGTTTGTTTATGACCTATCCTGTCTACCTAATCTAACTAGTCCAAACCATCCTCTGGCTGCCAGAAAATTACTGATAGAGCGCGCAGTTCTCCCGAGTCACCTGAGTTACCAATTCTTTACACGCACTGGGCCCTTGGCGGGCAAACCTTTAATACCACACTAATTAGTTTGGGTGAACTGGGTGAGGATTTCTCCTCCTGCACGCTGCTATGAGCAATTAAGGTTTGGTTTCACCTCTGCTTACCATGCACCTGACTTACCACAGGCACAGTTCTTACGACGGACCTGGAGCTATAAGGGAAAATAGTAGACAGGCCTAACATCAGATATTCTTTATAATCAGTAAATACGTTCCACAATTTCGTAAAATGACCACAGACACCTGAGGATGTTTAAAGTTTTATATCTAAGGTTCAAAGAGAATATGACAAGGCAATAAGTGATAGGCAGTATAAAGCATCTAATATCAAAATCAAAACCATAAAGTAGCTATAGATAAGTGCTAAGACCATTAGTGTATATGGGAAGACTAGAGGTAGGATTTTTAGAACAAACACTAGTCCCTGCAATTTTATACTAAAACATAGGATGTGGATGGGACCTAGAACATGTACTTAACCTAAGTCTTTTAAACTATTCTTACTAAGTTCACCGCAATCAGGCTAAAGGTAGGGGAAAAATTGGAACATACTAATATAATATGACAGTAGGTAATTTCCTAAGGGAGGGGAGAGAAATGGAACAATTCTAATAAACAATAGCATATAACATGTTCTCAATGAGATAGAGCAATATCTCGGCAAGAGTGCTTTATTAAGGAAGGAGAGAGAGAAGTCAAGAGAGAGAGAGAGAGAGACGCAAACCCACAGGTTAATATTTACCTAGGACTGAGAGAAGACTAACCCTGGCCACGGGTCAGTTGGAAGGACGGGGACAAGGACCCTCAGGAAGGAATGCCAGAATGCGAGCAGGTACAGCTCACGGACAGTAAGGACAGGATACCCCTCAGGATTTGGGATCAGGACTGGGCTCACCAAGGTACGACCAACACCCACAGCTTCAGCAGCAACGCCAGCGTTACCCCTCTCTGCAAGTAATCCGCCAGTAACCCCGATTTGGGTTTTCGAATTCCCCAGCAAAGTGCTTCGCCAGCACTTAGGATTATTTCCACCCCTTAGGAGTTTGTGGAAAGTATGGACAGAGTGCTCCGCAGCACTTCAGATTGAGCACCTATAGAGTTCGTAGGGTCAGTGACAGGTCTGCTACTCGGACAAGTCGGACAATTTTCCTAAGCTAAACTAGGGCAGTTATACTGTTTTGGGGTCCCTCAGACCACCCACTAATGTTGCAAGTGACAGTTTCCCACATTGTGATTGGTCAGGAGAGGTGGTGCGGTCATTACCACCTCCTAGAATTCAGTTTTCTCATACTTAATATTCAATTTTGCACACCCGCCCCCCGGGTTCACGTTCCCATGCATGGAATACAGTAGTATAGGACAGTTCACAATAGGTAGCAACAGTATTGCTTTTTCCAAGGTAAGACTCCGTATTCCCAGCGATGTTCCCAGGCGCATTGTGCTTCAGGAGCCAGCTGGCTAGATTTAGCTTCTGCGCAGTTAGAACTTTCCCTGGTCACCTGACAGGGTTCAGAGGAGCCTCAGCATGGCGTCGCTCATGTATGCCCCAGCCCACAAAGACGCGGTACATGAAAAGTAAGCGAGAACAAATTAAAATCACATATAAAATGATCACACTGTATACCATGATAATATTCTAACCAACCCTTACTTTATAATGACTATAGCATTATGGTTTAGTGCGAAAAGATAGATAGGCTAAAGCAGCAGTAGCAAGCGGAGAGCGTGGTGAGAGACAAGCGGCCATATTTGCAACAGTGCGCATGAGCACAGAATCCCTCCAGATTGCGAGTGCGTCACATCACATGGGTATGACCGACGCATGCGCAGACTGAATTTCGGCAAAGCAGCCATTTTTAGTGCAAGCTTCGTTTAGTACGAGAAAAGACAAACAAGCAAGCATCCTGGGGACACCCGCGTGTCGGGAAAACCACTTTATAAATGACGAATAATGAGGTTAATATTATTACGCAGTTTAGACAAGGGTTTTGCATACGAGCAGGGCGCTGGCACGCGAATCCCAGCTCCATCAATAGTGCGCCATATTAGAATAAATGCGCTGCCCGCAGGGAGGCGGTGAAATTGCGCTGCCCGCAGGGGTAGTACATTCAAATCAAAAAGCGCTGTTTAAAAGCTGCTTCAAAGACATTTCTATTTAACCTCCCTCAGTAAATTCAGCTAGCTACTCCGTCACGCCATCTCTGTTGGTTCCTAGCGCTTGGACGCCCCCTGGCAGTGGGCCCAGTAATTGTTAAAAAATGAAAATAAAAGAGGATCCTAATCAGTGAAGAAAGCATGCTTTGCTTTTATTCAATTTATTTATATATCCTGCAGATGGTTGGGGGAGTCTTCCACTCAAAAATGGTGGTCCGTTTGCAACCAGTCAGTCTTCAATGTTTTAGTTATTACAGTTGTCCTTGATTGAAGGCTGGCCGCTACAGCCAAGGGTTTCTTTTCGCCAGTTGGAGGATGAATGCTGCATGGTGTCATGATTGGCTCCACAGAAACCCGAGTCACTGGTGGCGAGAGCAGGAGGGGCCAGGCAGCAAAGGGTATATGCTTCTAGAGCCCCCAGCCATGTGGAACCCCTCGTGCAGAAACGTTTCACAGACTTGCTCGGGTTCCTCCTGGCTTTTTGGCCTCTGCAGGTCAGTAGCGCTCGCAGTTCACGGAGGACTCTTGACATCGGATTGACACCTGTGTAAGCACTAAAATTTCACCCAGAAAATATTTCCGTAGAGATGATAACATTATTAATTTGCATGGTGGTTTTGCTTTTGCGCTGCGCATGCCTCCTAATGGCGTAGTGGCTTTGAAAGTCCACAGTCATTGAGAAGACGAATGGCTAGGACTCCTGTTGAAAAAACTCTCAACCCGGAAGATGAAACACATTTTATATTTTAATCGTAAGCTGTTGTTTTTCAAAACCTCTACCAATATATTCATAACACATTTTAAGTGCAAACAAAACAGTCTTCCGGTTTATGTACGGGGCTGAAAATTGAAACTATACTCCGGAATCCCATAAATCGAGGGTCTATGGGTAGCAGCAGAATGGGGATTAAGTCAAAAGGGGTGATGTGTTAACTTTATCTTTTTTTAGGTCTCGCGACCTATCGATGTGCGCAAGCACATCGAGCGGAGCGAGAATTCAAGTGGCGAAAATCATCGTCAAACCAAGGGCTTTCAGCCCGCGGTTTTCATGCAGTTCACGCGAACCACGTGATTAAACATGCACGCGCATTCCCGGCCGCACAGCACATCAAAGGGCTTCTCCTCCCCTAATTATTCATGGCCGGCCGCAGGCCGGCCGTACTTTCAGTTTCCCAAGCCCGCTCCCATCCGGGTTCCCTCCGCGCATCTGCCTGCCACACTTCTCCTCCCCTCACTGGCATTCCCGCCACCCCACCAGGCTCTCCCGCCCCCATCCGGCTTCCCTCCACGCATCTCCTTTCACCATGCCTGCACTTTATACTGTTCAGCAAAACTACTTGTGCCTTGTTAGTCTGGGTTTTACCCACATCGCCCTCCTGCGCTTGTGGCCTTAAGTGTGACAGTGGTTTTAAGCAGCATGCTTGTATATCCCCCGCGGTTTCTTTTTTCATATGTATATTTCCTGCCGCGCCCCTCCTTTCACTCTCCCACTCGACCCTTGTTCCCGACTCCTCGAGCCTCTCAGCAGCGTTGACAGGAAGCTCTCGCAGCGCTTCACACCGTCGACGTAACCGCCAGTGGTGGCCGTCCGCCATCACCGGCTATGGGCTCATTGTTGTTGTTGCTCACTTTGTTGTCATGTCGAACATTTTTAAGTTGCCAGCATACCATACTCGGGTACACGAACAGACGACTGCATGTGCTCAAACATCTTTGTTAATGCATTTGTTGGTGATTGAGAAGCGTGTATTACATACTTTAGTTGTGTGGTTCATTTTTTAAAATATTTTTTTTAAGTTTTCTTGAGGCAGATAATTTTGGGAATCGGAGCTAGCAAGCGCTAATGCGAACCACAGTTAAGCTTGCTTCCTTGTGCGTAGGAGACCAATCGAACTCTAATCATGGTGGTTTTAGGCCATCGCCAAAGTTAAGGTTCGCTCAGATGTGCACAGCAGTAATGACGTTGGAGATGGATTGGTGTCGCGGGCTGGCATGTGGTGACATGATGTCTGTGCTGTTTTACACCCCCCACACCCCCCCCACGCTTGCATTTCCCGTACTTGTTTTATGACCTCTGTTGATCATCTGCTTTCCCTCGCCTGTGTTTTCAACACGCTCCTCCAGCCCCCCCCCCATCTCTCTCCTCTCCATCCCCCTCCCCCTCCCCTCCCTTCTGTTCACTCACGGGGCTTGTGCGTTTAGAAAGAAGCCATCAGCCGTTTGAAAGCCCTGAAGCACATGTCTCGCCTGCAGGAAAATACGTGGTGATTTTTCTTTTACACCATCCCCTTTCTTTTGGTGGCTTCCAGCTTTTATTCGGAACATTAATTTCTGATAATACATGCACCTTTATAATGTACTGCTCCGAGATCTTCTTCGTTTTAAAAATATTAGCTTTAGCATCTTAATGCACCCTTAATCATGCTTGCCCTGCTTGTTTTTATTTTTGATATTCAGCAACAAGCATTGGCTAAGTCTACAGGTTGGCCAAACTTTCAACTGTAATGCCTTTTGAATTTGGCAATGCTTGCTTTTATGATGTGCCAGGCAGAACTCGTGTCATGTCGGATGTGCGTGTAATATTTGGAATAATGTGTTGGGAAGACTGTAACGTTATTAACAGCACCGGTAGCAGAACGTTCTGGCTTCTTGCCTGCAAATCATAAATCCAGGCAGTATTATTAACTCTGGCACATCTGTATAGTACTAGCTGCATAGACTAACATTTTAGCGGTGCCTCTTGTGTACTCGCGGGTTTGCATAGTCTGTTACGTTGTTTTAATAGGGGGCATGCTTTTTCGTGCAAAAAATGTACTCTTTGTGCCGAAATTTGTGTTGTCTTCCTGAATGCCATCTCCGTAGGATGGTTTGTGTATTTTCGCCCCCATATTTGATCAGTGGCGATTGAAGGAAGTTGTACATTGCATTATCGGTTCATTTCAATCATGTGCACATCCCCCTTCACTTTTGGAACACCTTTGCGGAACCTCTACATGCTTAGAATAATTCCCTCGCCTGTGTTTTCAACCCGCTCCTCCACCCCCCCCATCTCTCTCCTCTCCATCCCCTTCCACCTCCCCTCCCTTCTGTTCACTCACGGAGCTTGTGCGTTTAGAAAGAAGCCATCAGCCGTTTGAAAGCCCTGCAGCACATGTCTTGCCTGCAGGAAAATACGTGGTGATTTTTCCTTTACCCCATCCCCTTTCTTTTGGTGGCTTGCAGGTTTTTATTCGGAACATTAATTTCTGATAATACATGCACCTTTATAATGTACTGCTCCGAGATCTGCTTCGTTTTAAAAATATTACCTTTAGCATCTTAATGCACCCGTAATCATGCTTGCCCTGCTTGTTTTTATTTTTGATATTCAGCAACAAGCATTGGCTAAGTCTACAGGTTGGATAAACTTGCAACTGTAATGCCTTTTGAATTTGCCAATGCTTGCTTTTATGATGTGCCAGGCAGAACTCGTGTCATGTCGGCTGTGCGTGTAATATTTGGAATAATGTGTTGGGAAGACTGTAACGTTATCAACAGCACCGGTAGCAGATCGTTCTGGCTTCTTGGCTGCAAATCATAAATCCAGGCAGTATTAATAACTCTGGCACATCTGTATAGTACTAGCTGCCTCTTGTGTACTCGCAGGTTTGCATAGTCTGTTACGTTGTTTTAATAGGGGGCATGCTTTTTCGTGCAAATAATTTAATCTTTGTGCCAAAATTTGTGTTGTCTTACTGATCGCCATCTCTGTAGGATGGTTTGTCTATTTTCGCCCCCATATTGGATCAGTGGCGATTGAAGGAAGTTGTACATTGCATTATCGGTTTATTTCAATCATGTGCACATCCCCATTCACTTTTGGAACACCTTTGCGGAAATTTGACATGCTTAGAATAATTTAAATGGTAACTTCACTTCCCATGTCTGCAATGTGTTTTTTTGGTTTTTGTTTCTAGTTTTCAAATTTGCTCAGCTACTAAATACTGTGTACATCTTTTTTTGAATGGTAAAATAGCTCCTCCCCCTTGCTGTCTGTTCTTAGCTTTAGGTTAAACTCCCAAATCGTACAGAAGCCTCGTGGGTTTCACTGGTGGTGGTGCCAATAGATCTCGCAGTAGGAAAGTTGGAGCTATTGGTTTTGTAAATGACAAAGCCCGTAAATGTTTTTAAAATGAAAACAAAAATAAAAGGCATTGTTATTTGCAATTGTAATAGCTCCAACTTTCCTACTGCGAGACCTATTGGCAACGCCAGTGCTTGTTTTAATTTCTGTCCCAAATAAAGTAGAAACAAAGACCCATCCAAGTGTATTAATGAGTCTGTTTTGTCTTACTTAAGTGGTCACTAACAGTCTGCATTTTAATATGTCTTACAATGTTAGTGCACCTGCTGCAGCTGAATAGATCTCTGTGTATCAAGCACGTTCCTGTGTACAGCAGTTGAAAAAATGGGTGGTCAGTGCATTTGCTGGAAACATCTGCATGCAGTCTTGTTAATGGATTGACTCATTGTGAAATAGCATACAACATATTTCTGTTGGTGACTGCTTATGTTCCAGAGAATCTTGGCTGTTACCTTATGTCACAAGTTGCTTTCCTTTTAACTTAGAGAGCTATGAACCAGCTTCAAGAAGCTGCACTCAAACTGCAAAGCATTCAATTAGAGCCGTACTGTCTTTCTATATTTCTAAGTGTGTTAAAAAGGGTTCCTTTGGGAAGTGATAACCACTTATTAGAAGTGCTATCTAAGTGGTGATTAGTATAACTACTCAAATGAATACTTGTATTTAAAATTATTTCTGGACACACACCTCCTATGTACAGAGCTCAGAAAATCAAAACCCTCCTGCTAAATAATAGTTTTGAAGTGCCAAACTGTGTATGTTTGCTTCCTAGATGGCATTGACACCAAGGTGTCAAGCATGTCTAACCTCCAGCCAATCTGAGACCTGAACAAAAGTAGTGCTGATGCCAGTTTAATTGAGTCGTACCCGTCCTGTTTGGTTCAGATGTCTGCCTTGTAAGGAAACTAGTTGTGATTGTCAATGCTTGATGGGCGCTAAGTTACACTCTTTTTTTATGGTTCGTGTTCTATTTCCCACATCCTACTATATTGTCTCTGCATCGGAATAGAAGTGGAATCTGAGTTATACCCAGGGGTGCAGCTTCATTCCTTTGCGCCTTTGTCCGGTGTGGTGCAGCATTGGGGGACAAGTGCATGAGCAGCATCGTAACATACACTGTCTTTGCATTCTATCTACAACTAGAATTCTGCTTGTGTGTACTGGGAGCACAGTGCTTGCTAGTGAGAAGGCAGGGGTATTAGGAAAGTGAGGGAGTCCTACGCTCATCAGGTGTGTACTTTTTACTTTTTTGTCTAGCGCAGACAACATGAGCTGTGCACTTGACATGTTTGTAAATTGTGTATGTACTTGTTTGAAAACTCAGTTTCATGTCTGTATGAATGTATGTATGTATTGTCTTGTGCTTTGAGGCGACTGTCAGTTAACAGCAGTGTAAGAAAGTCAGACAATAAAAAGTGAATTCTTACATGATTCTGGCAACTTGCATTTGAATTCTAATACTTGAGCATGCCGTCTTGGGTGACCAACAGCTGGGCATCGGACAGGGCCAGCTTTTAGTTGGTGAGCACCTGATGTTGAGTTCAGGGGTAATATGTTGGGGGACACTGTATTAGGAAACAAATACCTTGGATTAAAAGTGCTTGTTGCAGAGTTCCTTGTGTGTTTTAGCAAGATTCATGCAGCAATAAAAATGTCAAGATAACGCTGGTGATTAAATGTTATGTTCCTGTTGGAGAGAGAGATCCGAAATTTGTCTAGTGGTAGTTTTGACTGTAGCACAGATGGTTAATATGTGCCATGCAGATGGCAGAACTGTATTTATGTGGCTAGGTCAGTGGGTTTATCTTTTTGTCACAGAGAACCGATTGTGATGCCACAAAACATCTTTTGATGGGATAAAAGCTTAACACAGCTAAAGAATCGCTATTGTGCGTCTTGGAGGGCACAGCTACACATTGATGAGACAGGGAAGAATAATACAGCTCTGTCACCCCTCAACGTTATGTCATTATTTAGTGTATATTTAATAAAGCAGAGGTGTACTCTAGATTTCCCTCAGTATCCACTTTTCTTTCTCCTCTTCACACCACAGTCATTCCTTTCTCTCCATTTATCCTTCATTTTCTGCCCTATGTCCGAGTTTCCTCTTAATCGTCTCCTTGCTTTGGATTTTTCACCTTCCCATGTTTCCCTTCCACTCACCTTTCACACACTCCCTGCTGTCTGCTCTTCTTCCCTTGCTGTTCTCCCCTTTCCTCTTTTCATTCTCATGATGTTCCACTCCAATCTTGCACTCCTAGCCTTTACTTTCCCCACTTCTCTTCAAGTTCTTTGTCTGTCATATCTATCTTTGACTTCAGACCTCTCCGCCTACTTCACGCTCCCTTTCATGTTTCCCTTCTTGTACATAACTTTAAATCCACTCCAGGAATCTGTTTTTGATCTCAGGCTCATAAATGTAATTTCTAGTATGGCGACTCACCCTTTTATCTTTCTGAGGTCCATAAAATTAATGCCATTGAGCTTGGTAACATTTTTAATTTGGTGTCAAGGCCCCCTTTGGTGAGTATGTGCTTTACAAACATACATAGTGTGTTAAGGACACAGAAATGCATTTTAAGCTTTTGTTTTTCAATTTCTTTGCAATATTACACTTTTATTATTCCCTCTATCCCTCCTTTGCCCAATACCCTTCATACTTGTATCCATTCTCCTGAACTCCTTCATGCCATCTTTTTCCTTTCCATTTTATCTTCCTCAGCACCTCCAGGGATGCATCCTCTCCTCTTTCGATTCTTACTTTCTTACACCCTCATTCATTCCCCATCCCTCCTTCCTTGGTGCATTTCTTCCTTCATTTGTTCCTTAGTATTTTTTCCTGCTGCTCCCTTCATCCTTTCTTTAATTTCTTCCTTTCTTATCCTCAACCCTTCCTTCTCCTTTTCTTCCTCCTTACCTTTATCTTTCTGTTCATCAATCCCACATAGTTCACTTCCTTTCTTCCTCTATTCATTCATTTCTTCCTTTCACATTCTTTTATTTCCTCCTTCATTCATCCATTACTTATTTTTTTTCTCAATCCAGTACTCCCCTTCCTTCTTGCATTTGTTGCTACTTTCTTAAATATATTCCTTCCTTCATTCATTCTTTTATTTTAAACAGCACAGTACAAACACATTCTCTTTAGTTTGCGAAGCTGCCGCAAATCCTCAAATGACCTTTCCTAAAGCTGCATTTTGAGATACACACACATTCTCTAATTTAAGTTCACTTTTAAGTTGTTGTCATACTAGCTTCCCATATGTTATGTTATGTTATACTGATTTGCATATCACACTAATGACCTGAGAGGGTATCCAGGTGCATCACCAGGTGTGCAGGTGTGAGGTCCCCTAGGTGCTTATGTGAAGAGCCAAGTCTTCATCTTCTTGCTGACCTCAAGGAGTTAGGAGGTGGCTCCGATGTGTTGAGGCGTGTGGATGTGGGTGGAGCCAATAATGGAAGTGGGTGTGGCCACTTGGTGAAGTGGGCGGAGTCATGGGAAGTGGGTGTGGCATCCTACAAAAATGAGAGCACCTGCTCCTAATATTTTACAAATTAAGCACTGAGTGTCAGGGAGAGAACCCCTTACTTGTCATGCAGAGATTCTTGTCCCCCTGCCACACCCCTCTTCACAGAGGCCAGGCTCCAGCAATGGGGTGCAGACAAATATAGGTGAAGAGGGCAGGGAAGACAGAAAAAGACCTACCTGGAGCAGCAAATACAAAGAAGGAGATCAAATAATAGTTACATTAAGCCCAACAACTTGCCAATGTTGGATTCAATATAGCTATTACAGGAAAGTAGATTTAGGGTGTTTGGACAAAATATTGAGTGCGAAATATTGATTGCAGAAAGATTGGAGAAAAAACATCATGATACAACAATATCGTGATGCAGAAATATCACTGCCAAGAATATCTATGTTTTAGGTTAGTAATATAATTTTCAAGAATATCCTTGTTATAAATGTTGTTTAAAAAATATTTTTGAAAATATCGTTTTATAATTATCTTTATGTGTGTTAGTTTATATACTCATTTTGTGGGTTATTATTGGTAATAATATTTTTAAATATAGTTTGTAATTTTAAGTGATAAGTTTTAGGTTAATTATAATTGTGATTTATATTGTTGCAGCGGGTTGCCAGGTTTGTAAGGGTACAGCGTGGGAAGTTAATTAAGTATAATTGGTCAGTCTGTCATATAACGTTATTTCAGTTCAATGAACCATAAAGGTGCACAGTGCAAAGATATTCTCAATACATAAAAACGTAATCAATCCAATCACATTCCATACATGTGTACATATACTAATCAATTTCAAACATGCAGATATCTAAAACCTTCTCTGTAAGGACACTGGCATTGCTTTCTCAGCAATTGGAGCACAAACCTTGCTCTCATTGACTTATAAAGTGTGCAGAATAGTACAAGGGGCAGGGTACTTTGTATAGACAAAATGTCACAAGGACATGGAGTAAGCTAATCTGACCAGTCTCCTTGACATAGGAAAGATACCAAAAAGTGCACTGTGCCTACCTAGAATCTTGTAAGATAAAATCTATTTTGTGAATTAGTGCTAAAAACTAGATACAACTAAATGAGTCCTCAAAGGGCTAGTCAAAGCAGGGGTCGGACTTCCAAAATATCCCTGGTGGTGCAGATGGCGCATGTTGGTCCTTGTACAAAATGCAGATTTGTTAGTGTCTTTTACTATAGTGGTCATATTTTGGAGATTTAAAAAAAAAGTTACCTAAGCCAATCTCGTGGAACCTTCATTTCAAATTATGGAACCAGTGGATCTTTTCAACACTATAGCCGACAAGACAGTCCCTAATGATATAGTATAATTATTTAAATAATCATTAATAATTTATTTTTAATAATGTAATCGATAATTAATTATGTTATTTGTGTAAATATATTTTTAAGTTAAATAGTATGTGCAGGCTGCAGGATTTGGAGGGGTATAGGGAGGGAAATTAATTAAGTAATAATTATTTGACAATGTATTATTCATTATTTAGTAGAATTTAGTATTAATTATGTAAAATGTGCAATCATTTTATTGTTTAAACTATTTGTTAGGTGCCCGTTGGTGGGTATGTAGGGGTGTCAGTAGGAAGTGAATTATCAATAAATTAATGTATTAAATTATTATTATCTGATTAATTAATTGACTAATTCATTACTAATTAATAATTAGTTTGTTAAAAATGATGGTAATTGTGTTACATTTATTTATTTTAATTATATGTTATGTGTGTGCTGTTAGGTTAGGGGGGTATAGTTTGGTAAGTTGAATAAGCAATACATAATGGCCAGTGTTTTTAATTGATAATTCATGATAAAATTGTATATTATTTGTGTTAAATGTTAAATTGTTTTCCTATATATATATTTTTTCTTGGCTAATTATTAAAGTTTATATTAAAAATGTCATATTTCTATATAAATTAATAGGGCTATGTTTCATATATGTTATGTGTTTGAAGTGAAGTACTTTACCTACTGTTGCACATACTGGAGTGGGAATAGTAAATTGTGCCCCTCTAAACTCCAGGGCTTTCCCCTACTTTTGCAAAGACTTGAGTCACCTGCAAATCCAAAGAGAGGGCGCCCCAGCTGACCACTTGTAACTGGGCTTGTCCTGGACTGCGCAAGTGCAATGCAAGTGGTAAACCAAAGCCTTTTAACCTTGCCCAGTGACACTTATCTCCCCAATAAAACCAACAACCAGTTGGCAACCTTATTGGAACCAACAAGAACTGACACAAAATAAAGCAAAGCCTCTTAAAGCCTGGCTGTTCAGATGCCAGATTCAACAGAACCGACTAGAGTTGACTCAAAGACTCGCAAGGCACCACCACACAGTTTAATCGGAACTGATGCAGATTGACGTGACATGACACTGGACCTCACATTACAGCCCTCCCAGCTTCCCGTAACTGACGTCAGATGACTCGAAGTCTTGCAAAGCAATGCCTTACAGAGCGCACACCAAAGTCAAGGTACAATGCTCAGTGGGCCTCGCTTGATCCTGCACCCAGCCTGGGCTCCCTTGCACTTGGTCCAAACTTGCGACTTTGTACAAGTCCAGTGCGACCAGATACCCTCAGTTGGAGCTTCGTATGCTTTGGCTCTATTTTTATCTAAATCTTTAGAAATTCCTCTCTCTGGTTCCCTACATTACATTTCTGTCATTTTGGAGTTGTTTCCAAGATAAAAATATTCTCTAGTTTTATAAATTGGTAGTGGATGCTTATTGTTTTGTGTCTTTATCTTATTTACAGTTTTGGTGGTAGTAAATGATTTACACATATCTGTATCCTACGTTAAGCCTACCTGCTCATTTGCTAAGCTGCCAAGGGTTGAGCAAGGATTATTTTACTGAAACTTGTCTAGATCTATTAGGGACTGCGATATTTTTACTATTTGAGGGTGAATACACCACCTACTAATAACCCACTTTCCTATACCAGCTATAAAATAGCATCAGAAAAGGGAGCAAGAGTTTTTTTCCCGAATACAGACAGGAAGCTTTATTTCGCTTAGCTGTTATACCAAGCACCACCGAAGCATCTATTATGCTGGGCTGCCATGCACAGACAAAACTGGTTGTTGTTGGAAGTACATTTAAGTAAAGAGCTTAGCACACTTAAGAAAGAAAATAATGTTACACTCCTTGTTTAAGTAGCAGAATATTGATTTTTTGGTTTACTCTCTCCATCTCATGAATGAGAGGGTGGAGCCCATTATTAACGAGGTGCCACTGCTGGGTTATGCTCCATATAAAAGCACTCTTCAGATACTACTGCAGCGCTCAGTACTGCACATCACATGGTGCAGGAGTTGCCCTCTGTGTGCATGGGACACTCTATTGTCTCCATCCTCACATCCTGTGCCTCAGTCCCAAGACCCAAGCTCCCTGGAGGATCAGTGTTTGGTGTTACATGGTGTTGGCCGAAGCAGGACTTATTTGTTTCTCAATGCTCTCTCCTACCAAATGAGGACTCAGATTTAAAGAGGAAAAATAACATTAGTCATGATCACCAGCAGTACAATCGCTCAAAGGCAGATCTAAATTTGAATAGCACCTTCAGCAAAGAAATGGCTAAAGGGAGCTGACCCATCTCCCCTTCTATATAAGATGCCCTGTGTGCTGATGCTGATGGTGAATGATGACACCAGCAAGTAATGGATTAACTGAGTTGACCCAATTCCCTCACTCAGCATTCTTGAGCTTTGCTAGACAGCAAAGACTTTCCTTACACAGACCTACAAAGCATCAAGAATGCACGAGAACGTTTGCACTGTTCATGAAGCACTTTGGTAAGATATATAATATTGTTTAGAAATGAGAGTCTTGAGAAAAAGGAAACAAGCATTGGCAAAGCCAATAGGTCTCAGCAATGCCCGAGCTATTGATATTTTCAATATGAATGCATTTTAGCCATGTTGTCTAGCAGCACATCTGCTATTAAGCATGGCAGAAAGTTACTGAAAGCCCAGAATCACAGGATGTTGAGCCGGTGTCGATTCCCTTCGATCCATATGTTGTGCTTATTGTCCTGCCCCTCCTAACACAAAAAAGCAATTTTTTCAGTAACTTTCTGCCATGCTGAACAGCAGATGTGCTGCTAAGCAACATGGCTAAAAGACTTTCAAATTGACAATGCCAAAAGCAGGGGCATTGCCAAGATCTATTGGCTTTGTCAATGCTTGTTTGCTGTTAACGGGGTCTTGCTGAGCAAATGTGGAAGTGATAGTGACAAACAGTTGAAGAGCTTTGAAGTGCAGCGAAGATGTGACATAATGGCTAGAGCAGCCGACATGGGAACGGGGGAACCAGGTTCGAATCTCTGGGTTGGCTGATCAATTTTTGATTCTAGGCAAATCACTTACTCTTCCCCCTATCTACGACAATACCATCGACTAGTGTTAGCACGATGGCAAGATGGAAGATGGAACAAGCGCTCCAATACCATTGTATTGTGCAAAAAGAAATACATCAACGACGAGGTAAGGAGGTAGTGGGGGACGTCAAACAGGAAAGCATGAGGGAATGGGGAGATGGGCAGGCAACGACAGGAAAAAAATGCCAATTGAAGAAGGATAGAGCCAAAAATGTATGTTTGATTGTGTAATGTAGCAGGTGAGCACTGAAAGTGCTCCAATACCATTGGCTTGTGTTTGCAATAAGGCAAGATGGACAATGAAGTGAGCACTAGAATGCCATTGGATCGTGTTGTGTTAACAATTTTTTTAAGAAATACATTCCCTAATGTACATGTGCATGCATTTTTGTGGCATATGTGTATGTGTACAAGGGAGACAGCCTGAAAACACAAGTACTCCTATAGAGTGCTTGAAAACAAAGAAAAAAAAATAACTCTGCAAACTGGGAGCAGTGTAATGAGACATACTTGATTCATGCTCAAACACAAGAAGAGGACATGACGCCCACATGCCATGGTGAATGACATCAAAGAAATTGAGAGCGATGCTGAAGTTTACCAATGGTAAGAGATGAGTGGCCTGTCAAGCCACAGATAAAACACAACATGTCTCTTCGAGATAGCACAAGCACTGTCTATCCGATACCGAACACATATGTATTAATTTATATCAACCCCAACATACACTATTTTGGCACCCTTTGTGACTTACAAGATAAAATTGATTAAGAATTAGATCAGAATCTTTGAAACACCTCGATATCAATAGACATTTTACCTTTGGACAAATCCGTATTAGTTTGAACAGGCTCTAAGAAATGCCACTTGCAAAAATTGCTCCATATAACCATTGGTGCTGTTTGGAAATGCAGTAAGCTGTCTCACTCTTTTATTTCTCCAAGACTGCCAATGACTGAAACAAGACAAAGCCCTGTTTTTAAATGGCAAACTCCATGGTGCAGTCAACAGCATTCCAAGGACGCACTTTGCTATGCAGGTAAACATCTTGTGTGGCAAACCTCAAGAACAACAGGCCAGCGCTTAATTTTTGCCGGTGCTTTCCAATACTCAGCCCTGCACCTATATTTCAACACCAGAACTTTGATATTCCACCACATGGTGATGCTGTCTTGTTATTTTTTTAATGAGTACATTTAAAAAAAATTGAGAACCTCGAGTACTTAATAGTTTGATACATTGAAAAAACAATACCAGTGCATCCAGGCCATTTTTACAGATTTGGGTGACCATGAACTGTCAAAACTGTCACCTTCGTAGGAGTGTGATGATTAGTGGATAGCACTCGTACTGGTATGTGTCTGTACTGGTAAAGGCTATGGGTGGGGCATAACTCCTGAGAGTTACCTAGGGCCCTGGTACTTTCTTTATTGAAATGTAAGCCCTGCGGCAAACTGGTCCCTTTAGCTCACCATGCCTTATGCCCATGACTCCTTTCACCACTTTCTATTCAAGGACGGTGGAGAAAAAAACTTTGAAGGAAGATTGGCTCAAGAAAAGTGTCTGTGCTCACACCTCATGGACTACGAATTCAGTAGGGGAAAGGGGTAGAGATTTCGTGATTTGAATAGGAGTTTTCTAACTACCAATTATTTGAACATTATCCGGTGAAGCTGATTGACCCACATAGCTGAGCTGGTCTAACATTGAGGCATTCCCTTATATAGCACTGACATATAGTGTAACTCGACACAATGCCACCACCCGCTCCCCCAAAACAGACGGAAAACAGTCCAGGTCATGAATATTGACTGGGTGTGATTAACAGACCGGAGGTTTCACAGCAAACATTTGGTCACAGGACTTACAAGTCAGAAACCCCTATATCCCAAAATCATAGCATCAACGTGGACTGTTCCAGCATAGGTTCCGATTAAACCACAGTCTGGATACCGACAGACCAGATCTATGGCCTTATAAATTGACACTTTTTTGGAAACAATTTTGTCATAAAACTTTTTTTTTTAATTCTGTTCTGTGATGGGGACGGGGATGTTAGTGTTCTTTCTTCAAGGTACGTTTAGTGCCAGGTTGTATCGATCGACAGTACTGCACATGCAGGTGAAAGATGTTCACAAAACGGATAAAACTGAAGCTACTGTTGTCCCCAATGACCCAGGAGCCTTGCTCGAGCATTATAAACATAGAGCATGCAAGATTTTTCCTCGGATAGTTCCGGGTCCACGCCTGCTTGCAATTCAGCTTTTCCTCGCCCTATGGCCACTCTTTTAGCGTCTTTGTAGTCATCAGCAGAACGCGCAAGGTTATTGGTAAAATGTTAAGCAGGCGAAGCCTAACTGCAGACCTTGAGAGAAGGCGGCAATTCATCTCTCCTTTCCCAGCACTGACCTTCCAGCTACTCCCTATAAATTGGCCTGACAGGAATGACCTTTTGTGAAATCATGTTCTGTGTTGCAAAACAATTAACTTTCCAGCAGATACGTGAAAATCATACCCCTTAGTGGAGTGCTTACTAGTTCATTTTGCTTGAGGTCAACTTTGAAGCCCTTCTCGAGCAAAGGAAATTCGCTTCTGCGCTTCCAATCATCTTAGATCGCCACTTACTTTCAAGAGTTGTGAATTGTTTTAGACCAAGATACTTTACCGAATGTTTTCATCCCCACCTTTTGTCTTTGGGCACTATCACAGCCTACAATGTATGCAGATTCGCTGTTTACTTGCCAATGTCTGTTCATACTTTGTTTCTCAATAGAGCCAGGGGCCTTATTTATGAAGGCCTTGCGCCACCGGTGCGTCACTTTTTCCCATGTTAAAAGTGACGCACCGGCGGCGCAAGGCCTCCATAAATAAGGCCCCAGATACCTATTAATGGGCTATTTGTTTGGATAATGTTATGATATGGAGATGATACAACGTTAGGCTGCTTAAAACCCTGTAAATTCCTTTTACAGTGTGTACAAAGTTGTCTTTATGGCATATCTAACAAGCATTTACAATGCAATGATCTCGGCATTGCTAAAGTTAGCGCTATTGGCATTGCTCACAACATTATTTTTATTTATGTTTTTAACACATAAATAAATGGCATTGCCATTTACAATGCCGATAGCTTAACCCTTTCGCTGTGGCGGCTATTCCGCCGCAGCGCTAACGGGGCAGGGCGGCCGTGCGGCGGCCGCATGCTGGTGACAGAACAGCTCCGTCACCAGCCGCGGTTGAGCTGTGCTGGTGACGGAGCGGTTCCGTCATGACCCGCCCCGCTCAATACAACTGCTGCGCAGGCGCAAAATCAGCGCTGCGCAGGCAAGGCGGCCGGGCCATGACAGAACCGCTCCGTCATCAGCACAGCCCAACCGTAGCTGATGACGGAGCGGTTCCGTCATCAGCAAGGGAGGGGTTAATCTCTCGCAAATGCGAGACCTACTGCATTTGCACCCACACACAGAGCCATACACACAAAGCCACACACACATACAGAGCCACCCACACAGAGCCACCCACACAGAGCCACCCACACAGAGCCACCTACACACACAGAGCCACCCTCACACAGACCCACCTACACACACACAGAGCCACCCTCACAGACCCACCTACAAAAAAGCTACAAACACAGAGCCCAACACACACATACAACAGTAGGCATGGATGCAGCATGTATGCACCGCCACAACCCACTGCCAGAGAATCAGTATGACCATAAACAGCAGCAGCAAATGACTGCACAGTAAACCATTCAACCTTAGCAGCCCCTCCCCCGCAGAGTCCACCGGGAGTCTCACATCTGCTGCTTCAAGGTGTACAAAAGGTCATGCGGAGGACTAAAGGGAGCCTGCCACATAACACAGGGTGGAAAGCACCAGGGAGGGGGCGGGGCGGGGCTCACGGACTAATACCTACTGCGCAAAACCAGGAGTCCCGCTGGTAGAGATCAAAGCAGAAAGGGACCCTGCTACCTTAACCCTCCCCCATCCATTCAATGGTTATAATGCGCTTTGCTAAAATCAAATCCAAGACTATAAATCTAGAGCAGCCCTCATACTTTGCTGGACATGGGAACAGCCCCACAAACACGTCACCGGTGAATGCAGAATATGGCGTTCAGGGACGTCATTAATATAGTCAATCTCCCCCCCCCCCCCGAGCCGGAGGCGCTCATAATCCCACATCAGATGGAACAGTTCTACCCCCTTCGCCCCACACCGGGGCAGCTGAGGCTCCAGGGTATATTTTATTAATCCTGCCTGGTGTAAGAAGTGCCCTGGGAACAAGAGAAAAATTAATCCAAACCTGGAGAACTTGCTCCAATATTTTCCAGCAGTCAGATCACTAATCAATATACCAATGCCCACCACCCACTGGCATCGACAAGGGGGCATTGATAACCCTACTGAACACCACATGCAGACTCAAACCCGCCCTATGTGTGCCTTGCATGTACTCGTCCTCAGCCATAAAAAACACACTTGCTTCACTCTACAATACTACCAAGTATTAAAGTGATCGAATCGTTACTTACTTTGCCTTTGGTTTTCGAGGCCGCTGCTGAGCAGTCAGAGCAGCACACGCTGCTGCTTATGGGTGGACTCGACTGAGCAGCGCCGCTGCGCCTGCGCAGTACGAGGGGGAGGGAAGGGGGTCAAAACTGGGCGAACTGGTCTGATCGGCATTTGTCCTTCTCCTCAAGGGGAAAGACGAAGCACAAAGAACAAGCAGAGTGACGGGGCAGAGAGATGTAATATGTCCGTGAGAAAGACAGCGAGGGAAAAAGTCAAAGAATCTAGAGGGCAAGAGAGTGAATTATAGAGCAAGGTTGAGGGAAAGTGCACAGATCAAAAGAGAGGCTGCGGAACACAAGTAAGGGAGAGAGCGCAGGAGGGAGAACGAGGCATCATGGGGCAGTGACGGACAGAACACCGCTGCGCCTGCGCAGTATGGGGGGGAAGGAGGGGGGGCAAAACTGGGCAAACTGGTCTGATCAGCATTTGTCCGACTTCTCAAGGGGAAAGACTTCTACGCCAAGGAGGAACGGACAAGGGCTGGAAAAAAATTAATTTTTCAATTGTGATTTGTAGCTTCTATAGGGACCTCTCCCACGCATTCGGGCATGGCGTCCAACTTTAAATATTTTATGCACCGGCACAAATTAAGCACTGGAAGGACTAGCATTTTTTGTCACTGGTGCTGCGCAGAATGACAACTCTGATCAGCATAGGAACACAGACAAAGCACAAAGAACAAGCTGAGTTTACGGGGCAGAGAGATGTAAAATGTCCGTGAGAAAGACAGCAAGGGAAAAAGTCAAAGAATCTAGAGGGCGAGAGAGTAAACTTTAGAGCAAGGTTGAGGGAAAGTGGACAGATCAAAAGAGAGGCTGCGGAACACAAGTAAGGGAGAGAGAGTAAGAGGGAGAACGAGGCATCATGGGGTAGTGACGAACAGAACACTGCTGCGCTTGCACAGTACGGGGGGAGAAGGGGGGGCAAAACTGGGCAAACTGGTCTGATCGGCATTTGTCCGACTCCTCATGGGGAAAGACTTCTGCGCCAAGGAAGAACGGACACAGGTTGGCAAAAAAAATAATTTTTCAGTTGTGATTTGTAGCTTCTATAGGGACCTCACTCACACATTCGGGCACGCGTCCAACTTTAAATATTTTATGCACCAGCACAAATTAAGCACTGGAAGGACTAGAATTTTACGTCACTGGTGCTGCGCAGAATGACAACTCTTATCAGCACAGGAACACAGATGAAGCACAAAGAACAAGCGGAGTGATGGGGCAGAAAGATGTAATATGTCAGTGAGAAAGACCGAGGTAAAAAGTCAAAGAATCTAGAGGGCCAGAGAGTGAACTTTAGAGCAAGGTTGAAGGAAAGTGCACAGATCAAAAGAGAGACTGCGGAACACAAGTAAGGGAGAGAGAGTAAGAGGGAGAACGAGGCATCATGGGGCAGTGACGGACAGAACAAGCACTCACCTGAGGACGAGTTTTTCCGGCGGTGGTCGGCCTGAAATGGCTGCCGCAAAGCTCCGACATTTTTGCGATTCGGGGCGTGTTTTTAGCTGTTGAGTGACGGATGATGTCACGGCTTAAAAACTGCAAAAAACACGCCCCTGAATCGCAAAAAGACTCGGCTTGAACAGAGTGATGCCCCTCTCCTCCAATGGCTGGCCTCCGTTTAGGAACCCAGCCAATGGAGAAGAGGGGCGGGTTCAAGCCCCACTGTAGTCAAAACATAAAATCTCGGACTCGGCCTACTGCTTACGCATTGTGACGCAGGCTGAGACCTAAAAATGAAAGTAAAATTGAGGCAAATCCCTCCAAGTGGGATTTTTTTGTATACTCGCCTGTAATCTGCTCCGTTTATACAGAGGAGCTGAATAGGTGGGGTAAACTATACTCAAGGCAGGGAAGGAAAAGAGTTTCCTGGTCGATGGCTGCAAGAGGCGAAACATCTGCTTTGTCGTATACTCAAATGGACAACTGCAGAGGTTGCTGCCTGGTGCTCACTACCTAATGGCACAGGAGAAAGACACCCCATTTAGCGTTGCCTGGGTTGAAAACCTGGAAAAAAGCTGACGGTGAAATCAAACGAAAGGCCACAGTGAACACCTACTTTATACTCATTCGAGCTGCACCAGCATGGCAGAAGGGCTTACCTCTCAGACTTATCCTACAACCTCCACCCCAACCAGGGCCATCTTAACAGCATTATAGGCCCACGGGCAAAGCTGTGCACTGGGGCCTGCCTACACAACCACTGACAGGAATAAAAATGTTCAGCAGAAAAGTTGTGTTAAATTCTGGTCTGCATGGGGCCCCTATGTAGGTGGGGCCCCAGGCACTGCCCAGTGTGCTCATGCGTTATGAGGGCACTGATCCCTAGGCTCCTGGACCTGTTCTACTGTTATTAACAGTGCAAGCCTGCCACACGCATGGCTGGTTGACACCGAACTACAGCACAACCCCCACATGGTGACGGATGGTGGGACATCACCGCTTAACGAGAGACTATAGCGATTCCACGAACATAGGGGCATATTAACAAGGAATGGCGTTATAATTATCGCTGCTTTAGAGGCAGAAAACTGCTGCTAAATTGGCAATAATGGGCTTGATAATATGCCCTTGTGAATTCCCATAGAAGCCCATGTTCTGGTGTGAACAAGGCTTCTATGGGAATTCTCTACGGCATATTATCAAGCCTATTATCGCCGCTTTAGCAGCAGTTATCTGCCGCAAAAGCGGCGATAATTATAACGCTATGCTTGATAATATGCCCCATAGCGCTCTCCTGATGTCAGCCCCTAGTGGGCCGTTTATTAGGCTACTAATGCCAAACTCTCTACATCCGGTACTCACAGATTCCTCACTGCGTTATAGGGACCAACACACCTTCCGTACTCACTGTCCACAGCGCGGGAGCTCAAGGATCTCCACACCAAGCATCACACTTTTATTGCTAGTATGTGCTGTCTTGAATGATGGACCCGTTTTTTGTATTAAAAGCTGTTGTATCTTGAGTGTTCTATAACAAAGAAATACTAGTTAAAAAAAACAATGCTATGTAGTCATTGACAAATAAAGGAAATGTTATATGAGCTCCTGCTGCAGGCAGCGGAAGGGGTTAGGTGCACATGAGGACATTCCATTTCGCTCACTTTGACACTGGATTCAAGCTAACCTGGCTGATGAGGGGTGTGACCCTGAAACCGGTCCCAGGATCCTTGTGTCAGGTCCAGGATAGACCTGGCTGGGCAGTCCCGTCTAGATTGTTCCCACAAGGACCAGGGTCAAGACTGATTTGCGTATGGCTTGGTCTGAACTGGGGTGGCAAAGTGAGCTAAAGAACGATGATGGATTGAACCCAGATCTGTGACTTGGGTGAGTGTCTGAAAAGTTTCAGCGCTCCGTCCATCACCTCCTTGGGATAGCGGCATTCTATTCCTGTGATAAACTTGTGTCTACTAAAACATCTAACATGTAAAAAACATAGTGCTTTAAATATTTGAGCACTATCTGGAATAGGAGGCATACACTTGTGAGTTTTAAAGACATTGATTCGGTCTGTTTCCTCCTCACACGAAATGTTCATTAGCCTTGCTAGTAAAAGACATTTGAATGGTGCCTTTTTGCAGAGACATTCGGATAGGTTTATTATTTTGCGGTGCAATGCAGCATAGCAATTTAAGCAAAGAAAGTTGCTGTGTTGTTTTGGACTAGGCTAGAGGGAGAGAGCATCACAGATCAGTATCTATTAAGATGTGGCCTTAGTGCACAAAAAGGCTGTTTAGTGTCACGAAAACCCCTTTGCACATGAGTACAAAATGGAGTTCTCGATGTCTAGCACAGGCTTTATAGAGAAAAGGTAACCTTTCAGTACAAAATACTATGCTTACATTAACTTTAAAACTTTTCACTGATTTTGATGTGTGCTGCACAGTGCAGTATACACACAATGTGCGAAAAGTTAGGAGAAAGTGAAGCATTTCTCCTTGTTAACTCAAGGATGCATTATTTTTGGAGGCAAAGCTAAGTCTACTCATTTTAGTAGATAGAGATTTGTATCAAAAACTTTTGACAGTAGAGTGAGACTGCCCTTGTCCCTCCCATTGAGCATTTCCTTGATGCAAATTAATGTAATTACTTTTTGAATAACTTCAAGGAGAATAAAAAGTTTTGCACTGGAAAGTAAGCACTTTTTAAGACTTTGTTCAGGGTTTGCAACAATTTGCATCACTTTGCACTGATAGGAGATTTTGATAAATCCGCCGCACAGACCAATGTCTTTACATTTTTAACAGTGACATAAAGAGTGGGAAAATTCTCTAACTATTGTATTGTCTGTTATTATGTAATTGTTTTGAAATGCTAAAGAAAATGCTCTCTTTATGTTGTAATGTTGTTGGTGTTTGTTTTAAACCTGCCCCATTGTAAATGTAGTAAATGAAAAAAAACTTTATTTCAGTACATTAGAACCATAAAAGAAACAAAAAAACATACAATGTTTAATATGCTTAAAGAAAGTCCAAATAGAAGTTTCTGCGAGCAATTTATGCAAGTGAAAGATGGACTGGGGGGGTATGACCCTAACTCCTTAATGTTACAACATAAATATTTGAATAAATATGTTAGAAAGGCAACAATAGATAAAAAAATGAAGTAAAATACCCATAATATTTGGGCTTGGGTTCCTCAACCAATCTTAAAATTACAATATTTCAGTGCAAAAACAATTAATATCTATACATTTATTCATACATGGGACAACCTCATTCTCAACTCATTAAAACAGTGTAATCTTTATATCAACATCATATAATTCCATTAGGACACTGTGTTGTTTAAATCAATTTTCATGTAATAAGGACAGTTCATTAGCGTTTTAGGCCTGCTTTATCTCATAAAAAACTTATTGCTAGAAGAAATCTACTAATGCCAAAGACAATGACTTGTGCAGTATTGTTTTAAAAATCCTTTCCGCCACTCTGCATGATCTCATACCTAGGTTTAAACAGATCGGTTTGATCCATCTTTTCCTAGCTTTGGCATAGGCAGGACAGAAAAAGAGAATATGCAACTCATCTTCTTTGGCTTTACCTGAGCATAAAGTGCAACATGCATCCAACTTTTCAGTGTGCTTATTGGACCAACTTGGTACAGTTGTGTTAATATTCAAAATACCATATCTAAATTTCATGTATAGGGTCTTTGCAAGTGGCGGATATATCTCATCCAAGAACTGCTCAAAGTATGCCCCTTCTTTGAACAAGAGGAACCTACTTGTAAGGGTTCCACCCACTGAATCATATGGCACACTATTGTGGATGTATGTCCAAAAGGTAGTTTTTAATACCTTCTTCGAAACTTGGGTCAAAATACCCGGCTCAACCCAAAACAGCGATAACCCAATCCTTTTTAACCACAAACAAACATGTTTGAGCCATGTAATACTTTTGTTCTGGTCCAATTCTATTATCCATTCTATACCGGCCTTATAATCTAACAACTCCGGGGTGACCAAAGTCTCACCCATAATGTGAGAGGTCTTAAAATTGCATAGTGATCGGTCAGTTTTATATTCAAATCAAGGACAATTGGTATTAATGGTGTACGTACGGGTAGCCTTAGCAATGCTCTATAAAATGTGTTTTCCACCAGCTCGAAATTCTTTTTACAACAGGGTCCCCATATTTCCACCCCATATAATGCAGCAGATTGGGCTTTATATTTGAACACCTCTAATGCAAAACAATGTGGAAAACAGTGGAATGAGTTCCCTTAACAATAATCTGGCAACAGTTATGCTGTCATTTCTTCTTGTGGGGTATGCCTACACCCACCGTGAAAACAGACTAACACTCACAAGGACGTACATCAATCCCTTGCATGGGGTAGTGCCATGAAGTCCAGCTGTAGCTTCCTAAATGGTCCCTCTGCTTTCCTAATTCTTCCCCAACTGACCACTGTCTTTCTTCCTGGGTTTATTTGCTGGCAGGGTAAACAACTCTGCCAAAGACTTTCTGTGACTGCCCTAAATCTTGGATTGTTCCAATCTTGTCTGAATAATCTTATCATTGCGTCCCTGCTTACATGTGTGTCTCCATGGAACATTCTTGCTATTTGTGAGAGCAAACAATCTGGCATAGATGGTCTGCCATCACGGTATCCCCGCACATTTTATTTATTTATTTATTTTGCATCTTGTACCGCGCAAACTAAAACCCGAAGGTGTCAAGGCGCCTAACAAAAAAGATCAGAAAGCAGGCAGTCATGCACTTACATGTACGCTTGAACAAAGAGGCGTGTTTTAAGGGCAGCTCTGAAGGTTTGGAGGGAAGGGAGGGGCCTAAGTTCTAATGGAAGATCGTTCCACCATTTAGGGGCCAAGAGGGAAAATGCCTTGCCACCCCATCTGGCTTTCGGAATGCGAGGGATGTGGAGAAAAGAATGATTGGAGGAGCGGAGGCTCCTGCCAGGGTTGTAATAAGTCAAGATGGCTCCAATCCCTGTGGGTCTGCTTTTAGCCAAGGCCTTATAGACCATACACATGGATTTAAAGACAATCCGCTCCTTTATCGGAAGCCAATGCAGCTGCTTCCTAGCCAGCGTGGCCGAGGAGCGGCGGGGAAGATCGAGGACAAATCTAGCTGCCGCATTCTGGACTACCTGCAAGCGCTGCATCTGACTCTTATTCAGTCCAGCATACAGCGCATTACAGTAGTCCAGACGCGATCCCAAGAGGGTGACAGCAAGTTGCCTTCTTGCCGGCTGGGAAAGGTAGTTCCTGATTTTCCTGAGAACATGAATTATGCCCCAACAGGTCGATACCGTCCTATTGACCTGCTGGCGCATGTCCAGGGAGGGGTCAATCATTACCCCAAGATTTTTTGCCGAAGAAGTTGGTTTAGGGCAAAGACCGAACGAGTCAGGCCACCACTCCATGGACCAAATATCTTCCCTTCCGCCGAACACCATCACCTCGGTCTTCTCCCCATTCAATTTGAGTGAATTGTAGATCATCCACTGGCCGACGGCCTCCATGCAAGATCTAAATCTGGAGGCGGTCAGCTCAATTGACTGGGAGAGAGACACGAGGATCTGAGTGTCGTCCGCGTAGGACACTACCTCCATCCCAAAAGATCTGATAAGTCTGGCAAGGGGGGTCACATAGATGTTAAAAAGGGTGGGACTAAGCGCCGACCCTTGAGGGACCCCACAATGCACAGACAGGGATGGAGATAGAAATTTTCCCAGCATTACCCTCTGCTCCCTGTGGTCGAGAAAGGAAGAGAGCAGACCCAAGGCTGCCCCCCGGACCCCAATCTCACCCAGTCGAGAAGTTAAGACCTGGGGAGATAGGGTATCGAAGGCAGCTGTGAGATCCAGAGGGATCAGGAGGGATGTCCGGCCCTCATCCACACTCATACGGATGGAGTCGAGAACCAGGGTGAGAGCGGACTCG
Source organism: Lissotriton vulgaris (assembly GCF_964263255.1). NCBI lineage: Eukaryota > Metazoa > Chordata > Amphibia > Caudata > Salamandridae > Lissotriton > Lissotriton vulgaris. Next base: position 409,310,430 of record NC_141698.1, on the reverse strand, counting down.
GTACTATCTGTTTCTCGGATGGAGTCGAGAACCAGGGTGAGAGCGGACTCGGTACTATCTGTTTCTTGTGACTGAAGAGAAACTATCTGTTTCTCTTCAGTCACAACCCTGCTTTATCCAATTTTCATTTTCACTTTTTTCCACTTCCTTCTGCAACTGTCTCAACTCTTCCCATGTCTCAAAAACTGAAAATGACGTAAGTTGGCAGCTGATTCCTCTTGTTTCCATTTTCAAGTTTATTGACACAATACTAAGCAACTTGGTCAGCGTAACGGTTACCAGCTGTCACTTTGTCATTTCCTGACTGGTGAGCAGTACACTTGACCACTGCTAGTTCTTTTGGCATTTGTATTGCTTCCAACAGCTCTTTCACAAAGTTTCCATGTTTAATAGGAGATCCTGAAGAGATCATATATCCCTTTTGCAACCACAACTGGCCAAAATCATACACAATGCCGTAACCATATTGGCTATCAGTAAATATGGTCACGCTCCAATTTTTCTCAATTTTACATGCTTTAATTAAAGCTATCAATTTGGCTACTTGTGCAGATTTTACTTCAGGTAAACAGGATGCTTCAACAATGCCAGTCAATTTGCATACAGCATAGGCTGCACCCGGTCCACCTTCCCCATGTCTTAAACAAGAACTATCAACACAAATTTGTGTTCTGGTTCTTTCAATGGTTCTTCTTGTATGTCAGGACGTGGCTTGGTGCACATTTCAGTAACAACTAAGCAGTCATGTTCTACCTCATCTTTCACTTCTTCACATTCGGGATCTGGTAATAGTGTGGCTGGATTCATCATAGTACATCTGACTACTGTCACTTGTTCTGCTCCTAGAATTATTCTTTGGTACTTAGTCATTCGACTAGGGGTAATATGCTGTGTTCGAGTTCTTGTTAATAAAATATCGACTGAATGTGGAACATATACTTTCACTCGATGTCCCATCAAAATTGACTCACTCTGTTCTATGCTTATACAAGCAGCAGCACCTGCTTTTAAGCAGCCAGGTAATGCTGAAGCCATAGGATCCAAAGTAGCTGAAAAATAGGCTACTGGATGTCGCCCCAATCCATGCAAATAGAAAAGAAAAGAACCCTGCCTTTGGATATACAGGCCCTAAAAAAGGGGTCCAACAAATGTAGGTAAAGGGGTGATTGACCTAGGGGTTGACACAACACAAAACAATCACATGGACAATTCAAGGATAAACAGAACAATTCATATTTGAAAATATATATCTTTTTGTATTGTTTTTAAGAATATCAATGATATAAATATAAAGTTTCTTTTATCACATGTACAAAATAAATCACCAATAAAATAGACATAGATAAGAAAGCATTATCACTAAGAGGAATCTATCCTGCCCAGTATCGGCCACACTACACACATTCTACCTCATTCACTTCAATCTTTACCCACTCATTCCTATTTGATCTCATTTATCATTCAAACTACATCCATTCATCTAATCCTGGCGGATACAACATAAGGATGGTTTCACGTGTTGTATGGGTCGGGATGTTTTAGTCCAGGGAGATGGTTTTGACTACAGGTCCTGATGTAAAGAGGACAATAGTCATTTTCCTGAGGACATAAGCCGACGCGCGTTTCGGTGGACGGCCAATGGGGCCACACCTTCGTCAGGGCAAGGGGCAGTATACTGGGAGGGGGCACAGGAGAGAAAACACAATCTGTATGGGTGTCTTATTCAGCCATGTGAAAGATATCAGGGCAAAGTTGGAAATAATTTATAGTGAACAAGACTTCAGGTCGGTTCAAATCTGTTGTCAACAGTACTTCAGCGTAATGTTTTTCTCATTCAGGGCTCACAACTCTCAAGCTGAGTGGGGCTGTTCATCCGTCTTGCCAGCGCTGGATCATATAGACTGCACTGTCTCTTTAAAAACGTCCTGTTGTTCCAAGCCTTATGTGGATTCAGTTGCCTTCCGTATAAGCAAAGGCTGTTCCTAGACTGGGGTTCCGATGTGCAGGTCTTTAAGTATAAAAAGAATTTTTCCGGGGAATCCAAGTCTATCTGCCGTCTTCCATCGGCGGTTGGTGACCCATGCGAGGCTGACTAATCTTGGTTCAAAAAGGCTGTCTCCATGGAGCAGGGGTTCCGCCGTCCAAGTGTTCCGGCCAAGTGATTCTCTACTGGATGTCGCCCCAATCCATGACTCTGTGTTAAGACTGAGAGTGCACAACCTTCTCTCTCACAACAGAACAGTGCAAACTCTTTTGATTAGTCAGGCATTCCTAAGGCTGAGGCCTCACAATAACAGTTTTGTAATTTCACAAAGGTTTCTACACTTTCATCATCCCAAACTATTAGATCTTTTGCTCGCCAGTAAAGACTACAGTCTACAGTATTGTAACTACTTCTAGAAACATTCTGATCTCTCTCTGAGTTTGAGGTAATTGCATTTGTCTTATTATTCTGATTCTTTCTGTAGTGACTTTCCTCACTCCTCTTTCTGTTTGATGTCCCAAATATTTCACTGCTGTTTTGCAAAAATGTAATTTTTCTGGAGATAACTTGTGTCCTTCGTCAGCCAAATGATTTAATAGTGCAATAGACACAATCATCTCTGCACTGTCCACAAGTAGGTCATCAATATACTGTACTAAGACTGAATTTCGAGGAATAACTTACTTTTTTAGACACTTTTTCAAAATCGGATTATAAATAGAGAGACTTTCTATATACGCTTGAGGAACGTGATTCCATGCCAAAATACGATCTTCAAATTTAAAGGAAAAAAGATACTGGCTATCAGGGTGAACACGAATCAAGAAAAAGTCTTGACACAAATCAATTACAGTAAACCAGCTAGCATTCCAAGGTATATGATACAAAATCACTGCTGGATTTGGCACCACTGGTCAACATGGTACTACAATTTGATTGATTTTCCTTAAATCTTGTAGTACCCTATACTTCCTTAAATCTTGTAGTATCCTGTACTTCTCTTTTTGGCTTTTTGAGACTTATTTTAGGTGAATTACAAGGACAGCTCATTATTTCTTTTAGAATGCCTTGCTTAATCATTCATTCAATTTCAGAAGCTACTCCTGCTTTAACTTCTGGACTCATTTTGTATTGTCAGGTGTTTGGAAAGACTGCACCTTCTTTCACAGTCACTTTTACTCGGTCTACATTTGCCATTAGACCTATTTCTTTTCCAATGAAATCCCTTACTTCTGGATTTACTGTCTACTCCGGTACCTAGCTTAGCTAGCATTATTGTATAAACCATGTCTTCATCTGGGGTTTGAAAAACAACACCATCAGGTGCGCAATAAATTGTGCAATTAATTTTACATGAAAGTCCTCTGCCTAACAAATTCACTGGACTTGAATCACAGAATACAAATGTATGCATATATTTGAAGGTTCAGATGTGTACCTCAATAGGCTTTGTAATTGGGGTTCTGATATGTTGGTTGGTAACTCCAACCACTTGATTGAGTCTCCCGAGAGCAGCAGGTTTGGGATGTGTGCTGTTCTCTTAGTAGAACGGGTAGCACCAGTATCCTATAGGAAAGTGATGTAATTTCCTTCCAGTTTACCATCAAGAAATGGACGTGACTGATCTATCAGTAAGGGTACACCAAGTACGCTTTCCTCTCCCCCCCCCCACCCCCAGGCACCGTCATTGCATCAAAATATTTTCTTAATTTTTATTCTGCAAAAAATATTGTGAAACCACAGAATTTATCTTACCACTTCCTAGAAATCCGGTGTCCGCAATGTACTGTGCCTGACCCGCACAGTTTGGCATAAGGGCAGATGGCAACTGATATTTCTGGTGAACTACCTGCTGCGGTTGATTCAGAAAACCCTCATTCTGCGTCTGTGGATTTAAGTTTTGATTTGAACCATTATTATTCTGAATATTTTTACGCTCGTTCTTTCAATGTCTAAGCTTTCTGCATCCATGACAAGGATACTTTTTCTTTGCATCCTCTCTGCTCATTCGTCCCTTTTGTTTACCACTACTTGCCACATTATCACTCTGGCTCTGTGTAAGCAAGTTTCACCATCTTTAAAGGAGAGAGCACAAGCACCTTAGAATTGGTTGGCAGTAGCAAAGTGTGCAGAGTCCTAAAGCCAACAAAAATGAGTTCAGCAAAAACAAGAGGAGTAAAGCAAAATATTAGGGGGTAGACCACTGTAAAGCTGACGGGTCTAACATGGGTTATCACCTTATAAGCATGTACACATTGCATGATGCATCCAAGCCACTTTTTGTAGTGGCCCCCTAAATGCTTGGGTTTACTGACAGGTGTTATAAGCACCCCCAGGCATGCTGTCATGGTCACTGCATCACATAGTAGAGAGCGGGGTAGAATGGCTCTCATCTCCTGCAGCACAAGCAGCGTCTCCTTGCAATCCATACGTTTCTCAATATTTTCACCCCAGTGTGGTCCTGGAGCAAGCCAAGTGCTGACCTGGAGGCACTCTGCAGCCATGTAGCCTGGGATACACTTTCTGAGCAACTGTATATCCCCAGGTACACAAACACTTGAAAAATATTTTTCTTGTTTGCTACCAAATTATTATGATATCATAATATAAACTCATAATGCCAGACACTGCAAAATGTAATGGTAAGCTACATTTAGGGAGCAGGAATGTGTTTCACAACAATACCAGATTTGAGCTGTGAAGTGAGGGGCTGTAATGAGTACCAACAAGGTGCCGTTCAGTGGCAAAGAGTGTATTCAATGCTGCTCCATTGCTAAGCCCCATACCTGTGCAGCTGTCACCTCATGTTCATGGACCCTGTTTATGTATCCAGCTTTTCTGCTCTGCCTGAAAATAACAGCCCAGTTGTACTTGTATGAGGCACATAGTGCCAGTGGATGAAAGCTGCTCAGTCTCACAAAACAAACAAAGAGCTTCCCTCAGACATGAAATAGATAAAGAGACTTGTCAGACTCCCCTCTCTAAATATCCTGTTTTTTAATTACTTTCTGTGTTTTATCTTTGTGTTCACAAAAGCTCCGGTAGGCAGGTAAGGGTGTCTCAAGCCACACTCAGTGGTTAATTTGTCAAAAATAAGTGTCAGGGCTTTCGTCAGGAGGCAGCTTGCACCAGCCCATTTCTCCTGTTAGTGCTGCCTAAAACAGAACCAACTACTAACCATGAAAATGGTGGGAAGTTGAGACGTAATGGCCCGAACTGCAGACTTTGGAGCTGGGGAACCAGATTGAGTCTCGGCATCTGTTCAACATCCTGCAATTCTGGGCAAATCACTTAATCTCCTCGTTAATGAATGTGTCCTTAACTGGTGCTCATGGAAAGCGCTGGTGTTGATGATTAAGTACAGGTGCTGAGCACCGGAAACCACCCTCACAAATTAAGCACCGGCCACAACTAAAAATCAATTTCCTGTTGGACGGCTAAGGGTAAGTCAAGCAATAACTGGCAATCTCTATTCCACGCTCATCAGAAAGACATTCATTGATCACTCAACTGATGCAAGAAATTAGAGTCACCTCTTACCAAGTAGATGCCTGAATCTGATTTTCAGTATAAATGAATGTGAATTCCTACCTACATCACATTTGCATTGTTATCTACTGAGCCCTTCACAAGGCATGAGTGATTGTTCTGATGTAACTGTGCCCACCAACTAAAAGTAGACTGCTTGCAGTGCACTAAGTGCATTGGCTGATATACACATCAATGGACAACGATGTGCCTGCAGTAGTATTCTTTACCTGTTTGGGGTAGAGAACCAAAAAAAAATCAGATTCATCCCTTTGAGCTTCCTCATGGTACAAAATAAGACCCCAAGGCATAACCAAGCTTAAATGTTCTGCCTTTCACTCCTCTTCCCTCTTCATACAGGTATATGTGACAAAACAAGAACATCAACGAATGACACCAAAACACTTCCCACATAGGCCACCTTACAAACCTACACACTTTTAAGCAAGTACCGCCTACAGAGTGGCATGCTGTCCGCCCAGTAAATAGCGCTTCAGCACCTGGTCTGGAATTTGCTCTATAAATGCAATTGCAACACAATACAATGCAATGACTACAGGTGTGGTATGAAGCCTTTAGAAAGAACAATATTAAAGCATTTTGTTTTTGGTTTCCGATTTTATGCTAGATGGTCCGGCCGGACTGAACATATTGGGCCTCATGCATCAAATCAAAGGGATTTACCTATTCTGTGTCTATGGGTAGTTGCGTAGATATAAGGGCCATAATATATAAATGGCAAGACAAAGTTTCACAATATCATTAACAAGTGATTCCTGAATCTATTTTGCATGAACAACCTAATGTCCTTTGAGCAAGTTATTCACACTGGCAAAGCTAAAGGTAAACTATTTATAAATTATATCGCTGCCTATATAAATATATTGCATATTAATGTGTTCTGTGCTTGTTGCAGTTACTCCGTCCACAGACATATGCCTAGCAAAACAATTAAGTAATTGCCAATGAATTCATGTTCTAAGATATCTGTGGTTTTATAGAAATATGTAGACTAGCAATTAGCACTATAGAAATATGTGAATGTAACTTTCTGGTTGACAGATTGTTAAAAGCTGTCTCCACATCATATATACATGGATGCAGCTTCAGTGCTAACTCTTCGCCATCTTGTGCTGGTTGCCTTTCCCAATTTTGCTGCAATGAAGAACTTTACTTAGTTGTAACATTGGTTAACCCCATGAACAGTTTGCATGGATACACATTATTTATGCCGATCCCATGTAATATGGGTTCAAGCCCACAGCCCCAGTAGTAGGCTCCTTAAGGATGCCCTTACTTCATATATATATATGCGTCAAAGGCTGCCATGGGCACCCCTGATAACGGTAGCCATTTTTAAACTCCTTTTTATTCCGGTTGGGGCACAAATTACTTCATGGTTTAGTGTTGGGCAAGGAGTTTGCCAGTGCCTTGACTTTTCTGGACATTGGCAAACTCTCCCTTATGAAGCGACCCAGTGTTCCCTTCTGGTCACCTCATTAATATGCATGTAACATCATTAGAGACATCACGTATATCAGATGTGCTTGGAGGGATCCAAAATCGCCTCCTTGATCTGTCCACGGATCGACCTGGTGGACAGGGCTAGGTGCAGGCAAAGGGCAGCAATACCCTCATGTCCTCCTTAGCCATCCCACAATCTACGGCCACTTTTTCGGGTGTTGGAAGGGAGGGCTGAAGGAGCAGGCCAGCTAATCCTACTCTATATTCCACTATGACCACCATGTCACAGTCAGTAGAAACGAACCAGGAAGTGGAGATTGACAGGGGATGGATTAAGATTATTGCTAGTTTCTGCACTTATAATACCCACTTCCTTATTCAGTTTCAGGCAGCTTCTTCATCCCCCAGTGCCTCTCAGTCCAAGAGAGGCACTGGGAGAGAAAGGCACATTGTGTCTGTGCTCCAGTAAGGAGAATTTTCTTTAGCCTAAGAAAAAAATCAAAGCAGTAGGACTCGTTCGTGGGGCACAAAGGCATGTTTTGCTGCAGAAGGGAACCAGATGTTGTCTACATTATTTTATGATTTAAAAAAAATCGAAACTGCACATGCTGGGATAAACACATGTTCATCGACTTGCCAGTGAAGAGTCCAGAAGCTGTTTGTTTTTCATAAGCCTCAGGAAAAAGTCAAACAGCACCTGGTGCCTTCATGGGGCACAGAAATTCATAAGTCCATGCACCAGCGAGAAGCCTGAATGATGTTTGAATTTATTTCTTAGATTTAAAAAAATCCAAACCAAGCCTCACTTCTTGCTGTCGAAGAGGCACACACATTCCGGTGTACCAGCAAGGATCCAAGAACAACTGTCCACGGTGACCGGCAACATGAGACCTGCACTTAGAGCTAAAGCAACGACAGCCCGCAATGACTGACAAGTGACAATAATGACCATCCGCAATGTCTAACATGGCCTTCGCTCCACATCGACAACCATCTGTGATGTTCAGACTCCTTATTGTGGTAGCCTCCAACAACGTTAATGGAAATCTTAGCACCAGAAGTGAAAAGGTAAGTTTTCAGTGGGACTAACCTGGTCCCTGTATCTAACCCATGCTCCATTGTGGTCAGCCTGAACGTGTGACTTTCCACCGGTTTAATGCAATCAGGTGACCACGAGTGGCACTTTGTCCTTTTAGACACTATTTTCACTGAAAACATTAAAATTGAATATCACTGGTTCTACTGATTATATTTTTGCTGCTTCTGTATCATTTTATTTATTAAAATGTACTCTATTTTTCTAGATTAGTTTGGGATTTTTCTTGTGCTTTGTTTTCACTTTATTACTGGTTGTGTGATGCAAAAATTCTTTACACATTGCCTCAAAATGTACCCTGACTACTTTTGTGCCAATTACCAGAAGGTTAGGCACAGGTTAATTTAGTGACTTTTGTGGTTCACACTGGAGTTGTTGCCCATTTTATTGCGGCATAACCAAAAGACAGGTAACCAAAAGACAAGTACCTTAAACTAGAGGAAGATTTGTTACCCAGCAAAGGAAGTCTTAGGATGTGTAGATGTTACACAATCACAGTTGTGGCATGTTTCCATACAGCTGAAGGGTGATATCTTGAACAAAATGACAGATACCTTAAACAGGAATTTGTTTTGCTTTCCAAAATGCAGTGCACCCAGTTTATTGCCTGTGGTCACCCTATACAGACAGAAAACCTGTTTATGTGTTGAACCTGCATGCTCAAGAGACCAAGGGAAGCAAAGTTTTGGATGAAGCCTTGGCAAGAATATGATTCTATGTGAGAGAAATTGGAGGGAATACGATGTTTTAGGAAAATATTGCTAAACATCTGACAAATGACTTGTTCAATGCAATCTTGCTGCCAGCCAATCAGGATGAGGAAGGAGTGGCCACAAATGATCAAAGCATTAGGATGGGGAGGTTTTAGGTATGTATGATTGTGGTATATTTCCAGACTAGGTCATATCTGTGGCCCAAAAACGGGTGCATTTTGCTTGCAGCTTTTCAAATTTCTGAAATGCACTGCACCCACTTAATCTCTTGCAGGCTCCTAGAACCCTTGTGCGGCCAAATCATGCGGGAGCCTGCCACCAGAAAGCAACAACTTGAACAGAACATACTTTCTGTAGGCAATTGAGTTACTGGTTAAGGGGAGGAGAACCCCTACTCAAGCACCAACCACAATTCTTGTCAGGGTTAATTCACAAACAAAGCCCAAATTAACCTGCGCTTAATGTTATGTTATGTTATGTTAAGCGTGCTTGTATAGCACATGGCTGCCGCAGCAACGGGGTGTCCCAGCGCTCGTGGACAAAACAAGGAAAGGTGAGGCAGGGCAGAAAAAGGACAGACAGGTATAGTCACTTTCAAGAGCACGGGCGGAGCATACACCTAAGCTAGATGGATACAAAGAGCCAGGTTTTAATCTGTTTTCGAAAAGCCCAGTGATCTTGTGTTCTGCGCGCACTGAGTGGAATAGAATTCCATAGGACAGGGGCCAAAGACCTATAGGAGCGACCTCCCGCTCTGCTCCTACGCGCCCTGGGGGTGCACGCCAAATGCAGGTCTGCGGAGCGCAATGCTCGTGTTGGAACATAAAAAGTACAGATTCCCTGCAGTATCTGGGGGCCCTGGCCGTGTAGGATCTTATGAGTAGTACAGAGAGTTTTAAACTGCATTCTCTGTTTAATAGGCAGCCAGTGTAGGTGGTGCAGAAGATGGGAGGCGTGACAGTATTTAGGGAGGGCAAAAAGTATGCGGCCAGCCGCATTCTGTACCCTTTGGAGTCCCTTCATGACAGTTTTGTTGACGCTCACTAGCAGCCTGTTACAGTAGTCAAGTTGTGACAAAATCACTGATTGAATAATCACTTGTCGGTGGAAGCTTCGAAGAACCCCAGAATGGGTTTGAGTCCGCGTAGGTGGCCAAAGCAGGTCCCTGCCACTTTTTTTAGCATGGAGCTCGAAAGAGAGGGAATTGTCCATCAGGACCCCAAGATTCTTAACTACCCCTTTCAGTTGGGGAGGAGGGCCCAGTGCCGCAGGCCACCACTGATAGTCCCATTTATGGGAATCACGGCCAACCAAGAGAACCTCCGTTTTTGAGGAATAAAGTTGAAGGTAGTTGTCAGCCATCCAATCTGAGATGGCCAGGACATCTTCATAAAATTTTAGTTGGTCGTGCGCTGAGTTATTAGAGAAAGCGAAAATCAATTGTGTGTCGTCTGCGTATGATATCATATTAATCTTTCAGTCTTTGGCCAAAAGGGCAAGCGGGCGGACGTACATGTTGGACAAAGTGGGGCTCAGATCAGAACCTTGGGGGACACCACAATTGAGGGGGTGAGTGCCGGACAGATATGGAGGGGCGTGGATCTGAAAGGAGCAATCAGATAGTAAAGACGCAAACCGGGCCAAGGCCCCACCACTGACCCCAATCTCCCCGAGTCGATGGAGCAAAATCCCATGGGAGACCGTGTTAAAGGCCGCACTCAGATCGAGCAAAATCAATGCTGAGGTGTTGCCCATGTCCTGCGATGCCCTCGGTTGCTCTGTGACTGCCAGCAGGGCGGATTCCGTACTATGCTTAGGCCGGAATCCGTTTTGTGACCCGTCCAAGATCGCATTGACTTCCAGATAATTGGTCAAGATGATATTAACATGGGATTCCATTACCTTGGCCAAGTAAAGAAGTAGGGAAATAGGCCGGAAGTTCTACAGCAGAGATGCAGCCAGTGCTGTTTTTCCAGTAAGATTTAGGAATTACTGATGACTGGAGCGATCTATTGATCAATTCCCAGCCCTCAAGCAAAATACAGTCCTGGAATTTCCTAAAGGTGTCCGGTTTTACAGGGTCATCAGAGAAGCCTGACTTCACCTTCACAGCCAGGGTTTCCAGGTCTTTAAAGGACATAGATGGAAGGGCTTGTAGAGAGTAGGGCAGATCAAGTGAGCAGTTAGGCGGCCATGGTTTAAAGGTGGCCCTTCTGACGTCAAGTGTGTTGTAGATACACTCAACTTTGTTGATGAAATAGCGGGCCAGAGATTCGCATTGCAGGTTGGAAGATATTGTCTTGTTAGTTCCTGCCAGAGATTTTGTCATGTCACTTATAAGAGAGAAAATGGTTAAGCAAGAGTTAGGACTTGATGTAATCAAATTTGTGTAGAATGCAGCTTTCGACTTTTGTACGAGTTTGTGGTAGGCTTTAATATCCTGCCTGTAGGTCTTTTTAGCTATGAGGTCATAGGTGCACCTCCAGGAGCGTTCCAGAGTTTTACAGTGCTTTTTTACCAAAGCTAATATCTCGTTATACCAAGTGTGTGAATGCGCGCGCTTGGCCTAGTTCAATCTCTTAGGGATACAATGGTCGAGTGAGTTGTTAATCCACCCTCTGTAGGCTCTATCCGCTTCTTCTAGGTCAGTGGGCCAGTTTGGACGAGATAATTTTAGGCTGGACCCAAAGCTAGGTGCATCCAGTTTGTGCCATGGGCGTTTCAAAGAGGGTGGGAGAGGATTCTGATGGGGGCACCCACTTGACCAAGACACATATGAATAAGGAAATGATCAATTCAGGTTAGTGGAAGGGGAGCATGAACTTTAAGCGACCGAATATTGGAAAATACTGGGTCCAATAGGGGGCCTGCGAGATGTGACGGGCCCTCCACTAGCTGAGTTAGTTGACAGGCATCCATGTCTCCCAGAAAGTTGGTAATCTCCTGGGAGTCAAGACGTTCCAGATGTAAATTGAGATCTTCTTTAATGCTAAAGTTGGCTGTCTCTAGGGCAAGCGTGGATGTGGTGTGAGCCAAGGCTTCATGGAAGGCTCCGTCCGGCCCTGGGGGGCGATAAATAAGGAGCCCAGTGAGAGTGAAATTGTGTGATATGCAGATTTTAACCCTCTGATATCTTGGCATAAAGCAGTCCAGCTTAACTTAGGCAATTTGTAAGGTATTTTTGCAGTACTTCAAACAGTTATTAAGTGAAAATACAACACAAGAAAAATCCCACACCAATTTAGAAAACAGAGTAAATTTTAGGAAATTATGTGAGACCAAATTGACAACAATCCAATTAGTAGAACCGGAGATCCGCAATTTTAAAGATATTAGTAAAAATAGTTCTAACACGCACAAAGCACTAACCATGTCTTCGGTTTGCACCATACTGGGACAAAGTCACAAGTTCAGGTTGACTGCGATAGAGCACTGGACTGCGATGGAGCACTGGCCAGATATAGGGACTCAGTTGGACATGCTGTACAAATTACCTTTAATCTTAGCTGGGGACTAATGCAAGATCCAAAGTTGAGGATGTGCTGCACCGCAGCAGTTCTGATTAGCTTTGAGTGGTGATGCAAAGTCCTGCGCCGTGAATGCGTTGTGCAGCGGAGGTTCCGTGGAGGTGCAGGCCTGCGATCAGAAGTCCTGCATTGAGGATGCAGTACGCAGTGGCAGTTGCAAAGAGCTGTGGAGTTTTGCATCAGGGATTCATTGTGATGTGGTAAATCCAATGCTGAGCTACAAGGAGATGTGTCACACTGGGTAAGGTCTGCCCAGCCAACCACAGATGGGCTGGCAGAGCACCTTGGGATTCACCTCCAAGGGTCTAGGACTAGGGTGGCACTATTGGGGGGAATCACAGAAGGCAGAATCCAGGTGCAGGGTTAAAGGTGGTTGTTGCCTTTTCTACCCACGAGGTTCTGATCTGGAGGCCAGCCAACCAGCCTTTAGAGCCACTCTGGTGGTCCTGGGTTTAAGATGCAGGTCAATCCTTCTCGCTCAGGCAGCAGGTCAGCAGAGAAGCGGGACAGTAGCATAGCAATTCTTCTTGCGGCAAAGAAGCACAACAGTTCTTCTTCAGAGTTATCCACAGTTCCAGAGATGTACTGAAGAGTTGGATCGGAGGGTCCAATATTTATACCTGGTGCCATTTGAAGCAGAAGGATATGGAGCTTTCCACCCTCAGAGGTGTTTGGAGCTTCTCCTCACCCTGCCCTGGCCCAAGCTTGTCTGGGGACAGAAAAGACTAAACAAACCCTTTGTGAGTGTGCTGAAGCAGAGGATTTGTGATGTGCAAGTGGTAGATGACAGCTACTCCCCTCTCATCAAGTCAGAGATTACCCATCCTGACAACACAAATTTGCCCTTGGTCTTAATGTCTGGTGGTGATGCACAAAGAGCAACTGCTAACTACAGTTAGTCATGTGAAACAAGATACAGACTGCAGGCACCAAATGGTTGTGACAAGAAAATGCCTACCTTCTAAAAGTTGCAAAAAACACAGTTGATGCACAGAATGCAGAACAATGTCTTACATTCACCCCAGTACAAAGATCTGGGCCTAAATCCATCATGTTATTGCACTCCACACCACCCTAGGTCAGACAATGGCTATATGCAAATCAGCCTTGACCCTGTGCCTCATGGGAACAGTCCAGCCCGAACTACCAAGCCATGTCTTTCCTAGACCGGAATCAAGCATCCAAGGACCGATTTCTGGCTATCAGCCTTCTTCAGCCTGGATAGCTTGACTCCAGAGATGTGAAGAGCATGGGACTCACGTCTGAGTACACCCAGTCCACTCGGGGTGAAAATTTCAAGAAACACAGTTGATGGACAGAATGCAAAAGAATGTCTTACATTCACCCCAGTACAAAGATCTGGGCCTAAATCCATCGTTTTTTTGCACTCCAGACCACCCTAGGTCAGACAATGGCTATATGCAAATCAGCCTTGACCCTGTGCCTCATGGGAACAGTCCAGCCTGAATTACCAAGCCATATCTTTCCTAGACCGGAATCAAGCATCCAAGGACCGGTTTCTGGCTATCAGCCTTCTTCAGCCTGGATAGCTTGACTCCAGTGATGTGGAGAGCATGGGACTCACGTCTGAGTATACCCAGCCCACTCGGGGTGAAAATTGCAAAAAACACAGTTGATGGACAGAATGCAGAACAATGTCTTACATTCACCCCAGTACAAAGATCTGGGCCTAAATCCATCGTTTTTTTGGACTCCACACCACCCTAGGTCAGACAATGGCTATATGCTAATCAGCCTTGACCCTGTGCCTCATGGGAACAGTCCAGCCCGAACTACCAAGCCATGTCTTTCCTAGACCGGAATCAAGCATCCAAGGACCGGTTTCTGGCTATCAGCCTTCTTCAGCCTGGATAGCTTGACTCCAGTGATGTGGAGAGCATGGGACTCAGGTCTGAGTATACCCAGCCCACTCGGGGTGAAAATTGCAAAAAACACAGTTGATGGACAGAATGCAGAACAGTGTCTTACATTCACCCTAGTACAAGGATCTGGGCCTAAATCCATCGTTTTTTTACACTCCACACCACCCTAGGTCAGACAATGGCTATATGCAAATCAGCCTTGACCCTGTGCCTCATGGGAACAGTCCAGCCCGAACTACCAAGCCATGTCTTTCCTAGACCGGAATCAAGCATCCAAGGACCGGTTTCTGGCTATCAGCCTTCTTCAGCCTGGATAGCTTGTCTCCAGTGATGTGGAGAGCATGGGACTCACGTCTGAGTATACCCAGCCTACTCGGGGTGAAAATTGCAAAAAACACAGTTGATGGACAGAATGCAGAACAGTGTCTTACATTCACCCCAGTACAAGGATCTGGGCCTAAATCCATCGTTTTTTTACACTCCACACCACCCTAGGTCAGACAATGGCTATATGCAAATCAGCCTTGACCCTGTGCCTCGTGGGAACAGTCCAGCCCGCACTACCAAGCCATGTCTTTCCTAGACCGGAATCAAGCATCCAAGGACTGGTTTCTGGCTATCAGCCTTCTTCAGTCTGGATAGCTTCACTCCAGTGATGTGGAGAGCATGGGACTCACGTCTGAGTCTACCCAGCCCACTCGGGGTGAAAATTGCAAAAAACACAGTTGATGGACAGAATGCAGAACAATGTCTTACATTCACCCCTGTACAAAGATCTGGGTCTATATCCATCGTTTTTTTGCACTCCACACCACCCTAGGTCAGACAATGGCTATATGAAAATCAGCCTTGACCCTGTGCCTCATGGGAACAGTCCAGCCCGAATTACCAAGCCATGTCTTTCCTAGACCGGAATCAAGCATCCAAGGACCGTTTTCTGGCTATCAGCCTTCTTCAGCCTGGATAGCTTGACTTCAGTGATGTGGAAAGCATGGGACTCAGATCTGAGTATACCCAACCCACTCGGGGTGAAAATTGCAAAAAACACACTTGATGGACAGAATGCAGAACAATGTCTTACATTCACCCCAGTACAAAGATCTGGACCTAAATCCATTTTTTTTGCACTCCACACCACCCTAGGTCAGACAATGACTATATGCAAACCAGCCTGACCCAGTGCCTCATGGGAACAGTCCAGCCTGAACTACCAAGCCATGTCTTTCCTAGACCTGAATCAAGCACCCAAGGACCGGTTTCTGGCTATCAGCCTTCTTCAGCCTAGATAGCTTGACTCCAGAGATGTGGAGAGCATGGGACTCACGTCTGAGTATACCCAGCCCACTCAGGGTGAAAATTGCAAAAAACACAGTTGATGGACAGAATCAGAACAATGTTTTACATTCACCCCAGTACAAAGATCTGGGCCTAAATCCATCTTTTTTTTGCACTCCACACCACCCTAGGTCAGACAATGGCTATATGCAAATCAGCCTTGACCCTGTGCCTCATGGGAACAGTCCAGCCCGAACTACCAAGCCATGTCTTTCCTAGACCGGAATCAAGCATCCAAGGACCGGTTTCTGGCTATCAGCTTCTTCAGCCTGGATAGCTTGACTCCAGTGATGTGGAGAGCATGGGACTCACGTCTGAGTATACCCAGCCCACTCGGGGTGAAAATTGCAAAAAACACAGTTGATGGACAGAATGGAGAACAATTTCTTACATTCACCCCAGTACAAAGATCTGGGTCTAAATCCATTGTTTTTTTGCACTCCACACCACCCTAGGTCAGACAATGGCTATATGCAAATCAGCCTTGAACCTGTGCCTCATGGGAACAGTCCAGCCCGAACTAGCAAGCCATGTCTTTCCTAGACCGGAATCAAGCATCCAAGGACCGGTTTCTGGCTATCAGCCTTCTTCAGCCTGGATAGCTTGACTCCAGTGATGTGGAGAGCATGGGACTCACGTCTGAGTCTACCCAGCCCACCCTGGGTGAAAATTGCAAAAAACACAGTTGATGGACAGAATGCAGAACAATGTCTTACATTCACCCCAGTACAAAGATCTGGGCCTAAATCCATCGTTGTTTTGCACTCCACACCCCCGTAGGTCAGACAATGGCTATATGCAAATCAGCCTTGACCCTGTGCCTCATGGGAACAGTCCAGCCCGAACTACCAAGCCATGTCTTTCCTAGACCGGAATCAAGCATCCAATGCCTGATTTCTGGCTATCAACCTTCTTGAGCCTGGATAGCTTGACTCCAGTGATGTGGAGAGCATCGGACTCACGTCTGAGTATACCCAGCCCACTCGGGGTGAAAATTGCAAAAAACACAGTTGATGGACAGAATGCAGAACAGTGTCTTACATTCACCCTAGTACAAGGATCTGGGCCTAAATCCATTGTTTTTTGCACTCCACACCACCCAAGGTCAGATAATGGCTATATGCAAATCAGCCTTGACCCTGTGCCTCATGGGAACAGTTCAGCCCGAACTACCAAGCCATGTCTTTCCTAGACCGGAATCAAGCATCCAAGGACCGGTTTCTGGCTATCAGCCTTCTTCAGCCTGGATAGCTTGACTCCAGTGATGTGGAGAGCATGGGACTCACGTCTGAGTCTACCCAGCCCACCCGGGGTGAAAATTGCAAAAAACACAGTTGATGGACAGAATGCAGAACAATGTCTTACATTCACCCCAGTACAAAGATTTGGGCCTAAATCCATTGTTGTTTTGCACTCCACACCCCCGTAGGTCAGACAATGGCTATATGCAAATCAGCCTTGAGCCTGTGCCTCATGGGAACAGTCCAGCCCGAACTACCAAACCATGTCTTTCCTAGACCGGAATCAAGCATCCACGGACCGGTTTCTGGCTATCAGCCTTCTTCAGCCTGGATAGCTTGACTCCAGTGATGTGGAGAGCATGGGACTCATGTCTGAGTATACCCAGCCCACTCGGGGTGAAAATTGCAAAAAAACACAGTTGATGGACAGAATGCAGAACAATGTCTTACATTCACCCCAGTACAAAGAACTGGGCCTAAATCCATTGTTTATTTGCACTCCACACCACCCTAGGTCAGACAATGGCTATATGCAAATCAGCCTTGACCCTGTGCCTCATTGGAACAGTTCAGCCCGAACTACCAAGCCATGTCTTTCCTAGACCGGAATCAAGCATCCAATGCCTGATTTCTGGCTATCAGCCTTCTTGAGCCTGGATAGCTTGACTCCAGTGATGTGGAGAGCATCGGACTCACGTCTGAGTATACCCAGCCCACTCGGGGTGAAAATTGCAAAAAACACAGTTGATGGACAGAATGCAGAACAGTGTCTTACATTCACCCCAGTACAAGGATCTGGGCCTAAATCCATTGATTTTTTGCACTCCACACCACCCAAGGTCAGATAATGGCTATATGCAAATCAGCCTTGACCCTGTGCCTCATGGGAACAGTTCAGCCCGAACTACCAAGCCATGTCTTTCCTAGACCGGAATCAAGCATCCAAGGACCGGTTTCTGGCTATCAGCCTTCTTCAGCCTGGATAGCTTGACTCCAGTGATGTGGAGAGCATGGGACTCACGTCTGAGTATACCCAGCTTACTCTGGGTGAAAATTGCAAAAAACACAGTTGATGGACAGAATGCAGAACAATGTCTTGCATTTACCCCAGTACAAAGATCTGGGCCTAAATCCATCAATTTTTTGAACTCCACACCTCCCTAGGTCAGACAATGGCTATATGCAAATCAGCCTTGACCCTATGCCTCATGGGAACAGTCCAGCCCGAATTACCAAGCCATGTCTTTCCTAGACCGGAATCAAGCATCCAAGGACCGGTTTCTGGCTATCAGCCTTCTTCAGCCTGGATATCTTGACTCCAGTGATGTGGAAAGCATGGGACTCACGTCTGAGTATACCCAGCCCACTCGGGGTGAAAATTGCAAAAAACACACTTGATGGACAGAATGCAGAACAATGTCTTACATTCACCCCAGTACAAAGATCTGGGCCTAAATCCATCGTTTTTTTGCACTCCACACCACCCTAGGTCAGACAATGGCTTATAATCAGCCTTGACCCTGTGCCTCATGGGAACAGTCCAGCCTTAACTACCAAGCCATGTCTTTCCTAGACCGGAATCAAGCATCCAAGGACCGGTTTCTGGCTATCAGCCTTCTTCAGCCTGGATAGCTTGACTCCAGTGATGTGGAGAGCATGGGACTCACGTCTGAGTATACCCAGCCCACTCGGGGTGAAAATTGCAAAAAACACAGTTGATGGACAGAATGCAGAACAATGTCTTACATTCACCCCAGTACAAAGATATGTGCCTAAATCCATCGTTTTTTTGCACTCCACACCACCCTAGGTCAGACAATGGCAATATGCAAATCAGCCTTGACCCTGTGCCTCATGGGAACAGTCCAGCCCGAACTACCAAGCCATGTCTTTCCTAGACCGGAATGAAGCATCCAAGGACCAGTTTCTGGCTATCAGCCTTCTTCAGCCTGGATAGCTTGACTCCAGTGATGTGGAGAGCATGGGACTCACGTCTGAGTATACCCAGCCCACTCGGGGTGAAAATTGCAAAAAAACACAGTTGGTGGACAGAATGCAGAACAATGTCTTACATTCACCCCAGTACAAAGATCTGGGCCTAAATCCATCGTTTTTTTGCACTCCACACCACCCTAGGTCAGACAATGGCTATATGCAAATCAGCCTTGACCCTGTGCCTCATGGGAACAGTCCAGGCCGAACTACCAAACCATGTCTTTCCTAGACCGGAATCAAGCATCCAAGGACCGGTTTCTGGCTATCAGCCTTCTTCAGCCTGGATAGCTTGACTCCAGTGATGTGGAGAGCATGGGACTCACGTCTGAGTATACCCAGCCCACTCGGGGTGAAAATTGCAAAAAACACAGTTGATGGACAGAATGCAGAACAATGTCTTACATTCACCCCAGTACAAAGATCTGGGCCTAAATCCATAGTTAGTTTTTTGCACTCCACACCACCCTAGGTCAGACAATGGCTAAATGCAAATCAGCCTTGACCCTGTGCCTCATGGGAACAGTCCAGCCCGAACTACCAAGCCATGTCTTTCCTAGACCGGAATCAAGCATCCAAGGACCGATTTCTGGCTATCAGCCTTCTTCAGCCTGGATAGCTTGACTCCAGAGATGTGAAGAGCATGGGACTCACGTCTGAGTATACCCAGTCCACTCGGGGTGAAAATTTCAAGAAACACAGTTGATGGACAGAATGCAAAAGAATGTCTTACATTCACCCCAGTACAAAGATCTGGGCCTAAATCCATCGTTTTTTTGCACTCCAGACCACCCTAGGTCAGACAATGGCTACATGCAAATCAGCCTTGACCCTGTGCCTCATGGGAACAGTCCAGCCTGAATTACCAAGCCATATCCTTCCTAGACCGGAATCAAGCATCCAAGGACCGGTTTCTGGCTATCAGCCTTCTTCAGCCTGGATAGCTTGACTCCAGTGATGTGGAGAGCATGGGACTCACGTCTGAGTATACCCAGCCCACTCGGGGTGAAAATTGCAAAAAACACAGTTGATGGACAGAATGCAGAACAATGTCTTACATTCACCCCAGTACAAAGATCTGGGCCTAAATCCATCGTTTTTTTGGACTCCACACCACCCTAGGTCAGACAATGGCTATATGCTAATCAGCCTTGACCCTGTGCCTCATGGGAACAGTCCAGCCCGAACTACCAAGCCATGTCTTTCCTAGACCGGAATCAAGCATCCAAGGACCGGTTTCTGGCTATCAGCCTTCTTCAGCCTGGATAGCTTGACTCCAGTGATGTGGAGAGCATGGGACTCAGGTCTGAGTATACCCAGCCCACTCGGGGTGAAAATTGCAAAAAACACAGTTGATGGACAGAATGCAGAACAGTGTCTTACATTCACCCCAGTACAAGGATCTGGGCCTAAATCCATCGTTTTTTTACACTCCACACCACCCTAGGTCAGACAATGGCTATATGCAAATCAGCCTTGACCCTGTGCCTCATGGGAACAGTCCAGCCCGAACTACCAAGCCATGTCTTTCCTAGACCGGAATCAAGCATCCAAGGACCGGTTTCTGGCTATCAGCCTTCTTCAGCCTGGATAGCTTGTCTCCAGTGATGTGGAGAGCATGGGACTCACGTCTGAGTATACCCAGCCTACTCGGGGTGAAAATTGCAAAAAACACAGTTGATGGACAGAATGCAGAACAGTGTCTTACATTCACCCCAGTACAAGGATCTGGGCCTAAATCCATCGTTTTTTTACACTCCACACCACCCTAGGTCAGACAATGGCTATATGCAAATCAGCCTTGACCCTGTGCCTCGTGGGAACAGTCCAGCCCGCACTACCAAGCCATGTCTTTCCTAGACCGGAATCAAGCATCCAAGGACTGGTTTCTGGCTATCAGCCTTCTTCAGTCTGGATAGCTTCACTCCAGTGATGTGGAGAGCATGGGACTCACGTCTGAGTCTACCCAGCCCACTCGGGGTGAAAATTGCAAAAAACACAGTTGATGGACAGAATGCAGAACAATGTCTTACATTCACCCCTGTACAAAGATCTGGGTCTATATCCATCGTTTTTTTGCACTCCACACCACCCTAGGTCAGACAATGGCTATATGCAAATCAGCCTTGACCCTGTGCCTCATGGGAACAGTCCAGCCCGAATTACCAAGCCATGTCTTTCCTAGACCGGAATCAAGCATCCAAGGACCGTTTTCTGGCTATCAGCCTTCTTCAGCCTGGATAGCTTGACTTCAGTGATGTGGAAAGCATGGGACTCAGATCTGAGTATACCCAACCCACTTGGGGTGAAAATTGCAAAAAACACACTTGATGGACAGAATGCAGAACAATGTCTTACATTCACCCCAGTACAAAGATCTGGACCTAAATCCATTTTTTTTGCACTCCACACCACCCTAGGTCAGACAATGACTATATGCAAACCAGCCTGACCCAGTGCCTCATGGGAACAGTCCAGCCTGAACTACCAGGCCATGTCTTTCCTAGACCTGAATCAAGCACCCAAGGACCGGTTTCTGGCTATCAGCCTTCTTCAGCCTAGATAGCTTGACTCCAGAGATGTGGAGAGCATGGGACTCACGTCTGAGTATACCCAGCCCACTCAGGGTGAAAATTGCAAAAAACACAGTTGATGGACAGAATCAGAACAATGTTTTACATTCACCCCAGTACAAAGATCTGGGCCTAAATCCATCTTTTTTTTGCACTCCACACCACCCTAGGTCAGACAATGGCTATATGCAAATCAGCCTTGACCCTGTGCCTCATGGGAACAGTCCAGCCCGAACTACCAAGCCATGTCTTTCCTAGACCGGAATCAAGCATCCAAGGACCGGTTTCTGGCTATCAGCCTTCTTCAGCCTGGATAGCTTGACTCCAGTGATGTGGAGATCATGGGACTCACGTCTGAGTATACCCAGCCCGCTCGGGGTGAAAATTGCAAAAAACACAGTTGATGGACAGAATGCAGAACAATGTCTTACTTTCACCCCAGTACAAAGATCTGTGCCTAAATCCATCGTTTTTTTGCACTCCACACCACCCTAGGTAGACAATGGCTATATGCAAATCAGCCTTGACCCTGTGCCTCCTGGGAACAGTCCAGCCTGAACTACCAAGCCATGTTTTTCCTAGACCGGAATCAAGCATCCAAGGCCCGGTTTCTGGCTATCAGCTTCTTCAGCCTGGATAGCTTGACTCCAGTGATGTGGAGAGCATGGGACTCACGTCTGAGTATACCCAGCCCACTCGGGGTGAAAATTGCAAAAAACACAGTTGATGGACAGAATGGAGAACAATTTCTTACATTCACCCCAGTACAAAGATCTGGGTCTAAATCCATTGTTTTTTTGCACTCCACACCACCCTAGGTCAGACAATGGCTATATGCAAATCAGCCTTGAACCTGTGCCTCATGGGAACAGTCCAGCCCGAACTAGCAAGCCATGTCTTTCCTAGACCGGAATCAAGCATCCAAGGACCGGTTTCTGGCTATCAGCCTTCTTCAGCCTGGATAGCTTGACTCCAGTGATGTGGAGAGCATGGGACTCACGTCTGAGTCTACCCAGCCCACCCTGGGTGAAAATTGCAAAAAACACAGTTGATGGACAGAATGCAGAACAATATCTTACATTCACCCCAGTACAAAGATCTGGGCCTAAATCCATCGTTGTTTTGCACTCCACACCCCCGTAGGTCAGACAATGGCTATATGCAAATCAGCCTTGACCCTGTGCCTCATGGGAACAGTCCAGCCCGAACCACCAAGCCATGTCTTTCCTAGACCGGAATCAAGCATCCAAGGACCGGTTTCTGGCTATCAGCCTTCTTCAGCCTGGATAGCTTGACTCCAGTGATGTGGAGAGCATGGGACTCACGTCTGAGTATATCCAGCCCACTCGGGGTGAAAATTGCAAAAAAACACAGTTGATGGACAGAATGCAGAACAATGTCTTACATTCACCCCAGTACAAAGAACTGGGCCTAAATCCATTGTTTATTTGCACTCCACACCACCCTAGGTCAGACAATGGCTATATGCAAATCAGCCTTGACCCTGTGCCTCATGGGAACAGTCCAGCCCGAACTACCAAGCCATGTCTTTCCTAGACCGGAATCAAGCATCCAATGCCTGATTTCTGGCTATCAACCTTCTTGAGCCTGGATAGCTTGACTCCAGTGATGTGGAGAGCATCGGACTCACGTCTGAGTATACCCAGCCCACCCGGGGTGAAAATTGCAAAAAACACAGTTGATGGACAGAATGCAGAACAATGTCTTACATTCACCCCAGTACAAAGATTTGGGCCTAAATCCATTGTTGTTTTGCACTCCACACCCCCGTAGGTCAGACAATGGCTATATGCAAATCAGCCTTGAGCCTGTGCCTCATGGGAACAGTCCAGCCCGACCTACCAAGCCATGTCTTTCCTAGACCGGAATCAAGCATCCACGGACCGGTTTCTGGCTATCAGCCTTCTTCAGCCTGGATAGCTTGACTCCAGTGATGTGGAGAGCATGGGACTCATGTCTGAGTATACCCAGCCCACTCGGGGTGAAAATTGCAAAAAAACACAGTTGATGGACAGAATGCAGAACAATGTCTTACATTCACCCCAGTACAAAGAACTGGGCCTAAATCCATTGTTTATTTGCACTCCACACCACCCTAGGTCAGACAATGGCTATATGCAAATCAGCCTTGACCCTGTGCCTCATTGGAACAGTTCAGCCCGAACTACCAAGCCATGTCTTTCCTAGACCGGAATCAAGCATCCAATGCCTGATTTCTGGCTATCAGCCTTCTTGAGCCTGGATAGCTTGACTCCAGTGATGTGGAGAGCATCAGACTCACGTCTGAGTATACCCAGCCCACTCGGGGTGAAAATTGCAAAAAACACAGTTGATGGACAGAATGCAGAACAGTGTCTTACATTCACCCCAGTACAAGGATCTGGGCCTAAATCCATTGTTTTTTTGCACTCCACACCACCCAAGGTCAGATAATGGCTATATGCAAATCAGCCTTGACCCTGTGCCTCATGGGAACAGTTCAGCCCGAACTACCAAGCCATGTCTTTCCTAGACCGGAATCAAGCATCCAAGGACCGGTTTCTGGCTATCAGCCTTCTTCAGCCTGGATATCTTGACTCCAGTGATGTGGAAAGCATGGGACTCACGTCTGAGTATACCCAGCCCACTCGGGGTGAAAATTGCAAAAAACACACTTGATGGACAGAATGCAGAACAATGTCTTACATTCACCCCAGTACAAAGATCTGGGCCTAAATCCATCGTTTTTTTGCACTCCACACCACCCTAGGTCAGACAATGGCTTATAATAAGCCTTGACCCTGTGCCTCATGGGAACAGTCCAGCCTTAACTACCAAGCCATGTCTTTCCTAGACCGGAATCAAGCATCCAAGGACCGGTTTCTGGCTATCAGCCTTCTTCAGCCTGGATAGCTTGACTCCAGTGATGTGGAGAGCATGGGACTCACGTCTGAGTATACCCAGCCCACTCGGGGTGAAAATTGCAAAAAACACAGTTGATGGACAGAATGCAGAACAATGTCTTACATTCACCCCAGTACAAAGATCTGTGCCTAAATCCATCGTTTTTTTGCACTCCACACCACCCTAGGTCAGACAATGGCTATATGCAAATCAGCCTTGACCCTGTGCCTCATGGGAACAGTCCAGCCCGAACTACCAAGCCATGCCTTTCCTAGACCGGAATGAAGCATCCAAGGACCAGTTTCTGGCTATCAGCCTTCTTCAGCCTGGATAGCTTGACTCCAGTGATGTGGAGAGCATGGGACTCACGTCTGAGTATACCCAGCCCACTCGGGGTGAAAATTGCAAAAAAACACAGTTGGTGGACAGAATGCAGAACAATGTCTTACATTCACCCCAGTACAAAGATCTGGGCCTAAATCCATCGTTTTTTTGCACTCCACACCACCCTAGGTCAGACAATGGCTATATGCAAATCAGCCTTGACCCTGTGCCTCATGGGAACAGTCCAGGCCGAACTACCAAACCATGTCTTTCCTAGACCGGAATCAAGCTTCCAAGGACCGGTTTCTGGCTATCAGCCTTCTTCAGCCTGGATAGCTTGACTCCAGTGATGTGGAGAGCATGGGACTCACGTCTGAGTATACCCAGCCCACTCGGGGTGAAAATTGCAAAAAACACAGTTGATGGACAGAATGCAGAACAATGTCTTACATTCACCCCAGTACAAAGATCTGGGCCTAAATCCATAGTTAGTTTTTTGCACTCCACACCACCCCAGGTCAGACAATGGCTAAATGCAAATCAGCCTTGACCCTGTGCCTCATGGGAACAGTTCAGCCTGAACTACCAAGCCATGTCTTTCCTAGACCGGAATCAAGCATCCAAGGAGCAGTTTCTGGCTATCAGCCTTCTTCAGTCTGGATAGCTTGACTCCAGTGATGTGGAGAGCATGGGACTCACGTCTGAGTATACCCAGCCCACTGGGGTGAAAATTGCAAAAAACACAGTTGATGGACAGAATGCAGAACAATGTCTTAAATTCACACCAGTACAAAGATCTGGGCCTAAATCCATCGTTTTTTTGCACTCCACACCACCCTAGGTCAGACAATGGCTATATGCAAATCAGCCTTTACCCTTTGCCTCATGGGAACAGTCCAGCCCGAACTACCAAGCCATGTCTTTCCTAGACCGGAATCAAGCATCCAAGGCCTGGTTTCTGGCTATCAGCCTTCTTCAGCCTGGATAGCTTGACTCCAGTGATGTGGAGAGCATGGGACTCACGTCTGAGTATACCCAGCCCACTCGGGGTGAAAATTGCAAAAAAACACAGTTGATGGACAGAATGCAGAACAATGTCTTACATTCACCCCAGTACAAAGATCTGGGCCTAAATCCATCGTTTTTTTGCACTCCACACCACCCTAGGTCAGACAATGGCTATATGCAAATCAGCCTTGACCCTGTGCCTCATGGGAACAGTCCAGGCCGAACTACCAAACCATGTCTTTCCTAGACCGGAATCAAGCATCCAAGGACCGGTTTCTGGCTATCAGCCTTCTTCAGCCTGGATAGCTTGACTCCAGTGATGTGGAGAGCATGGGACTCACGTCTGAGTATACCCAGCCCACTCGGGGTGAAAATTGCAAAAAACACAGTTGATGGACAGAATGCAGAACAATGTCTTACATTCACCCCAGTACAAAGATCTGGGCCTAAATCCATAGTTAGTTTTTTGCACTCCACACCACCCTAGGTCAGACAATGGCTAAATGCAAATCAGCCTTGACCCTGTGCCTCATGGGAACAGTTCAGCCTGAACTACCAAGCCATGTCTTTCCTAGACCGGAATCAAGCATCCAAGGAGCAGTTTCTGGCTATCAGCCTTCTTCAGCCTGGATAGCTTGACTCCAGTGATGTGGAGAGCATGGGACTCATGTCTGAGTATACCCAGCCCGCTCGGGGTAAAAATTGCAAAAAACACAGTTGATGGACAGAATGCAGAACAATGTCTTACATTCACCCCAGTACAAAGATCTGGGCCTCAATCCATCGTTTTTTTGCACTCCACACCACCCTAGGTCAGACAATGGCTATATGCAAATCAGCCTTGACCCTGTGCCTCATGGGAACAGTCCAGCCCGAACTACCAAGCCATGTCTTTCCTAGACCGGAATCAAGCATCCAAGGACCGGTTTCTGGCTATCAGCCTTCTTCATCCTGGATAGCTTGACTCCAGTGATGTGGAGAGCATGGGACTCACGTCTGAGTATACCCAGCCGACTCGGGGTGAAAATTGCAAAAAACACAGTTGATGAACAGAATGCAGAACAATGTGTTACATTCACCTCAGTACAAAGATCTGGGCCTAAATCCCTCGTTTTTTTGCACTCCACACCACCCTAGGTCAGACAATGGCTTATAATCAGCCTTGACCCTGTGCCTCATGGGAACAGTCCAGCCCGAACTACCAAACCATGTCTTTCCTAGACCGGAATCAAGCATCCAAGGACCGGTTTCTGGCTATCAGCCTTCTTCATCCTGGATAGCTTGACTCCAGTGATGTGGAGAGCATGGGACTCACGTCTGAGTATACCCAGCCCACTCAGGGTGAAAATTGCAAAAAACACAGTTGATGGACAGAATGCAGAACAATGTCTTACATTCACCCCAGTACAAAGATCTGGGCCTAAATCCATCATTTTTTTGCACTCCACACAGCTCTAGGTCAGACAATGGCTATATGCAAATCAGCCTTGACCCTGTGCCTCATGGGAACAGTCCAACCCAAACTACCAAGCCATGTCTTTCCTTGACCGGAATCAAGCATCCAAGGACCGGTTTCTGGCCATCAGCCTTCTTCAGCCTGGATAGCTTGACTCCAGTGATGTGGAGAGCATGGGACTCATGTCTGAGTATACCCAGGCCACTCGGGGTGAAAATTGCAAAAAACACAGTTGATGGACAGAATGCAGAACAATGTCTTACATTTACCCCAGTACAAAGATCTGGGCCTAAATCCATCAGTTTTTTGCACTCCACACCACCCTAGGTCAGACAATGGCTATATGCAAATCAGCCTTGACCCTGTGCCTCATGGGAACAGTCCAGCCCGAACTACCAAGCCATGTCTTTCCTAGACCGGAATCAAGCATCCAAGGACTGGTTTCTGGCTATCAGCCTTCTTCAGCCTGGATAGCTTGACTTCAGTGATGTGGAGAGCATGGGATTCACGTCTGAGTATACCCAGCCCACTCGGGGTGAAAATTGCAAAAAACACAGTTGATGGACAGAATGCAGAACAATGTCTTACATTCATCCCAGTACACAGACCCGGGCCTAAATCCATCGTTGTTTTGCACTCCACACCACCCTAGGTCAGACAATTGCTATATTCAAATCAGCCTTGACCCTGTGCCTCATGGGAACAGTCCAGCCCGAACTACCAAGCCATGTCTTTCCTAGACCGGAATCAAGCATCCAATGCCTGATTTCTGGCTATCAGCCTTCTTGAGCCTGGATAGCTTGACTCCAGTGATGTGGAGAGCATCGGACTCACGTCTGAGTATACCCAGCCCACTCGGGGTGAAAATTGCAAAAAACACAGTTGATGGACAGAATGCAGAACAGTGTCTTACATTTACCCCAGTACAAAGATCTGGGCCTAAATCCATCAGTTTTTTGCACTCCACACCACCCTAGGTCAGACAATGGCTATATGCAAATCAGCCTTGACCCTGTGCCTCATGGGAACAGTCCAGCCTGAACTACCAAGCCATGTCTTTCCTAGACCGGAATCAAGCATCCAATGCCTGATTTCTGGCTATCAGCCTTCTTGAGCCTGGATAGCTTGACTCCAGTGATGTGGAGAGCATCGGACTCACGTCTGAGTATACCCAGCCCACTCGGGGTGAAAATTGCAAAAAACACAGTTGATGGACAGAATGCAGAACAGTGTCTTACATTCACCCCAGTACAAGGATCTGGGCCTAAATCCATTGTTTTTTTGCACTCCACACCACCCAAGGTCAGATAATGGCTATATGCAAATCAGCCTTGACCCTGTGCCTCATGGGAACAGTTCAGCCCGAACTACCAAGCCATGTCTTTCCTAGACCGGAATCAAGCATCCAAGGACCGGTTTCTGGCTATCAGCCTTCTTCAGCCTGGATAGCTTGACTCCAGTGATGTGGAGAGCATGGGACTCACGTCTGAGTATACCCAGCTTACTCTGGGTGAAAATTGCAAAAAACACAGTTGATGGACAGAATGCAGAACAATGTCTTGCATTTACCCCAGTACAAAGATCTGGGCCTAAATCCATCAATTTTTTGAACTCCACACCACCCTAGGTCAGACAATGGCTATATGCAAATCAGCCTTGACCCTATGCCTCATGGGAACAGTCCAGCCCGAATTACCAAGCCATGTCTTTCCTAGACCGGAATCAAGCATCCAAGGACCGGTTTCTGGCTATCAGCCTTCTTCAGCCTGGATATCTTGACTCGAGTGATGTGGAAAGCATGGGACTCACGTCTGAGTATACCCAGCCCACTCGGGGTGAAAATTGCAAAAAACACACTTGATGGACAGAATGCAGAACAATGTCTTACATTCACCCCAGTACAAAGATCTGGGCCTAAATCCATCGTTTTTTTGCACTCCACACCACCCTAGGTCAGACAATGGCTTATAATCAGCCTTGACCCTGTGCCTCATGGGAACAGTCCAGCCTTAACTACCAAGCCATGTCTTTCCTAGACCGGAATCAAGCATCCAAGGACCGGTTTCTGGCTATCAGCCTTCTTCAGCCTGGATAGCTTGACTCCAGTGATGTGGAGAGCATGGGACTCACGTCTGAGTATACCCAGCCCACTCGGGGTGAAAATTGCAAAAAACACAGTTGATGGACAGAATGCAGAACAATGTCTTACATTCACCCCAGTACAAAGATCTGTGCCTAAATCCATCATTTTTTTGCACTCCACACCACCCTAGGTCAGACAATGGCTATATGCAAATCAGCCTTGACCCTGTGCCTCATGGGAACAGTCCAGCCCGAACTACCAAGCCATGTCTTTCCTAGACCGGAATGAAGCATCCAAGGACCAGTTTCTGGCTATCAGCCTTCTTCAGCCTGGATAGCTTGACTCCAGTGATGTGGAGAGCATGGGACTCACGTCTGAGTATACCCAGCCCACTCGGGGTGAAAATTGCAAAAAAACACAGTTGGTGGACAGAATGCAGAACAATGTCTTACATTCACCCCAGTACAAAGATCTGGGCCTAAATCCATCGTTTTTGTGCACTCCACACCACCCTAGGTCAGACAATGGCTATATGCAAATCAGCCTTGACCCTGTGCCTCATGGGAACAGTCCAGGCCGAACTACCAAACCATGTCTTTCCTAGACCGGAATCAAGCATCCAAGGACCGGTTTCTGGCTATCAGCCTTCTTCAGCCTGGATAGCTTGACTCCAGTGATGTGGAGAGCATGGGACTCACGTCTGAGTATACCCAGCCCACTCGGGGTGAAAATTGCAAAAAACACAGTTGATGGACAGAATGCAGAACAATGTCTTACATTCACCCCAGTACAAAGATCTGGGCCTAAATCCATAGTTAGTTTTTTGCACTCCACACCACCCCAGGTCAGACAATGGCTAAATGCAAATCAGCCTTGACCCTGTGCCTCATGGGAACAGTTCAGCCTGAACTACCAAGCCATGTCTTTCCTAGACCGGAATCAAGCATCCAAGGAGCAGTTTCTGGCTATCAGCCTTCTTCAGCCTGGATAGCTTGACTCCAGTGATGTGGAGAGCATGGGACTCACGTCTGAGTATACCCAGCCCACTGGGGTGAAAATTGCAAAAAACACAGTTGATGGACAGAATGCAGAACAATGTCTTAAATTCACCCCAGTACAAAGATCTGGGCCTAAATCCATCGTTTTTTTGCACTCCACACCACCCTAGGTCAGACAATGGCTATATGCAAATCAGCCTTTACCCTTTGCCTCACGGGAACAGTCCAGCCCGAACTACCAAGCCATGTCTTTCCTAGACCGGAATCAAGCATCCAAGGCCTGGTTTCTGGCTATCAGCCTTCTTCAGCCTGGATAGCTTGACTCCAGTGATGTGGAGAGCATGGGACTCACGTCTGAGTATACCCAGCCCACTCGGGGTGAAAATTGCAAAAAAACACAGTTGGTGGACAGAATGCAGAACAATGTCTTACATTCACCCCAGTACAAAGATCTGGGCCTAAATCCATCGTTTTTTTGCACTCCACACCACCCTAGGTCAGACAATGGCTATATGCAAATCAGCCTTGACCCTGTGCCTCATGGGAACAGTCCAGGCCGAACTACCAAACCAGGTCTTTCCTAGACCGGAATCAAGCATCCAACGACCGGTTTCTGGCTATCAGCCTTCTTCAGCCTGGATAGCTTGACTCCAGTGATGTGGAGAGCATGGGACTCACGTCTGAGTATACCCAGCCCACTCGGGGTGAAAATTGCAAAAAACACAGTTGATGGACAGAATGCAGAACAATGTCTTACATTCACCCCAGTACAAAGATCTGGACCTAAATCCATAGTTAGTTTTTTGCACTCCACACCACCCTAGGTCAGACAATGGCTAAATGCAAATCAGCCTTGACCCTGTGCCTCATGGGAACAGTTCAGCCTGAACTACCAAGCCATGTCTTTCCTAGACCGGAATCAAGCATCCAAGGAGCAGTTTCTGGCTATCAGCCTTCTTCAGCCTGGATAGCTTGACTCCAGTGATGTGGAGAGCATGGGACTCATGTCTGAGTATACCCAGCCCGCTCGGGGTGAAAATTGCAAAAAACACAGTTGATGGACAGAATGCAGAACAATGTCTTACATTCACCCCAGTACAAAGATCTGGGCCTCAATCCATCGTTTTTTTGCACTCCACACCACCCTAGGTCAGACAATGGCTATATGCAAATCAGCCTTGACCCTGTGCCTCATGGGAACAGTCCAGCCCGAACTACCAAGCCATGTCTTTCCTAGACCGGAATCAAGCATCCAAGGACCGGTTTCTGGCTATCAGCCTTCTTCAGCCTGGATAGCTTGAATCCAGTGATGTGGAGAGCATGGGACTCACGTCTGAGTATACCCAGCCGACTCGGGGTGAAAATTGCAAAAAACACAGTTGATGAACAGAATGCAGAACAATGTGTTACATTCACCTCAGTACAAAGATCTGGGCCTAAATCCCTCGTTTTTTTGCACTCCACACCACCCTAGGTCAGACAATGGCTTATAATCAGCCTTGACCCTGTGCCTCATGGGAACAGTCCAGCCCGAACTACCAAACCATGTCTTTCCTAGACCGGAATCAAGCATCCAAGGACCGGTTTCTGGCTATCAGCCTTCTTCATCCTGGATAGCTTGACTCCAGTGATGTGGAGAGCATGGGACTCACGTCTGAGTATACCCAGCCCACTCAGGGTGAAAATTGCAAAAAACACAGTTGATGGACAGAATGCAGAACAATGTCTTACATTCACCCCAGTACAAAGATCTGGGCCTAAATCCATCATTTTTTTGCACTCCACACAGCTCTAGGTCAGACAATGGCTATATGCAAATCAGCCTTGACCCTGTGCCTCATGGGAACAGTCCAACCCAAACTACCAAGCCATGTCTTTCCTTGACCGGAATCAAGCATCCAAGGACCGGTTTCTGGCCATCAGCCTTCTTCAGCCTGGATAGCTTGACTCCAGTGATGTGGAGAGCATGGGACTCATGTCTGAGTATACCCAGGCCACTCGGGGTGAAAATTGCAAAAAACACAGTTGATGGACAGAATGCAGAACAATGTCTTACATTTACCCCAGTACAAAGATCTGGGCCTAAATCCATCAGTTTTTTGCACTCCACACCACCCTAGGTCAGACAATGGCTATATGCAAATCAGCCTTGACCCTGTGCCTCATGGGAACAGTCCAGCCCGAACTACCAAGCCATGTCTTTCCTAGACCGGAATCAAGCATCCAAGGACTGGTTTCTGGCTATCAGCCTTCTTCAGCCTGGATAGCTTGACTTCAGTGATGTGGAGAGCATGGGATTCACGTCTGAGTATACCCAGCCCACTCGGGGTGAAAATTGCAAAAAACACAGTTGATGGACAGAATGCAGAACAATGTCTTACATTCACCCCAGTACAAAGATCTGGACCTAAATCCATAGTTAGTTTTTTGCACTCCACACCACCCTAGGTCAGACAATGGCTAAATGCAAATCAGCCTTGACCCTGTGCCTCATGGGAACAGTTCAGCCTGAACTACCAAGCCATGTCTTTCCTAGACCGGAATCAAGCATCCAAGGAGCAGTTTCTGGCTATCAGCCTTCTTCAGCCTGGATAGCTTGACTCCAGTGATGTGGAGAGCATGGGACTCATGTCTGAGTATACCCAGCCCGCTCGGGGTGAAAATTGCAAAAAACACAGTTGATGGACAGAATGCAGAACAATGTCTTACATTCACCCCAGTACAAAGATCTGGGCCTCAATCCATCGTTTTTTTGCACTCCACACCACCCTAGGTCAGACAATGGCTATATGCAAATCAGCCTTGACCCTGTGCCTCATGGGAACAGTCCAGCCCGAACTACCAAGCCATGTCTTTCCTAGACCGGAATCAAGCATCCAAGGACCGGTTTCTGGCTATCAGCCTTCTTCAGCCTGGATAGCTTGAATCCAGTGATGTGGAGAGCATGGGACTCACGTCTGAGTATACCCAGCCGACTCGGGGTGAAAATTGCAAAAAACACAGTTGATGAACAGAATGCAGAACAATGTGTTACATTCACCTCAGTACAAAGATCTGGGCCTAAATCCCTCGTTTTTTTGCACTCCACACCACCCTAGGTCAGACAATGGCTTATAATCAGCCTTGACCCTGTGCCTCATGGGAACAGTCCAGCCCGAACTACCAAACCATGTCTTTCCTAGACCGGAATCAAGCATCCAAGGACCGGTTTCTGGCTATCAGCCTTCTTCATCCTGGATAGCTTGACTCCAGTGATGTGGAGAGCATGGGACTCACGTCTGAGTATACCCAGCCCACTCAGGGTGAAAATTGCAAAAAACACAGTTGATGGACAGAATGCAGAACAATGTCTTACATTCACCCCAGTACAAAGATCTGGGCCTAAATCCATCATTTTTTTGCACTCCACACAGCTCTAGGTCAGACAATGGCTATATGCAAATCAGCCTTGACCCTGTGCCTCATGGGAACAGTCCAACCCAAACTACCAAGCCATGTCTTTCCTTGACCGGAATCAAGCATCCAAGGACCGGTTTCTGGCCATCAGCCTTCTTCAGCCTGGATAGCTTGACTCCAGTGATGTGGAGAGCATGGGACTCATGTCTGAGTATACCCAGGCCACTCGGGGTGAAAATTGCAAAAAACACAGTTGATGGACAGAATGCAGAACAATGTCTTACATTTACCCCAGTACAAAGATCTGGGCCTAAATCCATCAGTTTTTTGCACTCCACACCACCCTAGGTCAGACAATGGCTATATGCAAATCAGCCTTGACCCTGTGCCTCATGGGAACAGTCCAGCCCGAACTACCAAGCCATGTCTTTCCTAGACCGGAATCAAGCATCCAAGGACTGGTTTCTGGCTATCAGCCTTCTTCAGCCTGGATAGCTTGACTTCAGTGATGTGGAGAGCATGGGATTCACGTCTGAGTATACCCAGCCCACTCGGGGTGAAAATTGCAAAAAACACAGTTGATGGACAGAATGCAGAACAATGTCTTACATTCATCCCAGTACACAGACCCGGGCCTAAATCCATCGTTGTTTTGCACTCCACACCACCCTAGGTCAGACAATTGCTATATTCAAATCAGCCTTGACCCTGTGCCTCATGGGAGCAGACCAGCCCGAACTACCAAGCCATGTCTTTCCTAGACCTGAACCATGCATCCAAGGACCGGTTTCTGGCTATCAGCCTTCTTCTGCCTGGATAGCTTGACTCCAGTGATGTGGAGAGCATGGGACTCACGTCTGAGTATACCCAGCCCACTCGGGGTGAAAAGTGGCATTTTCAGAACTGTGATTTAAAATCTGACGTTACCATAAAAGAGGTTTTTGAAATACAGTACTTTAGACACCAAACTTGATATTCCTTTCTGATCCCAATTGAAAGTTATCACTTAAAATAAGGTAACGGCATATTATTATATGGGAGAGACAGGGCTTTGTGGAGTGAAAAACAAATGTAAGAGTTTTTCACTACCAGGACATGCAAAAGTTAAAAGTACATGTCCAGCTCTTTAAATATACTCCACAATAGGTTGTACCTTAGGGGTTACTTATATGTATTAAAAGGAAAGGTTTAGGTCCGGCAAAAAGTGTATTTTGCCAGGTTGAAACGGTAGGTTAAAATCTGCACCTACTAGCTGCAATGGCAGGCCTGAGACATATCTAAAAGGCTACTTCAATGGGTGGCACAATAAATGCTGCAGGCCCACTAGTAGCATTAAATTTGAAAAAACCTGGGTACAGGTAGCGCCACTTTACTAGGGACTTACAAGTAAATTAAATGTGCTACGTAGGTGTAAGCCAAATACTATCATGTCTTATGGAGTAAGCACAAGCACTTTAGCACTGGTCAGTGGTGGTAAAGTGCACAGAGTCCTAAGGCCAACAAAAACAAGATCAGCAAAAATGGTGGAGTACGACAAAAAGTTTGGGGTAAGTACACCCCAAGGCTGCAGGCTAACAGTTTCTCAACAGGCATCCTACTGGGCATGTCCAAAACGGGAACTCTTCCAAAATTGGCACAGGCTAAGCTAGATTTGAACTCCATGTATGCTTCCCTTGCAGAAAAAGCACAAGGGCGAATCAAACACAAACAATACAATACAGATTTGGAGAGAAATCCGGGCAACTGCTGGTGCACCAGTTTTAACAGGAGGATTCACTAAGGCCTAGTCCAGCCATCAGGGCAACAAGGGGCCCCTTCACCCACCTCAGCATATCTCGTAAGAATCTCTCACCTTTTGTATGGATCTCTATACAGTCTTCATGGAGGGGAGAAGTCTTCCAAGCTAAACACACTTTTTTCGATGTTCTGTGTCTGTCTAGACTTATGAAGCCCTGCCCGGGACTTTCAGAAATGGTCCTACCTATGCTTCTCCCTATTGGGCCGCATCCAGATGCCAAGGTGGTCACAGTGCCATGATTCAACTACTTATTCTGCATAATCTCAGTGAGTATCCTGTGATGCCTATTGTTGAAATTGACCAAGATGACTAAGGCTTATGTCTGAGACAGGCAGAAATGTCTCCTTTGACTTTCTAAACTGGAAGCTGTTACAGCATCAGGAGGCCGATGC
This sequence comes from Lissotriton vulgaris, assembly GCF_964263255.1. Classification (NCBI taxonomy): domain Eukaryota; kingdom Metazoa; phylum Chordata; class Amphibia; order Caudata; family Salamandridae; genus Lissotriton; species Lissotriton vulgaris. The sequence continues at coordinate 409,274,735 of NC_141698.1, read as the reverse complement.
CTGCCAGAAACGACCCTGTACTATAAGGCCCATCAATTATCCCACCATGCCTATTTCTTTGCAAGAGACCTAGACACCCCAGACTGGGCACTGATAGAACAGGGAATGCTGGATTGGCCCTACTCTTCTGTATGGGATGGCCCAATTAACCCTCATTTTCTGAACAGGGCCTTAGCTCTAGTCAAATGTACCTCAAAGCCTCTAATATAGATGACAGTCCAGGCGTGGGACATGACCCGTAAACAACGTCGCTAGTTACACTAGAAGGCTCTCACATGGGACAACAAAGCACTTCCAATTTGTGAAGAGACAATTCACTGGGAGACCTGGATCACCAAAGGCATCCCTAGATCAACTGCTTCACACATGGACCATCAAATCACACCCCCCCCCTTCAGGAGGTATTCCATTATGACACAAGCCAGCGCTGAAGTACCAGCAGTTGTCTATTGCGTGTCCAAACTACTGTGACTGCGGCCTCTCACCTTCTCTGGACCCGTTATAAAATATGTTGAGTTTAATCAGCATGTGGGCACGGTCTTGGGGAAAATATTGTTAGGGTCATAACAATGAACATCAAGGGATTGTAGAAGAATATGGTGCCTTACATGACTATATTGCATTAGTATGCATCCTGAGACATTTCTGAAATAGATTATTTAAATTGTCTTACTTTGAGTTTACAATTAGATTGACTGTTACTTTTGGTGTATTATTAGAGTGACTTGTGTCTGCAACTACTGTGCTTTAGGCTCAAACTGGTTAGTATGCAGCAAATAACTTGTCAATGTATTCTCTTCTCTGTTCCACTTAAATTAATTCTTATGGATAAGGATGGTGCACCGAAAGTAGGAGTCCAAGAGAATTATAATATTTAAAAAAAGTTCCTTTATTGATCTGATTGTTTAAAAGGCCTCAGCCAACGCATTTTGTTCCCGTTGGGAACTTCGTCAGGGCAAAATGGTTTATGGGTGGAGTCCCTTAAGGCAGCCAAATAAATTTCATGAACAGAAACATTTTTATGTTTTTTGCAATGCAAGTATACAGACGCGCGGAATGCTCTAGGAGGAAGCAAGTACTTATGTCAACGGGGAGGATATTACCTCTACGTGTGCTCGTGGGGTTATAGATGCCCCATTAATGCTTCTTTGATCATCTGCCTATCCACAGTCTCCACCCCCAGTTTGATACTTCACAACCGTGGTCCTGGCTGAGCATTTCACTCTTCTGAAACAGGGCAACTGCAGCGTTACTAGACACTGTACCGACATAGAGGCCTGAGTTTTCTCTTTACCAAACTGCTATTTGTTGACCCTTCACTCACGCGATCCTTGCCCATCAGGAGTGTGAATATCTCTGCCGCCGCTTGATTTGAAGGAGCTACTGCAATCCCCCATACTACGTCTCCTTTACCAGCTACAAGATACAAAACCCATTGATTGCTTTGGAGACTCTCTGTTCGTGAAATTTATTTGGCTGCCTTAAGGGACTCCACCCATAAACCATTTTGCCCCGACGAAGTTCCCAACGGGAACGAAAGCGTTGACTGAGGCCTTTTAAAGAATCGGATCAATAAAGGAACTTTTTTCAAATATTATAATTCTCTTGGACTCCTACTTTTGGTGCACCATCCTTATCCATAGGAATTTGCATCTGTCTTGGCAGTGGAGCTTCTCTGCGGCTAGCTCCGGATGTTCTTGTGCACAACTCCTTACGGACTTGCCGATACTTGAAACTTAAGTGCGAAACCTTAGTCAGCCACAGTTGTGTGTTTGGAATCAACTTAAATTAATTGTTTATTGTTTCAATCTGCCAATTAAAATTTGGTACATACTCTTTGATTCGAGTTCAGATTTGATTATTGTGGTAGATTATTCCTACTTTAGTTGCAATGAGTAAATCATTTTGCATTTTAATAATATGTAATTTTGTGAATTACAATAATGAGGAAGTACTTGGTGTAAGGGCAAAAACATGTGGCTATCTGGCTGTATTTTATCATGGAAATTGGATAGAACATTAAAGAGTTGAATTTTCAACAACATTTAATCATGATATCTAGAGATGATTTAATTTTGGTCTCTTTGAAGTAATTGTGGGAAGTTGCCTCCCCATTTCTGTAGTGCCCCCTCTAACTGCCTCTGCATCTTTTCGCCCTTGCTCTTGATTGCCCCCTACCCCCTTCGCAGGACCCCAAGGAGCTGTATTCCATATCTGAGGATAGATTGCTCTAAGCTTGTGGTGCTGCATTGTTTGATGTGCTTCCTATTGTGATGTTGCATTCCTAATTTGATACATATATTTAGTCCTGCATTTGACATGTCATCAAATGATCAGCGCACTATAAGTAGTGATCCGTCCGCAATTTCATGATGTGCACTAATATTTCATAATTTAGTATGCAAACGAAACATGGAGCACATTTGTAAAAAAATTAAGCTATCTCGAGACATCAGTCTACAATGAAATATTGATTCAGAGTTTGCACAACACATACAAAACGAAATTGCTAACACGTATAGCTCACATGGTGCACAAAGAGACTGAAGAGATGTCTGTGAACAATCTTACGCTGAGTTTTTTTTAAAGCTATAAAACAGAGGCACGCAAACACTATGGCAGTTAAAGGCTTTGCACTGCGTAGGTGCTTCTTAACCAAAATGCAAGAATTAGTATAAAATGACATCATGCGGTGGAGCCCTTTTCGCACCTTAAGCTCCTCAAGAGCTTATATTTGCTGATAATGGTTTATGTGAAGTGGAAGGAAGGTGAATTACTGTGTTGATTATGGCTCTGTAGCCAACCTCCTTTTTGTTCCCACTGCTGTAATTCTAAACCCAAAGGCCAGGGGTAGTAACAGTCATCCCTGGCTACACGTATTAATGTCTAGGTCTATTTGTTTGAATGGGTTTCGCCTCCACTCAATAGGTCAGACATTAAATTATATGTGGTTCTTGCGCTACAATCTGAGGAATTAACCTAAGTATGTATTTAACATTCATAGTATACATTAAATGTGCTCAATGTTGTCCAATTAACTAAGGGCAAGATGTAGGTAAATGGCATTTACAGATTCGTAAATACCGAATTTTACCGATTCGGTATTTACAAATTGGTAAATGCCATGTAGGTAAATATTCAGTAACAATTACCGAATCGTTAAGATTCGGTAATTACCGAATCGGTATTTAGCGATTCGGTAATTGCCATTGATTCATATGGGCCTTGAGACCCATAGGAATCAATGGCAATTACCGAATCGGTAAATACCGATTCGGTAAAATTACCGAATAGTCAAGGGTGGCAGGGTGTCACTTTGACACCCTGTTACACCCCTGATTCAGGCTTGTGTGCCATGTGACACACATACATGCCCTTAGGGCATGTATGTGTGCCACATGGCACAGGTGTACATGCACAGATTTGCATGTACACAGGCATTCGTTATTTACCACCAACTAATAGTTAGTGGTAAATAACGAATCCTTAAGGCCCTGTGGCACTGTTTTCAGTGCCACCTACATTTCAAATTACCGAATCAGTAAATGTACCGAATCGGTAATTCACAGAGGGCCATATGTAGGTAAATGGCATTTACCGAATCGTAAATACCGAATTTTACCGATTCGGTATTTACAATTTGGTAAATGCCATGTAGGTAATTATTCTGTAAATATTACCGAATCGGTAATATGCGGTAATTACCGAATCGGTATTTACCGATTCGGTAATTGCCATTGATTCCTATGGGCCTTGAGGCCTATAGGAATCAATGGCAATTACCGAATCGGTAAATACCGATTCGGTAATTTTACCGATTTGTCAAGGGGGACAGGGTGTCACTTTGACACCCTGTAGCACCCCTGATTTTGGCTTGTGTGCAATGTGACACACATACATGCCCTTAGGGCATGTATGTGTGCCACATGGCACAGGTGTACATGCACAGATGTGCATGTACACAGAAATTCGTTATTTACCATGCCATTGTATTTCATGGTAAATAACGAATTTCTAAGGGCCTGTGGCACTGTTTCCAGTGCCACCTACATCCCAAAATTCTGATTCTGTACATTTACGGAATCGGTACTTTACCTATTCGGTAAAATTACCGATTCGATAAATATACAGAATCGGTAATTTTCAGGCCCCCTACATCTGGAATTACGAATACCAGTTGGTAACGGCCGAAATCGGCCGTTACCGACCGGTATTTTCCCACCTACATATGGCCCTAAATAGCATGCACTATGAAAAAAAACGTGCCCCTTTTTTCTGTGGCATAATACCAGAGCTGGCAATTGTGGAACTGGGAACCCAGATTCGAAACCCGGCGTCAACTCAACATCCTGTGATTCTGAGCATATCACTTGCATCTGGTGCTCATGCACAGCGCTCCAATCCCCTTGGGCCAAGTTTGTGCCAGATATAAAACTGCATACATAAATTCACCCAAACAGAAGGTAGAATTTATGTAGACAAGCACTTTATCACTTGATTCTCTAAGCTATTTCCATGCATAAATCACAAAAAACTAAACTTTGCGCTCAAAACTAGTAGGTGTATTTTATTCTCTTCAAATTACTTTTGTGTAGAGCAACAAGCTTTTTATTGATTATTTTCCCACCGGAAATTGCGGTCTAGTGCACCATATCAGTCTGTCTCTCTCTCCTCTAAACACGTTTACAGCGTACATATCACATAAACATTGTACTCGGAAGAAACAGAGAAAATGCATTAGACCACTTTAATGCCTACATAATATGGAATAGAGCAGCCATATAAATATACAGAATTGGTAATTTTCAGGGACCCTACATCTGGAATTACGAATACCAGTCGGTAACGGCCGAAATCGGCCGTTACCGACCGGTATTTTCCCACCTACATATGGCCCAGAATCGGTAAATTTACCGATTCGGTAAATTTACCGAATAAGTAATTTTTAAGCCCCCTACATCTAAAACTTCAAATACCGGTCGGTAACGGCCGAAATCAGCCCTTACCGACCGGTATTTGGCCACCTACATCTGGCCCTAAATAGCATGCACTATGAAAAAAAACGGGCCCCTTTTTTCTGTGGCATAATACCAGAGCTGGCAATTGTGGAACTGTGAACCCAGATTCGAAACCCGGCGTCAACTCAACATCCTGTGATTCTGAGCATATCACTTGCATCTGGTGCTCATGCACAGCGCTCCAATCCCCTTGGGCCAAGTTTGTGCCAGATATAATACTGCATACATAAATTCACCCAAACAGAAGGTAGAATTTATGTAGACAAGCACTTTATCACTTGATTCTCTAAGCTATTTCCATGCATAAATCACAAAAAACTAAACTTTGCGCTCAAAACTAGTAGGTGTATTTTATTCTCTTCAAATTACTTTTGTGTAGAGCAACACGCTTTTTATTGATTATTTTCCCACCGGAAATTGCGGTCTAGTGCACCATATCAGTCTGTCTCTCTCTCCTCTACACACGTTTACAGCGTACATATCACATAAACATTGTACTCGGAAGAAACAGAGAAAATGCATTAGACCACTTTAATGCCTACATAATATGGAATAAAGCAGACAGATTGCGATTCAATCCCGAGGGTGCAGTTTAGTCAGTGATATTTGCTGGGTGTGAATCTCAAATAAAAAAGCATTGGCCTCCAGGGAAGAGGGCTGAGATGACAAAGGCCCGGAATGGACTGTTTCTACGAGGAACTGGGATGCATATTATCAAGGGGGTTTATCTCCGCTATTTTGCCTTTAAAAGCCAAGAAAGCGGAGATAAAATTATCTCCCTATTACCTAGCTGTCGCTAACACCAGTTAGCGACAGCTAGTAGGAGATAGCGACCATCTTGGGTCCCGCTTTGCATGTCAGTGAAATTTATCACTAATGACATGCAAAGTGGGCGTGCCAAGATGTTAGCGACTGGAAACAGTCGCTAACATTGCTATCTCATATTACCAACTTTTGGAGATATTCGCGCTAAGAGCGAATATCTCCAAAAGCTAACACCTGCCCTGAGCAGTTCTTAGCCATGTTATCCAATGGGAGGTGAATAACATGGCTAAGAGCATTAGCTCGGTAATGCATGAATATCGCTGACTTTTCAGCGATATTCATGCATTGCGGCCGATTTTTATCGCATTTGCCATAAACCTTGGTAATACCAAGGTTTATCTGCGATAAAAATCGCCGCAGGTCAGCGATAAATTTTTGTCTCTAACCAAGCAATAGCGATAATTATCGCTATTGCTTGGTAATATGCCCCTAGGTCACTATGAATTGCATTTGGTGTGCCTCCATCTAGGGTGCCACAGTGGGTGAAAAACAATGGATTAGAATGGTACTACAACGAATGACATTGATTAGGCTATTTGCAAGCATTCATTACAATAATGTTTGGGTGTTTGATTGCCATTAGTATGCCTGGAAACCTGAGACTTGCGCAGCTTTCCTAGCCTACAACCAGCAATGCTTACGAATCTCAAAAAGTAATACATTTACACCTATTCAAAAAGTAATTCTATGGGAGCAAATTTACTTCTTTTTTTAAACCAGTCACAATATATATTTAAGATCCTGAAAAAAAAATAAGTGAAAACCTCTCAGTAAAATTAGAACAATGAGAAAAACCAGCATAGATACATAGCAGGCCTGACTCAGGACCCCTAGATGCAACTACCAAACCAAGAATGCATTTGAGGGATCTGACATCGCAGACACCCCTGCTGAAGCTTCGCCCCTGCTGCCTCGACAGGGCCTAGTAGTTCTTTCCTGGCAAACTCATTACTACAGTTACATACAACACAAAGGCCTAGAGTCCCTGCCACTTTAAAATGCTTGTTAATGTATTTTCTCTGCACGCACTTCTGTTTGTCTGCTAAAAGACGCTTTGATGGAGAGTTGTCAAACATGTACCTGTGGGCAGGGCTCTGTGTTTCTAGTCCACATCTTTTATTAATCATTTTATCAGGTGACTACGGGTCCCATATACTAAACCCGAGTCACAAATAGAGGAGGGTATGCAGGCAAATTAAAAGAATGAGCCAGAAAAGAACCATGGGTTTATCTTGGCTGCAGAAGTCTGTACACGAGCCTAGCCATAACTATGTTTGGCACATATATCATGCAATAAACATAATATAAAAATATGACACAATCTCTTAAAAATCAAAAAAGTGCATTTCTTTAGCATGCAAGTGTGGCTCAATGGGTTAGAGCGGCAGACCCTGATGCAGAGGTCTAGCCTGGGACCAGAGTTCAATTCCCCGCCCCTGCGGGTTTTGGGCTCAAAATTCCACGGACCTGATAATTCTCGCCTCGGTGCCTATTCTAATCAATGAGTCCCACTCTGCAACTCTGGGCAATAGCTTGCTTAATCTCCACAACGGCCCCCACAACGCTAAGAATGCCTGGCCTCCACCTTGGGGGTGCCCAGGAGTGGACGCCTCACAGGGAAAGCCAGGATGGGTTCCACAGCGGTATTCGTACAAGCGCCTTCAGACCCTTTCGGGTGAAAAGTGCGCTATACAAATATCAATTTACATTTTACATTTACCTCAGCATATCAGATAATTTCAATGCATAGGCAGACATTTATTGAAAGTGATAGTTTTTAGAAACAATCATGCCTCACCAACAAATTACAATACTATTGGTGACCAAGGAGGCAAGTTCGTAATTATGTAACTTGTTGAGCTGGCCTAGATTCTGACTATCAATGAAGTAACATTACCATCTAATAAATTAAATGTAAAAGGTGGCTGTACAGGACACATTCAGAACTCAAGTAAATGGACTCATATGTGATAATACAGTTAAAGGAGGCCCTGTGAGATAACATATCTACATAGAACCACACAGTTATGACAAGCAGGGAAGCCAATACTGATTCCAGGTTATCAGGTTTCACATTTTAAAATTGATATTACTGGAGTGCCCTAGGGGCACAGTGGGTGTTTGCACCCGCTTTGCGTGCCCCCGGGGCACTTTGGTATTACAGAAGGGGCCGCAGACGGTTGTGTGTCCCCTTCTGAAATTCGGATAGCGCTGGCACACATAAAGCAGTAGTGCTATCATGAGCGGGTGTTCCCTAATTTGCACGGGGGATGGCCCCATGCAAATGAGGTAATTCCTTTGTGTCTGCACCCGCGCCGTAATACCGACTTGGGTGGAGAGCTAAATAAGATGTCCGGAGACGCATTAACATTGTGCCACCTAAAACATAGCACAGTCAGTGCGCCCTCTGATGGCAGACCTCTGGAAGGAGAAAAGGGGGTCCCATGGACTTCCCAGACATCCCCTTACAGGCTGGCTCAGTCACTCACTGCATCCACCTGCAAGGGGATCTCTAGTCCCCATTCAAGGTGCAGGCGGGTTGCCGTGTGCCCTGTGAAACATGGAGCAGCTTCAAAGCAGTCCCTCCGCTTTTCACTTGAATATCCTGTCCCCAGGTCAGCGCCAGTTCACAGCTGCCCTGGAGGCAATGCATTCACCATAATGTGGTGCATTTTCCTGGATTGTGCTGGACATACCTTTTGAAAGGTGCACCCAGCATTAACCAGGAAAATATGTTGCATGTGTAATACGGCCCCAGGTGTCTTCCTGGAAAACATCCCTGCAATTACGCAAGTCATTCCAATCTAGTTCAGTTTCAATTTGAAAGTTAAATGACTGTACTTTATTCTTTTTAACTCACTGACTAAAGACTCACCAGCACGTTTCGAGAAATATTTGTGAAGCATTGCTTTGATGAAGCTCAGCTCCGCCAGAAAAAGATGGATGTATGACGTTACAACGCATACTTTTACCACGCATACCATTACAACGCGGTTTTTACAACGCATACCATTACAACGCATAGCGCTTTGGGGTGCTGGATAGTGAATAGTTTAATTTACTATTCCAACTCCAGTCCCCGTGGATAGTAGGGAAGGTGTTGGATAGTAAATTAAACCTATTCCCTATCCTAGAGCGCCCCCCCAGCGCAATGCGTTGTAATGGTTTGCGTTGTAATGACTGCGTTGTAATGGTAGTGCGTGGTAAAAGATTTGTTGTAAAGTTTGTATACCGAAAAAGATCAGCAGGTACCACCCTTCTTCTTACAAACTTTCCTGGTGAGGGTCTATGACAGCACTTTGCAGCTGCATCTGGCACCATGTTGGACACCATGTCCTTGTATCCAGCGTCTTGTTATAGAGCCGTAGCCCTCTTGTTCAAGTAGTAGCATGGCAGAATGTTCATGCAGAGCAGTCAGAGTTCTAACCTTACCTAAAAACCAAATTCATTACAATGACTTACAATGATTGAGGAAAAAGAACCTGCACACATTTGTGTGCCACTTAACGACACTTTAGTTAGAGTGACTGAAGGTGTGACCCTGGATCAACAGCAAATGGTGCAGGGCAATGCACATCAATGTTTATTTTGTTTTGGTTCCTCATTAAGCTCAAAATTGTATTTGCAAATAAATTTATGTGGCACTTACGAGCGCTGATGTGGCATTGAGGAGCTTTTTTGGCAAGCAGCAAGCTACTCTGGAACCCAAGATTAGTATGAGAAGAATCCTTCTTAATGAGGATGTTATGAAACCATTTACATGGTGGCATCCATTTTATCGCAAAGCTGCCTGGGTATGAAAGAGAGGGAAAAAGCACCTGATGCCCAAATTCCATGATGGCATGTGCTCTACGCAGTGCCACACACAAGAATTCTGCTACAATAGAGACTTGTGAACTGCAGGAGCCAACAATGCCCTAAGTGATCCTGATAGCTTTTCGAATCAGCTGACATTTTCTTCCCTCCGCCCCCTGATACTGGGCTGTTTCTCATGGTTATTCACTTGCAACAGGACCTCTCTTTAATAGCTAAATATTCAATGTTAATATAGCTAAGATAACAGTTGCCTCTACTACACACTGTCTTTTGATCACGTCAACATTTACACCAAATCATACTGCTTTCTAGAGTTTCGGTCTTGGTGGGGTTCATCTAATGTTTTTTGGTATCACTAGCCCGCTCTTTCACTACACTTTTAATTCAGTTTCACACAGCATACCCTTTTCTGAGGTGTATAACACTTCCATTTCCCACCTGCTCTGATGAAATTGGGGGAAGTGGTTTCATTGCCTCTGGGTGAAATGGGGCTGGAAGGGTAGGGGAGGGAAAGGGATGAAATGTTTTTGAAGGGGGAACATTGCATGACCCTTCTTTAGTGGCGGTTGCTACTTAATGGGGGTGGCAGAGTGGGTGGGTAAGGGGGGAAAATAAAAACAAAAAAAATGAAGACACATACCTGCAGGCCAGCTGCAGCCTCTTGGTCCTCTTCAACTGCTCGATCAACTCCAGGAGCAGAAAACACACGCGTTACAGCAGCTTTGTGACTGGTCTGAGCATTGTGGTTCCGCTCTCAGAGTGTGAATATTCTCCGCTGTGAATATTCTCCACCCAGGCTGTGCAATACAGCCAGTGGAGAACATTCAAAGTGTGCATGAATGTTTGGCCAGCCCAAGACTGCCGGCCAAAAAGTCATGCGCACTGAGAGTGCTCACCACTCCTCCCCCTGTCAGAGCCCAGCCCCGCCCCAGCGTTAACCAGTTGAGCCAAGAAGGAAAAAGAAAGGGATAATAGCATTGTGCAATAACATTTTTATTTTACCTTTTGACATGCTCACAGAGCAGTGAGACAACACTCCTCTGCCTTAGCGGAAAGCCGCCTCTGCCCTCTTGCTAAAAAAAAATATTTGTCAGGGACTGGGGACTTGGCTGCTGTTGCGGACAAAGCCTCATACAATTTTATCAACTGGCAAAATAGGGTCTGATGTTCCTATAATGGAGAAAAACAAGTGCTGGAACTCTAGGCCAGCCGTGATCAGGCAGAGCAGAGCTCCTACCGTTAATTCTGTTCCGTCTGACTCTTAGTCAGGGCCCTCATGTGCTGCTGCCGCTCACTAGATTTGGCTGCCTCTGTCTGAACATTGGACCCATGCCACTCAGAGTTTTAGTGCTACAGCCTTTCACCCTTCTAAAACATAGCTAAGAAGAAATAATTGTACTGAATTCCCTAGACCTTAACCAAGGTACTTTTTAAAGCTCAATAAAGAGATGTCCCCTTTTAAATCACCTCATTTTAATGGCCCGAGAACATCACAGCCATCTGTTTGAATATTTAAGTCAAGACCATAACTCAGTTATATGTGGTGTCCTAGATTTGCTTAAAAATCACTTTGCATAGCTAAATTCAGTACTGTGACGATGACGGTATGCTAAACAATAGTGTCTGTAAAAGAACGAGAATTGACAAAAGCAGTAGGTCTCCCTTGGTAAAATCGTGCAAATCAATATCTTTTGGTGGAAAAATATAAGACAAAAATAAAAAAGAAGAAAATATGCTACCACGTGTAGCAGCTGTGTGGTTGCAAGATATATCTTTTTCAATTAAATGACTGCATGCAATGTTAAAAGAACATATGTATCAAAAAAAGAGTTTTGCGATTCTCGATTTGCGATTTTTAGCGAATTGCAATTAGAGAATCGCAAAATGCAATGTATGTAGGATTTGCTAAATATTTAGTGAATCATACATATTCCTTATTTGCGAATCGCAAATTGAGATTCACAATTAAGGAAAGCTTCCCATTCATTCCTATGGGATAGGAGGCCTATAGGATTGAACGGGAAGACATTCTCAATTTGCGATTACCAATTAGAGAATTGCAAATTGAGAATGCAATTTCAATGTTGCAAGGGTGCCAAAAGGATACCCTGTTGCACCCCTGAAATATGCATGTGTGCACATTGCACATTTTGCGCACATACATGCCTTAAGGGAATGTATAAAGGACATATGGCACTTTTAAAAAATCAAAAAAGTGCTTTTTTAAAGAAAATCACAATTTACCACCAACTTGAAGTTGGTGGTAATATCCAATTTCTTAAGGCCAAATAGCAAGTTTCTGGTGCTTCCAGAATTGCACTTAAGGAATCGCAATTTGCAATTCCTTAATTGCATTCGCAAAATAGAGAATCACAAATTTTGCAATTCTCTATGTTGCAATTGCCTTTTGGGATGATACATCCCAAAAGGCTTTTCCCAATTCGCAAATGGGCCGATTCTGAGAATCGGCCCATTTGTAAATGGGAATAAGGCTTGATACATATGGCCCTAAGGGTGCTTCCTTGAGTAAGGTGTCCTTAGAACAGGTATGGAACCCGTTTTTGGTTAAGATCATCATTGTTATTGGTGCAAAATCATACTCTGAGCTCTAAGCACATAAGCATTAGTATAGAAAGAACAAGAATACAGAGGAAAGAAAAAGCATTGGCAAAATAAAGTATAGGCCCATTAGTCCTGGCACTGAGGAGCTCTCTTTTAGGTTTTAGGTGGATATGCATATGTGACCAAAGAAACTGCTGGCATTGAAGTGCTCTCTTTTAAAGCAGATACGCAAATACGATCGAGTAAACTATGACAGCTCACAGTGCAAGTGAACCAATCGCTAAAGTAGGCTGGACCATTGCTCCATTATGTACAATACGTGAGTGGACTCAAAATGTGAATGACAAATGAATGAGGGGGGCTCACCCAAATCACCTCTATGTAGGTGTATGTGTATGTATTTCTATTAATGATTTTCTAAAACATAAACCTTGTGAGAGACCAAAAGCTGTCTCTAGGTCAGACCATAACTCAACCTAGCCTTACTTAGAGCAACACTCACAGTAAGCTACACTCTGGCTATAAACCTAGGATACAGCCTTGGCCTTTCACGTTGACAGTTCCACATATTAGTTGTTGTTTATGGGAATATATTAACAGTTGGCCCTGCACAAGTGGAAGTATGATCATACTGTGAACTTCACAGCCAATATCTGATAGACAATGAGGATTTTTTGTCAAAGGTTGACTCAAACTACAGAATATCCAATAACAAAAAAGTATGAATTGCCCCAGCACTCCTTTCACATTGGCCAAATTATGGGCCTGATTCACAAAGGTAAACAGAGATGAAAGTCTAACTTTACGATTTTCTGTATTCACAAAAGGCATTCACGAGTAGCAAACATATAATTGTACAACGTTATGCAGGGTTTAGCTTTATATAGGCAGAATTCTGCCCGAAATAATTGGATTGTACTGAGTGGATGGATTTCTGTTTAGTGTGGCCATCTTTAGGTGGCTGGTCAGCTTGCAAGGAACCATCAAATTGAAACGCAGTGGGACACTCCGCTATGTAAGAACTTGCATACTAAGCAGAGGATTTTTAAACTAACTTTCGGCCTGACCAATGATAAGGCAAGCAATGTGATTTTGTTTTCGGGGTGGAATTTCACTAGCATTTTGGCAAGGCAGTTTCTGTAGATGCCATTTCAGTAGTAAATGCAAGAGAAGATTGTATGAAGGATTAGGTCTGTGCATTGTGGCAGTATTAAAATAGATGCCACTGATGAAAAATGATGGAAGACAGTTGTTTTGTGACATTATTGAGATGAAATGAGGCAGAGATTCATCCTGAAAGTGTCTTCCAAATTGAGTACCTTTTGGGATGAAGTCAGAGGAAGAGATATGGAATAGGGATAGTCAAGACAACTGTGATGAGCTCTCCTGTAATCAGAAACTGAAACTTCATGTTTGAGACAGAGCTAGTTTTAATGAGTTTATAACTGCAATTATTTCAATTGGTAGCTGATCATTCTCCTGTTTTTTAGGTAATATGTTTTGACTATGGATATCACTGGAATGCACGCGCAGGTTAGGTTGTAGGCGTTGAGGCTGTTTGCAAGAGGTATTATGTAGTTGTTGAAGAGAGCCAGTGACAATGTGAACCCTTGAGAAACTCTGCAGTTGCTTTAAGTGTGGTTGACAAGTAAAAAGTAAAATAAGTTGACATGGTACATCTTGTTGCATACAAAGATGATAAACAATGATAATTCCCTCAATTCTGCATGATGTTAAGTGATAGTTGCATGCTGTTTCACCACCAATAGTGTCAGCACCTTTCTGGAAGACTGAGGAGGATCAGAGCATGCTTGGCCCGAGCCTTAAAAATGTGAACAATTGTCCCAGGTTCACGGGTGTGGACTTGGTTGCCCACTAAGGATGGAGTCTCAATGAAAGTCAATGAAGTTGTCCTGTTCTGTGAAAAGTTTCCAGTTGAGGAACACTACGAGTGTAGTTGCTATGCACAAGATGCCTAAGATCAGCTAGCAGTCAGAAAAGTCTGCATCAGTTTTTTTCAGCAGCAACCAAATATATGAACCGATTTAGTGGTTGCAATGCCAGAGATTCACTAAATCCTATGATTTTTGATAGCTAAATAGCTTTTTAGTATTTAATATACCCATTTTTATAATTCAGTAAATGGTTAGAGAATCACAAAATGGGTTTAAAAAAAGAATTCCTAATTGTAATTTGCAAGGGACATGTTTAGAGCGTCCTTTCCAAATTGGGATTTTAAATGCTATGTCTTAATGGTTTGCAACTGCAATTTCGGTAGCAATCCATTGTTAAGGACCCTTTTCACTTTGTGAATGTAAAAAAAATGTTATTTGGGAGTTTTAAAAAAAATATATTTTTTTATTTCTTTAATGCAGGCCCATTTTCTTCAAGAAGAATGGACTGCAGTTAGAAAAATCTGTTGTTTAAATGTGATCAAAGGTATGGCATTTTGCTGACCCCAGCAGACGACCATCCCTGTGATGGCATCTAAGTGAAGTGAGTCGCAATTTGCGACTCCCTAACGGAGAGTAATGAGGTAGGTTCTTAGCACATTTGGATAGTAATCAGGTAGATTCCTAGTACTTGTGTGGCCCTTTCTGTAAAACTGACATTGGTGGTGCACATACAGCCTCAACTTTAACTTCATAAGGCGTTCCCTCATTTGTATGGGGGTGTGATCTCATACAAATGAAGCAATCATTTTGACTCTTTGCCTGCCCTGTATTATGAACACAGGACCGATGCAAACATGCTCTTAGGAGAAGAGATGACAGGCATCACAAAAAAGGTGGCACACTACCAGTGTGCCTCCTGGGGGCAGCCCTCTAGAAGTCCGTACAATGGACTCAACAGACATCCCGCTCTAAGCAGGTGCAGTCACTCACTGCATCTGCCTACTGGGGGATCTCTCTCTCTTGTTCAAAGTTCAGGAGGGTTGCCACCCACACAGAGCAACACAGAGTGGCTTTGAAGCAGTAATGATTTTGTTACGCTGGGTCCTCAGCTGGGAATCAGCATTTACAAGGCTTTCTCCACAAAGTGGTACCATTACAATGTGGCCCTTACAGCGACCTCTTTGTTACCATTCATACCATTATATCACAAGTCATTACAATGGCTTGCTGTAGGGGGCGCACTGGTATTGGATTCAAAATCTAACACCTTCCCTGTTGTTGCACAAACTAGAGTAGGAATAGTAAATAATACTATTCCTAAGTCCAGCGAGCCCCATACAGCAAGTCGTCTTAATGACTTGCTATGTAATGTTATGCGTTCTAATGACGCGGTCATTGTAATGACTGCATTGTAAGGGCATGCAATGTATTTACATACGTTGTAAACAGCCATGTTCTCCTCAGCTGTGAGGAGTGAGTGGTGATGATCTTAGCTTGAATTATATTCCTCTTGTCATGAAAGAAAGGCATTAGGCCATCACAAGTTGTCAGATGGAAACAGTGTGGGATAGATTTAAAGAAAGTCTCCTCTTCATGGTAGACTCAGAAGTCTTTTTGGTCATGGTGCCTTCTCTGATGTGAGGAGTTGAAACTCTTTTATTGGGTAGTGGGTCTATTGCTACCCACAGAGGTGGGTGTGACACCTTGAGTTTTGCTTGCGACCATTGTTGTTGCCATCCTAAAGTTTCATAATCCAAACATGGTAAGAAAAAACACTTTCAAAGAGTTTTGTGGTTAGTAGTACTTTAAGAAGAGTTTCAGATGCATTGCTAGATTAAAGGCAAGACAGTAATACCCATGCAAACTCTGGAGGTGTGCTTCGTACTGAAGGTATGATCACAACAGTAGAGTAACACAGAGTTGTTTCTACTATGCTTAGAGATGTGGGAGAAGGTGAGGTTGAGGCTGTAATCTGCATTGTGGGCGGGTTGATGACCAAATGAGTAGGGAATACCATAGGCCTGCAACCTTATCTACTGCATACACAGCAAATGGCATGGGGATCAG
This sequence comes from Lissotriton vulgaris, assembly GCF_964263255.1. NCBI lineage: Eukaryota > Metazoa > Chordata > Amphibia > Caudata > Salamandridae > Lissotriton > Lissotriton vulgaris. The sequence goes on along the minus strand of NC_141698.1, from coordinate 409,258,552 downwards.
AAGGACTAGAGGGGGAGGTGCAGTAGCAGAAGATGATTGCTCACAACTCCAGGAATAAACGGTGTGGGAGCTGGCAAGGTGTAGCGTAGACATGAGACTGCACCAGGTCCACAGGATGTTTGTAAGATGCTTCAGCGAATATGCGATGTTACATTGCATGTGGTACAACGCATCCGATTATAAAGCAGTCGCTACAATGACTGCGTTGTTACAGCGCATACCATTACATCGCAAGTCGTTTCTTCGACTTGCTGTAGGTGGCGCACTGGACTTAGGAATAGTATAATTTACTCTTCCAACTCCAAGGTGCACAACAGTAGGGAAGGTGTTGGAATAGTAAATTATACTATTCCTTAGTTTAGAGCGCATCCTACAGCAAGTCGTAGAAATGACTTGCTTTGTATTGGTTAGTGTTGTAACAAGGCGGTTGTTGCAATGTAAACGCTGCTTCCCGCATGAGCAAACAATTCAAGGGGGGAAATATAGAAAGGGTTAGGACAGATACATTAACTTACGACTGTGAGTTGTGCTGTCATGATTTATGTCCATTGTATGTACCCAACAACTTGCAGACATTTTTACTCTCACTCAGATCCGTTGTGTATCACCATGCTTCAGATACATAACATTGCACATCTCCACCAGCATAGCTAGGCCCTGGCAATCCTTTCACAAAACAGCATAATCACCTTTGATATAGACCTCAATTCATTGCATTCCCTCTGAATGTAGTGCTAAGAGATATGCAGTGCTTCCCACTGCTACTGTGCTGTTTTCCTACTGACACCTGAAAAACATTTCGAGAATGTTTCTTTTGTTTAACAGTATTCCACACCTTCCAACTCTGTGACGCTGTACTGGACCATAATTTAAACAAAAACGAGCCTGCCTAGAAAATTAACTAAAGCAAGCTATCTCATCAATAAGGTTAAAGTGCAATAAGTCGCAATCAATCCAAGTCATTCAATACAGACAAAAAACAAATCTGAAAGTAATTTTTTACACAAAAATATAAACATCATATTTATATGAAATATTCAATATTTCTTATGGCATATTCACAAAAGTTGAGTACATGCAATATCTTTTCAAAAGCCAACACAATCACACTGCAAATGTTCTGGTTCTTGTGTTCCAATTCAAGAGGCCCACCTTGGATTGGGACACAAGAACATTTGATTGCAATCATTAAATACAATCATTTAGGAATCTAGCTATCCTTCATGTAATTTAGAATTCATGGTTTCAGTGTAACATGGATTTGAGAAGTGTCTATTCGTATACAGATGAAAGGATCTCGATTTTGGTCATTTATGCTTCATAAATATAAAATCTTTTTTGATTTTATTGAACTTTTGATGTATGTTTATAGATGATTGATATATGTGATTTGAATGGTAGGTATGCTGTGTGTTTGACAGTCTGATTGTCTTGTTGAGGGGTTTGAGTTTTGGTCTCTCCAGGTGAATGTAAACTGTTAACAGTGTTGAAATTGTTGTATTAGCATTTGAAAATATATGTTATATACTGATGTTAATATGTCATAAGAAATATTGAATTTTTCAAATAAATATAATGATTATTTTTTTGTGTAAAAAATAGCTTTGAAATTTGTTTTTTGCATGTGCTAAATTACTTTCCGACTTTAAAATTATTGATGAGATATCTTGCTTTAATTATTAACTACGGAGGATGTTTTTTGCTTAAATTGTGGTTTTCTTTCCCCTGCTTCCTACCTGTGTATTGCTCTTTTCAAGGGCCCGCTTTCTTTTGTTAAACTGTACTGGACCATGCCTGTGGCACCTCACTTTTTTAAGGTATCCCTGACCATTGTCAATGTCAATTTCCTCGTGCATGTCCTTCCACCCCATTAGGTATGCCGCCCCTAAAACCCACTTTGCAGCATCCTCCCCTACAAATATAGCAATAATGTCTGTGATTTTCCCATTTCATTCCTCTCTCAGGCACTAAACTGTGTCCTGCAATAAAACCAAATCTGCATCCCTCCAGCCTCCAGCCTGAACTCTGATATGTAACCTCTCAACAATGTCATCCAAGCTGCAGAATCTTTGAACTCAATTACACTTTATAGTATTACATCCTGAGATGACATTGTTGACTCTACCTGCATCCTATATAGCAAAGGTTGATTCATGTCACAAAAAGACACTGCATGAAGAGACAGGTGAACCCCTCAAACATTGTCATAAATGGCAAGAAGCTTAGGAATGCCTGGCAATATATTGTAAGAGAAGGATGATACCTCATAGCTATGCTTTTTTGGTGTGTGATACATTCTTTAGGTATAACAGTTTGAGGGCTGTGGCTGTGCATTCCCATGTGGGTCAGGGAAGTGAAAATGATTTTGATTGTCTCCATAATGCCATCATTTCAATTGACCATATTTTGTTGGGGACATGTGCAACAGTTTTACACTGAAGCTGTCATGTCTCAGCTTGTTGTGTATACAACAACTAACAAATGCTAAATTTGTGATGTAACTTGGCACTCATATATACTTAACTTATCTATATAATTAAGTGAAGTAACTATACTGTGTCCCTGCAACTGACAATGACGTTATCAATGATGTCATAGAACATTCATGCATGTTGAAGTATGTGAGATCATAAGCAGTGCAGGGCCAGGGCACAAGTTATAGTTACTTCAGTTAACTATAAGTGGTTAACTTCAATGGATTTTTAAGCTTAAAATGTTATGTTTCAACTCACATTTTCACCTAACTACAATGTTTCTCTAACCTTTGTTTTTTTCAGTGAATATCTGAGTTTTTACATATTATTATTTGCAATTCTGGGGTAAATTAAGAGCCTGTTATGTACCATACCTAACAATACCAACCCTTGCCACCACGTCCTGTGTCCTGCGCAAGGCCTGGCCTTCGTAATATAAGAGCGGGATAATTTTAAACGAGGTAGACCTGCAGGGTTTGTTAAAGGGTCAGAACATCAAAATATGAAGGCCAGTTCCATTGGGTTTATCAAGGGGTCTGCCCATGAATATGTAAAGCAGACCTTTTGGCTTTTTGTCCATGCTAGTTGTCTCGGTGCCACATGACCCAACAGTACCGCAGGACCAAGGAATCTGATTGACTGACCACACCATGAAGAAACATTTTGCTGCTGCTATTACAAGACACTGGCAGCATTTCCTGTAGTAATTATTTTAATATCATAAAAAGGGGACAGTGAAAAGGTACCTTGACCCTATGGCCTTTGTGGCAGGTCCCATAGGAACCACTCCCTGAATCCAATTTAATAAAATCATTTTGGGGCAAAGGAGCCAGCTTGTATTGCTCTATGCTCCTTTGAGAGTCCTACAGGGTCAAAATGTTTTTAGAAATAAAAGGAAAATGTAGGGTTAGTGGTCTGAGACCAAATGCTGTGTACGGCAGGGGATGGCTGCAGACATATGGCTACTTTACGTTAAAACTACCATAGAAATTTACTGAAAAAGAACAAAGATTAAAGTGGAGTTAAACATAAGTAAGGTAGTAGGATTTTAATGTATGTCAAAAAAATAACATTACAATTTCAATGAAAAGAAACCCCGGTTAAAGTGGAATTGTAAACAGGTTTTCTAATAATAAAAAAGTAACATTTTAAAACCAAAGAAAACCCACTGAAATTTGGTAGCTATACCCAAATGACCTAAGTATAACTTGATGCACTGCTTAAGACCGCACATATTACATCACTGATGACATTTAGAATTTATGGCAGTGTAAGTAATACAAGTTATATAATGCCCCGCACCTCTGAGGAGCCACAACGCTCTTCTGTGTGGGTGAGAAAGAAGCTGATTTGTTGATTCTACTTTGTAGGTGAATTGTGGCTTAGCAACATCATGCATAAGGGTAGTGGTTTAAATGCTGTGCTTGAGTTTGGGAGGTGGGTGCCAATGTTGTCTCCATGCATTAGCGTGGCGAGCTTGTAGCCATGTCTATGCACCGAGTAAAGTAAAGGGGAGTAAAATATAAAGTTACTTTTTTGTATAATTATCATGTATGTGTGCAATTACTACTTTTTCTTGTGGCCTTTAGAGTGTGGATATGCACAGCAACCTGTCTGCAAAGAAGAAAATGATGTCATGCTTTGGGCATTATTGTGTGGTGACTCAAACGAGTTTAGTGAGCATATTGCGGCATTTATGTACAGTGAATTAATGGTTTGTTGAGCTTGGAGTACAGGCGCTACTGTTTTGGGAACAGTGACGTAATTACCTGCTTCCTGAATTCCAAGTGATTCTGAATGTTCCTTATCATAGCTGGCAGTTGGTTCCAAAGGGTAACTGCCTCAATAAAGAAAGAAGTACCACCTATGTGGATTTACTTAAAAGGTGTAACATTTAGGAACAAGACCACATTTTAATGCAGGATTCTCTTTTGAGTGAATCCCTGAGGTTTCAATTAGAGGGGGGAAGGTATGGGGTTGTGTAAAGCCTTGTAGCCACCCACCTGGAAGTTTTTAGACCAGATAATGGTAGGGTGATACTTTCTTCATTATCAGCAGTTGAGAATATTGTTTATTTAAGACTTGAGATTAAGATAGTTTAGTAGCACATATTAGTATATGGCATGGAGGCACTGATCTAGGACACACATTTTAAATATTGAGGATGAACTGGGTGGAGTCTACATTTTAATAAATCGTTATATTGAATGATTTAATTATGTCACATAGGAGGCTGAGGTTAGCTTTGAGAGTTACAAAGATGTGATTTGAGCTTTGGTGTTGAAAGAAACAGATTCTATGGTGGGAACTAGACAATGAATAATCTGAACTTCAGACCCGGATTCTGCATTGAATGCCAGTTTCTTTCAGTCTATGTAGTTGCATGGGTGGTCTATGGTAACAAGAACAGTGCAGGAAATCCATTTCTGTTAACATCAGTCTTCAGGTGGAGAAGTGTGGCTCAATGGTTAGAGGGGCAGACCCTGATGCAGAGGACTGGCCCGGGACCAGGGTTCAATTCCCGCCTCGGCGGGTCTTGGGCTCAATTTCCTCAAACCTAATAATTCTCGCCTCGGTGCCTTTTCTAATCATGGGTCCCACTCTGCAACTCTGGGCAACAGCTTGCTTAATCTCCACAACAGCCCCAACAGTGCTGGGATGCCTGGCTTCACCTTGGGGGTGCCCAGGAGTGGACATTTCACAAGGAAAAGCCAGGAAAGGTTCCACAGCGGTATGTGTTACAGCGCCAGGACACCCCAGTTGGGGTATTAGTGCGCTTTACAAGTACAAATTACATTACATTACAGGTTGTTCCAGGTAGAAATCAATATGGATTCTCTTCCTCTTTGTTAAACTTGGTATCATTGGCGTGGGTTTCCCCTGTATTTTTGCCTTTTGGCTTCTGTGTTTTTGCTGTGTGTTGGACTTCTTTTTGCTGGTCTACATGCGTTGAAAACTTTGCCACTGCTGTTCAGTGCCAAAGTGCAAGTGCTCCCTTTTGTAAATTGTTGTTATGGATTAGTGATTCCATGATTGGCGTATTTGATATACTAGTCAGTCCCTAGTACAGTGCACTGTGTGTGCCCAGGGCATGTAAATCAAATGCTGCTAGTGGGCTGCAGTTTTTCCACCCACATAAGCAGTCTGTCAATGTAACTCAGGCCTGGAATTGCAGAGCCTGTGTGCAGTCTAGTACTGCCATGTCGACCTGACAAGTGCACCTACTTGCCAGGCCCTAACCTTCCCTTTTCTTACATGTTAGTCATCCCTAGGGTAGGCCCAAGGTATCCCTGTGGGCAGGGTCAAATGTATGTAAAAGGTAGAACCTGCCCTGATGTATGTGGCATGTCCTAATAGTGAATTTCTGCCAATTTCGTTTTTCACTCATGCAGGGCTACCTGTTCACATAGGATAGAATGGGGAGTTGTTTATAACATCTTATAACCATAACTACCCCTGGGAACAACGTAGGAGAATAAAGTTGAGTATGCCCGAACCTAGAATGTTAAAATCCATCTTTTAGTGAGGGTGATGTTTTCATTCTGTGTTTGAAATTACCACTTTTAGAAAGTAGATACTTTCTTGCTTAGCTATCCAGTGTGCTTCTGCCAGGATGTGTATTGACTGTCTGGCTTTAGTGTGACAGGGGCTGGGGAGGTGCAGTGGCTCCACAGATTCTGCATGAGTCAGGGCTGGGCTGAATGGACCTGGGATGCATTTAGAGTAGGGGGAGGAGATTTTCCTTTCACCTGAATGGGTCTTGTCTGTCTTCCACAATGCTGTCTCCACCTCCTGCCAGGAAGCTGCACCAGGTAGGACAGAACTGGTTTTGGCTGGGCACAGATACTCTATGCCACCAGAGAACAAATGATTTTACTGTATAAAAAGAGGGGCCCAGACCCCAGACTTTTAGATCACATCTAGGAATCAAGAGGAACGTTTGCTAGGAGAAGAGCTGGAGAAATTGAGGAATACTGCCCCTGTGCTGTCTGGGGTTGGCCTGCAGTGGCTACTTTCTGTCAAGTTTACGGAAAAGGACTTTGCAGTGTCCCCTTCTTGAGGAAGATCTTCAAGGGCTTGAATTGAGCTTGCCTCCTGTCCTGAAGTCTCATGGATATAAAGACTTCACCCCCAGCTTCCCTGAACTTCATTGCTGTGAGTTCTGACCTGCTTAGAGGTGCCTGCTGTTGTTTTAGGACCTCTGGAGGCTGTTTGCCGCTGGGGGCTGGGAAAAGTAATGCAACTTCTAGAAGCAAGACGCATCCGTGCCTGTTTCCGATGCATCAGCGAAGAAATCATAGCAGCGCCTGTCCGTGGTTAGAGAAATTGCTGCATGCCACACCGAGTGCATCCATCTCCAAAGTCTGAGATCACCGCACCGATTTCAACGCAAGGCCTGCTGTGCGGCTGAAAGAATCCACGCATCGTTCTGCATTGCCACATCACATCGTAGCGCCAAGTCTGACGCATCGTTGGGGGATGCAGTAAGAACCTGACGCATCACCTCCCCACGCAGTGAGAAACTGACGCATCACCTCCTCTCCGGTAAGGAGCCAATGCATCACCCCCCCTGGTAGCAGTAAGGAACCGACGCATCACCTTCCCTGAGTGTAAGAAATTGACGCACCACCTTTCCTGTGGCCCTTTTTGTTTTTTGCATGAAGAATCTCAATTGAAAGCTGTCAGCAAAAAATGTCAATTCTCAGTAAGAGGCCTCACCAGAAAGGAGGAATACCAAAAGGCACTGAGGGACTGGTTGGATTCAAACAATGTCAATGAGCATACTGAGGAGCCTATGGTGGAGGAGGAGAATTTAGATGGGCAGCAAGATGGGCTATTGGGTCTGCCTGGAGGGAAGGTGCCATCCACGGAGGGTCAGCGGTGTGTCTTCAAAGGGTCTTCTCCAGAGGTGTTGGAGGACAGGGAGAGAAGTAGAGTGCATGAGTTAGAGCTTACAAAGCCTAGGCAGGGGACAGAGTGTAAAACGGAGAGTAAGAAATTGGAGTTATAGAAGCAGAAACTGGCCATGGAAGAGAAAAAGATGCTCTTAAAGCATGAAAAAGGTTGAGGGAGTTGGATCTGTAAGCCAAAAATATAGAGTCCAATCCCAATGGTAGCAGTGCACCATCATTGCTTGGAGAAGGATGGTATACATCCCCAAGGAGGTTATTTCACCAAGCAGGAGGACATTGGTCAGTGGGTCAAAGCTGATGAGGTGGCTATGAGGTCTTACAGATCCCTGAGAGAGACCGGGGAGTGGGGGTATGCAGTAGCTTCCTCTTTGAGGGGAGGGAACCTTGCTAAACATGCCCACTGAGGAGCAGAAGTCTTATGCCCCCATGAAGGAAGCCTTAGTAAGCTGTATGGTTTGACCCCAGAGCAGTTTAGAGAGAAGTCTAGAAACTGTAGAAAGCTGGAGTTAAGCACTTGGATGGAGTAAGTGTCCTATTTTTGCAGAGCAGTGGATGGTTGGAAGAAGGGTAGCCAGGTGAATGACTTGTATGGGCTCTATGATTTGGTTGCATAGGAGTACTTGTCTGATAGCTGTTTTCCAGAGCTATGCCAGCATTTGTTTGGCAGAAAGCTGACTGACCCCAGGAAGCTTGCTGTGGTGGCAGACCTGCAGGGTGAGTACCAGTGTCCACAAAGGTCATGTGGGAGACTCTGCCAAAGATGGGCAGGGACCCCAGCAGAAGAGTGGGGGGACAAGGGTAAACAAAAGGAGTTCAAGAAAGGGCCCCATAGTAATTCCCAAGGGAACCAAGGCAAAGGTTCCCAGCCTCCAATGGAAAGGAAGCCATGGGTCCCTACAGGTAAGCCTGGTCAGAATGGTCCCAGGTCATGTCTTGCTTGTGGTCTAATGGGCCACTTCATAGGGGATTCCTAAGTGACCCAAAAAAGCCACTACTGAACCCATAGGTGCTCCGCCCTGTGAGTTGGCAAGTGTAGCCTTGGGGGAGGAGTCGGGTTCCCAGGAAGGGTGGGGGTTAAAAGAGATGGCCCTAGTCACTTTAGGAGACAGTGAGATGTTCCCAAGAGCTCATCTGCCTGATAACACAAAAAAATACAGGCAGTGGGTGACCATCAATGGCCATAGGGTGTAAGCTCTGAGAGACACCAGAGGCAGTGTGACAGCTGTCAGTTGTCGGCTGGTGTCTGAGGAGCAGGTAGTCCACAACACATTCTACCCAGTAGTTTTAGCTGGCAACTTTGAGTGCCTCTGCAAAGTGGCACAGGGTCCCTTTGAGTGGAGGGAGGGTCTCAGGTACCTTGAAAGTAGCTGTGAGGCCAGCCATGCATGTTTACTGTCTGCTAGGAAACGATTTGGAGATCTCCCCTTGGAAGAAGGTTGAGAGTAAGTCTCATTTGGAGATGTTGGGTCTGCGTGATTGGGTGTGTGCGACCACTCAATCAGTTGGAGCCAGAAAGGGCATTCAAGAGGACCTGGAACCTGAAACAATGGCCCAGGTGAATGCCAGAAAGAGAAGAAGCAGGGGGGCACAGGAAAATGGCTCCCAAAGTTTTCACAGTCCAGGAGGAAGCAAACCCTGAGTGGGATGCCCTGGAACCAACAGAGGAACTAGTGGCTGAACTGGGTGTCCTGCTTGAGCTGACCCATTGGCAGCAGGAATGGGGCCCCTCCAGGGAGAAATTGTGCCAGGAGCCGCAGAATACCCTTCTTTTGTTGGTCTGCGGCAGCAGGCTGCAAACCAGGCAGCAGATGATCAGTCTGGATGACATTGGATTTACTGGGAGAATGGTTTCCTGTATAGTGAGCCTAAGGTTGCTGAGCCTGTGTCAGCCACTGTGCTGGTGGTACCCCAGTACCTCAGAGCCTTCCTACTCGGTCTGGCTCATGATGTGCCTTTGGCAGGACATTTGGGACAAGACAAGACCTTTGAGAGACTTGTCACCCACGTTTACTGGCCCCAAATGCGTAAGAACTCTGGCACTCGTAGGTCTTGCCAGACTTGCCAGGCAAGTGGCAAGAGTGGGAGGAAGTACAAGGCTCCTCTCCAACCTTTCATTGTGGTCAGCATACCCTTTGGGAGGGTGGGTATTGACATAGTGGGGCCTCTTGTTCAACCATGGGCACCAAGTTCAGCCTAGTCTTGGTGGACCATGTCACCCCGTACCCAGAAGCCATCCCTCTCTGGACTGCGATGGCCCCAATGATGTTTCGTGCATTGATGGAGATTTTCTCCCGTGTGGGGTTCCCCAGACAGGTGGTGTCGACCATGTACCAACTTCATATCAAAGTATGTAAAGTTCCTGTGGCAGGAGTGCAGTATTACCTACAAGTTCAGCACTCCTTTCTCACCCCCAAGGTAATGGGCTGGTGTAAAGATTCAACCAGACCCTGGAGTTCATGATTATTGGTCTCGATGAACCCATGAGGCATAAGTGGGACATCCTCTTACCATGCCTTCTGTTTGCTTACAGAGAGGTACAGCAGAAGTCCTTAGGGTTCAGTTCCTTTGAGCTCCTGTATGGGCATCCTCTAATAGAGCCTCTAAGAGTGGTGAAAGAATGCTCGGAGAAAGCTCCCAGTAAACCTCCCCAGTATGTATATAGCTACATGCTGGCCTTCAGGAACCAGACTAAGCGCTTCAGCCAACTCGCTCAGGCAACGCCGGAAGCCAGCCAGGAAGAGATTAAACGGTAGTATGACCAGAATGCCACTCTGATCGAGTTTCAGCCTGGTCAAAAAGTGTGGGTCATGGCCCCAGTGGAGCCTTGTGTGCTCCAAGATAAGTGGTTGGGCAAGTTGAGGTGGTGGAGCACAAGAGTAAAGTCACCTACCTGGTGGACTTGCAGTCTCCAAGGAACGATATGCGGGCCCTGCACATGAACCTCCTTAATCCCCACCAGGAGAGTAGTTTGTAGTGGGCATGCTCCTAGCGACAGATGCTTGAATGGAGGAGGAGACTGAGCCTCTTCCTGACCTCTTGTCTGCTAAGGAACTTGATGGGTGAGTGGATGGTGTAACACTCTCCCCCGCCCCGACTCCTCAACAGCAGAGTGAATGCCGTTAACTGTTAGGACAGTTTGCTGCTCTGTTCTCACTGACCCCTGGTGTGACTCAATGTTGTGAGTCCATGATGTTGACACTGGAGACAGTATTCCTGTGAAGCACAACATTTACAGAGTGACTGACAGGGTCAAGGCTTGCAACAAGGAGGAGGTCTCCAATATCTTAGTGTTTGGGGTGGTTGAGCCCTCAAATAGCTCTTTGAACAGCCCAGTTGTCTTGGTCCCAAAGGATGACGCACCCAGTACCATGCCAGAACTCCGGTTCTGTGTGGACTACCGAGGACTCAATTCCCTCACCAGGACTGATGCACACCCCATCCCCAGAGCTGATGAACTCATTGATCATTTGGGAGCTGCCCAGTACCTCAGTATGTTTGACTTAACGTCTGGGTACTGACAGATTGTCTTAACTGATGGGGCTAAGGATTAGGCCAGCATTTTCAACACCAGAGGGGCACTACCAATTACGGGTCATGCCCTTTCGGTAGAAGAATGCCCCTGCCACCTTTCAGAGGTTGGTCAACCAGGTGTTGGCTGGACTGGAGGATTTCAGTGCTGCCTACCTGGATGACATTGGAGTGTTCAGTGCCACTTGGGAGAAACATCTGCACCACCTCTGGGAAATGTTGATGGTGCTGCAATGGGCAGGCCTCACGATCAAGGCAAGCAAGTGCCAGATCGGGCAGGGTTCAGTGGTGTACTTGGGACACCAGGTAGGGAGCGGCAAGGTGGCGCCCGTTATTCCAAGATTGATACAATTCTGGACCCAGAAAGAGGTGAGAGCCTTGATAGGACTCACCGGGTATTACAGGAGATTCGTCAAAGGTTATGGCTCCATTGTTGACCCAGACAAAGCTGACTTTCTGGAAGCAGCCCAGGAAAGGGAACTAGACTCACGCCTGCCAAAAAGCTTTTGATGCCCTGAAATCTGCCATGTGCACGGTGTCCTTGCTCAAGGCACCCAACTTCTCACAGGAATTCGTGGTGCAGACAGATGCTTCAGGGCATGGTGTGGGAGCTGTGCTCTCACAGCTAAATGCGGAGGACTGGACCAACCTGTAGCTTTCATTAGTAGTAGGTTACTTCCACGGGAACATAGGTGGAGTGTGATTCAGCGTGAGGCATTTGCTGTGGTCTGGGCACAAAAGAAGCTGAGTCCCTATTTGTTTGGGACTCACTTCCGGGTTCAAACAGACCACAGGCCCCTTAGACGGTAGATGCAGATGAGGGGTGAGAACCCAAAGTTGTTGAGGTGGTCCATTTCCCTACAGGTGATATACTTCATGGTGGAACACCACCCAGATACAGAACATGATATGCTGATGGTCTGTCCAGGTTCTTCCACCTTAGTGAAGAGAACTCCCAAGAGGGTGGGTAGTTCTCACATTTCAGCTGAAGGGGACACATGTTAGACCTGGCATCATTGGTGTGGGTTTCCCCTGTATTTTTGCCTTTTGCGTTCTGTGTTTTTGCTGTATGTTGGACTTTGTTTTGCTGGTCTAGATGCTTTGGGCACTTTGCCACTGCTGTTCAGTGCCAAAGTGCTCCCTTTGTAAATTGTTGTTATGGATTGGTGATTCCAGGATTGGCATATTTGATTTACTAGTCAGTCCCTAGTACAGTGCACTGTGTGTGCCCAGGACCTGTATATCAAATGCTGCTAGTGCGCTGCAGCACTGATTGTGCCAACCACATAAACAGCCTGTAAATGTAACTCAGGCCTGCCATTGCAGAGCCTGAATGCAGTCTGCTATGGCCATGTCAACCTGGCAAGTGCACCCACTTGCCAGGGCCTAACCTTCCCTTTTCTTCCATGTTAGTCACCCGTAAGGTAGGCCCAAGGTACCCCTGTGGGAAGAGTGCATTGTATGTAAAAAAGTAGGATCTGCCCTGATGTGTGTGGTATGTCCTGATAGTGAATTACTGCCAATTTAGTTTTTTACTATTGCAAGGCTACCTGTTCCCATAGGATAGAACTGGGAGTTTGCATATAACATCTTATAAACGTAAATACCGCTGGGAACAAGGTAGGATAATGAAGTTTAGCGTGCCTGAACTCAGAATGGTAAAATGCATCTTTTAGCGAGGGTGATTTTTACATTTTGTGTTTGAAAATACCCCTTTTAGAAAGTAGATATTTTCTTGTTTAGCCATCCAGTGTGCTTCTGCCAGGATGTGTATTGAATATCTGGCTTTAGTGTGACAGATGCTGGGGAGTTGCAGTGGCTCCAGAGAGTCTGGATGAGTCAGGGCTGGACCTAATAGAGCTGGGCTGCATGTAGAGTAGGAGGAGATTTCCTTTCATCTGAATGGGCCCGGTCTGCCTTCCACAAATGCTGTCTCCACCTTCTGGCAGGAAGCTGCACCAATGAGGACAGAACTGGTTTTGGCTGGGGACAGACACTCTTTGCCTCCAGAGAGCAAAGGATTTTACTGTATAAAAAGAGGGACACAGACCCCAGACTTTTAGATCACTTCTGGGACTCAAGAGGAACCTTTGCCAAGGAGAAGAGCTGGAAAAACGGAGTAGGAATACTGCCCCTAGTGAAGTCTGCTGTCTGGGGTTGGCCTGCAGTGGGTAATTTCTGCCAAGGAAATGGAAAATGACTTTGCTGTTTGCTGTGTCCCTTGCTTAAGAAGGATCTCCAAGGGCTTTAATTGAGCTTGCCTCCTGTTCTGAAGTTTCCGGGACACAGAGACTTCCCCCCCAGTCCCCCTGAACTTTCTCGCTGGGAGCTCTGACCTGCTAAGAAGTGCCTGCTGTTGTTTTGGACCTCTAGAGGCTGTTTACCACTGGGAGCTGGGAAAAATAACGCAAATTCGAGAAGTTAGTCGCATCCGCACCTGTTTCTGATGCATCACAGAAGAAATCGTCGCCATGCCTGACCGCGGCTTGAGAAATCGCTGCACACCGCGTCGAGTGCATTGATCTCCGTAGTCCGAGATCACTGCACCGATTTTGAAGCAAGGCCTGCTGTGCAGCTGCAAGAATCCATGCATCATTCCGGGTCGTCGTATGTCTGTGAGGCGCCAAGTCTGTTGCATTGTTGGGGGACGCAGTAAGAAACCAACACATCCCCTCCCCACGCAGTAAGAAACCGACACATCACCTCCTCTCTGGTAAGGCACCAACGCATCACCTCCCCTGCGCAGCAGTAAGGAACCAACACATCACTTCCCCCAGAGCAAGGAACCAACACATCACTTTCCCTCAGTGTAAGGAACCCATGCATCATCTTCCCTGCGGCCCTTTTAGTTTTGCACATGAGTGACACATCCAAGGTACTTTGTGTGAAAAGTGTTGCATCTGCAATTTGCTTTGAACTGAACTATTTCTACTTTCTCAAAGTCATATTTTTATTACTGTATTGTGGATTTTTGTCATTTGATCTTGTTTTGGTTTAGATAAAGATTACCTATTTTTGTAAACTGGTGTGATTTCCATTTGTAGTGTTATCACTGTATTGTGTATGTGTTCACAAATGCTTTACACACTACCTCTGAGATAAGCCTGTCTGTTCATGCCAAGTTACCAAGGGGGTGAGCAGGGGTTATTTTAGAAGTGAATCACCCTTACTCTTACTAGAAGCAATGGTCCTGATTCAGTCAAAAGTACCTACCTCTGCCAACTAGAGACCCACATTTCTAAGACTCTTCCTGATAGATAATAAACCCATTTTTATGACATGAGAGAAGGTTATTGTTGTTCAATATCTAGATGAATACCATTATTTCAAAAATCCTTGGAAAAGCTCTCCAAGACCAGAAAGTCATTGCAATCAGTCAGGCCTGGACAGTATTGGTGTGCAAGAGCCATATATCCCCCCGACCTAAGACACACCACCAACTATCTTCAGTTCAGAAGGAATCTCAAAACGTATCTTTTCCCCAAGCCATAAGTTTCAGCATTTCACCTCGGTAGCTTCTCTGGCTCTTAGCGCCGTGATATCCCTTGGGATGATTGATGCGCTCTATAAAAACCGCAAAATAAAATAAAATAGCCTTGAATATTTGAAATGGGCATGTGTCCTCAGAGAGGAAGATGGGTTCCCTATTGTAGAGCAGTTGATTGATCAGAATCAGACAGGATTACTTGAAGGGTGCCAGGACTGATTGCCGGCCAAAGTGGACATCTTGTGTATTGTGAAGCAGGACGTTGTGGAAGTGTACCTTGAGCCTGGGTTTCAATACAAAGTGATGTGCAGTCTTGCAGATGTCTTCTAGAGTTTTACAGTGAGGGATCCTGGACCTAGTAAATTCTAGGTAATGGAATACTGAGGGAACCTTATAAAGCTTATCAAATGGCCATATTGCTTCAGAGAGCCAACTGGACTATTAGAACCGTTATGCTTTTTTTGTTGGCAGCTTTGAATACCCTTGCTTGTCACTGGAAGAAGTGCTTGCCACTGTGTCTTTGACTTTCATCCTGCAGTGTTAGGGCTCTGTTGTCTGTCTTCAGTACCCATTCATTTGCTTTGAACAGTGGGTGTATCTGTCTGTTTTGCCAATACATTTTTTGAGAGGTAGTATAGTTTACATTTCAGTGATCTGAATCACGTGTAGTGAGTTGATGATATGAGAATAGAAAGCAATGAGACTTAGCTTGCTATATAGTTTGTCATCATTATAAATGGACTGAAGGTCAGATTCAAGACGATGATAATGAGATAGTGAATTGTCTAGATAAAAATCTGGTTTCTAGTCAAAGTGGTAAGCCCAGGCAGAGAGAAGACTAAATACAGAGTTTGTCCAGTTATTATAAATTACTAGATATCATGCTACTATACATTTATCAAGATGGATATTGTGTCAGCAAGGTTTGGTTAGTTGAAGCAGATGTTCAAGTGTTCTAGGCTGCAGAGGTTGTTGTGAGATATGTTGGGGTCAGTGATGCCATCAACAATCTAGACTGTGAACAATAAAAATGCTTAGCAAAGGCTGGTGTAGCAGGAAAACTAAACAGGAGAAGCTAGGAGTACATTTTCAGTAGATAATTAGAGATGTACATTCATATTGGAGCTACATCTTGAAAGCTTGTGAGTAGCAAGGAGTTCCTAAAGATAACTGCTTCAATTCCATCAGTTTTCTTAGGACAGTTCAAAGTGAAGTTTCCATAGCCAAGTGGTATGGCATAGGGGAGGGTAAGTGCTCATAGTCTACGAGCCAAGTTAAGGTGATGAAAACAAGTTCTGCTGTGGTGTCAGAGTACAGATTCGTTCAAGTGTTTATAAACATTGTTTTTGCATTGTTGAGCAAGCAGTTGCAATGATGCAAAGTTGAGGCTGATGTGGGTGAGGTTTTGCCAGTACAGCTAAAGATTAGCAGAGAGGAGACAAAACGAGAGCAGTCACAGGCCCATATTCAGATTCTAATTGGTGGAGCAGGAACTTGACAGGGGTTTTAAGGGAGAGTGTTGTTGGCATGGATAGATGATTGGAGACAAAATACAAGAATTGTTAAGAGCTGTTAAATAGTTTGAGTGCCAATTGAAGGAAGAAGTGAAGTTGAAATGGTAGCAAAAGAGAGGATATAGATGTTAGGATTAAGGAAATATGTAGTAGAGGGAGAAGAAGTGGTGGAGATGAGCATTTCTATCTTGGGTCAGACTTGAGGAGATTAGGCACTGGTAGGAAGAAGGACAAAGAATGGAGGAGAGAGAGAAGGAAGGATGCTGCAGGTGGCCTCAGCAGGTAAAACAAGAGGCTTGTAATTGTAATTGTAATTGTAATTGTAATTGTATGTAGATTTATAGAGCGCGATTGCTGCCCAGGGGCGTCCAAGCGCTAAAAACCAACAGAACGAGAGGATGTAACCAGGGAGTTATTGGGGAGCATTGAAGAGGAATGTTTTTAGCTATTTCCTAAATGAAGAGAGATTGGAGTTTTTTCTTAGGTAAAGGGGTAGGGTGTTCCATAGCTTGGAGGCGTTGTAGGTGGAAGTCCTACCGCCAGTTCTGGATTTTTTTATTCTGGGAATTGCGGCCGTATAGGTCTGGTTGGATCGAAGATTCCTAGTGGGTTGGTAGTGTGACACTAGGTTGAGGGTGATAAGGGGGCCCGTTTTCCAGAAAGCCTGGTGCGCAATGCATAAGGCTTTGAATTGTATTCTTTGGGGAATGGGTAGCCAATGCAATTTTTCCAATCCGTTTTTGACTGATTGACGCCGAGGGATCTGAAGTAGAGTGCGCGCGGCGCAATCCTGCACCGTTTGTAGTCTCCGCAACGTATATTCTGGGGCAGCGAGGTAAAGGGCGTTGTTATAATCCAGTCTTGACTGGATAAGGCCCTGGATGGCTACTTGTTTTGCCTCCATCGGTAGGAGATGGAGGACCTTCCTTAGCACTTTGAGGAGGCCGAAGCAGGTGGCTGCAAGTTTGGTGGATTGGGTGCCAAAAGACAGAGATCTGTCTAGCCATACCCCAAGGCTCTTAATACTGTCCTTGGGGGCCGGGGGGGGCGCCCAAGCAGGGTGGCCATAGAGTGCTGAGGGAGTTGGGGTCGGCAGGGCCCAGGAGCATAAGCTCAGTCTTGTCCCGTTCATTTTTAGTGAGGAGGAGGACATCCAGTCTTTGACTTCCTCTAGGCATTTCTTGAGCCCTCCTTTCGTAGTCTGGTTAGCTTCCTGCGCCAGTGAGACCACCAGCTGAGTGTCATCAGCATATGAAATGATTTTAACTCCATACTGACGAACAACTTCGGCTAGTGGCCTCATATAGATGTTGAAGAGCGCCGGGCTTAATGAGGAGCCCTGTGGCACTCCACATCTTAATACCGAAAGGATCTATCCTGTAAAAAGGACTCAAACCAAGACAATGCTTTGTCTTTTATGCCGATGTTTGCCATGCGGTCCAGCAGTATGTCATGGCTGACCGTATCGAAGGCCGCGCTTAAGTCAAGGAGGATCACTGCCACTGATCCTCCCTGGTCCAGGATGGTTCTGGATTCCTCGTGACCATGAGGAGCGCGGTTTCGGTGCCATGTCTTGGTCTGAAGCCCGTTTGAGTAGGATCAAGAAGCTGGTGGTTTTCAAGATATTTGATCAGCTGGCTGTTGATGTGTCTCTCTAGGATTTTACCGAGCCAGGGGAGGAGGGAGATTGGCCGGTAGTTACTGAGGCTCGAGGGGTCTAGATTGGGCTTCTTTAATAGGGCTCGGACCATGGCTTGTTTCCATTCTAGCGGGACTACGCCAGTAGTAATGGAGGAGTTAAGAAGGTCCATTATGACGGGCAGGGTGATAGCAGAAGCTGACATAATGATGTCTGGCGGGGCTGGGTCCCCAGGAGACCCAGATTTGACTTTTTTTGCCAAGGACTCAAGAGTCGTGAGGTTGAGATGGGCAAAGTGGTCCAGTATGGGAGAGGGGTTCAGGCCAGAGTTGCTCGGGGTCGAGGAGGCGCTGGGTAAGACAGGGAAGGATTCATAAATGGTAGTGATTTTTTGCAGGAAGAAATCTGCCATGTTATTGCAGTGTAATGCGGTCTTGGTCTCACCCAGACTGGGTGGTAGTTTGGTGAGGCTTTTCACAATACGGAAGATTTCCCTAGGTTTAGATTTGGCTAGGATAATTTTGTTAGCGAAATATGCTGTTTTGCTTGCCTTGATTTGTTCTTTGTACGCTTTAAGTAGCTTTTGGTATTGGGTTACTGTGGCAGAGTTACTTGTCAATCAAACTCTAAATCATGCCATAAGACTGCAGTATCACGTTTTCATTGTTTAACTACCAATGTTAGGTTTAATTTTTAAACATTACTCACTAACCCATGTATTCACTAAGATACAATTAATCAGTAAGTTATACAACCAATTTTACAAAAAAGTCATCCATTTAGACACTTAACTTGCCCATTTATTCGACCTTTAGATATACATATATAAAAATATTTATTTTTCAGAAAGACACACATCCACTGGATGATGTCATCAGTGATGTCATGAGTGATGTCACTGACCATGTCATGAGTGATGTAATATGTGATGTCATCAGCAGTGCATTGCGGGCGCGCACGTTATAATTAGCTGAACTAATTATACCGGGGGAATTTCAAAGGTTTTGTATGAGTAAAATAACCAGCTAACTATAACTGGTGTGAAACCTATGGTTTTTCAGTGAAATGCAAAGGTTTTTTAAATGCTAATTCCTAACTATAAGGTGTGTGAAACCTATGGTTTTTTCAGTGAATTTGCAAGGTTTTTAAAATGCTAATTCCTAACTATAACGTGGCTGAAACCTATGGTTTTTTCAGTGAATTTCAAAGGTTTTTTAAATGGTAATTCCTAACTATAACGTGGCTGAAACCTATGTTTTTTCAGTTAATTACAATGGTTTTGTAAATGATAATTTTTAAATGTAATATTTGTTCTATTTTTTATACTGATTTACTACATTATTATAAATTATTTATTTTTCGATATATTATTTGTTAAATTACATTACATATTTGTAATATAAATTGAAAAAAAATATTTTTAACCTCTCTGAAACGCAGCCCCCTGGTGTTTTTGCAGAGGGAGAACCAATTCCCCTTGCATACTGGGGGTCCCTGGGGGCCAACTAGCCCACCTGGAACCTCCAGTATGCGCCAGGGGGCTGCATTGCAGAGAGGTGTAATGAGGCCACACCCTTTTTTACACCTCTCTGCAACGCAGCCCCTGGGCGAGTTTGCAGAGGGGGAACTAATTCCTTTTGCATACTAGGGGTCCCTAGGGGACAACTAGCCCACTTGGAATCTCGAGTATGAGCCAGGGGACTGCATTGCAGAGAGGTGTAATGAGGCCAAACCCTTTTTTAAACCTCTCTGCAACGCAGCCCCCGGGCGTGTTTGCAGAGGGGCAAATAATTCCCCTTGCATACTGGGGGTCCCGGGGGGACAACTATCCCACCTGGAACCTCCAGTATGCACCAGGGGGCTGCATTGCAGAGAGGTGTAATGAGACTATGCCCCTTTTTACACCTCTCTGCAACGCAGGCCCCTGGCGCATTTGCAGAAGGGGGAACTAATTCCCCTTGCATACTGGGGGCCTCTGAGGGTCAACTAGCCCACCAGGAGACTCCAGTATGAGCCAGGGATCTGCGTTGCTTTTCCCCAGAGGGGGGCGGTCCCCGGGGCAGTGTGGGGGGGATTGGGCACCCCCCACACTTCTTTATCAACATGCCCCCGCGATTTGGTCCCCCTTGGGGGTCATTTAAAAAAAAAACATACCGGGATAAAAAAAAAAGTTGGGCCTTGGGGTCCTTGTGGGACCACCTTGGCAGGCCTAGGGGGTCAGGGTGTTTCTACCCTGCCCCCTTTTTGTGTTCTACATGTTTGTTTTTCTGCTTTCTTGTGCCTCGGTCTACTGAGCACAAGATGGCTGCCAACACTTCCTGGCTTGGAGTGTTGACAGCCTATGAGCATGCAGCTTTTTTGGAAAGATACGCGCACAGTACCGTGTGCGCATGGTACGCTCACCCCGTGTTTTTTTGAAAAAAAATACTTTTTTGCCTTTCGGGTCCTTGTGGGACCCCCTGAGCAGGCCTAGGGGGTCGGGGTGCTTCTACCCTGCCCCTTTTTTGAGTTCTACACGTTTGTTTTTCTGCTTTCTTGTGCCTCAGTCTACCGAGGCACAAGATGTCTGCCAACAATTTCTGTTTTGGAGTGTTGACAGACATTGGCAGCCAATCAGCATGCAGCGCGCGCGAAGGTCCGCGTACGTACAAGTACAGTACGCGCACTGTACGCGGACCCGTGTGCGTACGGTGCGCGCTTAAAGATATATATATTTTTTCTTTTGATTTTCTCAGGAACTACTGGAGGGATTTATACAATTTAAGCAAAAGGGTAATCTGCGAACCGAACTCTACCTCTCTGCCAAATTTGATGTAAATCCGTTCAGCCATTCGGGCTGTAGCCGTGTGTAATCGTCCTATGGAAAATAACATGTGGAAAAAAGTTTTGGGACCCCCTTTTTCTCAGTCCCCACTTGACAAATCCCCCCAAACCTTTCAGGGAAGGAGCGGAGCGGGCCATCTTCTTTGAGAAATTTACGAAGATTCATCAACCCGCGCCAAAGTTATTCCCAATAGAATGTTGCGGATTTCCTATGGAAACTAGGTCCTAACTATAACTACCTACTGGCGACTGCCAGTAGATAGATATATATATATATATATATATATATATATTCAATGAAAAAACCATAGGTTATAGGCCATATATAGTTAGGAATTAGCATTTACAAAACCTTATTTTACTCGCATAAAACCATTGAAATTCCATATATAGTTAGCTAACTATAAGCGCTAACTATATATCGCGCACCCGCAATCCACTGCTGATGATGTCACATATTACATCATTCATGACATGGTCAGTGACATCACTGATGACATCACTGATCAAAACAACCAGTGATTGTATGTGTCTGTAAAGTTTAAATATGTTTCACATATTGAAGAATGAGTGGATGTATAAGTGTCTGGATGAAGAATTTAGTAGGTGCATGACTCACTGTATGAGTGAGTGATTAAATGTGTCTCACTGAGTACATGGGTTAGTGACTAAACTGTCTTAATTCGTGCATCAGTATGTTTGTTGTTGTGTAAGCTGCTGCATGTGTTGATCAGTAGCTATAAGAGTGGCCATATGGGTTATTGATTGGTTGCCCAAATATTTGAATGGGAGGCTGAGTGTGTGTGTGGGTGGCTGGGAGGTGCGTGACTCTGTGCATAGATGTGTAAGCAGTTGATTCACTAGGAGTATGAGTTCAAGAGTGCATGTGGAAACAGCTATATGGGCGGTTGACTGTGCATGGGTGTGTTGGTGAGTGAATGGATTTCTCATTGCTACATGTGCAAGTAAGTACGTATGTAAAACACAATACATGTGAGAGTTGAGATATATAAATAACTGAACATAAGACCCAGTGAATGTGTGAGTGGCTGTATCGATCACTGTGAGCTTGTATCAGGGATTATATAAGAGAGTAAATATGTGTTATTATATGTTTGAATAAGTAAGATGTGTATAACTGTATAGTTGAGGAAATGGAGGTGTGATTGATTCTTTGCATGACTGACTAGGTGTGTGAGTAACTCCATGGATGAGTGACAGTCTGTGAGTGTCTGTTTATACTGAGTGTATGTAAGGTTATATTAGAGTCTGAAGAGGTTCATTGTATTATCACATGAGTGATGTGATCAGTGATGACAAATGAGATGTCATCAGTGATGTCATTTGAGTTGTCATCAGTGATGTCATCAGTGATGTCATTTGAGATGTCATCATTGATATCATTTGAGTTGTCATCAGTGATGTCATTTGAGATGTCATCATTGATGTCATCAGTGATGTCACTGACCATGTCATGAATGATGTAATATGTGACATCATCAGCAGTGGATTGCGGGTGCGCGATATATAGTTAGCGCTTATAGTTAGCTAACTATATATGGAATTTCAATGGTTTTATGCGAGTAAAATAAGGTTTTGTAAATGCTAATTCCTAACTATATATGGCCTATAACCTATGGTTTTTTCATTGAATTTTCAAGGTTTTGTAAATGCAAATTCCTAACTATATATCCACTATAACCTATGGTTTTTTCTGTGAATTTCATTGGTTTTTTAATAGCAAATATGAAAAGCTTTAAAATGTCAAGTATGTGATAGATAAAAACATTTTCGTATTTATGCACGCTGATGTGCTTTGAACGCTGCCCCCCCCTCCCCTCTTTTGCCTTAGTAGTACTCTCTCTTTGCAGATACAGAAGGGTAGTTAACGCAGGCCTTTACCCCCGTTGTAATCCGTCGTACCTCCTTGTCTCTCCATTTGATTGATTGTTGTCCAAGCATTTACTGTTTTAGAATTGGTTCTCTTTGGATCATTCTCTATTTACAAACAAGCACAAAGTCGCAATACTCTGTTTAGTCTTTGCAGATAGTGAAAAATCGTGTAAAAAAATAAAAGTAATCGAGCAAAATCAGTAGGCCACTAATTGGATCTCTTTTTGACCTCGCTAAAATAGAAATATTAGGAACAACCCTTCTTGAGAAATACGAAAATAGTGAGATGAACTGAGCTCCACACCATGAGGGCTGCAAGACAGCTCGGCTCCATCACCCATCCCGCACAAAATAATGACAAACCCTATGCAAATATTAAAAATATAGACAACACACCAGCAAAGAAACAGGGTAAAACATTTTATTAAAAAACTATTTACATAACGTTGGTTTATAAGATGATGTCAGTAGTGGACCGATGTGTGAATAGATCGAAAACAGCACAAGGCTCCAAGATCCGGATAGCAAGCTCCTGGATGTTGGGTGCCATAGTTTAGAGTTCTGAATTTCAGCCTTTTTCAATGCCTGTGCTTTGTTGAATCAAAATGGCGGCTTGACACAAAGCTGACTCAAGCGTTGTTACTGATGCTATGCAGACCAAAACTGGTTTTCAGTTTGTACATTTTTCTAGATTTTTCAATCCAACTTTGGTTGACTTTGTAGAACGATGGCTTCAGATTTTCAACATACGGTGTGGTGGCGCTGACTGGGAGGGGGCGCTTCGCTCCTGCCCCCTCCCCAAGTAAGATTTTCATACGTGAAAGTACGTTAATGGTTTTGGTCCCTGAGATGCTTCGATGTCACTACCATTCTCAAATAGCATAAGTTCTAGATGTTGGGTGCCATAGTTAAGAGTTCTGAGCAGCTCTTGTAACACTGTCTGAAGCTTATTTCCACCTACTGCAGCTTCACTATTCTCAAAGTAAGTGAGTGTCGTTTGTGGACCTGACTGCATTAGAAAACAATGTGATATGTTACCTTCCTAAACAGCTTGACGGAGGCCCCTGAGGGGCGCTGTGATGGCCATGGACTCGGAGAAGACGCTTGGCTCCGACACCCTCCCCAAGTCTTATAGCACTGGTGTAGCCTGAGATCGCCCCCGACATAGGCGGCCGGCTCCCGGGGTCCGGCGGTACTTTTTGCCTTTTGATGACTCTTCAATTCTGGACCTTGTCCCACAATCCGTTTGACCTGAAGACAAGCTGTAGTGAGGCGCCCCTTTATCGTTTTAGTTGCCATTCCGCCCGCTTTTGCTACACTGTGCCTCTTCCGCCATTCAGCTGTTTTCCGCCCGCTCTTGCGACTACAGCGTCTCGCTCACCATGTAGTTGAGATGCGCCCGCTCTTGCGGTGCAGCGATAGGCGGCTGCCACAGGACTCTCAAAATGGCGGCCGGCTCTTCGGTTTTGGGCCTGGTCCACTAAAATGGCCCTGGGACACCTTGGAACTCGGACGCTTGTCTGCTAGGGCTTGGGTCCCATTCTCGAAAAGCGTCCCCTCAGCCGTGAAGATTCTACAAAAGTCTTGGGGGCCTCCGACTCCCGCAGGCTTCTGGTGGGGAGCGGCTGCCATGATTGCTCGTGGAATGGCCACGACGGAGCTACGAGATGGTAGTGGTCTCATGCTGACGCCAGCTTTAGTCTGAAACATCCAGAAACACTGTAGACTACCAATTCGATCAGTTCCGGTAGCGCCCCAACATGACCCGGAAGAGAAGAACTTGCCCTCCCCTCTTTGACTGATGGTTCTTGTTGCCTGTCCCCTCTGTTGTCATTTAACAGAACTTTTTGGACTGCTGAAAGGGGTTGTGTTCTGAACGCTGGTTGGTGGAGACATTTAGACTATATTCTTGACCTACGTTGTCGCGTAATGCGTTTTATGACACGCCGCGTTAGCGCACCCGGAAGTGATCCGAGGCGCGGCGCGCAGCGCGTAACGTAAGCATAACAGGTCATGTGACTTGTTAATAAAACTTTTCATTGGTTCATTTTACTTTTGTTAATTTAATGATGAAAAGCTTGATCATATGACCTAAAAATTACGCTTTTTATTATTTTCGAACAATATTTTTTTTTCAAACATATGTTATAATATTCCAGGCTAATGTACTTTCCCTGAAAATTTACAACTGTCTTGCAAGTAAAATATATTCCTTTTTCGAGAAAAAGGGCGTTTCTTCCTTCCATGACGGAGCCGTTGAGTAAAAGAGATTCGGCCTGCTGTCTTAGTCGCCGATACGCCTGATTATCAGATTCTTATCGATCACTTTATGTTGCAGACATGAAAAACACAACTGCCCTTGACCATTTATCTTTACTGCGTTCCTACATATTATACCTTTTATCCGTCATGTAATTGGACTGCTTTATTTCACTTGCCTTTTACTGATTCGAAAACAGTCACTAAAAGTAAAAACTTTACAAATGAAAATACTACTACCGTGTTTTGTTTTAAAAACCTTTATTGTGAAAATGTCAGTATACAAATACGGGCCTATAACCACGTGGGCCGGCCACGGAGCAAACTCAAATCGTATATGATGAGGAGACATTTACACTGTAGAAGAACGTAACGAGCGGGCCATTAGGTGACAAGAACAAAGGTGTCTAACAGTTGCGGAATCGGTGGACGTACATTTTGTAATTAAAATACGACAGGGCCACTTACAATAACATTTTCTAGATATACATTTGCGGGCAAAGAGTTACGAGTCCCATTTATACCGGCGCCATTTTGGGCGAGGCCGGGCAGGTCCAAGATATAGTCAAAATGTCTCCACCAACCATCGGCCAGACCAGAACCCCTTTCGGCCCTTTATGTTACAAGATGGTGTCTTCCATTCAGAAAATATTGGTGGCAGCATTTTGAAAGGAAACAGAAACAGCCGTTCTCCTAGTGAGTTTCACATTGTTACATTTAGGAAGAATGTTGAAGAGTAGTATGTGGAAAATCTGAAGCCATTTTTCTACAAACTCTCAATCAGACTTGGATGGAAAAAAAAACCTGAAGAATGTACAAACTGAAAACCAATTTTTGTCTGTATAGCACCAACAGTAACGCTTGAGTCAGCTTTGTGTCAAGCCGCCATTTTCATTCAATCAATAGCGTCCCCCTGCACACATTCAGGGACCTGGTCGTGTCTTCAGATGAAACGCATTGTAGGGAAAGAAGCAGAAAGGAAAAGGAAAAAAGTTCCGCCGGACCTAGTGAAGCTGCAGCAGGTGCAAATAAGCTTCAGACACTCTTACAAGCACTGCTCAGAACTCTCAACTGAGGCACTCAACATCCAGGACTTGCCATTCGGATCTTGGCGCCTTGTATTTTTGTTTTGTTTTTGATGGAGGGGAAAGAACAAAAAACAGACATTGAAAAAGGCTCAACAGTGCAGGGCGCCTTGTGCTGGTTCCGACCTATTCACACATCGGTCCGCTACTGACATCACCTCATAAACCAACGGGGCACCCCACGCCGACTTTCGGCGCAGCATTGTAGGATGGCCACACCAGTGCGGCAATTTGCTGGACACCACCTCGGTGCCATCCAGATCTCGGCGCGTTCATTCATTCAATAGCGTCCCCCTGCACACATTCAGGGACCTGGTCGTGTCTTCAGAAGAAACGCATTGTAGGAAAAGAAGCAGAAAGGGAAAGGCAACAAGTTCCGCCGGACCTAGTGAAGCTGCAGCAGGTGCAAATAAGCTTCAGACAGTTCTACAAGCACTGCTCAGAAATCTCAACTGAGGCACTCAACATCCAGGACTTGCCATTCGGATCTTGGCGCCTTGTGCTGGTTCCGACCTATTCACACATCAGTCCACTACTGACATCACCTCATAAGCCAACGGGGCACCCCACGCCGACTTCCGGCGCAGCATTGTAGGATGGCCACACCAGTGCAGCCACTTGCTGGACAGCACCTCGGTGCCATCCGGATCTCAGCGCGTTCGAGTCACTGTGCCGGAAGAGTGACCGGAACTCAGCTGAACACGCCGTCTTTCGGCGCAGCATTGTAGGATGGCCACACCAGTACGGCAATTTGCTGGACACCACCTCGGCGCCATCCGGATCTCGGCGCGTTCGAGTCACTGTACCGCAACAGTGACCACAATTCAGCTGGACACGCCGTCTTTCGGCGCAGCATTGTAGGATGGCCACACCAGTGCGGCAATTTGCTGGACACCACCTCGGTGCCATCCGGATCTCGGCGCGTTGTGCTGCCTTCGGCCTATTCGCACATCGGTCCGCTACTGACGCCGCCTCACGTGCCAACGGATTTTCTACGCTTTTTGTAGCCCTATGTCGCATAACAGGTCATGTGACTTGTTTATAAAACTTTTCATTGGTTCATTTTACTTTTGGTTTCCTAAAGATGGAAGGCTTGGTCATATGACCTAAAAATAACACTTTTCATTGGTTTAGAACATTTTTTTTTCCCAAACGATGAAAGCCCCACCTTGTTTCTGGATCATTCAGACTGAAGCTGGCGTCAGCATGAGAGCACCACCATCTCTTGGCTCCGTCGTGGTCATTCCGCGAGCAATCATGTCAGCCGCTCCCCACCGGAAGCCTGCGGGAGTCGGGGGCCCCCAAGACTTTTATACAATCTTCACGGCTGAGGGGACGCTTTTCGAGAATGGAGCCCAAGCCCTAGCAGGCAAGCGTCCGACTTCCAAGGTGTCCCAGGGCCATTTCAGTGGACCAGGCCCAAAACCGAAGAGCCGTCCGCCATTTTGACAGCCATGTGGCAGCCGCCTATCGCTGCACTGCAAGAGTGGGAGCAACTCCACAACATGGTGAGCGAGACGCTGTGGCCGCAAGAGCGAGCGCAACTCAGCTAGATGGCCGCCACCTGGGGAGGCCCGTTCACGCCGCCTCCCCCCCCCCCCCCGGGCCGCCGCACGCCAATTTTCGGAGCAGCATTGTAGGATACCAAAACCAGTGCGGCAGTTTACTGGACATCACCTGGGTGCCTGTCGTACATGTTGTGTCAGCCATGTGACACTGGACACAGACCGCTACTGACGAGGCCTCCCCCCGCACCACCCGGGACGCCCCACGCTGTTTTTCTGTGCTGCATTGTAGGATCCCTAAACCAGTGCGGCACCCAGGCGACATCACCTGGGTGCCGTCCAGAACTCTGCACGTTGTGCTGCCTTGGGACTATTCGCACAACAGACCGCTACTGACGAGGCCTCCCCCCGCCCCACCCGGGACGCCCCACGCCAATTTTCAGAGCAGCATTGTAGGATCCCTAAACCAGTGCGGCACCCAGGCGACATCACCTGGGTGCCGTCCAGAACTCTGCACGTTGTGCTGCCTTGGGACTATTCGCACAAAAGACAGCTTCTAACCATTGTTGCTTTTTGTGTTAATAAATGTTTAAATGTTTTTAGTTTTTGTTCTGTTCATTATCGTTAAAAGTTAATAAAGTTTTATAACCTTAATTTGTTGGAGTGTTATCTATTTTTTGAAAAACGGGTGAATGGGGCCTTGAATCGGGTTATTGTCATGTGTGGGCTTTGGAAGTGTGCTGCTGCAGGATCGGACATTTCAAACTCAAATGCACGTTCTTTTTCTTACCTTTCCGAAGCATGGAGCGCAATAGCAGGCAGAGAAAGGGTGATGCACGTGTTGAACACTACCTGACCTGGCAAGTTGCTGGCAGTGCCCCCCCGCCCGCTCCTGAAAGAGGGCACACACACACCGCCGCCCCGAGTACTTCACAAATCTTTAAAAGACCATGCGCTTGTTCATGAGGCTTAAATGGTTTATCACCTCTTCTAGAACCCCTACATCGACCCTCTGACGTTTCATGGAAAAATTACCATGTAACACAATACCAAGCCCTGTCAGCTGAAACCCCCAAGGAATCGTGGGGCATATTATCAAGGGGGTTTATCTCCGCTTTTTTGGCTTTAAAAACCATGAAAGCGGAGATAAAATTATTTCCCTATTATCAAGCTGTCGCTAACACCAGTTAGTGACACCTAAAAGGAGATAGCGACCATCTTGGGCCCGGCTTTGCATGTCAGTGATACTTATCACTAATGACATGCAAAGTGGCGTGCCAAGATGTTAGCGACTGGAAACAGTCCCTAACATCGCTACCTTCTATTACCAACTTTTGGAGATATTCGCGCTAAGCGCGAATATCTCCAAAATCTAACACCTGCCCTGAGCAGTTCTTAGCCATGTTATCCAATGGGAGGTGGATAACATGGCTAAGAGCATTAGGTCGATAATACATGAATATCGCTGACTTTTCTGCGATAATAGCAAGGTTTATCTGCGATAAAAATCGCCGATGTGCGGCGATAATTTTTGTCTCTAAACAAGTTATAGACAAAAATTATCGCTAGTTGTTCGTAATATGCCCCCGGATTTTTGCTTGCAGAAATCGGGAGGCGGGAGACTAGCACTGAAATCAGTACTCACACGCCTGAATCAGGAGGATTGGCATGTCTGAATTCTCTACAGCTGGGGCCATAAACTACATCCGCAGGGGTAGGTGATAGCCTGGGACCAGCCTGGCATCTAAAATGGCTGCCGTGCACGACAAAATTGTGGCATTCGAAAAAAGGCAAGATGGCGCAGCCGCTGGAAGAGATATATCAACATATATCAGCCTCCTCAGCCACCCTCAGGAAACATAGGGGATTAGGATATGTCTCCCGCACCCCCTCATACCTAGTACTTTAATTAACGAAGCACAAAATGGCGAATTCCCGTTTCGCTACCAGTTTGCGGCCCAGTTCGCGGCCCGTGAAGCGCTTCTACCGTGAAAAATCATTTTTTTTTTATTTTCCCCACGGGACCCTTTAATAACCCCAACAACATTCCTAGGGGGTCAAGAGGGGGATACCTTGCCCCCTTTCATTAAATTCCCCCTTAGTTTTTCACCTTTTCTTCTCTCTCGATCCTACCGAGAGACAAGATGGCGGCCGCTCCGGACTGTCACGCAGCAAAAAAAAAATAAAAAGCTCACGCACAGCCGCTGGAAGAGATGTATCAACATATATCAGCCTCCTCACCCACCCTCAGGAAACATAGGGGATTAGGATACGTCTCCCGCACCCACTTATAACTAGTAATTTAATTTACGAAGCACAAAATGGCGAATTCCCGTTTCGCTACCAGTTCGCGGCCGCGCTTCTACCGTGAAAAATCATTTTTTTTTTATTTTCCCCACGGGACCCTTTAATAACCCCAACAACATTCCTAGGGGGTCAAGAGGGGGATACCTTGCCCCCTTTCATTAAATTACCCCTTCGTTTTCCACCTCTTCTTCTCTCTCGATCCTACCGAGAGACAAGATGGCGTCCGCTCCGGACTGTTTAGAATGTTGACAGACACCAGAGAGCCAATCAGCTTTCTGCGCGCAAAGTTCCGATAAGCGAAAAGTAAGCGGACCGGATCGCTGCCCAGAGCGCTGTTACAGATATATATCTTGGTTTGAACGTTAATTTCTCAAAAACTACTGGAGCACATATATTGAGACCTAGCAAAGGCACATCGGGCTAACAGTCCCTACAATTTTGCCAAGTTTCGTGCAAATCCATTCAGCCGTTCGAGCTAAAAGTGAGTCCAACCGCCCTATGGAAAAATGAATGGGAAAAACGCGTTTTGGGACCCCCCTTTTTTCTCAGCCCCCCCTTGACGAAACCCCACCAAATTTTCAGGGGCTGCTCAGAAACAAAATGTGCCATTTTCCTGAAAATTTCAGCCGATTCCGTCCACAAACGCCAAAGTTATTAGACATAGAATTTTCAAAAGTCCCATAGGGAAAAAATTCTAACTATATATACCTACTGGCGATAGCCAGTAGGTTATATATATATATATATATATATATATATATATATATATATATATATATATAAAACAAACCCTCCTTGGGCTGTGTAGCCTCCTCAGCACCCAGTGTGGATCGGAAGGAGAGTTGTTTGCCACCAAATTAGTTCACCTGCACCAACTGAAATAGTTAGAATTCGCTCCGCCCACTGATGATGAAATTCACCTTTGGCAGTTCTCTGGGTGTAGGATGAAATGCATCTCCCAGCAAGCAACAACCTGCCGGGATCGGGCGGCCAAGTGGTTGCGCGAGTAGCAGTGTGATGTAGAACCCTCTCGCATGTTTCTTCCATACCCAAAGAAATAAACAAACTCCTTGCGTCCCCATCTGCACAACCAGTGGTTACAGGCATCCGTTCCACCGGGGTAAGTCGGCAAATGCGTCTCTCCCAGCGCGGAGTTCAATGACTCCGACACCGCTTCAATTCTTCCTGCTCGCACTGGTGAGCCTGGTCCATTTCAATAACTTGAAAGACAATTTTTTTTTCGCCGAGGCAAAAAGGGAGCCAGTGTTGACCAGGCCAGCTTGATGTGCAGGGGCCTCTGTGACACGCCTCTGGCTGGCAATGAAACAAATATAAAACAAACCCTCCGAAAGGAAAGGCAGAGGCAACAAGAGGGTAACAGCTTGGTGCTTCTTTATTTCAGAATTGGCAAATAACGGGCGAATGCATTTCGGCTGTGTAGCCTCCTCAGCGCCCAGTGTGGATCGGAAGGAGAGTTGTTTGCCACCAAATTAGTTCACCTGCACCAACTGAAAAAGTTAGAATTCGCTCCGCCCACTGATGATGAAATTCACCTTTGGCAGTTCTCTGGGTGTAGGATGAAACTGCATCTCCCAGCAGGCAACAACCTGCCGGGATCGGGCGGCCAAGTTGTTGCGCGAGTAGCAGTGTGATGTGGAACCCTCTTGCCTGTTTCTTCCATGCCCAAAGAAATAAACAAACTCCTTGCGTCCCCAACTGCACAACCAGCGGTTACAGGCATCCATTCCACGGGGGTAAGTCCGCAAATGTGTCACTCCCAGCGCGGAATTCCATGACTCCGACACCGCTTCAATTCTTCCTGCTCGCACTGGTGAGCCTGGTCTGTTTCAATAACTTGAAAGACAACGTTTTTTTCGCCAAGGCAAAAAGGGAGCCAGTGTTGACCAGGCCAGCTTAATGTACAGGGGCCTCTGTGACACGCCGCTGGCTGGCAATGAAACAATTATAAAACAAACCCTCCGAAAGTAAAGGCAGAGGCCACAAGAGGGGAACAGCTTGGTGCTTCTTTATTTCAGAATTGGCAGATAACGGGCGTATGCATTTCGGCTGTGTGGCCTCCTCAGCGCCAAGTGTGGATCGGAAGGAGAGTTGTTTGCCACCAAATTAGTTCACCTGCACCAACTGAAATAGTTAGAGTTCGCTCCGCCCACTGATGACGAAATTCACCTTTCGCAGTTCTCTGGGTGTAGGATGAAACTGCATCTCCAAGCAGGCAACAACCTGCCGGGATTGGGCGGTCAAGTGGTTGCGCGAGTGGCAGTGTGATGTGGAACCCTCTCGCATGTTTCTTCCATGCCCAAAGAAATAAACAAACTCCTTGCGTCCCCAACGGCACAACCAGCGGTTACAGGCATCCATTCCACGGGGTTAGGTCCGCTAATGCGTCTCTCCAGCGTGGAGTTCAATGACTCCAACACCGCTTCAATTCTTCCTGCTCGTACTGGTGAGCCTGGTCCGTTTTAGTAACTTGAAAGACAACGTTTTTTTCGCCGAGCAAAAAGGGAGCCAGTGTTGACCAGGCCAGCTTGATGTGCAGGGGCCTCTGTGACACGCCGCTGGCTGGCAATGAAACAATTATAAAATAAACCCTCCGAAAGGAAAGGCAGAGGCCACAAGAGAAGGCCAGCTTTGTGCTTTTTTATTTCAGAATTGGCAACTGATGGGCGTATGCATTTCGGCTGTGTAGCCTCCTCATCGCCCAGTCTGGATCGGAAGGAGAGTTGTTTGCCACCAAATTAGCTCACCTGCACCAACTGAAATAGTTAGAGTTCGCTCCGCCCACTGACGACGAAATTCACCTTTCACAGTTCTCTGGGTGTAGGATGAAACTGCATCTCCCAGCAAGCAACAAACTGCCGGGATCGGGCGGCCAAGTGGTTGCGCAAGTAGCAGTTTGATGTGAAACCCTCTGTTGCAAAGATGTACACCGGTGTGGGTAGTTAACAACTTTATTCAGTGAAGAACATCACATACGAAACCGTTCGCCTGTCAACCATGAACCCAGCTGCTATGTCAACATTCCATAGCGAGCTCCGGGCTGACAGGCAGACCATACCACTGTCTGGGTTATGGTGGGGGGAGACACGGGAAGTCGGGTAAATGGAACAATACAAGTTACAACACATCATCCTCCCTCAGGGAAAAGGAAAAATGGGAAGGGACGGAGAGAAGAGGGGGATGACCACCTCACGGGTGGGAGGAAAGGGTTACCCCCCGCCCAAGGTCCAGACTGATGGTCTTACGCAGAAGACCCCTTATGACTCTTGGAGTTACGCTGCAGGTACTATCTCATAAGGTACTGTTTGTGCCAATGAGGGGTGATCCTAGGTCTATCGCTCTTCCTGTCTAGTTTGATCCCTCCACTGGCGTTTCCACCCACCAACCTTCTCGTGTCTGACCTAAGTTCTTCCCCGCCTGCTGGAACCACCCGATCATGGCTCCATAGTCTACCATCTTCCATGACCACTGTGTTCCTGTTTTGCATTTTGACGGTATTGGGGGCATAGAACTTGTCACCCCCTTTTCTCAGTCTCTCCGGTTTCTTTACAAAGACTTTTTGTCCTCGTTGGAATTCTCTCTCCTTCACTCCCCACTTCTTATCGTACCATTCCTTGTACTTCTGTTGGTTGGCTTCAATCCTCCTCTTGACCTCTTTGTGGTCGGTCTCCTCTATTTGGTTTCTTCCCATCCAACTGGGGGTCAGCTTGGTGCCAGCTTTCCTCCCCCTCAGTAACTCAAAGGGCGTGCAACCTGTTGTGGACTTGGGTGTGGTGTGGTACGCCCACAGCATGTCTCTTATGGCTGTATCGATGTTCTCCCCTGCTTGATTGGCCAACTGTATGCACTCTTTGAGCATGCGGTTTACTCTCTCCACCTTGCCGTTGGCTTTGGGGCAATACAGTGGGGTGCGGACATGAATTATGGTGGAGCAGTCCTTGAAAAACTCCGTCATCTCTTCTGAGATCAGTTGCACTCCATTGTCTGTCACTAGGGTCAATGGCATTCCTTCCCTCGAGAATACCTCTTTCAGGAATTCAATGATCGCCTTAGTGTTCACGTTGTGGACAGTCTTGCAGGTTATCCAGCTTGAGTAGTAGTCCACCAGGACCAGCAGGTACCAGTCTTGGGGCCCCTTGCCATGGATGGGTCCGGCTATGTCGAAACCTAGCTTGTCCCACGGAACCTCGGGAACTTCCACTGGAGACAAAGGTGCTCGCCTCGTAATTTTAGACTTGTCGCTCAAACTGCACGCATAGCAGTCTCGCACCTTGTCCTCCATTTCACTGTCCATTGTTGGAAACCAGTAGTCTGTACAAAGCCTAGCTTTGCTTAAACTACGGCCTAAGTGTCCTTCATGCGCTAGTTCCACTAATTGACTCCTTAAAGCTTCTGGAGGGACACGTTTCCCTGACTTCAGTACGAAATCTCCTTCTACTGATAGGTCTTCCCTCACGTTCCAGTATGGTTGGATCTCTGTCTCCATGTCCTTGCACTTCTTCGGCCATCCCGTGAGTATATGCCTCTTCACTTTCTTCAGTACTTCATCTAGATCCATCTGGGTTACCCAAGACTCCTTCTCCACTGCCGCTAATCGCAGTTCGAGAATTGATTCCCCTGCAACATCTTCCTCCTCGCCTACCGCTGGTGCTCTTGATAGGAAATCGGCAACCATATTCTGTTGCCCTGGTATGTAGGATACTCTGAAATTGTAGGCTTGCAGGCCCACAGCCCATTTAGCTATGCGGGGTGTCATGCTTTCCATGTCCTTCCTTGTGAAAAGCGAGACCAGTGGTTTGTGGTCGGTCTGTACTTCAAATGGAGTTCCCCAGATGAAAAACTTGTAGTGACAGATGGCCCAATAAACCGCTAGAGCTTCTTTCTCTATGGTCGAGTAGTTTCTCTCAGAAGAAGTGAGGGTTCTGGAAGCAAAAGCCACGACATTGACCTTGCTCCCCTCTCTTTGCGCCAACGTCGCCCCTATTCCTCTGTTGCTGGCATCAGTAGAGATGATAGTTGCACCATTCAGGTCAAACTTCCCGATAAACGGAGCTTCAATAATTGCTTTCTTTATGTAGTTCATCGACCTCTCTTGTTCTTTTCCCCAAGCAAAGACGCTGTCTTTCTTGATCAAGTCTCTTAGCGGCTGTGACACCATTGCAAAATCCTTGATGAACTTTGCCATGTATTCAGCAAGCCCTAAGAACGATAATATGTCCTCTTTGCTCTTGGGAGTGGGTGCGTCTCTCACTGCTCTGACCAGGACGTGCTTGGGCTCAATGCCTTCTTCCGATAAGGTGTGTCCTAGGTAATTCACCGAGCATACCCCAAATTTGCATTTGGATGGTTTGGTGGTGAATCCTACCTCTTTCAACTTCTCCAACACCTTCTTTGCCATTTCATTGTGTTCTCCCTCGCAACCACCGAAGATCAGAATGTCATCTTGGAAGCAGAGAGTGTTCCTGCAATCTTTTAACACATGTTGCATGATTCTTTGGAAGGCCGCAGCCGCTGACGCCAGACCAAATGGCATTCGCTGAAACGTGAAATTCCCGAAAGGGGTGGTGAATGCAGTTAGTATTTGTGAATCCGGGTGGAGTTTGATTTGGTAATAGGCAGAGGACAGATCCAGCACACTAAAATACCTGGCCCCCCTAATCGTGCTCAACATCTCGCCTATCCTAGGGAGGGGAAACCTGTCCACCAGAATATTTGCGTTAAGGTCCCTCAGGTCCACACAGAGCCTGATGCTGTTCCCTCCATCTTTGGCTGTGATCACGATCGGGGCCAACCAGGTTGAACTCTCAATTTCTGTGATAACTCCCTGGCTAACCAACCTCTGAAGTTCCTGCTGGAGTGGTTCTTTCATACGCAATGGTATGGACCTGGTCTTGTGCACCACTGGTACTGCCCCCTCCTTTAGAATGATCTTGTGCATATAATTCTTAAAAACTCCCAACCTGTCACTGAATACCTCTTTGAACTCCTCGGTGAGATCCCCTGCTATGCCTGCCGGGTCAATTAATAGCACCTGCTCCTTGTTGTTCGGGTCCAGAGTAATACCCAACTCCTTCTGGTGTTTCCAGCCCAAAAGAGTCGAGCCACTGGTGGATACATACACTTTTCCCACTGTGTGTCTATCTTTGAAGGAAATTCTCATTGTCACCATACCCTCTAACAGTATTTTCCCTTTGTTGTACCCCTTGGGACTGATGTCGGCTTGCATCATTTTGACAGGATGGTTTGCAAATTTATCCTCAAATACATTTTTATCTACCAAAGTGTAAGGAGAGCATGAATCAGCATACATACTAAACTTCACACCATCAAGTAAAACATCACATTTAGGGTAAATGTCCTCATTATTTTATCCTCTTCCCCCACTTGGAAAATATAGGATTTTTCCCTTTTCTCGTCCAGAGAGGACTCCTCTATAACATGCACTGCTTTACTGGGAGCTTTACATACCTTGGAATAGTGCCCCCACCTGTTACACTTTCTACATTGCACATTTCTTGCAGGGCACTTCCAGTTATTGGCCAAATGATTGGGACTTCCACATTTAAAACACACCATAGCACTGGACTTACTGCAGTTCGTCTCTTTACTCTTGTCTCCTACTTTACAATCTGTATCTCCCTCTGTGCTCGACTTGTTTTCTGCTTTCTCCCTGTTTATCCCTTCCTGAGATTTCATCTCTCTCATACACCGCGCGGTGTGTTCTAGGCCCTTAGCTATATTTATGGCTCCTTCTAGATTAGGATTCTTGGTAAGCAATTCCTCTTGAGTTTTGGTGTCATTTGTGCATCTCACAAGTTGGTCTCTAATCAAAGAGTCTGTGAGCTGCCCAAATTCACATGTGGCTGATAACCCTCTCAACACTGCAATATAAGCGCTCACTTTCTCCTCCCTCTTCTGCACCCTCTTAAAAAACTTATGCCTTTCCATCACCACATTTATTTTCTCCTTGAAGTGAGCCGCCAGCTCCCTTAATGTGCTTTCATAGACATATCAAAAAAGAGATTCCCTTTGGGCACATTAATCAGAGCAAAAATGACATAACATACAACATTGATACAAACAGACTCCAAGCAAAGCAATATTGAACCAAATTCTGAAACAACAAATAAATTCCAAATGCACAGTTTTATTTAATAATTAAAATTAAAGTTAAAAACCAAATTTAAAAAGGTTATCAATCAAGGGAAAACAGACAATATAAGGAAACAATTATATTCTAAAATACATCACACAAGTTCCTAAAGCAAAACTAAGGGGGATACTCAAAAGGGTGTTATTCAGCGTCAGTCAGAATAGTGCTTTTATTATGTAGTAGATTCTCTCCCCCAATCCTCAACGCGTTTCGACGGGCCTAGTGTAGTATAGCCGTCTTCTTCAGGAGAAATATTAGCTGTTTTCCCAGATAACTTAAAAGGAGGCGAGATTGTCCTAAAAGGGGATGGATATCTCCCGTCTTTCTCTTAGGATATATTTCCTGTTGCTAAGCCGTCTCTGATACACAATAATGCCAAGTCTTGTATAGACTAAACGATCCTATCAGGGGATGCTTAGCAGGGCCACTTAAACAGGTGGTGTTCAATAGACAACACGTCTCCACTCCACGCTTCAATTCTTCCTGCTCGCACTGGTGAGCCTGGTCCATTTCAATAACTTGAAAGACAATTTTTTTTTCGCCGAGGCAAAAAGGGAGCCAGTGTTGACCAGGCCAGCTTGATGTGCCGGGGCCTCTGTGACACGCCTCTGGCTGGCAATGAAACAAATATAAAACAAACCCTCCGAAAGGAAAGGCAGAGGCAACAAGAGGGTAACAGCTTGGTGCTTCTTTATTTCAGAATTGGCAAATAACGGGCGAATGCATTTCGGCTGTGTAGCCTCCTCAGCGCCCAGTGTGGATCGGAAGGAGAGTTGTTTGCCACCAAATTAGTTCACCTGCACCAACTGAAATAGTTAGAGTTCGCTCTGCCCATTGAGGACGAAATTCACCTTTCGCAGTTCTCTAGGTGTAGGATGAAACTGCATCTCCCAGCAGGCAACAACCTGCCGGGATCGGGCGGCCAAGTTGTTGCGCGAGTAGCAGTGTGATGTGGAACCCTCTCGCATGTTTCTTCCATGCCCAAAGAAATAAACAAACTCCTTGAGTCCCCAACTGCACAACCAGTGGTTACAGGCATCCATTCCACGGGGGTAAGTCCGCAAATGCGTCTCTCCCAGCGCGGAGTTCAATGACTCCGACACCGCTTCAATTCTTCCTGCTCACACTGGTGAGCCTGGTCCGTTTCAATAACTTGAAAGACAAAGTTTTTTTCGCCGAGGCAAAAAGGGAGCCAGTGTTGACCAGGCCAGCTTGATGTGCAGGGGCCTCTGTGACACGCCGCTGGCTGGCAATGAAAGAATTATAAAACAAACCCTCCGAAAGTAAAGGCAGAGGCACAAGAGGGGAACAGCTTGGTGCTTCTTTATTTCAGAATTGGCAAATAACGGGCGTATGCATTTCGGCTGTGTAGCCGCCTCAGCGCCCAGTGTGGATCGGAAGGGGAGTTGTTTGCCACCAAATTAGTTCACCTGCACCAACTGAAAAAGTTAGAGTTCGCTCTGCTCACTGATGACGAAATTCACCTTTCACAGTTCTCTGGGTATAGGATGAAACTGCATCTCCCAGCGAGTAACAACCTGCCGGGATCGGGCGGCCAAGTGGTTGCGCGAGTAGCAGTGTGATGTGGAACCCTCATGCCTGTTTCTTCCATGCCCAAAGAAATAAACAAACTCCTTGCGTCCCCAACTGCACAACCAGCGGTTACAGGCATCCATTCCACGGGGGTAAGTCCGCAAATGTGTCACTCCCAGCGCGGAATTCCATGACTCCGACACCGCTTCAATTCTTCCTGCTCGCACTGG
Source organism: Lissotriton vulgaris (assembly GCF_964263255.1). NCBI lineage: Eukaryota > Metazoa > Chordata > Amphibia > Caudata > Salamandridae > Lissotriton > Lissotriton vulgaris. Next base: position 409,220,191 of record NC_141698.1, on the reverse strand, counting down.
TGAGCCTGGTCTGTTTCAATAACTTGAAAGACAACGTTTTTTTCGCCAAGGCAAAAAGGGAGCCAGTGTTGACCAGGCCAGCTTAATGTACAGGGGCCTCTGTGACACGCCGCTGGCTGGCAATGAAAAAATTATAAAACAAACCCTCCGAAAGTAAAGGCAGAGGCCACAAGAGGGGAACAGCTTGGTGCTTCTTTATTTCAGAATTGGCAGATAACGGGCGTATGCATTTCGGCTGTGTGGCCTCCTCAGCGCCAAGTGTGGATCGGAAGGAGAGTTGTTTGCCACCAAATTAGTTCACCTGCACCAACTGAAATAGTTAGAGTTCGCTCCGCCCACTGATGACGAAATTCACCTTTCGCAGTTCTCTGGGTGTAGGATGAAACTGCATCTCCAAGCAGGCAACAACCTGCCGGGATTGGGCGGTCAAGTTGTTGCGCGAGTATCAGTGTGATGTGGAACCCTCTCGCATGTTTCTTCCAGGCCCAAAGAAATAAACAAACTCCTTGCGTCCCCAACGGCACAACCAGCGGTTACAGGCATCCATTCCACGGGGTTAGGTCCGCTAATGCGTCTCTCCAGCGTGGAGTTCAATGACTCCAACACCGCTTCAATTCTTCCTGCTCGTACTGGTGAGCCTGGTCCGTTTTAGTAACTTGAAAGACAACGTTTTTTTCGCCGAGCAAAAAGGGAGCCAGTGTTGACCAGGCCAGCTTGATGTGCAGGGGCCTCTGTGACACGCCGCTGGCTGGCAATGAAACAATTATAAAATAAACCCTCCGAAAGGAAAGGCAGAGGCCACAAGAGAAGGCCAGCTTTGTGCTTTTTTATTTCAGAATTGGCAACTGATGGGCGTATGCATTTCGGCTGTGTAGCCTCCTCATCGCCCAGTCTGGATCGGAAGGAGAGTTGTTTGCCACCAAATTAGCTCACCTGCACCAACTGAAATAGTTAGAGTTCGCTCCGCCCACTGACGACGAAATTCACCTTTCACAGTTCTCTGGGTGTAGGATGAAACTGCATCTCCCAGCAAGCAACAAACTGCCGGGATCGGGCGGCCAAGTGGTTGCGCAAGTAGCAGTTTGATGTGAAACCCTCTGTTGCAAAGATGTACACCGGTGTGGGTAGTTAACAACTTTATTCAGTGAAGAACATCACATACGAAACCGTCCGCCTGTCAACCATGAACCCAGCTGCTATGTCAACATTCCATAGCGAGCTCCGGGCTGACAGGCAGACCATACCACTGTCTGGGTTATGGTGGGGGGAGACACGGGAAGTCGGGTAAATGGAACAATACAAGTTACAACACATCATCCTCCCTCAGGGAAAAGGAAAAATGGGAAGGGACGGAGAGAAGAGGGGGATGACCACCTCACGGGTGGGAGGAAAGGGTTACCCCCCGCCCAAGGTCCAGACTGATGGTCTTACGCAGAAGACCCCTTATGACTCTTGGAGTTACGCTGCAGGTACTATCTCATAAGGTACTGTTTGTGCCAATGAGGGGTGATCCTAGGTCTATCGCTCTTCCTGTCTAGTTTGATCCCTCCACTGGCGTTTCCACCCACCAACCTTCTCGTGTCTGACCTAAGTTCTTCCCCGCCTGCTGGAACCACCCGATCATGGCTCCATAGTCTACCATCTTCCATGACCACTGTGTTCCTGTTTTGCATTTTGACGGTATTGGGGGCATAGAACTTGTCACCCCCTTTTCTCAGTCTCTCCGGTTTCTTTACAAAGACTTTTTGTCCTCGTTGGAATTCTCTCTCCTTCACTCCCCACTTCTTATCGTACCATTCCTTGTACTTCTGTTGGTTGGCTTCAATCCTCCTCTTGACCTCTTTGTGGTCGGTCTCCTCTATTTGGTTTCTTCCCATCCAACTGGGGGTCAGCTTGGTGCCAGCTTTCCTCCCCCTCAGTAACTCAAAGGGCGTGCAACCTGTTGTGGACTTGGGTGTGGTGTGGTACGCCCACAGCATGTCTCTTATGGCTGTATCGATGTTCTCCCCTGCTTGATTGGCCAACTGTATGCACTCTTTGAGCATGCGGTTTACTCTCTCCACCTTGCCGTTGGCTTTGGGGCAATACAGTGGGGTGCGGACATGAATTATGCTGGAGCAGTCCTTGAAAAACTCCGTCATCTCTTCTGAGATCAGTTGCACTCCATTGTCTGTCACTAGGGTCAATGGCATTCCTTCCCTCGAGAATACCTCTTTCAGGAATTCAATGATCGCCTTAGTGTTCACGTTGTGGACAGTCTTGCAGGTTATCCAGCTTGAGTAGTAGTCCACCAGGACCAGTAGGTACCAGTCTTGGGGCCCCTTGCCATGGATGGGTCCGGCTATGTCGAAACCTAGCTTGTCCCACGGAACCTCGGGAACTTCCACTGGAGACAAAGGTGCTCGCCTCGTAATTTTAGACTTGTCGCTCAAACTGCACGCATAGCAGTCTCGCACCTTGTCCTCCATTTCACTGTCCATTGTTGGAAACCAGTAGTCTGTACAAAGCCTAGCTTTGCTTAAACTACGGCCTAAGTGTCCTTCATGCGCTAGTTCCACTAATTGACTCCTTAAAGCTTCTGGAGGGACAAGTTTCCCTGACTTCAGTACGAAATCTCCTTCTACTGATAGGTCTTCCCTCACGTTCCAGTATGGTTGGATCTCTGTCTCCATGTCCTTGCACTTCTTCGGCCATCCCGTGAGTATATGCCTCTTCACTTTCTTCAGTACTTCATCTAGATCCATCTGGGTTACCCAAGACTCCTTCTCCACTGCCGCTAATCGCAGTTCGAGAATTGATTCACCTGCAACATCTTCCTCCTCGCCTACCGCTGGTGCTCTTGATAGGAAATCGGCAACCATATTCTGTTGCCCTGGTATGTAGGATACTCTGAAATTGTAGGCTTGCAGGCCCACAGCCCATTTAGCTATGCGGGGCGTCATGCTTTCCATGTCCTTCCTTGTGAAAAGCGAGACCAGTGGTTTGTGGTCGGTCTGTACTTCAAATGGAGTTCCCCAGATGAAAAACTTGTAGTGACAGATGGCCCAATAAACCGCTAGAGCTTCTTTCTCTATGGTCGAGTAGTTTCTCTCAGAAGAAGTGAGGGTTCTGGAAGCAAAAGCCACGACATTGACCTTGCTCCCCTCTCTTTGCGCCAACGTCGCCCCTATTCCTCTGTTGCTGGCATCAGTAGAGATGATAGTTGCACCATTCGGGTCAAACTTCCCGATAAACGGAGCTTCAATAATTGCTTTCTTTATGTAGTTCATCGACCTCTCTTGTTCTTTTCCCCAAGCAAAGACGCTGTCTTTCTTGATCAAGTCTCTTAGCGGCTGTGACACCATTGCAAAATCCTTGATGAACTTTGCCATGTATTCAGCAAGCCCTAAGAACGATAATATGTCCTCTTTGCTCTTGGGAGTGGGTGCGTCTCTCACTGCTCTGACCAGGACGTGCTTGGGCTCAATGCCTTCTTCCGATAAGGTGTGTCCTAGGTAATTCACCGAGCATACCCCAAATTTGCATTTGGATGGTTTGGTGGTTAATCCTACCTCTTTCAACTTCTCCAACACCTTCTTTGCCATTTCATTGTGTTCTCCCTCGCAACCACCGAAGATCAGAATGTCATCTTGGAAGCAGAGAGTGTTCCTGCAATCTTTTAACACATGTTGCATGATTCTTTGGAAGGCCGCAGCCGCTGACGCCAGACCAAATGGCATTCGCTGAAACGTGAAATTCCCGAAAGGGGTGGTGAATGCAGTTAGTATTTGTGAATCCGGGTGGAGTTTGATTTGGTAATAGGCAGAGGACAGATCCAGCACACTAAAATACCTGGCCCCCCTAATCGTGCTCAACATCTCGCCTATCCTAGGGAGGGGAAACCTGTCCACCAGAATATTTGCGTTAAGGTCCCTCAGGTCCACACAGAGCCTGATGCTGTTCCCTCCATCTTTGGCTGTGATCACGATCGGGGCCAACCAGGTTGAACTCTCAATTTCTGTGATAACTCCCTGGCTAACCAACCTCTGAAGTTCCTGCTGGAGTGGTTCTTTCATACGCAATGGTATGGACCTGGTCTTGTGCACCACTGGTACTGCCCCCTCCTTTAGAATGATCTTGTGCATATAATTCTTAAAAACTCCCAACCTGTCACTGAATACCTCTTTGAACTCCTCGGTGAGATCCCCTGCTATGCCTGCCGGGTCAATTAATAGCACCTGCTCCTTGTTGTTCGGGTCCAGAGTAATACCCAACTCCTTCTGGTGTTTCCAGCCCAAAAGAGTCGAGCCACTGGTGGATACATACACTTTTCCCACTGTGTGTCTATCTTTGAAGGAAATTCTCATTGTCACCATACCCTCTAACGGTATTTTCCCTTTGTTGTACCCCTTGGGACTGATGTCGGCTTGCATCATTTTGACAGGATGGTTTGCAAATTTATCCTCAAATACATTTTTATCTACCAAAGTGTAAGGAGAGCATGAATCAGCATTATTATTATTATTATTATTATTATTATTAAGCTGTTTTATAGCGCGCACAATTACTCCGGAGCATACATACTAAACTTCACACCATCAAGTAAAACATCACATTTAGGGTAAATGTCCTCATTATTTTATCCTCTTCCCCCACTTGGAAAATATAGGATTTTTCCCTTTTCTCGTCCAGAGAGGACTCCTCTATAACATGCACTGCTTTACTGGGAGCTTTACATACCTTGGAATAGTGCCCCCACCTGTTACACTTTCTACATTGCACATTTCTTGCAGGGCACTTCCAGTTATTGGCCAAATGATTGGGACTTCCACATTTAAAACACACCATAGCACTGGACTTACTGCAGTTCGTCTCTTTACTCTTGTCTCCTACTTTACAATCTGTATCTCCCTCTGTGCTCGACTTGTTTTCTGCTTTCTCCCTGTTTATCCCTTCCTGAGATTTCATCTCTCTCATACACCGCGCGGTGTGTTCTAGGCCCTTAGCTATATTTATGGCTCCTTCTAGATTAGGATTCTTGGTAAGCAATTCCTCTTGAGTTTTGGTGTCATTTGTGCATCTCACAAGTTGGTCTCTAATCAAAGAGTCTGTGAGCTGCCCAAATTCACATGTGGCTGATAACCCTCTCAACACTGCAATATAAGCGCTCACTTTCTCCTCCCTCTTCTGCACCCTCTTAAAAAACTTATGCCTTTCCATCACCACATTTATTTTCTCCTTGAAGTGAGCCGCCAGCTCCCTTAATGTGCTTTCATAGACATATCAAAAAAGAGATTCCCTTTGGGCACATTAATCAGAGCAAAAATGACATAACATACAACATTGATACAAACAGACTCCAAGCAAAGCAATATTGAACCAAATTCTGAAACAACAAATAAATTCCAAATGCACAGTTTTATTTAATAATTAAAATTAAAGTTAAAAACCAAATTTAAAAAGGTTATCAATCAAGGGAAAACAGACAATATAAGGAAACAATTATATTCTAAAATACATCACACAAGTTCCTAAAGCAAAACTAAGGGGGATACTCAAAAGGGTGTTATTCAGCGTCAGTCAGAATAGTGCTTTTATTATGTAGTAGATTCTCTCCCCCAATCCTCAACGCGTTTCGACGGGCCTAGTGTAGTATAGCCGTCTTCTTCAGGAGAAATATTAGCTGTTTTCCCAGATAACTTAAAAGGAGGCGAGATTGTCCTAAAAGGGGATGGATATCTCCCGTCTTTCTCTTAGGGTATATTTCCTGTTGCTAAGCCGTCTCTGATACACAATAATGCCAAGTCTTGTATAGACTAAACGATCCTATCAGGGGATGCTTAGCAGGGCCACTTAAACAGGTGGTGTTCAATAGACAACACGTCTCCACTAACCGGCGTGTGTTAGTGGAGACGTGTTGTCTATTGAACACCACGGATTGTACACGCGGGAATTGAATCGGTCCCTTTTTAAAGAAACAGCAGCTACTAGCGAGCGGGAAGACGAAGGCATCCCCAATCTATTCTGAGCTGGCTAACAAACAGAGTCACTATTCAATATACTTATTGGATATCTTTTAACGAATGAAATTTGGCTACCGCGTGTAAGCAGGAAAAGCTTATGTTTATAAGACGTAAAAGTGGTTGAAGAGATTGATATATCCACCTGTTTAAGTGGCCCTGCTAAGCATCCCCTGATAGGATCGTTTAGTCTATACAAGACTTGGCATTATTGTGTATCAGAGACGGCTTAGCAACAGGAAATATATCCTAAGAGAAAGACGGGAGATATCCATCCCCTTTTAGGACAATCTCGCCTCCTTTTAAGTTATCTGGGAAAACAGCTAATATTTCTCCTGAAGAAGACGGCTATACTACACTAGGCCCGTCGAAACGCGTTGAGGATTGGGGGAGAGAATCTACTACATTATAAAAGGACTATTCTGACTGACGCTGAATAACACCCTTTTGAGTATCCCCCTTAGTTTTGCTTTAGGAACTTGTGTGATGTATTTTAGAATATAATTGTTTCCTTATATTGTCTGTTTTCCCTTGATTGATAACCTTTTTTAAATTTGGTTTTTAACTTTAATTTTAATTATTAAATAAAACTGTGCATTTGGAATTTATTTGTTGTTTCAGAATTTGGTTCACTATTGCTTTGCTTGGAGTCTGTTTGTATCAATGTTGTATGTTATGTCATTTTTGCTCTGATTAATGTGCCCAAAGGGAATCTCTTTTTTGACATGTCAATAGTCGGTACCCCATCCCTTTGGTAGAGGGTCCCTCTCTCTTTTATTAGAGCTTTCATAGACATAGACACCTTCCTCCACCTCCTCTTGATCATCTTCCACCAATCTCCCTGTTATATCTTCATAAACTTTCCTCCCATGTGTTCCTAAATTGTGGAGTAGTATATGTTGTTTACGTATATTGGTGTAATTGCTACCTCCAATGGCTATTAAATACGATTTGAAAATGCCTTCCCACCTTCTCCAGGGAATTATAGGTTCTCCTAACTCATTGAGAAAAGGTGGAGGTTGACTCATTCCTGCGCCCGCCATTGCCATAAAATACCTGAGACTCCTGACTGACCTTTCTTCTCTAGCTAAATGGTAAAACCGGAAAAACTGTAAATGTCACTGTTCCCTCAAACTACATTTACTCACATATAAACATGAATTCAGCAACACAGCAGATAAAGTTGTAAATCCCATTTCTTCTTTTACTGACTAGGAAAAGAGCACCCAATGGCAATACAGTTCCTGTCCTCTTGGTGGCGGGAACTTCCTGTGAAGGAGATCTTCCTGAACAAGTTCCTGTGAGGAAAGGGCTGCTTGAAGAACAGTGAACACTGAGGTAAAGATCGTACAGTTTACTATGAAGAATGTTTACTTATCAGGACCAGCACAGTTTGGATATGCGTTTAAATCAGAAGCGAACCTCAAGTGGGGCTCAGTTTTCCCTCGCGCTGCTCTTCGTCGTTCCTCTCTGCTAGGTGTCACGTCACACGGGCGAGTGCGGTGAACGTTCAATTCTGTCGGGAGGTATAAGGTGCGCAGCGCGGGTGCCAATCCTGACTGATTTCACTCACTGATACTTCTGCTTGCTGCTTATTCGTCACTTCCAGCGCCACACAGTTCCTACCCTGCGTTCTCACGGCGTTACGCTTCCGTAGACACCCCCAATTGCTCCTCCTGTGCCCGGCTAGGCACACGAGCTAACCTCCTCACGCAGCGAATCCTGGCGTTTACACGTTGCTTCCTTGCTTGACTCGCTACCCCACAGATTCATTTGAAACCCTTGTGCCCGACTTGACACACGAACTTGCCGTCCCTCCTCACCGGACTGTAATGACCTGCCGACGAGCTCTCAAATCTTGCGTACACAGATAGACAGCAGTAAACACTTTCCTCTCCGTGCCGGTCTCTAGGGGGCTAACAAACCCCCTTACGCACTTAACCTCGCAGCCTGAAGACAACTTAAATAGAGAGTTACTTTCGACACAAGTAATCAGTGCTCACAGTGCCCGACCTAGCACTCGAATAAATACCATCCCCACAGGATGTTCTCAATAATTTCCTTTACTTTTGACTCGCAAGGATAAACTAGGGTCCCATTCGCCCTCTGTATCGGTAAACCTTTCCTTGTTTACCTTATCTTTAGTGTCCGTCCCCAGCAGTTTCTCAATCTTCTTCTGCTTTACAACACGGACTCCGTTCAAATCTCGTTGACAGGCAATTATCTCACACCAGGGGGACGGTCTCCACTGTCCCTGGCACAGTCTCCTCACCTCGTCGCCATAAATTGTTGCAAAGATGTACACCGGTGTGGGTAGTTAACAACTTTATTCAGTGAAGAACATCACATACGAAACCGTCCGCCTGTCAACCATGAACCCAGCTGCTATGTCAACATTCCATAGCGAGCGCCGGGCTGACAGGCAGATCATACCACTGTCTGGGTTAAGGTGAGGGGAGACACGGGAAGTCGGGTAAATGGAACAATACAAGTTACAACACCCTCTCGCATGTTTCTTTCATACCCAAAGACATAAACAAACTCCTTGCGTCCCCAACTGCACAACCAGCGGTTACAGGCATCCATTTCACTGGGGTAAGTCCGCAAATGTGTCTCTCCCAGAGCGGAGTTCAATGACGTCAACCCGCTTCAATTCTTCCTGATCGCACTGGTGAGCCTGGTCCGTTTCAATAACTTGAAAGACAACGTTTTATTCCCCGAGGCAAAAAGGGAGCCTGTGTTGACCAGGCCAGCTTGATGTGCAGGTGCCTCTGTGACACGCCGCTGGCTGGCAATGAAACAATTATAAAACAAACCCTCCGAAAGTAAAGGCAGAGGCCACAAGAGGGGAACAGCTTGGTGCTTCTTTATTTCAGAATTGGCAAATAACGGGCGTATGCATTTCAGCTGTGTAGCCTCCTCAGCGTCCAGTGTGGATCGGAAGGAGAGTTGTTTGCCACCAAATTAGTTCACCTGAACCAACTGAAATAGTTAGAGTTTGCTCCGCCCACTGATGCCGAAATTCACCTTTCACAGTTCTCTGGGTGTAGGATGAAACTGCATCTCCCAGCAAGCAACAACCTGCCGGGATCGGGCGGCCAAGTGGTTGCGCGAGTAGCAGTCTGATGTGAAACCCTCTCGCATGTTTGTTCCATACCCAAAGAAATAAACAAACTCCTTGCGTCCCCAACTGCACAACCAGTGGTTACAGGCATCCGTTTCACTGGGGTAAGTCCGCAAATGTGTCTCTCCAGAGCGGAGTTCAATGACTCCGACACCCCTTCGATTCTTCCTGATCGCACTGGTGAGCCTGGTCCGTTTCAATAACTTGAAAGACAATGTTTCATTCGCTGAGGCAAAAAGGGAGCCTGTGTTGACCAGGCCAGCTTGATGTGCAGGGGCCTCTGTGCCACGCCGCTGGCTGGCAATGAAACAATTATAAAACAAACCCTCCGAAAGTAAAGGCAGAGGCCACAAGAGGGGAACAGCTTGGCGCTTCTTTATTTCAGAATTGGACAATAACGGGCGTATGCATTTCAGCTGTGTAGCCTCCTCAGCGCCCAGTGTGGATCGGAAGGAGAGTTGTTTGCCACCAAATTAGTTCACCTGCACCAACTGAAATAGTTAGAGTTCGCTCCACCCATTGATGACGAAATTCACCTTTCCCAGTTCTCTGGGTGTAGGATGAAACTGCATCTCCCAGCAGGCAACAACCTGCCGGGATTGGGCGGCCAAGTGGTTGCGCCAGTAGCAGTGTGAAGTGGAACCCTCTCGCATGTTTCTTCCATGGACAAAGAAATAAACAAAGTCCTTGAGTCCCCAACTGCAAAACCAGCGGTTACAGGCATCCGTTTCACTGGGGTAAGTCCGCAAATGTGTCTCTCCCAGAGCGGAGTTCAATGACTCCGACACCCCTTCGATTCTTCCTGATCGCACTGGTGAGCCTGGTCCGTTTCAATAACTTGAAAGACAATGTTTTATTCGCTGAGGCAAAAAGGGAGCCTGTGTTGACCAGGCCAGCTTGATGTGCAGGGGCCTCTGTGACACGCCGCTGGCTGGCAATGAAACAATTATAAAACAAACCATCTGAAAGTAAAGGCAGAGGCCACAAGAGGGGAACAGCTTGGCGCTTCTTCCTTTCAGAATTGGCAAATAACGGGCGTATGCATTTCAGCTGTGTAGCCTCCTCAGCGCCCAGTGTGGATCGAAAGGAGAGTTGTTTGCCACCAAATTAGTTCACCTGCACCAACTGAAATAGTTAGAGTTCACTCCACCCATTGATGACGAAATTCACCTTTCCCAGTTCTCTGGGTGTAGGATGAAACTGCATCTCCCAGCAGGCAACAACCTGCCGGGATTGGGCGGCCAAGTGGTTGCGCGAGTAGCAGTGTGAAGTGGAACCCTCTCGCATGTTTCTTCCATGGACAAAGAAATAAACAAAGTCCTTTAGTCCCCAACTGCACAACCAGCGGTTACAGGCATCCGTTTCACTGGGGTAAGTCCGCAAATGTGTCTCTCCCAGAGCGGAGTTCAATGACTCCGACACCCCTTCGATTCTTCCTGATCGCACTGGTGAGCCTGGTCCGTTTCAATAACTTGAAAGACAATGTTTTATTCGCTGAGGCAAAAAGGGAGCCTGTGTTGACCAGGCCAGCTTGATGTGCAGGGGCCTCTGTGACACGCCGCTGGCTGGCAATGAAACAATTATAAAACAAACCCTCCGAAAGTAAAGGCAGAGGCCACAAGAGGGGAACAGCTTGGCGCTTCTTTATTTCAGAATTGGCAAATAACGGGCGTATGCATTTCAGCTGTGTAGCCTCCTCAGCGCCCAGTGTGGATCGGAAGGAAAGTTGTTTGCCACCAAATTAGTTCACCTGCACCAACTGAAATAGTTAGAGTTCGCTCCACCCATTGATGACGAAATTCACCTTTCCCAGTTCTCTGGGTGTAGGATGAAACTGCATCTCCCAGCAAGCAACAAACTGCCGGGATTGGGCGGCCAAGTGGTTGCGCGAGTAGCAGTGTGAAGTGGAACCCTCTCGCATGTTTCTTCCATGGACAAAGAAATAAACAAACTCCTTGAGTCCCCAACTGCACAACCAGCGGTTACAGGCATCCATTCCACGGGGGTAAGTCCACAAATGCGTCTCTCCCAGCGCGGAGTTCAATGACTCCGACACCGCTTCAATTCTTCCTGCTCGCACTGGTGAGCCTGGTCCGTTTCAGTAACTTGAAAGACAACGTTTTTTTCGCCGAGGCAAAAAGGGAGCCAGTGTTGACCAGTCCAGCTTGATGTGCAGGGGCCTCTGTGACACGCCTCTGGCTGGCAATGAAACAATTATAAAATAAACCCTCCGAAAGGAAAGGCAGAGGCCACAAGAGAAGGCCAGCTTGGTGCTTCTTTATTTCAGAATTGGCAACTGATGGGCGTATGCATTTCGGCTGTGTAGCCTCCTCATCGCCCAGTGTGGATCGGAAGGAGAGTTGTTTGTCACCAAATTAGTTCACCTGAACCAACTGAAATAGTTAGAGTTCGCTCCGCCCACTGATGCCGAAATTCACCTTTCGCAGTTCTCTGGGTATAGGATGAAACTGCATCTCCCAGCAGGCAACAACCTGCCGGGATCGGGCGGCCAAGTGGTTGCGCGAGTAGCAGTCTGATGTGAAACCCTCTCGCATGTTTCTTCCATACCCAAAGAAATAAAAAGACTCCTTGCGTCCCCAACTGCACAACCAGCGGTTACAGGCATCCGTTTCACTGGGGTAAGTCCGCAAATGTGTCTCTCCCAGAGCGGAGTTCAATGACTCCGACACCGCTTCAATTCTTCCTGATCGCACTGGTGAGCCTGGTCCGTTTCAATAACTTGAAAGACAACGTTTTATTCGCCGAGGCAAAAAGGTAGCATGTGTTGTTCGGCCAGTTTGATGTGCAGGGGCCTCTGTGACACGCCGCTGGCTGGCAATGAAACAATTATAAAACAAACCCTCCAAAAGTAAAGGCAGAGGCCACAAGAGGGGAACAGCTTGGCGCTTCTTTATTTCAGAATTGGCAAATAACGGGCGTATGCATTTCGGCTGTGTAGCCTCCTCATCGCCCAGTGTGGATCGGAAGGAGAGTTGTTTGCCACCAAATTGGTTCACCTGCACCAACTGAAATAGTTAGAGTTCGCTCAACCCATTGATGACGAAATTCACCTTTCGCAGTTCTCTGGGTGTAGGATGAAACTGCATCTCCCAGCAGGCAACAACCTGCCGGGATCGGGCAGCCAAGTGGTTGCGCGAGTAGCAGTGTGATGTGAAACCCTCTCGCATGTTTCTTCCATACCCAAAGAAATAAAGCAACTTCTTGCGTCCCCAACTGCACAACCAGCGGTTACAGGCATTCATTCCACGGGGGTAAGTCCACAAATGCGTTTCTCCCAGCGTGGAGTTTAATGACTCCAACACCGCTTCAATTCTTCCTGCTCGCACTGGTAAGCCTGGTCCGTTTCAATAACTTGAAAGACAACGTTTTTTTCGCCGAGGCAAAAAGGGAGCCAGTGTTGTTCGGCCAGTTTGATGTGCAGGGGCCTCTGTGACACGCCGCTGGCTGGCAATGAAACAATTATAAAACAAACCCTCCAAAAGTAAAGGCAGAGGCCACTAGAGAAGGCCAGCTTGGTGCTTCTTTATTTCAGAATTGGCAACTGATGGGCGTATGCATTTTGGCTGTGTAGCCTTCTCATCGCCCAGTGTGGATCGGAAGGAGAGTTGTTTGCCAACAAATTAGTTCACCTGCACCAACTGAAATAGTTAGACTTCGCTCCGCCCACTGACGACTAAATTCACCTTTCGCAGTTCTCTGGGTGTAGGATGAAACTGCATCTCCCAGCAAGCAACAACCTGCCGGGATCGGGCAGCCAAGTGGTTGCGCGAGTAGCAGTGTGATGTGAAACCCTCTCGCATGTTTCTTCCATACCCAAAGAAATAAACCAACTCCTTGCGTCCCCAACTGCACAACCAGCGGTTACAGGCATCTGTTTCACTAGGGTAAGTCAGCAAATGTGTCTCTCCCAGAGCGGAGTTCAATGACTCCCACACTGCTTCAATTCTTCCTGCTCGCACTGGTGAGCCTGATCCGTTTCAATAACTTGAAAGACAACGTTTCATTCGCCGAGGCAAAAAGGGAGCCTGTATTGACCATGCCAGCTTGATGTGCAGGGGCCTCTGTGACACGCCGCTGGCTGGCAATTAAACAATTATGAAACAAACCCTCCGAAAGGAAAGGCAGTGGCCACTAGAGGGGAACAGCTTGGTGCTTCTTTATTTCAGAATTGGCAAATAACGGGCATATGCATTTTGGCTGTGTAGCCTCCTCAGCGCCCAGTGTGGATTGGAAGGAGAGTTGTTTTCCACCAAATTAGTTCACCTGCACCAACTGAAAAAGTTAGGGTTGGCTCCGCTCACTGATGACGAAATTCACCTTTCGCAGTTCTCTGGGTGTAGAATGAAACTGCATCTCCCAGCATGCAACAACCTGCCGGGATCGGGCGGCCAAGGGGTTGCGCGAGTAGCAGTGTGATGTGGAACCCTCTCGCATGTTTCTTCTATGCCCAAAGAAATAAACAAACTCCTTGCGTCCCCAACTGCCCAACCAGCGGTTACAGGCATCCATTCCACGGGGATAAGTCCACAAATGCGTCTCTCCCAGCGTGGAGTTCAATGACTCCAACACCGCTTCAATTCTTCCTGCTCGCACTGGTGAGCCTGATCCATTTCTATAACTTGAAAGACAAAGTTTTTTTTGCAGAGGCAAAAAGGGAGGCAGTGTTGACCAGGCAAGCTTGATGTGCAGGTGCCTCTGTGATACGCCGCCTGCTGGCAATTAAATAATTATAAAACAAACCCTCCGAAAGGAAAGGCAGAGGCCACAAGAGGGGAACAGCTTGGTGCTTCTTCATTTCAAAATTGGCAAATAACGGGCGTATGCATTTCGGCTGTGTAGCCTCCTCAGCGCCCAGTGTAGATCGGAAGGAGAGTTGTTTGCCACCAAATTAGTTCACCTGCACCAACTGAAATAGTTAGAGTTCGGTCCGCCCACTGATGCCGAAATTCACCTTTCGCAGTTCTCTGGGTGTAGGATGAAACTGCATCTCCCAGCAAGCAACAACCTGCCGGGATCGGGCGGCCAAGTGGTTGCGCGAGTAGCAGTGTGATGTGGAAACCTCTCGCATGTTTCTTCCATGCCCAAAGAAATAAAAAAACTCCTTGCATCCCCAACTGCACAACCAGCGGTTACAGGCATCCGTTCCACGGGGGTAAGTCCGCAAATGTGTCTCTCCCAACGCGGAATTCAATGACTCCGACACCGCTTCAATTCTTCCTGCTCGCACTGGTGAGCCTGGTCTGTTTCAATAACTTGAAAGACAACTTTTTTTTGCCGAGGCAAAAAGGGAGCCAGTGTTGACCAGGCCAGCTTGATGTGCAGGGGCCTCTGTGACATGCCGCTGGCTGGCAATGAAACAATTATAAAACAAACCCTCCGAAAGTAAAGGCAAAGGCCACAAGAGGGGAACAGCTTGGTACTTCTTTATTTCAGAATTGGCAAATAACGGGCGTGTGCATTTAGGCTGTGTAGCCTCCTCAGCGCCCAGTGTGGATCGGAAGGAGAGTTGTTTGCCACCAAATTAGTTCACCTGCACCAACTGAAATAGTGCGAGTTCGCTCCGCCCACTGATGACGAAATTCACCTTTCGCAGTTCTCTGGGTGTAGGATGAAACTGCATCTCCCAGCAGGCAACAACCTGCTGGGATCGGGCGGTCAAGTGGTTGCGCGAGTAGCAGTGTGATGTGGAACCCTCTCGCCTGTTTCTTCCATGCCCAAAGAAATAAACAAACTCCTTGCGTCCCCAACTGCACAACCAGCGGTTACAGGCATCCGTTCCACGGGGGTAAGTCCACAAATGCGTCTCTCCCAACGCGGAATTCAATGACTCCCACACCGCTTCAATTCTTCCTGCTTGCACTGGTGAGCCTGGTCTGTTTCAATAACTTGAAAGACAACGTTTTTTTTGCCGAGGTAAAAAGGGAGCCAGTGTTGACCAGGCCAGCTTGATGTGCAGGGGCCTCTGTGACATGCCGCTGGCTGGCAATGAAACAATTATAAAACAAACCCTCCAAAAGTAAAGGCAGAGGCCACTAGAGAAGGCCAGCTTGGTGCTTCTTTATTTCAGAATTGGCAACTGATGGGCGTATGCATTTTGGCTGTGTAGCCTTCTCATCGCCCAGTGTGGATCGGAAGGAGAGTTGTTTGCCAACAAATTAGTTCACCTGCACCAACTGAAATAGTTAGACTTCGCTCCGCCCACTGACGACGAAATTCACCTTTCGCAGTTCTCTGGGTGTAGGATGAAACTGCATCTCCCAGCAAGCAACAACCTGCCGGGATCGGGCAGCCAAGTGGTTGCGCGAGTAGCAGTGTGATGTGAAACCCTCTCGCATGTTTCTTCCATACCCAAAGAAATAAACCAACTCCTTGCGTCCCCAACTGCACAACCAGCGGTTACAGGCATCTGTTTCACTAGGGTAAGTCAGCAAATGTGTCTCTCCCAGAGCGGAGTTCAATGACTCCCACACTGCTTCAATTCTTCCTGCTCGCACTGGTGAGCCTGATCCGTTTCAATAACTTGAAAGACAACGTTTCATTCGCCGAGGCAAAAAGGGAGCCTGTATTGACCATGCCAGCTTGATGTGCAGGGGCCTCTGTGACACGCCGCTGGCTGGCAATTAAACAATTATAAAACAAACCCTCCGAAAGGAAAGGCAGTGGCCACTAGAGGGGAACAGCTTGGTGCTTCTTTATTTCAGAATTGGCAAATAACGGGCATATGCATTTTGGCTGTGTAGCCTCCTCAGCGCCCAGTGTGGATTGGAAGGAGAGTTGTTTTCCACCAAATTAGTTCACCTGCACCAACTGAAAAAGTTAGGGTTGGCTCCGCTCACTGATGACGAAATTCACCTTTCGCAGTTCTCTGGGTGTAGAATGAAACTGCATCTCCCAGCATGCAACAACCTGCCGGGATCGGGCGGCCAAGTGGTTGCGCGAGTAGCAGTATGATGTGGAACCCTCTCACATGTTTTTTCCATGCCCAAAGAAATAAACAAACTCCTTGCGTCCCCAAATGCACAACCAGTGGTTACAGGCATCCATTCCACGGGGGTAAGTCCACAAATGTCTCTCCCAGCGCAGAGTTCAATGACTCAGACACCGCTTCAATTCTTCCTGCTCGCACTGGTGAGCCTGGTCCGTTTCTATAACTTGAAAGACAAAGTTTTTTTTGCCGAGGCAAAAAGGGAGCCAGTGTTAACCAGGCCAGCTTGATGTGCAGGGGCCTCTGTGATACGCCGCTGGCTGGCAATAAAGCAATTATAAAACATACCCTCCGAAAGGAAAGGCAGAGGCCACAAGAGGGGAACAGCTTGGTGCTTATTTATTTCAGAATTGGCAAATAACGGGCATATGCATTTCGGCTGTGTAGCCTCCTCAGCGCCCAGTGTGGATCGGAAGGTGAGTTGCTTGCCACTAAATTAGTTCACCTGCACCAACTGAAAAAGTTAGAGTTCGCTCCGCTCACTGATGACGAAATTCACATTTCGCAGTTCTCTGGGTATAGGATGAAACTGCATCTCCCAGCAAGCAACAACCTGCCGGGATCGGGCGGCCAAGTGGTTGCGCGAGTAGCAGTGTGATGTGGAACCCTCTCGCCTGTTTCTTCCATGCCCAAAGAAATAAACAAACTCCTTGCGTCCTCAACTGCACAACCAGCGGTTACAGGCATCCGTTCCACGGGGGTAAGTCCGCAAATGCGTCTCTCCCAACGTGGAATTCAATGACTCCGACACCGCTTCAATTCTTCCTGCTCGCACTGGTGAGCCTGGTCTGTTTCAATAACTTGAAAGACAACGTTTTTTTTGCCGAGGCAAAAAGGGAGCCAGTGTTAACCAGGCCAGCTTGATGTGCAGGGGCCTCTGTGACATGCCGCTGGCTGGCAATGAAACAATTATAAAACAAACCCTCCGAAAGTAAAGGCAGAGGCCACAAGAGGGGAACAGCTTGGTACTTCTTTATTTCAGAATTGGCAAATAACGGGCGTATGCATTTCGGCTGTGTAGCCTCCTCAGCGCCCAGTGTGGATCTCAAGGAGACTTGTTTGCCACCAAATTAGTTCACCTGCACCAACTGAAATAGTTCGAGTTCGCTCTGCCCACTGATGACGAAATTCACCTTTCACAGTTCTCTGGGTGTAGGATGAAACTGCATCTCCCAGCAGGCAACAACCTGCCGGGATCGGGCGGTCAAGTGGTTGCGCGAGTAGCAGTGTGATGTGGAACCCTCTCGCCTGTTTCTTCCATGCCCAAAGAAATAAACAAACTCCTTGCGTCCCCAACTGCACAACCAGCGGTTACAGGCATCCATTCCACGGGGATAAGTCCACAAATGCGTCTCTCCCAGCGTGGAGTTCAATGACTCCAACACCGCTTCAATTCTTCCTGCTCGCACTGGTGAGCCTGGTCCATTTCTATAACTTGAAAGACAAAGTTTTTTTTGCAGAGGCAAAAAGGGAGGCAGTGTTGACCAGGCAAGCTTGATGTGCAGGTGCCTCTGTGATACGCCGCCTGCTGGCAATTAAATAATTATAAAACAAACCCTCCGAAAGGAAAGGCAGAGGCCACAAGAGGGGAACAGCTTGGTGCTTCTTCATTTCAAAATTGGCAAATAACGGGCGTATGCATTTCGGCTGTGTAGCCTCCTCAGCGCCCAGTGTAGATCGGAAGGAGAGTTGTTTGCCACCAAATTAGTTCACCTGCACCAACTGAAATAGTTAGAGTTCAGTCTGCCCACTGATGCCGAAATTCACCTTTCGCAGTTCTCTGGGTGTAGGATGAAACTGCATCTCCCAGCAAGCAACAACCTGCCGGGATCGGGCGGCCAAGTGGTTGCGCGAGTAGCAGTGTGATGTGGAAACCTCTCGCATGTTTCTTCCATGCCCAAAGAAATAAACAAACTCCTTGCATCCCCTACTGCACAACCAGCGGTTACAGGCATCCGTTCCACTGGGGTAAGCCCGCAAATGCGTCTCTCCCAGCGCGGAGTTCAATGACTCCGACACCGCTTCAATTCTTCCTACTCGCACTGGTGAGCCTGGTCCGTGTCAATAACTTTAAAGACAACGTTTTTTTCGGCGAGGCAAAAAGGGAGCCAGTGTTGACCAGGCCAGCTTGATGTGCAGGGGCCTCTGTGACACGCCGCTGGACCCACACAATACTTCCCAGACCACGGACCCTTGTACGGTGGTGCATACGCCGATGAAGCCCATCAGCCACTTAATCCAACAAACTTTGTCCCACCATGGGAATACACGCACTCTCAGGACAAATCCACAAAACACTGGAAATGATGCTCAGGTAAGTTTACCGGTTTGCATTCAACACGTTTCAGCTGACCTGCAGCCTTGTTCACACGTAAACAAGCTGTGTTCTCATAGGGTGATATGTACAGGCAAACCCAGGTAAACAAAAACAACAGACTCAAGCTTCTGTCCTTGAAATGCAGGGAAATAACAAACATTTGGGCCTACTTGTAACGTGCATTTCATACATCAGGGAAATAATTCATATCATAGCAGAAGATAACTAAATAGTGCTTGAATAGCTGTTTGTCTGGTTTATATTTGTAGATGATACATGTGCATTAATGGTATCTTTCAGCTTATTAATGTACTGCATAGTAAGGAACCGCATATTCATGATACAGCTGCATTTAGCATAATTAAAGCTTTACATTGCCCGAAACGTAAGTTGCAGAACCATGAATAGATGAGTGTAAATACGTGCCATAGGGTTTGTGCGTTTCGATGGAACTGGAGAAGGGACTGCGTCACAGTGACGAGTCACTTGATCGGCAAAGATTTTGTCAAGGCTAAATAGCTAATAAAGTTGGTTGCTTTAAAAAAATGTTGATTACTTCAAAACAATGCGTGGCTTACCCCAATGTAAACATTGCACAAACAAGTTGAAACAGGGGCTAATATGAAAATAACACCGGGAATCTCAATACAATAGTGCAAGAGATTGTAACGTACTCCCCTACGTGGTCTGGAAAGAAGTCGGCCAGAAAATATAACCAAATCATATGTCATTAATGCGTAATGCCCCAGTGGGCCCGAGGGGGAAAATCCCAGTTCCTGATGTATCCCAGGTCCCTGAGAAAAAGGCGGGGAATACTGCAAGAAGCACCAGTAGAATGTAACATCCGTAATGTTGTATAGGGCGAGTGCCCCAAGTACAAAGACATTTTATACGTTTTATACAACATGTTAAAGATATGAGAAATTGCCTGCATATAAAACTAAAAAAAAAGTTCAAAACAAGTGTCGGTGCCTAATTAAGTGCTGCTGAAGGAAAGGGTAAGTAGCCTGTGAAAGTGATAAAGAGTGCTGGGTGGGCCCCTTCCTTTCCTCCTGTGAAAAGGGAGAAGAGAATATACGAATTACTGAATATACAATGAAATTACTCCTTAAGAGTAGTGTATATACAATAAAACCATGGGTAACAGTAACATTCGTCATAGAAGCAGCAGAATTGAGGGGACTTTCTGAAATGTGGGGTAACAACAATCATACATCACATAAATTATCTCGTAGTCCCTCATCAATGTTGATACCCACTGGAATTTTGGTCTGGAGGTGTATGATGTATTTGGATTCTGTTTGTTGTAGTTTCAATACTCTGTTACCCCCTCTATGCAGTTAGGCAACTTGTTCAATTGCTGCAAAGGTAAGTAGAGAGCTATGGGAAAAGTGATGTTTTTGGAAATGGCGGGGTATGGGATAAAGATGGTCATTATTCGTTATGGCTCTCATATGTTCCAAGTCCGGCTTTGTCATCATCTGAGTGGTGCTGCCCACATATTTTAATTTGCAGGGACATTCCAGCATATATACAACAAATACTACATGTCAAAAATTGAATTATGGGTTTCTCTAATCTATTGTGTAACATGAGATTGTTTTTTCATAAAGCTGTGTTTACAGGCCTTGCAATGGCCGCATGGAAAAAAGCCTTTCAGACCATGCTCTTTATCAGTGTTCTTGCCCGTGATAACACTATGGATTAAGCTGTCCCTCAAACTACGTCCTTTCCTGTAAGTGATGTTGGGTCTTTGCTGAACGAGATGACCTATTGTGGGATCAATAATAAATATTTTCCAGTTCTTACAATACGTCTAATGTCTTGTGATCTCTCATTGAATGTAAGGATGATGCGATTCCCGCTCACATCCTCCCCTTTGGCATCTTCAGAGGGGGCAAACAGTAAGTCTTTTCTTTACATTTGCTTGACTTTTTTGAGTGCTTGGTTGAGGACCCATTGTGGGTACCCTCTTACTCAAAATCTGAATATCATTGTCTGCATTTCTTCTTCAAAGCTCAACTCCGTATTGCAGTTCCTTTTTGCCCTCAGCAGTTCCCCATAAGGTATACTCCATTTCAGGGTGTCGTAATGACTGCTGAGGGCATGCAGGAGGCTATTCCACGCTGTTTCTTTGCAAAACAGCTTGATTTGTATATTGCCTTCCGCAATCTCAATTTTGGTATCAAGAAACTCAGTCATGCTCCCATTTAGGTTACTTGTAAGAGTGATGTTTTTAGTGTTAGTATTCATTTTTTTTCAAAAGTGTTGGCTTCCTCGTGAGACCCTTTCCAGAAAATGAACAGGTCGTCAACGAATCTTAGCCACAAGATGATCTGTTTAGTCTCCGGAAAGTTCTCCTTGTCCTTCGATATTTCCTCCTTCCATTGCCCCAAGAACAGGTTGGCAAAGCTTGGGGAAAAACAGGTCACCGTCGCTGTTCAGAGGACCTGTTTGTAGAGGGTATCGTTGAAGAGAAATATATTGTTGGTTAAACAGAAATTGATAATTTTCAAGATCATCTCCGTATGGGCTTTGTATCTTTTGTCTCTTGTCCAAAGGAAGCACTTGCATGCTGCCAAACCCTTGTGTTCAATTATAGTGTACAATGAGCTCACTTCAAGGGTCATGAACAGAAAGTTCTCATCCCAAGTAACATTTTCTAGCTTCCCCAGGAAATGTTTTGTGTCTCTTACATGGGATTTAAGATTTTTCACCGGATCCTTCAGGAAATATTCAGCATACTTCGAGACATTTTCAGTAACACTACCTTCCGGGGATACAATGGGTCTCCCCGGTTGGTTGGAGGGATTTTTGTATATCTTGGGGAGGAGGTACAGGGCAGGGAGAATAGGGTTATCTTTTTTCAAGAAGCAATACTCCTCCAATTCCAGTAAACCCTTGTCTTTCTAATTCCAAAGTTTTTTCCAGATACTTTCCACACTGTCAGTGTAAATCTCCCTTGATACCTTAATGTAACATTTCTTGTCCCTAAGCTGATTGTATGCTTCATTGATGTACATCTCCTTATCTAGCACCACAATATTCCCACCCTTGTCTGCAGGCCGGATCACAATGTGCCCATCCTTACACAGTGTTTTTATAGTTTGTCTGTGTAAGGGCATGAACATTTGTGTGTCCTGATTTCTAAACCATTTGTTAGTTCTGAATTTCATGAGGTTATTTGTAACAATCTCATGGAAGGTGTCAATATTGTCATGTGCCATCATAGGATAAAATGTGCAATGCGGTTTAAAGGAAGTTTTGGTAGTCATTTCATGATTTATTTCTAGGCTGTCTAGGATCCTCTCAACCTCCATGCCCTCGCTATTCTCATCTGCTTCATTCTGTGATTGATGCAGGGCTACCGGTGTACCAATATCACCTACATTGAGATCGATGTTGGGTTCACTACCTGTTCTACACTCTCCATGAGAGTTGCCTGATTTTTTAGGATGTACCATTTCTTGAGTTTTCACTTTCTAATAAATTTAGACATGTCTATCAGTGTTTCAGGGTAGTTGAAGCTCATGGTTGGACAAAACGATAAGTCAAGACCTAGTGTTGTTTTCTCGATTTCAGTAAATTGTCTCTTGGACAAGTTCACAATATTTCTATTAACCATGTCTTTATTCATTATGCTGCCGCTATATCTATATATATATATATATATATACCAATTACATAAAATCTATTAAAAATGTCTATTTAAGTTAAAACATTAAACTATTTAAAAATCTTTAAACTTTAATTTCCCACTCAAGTCAGTGCAACAGTAGGGAAAGTGTTGGATAGTGGAGGGATAAAATTAATTATTCCCACGCCAGTGAGTGCAACAGTAGAGAAAGTGTAGGATAGCGGAGGGATACAAGTTACTTTTCTAACTCCAGTCAGTGCATCAATAAGGAAAGTGTTGGATTGTAGAGGGGTATAATTTAATATTCCCACGCCAGTCAGTTCAAAATTAAAAACAAACAAAATATCATCAACAAAATAAAAATATATTTTTTAAAAAGTAAATAGAAAAACATAAAAATGTCATTAATTTAAAAACAAATATATTTAATATTAAAAAACATATCGTGATGTTTAATACATATCACAAATACCTAACAAATATTATATTAAATAAAAAAACTTGCTTCCTACCCTATAACAACACACAACTCACAATCAACATTTAAAATACAATTTTGTTTTTGCATAATTAACATAATTAATTATTATTAAGCAAACATTATTAATTAAGAAACAAATTAAAACACATACAAATTAATTAACTTTCCACCCTTTACCCCTATAATCCCCACAAGTATTTTCAAATAAATAACAAACAGTATTTAACAACTTATTTTAAAGTAAGCCAAATACATTTTCTCCCCACCCTTTACCCCTATAAACCAGAGAGAAAGAGCGTTTATTTAATATTAAGTTAATTTAAACCATAACAAAAATAAGAAGAATATAATAATACAATTTCTTAATTAAAATGAGACATTAGTCCACATCACAAGAGTGGGCAGGATGTATCAAAAACAATTTCTTAAAACAGAGGTGTTGGGTCACATCACAAATGACCATAATCCTTATACAGAGCCTCCAGCTTATCGCGATTTCGCGATTTGCAAAAAAATCGCGAAATCGGCCGATCTCGGGAAATGCCGCGATGTTTGGCAAAAGGCCCGCGAAATTTGCAGTTTCCGCCCGTTCGCTGTCTTTCCGCCCGTTTCCGCTTTCATTCCCCCCCAGGATTGACCCAGGATTGATTTGCGGCGAGAGAAGAGAAGGAGCCAGGAGGTCGAGGACGGCGGCCGAGCGAGGGAGAAGACCAGCACCACACCAGCAAGAGGGGGAGAGAGCAGGAAGCGGCAGCGACACACACAAAGACTCTTCCCCAGAGACAAGGGCTCGGAGCAGGAGGAAAGCCGGCCGGTGAACAGAGCACAGGTACGTCCGTCCTTCACGCTGGTGGGGGCCCGCCGCACACATAGGGGAGAGCGCTGCCCGGGTGGGAGGGGGGCAGTGGAGATGTGGCCGGCCGGCCCCGGACAGGGCTGCGTGTTTAAAGGCCGCGGGTGAAACATCCAGGCTTCTGCCCTTGTGCTGCAATATGTGTATCACACCCACATATTTAACAATTTTCTTCGCCAAACATTATGTTCCACCTGCAGGCCTTTGTTGCTCATCCTGTGCACATGAGTGCAGGAACAGCAGCCAGTGCGGCATGATTACATTCAAAAGATGGTCTGTATTGGGTCTACCTTAAGGAGGTGGGAGTGAAATTAATTCCCACGACCTCAGTTGGTGATTAAATGGGAACGTGACTTTTGATTACGTAGTCAAGCGCTAAATCGAGGTTTTCCCCACTTTACTCTTTCTCGAGTGAAATGAGCTTGCATTGTGTTGTTGAACTGCCAAGAATGATAGTTTTGCTTTCATAATGGGCGTGTGGGTCCCAGTGTCCTCATAGTGAATATTTGCTTCAGCATCTGTACAGAACAAGGGCTGCTCGCTACTGAATAATACCAGCACGGTTTCTTTAGTCATTTTGTCACCTCTTCTGTGCACAAAGCTACAATTCTACCCAATGCGCAGTGCTGTGAATTAACCGAAGTGCAACTTGCAGCCCTCTGTAAAAACCTCAAATAAATTAATACTAGCGAATTCAAGCTGAGCCGGCGGTAACATACATGTGTAGGCTCCCCCCTGCTGTCGCCCTCCAAAAAGGGACAGGCTGGGACTCCTGAAGGTGACCCTGGGCGAGTTATGCCTTCCTACAAAAGAGTGATGCAGTCTTCTTAACAAGGCTGGCAGCCTTGTGCTTCAGGGTCCATTCCTGTACTCCACCAACCTCTTGTTCAATGATGTTTCCCAGGCCAGTGTGTGTGCTGGTGAAGTGACGGTCTTAAGCAAATTTAGCACACATTTCTTTAGAACTCAAAGTATAAAACATTGTGATGTATGTCATTCCATTATTAAAAAAAATGGGTACCTAAAAAATGAAGGCATTTATTCATGACAAAATAGAATAAACGGGCAGCTCGAGGGGAGCAGCCCGTAAGTCTCTACAGTATACATAAACCCCAGTTCAGAGATCTGGGCCAAAATCCATTGTTATTTTTTTTGCTCACATGCCATTCCAGTTTGAACCCAGCCATATGCAAATCAGTCTTGACCCTGTGCCCCATGGGTACAGTCCAGCCCTAACTGCCAAGCCAAGTCCTCCCTGGACTGGAAACAAGCATCCAAGGACAGGTTTCGGGCTTTCAGCCCTCATCAGCCTGAATCGCTTGATTCCAGTGGCATGGAGAGCACGGAACTCACGTCTGAGCATACCCGTCCCACTCGCTCAGAGACCTGTCTCTGCCTCCAGCATGCCTAGTCTGAAACCTGTGGGGGCCTGCGGGCCCCGGGGGGCCGTACATAGTTTTGTTTATGCTTTTTGTCACAGGGTTGACCACAGATGAATGCACTATTATATATGCCTTTTACCTAAAACAAATGGCCTGAATTGTAAATAAACAAAATGTGCATAGCTCCATGTTGTCAAATAACTCAAACAGTAAGATATCTGTGTTTGGTGTTGCAAAAAACCCAAAATAAAATGCCGCTAAATGCCGCTAAATTTCCATTTTTGTGCCGCTAATTTTTCATTTTTGTGCCGCTAAATTTTCCTTTTTGTGCCGCTAAATTTGCCAATCCATGCCGCTATATCCTGGGGGGTCTGTTATATGTCTATAGTCTGAGCTCTTGGTATTGTAACTAACCAAGGCTAAGGACACAAACGTCTTTCTAAATGTCATTCATGCTACATATTTAGCTGAGAGTAGTATGCAGTGTGGAAAAAAAGGTACTTCAATGTGCAAATATGCCAAGCATGCTCTGGCTTGGATTTCCACAAGTATAAAGTGTTGTGTGCTGCCTTGAACCTTTTTGGTTTTAATTAATTTCTGAACATGTTAAAATGTAAAAAACAGTTCCATTAACTTTACTTTGCAATGAATTAGACCAGTATCTCCAAAATGTATCTTTAAAAACATCAAACTTGTGATTGTTGAGGGTGAACAGACAAAATATCGACTCCAAAATATCGACTGGACATAATATCGACTTTTAAATATAGACTGGACAAAATATCGACTGGACAGAATATCGACTACAAAAATATCGTTTTTAAGGTAAGTGAAGTAATATCGACTGTATAAAATATAGATAGCAAAAATATCGAATTTTTAATAATATATAATACTTTATAGTGTATTTTTATGTAATAATATGTGTGAAAAGTATGTATTAATGTTATAAAATATTTTATTAAATGAATTTTGTTTTTATAAGAATTGCGTAATGTAATTCTGTAGCGGGTTGTGGGTTTATAAGGGAATAGGGTGGGAAGTAATTTAATAATAATTAATTAATTAATATATGTTTGTAAATATTTTTTATTAATAATTAATTGATAATTAATTAATATTAATTAGTTAATTAATTAATATAATTTAGTACATATTTTTATTAGTAATTAATTGGTAATTAATTAATTGTAATTAGTTAATTACATTAATTAGAGTAAATTTTAAATATATATAATTTTGTGTTATTGTAAAGTAATTAATTGGGGTAAAATAATATTAATTATTACATTAATTACAGCTAATGTGCTAATATATTTACTTTATTGTTATTGTTAATTAATAATTAATTGGTAATTAAATATTATTGATTAATTTTGGGTAATGGAGTATTTTTAGGGTTCAGGGTCAGTTTTCAGTTTTGGGGTAAAGGGGTATTTTTAGGGTTCAGGGTCAGTTTTCAGTTTTTGGGTAAAGGGGTATTTTTAGGGTTCAGGGTCAGTTTTTGGGTAAAGGGGTATTTTTAGGATTCAGGGTCAGTTTTCAGTTTTTGGGTAAAGGGGTATTTTTAGGGTTTAGGGTCAGTTTTTAGTTTTTGGGTAAAGGGGTATTTTTAGGGTTCAGGGTCAGTTTTGGGTTTTTGGGTAAAGGGGTATTTTTAGGGTTTAGGGTCAGTTTTGGGTTTTTGGGTAAAGGGGTATTTTTAGGGTTCAGGGTCAGTTTTCAGTATCTTATTTAATTATAGTATGTTACTATATATATATATATGTTTTAACAAATAATATTGTAATTTTTTTAAAATTACTTTCATTTATTATTTAATTATTATAAGATAATGTAAGTATTTTTAAGTATATTTTAGTAATTACATTTTAATATTAATTTAATTTAACACTGTTTTTTATAAAGTCGATATTTTTTACAACTATATTATTGTAAACGATATTTTGTACTCAATATTTTTGTACTTACCTGTTTGTAGATACAAACTTGATATTTTGACTGTCGATATTTTGTCCACGATATTTTGGCTAGTCGATATTTTGACCCTCGATATTATTTCAGTGATCCATTGTTGAGAGAGATTTGAGCAATTCCCTCTAAACATACTGTGTTTGTAACTGTTTATTTATTTGTTGAAGAAACTTTGTTGTCCTAATGGAAAGCCTCAACAACTGGCTATTCTGTAAAGCCATCACAGCGGGTCGGCATGATCTTATATGGAGTGACTGAAGAGACGCAAGTAGAAGTTGTCCTCTCAGTTAATAGATAGCGGAGCAAATGCAGAGCCAGCAAAGATTGTTCGGCCAAGTTTGTTTTCACGATGGAACCTGGGGGCATTTTATCAAGGGGGGGGCCATAGGCAATTTTCGCCGCTTTAGCGGCCGTTTTCGTTTGCTAAGCGGCGAAAATTGTATCGCCCTATTAGCAAGCTGTCGCTAACAGCAGTTAGCGACAGCTTGTAGGCGATAGCGAGCGGTTTGGGGCCCTCTTTGCATGTTAGCGATAATTATCGCCAATTACATGCAAAGTGGGCGTTCCCAACCCATTAGCGTCTAAAAGCAGTCTCTAACGTCGCTAACGCCTATTAGCAAGGCAGGCTCAGCGATGGCAATATTCGCGCTAAGCGTGAATATAGCCAAAAACTAACTTGCCCAGACCAGTTCTTAGCCATGTTATCCAATGGGAGGTGGATAACATTGCAAAGAACATTTAGTTTCTAATGCGTGAATATTGCTGTATTCTCAGTGATATTCACGCTATCGCCGGAAAAATTATCGCTTTGGAGATAAACGTAGCTAATAGCACGTTATCTCAGCGATAATTTCCGGCGATGCTTAGCGATAAAAGAATCGTTGCTAAGCCTAGTTAGCGATAAATATCGCTAATCGTTGGTAATATGCCCCCTGATCTTTTGAGGAAAAAGCTTCCAAATGAATGAGAAGAAGGAAATGCTGTGTTGTTGGAGAAATATGGTTTACGAGATATGACTGTGGTGCCCAGTTTATGTACGATGATAGGACCATTCCTCCATGTTTTTTCGTTGCTGTTGCAGCTTTATCAAGTGACCATGCATACTGTTTGGTTGCGTTATTAGTAATTTTTTTTAATGCGGGGAGCTGATGTTTAGACCCGACAGTTCATTCAAATTGATGGTGGTTAGGGCTTGCTGGAGCACAGATGGCCAGTTGTTTTTGCTTTTTGGCTGATTCTTTAATCAGACCGCTGATAAGAATTCTAAGCATGCTGCTCTCATTCTCCAGCACAGTTTAGTTATTGCTGCTGACCTAACCAGAAGTTGGTGGAACAGCCCGAATTCCAGTCGGACTTACGCCTGAGGGATGATTTGAGGGATTCTAAAAATACGTTTAAACAAGGTGGAATGCTGTTAGTTCAAACTTATGCGTTTTTACATTTAAGAAGTTCTGAGCCATAAGTGAGAGTTGGAAGGAATTTGGCAGCAATTACTTGTAAAAGGTAAGCATTGGAAAGGCACTCTAGTTTTGTTCATATTGTGTTCAGTGTGTGGCGCAATTTGTTCACCCGGGGCGTCTTTTTGTTAGATGCTCTTTGAATATTAATTTGGAATCTATAACCACCCATAGGTATTTGTATGAACCAACATCTCTAATCTGTTCCCCGCTGCAGACCATTTCAGTTTTGAATTATGGCAGTTAGTGTTTGCAGAGAATCACATCACCTTTGTTTTTATTAAAGTTCCATTTCAGTCCGAGCGCCTCAATGTATTCCGACAAATGGGTTATCAAGCACTGGAGGCCAATTGGAGTCTGGCTGCATAGTACAATATCGTTCGCATATTTTAAGCTTCTGACTGGGTGATTTGCTAGCTAGGGCGGATCGCATCTAAGTCTGCCATTTTAATGTTGAATAGGCTGGGCACTAGAACATATCATTGCTTTAGGCCTCTGTGCGTGGGCATCGTCTCTGTGGTTCTCTCCATTAACTAGCTTGACTCTGACCCATGTTTTTGAATACAAGTTGACTATGGCACCACGTAACTTTGACGGGATGCCATCTTTGGCCATAAGCACTCTCCTGGGACCATATTGAAGGCAGCTTTTAGGCCCACAAAACAGGTGTACAGTTTAATTGACTTTTTTAGGGCTTTTTCTGCAAGGAGGCTCAATGCTAAGACATTGGTAGTTGCACTTGTGCCTGGTCTGAAGCCTGTTAGTGTAATTGTAAGGATATTACTGGAGGTGACCCAGGCTTCAAGGTCAAAAAGAAGGTTTGAGGCACATAAATTGGCTTTGATATCTATTAGTACGATCAATAAGTAGTTTGATGCGACTTACCTTGAGGCCGGGTTGCATGTCTCTGCTCCTGCTCTCCTGCTTCAGACTCGAAGAACAGGAAGCAGGCGGCAGGCTCCCTCACTTAAGCCAATCACAACGCTGCAACGAAGCATTGTGATTGGTCTCAGCACTGTGACACAAAGAGCAGCCAGGGGCTGGAGGGGTGGGCATGTTCTCCATGCAGGCTGTATTGCAGCCTGTAAGGAGAATGGGGAATGTGCACATGACTGGTTTGGGCTGATCGAGAGGGCCTGCTGAACAGTCATTGTGAACTTAGGAGTGGGCAAACCACTCCTCCCCTGCTCCGAGAGCAGAGCAGCCACGCCCACCCGCCCATTAGCAAAGCAGAAAGACACAGAGCATAAAATGATAATAACTCTAAGTTATCATTTTATGTTTCTACTTGGCACTGCTTAAAAGCAGTGGGCCGTGGCTCCTCCGCCATAGTGGAGGAGCTGCCACTGTACCACAGGATTTCCTATTTCAGTATATTGAGTCATGGTGTGGGTGGTTAGCAATAGAGAAGAGCATGGCTTTCAAACTTTCTGCAATTAGGTTAGTGCAACCTGGGGGCAGATTTACAATAACTGGCGCATCCCCAGGGATGTGCCAGTTATTGTGCGCCGCAGCTCCGCCACCCATGGTGCGCCGCATTTACAATGCGGCGCACCATGGGTCAAAAACGGCAAAGATGCGTGACGCATCTGTGCCGTAAAGGTGGCGCATTGTTGGAGTTGCGTCGCAAGCGCGACACAGCTCCAGCAAGGCTCGGGGGTGCCCTATCTGTCCAATGCTGCTTCAAGCAGGCGCAGGGTTTTGACGCAGCATTGGCCTAAAAGTGACTGAGTGAAATCTTGTAGATTTCACTCAGCCACTTTTGCGAGTCGCACTTGAGCCGGAATGCCCACCC
This sequence comes from Lissotriton vulgaris, assembly GCF_964263255.1. NCBI lineage: Eukaryota > Metazoa > Chordata > Amphibia > Caudata > Salamandridae > Lissotriton > Lissotriton vulgaris. Next base: position 409,190,166 of record NC_141698.1, on the reverse strand, counting down.
TGCGCCGGAACGCCCACATGTGGCGCAGGGCTTTACAACGTGACGCATCTGCCTAAATGCGTCACGTTGTAAATGGGTCGCAGGGATGCGCCACATTTACGCCGCCATTGCGTGACGCAAACGTGTCGCAAGTCCAACATAAATCTGCCACTTGGTGTTTATGGTTACAATTGCACTCCAGTTCCAACTGGAGAGTTGGTTTAAAGATTATTGAAACTAATTTAAATATTTAAGAGTGCTGACTGTCGGTCTAAAAAAGCATGGAGGTATTATTGTAACTGGATACAGCAGAAGTATGTAGGCAGTTTTAATGGTATGTTTTGCGGGCCCCTCGTATGTTTTGTGGGCCCCTGCACAACTTTCGTTATTTACGTTTAATCCAACGTAACTCTTACGTTTCTTCTTGCGCATTGTTTTTGCTAAGGTTTAGGCATGCCGCATAATGTAACATTTCACATGAAAAATCTCTGGCTGAGAGACATAGTCTGATAAAAATAAATTCCTGCCGTATACCGACTAAAATTTCTAGGCGAGGTGCTCCATGTAACTTCAGGTATTTTTCCCATAATTCCGAGAGCGAAATTATGTAGATTGCAAATAGCCCTAGTCTAGATGCTGCATTAAGTCAGGGTACAAAGGCATGTAGCGTTCTCAGATGAGAAATAAAAGCAAAAAAAGTGATGGGTGGACTGCTTGCAGGAACCACAGGTAAGAAATCTGGCTCTTATTCTTATCCACAGTTTTTCACTTAATTCATTTTATAGCCATTCCTGTATGAGCAGTCCTTCTTAAACTGCTACAAGTCCCCTCAGTTTTGCTTCATTGAAGTTATCAGTGAGGTGTAACGTGAGCCTTATTGCACAGTGAACTATTGGTTCAACATCTGGCTGTACCAGTCACAACTAGGGTATTAGAATAGGAAAAAACGAAACAAAAGTAGCCATGGGTGGAATTGTTAAGTGAACCTCACTCGGCCTTGAATGCAGTAACATAGCTAGATCTGTTGTGCGTTCTGGCCTGGGCTTTTCCTTCAGTGGAGCACCGATCCTTACAGTTCTGAGAAACTATCGCAGAATAGATGAATTACAATTGTGGAGTTGTACATTTATTTGTAAAACCACCAAAAATAATTGACTTTAAGCTAATTGGCCTAGTGAACGATATTCTAATTACGCGATGGGTACTGTCACCTAATGAAATCAAATCCGGGCCTATTCTTCAGTGGGGCCTTATCCTAAAGTATGGTTACAATGAGACGCAATTTCTTATATTTGACAGTATCAACGTTATAGGATATTGCACGGAGCACTCAGCAAAAATAGTTCATACAGCTGTGCTCATTTACATGGCTTGTCAGATCAGAATATGCCCTTGAAGGTGGCTTTATGGACTGTATGGGCAGGGATTGTTTATTTACACACGCAAAGTAAAAGTGCACCGGCTCAGGATTGGTGTGCCTGATATTTTCTTGAGCCAGACAGTTCTGTGAGGATGACCCAGAAGCCACGGTGTTACTTAAGAGGAAGAACACATCTAAGAAACAGGTGCTGTAACACTCTCCTGGGTGTTTCCAGCTGTCAATCTACCTGCTAATTCTTATCCGATGGCAGTGTCAGGTCCTACTGGATAACACGAAATCTGCATGTTTGATGTTAGATCTTTTCTGAGAAACTAACAGGTGTCTCTAAAGGGTAGCCAGATCCGCGTCTAGACTAAAGGACAGAGAGGCGTGTATCTGTCAGTCACATGGGTGAGTAGCAGTAAGTGAGCAGGCATGGAAAGAGCTTGAGGGATTACAAAATAGTTTGTTGGTTTGACATTCAGGCAACCCTTGTTTTGGTTGGGAATGGACCTGCTGTACTGGGGGCACGCCACTTATGGCATTCAACTGAATTCTGTGTTAGTATTTATGGCAGGCAAATCTTGAAGTTGCTTGCACAGAACAGAGAGACGGGGATAACAAAAGTATAGACCTGCATGCCACATGTTGCCCAGGTTTGAGTGGGCAATATTTCCATCCCCAGGATTGTGTATGGCCCAGTAATACATTGGGCCATAGATATGGTTAATTGAGTCAGCTGTCATGCCAAGAACTAAAGGAATTAGAGTGTAAAAAGGCATTCCACTACCACATAACAAAAGATTGAGAGGGCATTAGAGCTTGCAGTGATTGTGTATATGTGTTGTGTGTACATGACCTGGACCAGAAGGTCTTTACTTGCTTTATTCCCCTTAGAAGATGCACACCATGCCCTTTTCTTTGGAGTAGGAACATCACCCTTTACTGCAATATTTTCTAGTAAAGCATGGCATAAAATACAGTTGGCAGTGGACATTTGGAGATGATGGCAACAAAACCCTGAATTGCTAAAATGCAGGTGGAGGCACAGGCTTGATAATCTGTGATTCAGGTATGGGTGGATGGGGCCCCCAAACCTTCGGGGGGCCCCCAACCCTTCAGGGGACCCCCATTCATCCTAAGGCAAATGAATATCTGTGAGATATGGGAGACTCAGAGGGGACCCCTCATTACCATCATTTTGTATTACGCCGATGGTGTGAATGGTTCCCTGATCTTCGATTTTGGGCATTACCAACCTCCACATTCCATCAATGGAATCCTACTTCGATTACTAAGAACCAACTGCTCCATTTTCATTTACAACTCTTAATGGACGTAACAAAGCACAGACCCATGGCCATCAATTCACCTAGGACGTTCGAGGAGTCAACCTCGCCACGATCACCTGGAAAGGCTTGTAAATTCATAATTATCAAATAGAGAGCAATGTAACAGTGTGTGTTGTAGCTTCTTCTCCTGCCTTAACTGTGTTTCTCATGCATGCTTTTATAAGGAGCTGCCTTGCATGAAATCCTTTTCTAATTTCTTGCTTTTTTGAGGCCATTTGCCTAATGATGCATTCCAATTTCCTCTTTATGTACCGCACTAAAGTATCCTTGCTGCGTCTGAAGTCTGCAATCTGGATAATAGACTGTGATGCATAATACATGTTTCTGTAATTTGAAATCAATAGAATTTATCGAGCAGAAATGCAAAGTTAACTGTAAGAACGTGAATAATTTCCACATGAACTTGAAGCTAATGTGTAACCTCCTTTCCATATGTAGCTGCTTGTTGTTTTTCAGCTGTTTGCATGCATTTTTTCCCAAGACTGCTTATTATCTGTAATATCTTCCTTCAATCGAGACAAACATGAAGAGGAAAAATAAAAAACTGTTACTATGTGTTAAATTTGGGGGTCTCCAGTTGGCAGAGGTAGGTACCTTTGACCAAATAGGGACCCTTGGGTCTGGTCAGGGTAAGGGGCTACACTCATAAAATAACCCCTGCTCACCCCGTGATAGCTTGGCACGAGCAGACCAGCTTATCTCAGAGGAAGTGTGTAAAGCATTTGTGAACACATACAGTAATACAGTGACAACACTACAGATGAACAACGCACAGTTTGCATATCAAAAAAAGTATTTTTACATAGACTTAAAACAAGACCACAAACGACAAAAATCCACAATACTGCACTTTAGAATAGTAAAAATAGCTTAGTTCTCTTTAGATGGTAAATGCAACACTTTAAGTTCAATGTACCTTTGGATGCGTAACGCTATACAACAAAAGAGTTGCTTGGAAGTCGTCGGTTCCTTACATGCAAGAACAGTGATGTGTCTGTTCCCTACTGCTGTGTAGGGGACGGTGATGCGTTGGTTCTTCTCCGCGTGGGAAAGTGATGTGTCGGTTTCTTAATGTACTTCCGTGGTGATGCGACCCGCAACGCCGTGATGCGCTGATGCTCCGATGTAATGAAACAAAATGGCGTATACTTCTTGATGTGACAACGATGAGGCGATGCGTGCACACCCGTGTGGCGACTCAACAAGTCTTCTGAGCCTCGACAAGCCCTGCAACACCCTTCTCCGGTGATGCGACGGTGAAACTCTTCTCCGGTGATGCGAGGTACTTCAGTGATGCGATGCGACAGCAGCAGCGGCTGCAACCTTCTTCAGTGATGCGCCAACAGCAGCTACGGCGGTGACACACTTCTCTGGTGATGCGAAGGCGTCTGCTGCAACGGCAACACTCTTCTTCGGTGTGGGAGGCGCTTTGGTGATGCGTTGTGACAGCGGCGGCACAATTCTTCAGTGATGCGACAACAGCGCCGTCACGCTTCTTCTCTGTGAGTCGCGTTTCCAGCTCAATGCAACACGTAGTCTCTCAGAAGGCCCAGGACAACAGTAGACACTTAAAATTCCCAGCAAGGGAATTCAGAGGAGCTGGGTGGTGAAGTCTATTATCCCTGAGACTTCAGCAGGAGGCAAGCTCAATTTACAAGCCTTTGGAGATTCATTACAAGTTGATGAAAGTAGCACAAAGTTCCTTTCTTCTTTCTTTGACAGTCAGGCAACCACTGCAGGCCAATCCCCCAAACAGCACTCAGCTTAGGGATAGTCTACTCCTTCAGTTTCTCTCTGGTTCCTCTCCTCAGCCAACGTTCTTCTTGTTTCTCAAAAATGATCTAAAGTTCTGGGGTCTGTGTCTCCTCTTTTATACACCAAAATCCTTTGTCTTTGAAGGCAGAGAGTGTCTATGCCTAGTTCAAACCAGTTCTGTGCAGTCCTGGAGCACTGTGTTTACAGGAATCCTTCTTTCCTTTGACAGTGTGGGCCAGGGACATCAGACGTACCACATGAGGTGGAGCCAGCATTGTGGAAGGAAGGCCTAGCCCTATTCTGGTCCCAGGTGCTCCCCTCCCCTCACTCTACGTGCAGATGGGTCTATTCAGTCGTGTGCTTTCTCACCCTGTCTCCTGGAATCCCCAGCCCCTGTCACTCAAACTCCAGACAAGGAATACACAACCTAGCAGAGACAGGCTTGGACAGTTAGGCAAGAAAATACCTACTTTCTAAAAGGGGTATTTTCAAACACAGAATGTTAAAACCTACTTGACTAAAAGATGTATTTTATCGTTCTGAGTTCAGGCATACTAAACTCGAATTTCTAACTAATTCCCTGAGTCAGTTAGGATTATAAGATGTTATAATTAAACTGTTCATTCTGGCCTATGGGGAACAGGTAGCCTTGCAATAGTGAAAAACGAAAATGGCTGGAATTCACTATCAGGACATGCCACACACATCAGGGCATGTCCTACCTTTTACCTACAATGCACCCTGCTCCTGGGCCTACCATAGGGGTGACTAATAAGCAGAAAAGAGAAGGTTCAGGGACTGGCAAGTGGGTGCACTTGCCATCAATATGGCAGTACCAGTCTGCACACAGGCTCTGCAATGGCAGGCCTGAGATGCACTTTCCAAGCTGCTCTGGTGGGTGGCACAATCAGAGCAGAAAATCAGAGCAGACAATCAAGCACAGACGGCGGACTGCGAGATTTGGTGTCATACAGGGGCCGCTTTGACGAGTATCTAAGTTTACGGAGTGTCGCATATCACAGCCCACACAGTTTCATTTGAAGAATATTGATATCTCCTAAACTTGGAGCATTGAAGCATGCGTGGTTCTGTTTTTACAAAGCGTGCAGTTCTTATTTGAACATCCCCCGAGTGATTATTGCTTATTGTTGGATTGGATACCGTTATGAGGAGCTTTTATCATATTGATCTGAAATATGAGCAGTAAAGACTATACTGGTCTGACCATATCTGATGCCCTGAGGAAGCCCCATTTGGGCGAAACGCATTGGCTGCATGGTGAATTCTGAATTTGACTATCTTGCGTCAAGAACATCTCCAGGATGTATTAAAGAAATCATCTGCTTAACATCATTGAAAGACATTATCATTTCTTTAGCGTGCTACAGCATTTTTGCAAGATTGTTGCTTTGTTGCCTCTCTATTTGCTTGTATTTAGACTGCAAGCCCACCAGCAGCATTTGAGCTGCCCTCTAAATCCATCTAACTATAGGCCCATTAGACTTATTGATACAACTCAAAAACTAATGGGCAGGATTATCCTGGACAAGATCCTTGGGTGGGTAGAAGAAAACGAAATATTGTCCATACTCCAGCAGGGTTTAGGACAGGTATCTGAACCCTGGAACAAATATTCCGGCTCCTGACCCTATTCTGGAAAACGGCAAAAGTGGAGGGAGGTAGCCTCTACGTTGTCTTTGTTGATCTATGGGCTGCTTTCGACCTCGTCCCTAGGGAAAAGCTGTGGCAAGTCTTAGCATCCTTAGGCTTCCCGCCCTATCTATTGGACATCTTAAATGGATTTTATACTGGCAATTATGCCCGAGTCCGATGTGGGAGGTAAGGAGAACTTTCACCACCTTTTGCAGTATTAAAGAGTGTACCCCAGGGTTGCGTCCTGGCCCCCACTCTGTTCTGCCTTTATATAAATGGGCTTGTGGAACATCTAAATGGGATACTAGACAATGACACCCGAGGTTGGCTACTGGGAGGGTGCCTGCTCTGATGTTTGCGGATGACACTCTGTTGTTATCCAAAACATCATCGGGCATCCAGCGAATCTTGGATGGTTTTGCAACTTTCTGTGCTCTGCGTGGATTGGAGTCAACTTGGAGAAGACCAAGTATATGATATTTAATCCACCGAGCCAGACCCGCCCAAACCCTGTCCTCAATTGTAAACCTCTGGAACGTGTTAAAACCTTTGTCTATTTGGGTATCACCTTGACAGAAGATTTTGATTGGGGTTGTCAGATCTCCAAGTCAGCTCTTAGGCTAACACAAATAGTAGGGGGTATCAGTAAGCTCCATAGAACATCTTATTTCAAACCTACTGGACTGATGCTTGAAATGTATCGACTCCAGTCGAGAACAGCCTCAACGTATGGTGCCGAACTTTGGGGACATAAGAACTTATCAAATCTTTTGAGGGTGGAATATTTTTTTAGGAGGAACTTGGTGGGTCTACCACAAAGTACACCTCTTATCCCTCTAAGATTTGATTTGGGCCTGGAATCAATGGAGGACCTGGTAGTTGCACGGCCTTTGCTACACTGAAAGAGGCTCTGGTCAGCTCCTGAGCTGGCCCCCTACAGAACTGAATTCTTGGAGGTCTGGGGCCTTTTAAAAAACAAAAACATCCCCTGGCTTAACCACTTTAAGGTCCTTAGCGCCCGGTAGGGTTGTCTGACCTATGGGAGACCCCGGAGGCGAGCTGCCTGAGGACACCTAGACTGGAAATTAAAAATTTGTTGAAGCACCACAACTGTGAAGCCCTACAAAGATTATCTACCCTGGGTAGGCTGTCTGCAGAATTCCTCTTAGTAAAATGGAATCACAATTTGAGGAATTCCTAGAAGCTTTATATACAATTAAGGCATGGTAGCCTACCACTCAAGGCATTTACTTCAAAATGGGAACACTTGAAGAACGCCACATGCCCAGCTTGTAATTATAAACAAGAAGATGTCCCCCATGTTCTGTTCTTCTGCCAAGCATACCTCACAATAAGGAAATGCTGGCTGATTCCACTATGTAGGAACATGGGGTTTAGACATTGTAATCAGGCCTGTAGGGTTTTAATGTATGACACCTCTCCCCCAATAGTATTTGCTGTATCCCGTTTTCTATTTGGTATGTGGCACAGAAGGAAAAGCTTTGTATAACCCCTGTGTTTTAAATCATCTATTGAATATTCTCTGTCTTTAATTGATTTTTATTCTAAATACTGATATTTATTTTTTGAATTGTCTGTGCTCAGTATGTATTTTATCTGCCCTTTTGTGGTCCTCCGTACCGAAATAAAGTTATCAAATGGCAATGGCATTTGATCTACAAGCCCTGGGCACTGTAATATGGTCTGACATTAAATCAAATAAGCCAATCATGGAGTCACTAATCCATACATCAATTCATATTAGGGAGAGCATATGCACTTTAGCACTGATCAACATTGGTAAAGTGCCCAGAGTCATAAACCAACAAAAAAGGTCAGACAAAATACAGGAGAAAAGCAAAAAGATCAGGGATTACCCTGCATAAAGGGCCAAGTCCAACACTATGCATCCCAGTTGTTGATTCATTCAAAAAGTTAACGTTAATGTACAACGCCTTCTGCAAGTCATGGTCATTTCAAAACGTTATGATATGTTATTTAACATTATGGTATGCTCTTTTTTACATACCCCCCATGCTCCATTTCCATGGACTCATGTCGCTTGTCAGTGTCTGTGGCATTTGTATGTCCCACTGGTGGGCATGTCTAAGGGCTAACCCATCTCTCGCCCTTCCATCACTGAACAATGGCTGCATGTTCTAACATTGTGTATCACAGTGCTTTCGGACCACGTGAGCTCTGAATCCTTGTTCACATTAGAAGTGTTTCTTTACTCCCAGAGTCTGTGTAGAAAGGTTGGTGCTGCATCGCTGGATATAGGTAATGAGATACCCGCCAAAAATTACCTGGAGCTGGATCCACCTTCCTTGGTGTTCCATCAGTCTATTTTAAGGAAAGTGCAAGGAGCCATCATTGCCCGCATAGCCCTAATCATTCGTGGTGCTTTGTGAATGATGATGAGGCCAAACAAAATGGAACTTGACTAGTCTCCCAGGTTAGGTTGGCTAGTCTGCTACTCTGTTCAGCACCACCTTCTTCATGGAAGACAGTTATATAAAGTACAGCGCTGTCTCACTGTGCTCAAGCAGTTGTCCCTGAAAAGGAAACTCCAAGCATGTCAGGAGTACTTGTAATTTCCTCCTTGGAAATGTACCTCGTCTTTGGATATACATTTTGTGTCTTATACATGTTGACAGAAATTTGAGTATCCTTCCCGGGTTAACATTTTGCAGAGCATGCAGCACTATACTGGTCTCAAGAACATCAGGAAGCAGTCCAGCCACACTGAGCTGACATTGCAAGACAGGAATATGCGTCATGCCATTTCACTTGCTATTTTGTGCATAGCAGACCTCTGTTACTGGTGTGGGCTCCTTTTACTAGGAATGCTTGTTGCCTACAGCATCGTTCAGAGCACCTTTACTTTCAATGCAATGTTATTGAGGATTTAGGATTGTGTAGACTGTTGGACCAAGATAATCTAATTAATAATAAACAGACACCTACTCCTACAATACATATGAACATATCAGCTCCACTATAAAGATGAAGGGTAACATAACAATGAACTGTCACCTTCTCTACCACCCACCGGGTAACGCACTATTCTTTGTTGAACACTTAGCAGATCTGATTGCACACTGCTCCCTCTCACATTCCCACAACATCATCCTAGGGGACCTCAACCTTCACTGGAACGATAAAAGCAACACCCTAATCCAATTCTACAGTGACCTATTACTCAGCAACAACCTCTCCCACCATTGTACAGGTCAAACTCACATTAAAGGAGTAACCCTGGACGCCATCATAGCTCAGGAAGATACACTAACCATTGATATCATCCTCTGTGTTGACTGGTCGGATTACCACCTCATCTTATTTCACATCAGCAAGGAACAGTTGCGGCCGGCATGACTCGTAGGTGGGGAGACGTGTGTCACATGGTGAGGGGGTCATACGGGGGTAGGGGATTAATTTTAAATAAAAGAAAAAAATAAAAACCTACCTTTGCCGGACGCGTCCTGTGTCGTGTCATCTTTGCAGGAAGTCTCCCTTCCCTTAAGCCAATCACAATGTTGCAATGGCAGCATCGCGATTGGCTGGGACGTCGACTGCACAGGCTCCTATGGGGAGTTCTTATTCTCCATGCAGGTTTCATGAAGAAAAGAGAGGGTGTGCATTACTGGTTTGATCGGCCCTGGGGGCGACCAAACAGTCAGCACCCACAACATTGGGCTAGCCACTCCTCCTCTGCACTCCAGCAGACCCGCCCACCTGCTCGCACCCATCCAAACCCTTCTTCTGCTTTCTCGCGATGCGAGAAGCAGAAACATAAATTGATATTTATACCATTTTATGTTTCTGCTTCTCACACTGCGAGAAAGCAGCGGGGTGACGCTCCTCTGCCCACACGGAGGAGCCACCCCTGGCAAGGTATCTCCTCTCCCAACTCAAGTGCAAAAGACCCTCCAAAGTAAGAGAAACATTAGACAAGTACCTCTACAAGATCTTAAAGAAAGTATGGCGTCTCTACTACCCCCCTCATCAGAGAACCTATCAAAAACTGAACTCACCACCCACTACAACTCAACAATGTCTCCATCCTGGACCAAGTAACCCCTCTGAAACTGAAAAAGGTGAGAAACACTTGCTCGAGATCCTGGTTCAATAAATACCTCAACACTGAAAGAAGTCAGCTCAAAGTCTCTGGTGAACAAATCCATCCACAACCCACCTGGACCAGCTCAGGAGGGAACACAAGAATTGCAAAAAACACATAATGAATTAAAAAGCCTCCTTCCTATGCAACGCTCTAGATAAAGCCCAAAACCTCCCAAAAGTGCTCTTCAACATTATCAACCCAAAAACCTCCAAAAAAGCCATAAAAAGCTCGCTGAAAACGAAAGAATGATGTGAAAAACTTGCCACATTCTTCAATGAAAAAAATCACAAAAAGCAAGCTCTCCCTCAATCACAACCAGCCCTCCAATGGGGACTCCACTCCTAGAAACGAAGTTAATAACCCCCTTCTCACTTCACACCCTCCTCAGCAACAATCGCACCTCGGGACAACATCAAGTGCATTCAAACCCCAGGGTCCCACATAGGCCAGAGAAGCATGAAGGTTTTCAACAAACTCATGGAGGCAGACATATCTTCTTTGTGGGCTATGTCCAAACCCTCCTCCCACTTCGGGTTCCTCTCCCAGCCTCCCTGTTAAAAAAAATCAACCACGCCCTAACACCCCTCTGGACCAAGGTAATGAACAGCTTCTTGAAAACTGGAGTGATGCTAGACTGTCTCAAACTCAGTCAAGTCAATCCAATATTTAAAAACCAGGAGCAGACCAGAACAAGTTCAATAACTTCCAAAAAGTTTCCAATCTCCCTTTCTAGCCAAAACTCTAGAGGGATCTGCTCTTGCACAACTAGACCAACACTACGAAAACAACAACTTCCAGGACCCCCACCAATCGGGCTTCAGAAAAGGATGCATCATGGATCCAGCAGTTCTACACAAACTAGATGACTTACACAAGTCTCTGGATACCGAGCAAAGCTGCCTTCTTATTTTCTTAGATATATTGGTGGCTTCAACACAGTCAACCACAAGCTATTCTTGGATTTCCTCCAAATAAGAATTGGCGCAGACAGGATGGCCCTCTGCTGGGTAGCGTCCTTTCTACATATCCATGCTCAAAAAATGAATGTAGACTATCAGACCTCAGATACAACAGCAATAACCTGGGGGGTTCCCCAAGTCTCTGTCCTCTCCCACACACTATTGGCTATCCACATGGAACCTCTCACTGCCATCTTTAACCAAGCAAAACCCCCCTTCCATTTATATGGGAATAATGAACCAATCTGGTGACTAAAATCACCAGACCCTTACCGCACAGCTAAGTGGCAGAGTTCCTTCGGCCCATATTAAGCCATCCAATACTTATATTTTGCTGCTATTTTTTTTATTTTTCATTCAATGTCATTATGCAGCTCTGTTAATTCATTAAGCTATTTCTTACACAAATAATAAATCAACAAGTGAATTCCATTTTTCGATGCTCTAAGCTAGACACATAATTTCCTAACTAATAATGAACAAAAAGAAAAAGAAACAATGTCATCCAATCCCAATGTATTTTGGGAATGATCCCTTCGTCAGGGGCAAATGACGTGTGTCGGTCAAAATGGCTGACAAATGGTTAATCAATATGGACGTCTTTCCTAGGTTCACATCCACAGAATCCAATAATCTTGGACTCAGATTTATCTCGTGAAGGCCTTTGACGGCGTTGAGGTATTCCTTCAGTGAGCGCTAATGTTTCTTGCCAACAACTATTTGTATAGATCCGCGCACTTCAACTTCTCTTCACTTTTAAAACTCGACTGTGGCTGGTACAAAGTTACCCTAACAGTCAGACTGTTTGGTAACTTTGTACCAGCCACATCAATTCCACCTGTTCGTTTCTCTTAATGTAAACCACTGTCACATAATCTATGTTTTCGAACTCTGGGGGTTTCGTTGAGTGTGAATACGAGGGTCACATTTTTTACGGCCACCCAAGTTTATGCTCGGATCACAAATAATTGTTGCTCGATGCGGGGCAGAACAAGAGAAGGTAAATAGAGGACCCGACCCCCCAGCACCCACCGGCACCCCGAGCTCCAGAGATGAGTGCCCTGGCACCCCTGATCGGGTACAGAAAGCTGCCTTACCCCTCTCACCCTCCCCTCTTGGATGTACAGTGGAGCCGGGCAGAGAGAAGAAATGCTGTTTAGAACACAAGCCCCAGAGCCCACCCGCACCACCGACACCCCCCTCAGCTGCACACATGGAGCCCTGGCATCTACACGGCTGTAGAAAGGGGCCTTGGTGCGGCCGCCCCTCCCCTCCCCCTCTGCTCTCCAGTGAAGCTGGGCAGATGGAGAGAAGGAAACCCCCCTAGGAGAAGGCACGCACCACCGGAGCCAGGGCACCTCGATCGCACCTGACTGACCCTATAAACTCTATAAATGAGGCAGAGCGAACACAAGGAACGGGGTCAGGTGAATGTACAAAGCAGCCACCAGACCCAGAAGACTTGAAACTTCATCCCATTGGAAACAGAGCGACAGAGAGGAGGCGGGAGCCGAGTTCAGAGACCCACCAAGCCCACACACTTAGCCCACTTTCCATTTACTTTCCCCCACTCACCCGATCTGACCCCTGCTGATGTTCTTGCAAACTATGCCCCATTCCTGACCCTATTTGTCCCTCCCCCACACAAAGAATCCTATAATTGACCCTTCACTCACCCTATCCACACGTCACCGACCTTGATTAAGCTATGTATTCTCCTGCCGTAAGTCTAATGCAATGTCTCCCAAGCTATTATCATATCTGCCTCAACTGGTTCCACTCACTAGAGTTTACTGACCCAAACCCCCACTGGTGCATAAAAGCCCCATAATGCCTGTGAGAAGTCTGGGTGGGGCAGGCCGAGAGCAATCAGATGTTAGAGCTACTCTATTGTATCACAGGGCAGGCTTACTTCTCGTGTCCTGTGGCCTCTGTTCTACAGACCCAAGTGTTCCTTTCAGAATCTAAATCTCATAACACCAGCGCCGACCAGTTGTGGGCTGAATCCAGAAGGTACTGTGGACTCAAACCTCAGAACCCAGTAACCTACAACTAGATTCAATAATTCAATGTGGTTCTGTGTGTGTGTGGGGCTCTGTGTGTGTGTGGGGCTCTGTGTGTGTGGGGCTGTGTGTGTGTGGGGGGCTCTGTGTGTGGGGGGCTCTGTGTATGTATGTGTGGGGGGCTTTGTGTGTGGGGGGGCTCTGTGTGTGGGGGGGTTCTATGTGTGTGTGTGGGGCTCTGTGTGTGTGGCTGTGTGTGTGTGTCTGTGTGTGTGTGTGTGTGTGTGGCTCTGTGTGTGTGTGTGGCTCTGTGTGTGTGTGTGGCTCTGTGTGTGTGTGGCTCTGTGTGTGTGCGGCTCTGTGTGTGTGCGGCTCTGTGTGTGTGTGTGGCTCTATGTGTGTGTGTGTGTGTGTGTGTGTATGTGTGTGTGACTCTGTGTGGATAGCTTTTTTTGTAGGTTGCTCTATGTGTGGCTGGCTCTGTATGTGTGTGTGGGTGGCTTTGTGTGTGGCTCTGTGTAAGTGTAAATGCAATAGGTCATGCATTTAAGAGCAATTAAGCTATTGGCATTGTAAATGACAATGCCATTTATTTAACGATTAAGCTATTGGCAATGTAAATGACAATGCCATTTATTTATGGTTTAAAAAATAAAAAATGTCATGAGCAATGGCAATAGCTCTACCTTTAATAATGCCAAGACCATTGCATTGTAAATGCTTGTTTTTAATGTGGGTGATGTGTGAGAGTTTATTACAGACATATTCAGAGAAATGTTGTGTTTATGTGTCAAGCAACATCCATAAAAGAAGGGTATTTTAGATCCAGGGTACTAATAGTACTGCCAGCGGGCTGCCAGTGGCATGGCAAGCCTTCCTTGGTGGCCCGTGGACCTTGCAGACATCGTATTTGTGTTATAAAAAAAATTAAATAGTGTCAGCAAACACTGCTGGTTTCAGCAGTCCGGACTCTCAGAGACTCTGCTTTGTGGGGGCCGGGGGATTCCAGTGACTGGCAGAGTGGAGATGCAGGGGTGCTAAAAGGTGAAATACAACAAAGCTTAATTAACATGTAAATGGTCTTGTAGTTTCCCTTGAAGTGCTCGGGTGTGGCTGGGTGTGCGTGGGGAGAAGCTGGCCTGGGCTGAGGGCTGACACACACACAGGGTAAGATGACAGAGGGATGGAGAGGGAGACAGAGGGGGAGGGAAGCAGAGGGAGGGAGGGGGGAGACAGAGGTTGACAGAGGGAGGGAGACAGAGAGGGAGACAGAGAGAGGCAGACAGGGGGAGACAGAGAGAGGAAGACAGAGGGAGGGAGAGGGAGGGAGATGATGGGTGACAGAGGGAGGGAGAGGGAGGGAGACAAAGGGTGACAGAGAGAGGGAGACAGAGAGAGGCAGTCAGGGGGAGTAAGGGGGTGGGAGACAGAGGGTGACATAGGGAGGTAGACAGAGAGGAAGTCAGGGGAAGACAGAGGGAGGGAGACAGAGGGTGATAGAGGGAGAGAGACAGAGGGTGACAGAGGGAGAGCAACAGAGGGTGGCAGAGGGAGGGAGACAGAGGGTGACAGAGGGAGGGAGAGGAAGGGAGACAGAGAGAGGCAGACAGGAAGGGAGACAGCGAGAGGGAGATGGAGGGGTGGAGATGGAGGGAGGGAGATGGAGGGAGGGAAACCGGGAGGGAGACAGAGGGAGTGTGACAGAGGGAGGGAGACAGAGGGACAGGGAGAGAGACCGAGAGGAAGACAGAGGGAGGGAGACAGAGAGAGGGAGGGAGACAGAGGGAGGGAGAGAGAGTGGGAGACAGAGAGGGAGGGAGACAGAGGGAGGGAGACAGAGGGAGGGAGACAGAGGGAGGGAGACAGGGAGGGAGACCGGGAGGGAGACAAGAGAGGGCGAGAGACAGAGAGGGAGAGAGACAGACAGGGAGGGAGTCAGCAGGAGGGAGACCGAGCAAGGGAGACAGAGTGAGGAAGACAGAGGGGGACAGAGAGAAGGAGACAGAGAGGGAGACAGAGAGAGGGAGACACAGAGGGAGGCAGAGAGAAGAGGGCGACAGAGGCAGGAGGGCAAAAGAGGGAGGAGGGTGACAGAGGGAGGAGGGCGACAGAAGGAGGAAGGTTACAGAGGAGGGAGCGAGACTGTGGAGAAAGACAGAGGAAGACAGAGGGACGGAGACAGAGGGATGGAGACAGAGAGGGAGACAGAGAGACAGAGGGAGACAGAGGGAGGAGGGCAACTAAAGGAGGGCGACAGAGGGAGGGTGACAGAGGGAGACAGACGAAGGGAGACTGACGGAGGGAGACAGACAGAGGGAGGCAGCCTGAGAGAGGCAGCTGGAGGGAGGCAGACGGTGGGAGACAGACGGAGAGAGACAGGCGGAGGGAGACAGAGGCAGAGGAAGGGAGAGAGAGGGAGAGGGAGACAGAGAGAGGGAGAGTGAGAGATGTGTGTATGCCGGGTCTGGTGGCTCAGTGGACAAAGGCATCTGCTGCAGGGAGCTGTGCTCAACGTTATGGTCACAATTTTTTTTTGCTTTAGCCCCGCTACCTCCCCCTCTGCCCCCGCCCCCACCGGTGTGGCCCTCAGCCACAAATCACACTGTAAATTTGGCCCCGAGAGAAAGTTTGTGAGTACCTATGTTTTAGATCAACACAGGACCTAACTATGAGAAATAGGAGCTTGTCACAGAGATTATTTGCAGCAATATTAGTGAGCTGGTGTGTTACAATGTTGAAAAGACATATCACTATCCCTGAATTTTAAATGTAAACACATTTAGAATTCAGATGAGTATGCTTATGCACTGTCAGACCCTGCCTACGAGGATATGAAAGAGTGGAAATTGAATCATGAATTCAAAGCCGTTCAAAACTGAGTCCCCTACATTACGTTTTGCCCAGGACCCCAAAAATCCTTAAGATGTCCCTGCTTTAATTTGTTAAATATTAAAAATGCTGGAGTGCATGGTGCCATGACATCAGATCCATTTAGGAGCCAGTGCACTGAGTTGAAAAAGTATATTTAATGAGTAAAAAGCTGTCTTTGCTTGATTTAATTCATAAATCGTAAGCAATTAATTAGGTATGTATACTCATTTCACAATGTGCAGAAATAAAAGTGAACCTAGGCAGCTATTATTTAGGGATAATAGAAGGGCTTCATCCCTCAAGTTAGCAAATTAAAACACAGATGAATGGAGTCAATGAGGTTTATGCTTTCCTGGGGAAGAAAGCGAGACAAAATTTTATTTGAAGTGCGAATATATGAAGGTGATGCTAGGGCCAGTCAAAGAGAATTCCTGAGGAGTAACGGGATGTGGAGTCAGATGGGACATGGGGGCATATTACCAACAACTAGCGATAATTATCGCTAGTTGGTTTAGCGGCGATATTTTTATCGCCGAGCTGCGGCGATTTTTATCTTTTAGGAACCTTGCTATTATCAAGTTTTATCTCCTAAGCAATAAAAATCGGCCGAAATGCATGAATATTGCTGAAAAGTCAGCGATATTCATACATTACTGAGCTAATGCTCTTAGCTATGTTATTAGCCAAGTTATCCACCTACCATTGGGTAACATGGCTAAGAACTGCTCAGGGGCAGGTCTTAGCTTTTGGAGATATTCGCGCTTAGCGCAAATATCTCCAAAAGTTGGTAATAGAAGATAGCGATGTTAGCGACTGTTTCCAGTCGCTAACATCTTGGCATGCCCACTTTGCATGTCATTAGTGATAAATTTCACTGACATGCAAAGCGGGGCCCAAGATGGTCGCTATCTCCTACTAGCTGTCGCTAACTGGGTTAGCGACAGCTAGGTAATAGGCAGATCATTTTATCTCCCCTTTCTTGGCTTTTAAAGCCAAAAAAGCGGAGATAAACCCCCTTGATAATATGTCCCATGATGCCTTCTCTTATGTGACTTGAGTAGTTAAGAGAGGGACTCTTTCAACAAGTACAGAGCCTTTGGCTGCGTAGTTCTCATAGAAAGGAAAGGACAAGTGTGGTTGCAGTGCTTATGCTAGAGAATAGTCAGTAGCTATCGTATTTTGTTGAACTCAGTTAATTCTCCATTTATATTAGTGCAGATGTGCGCCTAAAATGTCTGGAAAATGTGCTACTTGCTGGAACACTAGCATTCTCTTGATACCTCTCGCAGACGAAGACCGTAGCAGGAGGAGGTGTAGCAGCGGAGCCAGGGTACTTAAAATGTGTAATGGGAAACACTGCAGTAGGTGCCAGTCCCTCAAAAAGAATCAGCCTGGCTTCGAGCAGAGTATAATGGACTGAGTGGTGAATCTGCTTTCATCGCCAGCAGTTGGAGCAGCTCGATGACTTCCTAAAATATCCATTTTGTTGGAGCTTCACCATTTTTCTAAAACTCACAGATTTTACCCCAATTCTTGTACTTGTGTATTTTTAGGGGAGTTTTATAAAGTGCGAGCTCAGCCCGAAGGCATCAGAGCGCTTTACATGAGCACTAGTTTCCTTACAGATGGACACATTCATTTGTTAGGCACAGGGGGGCAGATTTACAAGCACCTTGTGCCGCCGGTGCATCATGTTGCGTGACGCACCGGGGGCGCAGCCTGCTAAGTGATATTTCCAAGAACAGGTAAAGTCACCCTGCATGACTTAACCTGTGCTTGTAAATATCGCCCCTGTTCATGCAACACTTTGCGTGTTAGGGCGTGACATGGGTGTTGCTGTGGGTGTTCCCACGCAACATCCATGTCCACTGATGCATTTCTAGATTCACGACAAACCGTAAATCTGTAAATCTAGGGGTGGCGTAGCAAGGTGCAACGAGGAGAAATGTTTTCATTTCTCTTCGTTTTTTTCCTCTTTCAATACGTGCTACATTCTACAGCACACATGGGAAGAGGAAATCATCTTAATTGATTGTTTTTGTGCAGGAAGGTGCCCCTTCCTGCACAAAAACGATCTCCCCACGACGCAGGTGTCCTTGCACCATGGTGCAAGGTTGCCTGCACCGGTGCATGGCAGCAGTTTGTGCGCCAGCACAGGGGGAAGCACAGAGATGCAACATATTGTTGTAAATATGTCACATCCATGTGCTTCAAAACTAATGCAGCGAGGTGCAGCAAAATTACTTGTGGCACCTTGCTGCGTTAGTTTGTAGTTCTGCCCCAGGGAGATTAAGTGATTTGCCCAGAATCAGAGGATTTTGAATGTCCCTGCCGAGACTTGAACCCTGTTCCCCAGCTTCAAGGTCAATCGCGCTAGCTGTTAGGAAGGAGATAGGATGGGATGCTGGGGCTTTTTGAGGGTATGGTTGGAGCGGAGGAAGTAGAAGGCAAATGCAACGCAATATGGCGTTTAAGATTTTTGGGGAAGAATAGGCAAATGGAATTGTGTTTAAAGTGTGTTGAGGTTCAAAAGAATGATGCTTGCGGATTCCATTTGGAGGGTGCATTCATTTTGGGGAGTAAAGATGGTGGTATGTTAGAGGTGGTTGTTGAGTGGGTGGTGAGGTCATGAATGTGGCAGGTTGTGGCAGCCTGGATGTGGAATTTCAAAGAAAGCCAGAGGTAGCATGGGCTGTTGGATTTTTTTTAGGTCGAGTCTATAGCGGCAGTGCGCGCGCGCTGCTCAATCTGCGAGGCCTACAGTAATGGAGTATGGAGTGTAAGCTCCGTCCACTCCACCCCAGATTTTTCATTGGCTTGTGTCTTTGTCCTTTCTAAATGCTGTCTTCCGATTGGTTTATAGGCTGTTAGTCCCTCCTTATGATGGCCATGTCGTCATTTCTTTCCTTCCATGGGTACTGGCCTGTTTACTTCGAGTGTTGCATGGTATGTGTTATTTAGATTGTGAGCACTATTTTCTTCCCATACCTTCCCGCCCCCTTCAATGGCCAGCACTCCCGTTGTTCGTGCCTTCTCACCCTCCTGCCCCCAGCCCGTAATCCTGTTTGCAATGCAATAGATCACGTGTGAATGCGCGTCCTATTGCATTGCAAATGCTTGTTTTAACAGAGTTTGTCGAAAACAATGATGACAGTGATTTTCATTCACTAGACTTCTCACGACTCCACCTTGATTTTGCTGCCTTCTTCAGTGCATGTCTCAGGAGTAAGGGGTCCCGAAGTGGCATATATAAAATCCATGGAATGGAGCTGCAATGATGTCATTTGGAGAAGGGCGGGGCTGTAACAGGGTCCAGGGTAGGCCATCTTTCATGTTCTCGTGACAGATAGTTACTCAGTACCTGGGTCTGGGGACGGTCTCTAGAATAGTCTTTTTTTATGTTCTTGTCAGGGATTCCAGCTAAGCTCCGACGAGTTTAGTTGCGCAGGACCAACTGTCATCCCTTCGGGTCGCAGCCGATCATACCGGCACGGCCGGAACCCAAGCTGTGCTGCTGTGGTAGGGACAGCATATTTTTGGCTGTAAGGTAGTGGTGTTCAGACCCTATGGGGAGAATTGGAACCTATTTTGCACCTTCAGCACCCTTATTATATTTCTAATAGGTACCATAATATAGACCCCGGTAACTTCATTCCCTTCACCTATATTCTTCCCTACGTTACACTTATAACGGTTTACAGGGACTGACCTTTTACCTAGATACGACACAGCATTCATAACACAGGTTTTCCCCTACTTCGAAATCTCATTCAATATGCATGGGGATTCTTGGAAACACAGCAGACGACCATCTGCTGTATAATAACTACGTATAAAGTTCAAGCCGAAGTCAACCTTAGGTGACAGTAATACAGTCAGGTAGGACCTCTTGGGAGACCTATGGGTATATATACATCACATATTGCTAGGATAGAGCTAAGGAGACTGAGACTTCCCGGCCAACACACTGACTAGAGACGCAGAGGTTCCCTCATGCAGACACTACAGCTTGCAGTGGTCTAACATCTCTTACGGGGTGTCCATTTCAAGACAAAGACAGGGTCCCACAGTCTCTTACTTCAGGTAATGGGGTTGACTAAATCCTAGAGGGATTCTTGGCTTAACACCTATACACATACTAGGTACATCTATTTAGAGAAGCATCGTAGGAGTACGCTTCTTTTTATCATGTGTTTTACATAATCATATGTATTCATGATTATTGTAAGATGGTAGAACTATACCATCCATTTACCATTATAGTACTGCTAATCATTTACATCTTATACTGTATAACGGTTGTTACAGCTCATCTATTCTACACCAGAATAACAACTGTTCAGTAAATTATTATTGAAAACGTCCAGCCTGTTTATTCTGTGTATCTCTCTGATACAGACTAAGTAAGCACAAGTGATTGAGCGAAAAGTAGAATATTGTTTCAACGGTCCTGAGGGATCAGGGTTGTCATGTTCGATGGTTGCCAAGAACTATTCTCTCCTTGGTCAGAGGAGACTCTAGTGGCACTGTGAGCTAGTTGGTACAAGAGGCCAATCAGTCTGACACCAATCCTACAGTGTATGCTGTCCAAACGCACAGATCCTGTATAATTATTATAGGTGCTAACCAACACCATAGGCAGAGTCCTGCAGATGAGTTACTGCGACTGAGGTACAGAGGGCTTCATTCACATGGAGGGGAGATTAGCACAGGGGGGTAAGAGTGGAGGGAGAGTATGTGGCATAGCATGTGGCGTACCTAGAGTTGCGGACTTTGGAACCGGGGAACCTGGTTCTATTTCGGCTTCGACGCAACATCCCATGATGTCAGGCAAATCACTTAATCTCCACATGACTACAAAAACAGGAATGTGTGCTGTAACTGGTACTCGGGCAAAATGTACCAATACCTTCAGATCGAGTTAGCGTTATATAAAACTGCAAGGAATAACAAGCATTTGCAATGCAATAGGTCTTGCATTTACGAGAGTTTGAGCTATTGGCATTGTAAATGACAATGCCTGTTAAATTATGTTTTGGTTTTTAAAAGACATATTAAAAGGCATTGTAATTTACAATGCCAATAGCTTAAACTCACATAAATACAAGACCTATTGCATTGCAAATGCTTGTATTTATTTATTGTGGGTTGTAAATACTGGGATGAATGCATTCTATTTTTAGGCTTTTTAGTCTCAGTGAAGCACTCATCTGAAAGTCGATTTATAAATATTTAGTAATTACCAAAAAGCGTTTATTTCTAAAATGATTGCAAGGAAAATTAGCTTATTTTGTGATAACGACAGACAGGCTTTGCTTGTCAGAGACTGCATTTATGGAGATTTTTCTCTCTGGGGAAACTGCTAAACAGTTTTCAGTGCATGTTCTCTGGTCCCTAAAGAGAGTGAAAAGCTGGTCAACTCCAATTGTCATATTTAACATTTATGTAAACCCACAGAAGTTGTAGTATGACACAGAGAGTACACCCATGTATAAAAGTTAAATGTCACACGTAGCCTGCTGTGCATATTTACACCACCCGTATGTGTGTCCATAAAAGTATCACTGTTGACCTCCCGGGAGCCAGCCCCAGCACTTCCAATTAGCCACACTGCTGCTCCGTGAAAACAGGGGCTGGATCAGGAGGAGGACTTTATCTCCCAGCATGCCCGGTCCCCCTTGACAACAGCTCAGTGCCCAGAGGTGCATAAATTCAACTGCCTGGCCCGCAGCCTCAACCTTACCGGCAAAGAGCCCCAGCAATTGCAATTACCCTCACTGCTGCTTCGTGAAAACACAGGCCAGGCCAGGAGGAGGATTTTATCTCCCAGTATCCCCGGTCCCCATGACGAAAGTTCAGCGCCTGAGGCGCATAAATTGAACTACACGGCCCGCGGCGCGGTAAGTGCGCAAGCAGCGCCCCGGTAAGACCCTGGCCAAGGGCAGGCCCATCCTGCACCCATCAGAGCCAGGAGGAGGCTGGGATGCCTCATGACTACAAGGAGAATGGGGAAGAAGAAAGTGACCCAGCCAGCTCCAGAAGTGTTAACGCGTACCGCACTTGATACTTTTCTTGTCAAAGCCACCAGCACCTTGGATAAGGAAATAGTGAATGCTGAAAGGAGGTTGTCTTTGGGAGCCAGGGGGCTTTTAACTGACACTCTACAACCTCTTAGTCAACCCGCTACACCCCCTAGAGCTGGCAAGATAACTGTATGTGAGCCCCCTCCCTTTTCGGGCCCCACCTCTGGCCGCATTGCCAGGGATCAGTCAACACCTGAGACAGTTGGTTTCACAGCCAGCAGGAAAAGAGACCCACGCAAAGCTGCACAAGCTCTCACAGCTAAAAACCAGAATGAGCTACCCATGCAGGACAAAGCGAGCACACCAATTCCCCAATAGAATAAATCCAGCTTGACATTCAGCTGGCAGGATGTTGAAGCAAACCTCAAAAAACTAATAGACCTGATTGTCACTCAACTAGACACTATTGAACGCACCCTTGCTGACTTAGTGGCAAAGAACCTGGGGATACATCACGAACCACAGGTTGGGGTGGGGCATAGGTGGTACCAGGACACGCACTTTTGAGCCATGATGCTATAAGCCATAACCTGCACCAGGGCCAAGCAAAGTAAAACTGCACCACAGCAAGCAAAGACTTTATAGAGACCGCACAAGTCATAATGCAGCCAAAGGCAGCTCCCTTCAGTGCGAATAGAGGCATACCCCGGGCGGACCTTGCAGCCACCAATTTCAATGCGTGCATAGCCCCTATAGTCCCAACCTCTAACACTAACGCCAACGCCATCTCAAACAATAACATTCATAGCAAACATCTCCATGATACCTTGAAGAGTAGTGACCCCTCGACCCTTAACCTACCACCTGCAGCATGCCCCTTTTTTGATCATCATGGTAAATGTTCCTCTACTCAGAGTCTCTCAAAATGAATCTACTAGGGGTCGTGGTCTCGCGCCGCAGGAAGATGGCACAGTTCCTGTGAGCTCCCTCCGACTACAGAGCTTCTCTGCGAAATACAGCCCTTATTGTGCTCGCAGCGGGAACCATAATGGTGGATTTTTGAAGATAAAGGTGTGGAGAAGTGATTAATACCGCTCCAACGCCTCCAACTGCATGCGGAGTCTCAGCGTTGGCGAAAGCACTTTCCCCTCATCGCTATATGAGCAGTGGTCGCCATCTTACAACGGCTGCTCGCCAAATTAACCGGCGTTTCCATTGTTAAACGCTTAAATACGTATAATGTTCATCTTTTCTTCAACATAAACTGCCTATTAACGCGGATGCTGTCTCCATTGGCCCTACAATGTTTTCTTCAGCATATGCAGTTAAAATGGATAAATTTCAACGTTGCTATCATCCCTATTTGCCTCAAGTCTTTTTTTCTACATGTTTAACTCAGCATTCAGCCTATGAATGCGTGGCATTTTCCTCAGTACCTACTATAATGTTGGAGCATATGGCATTTTTCCCAATTGTGAGCCAGATTTTCATATTTTCTTTACATTTGGTCACCTCTTAGCCGTAGGAAATACTGGCTTGTGATTTACTACATGCCATATCGCTTTTGTTATATTAATTAAATAGCGATTACCTGAGTGCTGATAGGAGGGCAACGTTATTCGTTTACTGGAGCCATATTCATTTTTGAAGTGTTTCTACAGGGTTTATGGGCAGATTGAAAACACTATTAAAAATATCCTCTCGCCCACTTCATCATTTCAAGATGGGCAACGAAGCCCCAACTTCGGTGAGAGCCTCTTCAACGGGTACCAAACCCAAGAGAGCCAAAAAATACCTTCCTTCACCCATTCTATCCTCTCAAAACCCTGACCTTGATATTATCTTGGATGAAGTAAAAGGTCTTAAGTCATTTATTACCACGACTAATGAGAAACTTCAACAAATAGAGGATAGATGGATCAGCATGGAGGCTAAGGTGTTAGATATGGAGCAACGTATCAGCGACTTACACAATATTTCTACTAAAATTCCAACTTTGGAACAGGAAATTCAACGTTTAAAGCTTCATACAGAGGACCTTGAAAATCAAAATAGACGCAAACACTTACGCCTTTATGGTCTGCCAGAAATTCTTGTAATCTCTTTTGGATCTTCAGCTGTAGCCTGCATTGAATATCCAACGTGCCCATAGACTTGGTCGACTGCAACCTCATGCCTCCAAACCTAGAGGAATAATTATGTTGTTTTGGGAATTTACTGACTTATTGCGTGTCCTCTCTGCAGCCAAAGCAAAACGTCACCTCAAATGATCTGGTCACAACATCTTCATATCTCAAGACTTATCTAATGCCACGAATGCTAGAAGAAAATAATTTTTGTACCTTCGTCCTCAGATGAGACAATTGAATATTCAATATGGTATCCTTCATCCATCCCTGTGTAAAATTATTCATAATGGTTCCACACGCTCATTCGATGATCTTGTTAAACTGAGGTCGTTTCTCCAGAACATTTCTACAAACTCACCAATCTCTCTGTTTTTAGGAAGGGTCTTAAAACTTATCTTTTTGCCCTGTAATGCTGTTATGGTTAATTTTGGTGCCGTTATGGCTTTATGTTAGTTGCTGGTATTTGGGGTGATGATCTTTAGCGCCGGGACGCTCTTTGGAGCAGCTGAGCGCTCTACAAAACAAATAGTAACATAACATAACTCTACAGCTGGTTCCTCCTGTAATCCATAATGTTCATGTTGCTTTGTTTTTAGCTTATCATACATCTGATGGCTGTACTTTTATCTTTCTCTCTGTCTATCCATCTCTTGTCATTGCAGCTATGTCTCATAGATCTGGACTTTTTTCCTTGATCTATCTTCTCTTTTTTCTTTCTTTATTCTTGCACTTTGTAATGTCTTTTTCTTGGTTTCTCTATATTTGTTTTTCTCGAGTGGTGTTGTTCAACTTGTTGCATGTGTGCATCAGTAATGTTTATTTTTCTGTTGCTTTTTACACATATACATCTTATTTGTGGTGGTGTCTCTTTTTTAGCTGTATTCCTGACGTGTATCAACTCCATATGTGTATTACCCATCCATCCCTCCATTACGTGTGAGTTCATCACAAGGAATGTTCGTGGTCTTAGAAATCCTGTCAAAAGACAAAAGGTATTGTCTCACTTATCCAAACTAGATTCTCAGTTTTTTTTCTTCAAGAAACTCATTGTGATGAAGCAGAATCGCTTACGTTGAAAAGACAGTGCGTGGGTCAAGTTGTTTATTCTCCTGCATCTAGCAAAAAAGGGTGTGTGGCTATATTGTTTCATAAGTCGCTATCTGTAAAAATTTTGTCTACACAAAATGATGATGATGGACGTTGGGTGAAGGCAAAGGTTGCTATACAAAACAAAATTTTGGTCCTACTAAATATTTATGGCCCTGTTAAACCAGATCCTAAGTTTTGGACTGACATTAAGATTTTACTCTCTCCCATTGATTGCCCTAATATTATTATTGCTGGAGATTTTAATCAATGGATTGACCCCTTTTCTGATAGACTATCTAAATTTAAATTTAACCTTGATAAATCCCATAAAGCATTTCAATCGGCCATTGTCTCTTGTTCATTATTTGATGTTTGGAAGACTTGTCACCCTGACTCACTTAATTATACTTTTTTTCTAATCTTCATCAAGTTCTAGGATTGATTATATTTTCGTTAGTAAACCCTTGCTTCCCTCTATTCAATCATCGGAAATTGGTTCCATTTTTATTTCTGACCATGCACCAGTTCATGCTGTACTGGACCTCTAACTTACTTCCCTACAATTTAGTCACTGGAAACTCAATAACTTTTTACTATCTGATACAATATACATCAAAGAAGCCACTGCCTTCATTACTGATTTTTTTTACTTTAATAATCCACTAGACACCTTTGTTTCCAATAACTGGTATGCCTTTAAGCCCTCCTTTCGTGCCTTTACTATCTCAAATGTTTCGAGGAAAAAGAAAGCCACACAGAAAAAATATACTGATCAATTACTGAAACTTAAATTATTGAAACATATTTATTTTACTTCCAAAGCGCCCTTGACTCTTCACAAATTGATTAAAGCCAAATCTGAACTCAACAGACTTGCAACAATGGAAGCCTGTAATATTCTTCTCAAAATTAAATCTAATTATCATGGTGGTCAAAATAAGGCGGGTAAGATGTTAGCTAATTATTTGAAAATTAAATCTGAACGTAAAAACATTGGTCCCATCTTGAATCAATCCACTAAAACCATGGTGTCCCCAGGTGAAGATATTGCTGAAGTGTTTCATAAATATTATCGATCTCTTTATTCTGATGACACAAATCCTACTACTCAAAATTTAGATACCTTTTTTTCGGGTCTTCCTTCTCCCCCTTCTTTGCCCAATGAATTTAACGCATTAGAGAAAGAGGTTACGGCTCAAAAAATAACTAACACTATTAAATCCTTAAAAAAATCAAAAGCACCAGGACCTGATGGTCTCTCTGTTGAATTTTATACCACTTTTTTCACCATTTTTGTTCCCAAACTCCTAACACTCTTTAATTCCTTTAATACTGATGCTAAAGCATCCGGTTCTTTTATGGATGCCTTAATTATTATCATTCCTAAACCTGATATAGATCATTCCCTTTGTAAAAAATTCCTTCCTATATTGTTAATAAATTATAATTGTAAAATATTTGCCAACATTCTTGCATCCTGTCTTGAGAATATTATTCCTTTATTAGTTAAAACTGACCAAATTGGATTTGTGAAAGGTAGACAAAATTAAATCTGCTCTTGCAGCACTGTCTTTGGATGCCGAAAAGACTTTTGATCGTATCAATTGGCAATGTATGTTCAGAACGCTCTAATGGTTTGGTTATAGACCTACATTTATTTCTTATCTTAAATTAATATATTCTTGCCCACAAGCCAGTATTTTTGTAAATAATAATTTTTCCAAATTTTTTTCTTTATCTAGAGGTACACGCCATGGTTGTCCCCTTTTTCCTCTATTATTTGTTTTCTGGTTTCACTTATAACTCCATAGAAACCAAATTATCAGCATATGCGGATGATATATTAATTTACATGTCAAACCCCATTACCTGCCTCCCACCTTTAATGGATGAGGTACGGTTATACTCTAGTATTTCTGGGTATAAATTAAACCTCTCCAAGACAGAAGTTTTACCTCGAAATTCCTTATGTTACCAATTTATGTTAAATGATACTAATTTTACATGGTGCTCCACAAAAATTAAATACCTTGGTATTTGGTTTTCTGCTTCTTTGCCTACCACAATGAAATATACGTTTCATGCATGAATTACTAAAATCCAAGCACTCCTCCTTACTTGAAATCCCCTTTTTCTTTCATGATGGGGGAGGTTGGATACTATTAAAATGATGATTGTGCCTCATGTCCTATATAAAATATCTATGTTACCTATTCGGATCCCCATCTCCTATTTTTCTCAAATTAACTCCATCTGTATAAAATTTTATGGAACAAGAAACGCTCATGTATTGCTCTTACAAGACTTATTCGTACTAAAACTGAAGGCGGAGTAAAATTTCCAAATTTTAAAGCCTATCACTCAGGCTTTTTGATTAAACAATCTTTTACCTTATCCTATCATTTCACTGATATCCCTGTTCCCAGATGGATTGTTTTTGAATGCTCATAATTAAAAGATTTTTAATTCCAGAATGTAATATATATGTCCAATAGTACTTTCATGTTCACTAATCCTATTTTAAAATATTCCCAGAGTTTATTATACAATACATTTACCAATGGTCTAACCCCATTTCAAAGCTTTTTATCCTCTACAATCTGGTACAATAAATCTCTTAAATATAAAGGTAAATCATGTTATTACAAATACTAGAAGGATAAGGGAATTATTTTTGTACACCAGTTAATCCACAACAATTCTGTCATTCTTTTCCCTGACCTACAAATACAATAACTCTTGCATCAATGAATATACTGTATTTTCAAATGCCTTAAAATCACAATTAGCCTCTTTTGATCTTCCAACTGATACACCATCTCTTTGCCCACCCACTCCATTATATAGTTTATTTCAGATTCACAGACCTAAAGCTGCTCTTGTATATAAGTTATTGTTATCACAATGTAATGAGAGACCTAAATCCCCTATTGGAAATGCGTGGGAAACTGATTTGTCCGTTACCTTTTCTATTACGACTCGGGACAAACTGTGGTCTAAGTTATTTAAAGTTTATGTTGCTGCACGTATAATCTAATCCTTGTATTTCATTTATAATAGGGCAGTTATCACTCCTGCTTGTATTTCCAAGTTTTCTCCATCCTCTTCTCCTTTATGCTGGTCTTGTTCTAATGATACTGGCACATTGAGACATCAACTTTATGATTGTTCAAATGTATTAATACTTTGGAAATCTATTTGGGCTATTTGCATGAAAATTTTTAAATGTGATCTTACATTATCGTTACAAAATGTTTTTCTAGGTTCTTCTTCACCTGATGTTGGTGAATCCACCTCTATCTCAATGTTATTTGACCTTTTTATTGCAATAGCCTACAAAATTATTTTATTTTCCTGGAAAGATACCTTTAAAATATCTTCCCTAACTTGGTGGAATTTTATTTGTGATGAGCATATAATTGCTAATGTCTCCTCTATCTCTCTCTCACAAAATTAAATCTGATCTCCTTTGGTTACCTTTTACAACATATCTCTCTACACATGCTCATTTACACTAGTTCTTTTTCCACACTCTTCTCTTCTCATGTACAACTTACATTTTTTTTAATCTTTCTCTTTTCTCTTCTGTCTTTCTTTTCTTTTTGTCTTTCTTTTTCTTTCCCTTTTCTTTACCCCAATGTTATTCATATATTGCATCTATATGGTATTGCTTCCTGTTAATTTGAAATATGTTTCATATATTTATGATTGCTTTTGCCTACGTTATTGCTTTATTTTCTGTTTGTATTTCTTGTTACTGAAAATCTAAGAACAATTCTTAAACAAAAAGAAATATGAATATACTACCCAGCTGATGGCCAAAGCCAGATACTGACTATCTACTGCTGCCAATATAGGCCATTTAATCCAAAATCATCTGATAATGGCCAGGAGAATAGCCTTGGTAGGTCACGGTTCCAAAGCTAATTAACAATGATTGCATTGTTCTTAATTTTGACAATCATGGGCTGGTGAGACATCTTCTATGCCAACTACAGTCAGCACCCTCCACACATTCCCAGATCTTTCCAGTGGTATACACCCGTTACAACGCATCTTTTACTCCGCACTACCATTACAACGCGACTTTTACTCCGCATACCATTACAACGCATTGCGCTGGGGGGGCGCTCTAGGATAGGGAATAAGTATAATTTACTATCCAACACCTTCCCTAGGGTCCACGGGGACTGGAGTTAGAATAGTAAATTATACTTACCACTATCCAGCACCCCAAAGCGCTATGCGTTGTAATGGTATGCGTTGTAAAAGTCGCGTTGTAACGGTATGCGGAGTAAAAGTATGCGGAGTAACATGGTACATCCCTTTCCAGTCCCATTGGACTTTTTCTACAAACCACCACCCAAACTTAAAATCACTACTAATTGTGTAGGACCCCAGCAACTAATAATCAAACCTCCCCATCTATCTCAGTATAACCCATTGTTTGGAAATAGATATGCCGTACTTGAGGACCTGGACAGCTGTGCTTGATTCATCCCCCTCACCTTAACTCACAACTTTTACCCAGTAAATCAGAGCTAGGGATTGAGGGAACGCAACTTGTGACAGAAGGCTTCATCAGGATGGGAGGCTCACCTACTACCACACAGGCCTCACATGACACTTTGCTTACCATCTACTACTCCTTGGGGAGAGATTTCATCCCGGGGTGATTAAGGAGCTATCTCGCTCATCTCATGGACCATAGCTGGTTTGAAAAAGAAAAAAGGAATTTTGGTTGTGGGAATCAGAGCTGAGAGACATCAGTATTATTTGTTTGTAGGAGACATGGGCACAGAAACCTCTCTTCTTAAATGGCTATCGTTCTTTTTAACGCCGGCCGTCCCTTTTATTGCAGGCAGAGCTAGAGGGTGCCTGATAACATTCATTGCCAATCCAGTCCTGTTTGATAAAATAGTATTTGTTAACAGTTCAACTATTTCTCTTTATAGTAGACAGGGGACGGAATAATCCTGATATACTGTAAATACAATTTTATAATAACAACTTTAAAAATCCAGCAGAGGTAGCGGGAGAACTGGAACATAAAATGGAGGGCTTGCTTTCTCATTACACCAGATGGCCATTTATTATATGGGTCAGGAATTTTAACTCTCATATTTGTAATCACCCCAACCCTAATGTATGCAGGGTTATTGATGAAAAAGGCAATTTTTTGACTCATTTTAATCACCATAACTATGGCAACGCCGTAAATAGCTTGCTGTTGACTTGAGACTTGGAAATTGTTAATCCAAAAAGCTCTATTACGGAGCTAAAGGCCAAAACATTTCACATGATAGGGGGCTCCTCATGTATTGATTATATTTTGTTTCCCACATCCTGCAACAGAAACGTTAAGAACTTTGAGGTCATACAGTCTGAATTTAGCAATCACTCCTTTCTGTACTTTATGTTTAGGTGGCTCTTACCTAAAAATTGGTCACTAAATGCATACCCAAACCAATATGAGCCAGGAAAACCTATAAGGGCCATTAAGGATTCAACTTCTCAGATCTAGTTTACTCGTACCAGATACCTAACGATCTGCGTACATGCCAATGATGTTCAAAATCAGCTTTATTGAACTGTATTATCTTCCTGATTATTGGGTGACCATTGTTTTTTTAGGAGAGTATTTGTAATTCAGACAGCTTAACTATTACATCTTCACAACGTTTTTTAAGCAGTAGAATTAATCATTCATCCTGACGGTTAGGACCAACTGAGCATTTTTTTCTTCCCCGATAACATTAGAAATAGACACATCCATGACAAAATGCATCTTTGTAGGCTTTGGATATCCTTACCATTACACACATCCAATGACCAGCTGACTTTGAGAACTGTTAACTGTTAATGTTAATGTTAATGTTAATGTTAAAGGGAATTTATTGAGCGCACTGCCACCATGAGTTTCCTGGCGCTGATTGGACACCGAGGCCGTGCAAGAGGGACTTAGCGGGGGTGTGAAAAGAGCAAAGTTTTTAAGGATTTCCTAAATGATAAGAGAGAACACGAGGTCTTAAGTGAGAGTCGAAGAGAATTCCACAACTTGGGAGCCAGGTGAGTGAAGCTGCGGCCACCTAGTTTGGTGAGTTTGAAACGGGGGGTGACCAGAAGCTGAAGGTGAGTAGACCTCAAAGTGCGGGGGGGACAGTAGGGGGTGATCAAGGACTTCAAGAAAGCGGGGGAGGGGCCAGTCAAGGCTTTAAAGACCAGGCAACAAACCTTGAAGGCTATTCTTTCGCTGACTGGTAGCCAGTGTAATTGATGTAATAAAGGTTTGGCCGACTGCGATCTTGGAATTTTGAATGCCAATCTGGCGGCCTGGTTTTGGACGATCTGTAGCCTAGACAGCAGGGATTTGGGAAGGCCATGGTACAGGGAATTAGAGAAGTCCAAACGGGACATCACCAGTGATATTAGGACTTGTAACAAGGCTTCAGGAGTCAAGAGGTGGGCGACTGTCCGTATCCTGTGTAGCTGGAACATGCAGGAAGATGTTACGGCGCTCACCTGGGCCTTGAGAGTGAGCTCAGAGTCAATAATGATCCCGAGGCTCTTTACACAGCCAGCAGGAAGAGGCGGTGGACCAAGCTCAGTTGGCCAATACTGGGGGCCCCAGTGGGAGGCGCTCCTCCCAGGAGGGAGGAGCTCAGTTTTCCTAGGGTTGAGCTTTAATTGATTTTGATTAATCCAATGCTGGATGTGTGTCATGACCGCCTGAAAGTTGGTGATGGCAAAAATAATTTGTAGGTCGTCAGCGTAATTGAACACAGTGACGTCCCACCTACCAGGGAGTGAATAAGAGGTTGAAGATACAAATTAAAAAGGAGGGGGGACAAAGATGATCCTTGGGGGACACCGCAGAGCGAAGGAGCGTTGGTGGCGCTGAAAGGGCCCAAGCTGACTGCTTGAGATCTTCCCTCTAAGAAAGATTTGACCCAGGACAAGGCAGGCCCACGGACTCCGGCTGACTCGACACGGTGGAGTAGGATGTTATGATCCACCGTGTCGAATGCCGCCGACAGATCCAGTAGGACCAGTGCCTGGGAAAGTCCTCTGTCGCCATTGCCTCTGAGGTTGTCCAACACGGCAAGAATCACAGCCTCGGTGGAATGGGCTGGTCTAAAGCCGGCCTGGTTTATTTCCAGGAAGTTGGACTCCTCGATGAATTGCGAGAGGCAAGCAGTAACGTGTGCCTCCAAGATTTTAGACAGGTAAGGCAAGAGGGAGATGGGCCGATAATTGGCGAGGACCGCTGGGTCCGTGCCAGGTTTTTTTAACAAAGGCACCAGTACGGCCTCCTTAAACGACCTGGGGACTGTGCCGGAGCTGAGGGAGGCATTGAGTAAGGGTAAAATGCAGTGCGGTAAAGTGTGGCAGATGTCACGGACTACTGAAGGAGGGCAGCAATCCTTGGGGGAGCCGGATTTCACTCGCGTAGCCAGCTTGGCTAGGGAGTTGGAGTCAAGTATAGGGAAACAAGTCAGGGTGGAAGTATTAATAGGGGAGGCTGCAACTGTAGCTGAGAGAGGGGAATGTGGGATGGAGTTTTTGATTGCCAAGATCGTTAGTATTCTCTCGTAGACAAAAGCAGACTTAGTTGTAATGATAGCTTTTTTATATTCTTTACGTGCGAGCATGTACGCCTCCCTGTTGGTACTGAGATAATTACGCCTCCACCTACGCTCCAATTGGCGCAGCTCAAGGTGTTGTAATTTCAAAGCTGAGTTGAACCATTTGTGGGATTTGCTATGGCGGGAGCAAGGGAACCGGGACAGGGGAGTGAATTGGTCGCTAGCCGTCGTGAGCCAGTGAGCGATATTGGCGTCCAATGCGTTGACACCTGGAGTGTTGCTGGGTAAGGTCTGGGTCTCCGCAAGAAAAGAAAGGAAGGCAGAGGAATCAAGAGCATTCCATTTCCGAGCGACCCCACCCTCCAGAGGAGGAAGCCTAACCAGGCCCTTTACAGAGATAGAGGACTCGATCAGCGAGTGGTCAGACCAGACGCAGGGGGAGATGATCGGGCAAGAGAGCGATACCCCCTGCGTCCAGATGTGATCCAGGGTGTGACCCCCGGAGTGAGTAGGGGTGGTGATGTGCTGAGTCAGATTTAGGCTGAGGAGTGCCTCAAACAATTCGGTGGCGTGAGGACCGGCATCAGCATGATTAAACCAGTAATTAATATCGTCAAACATGGCAATGCGAGCGGAAGAAGTCATCAGGGCGGCGAGCTGCTCGCTAAGGGCAGCGGGGAACAAGGGCATAGGGGTGGGGGGTGGTACAAGACGATGAGGGTAAAGGCTCCAGCTTCCGTTGCCAGGCTGATGACAAGGTTCTCAACCTTGGGGAGGCATAGCGAGGAAGACGCGATGAATGTAAGATCTTTACGTATGATTGCCGCCACACCTCCGCCACGACGAGCTGTAAGCTGGTTGGCATTCAGCATGTAGTAGTTAGGTGGCAAGGCAGCCAAGATATCAGGGAGGGAGAGATCAGACAGCCAGGTCTTGGTGAGAAACAGGACATCGGGGTTCTCAGCTGTCAGCAAAAGGAAAATATCAACGTGATGTTGGGGAAGGGAGCGTGTATTAAGATAAAGTATGCGAATACAGGTCTCAGGCGGGGTGGGAGCCGACGGGGGTTTCCGTGTGAGTCGGGGAGAGGGCAGATCAGCCGAGATGCCGCAGGACACAAGATGATCCCAAGTTGTGGACAAAAGGGCGCAGGGAGGGTGCTGCAATCCTCTAAGTGTGGCGGAAGTATAGGTGATGGAGGGAGCAGCATCCCAGAGCCCTGGGCCCGTCTGGCCGTGGACGGGTGCAGACGGGCTGGACTTTGGCGCGACTTCGGCGCGCTGACGGTGTGCCCGCTGCGCATGTCCGCTGCGCTCCCTGTGGAGGGGTGCCATTTTGTAGGGCTGAGGGCGTGAGGGGCCGAGCGATAGACCGCTCACCTAGTCACCCTCCTCACCCAAGATGGCAGCCAGCTACGAGTCCCGGCAGGACTTAAATCTCCTGCAGGGGACGAGTAGTAGGGAAAGGAGAGCAGATGCGGCGCTATTAGTGTCCAGCGCGCATCGAGGAGTGTACCTGCACAATTAAAAAAGTTATTAGCAGCACAAGAAATGATTATTAATAAAATACGCAAAATACACAAAATGAGTCAAGCGAGTGGCAGAGATCCCGTTATACAGCTCGAGCAAGCCACGAGCGTCCAATCAATTGGGGAACTGAATAAGACTTGTTTTTTATAGGGCTCAGGGCGTGAGGGGCCAAGCGCTAGACCGCTCACCTAGTCACCCTCCTCACCCAAGATGGCAGCCAGCTACGAGTCCCGGCAGGACTTAAATCTCCTGCAGGGGACGAGTAGTAGGGAAAGGAGAGCAGATGCGGCGCTATTAGTGTCCAGCGCGCATCGAGGAGTGTACCTGCACAATTAAAAAGGTTATTAGCAGCACAAGAAATGATTATTAATAAAATGCGCAAAATACACAAAACGAGTCAAGCGAGTGGCAAAGATCCCGCTATACAGCTCGGGCAAGCCACGAGCGTCCAATCCCTGAGGGAATTAAATTTACAGTGCAATGTATCGGATAAGCAGGAGAGTGAGGATAAGGACATTTGATGACATAGGAAGAAGGGATTCAGGTAAAAGTTTGGAATGAATACATCATCCTTTTAGCACACCTGCAGTGGAAAACAAAAGTCCCTTACAATCTGCTTTGAACAGTTGTGTTTTTCAAAATACATTATTTCTCCAAATACTTGTTTACCTATTAATGTAACGAGCACACCATTTTATTAATATTTAATTTATGTTGGTGCCCATTTAATTGCCAGCTTGTGCTGACGCTGTGATCTGAAACTTATAAAAAGTGATTACATTTGCTTGGGCACACCATATTTAGCCCCAAGGTGTCCAACACAGTGGCAGGAAAAGCCAGATCAGCCGGAGACAGATACGCGTTAGAAGAGAATGCACCAGTTTGCACATGAGCACCTTAATACATGACCTAATTGTCAGAGCCTAATGGACACGACAGAACATGTGATCTTCATGAATTTCAGAGCCCTGATGATGTCCACATTGGATGAAACACGTTGGCTGGATTGCTTTTATTGATGTTTTCTGGATGAAATAATGGATTAAAAAATAAACAATGAATAGGAAATACAAAAAAGACTCCCTTACATAGGAATTGCAAATGGACTATCAATAAGCATCCTGCTTCTGAAGGAATAATTAACTTTTTGTGTAGGTTGTAGCTTTGTTGTAAGTGAACGAATGGTGGTGGGACCACAGAAAGTAAAACGTGGTTGGAGCTCAGTAATATATTGCCCAGATTACACACCAGTGCGCACGTTGTTTGCAGCCCTCACCGCTAGTGAGTTGTATTATTCATATTTATTGTCAGTTTGCTTGATTATAATGTACTATATATAATTCATGGGACTCTGCAGTCCCTGTAATAAAAATAAATCTCTAATTTCACAGTGTTCTTTGTTGAAATGTTGTTTTCTTAAATCAACACCACTATTTTACCTTTAAGGGCAAATGTAGTCATGGCAAAGGTTCTTTTGTTTAGGACCTGCACCATTGCACCTTTGTTTAAAATTGAAATCTTACAGCCTGGAATGAATTCCAATTTTTGGAAATAACTTTTTCATCAAAGGAGCAAAACAATTAAGACTTGGAAAAATTATTTCAATATGACAATGTCCCATCAGACATCATTGAGAAGCATACTTAAAAATTAATACGATAACAATCAATGTATTGTCAAATGCCAAAATTGTCAGCAAAGAAAGATAAGGAGTGGGATATGGCCAGAAGAAACAACTTAAATCAAAGACTTATTGAAATCATTTGTATTTAAATGCAATATATCAAACAAGTGTAATAAGTGTTCAGTGAGATGTGAACACACCGTGCTCCAAAATATGTGCTAAGTAGAACAAATAATAGAGGTAATCACAAATAAAATCAAGGTATGAATAAAAGACCCAAACAACAACAAGTGCAGATTCTTTGATCAACAAATACAGTCCCAAATTTGGAAACATATCGATTCCTGCAGAAAGGGGTTCATTTAATGAAACGCTCTCTCAAACAGAAGAAAGCTGACAGCGTTTCAACCTGTTTATTACTGAGGGTCATCATCAGGGCCAACAAAATTAAACAATAAATTCATAATGCTGTAAGCCCTTCTCAAGTACATATAGTACTAGGGCGGAAAAAGTCAATCCTGAACTATATGATGGGCGCCCGGAGGCAAACAATCTCAGGTGAAGACTGGAGGCAGGTATCTCAGGCTCAGGAACAATAGCTCAGAATTCTTTTGATTTCAAAACTGAAGATACAACCAAGCAAACACACCTATAGTACGCTCAGTACAAATCTAATTCACATGGAAAAGCCAGGGAGGAACATTTACCTAGAACAGCTGACCGCTTGCTCAAAGTAACAAAAAAGTAGCTTAAAGGGCAGGCAATGAGTTGCAAGGATGAATGGTTGCAATGGTTGTCTGCTCTGTGAGAGTCCAAACCAATTGGACAGGCCGGGAAGAGAAGTTTCACTAGAACAGCTGCTTCCTCACTGCACCATTCTGGCTTTGTGCTCCGGTGTGAAATCTAGCCCTTATAGTGAGGACCATGTCACTTCCTTCAACTGCTTGACTGATTTGTGACCTGCCTGGACCACGCAGGTTCAGCTGAACCTTTTCAAAGCCCACACTGTTGCAAAACATATTTCTTAAAGGCCACCTGGTCTTCCCTTCTGGGTAGTAAACTATGACCAATAAAGGCCAATGAATGCTCTCTACTCTTGTCATCGATTTAACCCCTTTGCTGCGGGGGTTATTCCCCCGCTCTGCTGGGGGGCAGTGGGGCGCGCACAGCGCCCGCATGCTCATGACGAGCTGAGCTCGTCTAGAGCTGCGGCGCTCCTGTGCTCATGACGAGCTCAGCTCGTCACAGGTGCATTTGTTTCGTGGAACGTTCAGCACAGTGGGGGAATTCTCCCTGCACCTGAGTGTTCCACGGGCCATTACGAGCTGAGCTCGTCATGAGCACCGGAGCGCCGTGGCTCATGACGAGCTCAGCTCGTCATGAGCATGCGAGAGGTTAAGTCAGTACTGCATCAACTACCTTGCCTGAAACATCTGTCTCTACTATGAAGGTTTGGCTGCAGTCAGGGGCCTTCAGTACGGGTGCAAGGTTCATTCCTGTCTTCAGGTACTCAAAAGCTTTTTGACTCTCCTGATTCCAAATCATCTTATTGGGTTGCCTATTGGATATCAACATTGTCAAATCAAACCAAATCACGCTATTCGTTTATAGAGATAAAAACATAATAGTACACAGTAAGAACAGTAAAAACATCACAATTGATAAATAGCTTAAGAAAGCAGAGACTCACGTATGAATGCCCATTCCCGTAGTCAATAGCATATAACATTTATAATGTTACATCATGGAAAACCATCTATTAAAAGGCAGACCAGGATCCTGTATAGCAAACCAGTTATAATAATAATAATAATCGACAGGGTCACCCACTACTTATACAATTTAATCAAATCTGTAGATATTATTTATATTCAAAAATAGTTTATGGGAGACAGGTTTACAAGATAGGTTCATAGGTTAAAGCTTCCAAATGCCCAAGGTTTTTCCTTCTTCTCAGGGCAGATATAATGAAAGCTATCACAGGTAGACAAATATCCCCATTTTCCAAAGCAAATTAACAAAAAGCATTCTGATGATAAATATAACTACAAGTTTTATAAAATCAGTGCTGAAAATCGCTTCCTAAGGTCCCTATAAAAACTGCAGAATTAGATAAAGTGCATTGTGCTTTGGCTAGTTCTACCATCGCATGGACAATTTGGTAGCATGTATTCTGTGTCCCAATTTTAGGAAAGGCAACCCTTAAGTGCCATGTTCCTGTACGAAGTCTAGTATGATAACATCTTTGTTGACTGTTCTTTACATTTGTCAAGTAATTTTTCAGCCCCACCTGTACTGGGCCTGGGAGATATCTAAATATTTGGAAAAAGGGGACCCCTATATAATATAGTAGCACTTGCTATACATAGGGAAGAAACAGAGTTAGGAAAGGTCTATAGCAAAGTGACAGACATTGATTAGATAATACAATTTATGTTTTTTTGTAAACAAAAACCTAGAATGAAACAGTATATTAAGTCCACTTGTGTACAGAAACCAATGAGCAAAATAATTTCTGATAGAGCTTTATTGTTTATTGTTGTTGACTATTTTTCTTTTGTTTTCTACTGTTTTTTTTAATATATATAGTTTTTATAAGTGATTATGTGTTTAAATATTATATAGTCTTGAATTAAAAAATACAAAAGAGAAAATACAAAATCAATAGACATGAAACATATATACAGTGATGAAGGCAAAGCGGTAGACACCACTACGCGCGTTTCGGCTCTTGAGCCTTCTTCAGGTGACCGTCTATTGTTAGAGTTTCAAAGAGTCCAGGACTCACAGTTAGGTGTGGCGTGGATATAAAAGGTCAGTCGGTAAAGGCAGCTTCTTAAGATCTTGAGATGTGGAACGATGTATTCCTATAGCTTGTCATATGATGTTATGACATCAGAGAAAATGAGGTGGTAGAACAGTATAGTGGAGGTAGCTTAGATTCAGATAGTTATTTGTGTTGACATTTGTAGAACCTCCACGAGTATAACTTCCAGTGAGTAGATGGTAAGGTGATGAGAGCAATAGTGAAGGAAACGAGTATTTATCTCCACAAGTTGATAAAATATCCGGAGGCGAGCAATAATGATGTATAATTGTTAGCACGAATATTTTGTATCCACCTAAAGATAAAGTAGAAAAGATGTCCCAGGAGCGGAAAATACTATGGAGGATGATCTGGTCATAGCATCGCCCGTGAGGTTTGATGAAAATAGTGACGTTCCTGGTAGAAAAGGACTGGTAGCAATACTCGACCGCCAAAAGACCACACACCGGTATGCTAGAATGCAAGCCTGGGAGATATCTACACACCGTGGATTTTTTCATTTTCATTTGTGTCTCTTTCTAAGTCCCTCTTTCCTCTAAATATAACATTTAATGTCAGTGTTGGTGTATTTCTAGAACTTTATCTGTGTCCTTGACTCTGATGCTATTATCCATCTTTTTAGTTCACTATCTATAGATGCCAAACATTTTTTTCTTCCAAGCATCTAGCATTAGGCAGTCTGATATTATCTCCTTTGTATACTTGGTCCCAACTTTGAGCCATATATTATACCACATAAAGATGGGACTGATATATAGATCATCTTCTAGAAAGGA
This sequence comes from Lissotriton vulgaris, assembly GCF_964263255.1. Classification (NCBI taxonomy): domain Eukaryota; kingdom Metazoa; phylum Chordata; class Amphibia; order Caudata; family Salamandridae; genus Lissotriton; species Lissotriton vulgaris. The sequence goes on along the minus strand of NC_141698.1, from coordinate 409,150,525 downwards.
GACTACTACTTCCTTGTGTGTAATATATGCTGAGCCTGTTTTTGGGACAGCCAGCATAAGAGCCAGGTACATATTCTCAAGGGTTTGCAGCAGGCCTCAATTGTTACACCCAAACAGGGCAGCGCCATACCCTGCACTTGAAAGGCATTTACTTTTATAGAGAAGCAGCATCTCCCTGATTGGTTTCTGTCCTATTTTGCTCGCAAATATGAAGATGGATTCCATACATCTGAGAAATTTCATTTTAGAGATATTTACTTGACTTTCCAAGCGCCCTAATGCAGTAATTTGTATTCCCAAATATGAATAACTTGGTACTTGGCCAGTCTCTCTCCCTTTATATGGTGTGTCCTCAATTCAGGTATTCCCTTTCCACACACCATGGTGACAGTTTTCTTTAAATTTACTTTCATATCTTTGTTTTCTATGAAGGTAACAACATTATCGATCAAGAGCTGTAGCCCATTTGATGTTCAAGATGGTGGGACAGCATCATCACCATATAATAAAATTGGCACTTGGCTATATCCAACCATAGGAGCATCTGCCTTTACAATTTGTAAAAACGTATTCAGCCCATGTATATGAAGTGAAAAAAGTAAAGGGGCAATAACACACCCCTGTCTGATCCCTTTGGTGACCTTAAAGCTTTCAGTACATTCCCCCTTCTGACTATAGCGCATCCGTGCAGTCAGGGGAGAGTACCATTGGGACAGGTAACTTACTATGCCCATTGGTGCACCCATGTTTGAGAGGGTTTCACATAGCTTATTATGGTTCACCAAATCAAATGTACTGCTTGGGTCTGTGAAACATAGGTGCACATGTCCCTCTTTTGCAACCGTATATTTGTTAAATAGAAGCTGTTAATTAACACATTGTTCTATTGTACCAATATCACTCCTGAACCCATACTGGGTATGTCAGTACATGTTTCTCCTCCACCCATTGTTCCAACCTTCCCAAGAGTATTCTGCCCATTAATTTGGCACTAGAACCCAGAAGGGATATCGGTCGATAGCATGTCGGATCCCTTCTAGGCCCTTTTTTAAAAATTGGGACGATTATACTTTCTGTCCAGGAGACAGGGAAGTAACCATGGACTGTGGAATTACATACTTGTGATAGCAAAGCGGCCCATAAGTTAGCATGTGTCTTGAAAATATCTATCAGGAACACGTCCGGGCCTGCAGCCTTACCATTATCAGCTTTCGTTAGGGCATTTGTAACTTCTTCTAAACTTATAAAAGGGATATCTACAGCGTCAGTAGGAATCACAGTTGGAGCTGACTACAATTTTCTGATTAAAAATAGTAACAAAATGTTCTAGCCAATCCCCCTGTTGCATGGATAATTCAACCCTGGGTTTACCTCTATCCTTCAGGAAGGGTTGGTTGGTTGGTTTACTATTTTCCAGAAAAGATAGTTATCTTTTAAATCGGTCGCCTGCAGTAGATCATTCCAGATCTTATATTTCAGATCCCTTTTTCTTTTTCTAAGGCAAGTTTATACATGGCTCTTAATTTACAGGTGTTTTCCTTATCTCTCGGGGTGTCCCGTAAGGCTTTCCTTAAATTTTTTATTTATGACAGAACAGTTCTTATTAAACCATCCCCTCTTATTATTTCCTTTATTTCTGGGGGCAGCGTCTAAGTTTCTCTGAAATTTCTGCCAGGATTTTACAGAAGGAAATCATAATACATTCCGGTAGGTACTCCCGATCTGTGCATATATTGAAATCGCCAAGGTTTTCTTCCATGATTTTCACTGTAATAGCCGTACTATCTATATTTGCCCATTTTAAGCTAATTCCAGTTTTGCCCTGTGTTTCAATTTGATTCCTAATTTGTGGTTCATTAAAACTTGGAATATTTATTTTATGGACCACTGTTAGGATTGCATGATCACTAAGAGCATTGGGTTAATAACAAAGGATACTTTTAATCAATGACCATTTTCGGTCATCAAAAAATGGTCAATTGAAGAGCTTCTACCATTTCCATGATTTGTTGGTACTAGTTGATCTTCCCCTTTGCAATATTCCAGCAAATCCAAGCTATATTTAAAAATCATTTCATTTAATGCCTCACCATATGGGTTGTGTAAAAACTGTGTAATTCCTTCCACATCTGTTTTTACATAGTCACAACCTTTAGCTCCCCTCCTACTACATATACTTAGGTTAAAATCTCCAACCATATTAGGATATAGAAATCCCTGATGTGGGTTAGAAAGGGTTCTATCTCCTTGCTTAGATCCATAATGACATTTACTTTGGTTCTATCAAAAACACTTTTATAAAAATTGGTAACACCAATTAAATTTTACTTCTGTTTGTAAGTGGAAAATTTGGAAGTAAGGCTACGATATGTAAGACCTAAGTAATTTCAATGATGTAGTTGTTGATAATAAAACTGACAGATCTTCCTTTGCCCCCCTTCCACTGAGGGGGTGGCCAGATTAGTTATGAGCTGAAACCCTTCCACATAAAAATCATCTGTTGCCCACGTCTCTTGCAAACAGACTAGATGAGATTTATTGATGCCCTTCAGCCGATCAGGGTTTTCTAATTGTTTTTTTACTCCCGCAACATTCCAGGTCTTGAGTACAAGATTTGTATTTCCTATCTTTGTACAGGTCGAAATACCCCGATGTAAATTGAGAATTTTGCAACCTACATGATGTACCTCAGTGGAGTTACTACCCCTCCCCCCCTCTAATTGTCAGTCCTGAGCATCAATGTTCGATAGGGAATAAACCTATTTGTAGTCGTGATTGTTATCCATGGTTTTGTGTCGGGTAGGATTATGCTTGACCAATAGCTCTGTTTGTGCATGAGTATCAACCTTACCTAAAACCATTTCTGGCCTTTTGAGAAAACCCAGAGGTTCAGCTAGTATGTCCTCTTTGATGATCGTTAGGTTTTAACTGCACCACAGTCCAAAGATTAGAGTTCTAACCAGCTCGGGGGAGCAACACTTCACAACAAGACAGTCACATTCGCTGTTTTATTTTTTGAAGGGCCTATCCAGCCAACTCTTCCGACCATTATTATTTCTTGAGCAAGGCAATTTATATTCCAGGATTGTTTTGCCAGCCAATAAATCACTCTATTTTTAAGTTTCTGGCACATTTGGTTGCAATTTCCGTACACTTCTCAGTATGATTACATATGGCGTTGCTTCCAGAGGGGGATGCAAAGTCATGTATGGATGGATTTCTTGATGAATAGACGGTCATGTTTTACACCCACTGCCCAAGGTTGGTCAATAGGGGCAATGTCTGATATCATACTTGCCGGTGTGTCTAGTTGGGGGCTTCCCTTGTAATAATGTTCTTGGTTAACATCTTTACTTAAGCTGCTATTTCTTTTACAGCTATTCAAGTTTGGAAATCCCGGAGTTTATGTCCTCCAGTTCCTTCTTAAGTGGTTCCTGCAATGTCGTCAGTCTAATATGCAATTTCTTTAAAGACCACTCTGTTTCTTAAAACACATTTAAGGACTTTTTCCTTTTCCTTCTCGTTATTAATGGCCCTAAGTGTTTTTATAGTTGCAGTTTTTCCACTTCCTCCTGTGATTACCTTTCCCTTTTTTAAGTTATTAGTTGGTGCTTCTGTTGAATGGCTGGTTTTCTTTGCAGGGGTGGGTAGCTCGCCTATTGGGGATCTTCACTGAACTGGAGTGAGTCATTAAGAACACAAGGTGATGTAGATATTTCTTTCTGGGACAAATCATTTGCCCTATTGGGGTATCTCCCTGAGTGGCTTTATCCATGACATTGTGTAGGGCAGGCTTAGTCACTGCCAATCTTTCCTCTGCATTAGTGATTTCATTATTTAATAAACTGATTGCATTAGTTAAATAGCTTGTAATGGCTTTAATAGAGGCTGCTTCTTTTAAAGGCCCCTTCCCATTGTCTGCACTAATTTATGTTTGCTCATGCCTATATCTCGATAATGTTACTGATTAACTTTTTTTTAGTTTTAAAGTAAAGGAAAAGGGTAAAAAGACAGACCTGATGGATTTTTGTGTCTTCCATCTCTCCTCTCGTTCAAGGACAATGGACCGTTAAGCTTCCAGATACTATGCCAGACTAGAAAGAGGGGGGACCCTGTCCAGTCTCGTCCAGCCGCTGATGGGCACTGAGGGGCCTGCCCTTAGTCTGGACTTTGAATGGGCATGGCCCGGGTGCACCCATGCTGCAGGAGACTAGCAGCGCCATTCACGTGGCAGGAGATTGCTTCCTCCTTCTCAATAGAGCAGTGTCCGCTGGGGGACTGAGTCCCACCCCAGTAAAGCCCTGCAACATTGGCAGGCAGACATGTGGCAAAAAAACAGCAACAAGGCGCCCCTTGCTGCGGGAGACTAGCAGCATCTTTCAAGGTGCAGGAGACTCCTCCCTCCTGCCTTGATAGAGCGGTGTCCGCTAGGGGACTGAGTCCTACCCCATCACAGACCAGCAACAATGACAGGCAAATAGGTTGCGAAAACAGCAGTGAGGCATTGTCAAAGGGGCCACTATGGTCCCATAGTTAGCTACAAAGTTTCTTTAGTGATCAATGAGTCCTAGAAAGAGTCTCACTTAGTTGCCTGTAATCACCTCCTGTATCCTCACCAAAATGTTCTGAGTACTTCAAGTGGTCCTCAAAAATTGGTAACCATCACAATGTAATGAAGGATGGCCACACGCCCCTCTTCTAGCTCTGATAGAGCATAATACACCAGGTGCTGGAAAGTTACAGGAAACCTTCTCACGCCAAAAGGCAGAATCATAAACTGGTCTTCTCCTTGGTGCTAGGTGCTAGAGCAATCTTCCAGTAGCCACTGGTCATATCAGAGATGTTCAAGTGCTTTGAATCACCCTGAAGGTCCATAAGCTTATCAGCTCTAAACATGCAAAGTGTTAATTATTGAGGCACTTGAAGTCCACACAAAAACACACGTTTGTGGAACCTTGCTTGTGTACCAACACCAAGAAGGTGGCCTAAGGCTACAAGATTGCCTAATCACTCACAGATCCAATATCTTGCTATTTCTACTTTAGTATATTCCTGGACATGGTCAAATATATGATTAGTCTTGCACTTGACAGAGAGACTATCTTTGTCAATAGACAAAGATCCATGCTAACCCGGAAGTCATGGAGAAAAGATGGGAAAGTGATCCCAATACCTTTTTATAATCCTGCTGATATGTTCACTCAGAGGTAATGTTGTCCCTTCCATAGATACTTTCTTCATGTTTTTATGCAGAAAGTTAAGGAGAGAGGGAGAGGCTCAATATCTTCCTCAACTGCTTCTGCAATAGCCATAATTTCATTGTGTATTTTTTTGGCTATAAGGCTTAAGATGGTTCACATAGGATACCCTCCAGCACTCCCTTGTGGCAGCTATATCCACCAACTAGTTCACATCTTACACTTTTGACACTGACTTGTATGGGCCACATGCCTTATACTCCAATGCTCTGATACAAATAGGCTTCATTACTAAAACCTCCTGGCATTCGTGTTACCCACTTAGGGGCTAATTACGATATCACTCAGATCACAAACAACAGCCTTTTGGTTGTGATCTGACCAACATCTTTACATACAGCCCGGTCGGAGGCAGGGGGCGGAAGGACTGACTGCTGCTTATCCAACGTTCTCAAGGAGCCCGTCAGGGCAGCGGGCTGGAAGTAATCTTCTACAATGGGGTGGTGCCTGCTCAGGCACCGCCATAGGGATTACAATGCACATTTCAGGTAGCCTTTTTAATGGCAGTCTGAATGCCTTTGAAAGGCTGTCGGAAACAGACTTTGGGGGCCCCTGGTAGGATCACCATCCCTCCATGGCCTCCACTTGGTCCCTGGCTCACAGTGCATGGATGTTTGTAAACATCCACTAATGCAGGTTGTGCAGCAGCCTTGTTCCGTCTGCTGCACAACCCCCATTAGGAAAATGGATGTTTATGACCGACTCATGGGTGGTCGCATCCAAATTCGTGGATGGAACCTCCAACTACTAATCGGTCGGTTTCCATTCCGGCACGATGCCGGTTGGACACATGTGGGCCTTAATGTCTCTTTCTCTCCATGGTTCACTGGCAAAATCTCAACTACCAAAATATCTACATACAAAAATATTGAGTCAAAACTATTGATGATAAAAATATCAGCACACTATACTTATAATAAAAATTACAAAAATATTGAAACAAAAATATCACTGTTACTAATACAGTTGTCTAAATTATCAATTTTTAAACAGATATATGTTTAAATGATAAACATTAATTTAATTACATATTAATACTGATATAATAAAAAGAAAATATATATTTCCTTTTGTTTTTTTTATTGAGTTTTTTCTTGGCAGCAGACAGACAAAATACAAATATACTTCAAACAGATATATACAAAAAACTGTTCACATATTTCAATTTAAACCATCCTTAACAAATCCAATCAATAGGGTGAAAACTTTTAAACCTATCTAGCTAGCGATTGGGGCACAAAGGTTCCGACCATAAGATTTCCTTCTTATACCCTTCAATTTATATAATGCAGTTCCTAAATAAAACATAGATAAGAGCTTTGTTTGCCACATTATGAAGTTGGGTGGGTCAGTGTCAAGCCAATGAGAAGTAATACATGAACGATATGCTGACATGCAAATAAAGATAAAGCCTTCTGCTTCCTCAGTTCTTAGCTGATTCGACCCCTTTTCATAACCAAAAATAGTCAGTGATGCCGTTATTTTAATAGGAATACCTAAATTCCTCAGCACAAAAAGTTCTATATCGACAATAAACTGGCCCAATTTAGGACATGCGTGGAACATGTGGACAGCATCAGCTGCATAAAAACTACAGCGGTTGCACATCGTCCCCCGCGCAGAATTCCATTTTACTGACTTACTAGGCGTATAGTAAAGCTGAAATACTGACATAAAATGCTAACTTATCAGGGGTCCATTCAACAGAGCTTTGCCAGCTAACTCAATGCTTTTCTCTATATTAACACATTCTATACCCATTTTGTTTTGCGATTTAACAGTTCTAATTGCTAAGTCATCTTCCAACGTCTCCACAAATAATTGATATAAAGACCCAATTTTCTGCTGGCTTTTACCTGCTTCTAGCAGCTCATTCTTCTCTAATCCTATCATGGATTTTGACATTTTCTGCATACAAAAACTTCGAACCTGTAGATACTTGAAAAAGTCCATACGGGGGACCTGATATTCTATCATTAAATACTCAAAAGAGACAAACTCATTCCCCTGAAACATATCCCCAAACTTACAAATCCCCAGGTTGTACCATCTAAGCATCACCCCATCTTGAAATAATTCTGGTAAAAACATAAAACCCCTCAGCGGAGTATAGATATTAATAATTGGGCTAAACAAAATAAATTTCTCCATATATAATAAGCGGTTACAAAAATCTTAATTTTAGTTTTTTTGTAGTAAATAGGTTCGATGACCCGAGTTAGACACTGCTTTGTCTCAGTGCCCAAGAGCATTTCATATATAGATGGCCTCATATACTCCTCTGTGGGGTCTTCTGACAACATTAAGAACCCCATGTGCTGTAGTAATACACTCCAATGATAAAACTGGAAATATGGGATGCCCGATCCTCCTCTCTCTCTGGGTAGTGCACAATACTTAAGTGCTCTCCTAGCCCGGTGGTACCCCCAAAGAAACCTTGGGCACATTCTATCTATACGAGCAAAATAACCGGAAGAAATTAAAGAAGGAATAGCTCAAAATACATACAAAATTTGGGGAAAATTAGCATTTTTATCACGTTACTACGTCCTAAAAGGGAGAGCTTCAAATTATTTATCCATACAAGCAAGAATTTTATTAGAAGAGCCTAGTATAGGATCTAAATTGATAGGAATAATATCGTCCGTATTTGCAGTAATCTTGATTCCTAGATAGGTAGCCTATTTATCAAGTTTTATGTTCTCTGGAAGCTGTGTCTTATTGATATTTAATTTATATCCAGAATGTTGACCGAATTCCTCCGCAGAGTCCACTATGATTGGTAATGCACTGGCAATCTCTGATGATACTATGGCTATATCGTCTGCATATGCCCAAACTTTAAAGTCCGAGTTATTTATCTGTACTGGTTTTATTGACGGGTTTATTTCCAACTTGTTAACTAACGGATCGATATACAGTGCGAACAGCAAAGGCGAGCAGGGGCAGCCCTGCCTCGTCCCCCTTGCTATCCGCACCCTACCAGAGGTCATCCCTGAAATCCGAATCACAGCAGATGGCTGTAAATACAGTGCCTTTACAGCCTTAATCAGTTCTTCCGGGAGGCCTTTATTAACCAAAACAGACCACAGAAAGGTCCACGTGTCCCTGTCGAACGCTTTTTTGGCGTCCAACAGGGCCATGCCGACGAGTGAGCCAAACCCCTGCGACCAGTCCAGCAACAATATTATACGCCTTATATGGTCTGTGGTGCCTCTACCCTGTATAAAGCCATGCTGTCCAAGGAAGACAAATCTTGGCATCAAGTCGTTTAGCATACTAGCAATAACTTTCTAGTAGATTTTACTATCTGAGTTAAGTAGTGATATAGGTCTTTAAGGCCCCAGTTCATCCTCTTTTTTGCCCTTCTTTGTAATTACCGCAATAGTGGCTTCTGCCCAGGAGCTCGGTGCCTTTCTCAAAAACGCTTGTGGACACACCGCCTCTAGCTCTCCTTTTAATAGGTGTCTAAACTTTCTATAGAACTCCAGGGGAATATTATCAGGCCCCATAGCCTTTCCTGGGCTAACCCACAGATAGCTATCTCGATCTCTTCTTAATGTGGCAGTGCCGATAAGGTTGCCTTTTCGACTTCAGTTAGGGTCACAGGAGTCACCTCATGTAAATACTCACAAACCGCATCTGTGTCAACCGCAGTATCATCTTGATATAGCTGCTGATAATACTCTTGGAAGAAGATCAACACACCTTCCTTTGTCTCCTGCATAATTACCTGCAGATTCTTAATTTTTAATAATCGCATTGTATATCGCTTTCTCCCTTACCCTTTTTGCCAATATTCTGCCTGTTTTTTCCCCAAATTCATACGCTGTTTCTTTCTGTTGTGAATAATTAATTGCGATTTGTTCGGCAATATTGGCATGAACATTAGCCCTTTTAATAGTGAGGTCTTTTTGACCTTGATTGCGTTCTTCTATTTCTGCTCCTAGTCTTATAACCTCAGCTAGTTTTTCCTCTGCCTGCAGAACCTGCCTAAACTCTTGCCGTTGTTTAATGCGCATCTGTCTACGCCTAAATGCAGAGAAGCTTAAAGTCTCCCCACAGACCACGGCTTTGAAAGCGTCCCATACTATTTCTTTTGATGCAGTGCCTTTATTTATGTCAAAAAAGCCCTGAATAATTTGGGTCATATACTGACAATATTCCTCATCTACTAACAGTTTTTGATCAAAAGACCATGGAGAAAATTCTAATAATTCTTCTAATCCTAAAACCAAATCGATTATAATCGGGTTGTGATCCGAGACCAGTTTAGGACAGATTGCTATAGTACTCTTGGCTTAAATTTCAGTGGAGGAGAAAATATAATCTAGCCGTACGAATTTTGAGTAGGGAGCTGAAAAAAAGGTAAAACCCGGGTCAGCGAGGTACTTTGCCTGCCATACATCATAGAGACCATAATCCAAATATAGTTGCAGTATTGCGGTATACGTTACCTTCTTTCTACCAGTATACACTTGGTTGGATCTTATATGCAGATCTACGCCTATATTGATATTAAGATCACCACACAGCAGCACATGTGTAGTCCATTGTGCCAACTCAAGATTTAAAAAATTGAAGACCTCAGCATCATCCAAATTTGGACCCTAAACATTACAGATTGTAAATCTATACCTTCCCAACTTAAACTCTGCAATGGCCCAACGACTCCACTTATCTGCCAGTGTCTTCATACATTCCCCCACTCCCCGTTTTTTGAGTATCGCCACCCCACTTTTAATACCTGTTTGTTTAGAACAAAAAATCAACTCCAAACCGATATTTTTCAAATAATTCCTATTGGCCCAGGCCACATGGGTTTCCTGTAGGCAAAGTATATCAACCCCTAATATTTGAACTATTTTTGCTAACATTCAACGTTTCCTCGGATCGTTCAGACCACAGATGTTTAAGGTGCAAATCTTAAGCTTTCTATCACTTCCTCTTATTGACACCATATTCTAAATTAAGGTAACCAAATTCAAATTCTATAAACCATTCTTCCAGACTTCTCTCCCCTTTCCTGAAAATACATTGAAATACATTGCTCAGTTTATCCCAACCCTCTAACCTATACAGCCCTTTTCCTCTTCCAAGCTGCCTGATGCTGCCTTTTTTCCCATCCCCACCACCACATCCCCAGTCACCTCCCTATCTCACCCCTCTCCCATCTGCCCTTCCCTCCCCCCCACCCAACCTTTCCATCATATGAGGCCCAAGGACTATCAGCCCCTGCATTGGTGGAGTGCCATGTCCTCCCCCACCTCCTGAGACCTGAAAAAGGAAAGAAAAAAAAACACACCTTTATGGCGCATTCTGCTAATATTGCCAATAAAATTCCCAAATACAGAAAAAAAAGAAAAAAGGAGAAAATCAGCCCCCTTCAGCAACAAGCTCAGAGGGTGTCTCCCCTGCTAGACATATCCGATCCCTTATTATCCGGTTCTGACCTAGGCTACCTCACCTTTCTGCACTCCCTAAATAGATTCCAAGTACTCTTTAGCCTGAATCTCTGACCAAAAAAACGTAGTTTTCCCTTTTAGCGTTACTTTTAATTTAGCCGGATTTTGTAAATATACCACCGCCCCCTTCTTTAGAAAGTCCGGAATGAGTTGTCTTAGATGCCAACGATTGGAAACTGTTGCCTGGCAAAAGTAAGGCCTCACGAAAAAGTTACAGTTTATTAGCATTAGCTTTCTTATCCGGTCTCGCCAAAGCATAAATGTCTTCTCTTGCCAGGAATTTGTTGAAGCAGACTAAGATCGCTCTAGGTCACTCCTCTGTTCCTTGGCGTTTTTTTTTACTGAGAACGGGAACCAATGTGCCCTCTGAATTTCACGGGACCAGTCCCAGATTGTAAGCTCCGGAAAGGCTTCTTGCAGTAATTCGACAACAAATTTACGAACGTCAGCACCCTCCAGTTTCTTGGGTATCCCCAAAAAACGCGAATAATTCCTACGAGAATGAATTTCAAGTTCAGACAACTTAAAGCTCAGGTCATCCCAATGAGCCTTAATTGATTCTAACTCTTCTTTCTGAGTCACTGCATAATCCTCAAGGGCGGATTTTCGGGATTCTGCCTCTGTGACTCTATCCGCAGTTTCTGCCTCTAGTTTTATCGCCCGCCGAACAGCGTTTTTGACCTAACTGCAGGTAGCTTGCATACGAATGTTTTCAGCTTTACTCTCCGCTCTATGGCCCATCATTGTTTCATATATAGTGACCAACGTGATTTCCTGAGGCCCTTGATTAGCTACAGAGGTTGAAGCTTCTTTTTCACCATTTCAATCTGGAGCGCTGACTACTTGAGTTTCATTCATAGTTTCCCCTGGTGTTAGAGGGCCCTCTGGAGTCCTCTGTGAAGACCTTTTTTTTCCTTGTTTTCTTTTTAATAGTTGTTACACTGCAATTAGGCATTATATTACTTCCACCTAGGGTCTCATCCGGGCTACTCCCTTCGCCTTCATCTTCACTGTGATCTACCCAGTCCTTACTTAGACTGGAGCCCTCATCTGAGGATGCCTCTGATAATGAGTAACCATTTTCCCCTGCTCTGGTACATTAGTGCTCTCCGGTATATGGATGCCTGAGGCAGGAATAATAGTCTCGCACAATGTTGCCTTCTTTTGAATACCTTCTCTTTCAATAATATGATCCCCATCAACATTTCTCATCATGTTACCAGCTAACCTGTTTCGCTCACTTTGCGGCAATTGTAGCTGTAGCTCACGTGTTTGTGCATCGTTGAGGGCATCGGAAATGTCCAGGAATACCGGCCCCAGCATTGCTTGCTCAGTCATTACCTCAGGCACATCATCCCTCCCGACTGCTGGTATATCAATATTGCGGGCATTCTGTCTCTCAAACATTGCTGGGAGAGTCTGACACTGAATATTTTGTTTTGTTACCCTCTGAGCTGCAACACTTTTCCCCTTGCCTTCGCTATCATTTGGCCGAGCTGGACAAGCGCCATTAAGGGTACTAACCGCACTAGCAGGATCCATAGCAGCTTCACCATCTCTACGAGAGTCCTCTGCCATTTTTCCAGCCGTTCCACTACCCTCACTGGATGCCTCCATGCCTTGCTCTTTGTTTTTCCCACTGCGGGTATTCACTTTTACGGTTTCATTTGCTTTCGCTGTCCCCTTCGCTGGCATCTTTTTTTTTAAAGAGGCACCTCCTCGCCCCTGGGCCACCCTGCAATAATACCCGTACAACAGCCAAGCAGGTATTCTCCAATACAGGGCTTTATGCCAGCTCTTTGACAGATTTCCAAGCATTCATGATAATATTGCCAGAAAAAAACAGTTTCTTTGCTTTAATCACTAGCCGCTCTGGCCCCGATTCAAAGTCACACTAGCTCTATTTCCGCAACAAATTCGGTGTAACCAGTGTTCCCAGTGCGAGCTATATATCCACCGATAAGAGATTTCTAAAAGTTCCAGGCAGGTTACCAGACAAAGTAAGTATAAGTAGTATAAGTAGCGTGCTGCTAACAATAATAATCCATCAAATTACTTTCACTTCGTGCCGAGCAACGTTGTTGCAGCTGTAGCATACACACAAAGTATCCAGCATCGTACCCGAGTCAAGCTCTCATCGGGCTCCGATATCCGCGCTGGTCTCTCCAACGTTCTTTTTTTTTCCGACTCACTTTTCCACTCTACAGCTGCTGGTCGCGTTGCCGATTACACTGAGCAACTCCACCTGAGCTGAGCTCCAGCCCACATGAGCTCCAGCCCACACCGGTGGCCAGTCATGTAGGGTATGTGCCGAGCAAGCCGTTAGGTTTTGAATCATCTAGAAATCACCGTGTTCAGTGCTTCAGCAGTTTTTCCTCACAAAGGCAGGAATAAGCGTGTAACCATTAATCAGAATCGCAGCAGATATTCCCAGCTTTCACCCCTGGCCAAACTTGCTGAATTTCCCTTCACAGAATGCGCCACTCTCCACAGCAATAGGTCCGTAGGTCCCGGGGGACAGGAGAAAAGAGAAGAGCTGCCTACACAGCCCACACCGCGGCCACCATCTTGCCTCCAGAAAATATGTATTTCCATTCACATATATCTAATTTAAAAATATGATTACAATATTATTTTTAATTTACACTTTTTTAAATGTAATAACATATATCCAATAACATAAAATATTTTTTTTTAAATCATTTTAATTACAAAGACAACTCAAGCAAAATAATAATTTTGAATTTACAAAAAATACAAATATTAAGAACATTAATCTTTATAAGTATTACCATTTTAACTAACCAAAAGGATATTAATATAAACAATATAAATTAAAGTATACCATTTTAAAATTAATAAATATACTATTCCCACTACAACTTATAAAGAGTAGACAAAGTGGCGAACTCAGAAGGTGTAAAAAGTACAAGTCCCACTCCAGTCAGTGCAACAGTGAAACAGTAGGGAAAGTGTTGAATTGTGCAGGGGTAAAATTCACTATTACCACTCCACTCAGTGCAACAGTAGGAAACGTGTTGGATTGCAGAGAGGCAACATTTTCTATTCCCATTTCATTCAATATATCAGAAGGGAAAGTGTTGAATTGTGGAGGGGTAAAATTTACTATTCCCAATTCAGTTTCTGAAAGAGTAGGGAAGTTTTGGATTGAAAAGGGGCAACATTCACAACTGCCACTGCACTCTATGCAGCAAAAGAAACAGAGGGGCATATTCTCAAGGTGATATTGCCGCGCTAGTGGCACTTTTCTGCCACTGCTGCGTCAATATTTCTATTGCCTTATTCTCAAACTGTGGCTAACCGCTGTTAGCAACAGTTTTTTGGCAAAAATGTCCATAATAAAGATTGCTACTTCTGTTAGAATTAATTATATGCAGGAGAGGCGCTCCCATGCAATAACGGCGGCAAAGACCACTACTCCATATTCACAAGGGGATCCTTTAAGCCCTGAAGCCCAAAAAAACTGTATTTGACTGCAGTTAGAGCCTGTTACTTAAGACCAGAAAATAGCTGGTCTTAAAAATGGAGATAACACTTGGGGCCTCATCTCAGCAGGTTTTGGTGCTGGAAAGCGCTGTAAGCAATGTTGCAGTGCTGCCCTGCGACAAAACTACAGTGCAGAAATGCACACCATCAATATATTAGTGTGCATTCCTGGGCACCAGTCAAGAAAAGTGTTGCAGAGCTGCGACAAGACAGAGTTGCAACACTACTCACTGTGCCCTTCTTGTGACAGCATGGATGCGCTGTATTCACTGGACAGCTCTCCATGACGCAAGTAATGACACATATGTCAGGAATCCTGATGTATCTGTCTGCGCTAAAGTCACGCATTGCTGCAGTCATGTCACAACCATGACGCAACTCCACCAATGAATGGGGACAGCTATCCCTGTGGCACTGCATCACCCTCATGCCTGCCATCAGGCAGGCGCAAGGTACTGACGCAGTGTCGTTCATAAGGGATGCCCGAATGTTGGCGCTGTTGGAGATCCATAGGTGGTGGTTGCAGGCTGCAGTGTCATCGTATGGAAGCATTGGTGGAGTTTTGGTGCCGAGGGAGTTCACAAGATGTTCTTCAGTGGCCTTGATCCAGCTGCGAGGGAGTGCGATGATGGCGGTGGTGTCCGCTGGGCAAGGTGAAGATGTGATGTTACCAATGATGGCCGGTCCAGGAGAGTTGGTGATGTGGCTGTAGTTGAAGTTTCCGCTGGCACAGGTGACATGCGTGACCATGTGTCCTGCTATGTGGCTCATTGAGGTGACTTGCTGCTTATGTCTGATGTAGGGGACCTTGCCCAGGAGATGGTGGTATACTGGTCACTGGGTTTGTCAAGGTGGAACTTTAGTTAACCGAGTAGGCTGTTGTCAGTGGATGGGAGACCCTGGGTTACAATTAGGTTTACAATGGTATTGGAGAATGGGGGCCATGAGGTTGCTGCAGAGGATGTGCTTGGGCTTGGTCCCGGATCTGGGAGTTGAGGTGGTCCATGGTCACTCTTGGGTCATTAGAGTGCGTGGTCATTCGGAGTGTGCTTCTTTAGGTGATGGAAATGCCTCCTCCTTGATGGTCGGGGTGCTCCTTGTGGTGGTACTGCAGCTTTCAGTGATGCCGATGGCGATGTCCGGTCCGAAGCAGAGGTTGGGCCTGGCAGGTGAGGTGGCGTCCATGGTTGATGGCGAGGAGGGTGATGGTGTCGTAGCGATGGAGTGTCCAAGAGGAAGGCTCCTTGGTGCTGAGCACGGTTCAGGGGCAGACTGAGGCAAACGGCATAGCCTATGGGTTGCCTTTGGCACGGGAGACGTCCATTACAATGCAGGCAGTAAATCGTTACCAACGTAAATTCGACAGCGCAGGTGCGTTTACATCGCATTTGATTACAATGCATTGTGAAGTCAGTAAGGGGGTAATTTAAAGTTTTTCGGGTTGGTATGAGTTTTGGATGTAAAATATGAATATTGGGGTGTCTTTGGGGTAAAATATGAAAATTAGGGTGTGTTTTGGTGCAATTTGGGGTGTGCATTTGAATGGGTGCGTTATGGGGGCTCAAAAAGGAATTCCAGGGTTTACGTTGGCTTTGGGGTGCGAAGATTAGTATTGGGTTCCACCCACTGAAGTGGAAATGGTGATAATAATGTCTCCGCTATGCAACACCTACTCTACTGTTGCAATGTGCCTAGTATTAGTATGCATTGGAATGGATTGCGATGTTGTGGCATGCATCACAACCACGTATGTGCCTGTGGCACACAAGTGGTACGCCTGCTGTGCATGGGCACACATTGGCCGCCATTGAGAAGTGCAGGGGGCTGGACAGCTGTGAGGTGGTAAACTCTGGATTACATTTTTAATGAGGGAAGTCTTACCTCAAAGCCGGGTCCCGCGTCTTTTTTCCTCCTGGTCTCCTGTGTCTACTACCAGGAACAGGAAGTAGGCAGCCAGGCTCCCTCCCCTGAGCCAATCACAACACTGTGAGACATCGGTGGGATTTGTAATTGGCTACTGGACAAGGCATGCAGCCAGGATCTGGAGGGGTGGGTATGTTCTGCATACAGGCTGCAATGCAGCCTGCATGCAGAACATAGAAGTGCCCATGACTGCTTTGGGTAGACTGAGTAGGCCGACCAAACAGACATTGTGCACTTGAGTGGGCATGCCAATCCGCCCACGCCTTGCCCCGTGCTTGGAGTAGCCCTACCCACCCACCCACCTGCAAAGGAAACATAACAGGGTTACATCAGTAAGTTATCATCATGTGATGTTTGTACCTCATCTGCACTGCTTGAAAGCAGTGACGCAAAGCTCTTCCACCATAGCGGATGAGCCACCACTAGGGGTGCATCATCTATGTGTGCAAGGCTAGGACGACTCGACCCCCAGGCGTCCTGCATAGCGCAGGACGCCTGGGGGTCGAGTCGTCGGGTTGAGTCACACCTTCTCCTTTCCTGGACATTGGCACTGTGGTGCAATCCGCTGCACTCTCTCCAAATCTGTGACTCAGCCAGCAGGAGCCTCAGCCAGGTGGGATTTCACAAGCCTGAGTACAGAAGTCACCTCCAAATCTGCTGGTGAACCTCCCAATGCAGTTGATGCAGTAGGGCCTCCATAGGTGGGAGGTATCAGCGCTCCCGCCACACAAGTTCAGCACAGCTCAGGGGCCTCACCCTCTACAGCGTCCAGCCAGCCCAACATCATCTGACCTGTGATGCTGAGAGGTGGCACACACTGTAGGTAATCCTCTTCATGCACCCCGGTGCAGTGGTGGATCGTAGTATGTGATGCAGACCTCCCTACTTTGGGGTTCAGGAGCGCCTCTAATATTAACAGCTCTAAGGTGCACAAGGCGGTCTTCTCACACAGGTCGGAAACGTGTCTCCATGCGACCTGCCAGACCTCACTAGCAGGTACGGGTGTTCGTCGCACCTCAATGTCTACCACCATGGCTCAGAGACTCCACAGCTCCTCCGCATCCGACTCCAGGCTCCAGGCGCCGGCCTCGCAAGGCATCCAGGCTCCATGCAGGTCCAGCAAGGCCTCCAAGCTCCAGACGGAGATCCAGCAAGACATCCAGGCTCCAGATGCAGGTCCAGCAAGGCCTCCAGGCTCCAGACGCAGGTCCAGCGAGGCATCCAGGCTCCAGACACAGGTCCAGCAAGGCATACAGGCTTCAGATGCAGGTCCAGCCAGGCATCCAGGCTCCAGAAGCAGGTACAGCAAGGCATCCAGGCTCCAGAAGCAGGTCCAGCAAGACATCCTTTTGATTTGATGCGATTTTATATAGCACAAACATTACACGAAGTTGTCAGAGTGCTTTAAATAAGAACCAGTTGCAAAACATAAGGACTTAGGATTAGTGTGGCTCAATGGTTAGAGGCGGCAGATCTGGAAGCTGAGATCGGCCCGGGACCAGGGTTCGATTCCCAACGCGGCAGGGTCTTGGGTCAAAATGTCAGCGGGCCTGATAATTCTCACCTCGCCGCCTACTCTAACCTTGGGTCCCACTCTGCAACTCTGGGCAATAGCTTGCTTAATCTTCACAACGGCCCCTCCAACGCCAGGGATGCCTGGTCTCACCTTGGGGGTGCCCAGAAGGGACCATCTCGCAGGGAAAGCCAGAACGGGTTCCCCAGCGGTATACAGCGCCGGGATGCCCGCGGTGTGGGCAGCTGTGCGCTTTACACGTATACAACATTTACATTTACATTTACATTACATGCGTTACATAAAAGATATAAACAGAAAAAATTGCAAATGTACAAGATGTAAAGTCACACAAGAAAGAGATACAAACAGAAAGAAAAATTGAAAATGTACAAATAGTAAAGTCACTCACGGAAGAAATACAAATTGATATACTCTAAGAGTCACATAGGAATGGTAGAGAGTACAAAGGTCTACTGCATATACTAGTGATTAGAGTTATCTCTATATACATATATAAACACATAGTAGATTTTCTCAGGTCAAGACCCCCCCAAAAAAAACAGAAGAGCAGAGTTCCATCAAGGGGGGGTGGAGGGGGGATGCAGTCACAGCACCAAGGGGAGGTGTGAGGGATACAAGGGTATGAATGAAAGGCAAAACAGAAAAGGGAAGAAACATTTGAGGGTTGTCAAGGGGGAAATGAGGGAAAAGGGTAAAGGATGAGGGAATGGACAAGATTGGGGGTCGAGGTCCAGAGAAAAGCGGCCGAGAGCAGCAGCAAAATGGCAGCCAGGACAAAAGAAAAAGTAAAGAAGTCCATAAGAGTCTGCAGTGGGACAGGCCGCACCAATGAAGAGTGTTCTCTGGGGGTCTGGGGTATGTATGTTCCGGAAGGGGCTGAGGTGTGCCAAGCAATATATGTCGGGACTATAGGGTACCCATGTCCAGGGTTAAATTGCAGGACCGCCATTACTCACTGCAGGCTCCGGTTTCCACAGGCTCCGGTTTTCAGCCATGGATTACGCTGAAGCGGTTCCTCGCAGGCTACTCGCCGCAGTCACCACTCCTCCCGGTCCGAGGGGGGAGAGCCGCCAGCTCAGACTCTACAGCAGCGAGGCATCTCTTCCAAAGCATCGGCCATGTTGGTAAAGGCTCCCTGTGCTGCACTTGGCCGAAGCTGCTCCAGTCTGCATGTTTTGTTTTTTATACCTATTTTCCATTGGATGTTGACTGATAGGCTATTTTTTGCATTAGAGACAAAAAAAACCTCACGTTGGGCTGGCTAATGTGAGTTTTTTTGCCACTAACAGGCTATCAGTAGTTTTTGCCGGCTAACGCCGGATTTCCTATCACCTTCACACTCATGTTAGCAGCAGTTTTCACCGCCGTTCCCTGAAACTATCGCCTGTTAGCGCGTGTTGTGAATGCGCCACTTTCACAGTGATACTTTCATGTGGTACACGGCGATAAGATAATGCACGCTAACTGAGGTTTGCAATCGTTTTCGTCCGTTGTTGAGAATATTCCCCAGACTATTTCACTTCTATAAAACAAATAATCCTTTTTTCAATTTAATAACATACATCCAATAACATAAAAACATTTTAATTACAAAGACAAAAAAACTCAAACAAAAAAACTTTAGAATTTACTAAAAAGAAAATATTTAATACATTGATAATTATAAGTATTATAAATCACCAAAAGCATATTAATATACATTTAAACAATATAAAGTGAACTATTCCCACTACAAGTTATAAAGAGTAGACAAAGTATCAAACTCAGGAGTTGTAAAATGAACAAGTCCCACTCCAGTCAGTGTAACAGTAGGGAAAGTGCTGGATTGCGGAGGGGTAAAATGTACTATTCCCACCAGTCACAACAACAGTAGGTAAATTGTTGGACTGCGGGGGCGAGGGGGAACAATTTACTATTCCCACTATGAATAAAACATTAAGGAAGGTGTTGGATTGCAGATGGATAACATTTACTCCATTCAATATAACAGTGGAGAAAGTGTTGGATTGTGGAGGGCTAAAATTTACTATTCCCACTCTAGTCAGTGCAACAGTAGGGAAAGTGTTGGATTGAGGAGGGCTAGCATTTACTATTACCCACCCCAGTCAGTGAAACAGTAGGGAAAGTGTTGCATTGCAAAGGGGCAAAATTCACGACTGCCACTAAAAACAGACTATTTCCCAAGTAAAACAAATAATTTCAAAACTATAGTAATAATACAAAAATAAAAATATTTAAATAGAATACATCTATTTATGTTTTAAATTAACAAATTAAATATGTATCACAAAGTTTATGATATATCATAAAGTATTACAAATATTATTTTTGTTAAAGTAGCAACAGCTAATGTAAAAATAATAACAACCAATGAGTACAATAATATTCACAATTAAAAAGCATGACACAATTAACACATACAATAACAAATTACAAATTAAAAAAATGTTACTCTTTTCAATTTGATTATTAGTTACATACCTTTCTACCCTATACCTCTACAAGCCACATACCATGTATTTTTAAAAGGTATATTTAAATGTATAATATTTACACATTTTACATGGTTATCTATGTATTAAAATAATAATTAACTACTGATAAAACAATTACATTTAATTACCTTAATCCGTACAAAACAAACAACCCACACCAAATATATAAGTAAATAAAAAATGTGAATTAAAAAATGTACATATTTAATAATCAACTAAGCAATTAATATTAACTAAGAATACATTAACTATATGGAATTAACTTTCCACCTTGCACCCCTACTAATACAACTTGCACATATAACTGAAACAATATTTTAATTTAACATTTACATAAATAATGATCATTTAAACAATTAAAAAAATTGTACAATATTTTTAAATTATTATAATTTCCAACAAAGCCTTTAGCAATATAGAAACCACGACAGACCCCAATATATATATATATATATATATATATATATCACACAATTTACATAATAAATTATCAATTAAATTATTCATTATAATGATAAAACAATTCTACTTCATTATTATTAATTTACTCCCTACCCTATACCCCTACAAAACCAACAACCAGTACATTAAATGTAACTTACAAAAAAACATTTATACAATTAACATAAATAATTATCAATTAAATAATTATAAATAATTGAAAAATATTTTTTACAAATTATATTGAATTAACTTCCCACCCCATAGTCCTAAAAAACACAGAACTCACACCTTAAACTTTATAAAAAGACTATTTACATAAATAATTATCATTTAAAATATTATTGAAAATGTAATAATTAATTTTAAATTGATCATAATTAATTTACTTCCCACGCTACACCCCTATAGAACCCACAACCCCACCTACATTTTTAAAATATATGAATTATACAATTAACAAACAATTATCAGTTAAATATTTAATAGTAATTTAAACATTTTAATAATTAATTCAAATGAATTTTTTCCCACCCCATTCCTCTATAAACCTCACATCCGGCTATGGTACTAAAAATAACAAAAAATGATTACATTACATTTAAAGACTACTATTAATTTACAAACCATAGTAAAAATCGAACAATATTTAAACAAACATTTTAAAACTTGTTCAAATAAAATACATATTAATATACACAAAAATATTTAAAAACCAATATTAACAACAATGTTTTTAACATCAATATCAAGAATTTCTATATTTTTTACATCAATATTACTTACCCTAAAATCGATATTCTTGTCCACAATATTCATGCTCACAACATGTCTGTGCCACAATATAACAAACTCGATATGTTTTAAATTCGATATTAAACACTCAATATTTTGTCCAAACACCGCTCACCATACCACTCCTTCATCAGTTCCAGGCTAGCCTGAGGGTGTTTCTTTCCTTGACCCATATATCGTACCATCAGCTTCCTTAAGCCAATTACATAGTCCACCACATCTCTAAAGTGACTCTGAAGTTTATTCTCACCTTTGTTTGATCAAGTGAGAGTGCCATACTCTTTTTGCTCTGGCTGAAGTTGGAAGAGACTAAAACCCAATACTCTGTGGAATATTTCTGTAAGAGAATAAGAGACACTCAAGAAAAGATACCACTTTGTTTCGAGGTTCTTTAGTAGAGTCCCCATCATGCTCTAGGAGTTTTGTTAAAGCTCTACACTAATCCATCAGTTTGTGGATGGAACACAACAGAGAAGTTGTCTATTACACCAGCTTGCTTCCATCTGTTTTTCTAATATGGCAAAATACAATTGCTTCCTTGGCTAAAAATGGCAGTCTTAGAGAAATAGAAACGATCTCTATAAGAGCCTTGTTTCCACGTCTACAGTTGTGCTCCTTAGAGCTACCACTTATAGGTACCTGGTGGTATGATCCACCACAAGCCTGTTGCCTTATGCTGAGGGGTTTTGAATAGACAAATGATGTTTATTCCCATCTCCTCAAACTTATCACCTGCAACAGGCAAAGGAACTACCAGTGCCTTGATCTTATTTAATTAATTGCCTCTCAATGAGCAAGTGATATCGTTTTTACAGAACTTTTTGTGTCTCTCTGCAACACTGGCTAGTAAAGGGAAAGGTAAACTTATTGTATATAGTTAATTAAAACTGATACAAGGTTTGCGGTAAAAAACAAGAGCATGCAAATGATGCTCGTAAGTGATTGAGACAAAGGAGCCGCTTCGTGTTTGGAGGAGGTTGCTGTGTGTCAGAGAAGGACTGCAAGTCCCAGGGGGCCTGCTGCTGATTGCCTGAACCTGAGCCTTTCACACCCTATTTCACAGCTCGCAGCTCCCGCTTCGCGGGACCCGCTTTGTGTTTGGAGGAGGTTGCTGTGTGTCAGAGAAGGACTGCAAGTCCCAGGGGGCCTGCTGCTGATTGCCGGCACCTGTGCCTGTCACACCCTTTTCACAGCTCGCCGCTCCCGCTTCGGGGGAGCCGCTTCGTGTTTGGAGGAGGTTGCTGTGTGTCAGAGAAAGACTGCAAGTTCCAGGGGGCTTGCTGCTGATTGCCCGCTCCTGTGTCTGTCACACCCTATTTCACAGCTCGCGGCTCCCGCTTCACGGGACGAGCGCAGGCCCGCACCGGCCGAAGCCCGGGCGAAGGGAAGGCCCATTTGAAATCGGACGAGACCGAATGAGGCCGGGCCATGCCTACCCTCCGAGACTGCTCACCTCGTAAGGTTAGTCCTCGTCAGCATACTGTTGTTAATTAGTGGAGTACACAGAGAAAGTCTGTTGTGTTTTTGTTTTAATTCTACTCCTCATTCCATCTAAATTTTTACCTGAGGATGAACCTGCAAGAGGGTATGGGGAGACTTGGGCCACCCTAAGGAAGTGTGGTGGGGACTTTGGACCAGTTTTTAATTAGAGCCAGCTCGGTCCTTGCCCATGAGATAACGCTGACCAAGCGACGTCTATCTCTTGATCCCCAATTGTCTAAACGATCATCTTTTGGCGTTATAGTGTCTGCACGTACTCCTGAACATTCTTTGTAATAGACGCTAAATCCCCTGATAAGGCAAGTGATGCTGGTCAGTTTTGTAATGGGCCATTGGAAACCTCTGCATCGCTGGTTACTGATAATATATCCCATCATTCTGAGTTGTTCCAGACGGATGCAGCACCCACCCAAAGCAGCCCACCTCCACGTATTGCTACAAGGTCAGCACCCGAACATAAAAACAAAGTTCCTGCTACAATCCCCGATCCACCGCTTAAAAGAAAGCGGGGAGGGGGGCCTCAGAGACAGAAACCGGCGAAGACCCAAAGGACAAACAGTAACGGTGGAAGTATTACTTCATCAACGGTAGCGACGGGGGATTCGGCCCTCAGTATGTCTGGAATCCTGACCTCAGGGATTACGGCCAGCTTCTCTGCTGATGCAAATGAGGCTATGTGGAACAAATTGGGGGATTTATTTGTCATATCCTTAACTCCTATTATCCACAGATTAACTAAGATCAAGGAGAGATTAAATAACTTTGAACAGAAGGTCACGACAAATCACAGTACTATAGAGGGTTTGCTGACTCAAGCCAACCAATTATTTACATCTTCAGAGCTGAGAAATGCTGTAGTAACCAATTAGGTTGATGTTATTGCCGTTGGGGAACAATGGTACTGTGCCCATTAACCATGAAGCTCAGATAACGAATGTGGGAAGAGACGTCTGTGAAATAGGGAATGTGCTTAGTAGTTCTGGTCTAGCTAACCAGAAAGCTCGGAGAGGGGAGGAAGTAGACCATCCATAGGGCTAGTAGGTGAAATTGTACAACAGTCAACACAGGCCACATGTCCGAGAGTACCCCGGATGCACGAGGGACTAGACAATACCCCTGCGTTAGAGGGCTCTAAAGTCTTATGCCTTCCCCCGGCCACAGCCCCTTTGGTGGTGGTTCTGAGGAATGTCCCATTTTTACAGGATGCTCAGATCGAAACCACAGATCAGCTGATGGCTAAAACCATGCAATGGCTTATAACACAACTGAAGGAGGCTGGGGTAGGGAATTGGGATATCTGTAACCAGATGATTATGGCCAGACGATCATCATGATTAGGTCATTCTACAAAGGACGGGAGAGGGGACTGTATAGTTGCTAATTTTAATAACGAGATTGTTTTAAGATTTCTTTTAGACCACCTAGGTAGCACTAATTTAGAGTATCATACAAGAAAAATCTCTCTCCTACCCCTAGGTTATTTTATAGACCCCGCCACAATCCCTTGATGGGTTGGGAGATTCCACTTGCATTGAACCACTCAAGAGTACCCCACAGAATCCTACACAGACCAGTTGACTTAAACTTAGTTAATAGATTTGATCCTCTTTCTGGTTTAGATGCCTGTGATTGACTACCAACCAAAAACTTGCCCATGTTAGAGAATATTAGTGTCCGACCTGTTCCGTCTCCTATGAATGATATTGTCAAGTTTCCTGTGGCCGCGGATCACTGCAGGTCGTTGTAGGCTTTCTCTATCGTTGTCTCCCTGTTGGAAGAGACGTATTATATTCGTCTCATTGCAGGGAGAAACCTGAGCTAAGGCGCTAAGGGGTGTCAAACTTCATTACATAGAAGTCGGGGCTCTGACTATATTCTGCCTTATTATTGTGATTTACAATTGCATGAATGTCTAAGAGGTATTAGATGCCTGTGGACCCTGTAATTTATCGGTTCAACAGAACCTGTTATCCTTTTTGACTCCTGAAACTGTTTGAGAAGACTTCACTTTGTTGTATGCCTTATTTCATCCCTACACAGGAGAAACGAGATAGGGGGTTCAAGCGAGAGGGAGTGTTGTGCTTACGGGATGGAAAACATACAGTGTTTGGTATGCATAAATAATTGTGTGTATGTAATTGCTGCCCACATAGGAATGTGAATGATAAGTCATTTATTGTGTCTTCCTCAGCAGTTGGTTACAACACCCTGGCATCCCCCCGAGTCTCTTCTCCTAGATTATAGGTCCAACGTATTTTCCTTTACAGGTAGGGGTGACACCATATTGTATAAGGAAGGAAAGAAAGTGGTAGATGTTCATTTAAGAGGGTGCGGGGGATATTCTAACTGGCTGTCATTCTCGTTTCAGATCTCCCTCCCGGGGTCCCCTTCCTTTCCCTCCCCTGCGGGACTGTCCTAGTCGCCTGTATTTACACTTCAGGCTTTGGGGGAGTTGTGTAGGGGAGGTTATAGGTCATTCAGCACAGCCCCCAAGAGTTGAGAAGACGGAGCCTGACAGATATGAGTCCCCAGTGAGCTTTACCACCTTCCCCAGAGAGCATTTCGATTAGGTCTTTTTCAGATAGGGGGTTAGCATTGCTCCCCCCTTATTACATTTAATATCATGGAGCATTGCTGGTCTTCAAACAAAAATTATCTCTAGTGAGTGGTCGTGCTTCATAGAGAATTAAGACATCATTATGTTCCAGGAGACTTGGTCATTGAACACGATCTTTCGTCCTGGGTATTTGTCTTTTGGTAAATCGGCTATTCCCAGTCATAAAGGGAGACCATCTGGGGGTTTGCTTATCTGGGTTAGACAGCAGGCTTGTTACCATGTGGAAGACCTATTAATAGATGACCCTGACATACTGGCTATCAAAATTTGTTTTGAACATGGGCTAGATCTCATATTTGCCAATGTTTATGCAAGAGGGCTAGCAGGAGGGAAAACCTCTCCTACTATCTCTAAACCTGATCTATTTATCAAACCATTGAAGGGGGCAAACCACCTAGTAGTAGCGGGTGATTTTAACAGCACTTTTGAGACCCTGGGCATAGAAGATGGAAGCCTGTCCAGGGATGAGGATGCGACCTGGGGTATACCACTGCTGGAGCTCATCCCGATTAACAAATGGTCAGAGGCAGTCCTCCAGCTGAAAAGTTTATCTCTGGAATCAGGCCTGAGGGCTGTAAATGGAAGGTCGAAATCAGACTGTGAGGGTACTAAGCATGGGCGGAAAATCCGTTTCGCTCGCGGATTTTGCGGATTTTCGGTAAATTCGCAATCCGCGAGATTTGCGAATTTCCCGTGAAATCCGCAAATCCGCGAGCATCGGATTTTATGGCTTGCTCGCACTGTTCGCGTGAGTTCGCGGCTTGCCAGTACAACTTCGCACCCCGCGAGTAAGTGCTAAATTGCAGAAATACGATCTTAGCAAAACTGAAACTACTTACCAGGTTCAAAAGTTCAGGCTCATCATTAGTAGCCATTTCCTGTAGTGCTTCCTGAGGGGCCCCTCCAGAGTTCAGTTGCCAGTTGCAACTATTATGTGACCCTGCTCTGAACCTCAGAATAGTTACACATATGCCACTAAGGTCCTGAATTACAGCTAAGGGAGACAAGCAGGAGCCAGGCTGGAAGT